>NC_135064.1:3750000-5000000 GCF_051401765.1 Calliopsis andreniformis
TTCGCGGGAGCGTACGTCGATACCTTGCAAGAAACCCGCAAAATATTCTCGGTTGGCACGCAGCAAAATGTCATTTTCTTCGATCGAACTCTTTCTGGAACCATGCAACTTTGTGAGTTACATACAAAATTTGTATGTTTAATGGAAACTATTTCCACACGATTACTCACGGTTTTCTCAAGCATCGTGCTTCCTTACTTTAAGAAAATTTATTGAAAGTATGCTATTCG
Organism: Calliopsis andreniformis; assembly: GCF_051401765.1. Taxonomy (NCBI): domain Eukaryota; kingdom Metazoa; phylum Arthropoda; class Insecta; order Hymenoptera; family Andrenidae; genus Calliopsis; species Calliopsis andreniformis. The sequence continues at coordinate 3,750,231 of NC_135064.1, forward strand.
CAGAATTCTATTTTTGAGAATTTGTCTAAGAATCATATCTCCATTTAAATATGTAATCAAATGAAAAATTGAGAATATATTGCTCTTAATTATTGACAATTTCAATTGCCACAAATTTTCCATCTAGAATTCTTTTATATTTTACAAGAAGTTAATTAATTATCAGAAGAAATAAGAATGAGAATTTGAATGTATAATATTAATCAAATAAAGGTAAGAAATTTCTAAAAGCTGCAAATTTTTCAACTACTACTTTTGTAAATTTTTTATTTCATTTTCCTGTATTTTACGAAAATAAGATATTCAAATAAATTAAATTTTACATATAATAAGACGATCTGTTTGTAATATAACAATGCTGATTATTGTTTATTCAGTATTATTATATTATTTTCTACTCATTTCAGATATGTATACATGTATGTATATGTATTTATGTATGTCTTCCATATCTGTTATTGAATTTAATTATTATGAATATAACAATGGAAAATTATGATATTGGAATATGAAAAATGAAACCTATAGATATAAAGTAGTTTAAGATGTCTGTTGGGAATCAGTAAAGCTAACACATGTGTAAACTATCATTTAGATTCACTGACACGTATAGAAAATAGAGGTTAATTCCTAGATTTACGATTTTTATTTGGTTGATAAACAAAAAAGAAGTATACGAATTACCTGATAAGGTTATGATTATTAGAAAAAAAGTACGACAGTAATTTAAATCCTCAAGAGTTATACAACTTTTGCTTCGTTAGTCCAAATTCGAAATATAAATTATATCACGAGTATTACTCATTGTTATCTTTAAAGAGTTTAAAACTATTCCAATATTCCACATTAAATTTCAATTAATAATATGTACACACATGTATATGTCATTTATCACTTTAAAACACGAATTTTCTTGATACGATTGTTACTCCAATCATCTAATTCAGTCCTGTATCTTCAGCTTCTAATTCTTTCGAGCCACACAACGACAATGTTTTTTCAACTTGTTCATGTAATTTTTAAAATTCACACAACTCGCGTAGATTTCTCATCAATTACTCCTATTTTACTTATATTAGCACTAATTTTGTACCAACTAGCGTTCAGTCATAAAATCCTCTACAAGAAATCCACCACAAAATTATTCCCACTGGACTCTCAAAAATTCATAATTCACAAAATTTCACAATTCATTAAAGTCAATTCCTAACTCAAACTTTCAACACCACAACTTCCTCGATCTACAAACTTCAAAAATCAACATCAAATACTCTTCCACTCAACCCTCTCCGAACGTCAAATCCATTTCCCTCATCGTCCACAGAAAGTAAATCTTCGCTTAAAATTCTCACCAAAACATCCTCAGGTACCGTCAAATTCTCGAGAACTATCAATCTTCAAAAGGCATTACATACGCGCCATAAGACACCTTTCCGTCAAACGCAACCTACTGCAGCTGTCAGTCAACGCCAACTTCACTGATCCGCTATGGTATCGCGGGGATTCGAATTTTCAACGAAGAGGCAACACCTCGCGCGCACTGGTCGCAAATAATGAAACAGAAACATCGGACTCACCGGTGTGTACCGGTCCACGATGCTCCGCGTCGTTGCAACACCCTTGAAGATAAACGTCACAGACGAGGAGGACTCACTGCATAAAAATCCACAAGCAGCCACTTGAACGAAGTCACCTTTGACGATCACTACTTTCGAAACGCGGTTATTTGGCGCGCGTCACCAGTCACTGGCGCGTGGTCGCACGGCATGGAAATGCAAAAACCGAAATTGGGAAACGCTGTTTTCGTTGATTGCCGGAAGCACGCGGAGACCGTTCGCGAAGAACTATTGTCGGACGAAAAAATTCAGCGTATCGTATTCTCGACGAAGCGGTGCACCCGTACATACAACCGTTCGGCTCGGAGTCTCGCGCTCAACTGGTCTCCGCTGGTTCGCGCGGATTTCACGTCAGCCAATCGGCGTCGAGACTGCGCGGCGCGCCGCAACTTTGCCTCGTGCGTATCGTACCTTAGGCTTAACCCCCCGACACGACACGCTACCCCCTCTACCCTTCGGCTGTGTGCCGCGGAACCGTGTATCCCTTTCGTTTTTCTTTGCTTGAGTTACTGAGTGGCAAGCTAATTTCAGGAAAATTTTTGTGGCACTTAGGCTAAATAACATCTGTCAACGGTATAAGGGTAGTTGAATGGTTGTCTGGAAGAAGGGTGTGTTCCGTTTCGGAAAATTTATAGAAAAGCGAGAAAACATTTTATTGCTCGCTCTAGGAATTAAAGGAGCAGCTGGTGTAACATATACCCTTCTTCTATTTTGAAAAGTTAATGATAATTCAATGACAAGAAAGCAATTTATTAACTACAAACACAAAAGTGGGTACAAAAGTAGAAAATACTAACTGAAGTTGATAGGATATAAAATTCATTATATTTTTCAAAAGTCATAAACTGTACTGTATGAAGTCATAAATTTGCAAAAGCATTTTCAACATATCATTAATTCTTGTTTCACGAAAAAACTCATTCCGAGAAATTTGTAATATCCACCCTGCTGTTAGACAGCCATCCAGTTGCTTTTCGAACACTATAGAGTGTGAATTATCTAATTTTCCATTGTCAGATATAGTAATTAGTGGTGTGACTGATTATTGAAACATGTTATGTAAAATATATCATGTGTGATTATAATATGATAAGTTCTAATATAGGATAATGTAATAAAATAAAATACTATCACCATCAATTTTATAATTATTGTTTCTTTAGGTATTATAAACATAATATTATTGACTTTTTCTTAGATTACATAAATATCACAATCTTACTACACTAATTATAAGTTTCACATTAAATTTATAAATTTGAGAAGTAAAAATTAATTGTAAAATACAAAAAAAGAGATAACCATTTTAATAAAAAACAATAACAACAGACCTAAAAAAGTAATTCAGCACTGGAAGCAACAAAGTTAAGAAATGGTGTATAGAACGTTAGCACTAGCATTGTTAAAGTCATGTACCAATATTCATTTCAAGTACAATATGAAGTTATCCAAGTATAATTAATTTATTTGTTACATTCCAGTCACTACGTTTTCATTAATTGATCTCACTAATGTAATAAATTGTATTGTATTAAACAATTATGTTTTTTCTAAATCTATTATCTTCAATATTTCTTCATCCCTTTGACAATTGTTAGTTATATAGGTACATATTCTGTGTTTCTAACTTTAAAAACTATTTTAAGTTTGTTTATTTATTTATCTAATCAAATGAAACATATCAGTTAATGAAGCAAATCGAAATAACTTTTCCATAAGCGATAAAAGTAAAAATGTACTGTACTTTCAAACATGCTTTTTGTTTCTGAAAAAAAACGTAATAAATTAAATTTTCTCTTAAGGATCTTATTAACATGAAATATTTTAACGTTCAAACTTTTAAATGAGTATGACATAATCCTTCAACCTCCGGATAAAGTAGCGTCTTCTTGCTACACACCTGCTCCAGAAGTTGGAAATATTCATTTTTTAAATTGTTTTACACCAGTTTACAAACAGCGGAAAAATAAATACTGTGTTACTAGCAAGTGCTATAGTTAAATAATTGTTATAATAAGAAGCAAAATACATGCCAAAACTTACTGAAAATCCTATTTTAAAAATGTTTGGTTCGATCACATGAGCTATATGAAGACAACGTTAATTTCAATTATATTTGTCAATCTTTAAATCGATTTTTATAAATTCGTTATTATATTTTGATTAGACTGACCTTTTAACTAAATCAACCTCAATTGATTACTCTTTTAAAAATTGGAAGCTTTATTGTTCCTGAAACAAATTAAACAAAATAATTGATTAAGACAACTTTTATTATTTTATTATTTTCTTGTATTATGTACACATAAAACAAATTTGTTTCTTCAATATCCTCCCTCTGTTGCAGCTCGTAACCTTCAAGAGTATCATCATAAAACTATGAGTATTTATTACTTCGTGACGACTACATCTGAAGAAAGGATCCTCCGGTAAACAAATGTCGAATATATTTGTCTGTCATTGAACTAAAATTCGTTTGCAGCAGTCACGGCTACATTAGCGAAGTGTCAGACATAGATAATAAAATTGTAACCTTGGTGTGATTTTGCAAATAACATACTGTTTCAAAATTAAAAATAAAATTTAATGAGTAACTTTTTCCTTCGCTCTTGTAATATAATACATGTAAGAATGAAGGTTGCACTTAAAAATAATTTACATTACTCAATATAATATCATAAAACATCGAGTCTAAAGAACTTATCTATTATTGCATTTCACAGAATAACCGAAACAAATAAAATAAAAATTTATAAAAATAAATAAAAATTTTAAAAAAGTACGGCATCTCTTATTACTATGATTTTATTATATATTTTACTTGTATAGCATAACCGCTGTCAAAAATTTTTATAGTATTCGACTCAATACTTATTGATCTACATTCTGGTTTATTTGGGGCATCAACTGAAAATATTTCAATTGAATTTAATTAAATTTTCAGTTTTGTCCGCCTTTACCTTTATCCCTTTATGCTTTTATAGTAATGTCACCATTCACGTTCTAATTTTATTAACGTTATCATTACTTTTATTTTTACTTTATATTGATTATGGTAATAATGGCTATAGAAATAGTAGTAAGGATAGTAATAGTGATAATAATGGTACTGGTAATGTAATCATAAAAATATTATAACGGTATCATTACTCCTAACAGTACGTAGCATAAATGAAGAGTGAAAGCAAAGGGAAACCAGGAAATGTTACAAAACAGTTTTAATAAGACTATCAATTTCTATATTTTCATCCAACGGTAAAAAATACAGAGATCGAAAAATTGTACTATATTGTTCATAATCTGAGAATAACATTTAAATTACTTTTATCTGAATTGTATTTTATTCAATAAAATAAATTTTATTCAACGTTAATAACTAAAAATGAATATTCCTTGTTTTGTCACTCTCCCATTAAATAATGATAGTAAGAATAATGATAGCGCTATTACGAATACCTTAGTAATTTATATTAAATACCATCTACGTTACTCAATTCCCTTAATATGTCTCCGCTACCTCAGTCACTGCCTTCTCAAACTTGACACTACTCCACACTATTCAGAGATATTAGATCCCAATAAATCATTTTATCTTCTATCGAATTCTACAAGAGTAGCGACGAGCATTCAATTTTCCCTCCTCACCAGTTTCTAACTCGAGCACTTCGACGAACCTAATCGTGCAAACGTTGCACTCACTTCCGTACAAGTTTCCATGAAGCGTTATTCTTGCCTGTCGTTCGAAACTTGCTGCGTTCGAACTTCCGTGCTACCTTCTAGAAATCATCCGCGAACTTTGAAATTTTCCTGAGGAAGTGTCAGGGATCGATCGTACGAGCACGTGAAGTCTTACCCAGCTGCAAATTCTTAGATTTGAATTCTCCCGCGGTCGATCCCTATTTCCATCGGGAGAAATTCGCTAGTTCAACCGACAGTTCTCAGCGTAATCCTCGTAATCGAATTATCTAGTCTCGACGAACTTACAAAAACCGTAGTTTACTTAGAATTTGAATGATCGTTGACTTCATTTCCCATTTAATACGAAAATTGCTAGCGCTATTCAGTATTCACTTTCCTCTATGTTTGGAGTTATTCATTTTAATCTACAAAATGGATAGTATCTACATTTCGAAAAGTATATTGTGCAAATAAATGGGTTGTAGGGAAGGTGGACCTAAAAGGAAGCGCTGAAATGCTAAGAAGAAAAATCGATGAAAGCGTCGAGGAATCTTCAAGGACACTCATGTCCCTCTGAGTACCTCTTGGCACAATTTCTTAACAAATTTCGGAAAGAATTTTCCCTGAGCTTTAACAAACTCTACCGAACTCCCAAAAACGTTGAAATCTCATTTTGAAACACGCTGTACATTCAAGTTATTTTCTTGCTCGATGTATCATTCCTGCCAATTGCCTCGACGAAAAATAAAATATAGACGATACAAATAATCACGAAATACTGAAGTCCATAAATATTCGGCCACTCGATAGCTAAATACGTGTAACTCGACGCCACTCGATACATGCGCGTTCGTCGCGCTTTAAATCTCCTCGAATCTTTCCCGACTGAAACGGTGCAGGCTCGTTACATAACTTTTACGCAACTTCCTGTCGACATAACAGGATACGAGCCGAAAAACACGGTCCAAAAGAAAGTTCCCTCGGTATCGACTCCCGTTCATTTATTACGACCTATAGTCGCATACACTTACCATCTTTCGTCTCTCCGCGCGTCTGTCAGAGTCCTGCTCCTCCTCCACCCCTGGTGTATCTTGCTGGGCAATTCCACAGGGGGTTCCACATAATGCTTTTTTCAGCCCGCCTTCGGTACACTGGGACGGGGTGTAGTATCCGTCGCCCCGAGTGACGCGAATTTTTCCCCGAAACGACTTTCCATTCGCGTACACGAATCCAACTGGCACCCCCGAGGCGCGCCCCCGTGAATTATCAGAGTGCCTTCGGTAATTCCGCCGGGAATCGTTTTGCATAATGTTAAGAAAATACTCGTAAAAGGCCACGCGAATGCGCCCGAGCGGGAAGCGTTGTTGCCCGGCGATATTACCGCGCGTTACGACACTGTCGGCGATCATCGCGGCCCGCAAAAATTGTCTAACTTCCCTCTGTACCTGTCACTCGGGGAACTTGCAATCGTGAAATAGGGAAGTTTTATTTGAAGAGAAATTTGATGGTAATTGGTATGAATATGATGATTCGAGTTTGTCAGTTGGACAGATTTCTGACAAGCTTGCGTGGAATAGGGATTTGTTTGTTGTAAGAGTTCTTCAGGATTTTTTGTTTGAAGCGATTTATATGCTAGTAATAAGAGCATATTGGGCAGTAATGGGGAGAATAATTAGATACATTGCACCTTCGCGAGAAAATGTGTCAGAAGACAAAACTGTGAGATTTTTGAAAAACGCAAAAAGACAATTTCTATTTGCGAAATTAGTTAATTATATCATTATAAAACATATGTTAAAATTTGCTTAGAAATTTATTGTTTAATGCTCAACTGTGCCTGGTGTCAGCTTAATACATTTTTTTCTCAAATGTGTGATAAGTGCAAAAAAGTAACCTGCGCATTGCTTTATTATTTGTAAACAATGTGAAGAATGTATCTATAATATTTATTTTTTATTTGTATACTAATTTTTTTAGTACTGTGTCAATTTGATACCATGTAACAAATGAAGTTGAATATATGACAGACGGATGTGAGTTAAAATTTTAAACGATTATAAATTTGTATACCTTTTAAAATATGCTGCATATAATTAAATAAAAATTGAGTATTTTTTACTTGTGATGTGAGAATTTTCTTACAGAGGCGCGAAATAAATACTATAAATAAAGAAAGTAAAATAAGGGTGCTGATGAAAATACGGGGCAGCGTTACAGGATAGGTTAGAGGCATGAAACTAAGGGAATAAGATCAATATCTACAAATGTGTCCTATAATGCTTTCTTGATTATAATATGTAAATATAGACTATTCTGCATTAATCAAAAGTACTGCCTCAGAACGTTGACAATTCATGCTCTAGAAAATTTAGGTTTTTAATTAAACACTGTTTTATATTACAGAGTTATTTCTATGTATGTAGATATTACGTGTTTTATAACAATTTAAACTTCCCCAGAGACATATATGTATGCACTTTTTTTCACTCTTTCGTGTTTGGAATCTATGCTCCGAAAATATTTCATGATTTGTTATTTTCATTCTAAGTATTATTTATTTTGTTTTTTTTTGTATGTGTCCTGGGCTAATACTTTAGACAGTATAAATTAGAGTGTATCTGAAAATCTAGTTAAAAGTTGTTAGACATATGTATACGTAACAGAACTCCCTTCCTTATTTTGACGTTTACAATCTGCGCTATGAAAGTATCCCAAATTTTTGTTAACATCCTATATACACTGCAACGTATAAACCATTAAGCGAAATACACGTAACTGTCTTAACTAATATGAGAATTATTAATTAAAATCGAAGACATCTATTCTTGGATGAAGAAAACATGTTTCCAACGCAGTGTTAATAATGTTTTTCTTTTCTGTCATCAGACGTCGTAGCGTTTATGTCAAATTCCAATACGTATAAGACGAATGTTGATGTAGGTCAGTGGCTATGATAACCAAGGTCGATTAGACAGAAGATTAGGCTCGGAGAAAGCTACAACATAGGCCTATTGCCATTGAAAAACTATAATGCACGTTGCAAATAAAGAATCGTCTTTAGTTGAACGTGTACGCGGATTCGGCGACATTTTAGTCGTTCGCCGGTTATGGATAAGCGCCTAGGCTAAACCGAATTAAAATATAGGCGACAAACTTTCAAGTTGTATTGCTGCTATTGCCTTACTATGGAATTTGTGGTTGTATAAATATTTGTAAGGTAAGAATGATTATATTAAAAATGATTTTTAAATATCGAATAGAAAGCTTAATTTAAACCTAACGACGCGATACAACGACGACGTCTCATCAGCCCTTAGATGATGACGACCCACAGGGGAAAGCCCAATGCGCTCGGTCCATGCCCAGTCCAACGATTTATAAACAAGGATGCAAATACATCCTTATATTGAATTTTCATCCTATCTTGATATGTAGAGTCCCCCCTTAAATGTTCTCCAACTTGTAGCCGAACATTCTGTATAAAGGAAGACAGGCCTATCATACTATTAAATGCCAAGTTCTAACATATAAAATAAACCTTTCTCTTCTTCTAACGATGTTCATAACTTTTCTAACTTATCAACAGCTACAATCGAAGAAACGTACAAAAGACAATGATATGACGTTCTTGACATAGTTTATAATCGTTCACTGCATCGCGTATCAAATGACCGTCCCTGCCTGGTATGCACCTTATCTGGGCATATCAGGTACTTTTGCAAAAATATTCGAATAAGAAAACTGATAAATCAATCGAATCTGAATCATATGAGTATTGCGAAGTTTCAATGTTTAATTAGGTTTAAAAAGTACTCAATGGCAAGTGATCTTATCGGAATCGAGTGACGCGTTTCCAGGACACGTAACAAAAGCTGTATCAACATCTGATATAGGAGAACGTAATTTCCTATTGATTGTATGGAAGTCTACTTGAAATAACTGGATTTGTTACACGCGCAAACAACTCGAACAATCAGTAGCTGAAAAAAATTGATGACTAACGGGTACATGAGAGCATTTTCAATCAGAAATACACTGAACCCCGAGCACTGACAAAACATTCCGCGTGAATAACATGATACAATGACAATATCGCTGCAATATTTCTAGGATGCTCTAAATAGTCAAAGGGTTGAAAGTGTGCCAACCTGATTTCTATGAAAATATTTAGCGTCCAAAAGTAAATATGGATCACTTTAAAAATTTCTTTCAATGAAGAATCCCTATCAATAACTCGATGCACTGTATTGAAAGAAAATTTTTGTTATAAATTTTCTCCATCGAAATTTCATATTTCGTTACAGCAGAATACCTTTTGGAAAGCTACAATTCACATTTCGGCTGCCAACGTCGCCTCCTTTTAGAGGCCTCCTTTTAAGCTATGCAAGCGGCTGTGCATAACAAAAAGGCTTCCCCGTCTCTTTCTGTACGTCAACGTTGGAATAAATATTGAGATGAAAATGATGGATGCATTGTGAGAAAGTTTACTAATTTGTTTTGCTCATGTATGTAGACATAATATATTCTATCCTGTGAAAAACTTGCAAATCCGTTGTCGAAGAACTATCCAAAGTATCTTCAAAGCAATTTCTGAGGTGCTTTTTAAAATACTACTTTGGTCAAAATATACCCCCAATATAGTGTTATTTCGATTGTAAAGTTGTAAAACAAATTGTAAAATGTACGATACTGGTCTTTAAGATCAATTTATACACTATTTAGTCATTTGAATCTACTTTCTTATAAGCTACAAAAAGATAAAGTGGAAAAATAGTTCCAAGAAAAAGGAATATACCATCAAAAGTATATCCAGACAACATTTTTTTTGTCTGTCATTTCATGTCAAATCGATTAGTTTTACCCGTTGATGTCTAAGATTTAGATCAAATTGAAATATGATGTCCATGTGATATTAGAGGGAGGGGGTTTAAATCATCATTTTACTGGTTTTGGATTTGTTTAAGAAATATAGGGCTTTGAATTTTACTATTTTTTCCCATTTTTGTGTAAACGACTTGTACTTAAGAATATTTATTGTTTTAAGATGGTCTACTGTGTTTTTCATGATTCTGTGCTGTTAAGACCATGTCTGATTTCATACTTTTTATGTTTCTAGTTCAATTTCTCTATACTCGTACAATATCTGATCAGTCGTTAACATTTGGTTTTGACATAGGTTGCAGTTCTTGATTATATGTTCGTGCATATTTATTTTAAGAAACAATACTGAAATTCCATCAATTCTAGAAAAGTATTATAATATGGTGCCGGTGTCGCCATCTTACCCTTATAAGGTTAAGTATTCGGTTATTCTCCATTGCACCATTCGAAGCAGGTTCATACATAGTACATACTCTATACCTACACTACATAGTCTCTTGCCACAAGCTCATTCTTATATTCGTTATATCTTAAAATTATTTAGTGCAAATATAGTTTGCTAAGTGCACACTATGTATCACTTATGAATTAATTCCAAAAACATGTCGCTCACTATAAATTTATCAATGACGCATAAACCTATAACGATGAAACATTGTAATTCCTGAACAATTCTAGTAAGTAGATACTCGATAACATTTTTCAAAGTGCACAAATCAGCCATATCTACACATTTCTTAAACTAGCGCTACTCAGATTGAACTTCTCGTGCATGCGTTTTTTAAAGAAAAGTAATGCATATGAAGTGACTATTTAGATTTAGATTCTGAAAAAAGTATGAAAAATTTTAAATACAATTTTTTGAAAGGAATCAAATTTCATTTGATTTCCAAAGTCTTTTTTGTGATATGAATTTCCCGAACTTAATTCGTGATTGACTAATAAAACGTTTTTTATAATTTATTCCTTTCCTCCTTATGATTGTACACCATCACTTTATTAACTTTAAAAAATTTCCGTTTGCATTTACGTTTTCTAAGTTTCATATATTAAGAATATTGTGGCACACGAATTTGCCTAAATCTGCATGATTAGAGAATAGTATTGTATATGCCGATAAAACTTTTAACGTCTGTTTTTCGAAACCATGAATTTTCACATGAAACTCAGCAGATCTAAACTATCTAAAATGTTTAACATGAATTTTATATTAGTAAAAAGGAATTTATTTTCTAAAAGTCACCATTCTAAGAAAATCTATTTTTATTCAAATAGTCTGTACCACAAGAAGTACCACAATGAGTCAAAGATTTTATTAGTCAAAACATACAAAGTCTTCTGTAATACCCCAATTCTCTTAGTATCGTTTCTGTCACTGAGAAGCTCAGATCATTTCAAGATGAGTGCCGTATACGCTAAACGATTCGAAGCGGTCTTTTTGTGCTATTACCCGAAAGAACCCAAAATGAGTGTTAGAGATGCAGCAAAATATTTGCATAAGTCTCCCGAATTTGTAAATAAGTGGGTGCAACGGTATAAGGAATCAAAGTGTCTTGATGATTTCCCTGATCGAAGTTCGAAGCGAACTACGACGAACACGGAAGATAAAGTGATTTTGCAGCTTTTTTCTAAAAATCCGACACTTTCCTTACGTAAAGGACAAACAGTTTTAGCAAAAAAGGGCATAAATATAGGCAGGTTAACAATCAAATGTCGGTTGGAAGAAAACAGAGTTGTATGCCGTAGTTACAATTTCAAAGCCATTGCTTTCAACAAAGCACGTCCAAAAACGGTTGACATGGTCACACGAAAACGTTGATCATGATTGGAACAATGTTGTGTCAGCGACGAGTCATCTCTTTGGGCTTGGACTCCTATCAAGCGAGCCTGGTCTGCTCATGAAAATCCAATTATCCAAAGAAGCATCAAACACCCAATAAAAGTTCATGTTTGGGGGTGCTTCAACGTTCAGGGTTTCGAGACCTTTTGCGTCTTTACGGATAGTTTAAATGCCCAGAAGATGCTTAAATTGTACGAAAGGGGTCTCCTAGTATCGATGAAACATTGGTTTGATAGAACCAGAGAACAATGGACAGTTCAAGAGGACAACGATCCCGAACACCGAAGCCGTCTTTGTACCGAATGGAAAATAGAGGACGCTATTAACGTGTTAGATTGGCCATCTCAGTCCCCTGATGCCAATCCGATCGAAAATGTTTGGTCTGTTATGAAGTACGAACTCCGAGAAAAGCGTATTTTAGAATTGAAAACACTATCGTTCGACGTATTCGAAAAATGTGGAAATCACTCCCTGTCTCATATGCCAAAAAGTTGGTTGAATATATGCCCAGACGTTGTCAAGCAATAATCGCTAATGGTGGTGATTGGACACATTATTACGTGAGTGCGTATTAGTTTTATAGATGGACTTTCGACCTATGTAACATTTTTTACAAAAAAGATTTATTTGCACTGAGATATCGCGTCCATGCTTTTATGACACAGTCTGTAAATCATAAAAAGCTTTCAGTATTTTTGTTTTAATTACTTTCGATGCCAACTGACAAGCTCCAATTCGATATAACAAAAATATTAAATATCTAATAAATAAGGTACGAAAGAAAATTAAAATATTGCCTAACAATCCTTTAAAAGATACCAATATTTTATTCAGTAGTTAGCCTAATAAAAAAAATATTAGATGCACCTTTTTTCTTTGGCTTACAAAATCATGTACCATCTTAAATACTGCAAATTAATTATACCGGTAGCAGAAATTCCTCGAAGAAATCGAATTGCGGAAAGCGGCGTTGCGTCGTGTAAATAGAAGAGTGTCGCGTCGGAAGGCTCGAGGGCGGAGATCGCCCTTGAAATTTCCCCACGCGGTTTGCCGATAGTGACATTAAGCCCTCGTTAAATAGGGGCGCGCCGCCTCGTAAAAGTATTTCAAATTCGCGTTCTGGGATTAAGCCTAGTTTGCAACAGTACTTCGCCGGACAACAGCGCCATTTAATTTTGCATAGGAACGAGCCGCCTTCCGTGCATTTACCGCGTGAAAAATCTTGCAATTTCCGATGGAACTTCCCTGCGATCGTTCCTATTTGACTTTCCCTTCGAAGGGCTGAACGGAAGAGAGCCCGTCTCGTTAACGTTACCGCGCTGTGAATGCAGTTTGCTTTGATCGCGATTCCCACTTGTATGCAATTAAAACCGCATCATAGACTCGCGTTGGCATTAACTACATTCCGACGTAGTTCAGATTCTATATTTGGGTAAATTATGAAATGTACCTGGAGTGTAATAACGATTGCCCTTGTTGCACGAAATACGAAATGCCTCAGTCTGCGTTTTCCGTACTTGCAGGAAAACTTAAAAGATCCACTGTGATTTTATTGATGTTAAACATTGTAATACGTCTTCTCAGACTGTGATTCGGAACAAATTCATGGAAAAATATAGTGTCTCGGGTAGATGTCATGAAATTTCAGAATTTTCATTGAGCTTTATCAGCATTTGTGTTGGACCTAGTTGAACTATATCTGTATGTTGACCTAGTTTTTGGAAGTTAAAATACTTTTATCTCCATTTTTTTCAGAAATGAGAATATTAGTTTCGATCTTTCGAGTAAAACTGTAGTACTTTTTAAATATTTCTTATTAGAATCAGTTAATAAATTTAAAAACTTTACAGACATTTGAGACTTCCACGATTCCGCGTCATATAGTTTTTACTGTTGAGGTTTTCGGGTGTAAACTGTGCCCTTTTAGAAGAATTATCTCAAGAGACACACTCATACATATCAGTGAAAACTTCAACAGTAAGAATTAAATATTATAAGTACCGACATAGATTACACAAAACACAAATGTAGTATATAAAAATGAATATAATTAATGCAATGTCATGGTACCTACACTTGAGTGTTTAACTACAGTTAAATGCTAAAAATGCAATTCATTTTCCCGTAAGCATAGACCTATTGAACAATACACTCTATAAATTGTCTATCGGTTGTTGAACTAAGAATACATATATTGCGGAAATAATGAGGTTTTTTAGATGGCGTACAAATTTTCTGCTTCATACTCTCTGTTCTGAACGCAAGCTCTCTGTTAATTTCTAAGTTACATAAACGAACTAAAAAGCAGCAACTAATTTATGCAAGAATTAAAGAACTCAGTACCAAAAAAATGGACTCTTTTAGAGAGCATCTACTATTACAAATTTTTCCATTTCTTTTTTCGCAAGAATTTCGCAATTTATTCTCCACCACAAGATTTGTGAAGAATAAAATAATAAAATGTTAACATTATCATTTACTCCAGAAAACATAACCCGTTAAGTAGCATTTTTTATGGTTGTAGAGACTTCTGTGCAAAAATTATCCTGTTTAAACTGTTTTTATAAATAAATAACATTGAAAACAAGGATTTACAATGATTCAGGAACTTGAGAGGAAAAACCACTGAGAAGAATTGCAAAAGATACAAAATTCTTTTTCATCTCCTTTTAATATTTGAGATTTATAAATAATCCCTCAAAATATTAAAGTAAAATTTACAAAACTGACAAAATTATGCAATTTTTATTAGATGTAGTGTAATACTCGAAACTGGCTACTTTAAACTTTAAACGCGTTTTCGTCGAAACCGTATTTTTCAAACTAGATGGATCAGTATGTAGCTTATTATCAGTTAATTTTTATCCAATCTACTTCGAATTTTGTGTGGTAGTTTCTAATATTAATACTATACATTTCAATTAGTTCAAATTAGTTTCTACATGATGTTAAAATATATGCTTATTTTTTCAAACCTCTTCGATATCCTTTCTTCAAAACTCTACTATTTTGTACTAAATTTGTTTTCTTTAACTCCATATACGTAACTGAAGCTACTGTCATAGTTTAAGAAAATATTATAATTTCTTATTTCAAAACTTGCAGTGAAAAGGTATTAGTAGATACGGTCTCCCATCTTCAATGAAATTTTTGGAGTTCTTTCACGCTAGTTTCTACTATAACTACAATAATTAATATCTTTCAGAATACTGCGTCACCGCCATTAAAAAATACCTTTAGCCAACCCTAACGTATACGATATTTCTATAATAACTAATCATTATTCTTATTAGAACATACTCTCTTATATTGTCTTTAGCACTTTAATTATAAAACACGAACTGCAGCACCTACTGTTTGAACAGTACTGCAGATGGGGATAGTTATCAATCACACAAAATAAATGCGAGAACAGAACCTCATTCTACGTTGAAAACACAATATAAAACCGATGACAATCCCGGCACTAGACTGCATGCAGTGAAGAACTAATTTTTTCGCTCTATCCGGTGAAAGAATCTAACCGGGTCGTCTCTTCCTGTCGCGAATGCCATTTTATTGGCACCGAGGACGTGTTTGTGACACGTTTCACGGAACCCCGTCGTACACACGCGAAAGGGAGACTTTGAAACACGCGCTGTGCTGTTTAATACTCACAGTATAGCGTTCCACAGACAATACGTAATTACCGGGAATGTCGATCGATAACGCAGTCCAGGTATGTAAACTGACCAATGATGACTGTTAACTGATAACAATCGTGTCGAACTGTGCAATTTAAAACGATTTTAAATGTGTCGGGACACCATTTATTTAAGGACTTTATCGTGTTCCTTTTTCTCTAAATTCCCGATATTACATCAGTCGACTTTGGACGTGTAATTGCACATGCAACATTTGCATAATGTTGGCAGCAAAAAAATCCGAGTCGCTATCAGTTTAGTTAATATAATGGTACCATATAACTTTAACTGTGTCCCATCTTGGATTAGAACAAAAAGTACAGTAGTAAATTTCATGACAAACATGCGTTGGTTACTATTTTTTTAGAACAAATTTATCTTTGGTAATATTTTAAAATGTTTTTATTCGTTTAGCGCATTGAAATATAATTTTATTGAATACGCTAATAAAATATCACTGGTATGATCTAGCAGCTTTATTATTTTCGTATATAAGGCACTGTGAATTGAGAACCGGATTTTAAACCCAGGTGACAGTGATGAGATGCTGACACGAAGATTCGTGCGAACAGTTCGTATTCCACACCCTTCGCGACGATTCAAAGGGCTTTAGAATTAGCATAAGCGTCGCTGTGGATGGCACGAGTGGCGTAAATGAATGAACACGGTTTATTATGCACGTGTAAATTTTCCAATACAATAACGCTTTTGGAGAATCAATAGAGTGGGATACTTTAAGGGGTGAATATCAAATACAATGCGAGAAAGAAATACTATATGAATTCGTATTCTCTAAACTTCATTGATAAACTGTAAAAAATAGAAGCATGTGAATAGATTCGTATATATAAAGGGTGTTGCAAATATCACTATAGATTAGTAAATTAAAATGAAAATTTAATATGCATTACATAATGCACTAAATATAAATTTGATTATAAAATATAGTCACACTTTACTTAATATACGACTATACATAGAGTTCAAGATATACAAACTGAAATATGAGTCCCTTAGTTAACAAGTGGTATAAGTCCAAAATTATGAAAAATGGATTTTCTACAGAAATAATAAATATTAAGAATGCTTGTTTTACTTAACACATCAACTTGTGTATACTTTGCTTAATGTTAATAAAAATATTACATCATAAATGAAGTGACTGTAAAAATATCTTGAATAGGACTTACTTGAATGGACTTACTCCACTGTTATATTCAAAGATGAACATGAGTTACATTTACGAGAAGCTGAAGTAACACGTAATTCTATGAAAGAGGATATAGAA
Organism: Calliopsis andreniformis; assembly: GCF_051401765.1. Lineage (NCBI taxonomy): Eukaryota > Metazoa > Arthropoda > Insecta > Hymenoptera > Andrenidae > Calliopsis > Calliopsis andreniformis. The sequence goes on from NC_135064.1 coordinate 3,767,217, forward strand.
ATAGCAAAGTGTTCAAATAATATTTATGTATGTAGTATCGATTTATAGGAAGCATTACCATTTTCAATATTAACAGTTTCTGATTGCGTATTATAAAAAAAATATATATTGTTATAATCTCGGTATTCACGACTTACGTGAAAATAAAGGATACTTTTATGTTTGGGGTGAAACATTAGCATCCAGAGGATTACAAGAAATAGCATCATGTTTAGTTAAACATATTAAATCTGTTGCTAGTAATAAACAAAAGATAACTATTTATAATGACTCTTGTACTGGACAAAATCGTAATATAAAAATAGCTTTGTCTCTGTTAAAATTAGTTCAAAGTGATGATATTATAGCGATATAGAACAAAAGTTAATATCGGGACATTTATTTTTACCAAATGATTCAGGTTTGGACGTGTAGAATCTGCAGCACACCATTCGTCTATTTACGTCCCTGAATAACCACAAGTTTGTGATTTATAAAATGAAAAGAAACGAAGTTTTTTCAACTAAACAACTAGAACAGTCAACAACAAAGCATAAAAAATACATTAGTACAAACTGTAAATTGGCTCAGAATTCAGTGGTTACATTATGAACGTAGAAAAGAATTTGATATTTTTTATAAAACTAAAATTTCTCTGGATGTTGAGTTCGAAATATTAAATATTCAGCGTACTCGGTGTGACAGGTCATTGCAGTTGAAAAATATACTAGAGAAAAATTTATATCCATCTGTGCGTCCTGTCTCTGCGGCCAAAAAAAAGGACATGATAGACTTACTGAAATTTATTCCTCCAATTCATCATGCATTTTTTCAAGCATTAAAGACCAGCTGAAGAAAGTGGTGAAGAATTCAGCAACGAATAAGTTTTTTTAATATGTAGTATTCAGTAAATTTGTAGTGTGTTAAAAATAATATTTGTGTAACTTATGATTATTAATACGTTAATAGTCATGGCATAAGTCACTTTCTCATAAAGAAGTGGTATCACAATTCAGTGCAATAATGGCACTTCATTATTCATTACGTTATTGTTTATTTATTATTGGAAAAAATATGAATTCTATTTTAAGTTATAATGACATAATTACTATTCTTTCGTTTTATCTTGTTACAATAAAGTTACATTTTGTATTTAATTTTTTATACGATGTTACACGAAGTCCAATTTTTACAATATTCAGAAAAAGGATTTAATTCACTTGTCAACTAAGGGGCTCATATTAGCAGGGAATGTGTATCACAATTATTCAAACTAATAAGTAACCAAAGTATAGATATTTCATCAACATATAATACATTCAAGAGTAAAACTAAACCAGGCAAAGAATAAGTTATTAAAGATTATTGTGTAACCTTGCTCTACAAAACTACACAAAAGTATTTCATCATTTTTACATTTTAAAAGAAAGCGCTAACTGTAAGGGCAATCCATTGAGTGTAAACCTAATATTTTACTTCATGATTTGGAAACTATAGCATATTTAACTCCAATTTCTCCTTAACCTATAAATTCAATGATATCACCTGTATATAAGATGTTCATATATTTTTCCTGTTTTGTACTCTGATTTATCCCTGAAGTATTGTCAAGCAACGAACCGCCCTATTTTATTTTCTCCTTTTTTCATGGAAGAGTCTCCTGTACACAGAATACATACTTGCATAGTCAAAGCAGCGGAAAATGAAATCGATTAGGGGTAGAATCATTTAGAGCGTGTTCCTTTGCTTCCACTTTTTTAAACAGTTGCAAAAAAAATGAAAAAAGAAAGAATAGAATTTTCCTATCACATGGAAAGCTTTGCCTGAGACCCATAGGGTGACCGCAATCTGCGGCTTGCAGCCTCAAAGGATTAATAATTAGTTGGGAAATAATTATACCGTGATGGCTACTTTCTAAGAGGAAAGACTATTTTTCTTTTTCTCTATGTATAATGAATCAAAGCTTTTGTCTATCGATTAAAAATTTTCATTCTGTATACTGTTCCTGTGTTCTGTCCTCTCAGCTGCTTTTGCAACATCTTTTTCGCAAGCCTGTTTTGAGATAACTCTATCTCCTTATTTCACGAAAAATGTTATCGTGAAAAAATTCTACATCTTCACATCATTACTACAGGTTCAAAAACTGAAGTGCCTACCCTATAACATTAAAACAGGTTGAAGCTATAATAGCTATAGTGTAATATTAAGTAAGTAATACTAAGTAAGTAAATGAATACCGTTTCGAAATTGTAGGACTTTCCTTTGCAGAAATTGTGTTAACAATTTAACTACATTTGGTACCTAGTAGTATCTACCATTCATTGAACTACATGATATCTAGATAATATTTCATAAATATTTTTGATGAAAATAAGTAATCACAAAACCTATACACATGTTATAAAAAACTCGCAAACGGTACAAATATAAAAATTCAATAAAAGTTTTGTAACGTTATGGTACATATATCAAGACATTTGCTTCAAAGATAATATTTTTTGTTTTATGTGACACTAGGAAGATAAAAAATTCACATTGTAAACGATAATTCATATTCATTGGCAGTATTATTTTTTTTGTATTTGACTTTTTCCCGAGTGACCATTTACAACACGTAGTCTACGCTATACCGACTGAAAATATAGAAGATTTAAAGTAGAAAATTCGTATAATATTTAAAAAAGATCGTTGTGAGAGTAAATAGTAATAAATGCAAAATTACTTAATTAATTGAAATTGTATACAGCATGTCCAATTCAAAAGTTCTTTGTTGTATGAAAAAATAGTTCGGACAAGAATTGAATGATTTCAAGGGAGACATAATTTGATTTACCTAATTAAATTACTTTTGCTATAAATGAATGCGTATAATTTTTAACGCATTATTGATCTAACCTATTATTTTACATAAAAAAGTATCTTCGGAAACTATTTAGGCGATATTTTAATTGGAGTATTGTGAAAAAATACTTAAAGGGGAACTTCACCAATCCTCCTATCTGAACATCTGTTATTAACAAAAATGTAAACAAAATATAATAACAATTATGATATCCAAACGATAATGTAATACTAGCAAAAGCAACACACGGAAATACTAAAGTACTGATAGCAGCAGATCCAACAGAAGATAAGGACAATACTACAGATTGCGATAATGAATTAGTTCCCAGACATATTGGCGCCGTCTATTCTTTAAATGCAGTTATTGAATTGTTGGAAGTATAGCCGGCAGCAAATGAAGCTAATTTAATGTATTTGTAATTAATTATAAATAATTAACTCTGTTTATAATTAACAAAACATACATTATATGTATATTTACTAATTAACATTTCATTATATATTTTGTATTAATGTCTATTCCATGTTTACTAAATAATAAAGCATATTTGTAGTTGTTGTTTTCACTCTTTAATTAAATAAAGAATTTGTTCATCAAGCTTTATGAAATTATTGTCCCCACAATCCATTTCCAAATTCTCAGAATTTGAAGTATTGTTATAATCTGAAGAATGAACCACATGTATGATTAAATTATAAATATGAATCTACCCGGTTATATAAACTACTTTTCCCCCACCAGGTTCATATAAATAGAATTTCACTGTATTCGTATGAAAATATCTGCTAAATTAATAGTTTCTTGATATAAATAGCTCAATACTTTTTTGCAGGAAATAACAAACTGTATCAATTGATATATTAATAATTCTATATAGTTCTATTTTAAAAAAAAACCTGTGTGATCTTCGTATGACTTGTATGCGTTCATTTACAGAAGAACCAATTGCAGTAGCTTTTGTAGTCTATGAAACCATTCAGTTCCCCACTGATTGATTTTTTTACACAACAGGTAATTCGTATTTATAGACTAAAATTGAATATCATGTAATTCCATTTAAAGAACAAAACCTAACATTCTTATTTTAAACATAATACAACTTCTGTTTAACGTAATCTTTTGAAAATCTTAAAGGTAGTCTTATTTACGTACATAGGTACTTGCATACATAGAACACCCTTCTGTCAGTTCACACAAATTTTCTCCATAAAATCAGGAGTAAAACAAAAACGACTTACAAACTACGGTGATTTCCAGTATCAAAACATTCAATCACACAGATTCCCTCAACTGAAAATGTCCCTATCATACATGCACCCCAAAGAAATCGAATCGACATACGCGTCTATCCAGGCGCGTAACGAACAATAAGCGTCATGTCCAACGATCGAACGACAAAACCGTCGGTCCAGCCGGGAAGTCCCACATAAAAACCGTGCAAATGGCCCATCCGCGAGCAATTACCATCAATACGGGGGCAGGAGCGGGAGATCGTCCGGTCCACGATCACAGATGGTGCCAGAACGAGGCTTAAGCCTCTGTCCGCTTGCTACGGCACGCACCGTCGCGCCACTGACACCCCCGTGCGATCGTAATTTCGACTTAACGCCGATTTATATCGAATCGCTGGCCCGCGTCTTTTTCCAGCCGAGTAATAGTGTCGAAGGTGTGCCGGTCACGTTCGTTACATCAATGCCTCCGTCGTTTTTCAAGCCGTGCCTCGTTCCGTACCTTGTCCTTTTCTTCGTCTTCCTCGAACTGTCAAAGGTCTTCGAGCGGATCCGTGACAAGTACCAACGGCACGGGATCGAGTCGAGACTCCTTTTTGCGCGTCCTCCTCGCGGACTGGTCTGGCCGCTCTATGTGAAGGGCGAACCTTCTCTATCTAGGCGAAATAAGGTCACAACGAGTGTCACAGGAAGTGCTGTCTCTGAGCAGTTAGACTTTTAGACGTTTGAACGAACTGGCGAAGGTCAGACTGTAATAGACCTTGCCGATGTTGAGTTTCTGATGCAATCGTCAGATAAGATTTTGTAGGATACTATGGGTAGAAGTTTGGTTTGAGATTGTGAGATTGGATTGCAGGTAATATGGATGATAAGGACCTGAACTGGCCAGTAAAGGAATTTACACGTGTCAGTAGCTAAGGTGTTCTGATAATGGACACGTTGATCCTAAGTCCTTAATAGAGGTTGACGCGTCATAAACTTGTGGTACATGCGGTCAGTTACTTTGATTCTGAGGTGTAACAGGCTGGTCCCAAACGTCCTGTAACGTGTTTAACCACAAACCTGTAAATCACAGGGAATGTGGTAGGGAGGAACTTGCTTGGTCGAAAACCGGGTCAAAATTATAGCAGCAGTGGATGCATCATTATCACTGTCGCTTAGACGTTACTTTCTATCGAAGGATTCGAATTATGCATATCTATTTCAATTAGAGTTAATAGCAAGTACATAGTTATTCTTTCAAATTATACAATGGTATTCTATATATTTTAATATTGTACTATCATTACATTTTTATATTTTTAACAATTTTAGCATATTAATATAATATCTACATATATAATAGCTACAGCATTCTGTTTTAATCTTATCGGGACCGGCTGATTCCTTCTTCAACATCTATTATTCTTAATTTTATTTAATCTTCTTTTATTTTATTCTTAATAACACGCACATGTCCCACTAATCACCAAATGATTAATGGTTTTAATTAGGGTAAATATTATGATAAGGACTTTATTCCTGTACTTCATATAAAATCATCGGTAATGAAGATACAAGTGTTTCATAGTCAAATTTGTTAAAGTCTGAATAAGTCGTTAATCAGACGTAAATATTAAATAGAAGAATTAGAAACTCACTTCATGTTAAATCTGTTTGCAGATTACAAACTATGACAATCTCTTGTACGACTACTAATGGCACAAATAATAGTAACTAAATTAATTATCGCTCTCTCTCTCTCTCTCTCTCTCTAAAACACTATAAAATAATTAACCCCTGCTTTAACTTCATTTAACCAAAAATGTATTTAATTTTTTACTACTTTTCCATCTTTCGAAATCACCTAACGAAACATTACTCTAATGAACATAATGTTGCGGCATTATGATTCAATTAAGGATGCCAGCCTTTTTAATGAAAATTGTCTTCCATTTCTGTAGAGGTTCCAAACGAAGACGCAAGGAAACAGAGAACTTGGACGTGAAAGTAACACGACCTTTAAGATATAGTCCCTGTTATTCTGCCAATGAAGACCAAATCGAGTTGTTGCTTCAGCATATTTTTACCAGCAAGTTTCGTACAAAAGGAATTGCTAATTTCACAATGAAGTGTCGAAGCAACAAAGGACAAACGAGTCCTCCTGTCCGCGAATCTAAACAATGGGATTCCTTCAAAAAGACTAAAGGACTCTTTTCCCTCATTTCAAAGGCATCTTGCTATTTTGCAGCACTCAACTTCAATCGTTCCTTCGAATGCGTCGCAACAGCTGCGACGAATGATTATGACATCCAGGAGTCGTACACAATCTTCTCGTTTGATCTTTGCAAAGCGTGGTAATTGGTGCAAAGAAAGGTACATTAATGCGCGCAAAATGGCAGAGGCAACATTACCTGCGGCAGCCGCAAGTAAATAGCAAGAAAAGCCTTTGATCGTACGTATAAAACGATGCCTTCGCGAAGTGTTGCGAGGAGTGCGCGAAATTAAATCGTCTCCCTCGGTCTGCTGCTTTGAACGAAACAGGAACGCAAACTTTCTGTTTCACTGAGGGGATGGAAGCGTACAACAATGCGGACCAGGTTTTTCTCTTTTCAGCCGATTCAATTAATGTTTCTCCCCGCTTTGCAGCATGTCGCTTTAATGCAAATCGTTGCGGACACCAATAGTGTCAGCGGTTTAGCTCGACGCTGCGAAAAACATGCGCGTTAAGCGTTGCTTTGAACGTATCGACAGAGGAACACGATGTCTCGCAATCGAGCGTACATAAACGAGGAGCCCACGACTATTTCATTTTCAAACGCCTCTACGTCGATGAGAGTTTTGTTCGCTGCTTGTCGATTCCATAGAGCGCTATAAATTTAAGTCCCGCAGGAATGGTTTCTGGCGGGAGCGTCATTAAAGCGCGGTTCATGATACTCTTAAAATTGTTAGTAGCTGTCGTCAAAATCGGTATGCGGAAGTATAAATTGCCATGAAGCAGTGTTCATATTATTCGTGGTAAAATTTTACGTTATGAATTACCTGTATCGGAAATATTCCAGTGTAAAATAATAAATTTTTAAGTCCTAAGACAAAAATATTAATAATCTTGATACTATTACGAGTTTTCATGTTGGCAGTTATGAGCTTCAGTTTTCAAAGATAAAATGAAAGTTTTACGATTATTCGTTTAAATATGTACATAATGATCTTATGGGTCGCCTTGAACACAATAATAATTATAGATACATATAGGTAACTTGGTCGGAATTAAGATAGTTTTCAGAATCCAGGTACTGGATTTAGTTTGAAATCTCAATTAACTGAATCTACAATTTTGATAAATGTAACGCCTAGACCATTTTGAATTTCCTCTACGTGATTGAGTTCAAAATTAACTCATTAATCAATTTAGATTAAATTCCCTTAGAAAGGTATTCTTCTTCATTAAATATTGGTAGGTAATCAACGTATATATTTTTAAAAAGACAGAAGAAAAACAAAGTAGCAAGAGATGTTTTAATAAGGTATTTAAAACAACTATAAATATTTTCATTTTTATGTTACACGAGAAAACTTGTCAATGCTCTCTACTTTACAATATTCTACACAGCTTTAAATTCTCAAACTAATCATCCTTGTATTTTTCTTTCAAAAAGTTCTTAAAGAACCTTTTTTTCGCTCGTCAATAATACTCATTTAATAAATATTATAAATTAGGTTGAATTAAAATGTACAACATACTAAGTTAAATATTTTACTTTCAGTATTAAATTTTACTCTCATGATTTCCAATTTTTTTGTTACCTTCAGTTATAGATATTTGTTAAACGAATTTAACTATAATTATCAGCTACTTATAAATATTTTACTCAAAACAGCAAGGCACTCATTTCTGCTTTTTATAGTTGCCGAATAAGCATACTTTCCAATGTAGCAAAGAAGCTATCCTTTCCTTTACGAAGTATTTCAAGAAACCAGAGACGCACCTGAAGCGAAGGGAAACGAGTTTCTGATCCACGCTAGCGTCCCAGAACGAGATTCCTTTTCAGCGATCAACGAATGAACAACGACTTCCGGTGTTCCTTTGTCGCTGTAAAAAAGAAATGAAAGAAGTGTACCGTAGGACGCAAGGCGATATGTACCGATAAGGAAGATGAAACCACTGTGTGTTGGAACGAGTTAACTTGTAATTCGTTTATAGACGTTGCTTCTCGGACTCTTATTAGTCGACAAGTGCATTAAAAAGTCCTCGCGCAGCTACGTCTGAATCTAATCTAAAACTCTGTTTCGGCGATCCGATAAGAAGTTTTATCACGAGCGAAGTGGGCGTCGCGAGTATTAGTCGGCTGGCAGATAACTTGCAAGTGGAAACTTGTTAAGAACTCGCTTAAATCCAGCTTACCGCAAAACCAGGTGCGGCTTCTAGTGCATTTTGGTCGCTAAAGACGAATGTGTCATAGCTGCTTTAGAAAATATTGAAAGGAAAAATTTATTCCAAGATCCATCTGTCATTACAGTCATCTATGTGGGTGCAAATAATATTCTTCTTCCTTTGTGTCTTTCTATAGATGTTACGGAGAATGCACAAAATAATACATGTCTTATAGCTATAAATATAACATGTATATTATATCGAATAAGATTTTTCCCACTTCTGATAGCATATTTTAGTTCTTGAGTGGCCCGTATACGAGGGTGTATCTGCTTGGTTTCCTTTTCACAGTGAGAATATACTTAAATAACATCTTTGCAAAGCAATGAACTAAGCGATGTGACCCAACTCTGTTCTAAACCTAATATTGTATTTTTAATTTTTAATTTTGGAGCCATTTAAAATCTAATTTGTATTCAACACAAGAGTACAATATACACGATCTGTGAGAGAGGATGCAGAATAGATTTGAAATGATTCAAAAAACACCTACTTGATATTTTTGAATGACTATGGAAGTTAATGCTAAGGCATACGTGAAGTATATAATATCATATGATATTCTTGAATGCCATATGTTACTGACATCGAAATATCCAGAATACAAATTAAATTCGATCATTTCCCTTCATTCAAAGTGGAATAACTCGGAAATAAAAAATTGTATACGATCTTCTATCAAGATTCTTGTATATGTGAGACTTCAATGTTATATATGGTGATTTCGATTGCAAAAAAATATTTTAACAAAACTGGAAACCGAAGAATTTGTATAATTTTTTAGAGAAAAACTATCTTCACTTTTCTATTTGGCTTTTAGTGTAGGAACATCTTCGTGAAAATTTAACTTGCGAATGTGAAAGTAGACAATTCGCCCTTTAAAATAGCACCAGAAAGATTAGTGTATGACTTCTTTTCATGAAGTTACTATAATGTAGAAATTTACGATGTTTCAAGTTATTGTTAGTGTAGGCTGATTCTACATGTTAAAATACGACGAAAATCAAGAATGACAAAAATGCATTTGAGGTTTCCTTCCAGAGTTATTAATTATTTAGAAAACACTTAAAACTCACGTGTCTGACTTGACATTTATACTAGTAGCTTTGCTGTGTCTGACCTAACTAGTGCACGTCGACAGTAGAATAACTCCCAAATCAGATACATTTCACGTCTATTTTAGACATCTTTGCAATAATTAATAACTCTAAAACGAAGTTCCAAACGTTGCAAATTTTGTCATTCGTTAGCCTTATTTTACTTTGACATATAGCCCTGTAAAATTTCTGACACCTGTTGTCGAAAACTTTGTATATAATACAATAACTTAAAGATTCCTTTACGTGTATTCAAAATATTAACCACTTATAAAAACTACTGTTTTGTATGTCTTCTTTATTTGTCTTAGTTACAACTTCTATATTCAACTCTTGTTCTATTTCCTTAACCTTAATACAAAAAGTAGTCAGATTAATTTTATAATCCTCCGTAAACAAATTTGTGAGTTAATATACATAAACATCTGTGGTCTTAAAAATAATGAATACAATTTTGGCATAGAAGTTTATTATTTCAATGCCACAGTAGTATCTTATTCCAGTACAAAAACTGATTTTCCAAGTAAATGTTGCCAATGTTACCACGAATTTCTACATTTTCTAGCTTTCATTTTCGTCTAGTGTTAAGTTAAATAAGATACGTTTTTAAATCTTCTAACAGAAGTATTCGCCTCATAACTAACATATAAATAGAGGGTACAGAGAAACCCAATTAGAGCGGCACGAAATCAATTTTAAGACAACCAGAGACGAAAACTAACGCGGTACGTACATACCTGTTCCCAAAACTCGATCGCAAAGTGAGCATTCGGTTGTTGCACTGTCTGCATTGGTTCGTTTATTTGAATTCCAAACTGTTTTTTCTTTCAGTCTTTCTGGAAGAAGATTCCGCGGATTACATTATATTCCATTATGAGTTCATTTTCCGTTTGAAATCTGTAAAAGTGGGTCTTGATCATTTTCTTTATTTTCAGAGGTGTGAATAATCTATTCTATTGTAATTAATTTAAAGTATTCGTCTACTTCATTTGACAATCTAGCTACACTAATTGTAAATCTGTTTAAAATAAAATCACAGAGTCTCGTAAATACCTTTCTTTCGTGTGAAATTTTGATTAAGGAAGACTTTTAATGGTTATGGGGATCTATTAAGAGTGGAGGGTAGAAAAAATGGGGCTATAACGCCAAATTGCCAAATTAGTTTGTTTCGCGTGCATTTGTGTCTACAAACGTTGCGTGAATGACTTTCAACACGCTACCGAATCATCAACCCAAAAGGACCAAGATAACGAGATAACATGTTACGAAATGGAGTCAATTAAGTAATCTACGAGTTACACACGTCTACCATGCAATATTGAATTTTGATGTCATAATATTGGAATTATTTCAAATGTTTTTGTAATGATATTAATAATTATTTATATACTTTGACCGAATCTAACTTGTTGCAAACAGTTATAAATAGGTATTTTGGAGGATATTTCCAAATAGTTTAAAAAGTCTAATGGAAATTTACAATTTTTATAGGAAAACTGATAAAAAAATTATTGTTTTGAAATAATGTTAATGTTTCTGAGTTTTATAAGTGATCTAATTTATGAACTTTTAAGAATCAGGTATTTAATACATTATCTGTAGGAAAAATATTAATACCGATACTGTTGACTGCAGCCTACAAATAGTGTTTTAATAGAATATCATTCTTCATTCCATTAAATTTAAGTATTTTGAAATTTGAAATTTCCAACTGTTCAAATTTTACAAGAAAATAAGACACAGGGAAACATCTTTACTTGTCTACTAATTTTAAGTAATATACATGTATTTCATGAACCATTCACATTATTATTACAAATAACCAAAGCCTCATTAAAAAAAGGAATGTTACACTTGGAGAACTCCCTATACAAAGGATTATTTTTCTTTTGCATCCTAATAAAACATTAAGAATTTTGCTGATAGAGTAGGTATTGTCATACATATTTTCGATCCATCAGCGCCCTCTTCCATTCTTATGAAACAAATACCACATTACTTTCGTATCTTATACTGGTAATCTACGATTACCTACACTCGGTAATAAAGAGAGTTCGTAAAGGTAACAAAGTTCTAAACCGAAATGATATCTTATTTGGGTGAAGTGTATGAAACGGAAAATTGAATAAAAAGTGACTGAAATCACAGACGAGTACATAAAGCAGACTGAACAGCTTGTGAAGTTTCATGTCTCAGTTCTGAAATATTGATTTCTTAAAAAACCACTGGTTTTCGAGCGTCCTCTGCGATTTTCGAACGGTAGATGTAAGAACTACATTGTGTCTTCATTTTTATGACTGATACTGGTAAATTTTGTAAACGACAAAATATTTGTTTATTAGATATACAGTAGAGCTTCCCATATCCATACACTCATTTTTCGAATACTCTAATACCCGACCGATCTGTTATCTGAACATACTATTATCCGAACAGCGTTTCGTGGCGATGTTGCAGACAAAAGAACTAGTTATCTAGGGTGGGCAGCTCTCATATTAGTCATCTAGGATTGAACTTTAAGTCGCGCTTATTTTATCTTTCCGGTTAACCGATGGAAATATGTCATTGTGGAATGGTAACACTGACTTTATCAATAAACGAATAAATATTTAACTTACCAGAATGGTTCAACGTAGGCCGTGGACAACAAAATGTTAACTATTGAAATAAAATATAAAGTAGTTAAACCTCTCGAAAGTGCTGAAATTGGGACAAAATTGGCAAAAATATGGTGTCTGTAAATTTATAATTACAGAAATTCAAAATCTAAAAGGTGATAGTATTTTGTACAATTGCTTCCCACATAGCACAGAGACATCTTAAAAACGTCTTGAAAACGTCCAGTAAAGTCCTAAAAATGTTCAAAAGACGTCTTTGAATCGCTCGATATTATAAATCAGTATGCCTTTATGACGTCTTAAGAAACATTCATAAGACGTTTTAAGGACGTCCAAATTACATATATAAGACGTTCAGATAAAAACTAGACATTTTTAAGACGTCCAAGAACATAAGTCTTTAAGACGTCCATGTACTCTGTCTTTAAGACGTTTTATAGACGTAAATTTTGCAAGTCTTTAAGATGTACGCTCTTGGATGTCTTTAAGACGTCTAAATTATGTCGTAAGACGTTCAGGCATACAATGAATATAAAATAGACATCTTCAAAACGTCGTGTGCTATCTGGGCCGTAGCCTTACCGTGGCCATACCATGCCGTGATCGTGCCATGACCATGCTGCAACCCTGATTTCACTGACAAGCAGACCTATCCAAACAGTATTCTTCAGTGTTTTCGAGTTAATAGAATCCGAAAAAGTAATCAGACTTATATCATATTTGGTACCATTTCATAAAAAAAAAAAAAAATCGATCGATGACATTTCTATGAAGATCTAATAAGATTTAAGAAACATAAAATTTAGAATTTTCATTACTAGAACATCATCAACCATGTTCGTTACTAGAACATCATCAACCATGTTCATTACTAGAACAGATGGTACAGATACCGATCGAGTACAGCCAATAAAATGCGGACTAGTATGAAAACTATCCATTCAAAAACAAGGAAACGATATTTTTATCACTGGTACTAAGCGTGATTTTATGGTACACACATGATTCAAACACGAGCGGAAAAAGTACGGGCAAGCGTGAACCGCTTCGTTCCAAAGCTAGAGAACAGTATTTTTTACACATCACGGTACGGCTATGTGTGAATCTTCCTTTATACATTTCTATAAGTTCAAATAATAAACGAAACTACATTTTACACAAGACGAAATTCTATATAAAAATACGAAACAATTATTCTGAAACTCATCGTTTCTGATATATTTAATTCAGTCTATGGTATATTAAATTTTGTGTATTACAATTGTTACGTCCGCGAAGCTCCTTTTCGTCCAGAGCAGATCGCGTAACAATATCTAAATATTAATCAGCTATGATGTTCGAATTGATGCGTTGTTAATTAGAAAAAAGAGTTATTTTGTATTGGATACTTTTATTGAAACAAGCAATGCGATGTGGACAGTATAACTGTTTCGTCCGAAGTGATGACCCTTGAAAAATGGTCATTCTAACCCTTAGCTTTAGGGCGTAAAAAGAAGAGAGAAGACGGCCTAGCTGACCTTCCTGAAAGCCCTTTTTGATGGAGATCTGGATACTGTCTGCTTCCACACAGGGGGCTACATATGGCTAACAACCGTGTAAGATTCCTGAGCGTAATAGCTCGGTATATTATATGCAAAATTTGTACTATAAGACATAACAATAATTGTAATTCTTACGATTGATAGTGCTACACTCTTATTTCGGGTATAGTCACTAATGTTGAACGTGACACACAAATAGTAATGGGGGCTTTAGAATTCCAAATTCTAAAATTGGGAGGGGTGGGGGACAGAAAAAACATTTCTTGTCCAGTTTATCCTGTATACTCGTCCGTCGATCTATTCTGAACTGCGTCGATACATTCACACAGCAAACTAATAAAATGGTTGCTAAGTGATAAATGTAGAAATCTGTACAATCCACTGTAGGGAAAATTTACAGATGAAAACAAGTTAATGCGTTTAGACCAAGCGAGCGACCTTTCCAATTCTGCCTCCACTTCAGCAAAATTCGGATAACACGAGCATTCTTTCATTCATAATAGGATTGAATTTTGCCGAAGTGAGAGAAAAACGATCATTTCGCTCTTGGTGCGAAACGCACCATTAGATGGTGAACAGAATTTAACTCGTGAAGGATCGATTCAGCAGGTATCTATGATTCCAATGTCGTGTACAAAACATCACTAAACTTTATTTTTTACATTTTTTTTTACAATCCTAAAAGTATGGGAAATAAGTAAATATATACAATATAATTTTTTTATACCGCAGTTCATTTTTCACAGAATGGACTTTGAGTTTTAGTTACATATGTAGACATCGATACACATATGTTCAGTTTTAGCTGTTTAAGAATTTAATAAAGTCCGTGTAATTGTTCCGGTTATTATGAATCCGTCGTGGTGTTATTATACATTTCTTGACACTAATTTCGTGTATTGTCCTTCAACATGCTCTAAGATTTCCATAAGGAAAATGGAAGGACTAGAGTTCAGGAATCGAAAGTATCAAGCTACATATTTTTTGTTGAATTTTGGCACTAGTCCCATCAATGTATTCTTCATGGATCTTCCACAGATGTAAGACTTCCACATGAAAATTATACCAAATGTATTTTCAATTACACGTGTCACAGAATCCAAAGAGGCACATAGCGCGATGGCAATGCTTCTACTATGCAGTAGATAGAGCAAGCGGTCAGACTATGAGTGTTCCTCTTGTCTTGTGTACTCCTAAGCATTTAAAACAGTACCTTCAGGACCTTTACGTTAGGTCCCAGTAAAAAATTTAATTTTATTGTTTCAAAAATGAAATGCGTTACGAAAATATATTATACTACAGCTAATACTATCCATTCGCGGGCATTCTGTATACATACAGTCATCTTAAAAAAGGCCTCACTCAGTCTGCAAATTTTAACATTAAAGACAACACAAATGTTTTCATTCAACTGTAAGAAATATCAACTCTTATCATCCAAATCTTACATTTAAGCTATTAACCCACAAAATTGCATCTTGAAATTGCAATTTCTTATTAGAATAGAATGAAATATAATAAAAAGTCTTACTAGAATTCTTATTAGAATACAATAAAAAAGTTTGTCTGTAAAATGCAAAGAGTATATGCTTAGTCGAGCTCCCCGTTTTAAACATCTTTTCAACTTTGCGTTATTCTCAACGAGGAAATACGAACAGATTCGAACCCTCGACACGTGAATACGCTAACAAATCACACATCATTCTGTTTAACGAAAAGCAACGGACCCCGAGTGCTCCGAAAGGCAATCAAAGACAAGGAAACGAATTCTTTCGAAGCGTGCGGTTTGTGGTTGTAGGTGGACTGTTCATAACACGTCGCCTCGGAACGAAATTTTAACGTTGGTAGAGGTGGGATAAATTTGGAACAACCATCTCGCACAAAACGCACGGTTGCGTTTCACGTATCCACGCCAGTTACGCGTCGGGGATAGCTTCTTGAACGTCGCCATTGCTATGGAGAACCCAACAATCCTCTACAACTGAAGGATAAAAAATAATAAAAGCGCTGTTCTCAGTCTCTTGAGTGTACCATTTGCCAAACCAATATGTCAGACGATTACGTACGGACGTTAACGCGAACGTAAAACCATGAACTGTCGATCGTTCAAGTAATTAAAACAAGTCTGAGCCGAGTACACGTGCTTGTTTCCTCGAGTGTTCGAGAATTGATAGAGTGTAACTACATGACGCGGAAAATATTGAAAAATCGGAATAAGAGGAGGAAGATTCGAAGAGCAACTATGGAGACGTGAAGAGAGAAAGTTTTAAGAGGAGACTGTGCATTAAAACGGAAAGTACGATGCCGCGTTCGCGACAAGAGACGTTCGATTTGGTAGTCGAAACACGGAAGCCCTCCAAATGCATCCGATTTCTGCGTTTCCTCTGGAAATTCTTTAGATGCGTTTTCTCCCACGTATCGTTAGTTTCGTTAGTTGTGGTGTACTGTGTGATTGGTGCTTATGCCTTTGAGGCACTCGAAGCAGGCCATGAAAAAGAGGTATTTTTTTATTATTAATATTCTTATTAAATAATATATATTGTAGTGTAATTAATGAATGGACAAGGGTGCGGCCATATAGACGGTAAAGGTACGTTTACATGAGGCCACATTTGGTCAGGCAACTAAGTTGATCAACTTGAAGTTGTACAAATTTGTCCATGTAAATCCAATTTCAACTAAGCTGAAAAGACAATTTTGATCAGCTTTAGGTTGATCAACTTAGTTGCCTGACAAACAGTTGCCTAATGTAAACGTAATTTAAGCGGCAGAGCGACAGAACAGTAAGCAATAAATATACTTTTTACTTCTATAACTATACTGTTTTTCTACTACTTCCCATATATTATGTGTGGCAGACTTAATTTTATAATCTTTATGGCTGTCACATAGTTTTAATGTATTTATAAATTACCAGCCTGACGCTCTGTCACTTTCTGTCTGTATGGCCGCACCCTAAAGACGACAGCTTGTGTATATTGTAAACAAAACATAATTCATTAGTAAAACCTGTTGCTATTGAGTTTATGTTTCATAATTCATTGTCCATAAATACTTGAATATTTGGTGGAAGATAAGTAGAACATTTATAGCTTTAATTGAATCTTGTAATGATGGCATATTTTTTATCCGCAAAAGTACTGTGAGAACGATTACAATAATTATTAAGAAGATACATTGAACATTTTTCTAAACAATATTGTGATACGTCCAATACTTTATTTGATGATGATTAGGCTATGTATCTTTATGCATTTATGACATTATTCATTCATAGGAATAAATGTGATTAACATCTGAAAGAAATAACATGAATTATACATTAACAATCCTACTAAAAAAGTGACGAAAAGTAGTACCACTTTGTTCGTCTCGTCGAGTAACAACGCCATTAACTGTTAGAAAGAATGTAGCAATTATTTTATTTAACGTTGTTTCTTGAGTGCTGTTTCAAACGTTTTATAGATAAGTTCACAGGTACTTTTGCAAGCTTTTACGCTTTTCTCGCATTTTACGACGAACTTCGCCATAAGATTTCTCAATTGTATTGCAATCGAATGATTGTGGTGGTCAGAGTATAATTCTTAATTTATTGTTAATAGTCCATTTGCTGGTCAAATTTTTGATACACAACTCGTACTAGCAGCATCCTTAGGTATCTAGGCATAACATGTATTAATGAAAATCCATTTAGAAAGGCTTTCAGCAAAATAAAGATGTGGGTCTTTTATCTTACTTATACCATTAGTGCATTCAAGATGCACTACACTGAATAAAAGAAATCGTAAATAATGGAAGACCTGTTAATCAAGACTCTATTTTGTCTATAAAAATACGAATTTGCACAAATATTCGCAGTTTACCGATCGCTGTTGTAGGATAGTCATTAAGGGATCATTTGTCGCACTTATTAAGTGTATCTACGTTGGGCAATTACAAGGCAGTATATCATATTGCAAAACATTCTACTAAAGAATTGCATTATATTTATTACCAATTTCCTTCATTGTCATTTATCTTAATTATAACAGGTAAAAAAAAGTATCAAAGATATCAGAGGAAACATAACAGAACACCTTTGGAAGATTACCAAAGATGTCGAAGTCTTGATCCGTGAAAATTGGACGGATAAAGCGATCTCCGAATTAAAGGTATATTTATAAACGAATATACATTTATAAATGTTCATAGTAAACACTGGAGACTCCGTAATTATTACTCTACAGAATTTCGAAAATAATCTCATATGGATGATGGAAAAGGAAGGCTGGGATGGCAGAGAAGGCGAAGACGATATCCAGTGGACATTTGCTGGAGCTCTGTTTTATTCAATTGTGGTCATCACGACGATTGGTGAGCTCAAATTATAGAAGTCACCAAACTGTTTTCTGATAAAACTAAGAATTTCCTACATATCATACGAGATACTGGACTCTTTATTAATACAATTTTCGGCTACTAGCCCAGAACATTTTGATTGTCTTTGGTATTTTCGTCGAAGTATCAGGCTATAAGTTTCCAAATATGGACAAATTGATAAAACTCAAAATTAGTCGACTAATATAACCAACATACTTAGGAATGCTTAATTAAATTAGTTTGACAACAAATATTTGCGTATATTTCCTACAATCAAACATAATCATTAAGCTTTCTCACTAGCCTCAGTTTTCGTTTGATTTTTCTTTAAAGATCGACTAAATATTTCAATGTCATCGTAGTCGTAGGGTGATCCATAAGAGTTGCCCTGTGGTCTTGAGAAGAAATTAATATTTTCTCCTGGATAATTTCCAGAAGGGTACCTGTTACCAGGATAAAAGCTCCCTGGAGGTCTCCGATTGCCATAATAATTTGGCGATTGGCCAAAGTTTACTGGCCCATACTTGTTGGGATAACCCTAAAATGAATATGGAAAATTTTGATTGTAACTAGTTATGTCCACAAAAGGGGAAATGCGTGTACATAAAACCATGAATACATGTCATGATTGTAACAGGCGAATTGACTTTTTGATTCACTTGATAATACAAATAATTGATCATGCAGAGATTATCATGATAATTACAATATAGCCCTGATTGTAAAGCTCACCGAAACAGTTCCTAATAAACAAACCAATGAGTATACAAATATATGGACATCGTTAATACAAACAGTACTATCTATACACATTGATACAATTGGAATACAGAACTGGTTTTCAGAGTTAACTTCGTTTTGTCAAAAAAATTTAATTTCAGTTTCTAATGATTTTCTCGTTTCCATTTTGAATTACTTTACAACCTACCGGGTACGACGGTCCGCCGCCATATTGGCCAGAAACCAAGGCTGGATACTTCCTACTATTGAAGCAACAGTAGACCTTGTCCTTCGAACAACTCCCCTGAAAAATTGTGGAAGAAATCATTTTTTTATACTGATAATGAGAGTGAGTTTATTTCTATTCTGATACTCACGAATTTTAATCCCGTGGATGGGCAATTGAAGCTGTATCTACACCTGCAAGTATCGTATTCTCGGTATCGAGGGTCGTCCCTGACCCAGGATGGCACGAAACCGGAATCTAAATAGCCGTTGTCGATATTCTCAGCATAAGGAGGCCTAAAAAGATCGACATATAATCAATTATGAATCATCAATAACACTGTTTTTTCTGTGGTTGACTTTTATGTCGATTAGGCTTTGGGAGAAATTCGCTCATAGTATATTGACTAACATTCCAATGAAACTTTCTTTCGAAGAAACAATTATTAAATAACATTTATCCATTGATTTATTAAAATCAACACATATGAATTGCGCTCTTAAAAGGGGAGATCAAATATTTGCACCGTCGCAAATCATTTCTATGTTGCTCTTTATTGTAAATAAAAGATTTCAATTTTTCTTTACTGTATAGCAATAATGATCAAACCAGATCAGTCCAGATTATTAAAATTAATTTTTAATATACCTATTTTATATGGAAGATAGCCTTTCGCCTTTGTTTCTACAACAAATGTACCTCTACAAATTTTGATCCAATATAACAATGACATTTACCACAATATTTTAACTACAGTACAGGGTATTTAGCTAAAGGTGAAACAAAATTTAAAGCATAATTCTGGACGTCAAGCTAGAACAAAACTCAAGAATGGTTTCGGGTTGAGTAATTAACTGTAAAAATAGACCTAAAATTCTACTGATACTGATACGTCTGACCTCATAAGTAAACCAGCAGTAGAATAAATTTCTACTTTGAAATAATTAATAACTCGGACACGAAGCCCCAAAAATAATATCGTCATTTTTTATTTTTATTCTATTTTGGCATGTAGAATTACCCTTTAAAGTTTCTAATACTTGTTAAACAACTTGTACTATTGTACAAGGGCGTCCAACACAATAAGATTTGGTCACCATTACTGTATACAAAGTAGACAAGTCTTAGGAAAGTGTCATGCAATACCGACCAGCTTACAGTATCAACCAAAATTAATTATCGGTTTTTTTTTCAACAGAGAACAGCGCTATTGTTTAGGAAAACAAATAAATATAGCTGATATATTTTTAAAATAGTTCTGAGCCGTATTAGTTACTCGACTGTTCTCGATTTTGTGAGATATGAACATCTTCATTGATAGTCAGTGTGTAATCTCAAGTAAATAAACGAATTAGTTTTTTAATGTATACTATGTTTAATCTTTCAAGTATAATGAAGAGCTCTTGCTTTGGAATCTTCTTTATAGATTAATACACCATAATCTAAAAAGTTTTCACATGTTTATTGTCTAGTATCGACCAACCGACTATTAACCAATATACATCAAATTCTTTCTTATCTGTAAATTCAATCTATCGGTAACCGAAACTAAATCAGATGATGCTTTAAGTTCCTAGAAATGAAGTTTTAGAAGCAAAGACAAAAAAGGAAAAAACAAACGCAACAAACTAACGTTATAACTTCAACAATTTTATAAATAAACTTGAAGGAAAAAAGGAATTGATTTAAAAAGAAGGTAAATGTAAATAAAAGAAGAGCTAGAAGTGAGTTAAGGAAAAGTGAAAAAAAGGAAAAGCAAGAGGAGAGAAGAGAAAAGCTGAGAAACAATAATTAGGAAAATCTGAAAAAATAAAAGAAGGAAGTTAGGGGAAGATACAAATAAAAAAGCTGCGGTAATGTAATAAACAGGAGATCACATTTTAATGAAAAAGTCACTCAGTGTATTGTTTGTAAGGAATTATTTGATGAAAATTGGATGCAGTGTATGGAATGTGACGGTTAGGTACAAGTTAAATGCATCGACCAAAAGAATATTAATTATTTTACTCGTGGTGTATGTAAAAATACAGTTCGAATGCAACTATAACATTTGAAAGTCCTTTTATTAATATTATTAATCATTTAAATGTAAAAATTTGCTAATTAAATTGTTGGTCGATACTGGATAACAATTTCTCGTTTCCTACGAATTGCAACTTCCTTACTTTTCCGACTTATTAATTCTAATGAATAAATTTTTATAACATTTTTTATCTCCTTCCATTAAGTTTTATTTATACCAAGTTTTATATATATATAAAATTATATTCAAATATATATATAATATATGTAATAATATATATTAATAATATATATTACATATATTATTATATAACACTCCTTTTCTGTTTCGTTTTCCTTCTGTTTCCCTTAGCGCATTTCTTTAAAGTAGAGATGTAATAAAATTACACAGAATGGATGTTCACTAATTCTGTGAATTTATAAATTCTAAATTTTCTAAACGGATTATATCAGCTTTTCACAGAGCAGTTTTCCACAGACTGCTTTCATATGAATAATCTCTAATGATACGTATTATATAAAACCAATAAAATCGGGAAGCAAACGTCGAAACAAAGTTACTGGGTTGGAAGCTAACGAAAAAGATGTGAATACCTTTTCACAATGCCTGTTGGCCCACCCGGTCCGACAAGAACTGGTGGCGTTCCTTTGTTGCCAGGATATGATGCAGGTACAATGGGTCTACTGTTAGGACCGTAAGGTCCGGCGTTTTGTGGTCTAAATCCTGTCAAAGGTCTGTTGTTGTCGAAATCATCTAGATTCTCGTTTACCAAATACCTATAAGTCGAGAACGCAAATATGTAGACCACTTTTTATTGTATGAAGCGCACAAAGAAGAGTTTTAAGAATTCTTGACGGCGCTTCGAGTTTTGGCTTTACGTAATAAGTTACATGAGTATAGTATAAAAGTATAGTATAAAATTAACTATCCAGTTAATGAGTATAGTATGAAATTAACTAACTAGTTAATGTATTGGTTTTTTTTTGATAGACAGGCAGAGATTTAATTATTTTTCCTCTATGCCCTATTCAAGCAAATTAGTATATGTTTTGTTACTTTTGTATGATAGGTAAGCAAAGATTTAATTATTTTTCCCTTGTGCCCTGTTTGAGTAAATCAATGTATGCTTTGTCAATTTTGTGTAATAGGCAGGAAAGATTTAATTATTTTTTCCTTGTTGTGACCTATTCGAGTTAATTTAAACCGAAGTTTAATTTTAATTTCAATGCTTTCACGATACCAATTTCATTTACGTACAATTTACTGAATTTTAGGTCTTAAATACTACATATTATTCTCTTTTTGAAAAATATGAAATAAAATAATGTATTTATAATTAACAATCACCTATATACATATAATGTATACAGGATACGATAGGATGGTAATCGTAGTACGTAAAAAAGTAAGAAAAAGTTTAGTAGAATCTTTTTTTTAGTAGAATCTTTATTTTCAATAAAATCGATTTTGAAAATCTGTCCGACATACCTGTAATTAAGAATGAGTACGGCTTATGTGTGTCATTCCCTTACTTGAAGTGATTCAAGTAATAAAAATGATTATTTATAGATCATTGATTTTTATAAATTTTTAAATATGTTTGCCTCAGTTGCTGTATACATAACTCTGCTCAACGAATGGAAGATTACTGACCAGATTGTAATGTACTCTCGCTTTTTAACTTTTTAAATACTTCTATAATTTTTTTCTTTAACTATGTAATATTTTCAACGCCCTTCTTATGTACCTTCTTATTAACGATAAGAATAATTCTATAATCATCTGTTCCTCATCTGTCTACTAATTTTCCAACCACCCTTTTATAAATATGTATAAACATCATTATCATTAGTATATAAATGAATCTATACGTTGTACGTGGAATAGCCTGATACGTAACAGCTATTTGGACAGCGTACAGAAATTAAAGATGTGGGTATCAGTATATATTCACGTAAAAAGTAATAATTAATTAATAAGGAGGTATTTCGACTTATTGGCATTGATTTTTTGATGATTTTTATAATAAGCAATTATTATACTTATACCAGACTATACCGAATTACAAACCCAAAATTTAAAAATATTTCTTAAATGTTTAATCATTTTTCCAGATAACACAGTGTATATTCATGGAATTATCTTTATTATTATTCAAGTTATTGCACATTTTTCGGCGTGTATCGTTTTGAATAATTGCTATGATATTTTAATAATAGTTTGCTTCGACATTCTTTAAATTTTACACACATGTAGAATACATACCCGATTAATTATCTTCTGAAATAGAATTATGTCCATATCTGCAATAATCTTTTTGTCTCCAAAGAAATGACCAGAAAAAAATGTTAACTGGAATTTTGCCAGAATATATTTTTTTACTTTATTCTAGTTCGGACGGTAATTGCACTCATATTAATTAACAACACTATGTATCATCTTTGATTTTTCTACTGTAGGTATATGCAACATGCAATAACTTAGGTAATAATATAGATAATCACACGAAACTTACATTGTAATAATTTGTAAAATCGACTAAAATGGATGCTTCCAAGTAGGCATACCCAGTTAAATAAAGCATGTATGATAGATTTCGTAAATGTAACTGATAACGTGATAACAGTACATTTAATAATTGATAGTGAACGTGTTAATTGTAATAGGTTGCTTGTTATAATAGAATAGATAGTTATCAACATTAATGATATTCATTAATAATACTATTAATTCGTAGTTATTGATAGTGGCTAATAAATATTAATAAACCCTTATAGTTATTAATAATTAATTATTTATGGTTACCAATATTTAAGAAGAAGAAATACCATAGAGAATTATGTACAGGGTGAGTCATGCAACCGTATCACCTGAATTTTCTTGTAAATCATTTGTTGTATTAAAAAATAATTCTAACGAAAGTTGTCTGGTATCGAGAGCAGCATACCAAAGAGGAGTATACTCTCGATACCAATCAACTTTTATTTGAAACATTTTTTCATACAAGAAATAGTTTACAAAAAGAAAAAAAATTCAGGTGATACAGTTACGTGATAGATATAATAATATATAGAAATAATTTTAATAATTATTGGCTAATGGGTTAATGTAGTCGGTGGTAAGGCTTTAAAAAGGTAGGGTGTGATTTCGTACTGGGTGATCGCAATTTCGGTCAGTGGTAATCAGGCCGTCTAAGGCATCTTCTTTCGTTACGCCCTTTGCGCAGACTGGAAAGAGTTACAGCAGCCATTTTTTGCGTACCTTCTTCGAGTCTTTCCACCGACTGCACACATTGATTACAGCCATTGATAATTAAGAAAGTTATTTATACTTATCAATATATCTATTAAAATTATTTGTTAATCATCAGAAACTATTTATAGTTATTAGTACATACAGATAGTCACTGATAAATATTCAAAATTAGGTTCCAATATTTACTCGTAACTATTAACTCTCATTAACAGCATTTCTTCAAATCTCATAACCAGTATTCACAACCGATAACTACAAGTATTCAATAATTAAAACTGGTAGCCATTGACAAACGTTAATAAATAGCGACAGACAGTTGAAAAGTGAGGAAAAAGAAATAACCAGAAAATCGAAAAGCTATTCAAGACCAAAAAAGCACTCTAAATGATGCGCACCTTTTATCTGCCTCGCTTTTCTGTTCGACATCCTTCCAAACCCATCCATCATTTTCGGAGTGTACTGCGACAACGATGAACGTGATGCAACAGATAGGAATCAAGGACTTCATGTCGCTGGATCGCACGAAATTTCGGTCATCGACGAGAACAGTGGTAGTTGGGATTCCAATAAAGACTACCGACGATGGTGCTATTGGTCAGCTTCACAGCGCCGAATATCACTGGTATACGACTAAACGATAGTGAAAGTGAATCGCTTCTTTATATATGCACCGTTGGAAGGTGAACGCACCGTGTGGCTCACTTCGAGGTCCCTTCGATAGCAATCTCGGATCAACAGTTTTCCTCTGGGTTGATTCACCCTTCAAAGAGAGCCAACCCTATCCACGGTAATTTCGGTCACTGAAATTGGGAAACCTGCAGAAATAGGATGAGCGCCAGAAACGGTGCAGTAGAACTCCGTTTATTCAGACATATTAGGGACAAAGGACAATTCATGTAATTGGATCGCTCAGATAAAGCCCATCAAATTGCGCCACTATTATAAATTTGTTAATGTACTTATATCTTAGAATTATTTAGAGTGAATAAGCTTACCTTTCTAGTGCTCTCGTTTGAGTATTTTAGTTAAGTACCTATCGATCAAAAGTTTGAAATCATTTGCTAACTCTCATTCGAATTAGGTACATATAGTATATAGCAAATATACATTTAGCCCGAAGCTATTATTTTTACGGTAATTACAATTTTCTTTATATTAAGAGAATGTAATAAATTAATCAAAGTAACTACTGGTACTTAAATTGTGAATTGAACAAAGTAATTTTCACTTTCGTAATTTAGAAACCAATTCCAAACTTTTGAGCCATTGTACACAGATCACTATTAAAACAGAGGACAGTTTTTTCTTTTAAAGATAACCTTTTAAAAAATAAAATCAAAAGGAAGTATCTGTTTTTTATTGTGTTTCAGTACCTACACCTTTCTTCTTCATTTGGTATTGTGTTAGTACTATAACATAGGGTAGGAAGATTTCTACGGTTTTATTATGAAAAATGTAATATCAATAATAGGATACAGAAAATTCACAATTTTTCTTCTTTCTCATTTCTGTAAGTTACCCATGAACATTTCTTATGTCAAGTATAAAAACTTGAATTAGCATAAATGACCAGCTAAGGGTTACTTTTACTGGTTCAATTAATATAAATGTTTACTTAACTCTTGTAGAACCTAATTCTGTCGAGCTATCAGTATCAGTTATTAACAGAAATTTTAAGAAGTTGTTTGCGTATACAATTCCATCAAGTTGAACTTCAATCGCGTATTTTTTCCACCCAGAAGTTATATATACTATTTATTCTTCCGTTTTCGTGAGTTTAAAGTACAATATACACACACATTGCGTTTACACAACACTGACTGTAACTGGAATAATCAGGATAGCATTTGCGAATGATTTAAATAATAGGTAAGATTTCGATAGAGGTGCAGTAAATCATACATTCAGGAAAATCGTTTCACTAAGTCTACTGTACAACTTATCAGTCCGAATATTTTGAAAGGTCTTGGCACACAACTTATATACGGGGAAAGTGGTTCTCCTAGAAATGATTTCTTTCACGCTGATCTTAAAATAAGTTTCACACAATATCATTAATAAATCAACATAATTATATTAACAGTTGGTCCAAGCCAAGTTGGCACGACCACATCTCGAGGTGAATGACCGACACTTAAAAGGTGAAGAGCATGTTCCAATAGAAGCCAGACGAGGCCCAACATAATGAATTCAGTAGCCTTGGACTCTTCCTCCCATTGATACTTCCCCTTCGAACATTTCAGACAGCGTTCAACATTAAATTTCAACAAGATTAGATCTTCCTTGTAACCTCAGGACGAACAACCTTGGTTCACCCAAAATCTCGAGGTCTCCATTTAAAAGAAGATATTCTGCGATGCAGTGGAATAACATTGACACGAATTACTTTCTGTATTGTCGTGGAACACGCAACGATAAATGGCAAATATCTACAGATAGGCACCCAGTGCGTGGACGTAATGAGGTAGTCAGCGAAAAGTGGGAGGATTACGTGGACCCATTCTTTCTCGTACTTGTCCTTCGATCTGGGAAAATCCGTGGTCTCGGAGAGGGGAGCGACCGATTGCAGGTGGTCCTCTCTCTGGCCTCTTTCTTTGAATAAAATCAAGTGAAATGACATAAGACGAGACGTGTAATGTTTGCATTGTTCGTAGGTAAACGAGAATGACTAACGAAGATGACAATTTTTTACGTAAAAACGCCAGATGCGACCTCGATCGTGGGTTACAATAATCGGAACGTTCTTGTATTGTTTGCGCAATACAGGAGACGGTAATGACTCCGAACCTTCCTTCCGCTTGTAATCGTTCCTATTCGCAAGTTGGAAAGCATGTCTGACGAATTAACAGGCTGAAAATCGTAGAAGTGGATTTCCTGGCGCGAATCGAATCTCTGGAACTGCTTCGAGATTTTATCGATTTAAACCAGGGACGAGAAACTTGTTGTAATGTCGATTTCAGCTCTCAAAGCAGCATCGAAGAAGTAGCACTGTCTGTAACTGTTATGAGGGCACAAGCGAAGATATCATTTTGTATAGTTTTTTTACAGTTTCAATATCGATTTAATTCTGATTTTATATTGGTTATAGGTGTATCTGTTAAACATTCTTTGAATAATTTCAAACATTTTTAGCTTAATATCCATAACTTGGTGCTATTAATTTAAAACTTATTATTTTAACACTTAACCGTCCAGCAGCACATTACTGTGTTTCACAAATATGATATATTTTGTAAGTTTCATGGATTCTTCACATTTTAACAAAATTTTGTTAAAAAATAATGTCTTGTACGAGAAATACTTTAATATTTCTAGAAAAAATACAACTTCTACAATATACATAATTTTGCCGACCGTACACTTACATTTTGCTCTGAAAGAATCGGACGGTTAAGTGTTAATACTACTAAAAAACTTCATGAATGCTATATTAATTGTATAAATTATTATTATTAGACCTGAGAATTTTGAACTTTTAAATTGTTAATGTTTCAAGTAAAACTCTTTGTAGAAATGATTTTTCTAATGTAATGTTTTAAGGAATTAGGTATGTGTATTAAAAGGATACTATAACATAAAAAGAAACTTTCATCGTGTTTTGAAAAATAACATTCCTGCGAAACTATTTCACTGTTTTGACTGTTTAAAAAGGGTATTTATACAGAAGTATCTGATTATACTTATGATTTTTATCCCAAATTATAATCGCACAAACCCGCTATCTCTTTCATCCTCTCCGATTGGACATCTCTAATTAAAAAATCTGGAGATATTCTAATATTTAAATGCCTACTTAATATTTCAGATGTACTACTATTTAAATACTCAAATTTTTAAATACCCTAATATTCAAATAACCTTAATTTCCTAATATGCAAATACACAATTTTATATCACTTCAATATTTCAGTGCTCAACAATTAAAATGTTAAAATTTTCTAATATTTATAATTTCGAATTTCTTCAATTTTCATATTTTGAAAATCTTTTTATCTGTTTTAATTTCTCTATTACAATTCCTGAGACGAGTCATGGAATTCTTTATCAAGAGTTTCACGTATGAATTGGGAAAGCGTAATCAAAATCACGCATCTCTGTATTATTAAACATCTGTAAATAACAATATGATAATCTCTCCTACTCCTTATTTGTACTGGATCAATTCATACCAAAAAATATTCGAAAATTCGTTTTTTAATTATAAAAACGACCAAAATACCTATAGAAAAAACAATTCTACATAAACTACTTGAATACTTTCAACATAAGTTACATATTAGATATTTTTTCTTTTCCAATTCCATCAAAGTAAGATTAATCAAATAAATTTAATTACTTTAATTATTTAAACAGGAACTGAAAATAGAATATTAAACGAGTCATTTTTGTTTATGACAGTGCCGTGGTACTTGCAATATACAAAGAGAGCAATTCTTTCATCCTAATCTTTGTCCAGACTTAAAGTTTCATGAGCTCAAAATTCGAAACTTTTTTTACAACTAGATGATGTCTCTTAGTTTTATTAAATGAAGTGTCATAATTTCGGACATCTAGAGGTTTCAATCCCTTTAAAGTGAATAGGAGAACAATTTTGAAATTGATATGAGACCTCTATGGATACAATAGACATTCAAAATTTGAGGAAACTGTACTACGTTAATAGAAAACGATATAAATTCGAACTTTTTATAATTATAAATTATAACGATTACATTATTATGTTGGACCTTTATAACTATTATTATGTTGGATCTCTGTAACTATCAGAAGTTCCAAAGAATGTCTAATAGGTGATGAAATTTTCAAGGGATAATTTTATCTACATGTCGAAAATCAAGGATGAGGAAATTTCGTTGTAGGCTTCGTATCTCAATTATTAATTATTACAGACATAAGTAAAATTGTCACCGTGTATGCGTACATTAGCCAAGGCAGACACAACGATCTCAGTAGTGTAAGTCCCCAACTCAGGCACAATTGTACGAGCATGTATGCACATTTTTAATAGTTAATAACTCACAAACGAAGCTTCAAATGCAAATTTGACATTCTTGATTATTTTGATCTGTAGGAACGCCTCTTCAAATTTTTAGCGTCAGAGTGTTGGATTGCATCTAGGGGAAAATATAGAAAGTGAATTTAGACGTGAAAATAAAATAAAATGAAAATAAAAAATAACAAAATTGCGATTGTGTTTCCTTTGTTAATTACAAACATTTAAAAATAGCAATGGTTGTTATAATCACTACCACGAAAAGCCACTTCTTTTACATAGATGCGGTGAAATATTGCTCACTTAACTCGAACATTCATGATAGTCATTGTTCTACCACGAACTTTATGCTGCGAATACTGTTTCTCAGGTGGTTTGTCGAATGTTTCAGGTGAATCTCACGAATTTTTAAATACAGGGAATTTAACAATGTTTCAAAACTTTAAGGATTTATAGTACTCAGCGAGAGAAGTGAAAAATGTCGTATCGACATAGATCCTAAAGTCAGTCCTCTCGACGAAAAATTGACTTTTAATATCTACGTATGTATATTCGATACCGTGAATGAGTTTCTCCACAACGCATCGACTGTAAATAGAGGAATTAATTTAGAAGTACCTTCCAGGTTGTCAAAACAAGATTATTAAACTATCATCAACAAAGATTAATTCATAGCTTCAAAAGTAATACAAATTTTCAGTTTTCATTTAGTATTGAGAGTTTCATTTAGTATTAATAGCACGTCTAGTAGATGCGAGCTTTTCATTGCAACAGAAGGAAGTCGAACATTTACTGTAACAAAGAAGGCTTGTCTTAAATTTTCATTTATTTATAAACTAATCCTTCTTGATGGTAATTTAATAATCTTGTATTGATAACCTTGAACGTACCTCTCAATCAATTTATTTACATTCAATGCATCATGGAAAAATTCACTCACGTTATTAAATAGTCTTAGATATTAAGCCTTTCGTTACTACGGGCGACTATAGTCGCTCCCCATAAAATGTCACTGACATTTACTCCTCTAGCCGAGCACTATAAGTTCTTAAAGTCTTGAAACATTTTTTTTTAGCACCCTATATACATACCCCCCCCCCCCCCCCCCCCAAACCTTAAAAAAGTAAATAAAAGCACGCCAAGTATGGGCGTTCCCTTGAAAAATCTACCCTACAAAAACCAATCTCCCACAAAGCATCAATTATTTGAAAAAACCAATTTAAGATGTTAGGGCAAACAAATCCATTGAAAACATTGGAAAACGTCAAGCGCAATAATTTAATTTTCTACCAAAACATTGCCAATATTGTAGTCCCAACAAACACCACTTTTAATCTCATTTCTGCTGCTATAGTGTATCTCTCACTAAAAATATTTTTGACGCTATTTGCGCATGCTACACGCAAAATCATGTCTCATCCTATGAAGCACTCCTTCAATTTTATCACAAGAAATTAACTTACAAAAGTCATTGCCTATGCTACAGTTAATAGCTTATTTGACTAAAAACTACTTGGTGGACCCTTTTGTAAAGAAGTTCAGTTATAATAATGACGACACAATTCTCTTGTAGCAGTAAGGATAGTCAGGGGCAAGGAGTTTTTTCTCCACCACGGGTCACTCTCATATGGTCTACAGACACTGAACGAATTCGCGGGCCGCCAGATCGTCATTCCTGCCCAAGTAAACTATCGCATTGGCATTTGCATCCTTGATGTGCAGATAGACCATCTATAACCGATTAATATAAACTTAAATATATTGGCCATAAAACCAGGTAACATATGTTTGTTTATACCTATAATAGTTTGGTTTGTATAAAATATAAAAAGAGTCTACTTCTTCTGTAGTAACTCTGTGTTTGTAACAACTGAATTTCTTTACAAAAGGGCCCGCCAAGTATTTTTTAATCAAGTAAGCTACTGAAAGCAATGACTTTTGTAAGTTGATTTCGTGTCATAAAAATGAAGGTGTACTTCATAGGATGAAACACGATTTCCGTCTAGCGTGTGCAAGTAGTGTTAAAAATATTTTTAGTGGGAGACACAATGAGGTGACAGAAATAAGATTACAAGTGATATTTGTTGAGATTCCAATATTGGCAATGTTTGGGTAGAAGATTAAATTCCTGCACTTGACGTTTTCCAATGATTTCAATGGATTTGTTTGCCCTAATATCTTAAATTGGTTTTTTCAAATGATTGATGCTTTGTGGGAGGTTGGATTCTATAGGGTAGATTTTTCAAGAGACTGCATATACTTGGCGTACTTTTGTTTACCACTTTAAAGTTTATGGAAGGATTTCACGCCTTTTTATGACATTGAATAAATGTTTGATTATTGTTAATCAAGCTGATTTGAGCCTAAAGGAGAAATGCTACACACTTTTTTAAATTAAAGCTACTTATTTAATAATATAAGGAATTGTTTAATTTGATTAATGAAGTTCCACAAGATATTCTTGAATGAGAAATAGATCCAATGTTGCTAGTCATTAAAAGAACAGAAATTGAAGAGTTGCAAAGTACGTAGTTGTCAATAAATTATTAATTGTATAAATGGCTGCAAAATAAGTATATTTTTCTTTTTCCTTATGTGTAAGTGGATTAAGTATTGATTTGTGTTAAAGTAATACACATGCTAAAACACTGAAAGTATACGACTGATTTACAATGGAAAAGTAATTATTATCGCTATGAAAGTAACACATAATTTGTTTAATATTATTATCCTCTTTAAGCCTGTACGCAAGTATTGTGTACCGGACCCGCACAAAATAATTAATATCATCACTATCGAAAATTATTGACGACATTATTGGCTGTTTACAGTTGATATTAAAGAAGGATGGATTAAATATTGATGAAATTTTAATTTTGTAAGATCGAGGCATCGAGTACTAGTAATCTGCCGCGCCAGGTATCCCTCGCATAATGTATGGTTGCACTTGCGCCTTTGCGTGACGGACATCCGGGCATGCGTACTTCTCCAGTCTTGGGAGAAAAAAGTCTTAAAAATAAGATGTTGAAAGTGACACTTTTCTGGATCTCATCGCGAGATCTCTGCAACAGATGCACTAATTTTGATGAAATTAGGTTTAATCGAAAGGTCGTACGAACATTATATTAGGATAATACCATTGAATTTTAGAACTGAGCTACGGTCCAAATGATACTCACGATTTAAAGTATCCATGCGTAGAACTCCAATAAATTTAATCGATTGTGCCAGCTAAACTTTGCATATACTACCTTGCAGGTGCCGATGCTTTTGGTTTGACTAACGTAAGAACTAATCGTCTGTGTTAGTTATTAAAGGCCGTATTCCCTTGTTTTATTCAAAATTTTGGTATTTATAACAATTTAGATGTATTTAATTATCAGGATTATAATTACTTTCATATTCAACAGATCTTATTTTTAGCTAGTGTTGTAATTCTATTAGCCACTACAGTACATTAAAATATGTATACGGCTTTTTATTTGATTGCAACATCGGTACTGACGTTCGAAAAAATAAAACTACAGCACAAACTAAAAATATTGTTTGTTGAATACAAAAATAATTATATTGTCATCAAAATTTAAAGTAAAAAAACACAGATGATTACTTCTCACGTGATGGCACTTGTAAAGTGGATCATTATAGTATAATGAAATATGGCTATTTGGCGTCGTAACACTACTGTACCACTTGATTAATGTGAGCTTAAATGTAATTTCTTTATTTTCTATTTTGGTCGTATTTGTATAAAATCACTTCCTATAAATTTGTGTCCATTTGTAACTGAACACCTTATACAATAAATATTACGCAATAGCTACAATAAAGCCATGTATACAGGAATGTTTAGAATATAGAACCATCACTTCTCCGATATCATTAAATTTTTATGATTTATAATTATTTATGATTATTCAACAACAAAATTGACAACTTTTACAATATTTAGCAATTGCATATTCTTTTGACTACTAAACGACATAAGTTGCTCAAGATAAGTAATTTTATAGAGTTACATCTTTTTTGTGTCCTCATTCATTAATATCTTTTTTTCAAATGCGTCGAATGACAATAAGACCAGGTTCTTATTGTTTTACTTTGCGTAGAATTTATATATATAATATATTCTCATCATCATCTTTATGGCGAGAAGATATATGTGTATTTGATATTATAAAAAGAGAAAAATATGTATTATTTACATTTAAATATTATATAACTGTAATAAAAGAAAGCACATTTCTTAGAAGACATTTTATTTGAATATCAGGACTATTTGATAATAGAACGTTTAGATATTAGCATTTAACATATGGATTCTTCTTGCTCTTTACATTGAGTATCATTATATTGCGTATATCCGTTCCGTGTTTTTATTTGTAACCATTCACGAATACATGTTCGATTAATAGCAAGTAATTGTGGAAGAACCTATGTAAATCTACGTCGTCCGTTTAAATGTCAAGATTTCTGGCTACGAAATAGCAGTTCGAAAATGGAAGTCTCTACTATATTTCTAAAACCATTTCAAACCCTAACTTAACCTTTCTGGTACGGATTAATAATGTACAGCATGTTCCAAAACTAGTGACATAAGTAGAAAGGAGGTGATTTCAGGTAAAAGGGTAAGTCAAAAATAAAAATAAAATTGTTTCAAATCATTCTTCGTTTTTGAGAAAATTGAGTTTAAATTACGATCGAGTACAAGTATACAGTAGTACAGGTTTAGAAGCTCAAAATCGCTCGCAAACGGCCTAACCCGAGCGATTCCCCCACTCCTTGAAGAACGGTCTTAGAATGGTTTCGACGGCTCCCTACTCTACTGCTGCTAAAGTCGGCTTTGAAAAAGCTCGCGAACGATTCTGTGATTCCTCAGAGACACTTGAGCATCGCTGGTGTACGGGATAAGAGAAATACTCACGATCTGGCTATTAACTGTCTTTATGGTGAACTGGAAGCATTTCCCTTTTCCCGCTCACCCCTCAAAACCCTAAAACTGTATTTCGATACACTCAACGTATGTTCAAATTCAAAGCGAATTTTCTCGAAAATAAAGTATGATTTGAAAATATTTTATCGTATGTTTTCGACTTACTTTTCATTATGGAATTATCCCTTCTCCACTTGTATCACCAGTTCTGGAACGCTGTGTATATTGGCGGATATATCCGTCGACAGTACTGAATAGGTGAAACGTTATTTATTTTCAAACATAAAAAGAAAGATACATATAAAATATATTATATATTAACACAATGTATGTTAATTTTAATTTTTTCTTGTGGATATAAAATAGTTACGCTTTTCTTTCACGTGGCATTACCGTTGCACAACTTGGAAACGCAGTGGAAATTGTATCAGAGGCTGATTCTAGGACGAAATCTTTGATCGAAGGAAGGAAATGGTCGAACACTCGGCGCGTCTTCGTTCTCGGTATAATTCTATTCCCAGGAAAAAGGTACGATCAAATAGTATCTTCGAAAGAAAATTCAATGATCAAGGTCATTTCCAGTGGTGCCGGTGCACCGGCTAGTAAGGAAATTCACTTTTCCCTCGAGCAAAGAAGTTACGAGGGGACTGTAATTCGCTTTCTCTGATTTTTATGTTCCTCGAGTCGTTGGCTAGCAACCTCGTCGATTAACCTTTTCACAATTTTGTGGAGAAAAAGCTGTCTATGCTCTTATGGGGTCCGCACACGATCAATAATACTGTCAATTTAGTTTGACAATAATTTTGTTAATCTTATTAAGTTTTTGTGAAACGGAACATGATTAGTACTTTGCAATATATTATACATATTAATTATAAATTCTGCTAGTTGCCTTTAAGATACCACGCTGTGCATACCATTCTGTATTGTATTTGAAATATGTATTTCAGTTATTGTATATTTTGTTGATTTTGTTTCAAACAATATGAAAGCTAAGAAAGAGTGTGCTTAGCTATAGCAATTTTTTTTATTCAAAATGTTATATAAAACGCAAGCGATGAATAGAACAATGTAATAAAAATCGGGAGCAATCTAACATATAAATTTATTCAATAATAAATCTGATATTGATAAATCTATTCTAATTACTTTAGAGTGAATATTGCAACAGTTTATAAGAATGGTAAAACCTTTTTTTAAAAGAAACAGTACGAATATGCATCCCTCTCTGCCCATTGAGAAAAAATTAGTGGTCACTCCGCGGTACTTTGCCACTAGCAGAAATTTCGAGGATCTCAAATTTTAGTCACCAATATCCCCACCACTACCAATACTGACGCGTAGTTGTCAAAATATCAAAATTTCAGTAACAGCCAACCTTCATACCTTTAACCTTTCAGGATCAATAATATTTATATTATCAATATCAAAAGTAGTATGAATGTGTACGGGGTATGGAAATTTAATTTAAACGCGTTTTCTTTTGCTCCTTGCTGACTAATTGTTAATAAGCAGTGTCCAATTTATTTTGAAACAGGCAGAACAAACGTTGAAAGTTTGATACAAGAACATTGGTATTTATTTTCTGGGGCTACAAAACCATTCGAATGACGAGACAATGTCTAGGTCCCGAGGAAATCTAGGATTCTGTTGCATAGGATCGTCAGGCATTCGCCTCAACGTCTTTTACTAGTCATCATCCGGGTTGCTGGAGGCATTCCCTTTTTCCTGTTTGGAAGGGGAGTGGGAGAATGTAGTACGGTAAATCGGTGGAGCGAAAGAACCGGAAGAAACCCTACCGATCTACCCCGTACTACCTTCTCCTATTTCTCCCAAACGAGAAAAAGGGGATTCCTCCAGCAACCCTGATGATGACTAGAAAAAGACGTTGAGGCGAATATCTGATGATCCTATGCAACAGAACCCTAGATTTTCTAGGGACCTAGTCACTTCAACCTGTCAACAATGCTATGAATTACTCAACCTTTTGGAAATTCCCACCTATGTGTTACGTTTGGCTCTTGTCGGAGGCAACGAGTGAAAGTTATGCAGAAAATGTGGAAAATGATTGTTGGAGTCAACTAAGTAATTGTCTTCTACAAAGAGCAATTGCTTGAAACGTATGTCATAAATCCCACTACAGGATATTCCCATCAAACAAAGTCAGTAATGATTAATTAGTAGTGAGAGAATAAAAAATCTGCCAATCGATTTGAACTGTCTCGTACCATTATTTGTCAGTCGCTTGCGTATCTATACAATCAGTCATTCGCCCATTATCTGAATGACAATCAGGTGCGTGCTTATCTGATCAGTTTCCAAAATCAATTTTTTTAAAACTGAAGCTTCGAACAAAAAATGTTACACCAATAGTTTTCCTTTTCTTTTTACGTATAATTACCTCCTGCCTGGTTGTATTAAAATGATCAAATAACCCTGTATAATTTAATTACATATAAAGGAGTTAATAGTACCTTTCTTCTTGTTCTCTTGTTCAAATTTACGTAAGCTTAATTCAGATTTAATTAAGATTTGGTATAAGGCTAGCATATTACTGGAATAGCAATGTACATTTAATCAAAATTTAACACAAACTTAGGCTAAGTGAACATTAAATGTAATTCAAATATAGCTGAATCTATCTCAAACGTAATATCCTGTATTTAAATCAAACTAGTAATGTATTTATAATTATATCAAAGTTTCACTAAAATATATGAAGACAAAAAAAGAAAAAAATTACAGAATTAGGAGAAATTAATACTGCGATGTGTTATTTCAAATCTGGTGGCACAACCGTATCATAGACACAAGGAGAATCAATGGAACAGAGGCACACAGCGTGTGGCCGAGTTGCAATTCGAAATCAGACTAACCATTCGACATCTACTCCCCTTTTATGCTTGATCGATCGATCCTTGTCCATATCCGGCGGATGCAATTTATTTTCTCGCTTTTTACTTTTTCGAATCGTT
Organism: Calliopsis andreniformis; assembly: GCF_051401765.1. NCBI lineage: Eukaryota > Metazoa > Arthropoda > Insecta > Hymenoptera > Andrenidae > Calliopsis > Calliopsis andreniformis. Next base: position 3,804,424 of record NC_135064.1, read on the forward strand.
GAATACTTTCTCCGGTTTATAATGTATGAGTGGTTTGATTACTTGAAGAAGAAATTCAGAGCGTTACAACATAAAAACAAGGAAATTTGAAGTGACTAGAAATTGGTGTTCGATGAACGGAGAAATATGCTACTCGACAATTGAAGGAGCTGCTTGAAACCAGAATCCCGACAACCTTGACCCAGATTCGCGGATGGGATCTGAGAGACAAACATTTTTTCAAGGTCATTGCGTAATCGTAGGAGGTTAAAGCAACCTTGACAATTACTTCGACTGTTAACCTTGTGCTAGTACCTTCTTCACGATTCAAAACTACTATTTGTTTAACAACTGGCAAGATATTGCAAAAGGAAACCACATTATTAGTCTTCTTATATTCATGTTACCTTTCGTCATATTTGCAGTATGACCTAGAATATGCACATATATCACTTGCTTGCTGCAATGAGACAACTCAAAAAATAATTATTTTTGATTTATTATTAAAACTGGTTCTTCCGGGAAATAAAATTATAACCTACTTCATTTCTCGAAAAATCGTAACTGTCTCGTCATGTACTTGTTGCAGAAAATGAGTAATATGTATTTCCAGGAAAAAAAGATATTCCTCCGTTATATCAGGTAAATTACTTTTAAAAGTAAATTTTTAGTTTTTTTCCTATATGATATAGTTCACAAAAAGTATGGTTAATGGAAGAACTATTACAACCACTATTTTTACTAAAACTCCTAAATTTTGTAAGTTCTCTCATTCTGAATAAGCTTGCTTGACACTTCTGGTTTTAATTCTGGTTTTTTGTATTTCCATTAAAAGTACAGCATTACTTTAAACTTACCCAAATTTAGCGAAAATTTTGAAGTCTAATGAAATAGAAACATGCAAAAATACTAGATACAAAAATTAAGGAAGTAATTATTGTCTGAGCAAAGATAGTTCGCCTTAAGTTTACAGTTAAGGTTTTAGTTACGGACTAATTACATTTTACGCAAGCGGGAAATTACGCAAGGCTAATCGAGCGTTCCTGGTTGTCAGGATACGGCCACATCGCCCCGAAGACTAAGAACGGGAAAGTCGTGACCATATTCTACGCCATCGTGGGTATTCCCCTGATGTTACTCTGCCTCTCGAATATAGGCGACATTATGGCGTCGAGTTTCAGGTAATTAAACGTACTGCATCTGACACTCTACGTCTAGAGCGAAAAATATTGCCCCTTCAAGGTTATATCCTCCTAAGAAGTTGAATTAAAGATGATTACTACCTTTTTAAAAATATAAAGAGAAGAAAGTCGTACGGTAATATAATAGGTAATTAAAAATGAGATGAAAGTACAGTGCTTACAAAGTGACTTTAAGCGGTTATTAATTTTTGCTTTGAATATTAGTCTATGATTTGAGTTAAATATTCAGTTATTCATTGTGATATTTGCAATATTATATAGTGGGTAGAGACATTAAACACCTCATCATTGATTGTCTTAAATTTCCAACTGCTCGTCTGGAAAAACAAATAGCATCAAATTTTAATACAATACATTCCCTAACAACATAACTTTTCTTTAAGAAACGAAGTCGTTTGATAGTCTGATTTAAATTTCACGCAGAAAAACTGTGTTAATTTTTATTAAAGTTAAGTTCATTTAATTTAAGCAATTTTTATAGTGCCGTCAATTATCATTATGAGCAATTGATACAACATTAAATATAATTTAAAAAATTATGAGTATAAATGTGTTTGAAATTTAAAGATTAACTATACCACTAATTTAACAACTATCAATACAGTCTAATCAACGTAGAACGCAGTTGTATCACGTAAAATCAAATGGGAGTATTTTTAAGAAATAAATTTTGCCACTGCTAATTTTGAACTTACTTTTAATGATACATATATCACTAAATTTTGTAATTTTTCTTTTTAGTTTTTAATGTCATAAATATTCTCCTAGATTTTTGTATTGGAAGGTCTGTTGTTATGTATGTACAAAACCACCGAAAAAAAGGCGACCAAGAGTTGCTTTAGGCAGATCATACTCTATGAGACAGCCAGGGTAAGTATATATTTTTATAGAATAAAGTAGCATTAAATTGAGCAATAAATATGTAATAGGAAATCATTCTTTTAAGACGATATGGGAATAGTAGAGGTAGTTTTCGACGGTCCATTAGAGTAAGTCAAAGATCCACTGATTCAGCTTTGGGTCTATCAGAAGGTATGGCAAGATCTTCGTTCTCCGATGTGGAATACAAGTATGATATTTTGAGAATATAATTATAAAGGAAATTATATAACACCTCAAATATAATTATTATTTGTTTTTCTCTTTTCATGTAGATATAATACTCGAAGGTACGAAGATATGGAACATAAGAGACCGAGATCATCGGTCCAAGCTTCAGGAAACCCAAATTTAGGTTTCAAATCTGCGACAATTTCTAGGTACTCAGACTTACCAATGGAGAATCCACAAATTACAAGAGGTATCAAAATACATATAAAATATTCAAGCTTTATAAAAAAAAAATTATCCTTCATGATTAGCTAGCCCCAAGATGACACAATCGTTGGATAGAAGACTCTTGATGAACCGCACTCTGAATGATACGGATCGTTCACCAGTTTTGTGCAACAAGTATGCTCTAGACGACTTGGAGAACGAATTCCAGAGATGGCAAGCTGCCACTGAAAACAGATGTAAATATGTTATCTTAACGCGTAAACTAAAGACAGCTAGATCACCCAAATCAATGATAAATTCCTTCTCTATAAGCTTACTAAAGAAACATACATTTACATAGCTTCTATATGTAACAATGTCTCCTGTATTCGAGGCAAAAGTATATGGCTAAAACGATTTTCAAATAATGGAACAATCATTTTCTTGATTTTAAACTTCATTTATCCAAGTAGAAACGAACAAATTTGCAATTTTTACAATACTTAGGAATCCCATATCTCTTGACTGTTAAACTACATAGACTTTTGAACATAAGTAATTCTGTGGAGTTACATTCTTTTCATGCCTCAATCCATCGATGAACTTTTTTAAATATCTTAAATGCTTCGACATGAGGAAACACTTCTTTACCATCATTTCGTTTGCATTTTAATTTGTACAATATCATAAAAAAGTATACAAGTTGTTTGGGTACAAGTGGAGAATAATTGAAAGGATGATTTTGAATGTAAAAGTAAGATGGAAACCAAGATTACGAAATTGCGGTTGAACCGATATTTATTGATTATAAGATTCTAAAAAAACTATCACAAAGGCACTTGTCTCACACAGCTGCGGTAGAATTTTATAATTCTCGACCTAGACAGTGGCTATGGTAATCACTGTCTTCCATGACCTTATCTCTAAACTTCGCGCTGATAATGATTCCAATTGATTTGTCTAAAATCGAAATCGGCGATGTAGACCGGTGAAGGCCACCTTCTCCTTTCCCACTTGACCTCCCTCCATGTGCTCAGCGAGTTCAACATCTGTCTTTACAGACCTACGTCACTAATTCCGGCTTTAGCTGAAGACAATTTATGCAATATACTTTATCAATTGGTACTACAAATATTGTTGGCAAAAGTAAAGTGAAATGGTATTTCACCAATTGTTATCAGTTTATAATTGAAACATGAAAGTTTAACCATGAACCCTTTATTCCTGACTTCCGCTGTGTTTTGTCATCTAGAATCATTTCATAAATATTCTGTACCATATAATTTGCAATCGAACACCTTGTATGCTAATTGTACATACTGTAAAGATAGAAAACATATATTTATTGCTTGGAAATACTATGTGTATATTAATAACGGAAAAATCGAGGTTTTTGGGAGATATTCTGTACGGATAACAAAATGTTCAAATGTTAGAATTATCAGAAAATGAGGATTGAGATGTAGAAAGTTCTACTCTATCGCCTAATTCACTTGTAGTGAACAATTCGAATAAGTCAAGAGACACAGAAGTAGGGAACAATGGTAACAGCGAACAGAAACCAGCTGCTTACACCACGAGATCGTTGCCCAGAAGATGTTTATCAGTGGAGGGTGCTACCACGAATTACAATACGAATCTGGCGCCTCCCTTACGAACACCTTCCATTTATCTAGAAATAGAGAATACAAGAAGATCTCAAACAAGCAGAACCAGACGTTACAGAAGCAATTACCCTGTCGGTAGGTGTATTCCTACCAAAAAATCATTTCCTAAAATTTTATTTAACTTTGTACTTTCGACTGATGAACTTTTCAGCTCGATCCTACAGACGAGACACCTTACCGTCAGATATGATGCCGCAAATGGGACTCCCAATTCACAGACAGCTTTATACCGATGACTTTGACTCTGATTACGAATACTATACCACTGTAGAAGATAACGATAGACAGCCTGTAAAACCAGTACCAATCTGGCTGTGCGTGTTTCTGGTGGTCAGTTATATATTTGGGGGTGCCTTCCTCTTCAGTGCCTGGGAACAGTGGCCGTTTCTCGATTCTGCTTACTTTTGCTTCATTACTCTCACTACAATTGGTTAGTAACATTTTTTTTTCTATTTACTAGGGTACTGGTTTATTTAATTGGAGTATAATCCTTTAATTTTTCAACATGTTTCTGTTGCACATTCTCTTTCCTTGAAACAAAGGTAGATTGAAGGAATAAAAACTGATGCTGTGAACGTAGTTAAACATTTGATGTGGATTTTTTCTAACTATTATGGTAGAATTAACATTCCCAATGCAAAATGAGCCCTACTTTTCAGCGTATTCAAATTAAATATATGCATGACATAACTAGACTGCGGGTATTTATGCATTTAAAACAAAAATGTGTAAAAAAGTACAAAATGTACACTATGTATAAAAATGTAGATAATACATTTTAGTATCTGTAAGTTTGATTTTGCATAAGAATCCGTAACCTAAACATAGTAATTAACCAGTTAAGTTCAGTACTATTCAGACAAACCCTTCTGTCGTTTAAAGTTTATTGAGAACCTAAAACTTCAAAACATGGTATTTCTTTACAAAGAAGACTAATAGAACCGCGACTAATAGTGACTATTTTTCCAAATTTGCTGTGTCGTGATGCCTTAAGAAGAATGAATCAGAATTTTAACCATTTGAATTTTTTCTATATCTAAATGTTATTCTATCACAGAATACCATCATGCTGAAAGTTACTCGCTGTTTTAAGTAAAGTTCCAGCACCAAATATAATCAGTATGTCACTTACAATAAGCGTTACAATAGTATTAAACATTACAATAAATATAGCAAACGCTATAATGAAAGTAATTGTGTTACAATTGAATTAATAAATTGAGATACAGTACAAATCTAAAAACCATATTTTGAGATATTTGATCCCAACGTAAAAGTTCACTTATTTTCTGCGCAATTTAAATTAAATTATTTAACGCACTCTGCTTTTGAGATCCAGATATAGTTTTCAGATTATTTGAAAATAGCTAATTTTGGAACAATACTTATTATGAAGTAGGTGCATGAATAAATACATGTGCCGTTGCAAGTAAATAAATTTTGATGTGATTCTATTAACCGCAATACAAGATATCAAAACAATATCATTTATCATAATATGTTAATTTGATACGTTATTTAACATTACGCACATGCTTGAGTAATTGAACTGTATGCTATAGAAATAATATATTTTCCATAACATTAGCAGGAAATGTTCTGCGCAATAAATGTAGCTTTCCAGGTTAAAACTCGTCTGTTCTGAACAGTACTTAAATATTTAGGTACGTACAGGGTGTGCAGCTACAGGTGGAAGAAAATTTAAGGGGTACTTCTAGACATCAAAATAGAATGAAAGTCAAGAATAATAAAATTACGGTAAAACCTTTATTTGTGAATTACAAGCATTTAAGGTTTAAGGTAGTTGCCCCGGTACAATCGTATTAAAATATTAATTGCACATGGCTTCATTATTGAAGACTATTTTATTTCTCAGATTATGACCAAACGGGACAACTATGTAGCTTAAAAATGAGAAAACTCTGCCTGAATTTAATAAGTAGAATTTCACCAATGTCAAGGCGAAGCTCGTAACAGGAATTGGGCCATGAGGAGCCGTGATTATTATGCCACTGAATTTGCCAAGTTTCGAGCGGATTTTGTCAATTTTTAAATGTTTATAATTAGCAAACTGAAAGGTAGATCTACAGTATCTACACATAAAACCTATCAAAAGAAAAAGAAACATGTTATATAACATTTTTCGTGTTTTGTAAAGCAAAATAAAAGTTACATAAGATTTATTTGTAATTTTGTCGCAAAACATACTTTTATAACGTCTTATATACCATGTTAGAAACATGTTCGAAACATGTTGTATAGCAAAACGAAACAAATTTGTTATATATGTGCATTTTACCTTTCTTCATTCTCTTTGTCTTTAGAACCTATTCTCCAAAAGTGTCCATGTTTTTCTTAGTTTTTATGAGATTTAAATCAGCATTTTACGCAATACAAAATACCATAGAACTAAAAAACTAGACGTTTCCAGACATATGTGCACACGAATTTTTTTCATTTTCTAGGTGTGCAGAACCTGCTCCGCAAAAATGTCCCACATTTTCTGATACACCTTATGTATTAAACAGGCACGTCTAAACTCTATGATAAAGATAGATGAAAGGTTGCTGTCATTTTCACATCTTCTCTCGTAAAAAACTACTAGCATAGTCATCAAAGCCAAATACTGCCGTGAATGATAGTGAAAAATGGTAAGAATTTCTTGGGATTTGACATGTTGCAGGATTCGGAGATTTCGTGCCGGCTTATAAGCTCGACGCACACAAAGGGATCGCTGTTTGCTCATTGTACTTGTTATTTGGAATTGCTTTGCTGGCGATGAGTTTTAATCTGGTCCAAGAGGAGGTCATCAACAATGTGAAGAACGTCGCGAAGAGGCTCGGGATCATCAAAGAGAGCGATGATGAGGAAGATGTAGACGACTACGACGCGTACGACGTTGAATACAACGACGAGGTCGACAACGAGTTCGAGGGCTACGCCCTCGATAACCCTCGATCTCACTCGATGACAAGGAACGCCCGCGGAATACCTGTCGCGTAACTTCACTCGTGATGACATTCTTCCCTCACTCTTCTGCTTTAAATCGCACTTTGACGTCGACTATATCAAAATTATATTTAAGAATTAACTTGGAAGTTTCCTAAACTGACTTGAGAATTTCATGATTGAACTTTAATGGTCTTTGCTACTGCGCAGCTAACAAGAAAACATCCCAAACCCGGAAATTAAAAAAATTATGCAACTTCGGGTATATGTGGAGCATATGTAATAGGTATGTATGTAACATATGTATTTTAGAAGAGTACTGCTCTTCACGTATCTATAATACAATAATACAGTTTAATAAGATACAATGGTATCCAGAATTTGTGCGGCTTTTGTACAATTATACAAGGGTATCTAGAATTTATCGAGGAACAATTCGTCAATGTTACACAGGTTATATACGTATAGAAAAAAACATGGATTATGCTTCTTCATAATTATTTGTACCACCGATTAAGTTTTCACGTGAAAAACTAATTTTATTAAAAGTTATCAACATTTTTGTTTATAACTTTATTCTAATTGTTTAAACAATTGATCAATATTTTACCATTTGGTAGATATAAACGAAAGAAATAAGTTTTGTCTTAAAAGCTTTTTCCTATCTCGCATAGTTCACGAGTTATAAAATACAATCGAAAAATAGCTAAATTTTCGAAGGATAGTTTCAACCCCTTAGAGTGAATTTGTGCAGCAAAAAAGAAATTGCGTAATACATACCTACATATGCTCTACATATACCCGAAGTTGCATAATTTTTTGAATTTCCGGGTTCGGGATGTTTCCTTGTAAGTCTAGTCGCCATATTGGTCATCTTTTACGAAGGGAGAATCCTAGTTACTCCTAACCTTATATTCTATTTATAAAGAACAACATTCGCTTCGCATTTATAGATAGACGTGAAACAAGAAAACCCGAAATTCTAGGTTCAATATATACAGGGTGTAAACAATATACGTGGTAGTATTTTAGGTGATGGTAAGAGAGTTTAAATGGTACACAAAATGTCCTATGATATAATGTTCGATCTGCCTCCATTTTGTAATACTAATGTTTTACAGTGAACATACGTATATGCTAAATTCACAATCAGAGAATTCTGAAATTTTACACATGTATTGAAAGGCGGAAATAGGGCAAAAAAGTCTTAATACATTTTGTTGTATCTCTTACGGTTTAACTTTTATAAAGCTTTAAAAATCTGTGACATTTATAAGAAATGAATCTTGAATTTTTAAAGCTTTATACAGTTAAACCGTTGCGCTTTATTTTCGCTCTTCAATGCATCTGTAAAATTACAGAATCCTCTGATTATTAGTTTACCAGATAAGTATATTTATTTTAGGACATTATCGTTGCAAAATAGAGACAGATAGGACATTTTGCGTCCTATTTAAACTCCCCTACCACCGTTTAAAATATTACCACGTATATTGTTTACACCCTGTATGCATTACAGTGTTTCCTCAACATAGAGTATCTGTTCCATTAGCAAATCTGTACCGTTGGATATGTTTTCGAGGAAAACTCATGCTCATTGTATTTGATTTTATAAAGAATTCTGAGTAATAAGGCTCATTAATACAACTTCTTTACTCTAAATAATTTCAGTCTATTAGAACTATAGAACTAAAGAACTATATTGAAAAAATACTGTACATGATAGTCTTCACTCGTTATAGTCTCGCGAGTTAGTACTAGTAATGAGTTTATAAAGCGTAAAAGATATGCTTCTCAGGAAGAGATCTCCGCAAGTATGCCATATATTTTTTAATATGTTCTTAATAGACACAGAACAATTAATATTCCGTATGTTCTCTTAAAATAAAATTTCGTGACTAGTTGGAATATTTGAAAATTGGAATACTATCAATGTTAACTACTATACACAACTATTAGAAATTTAAAAAATTTTAATATTTAATTTAGATATCTACTAATTTGCCAGTTTAAATATTTTACTGAAAAATCTGAACATTTTGAAGTCGTCAAAGCCTTTAAGAATATTCATGCAGATTTTTATTATATGCTTCCAATAAGGAACGTTAATGAATTCAAGTTGAGAAGTTTTATGTTAAGTTGTCCCATAAGTTCTTTTCGTAATTTGTACGATCGGTCTAATGGAAAACCGAAAAGGACTTATGGAACAACCTAATATATGTGTAATGACAATTCAACTAATCGTAAAATTCATATCTATCTCGTTGCAAGTAAAATCGAATAAGATCAAGAGCAACCTTAGGGAAACAGTAGAAATGTTAGAGCCAGTCGCGAACTTATAGCACATGAACACTGCACCTTCTCATTCCATTTCTTCAATAAATTAAGAAAATCCTCACGTCAGATTGATGGTTCTCGCTCTAAACGACTGCAGAATCGTATTTCATGGGTTTATTTCCTTACTGCAAGTAGATACATATACAAGAAGAGCTCCTAAACTTCTCATCAAGATGAGGTGAAAACGCTTAAGAAGCATCAAGAGCCTCTTACTTCATATACGGTAAATTCTTGAATCGTCTTTTTCCGAACGATATCCACGTCTACCGGGTGTCCAGGAAATTAGAATCCGGTCAGGGACGGGCAGCATGGATCTCCGTATTTTTAGCGACATGCTATTTTCAGTCAGCGTATCGAGTGAAGCAGTACGGAATCAGTGCCCGAGGAAACTTCGAGGAAGCTGCTCGTTTCGTCGCGACTGTTTACAGTGATCGTGAAAAAGCAGACCCCGATCGAAGAAATAATAGAAAAACAGAAAAATCTTCAGAGAAACCTCAATTTGAGATGTCCTCTACCAGCCACAGGAACCTGCGTGCTGAATCGTAGCCATCGAGTGTTAGGAAAATCTTCAACCCTTGACGAGATTTGGTTCAGCAGCGAAAAAAGGAGAGTGTGTTGTGGAACGTGCGAAACAATTTTTTCGAAACGAACAGAAGAAAGGTCAGAGGTGATCCATATGAAGAAACGTAGATATTTGTCGAGGAGGATCGAGTGTGCAACGGGTGCCAACACGTGGCAAGTTGTCGCGTTAGAGTGTTCTACGCTGACGAAGACATAAACGCGTCTATGTTTAGCCGGGGGTAGGCCACGAGGGAAATCTTACGATGAAGTTTGAAAACGTTGCGAGAAATAGAGGAATGAAGGTGGAACAATCGTGTGTCACCGAAAAAGTGTCACGATTGAGATACGTTCTAGGACGTCGAACGATAAAGACGGCACAGTTTTGACCCTTTAAGGAATATATCATTTTCCAGCGGGACGTAAACGGTTTCACAATAGATTTCGTTAAGCGGCAGGCTGTTCCGCGAAACGCGTTTTCGATTCTCCACGGACCGTGACGAAGTCGATACCAGACCCTCGAATGATATAATTCAGGGGAGCAGAAAAGACCGCGATACGACATTTTCTATTAAATGCGCTACTGTAATTTTCTATTACGCCGGGTCACCGGTCGCGTATAATCTGCGTTCCCCTTTTTAGCATTCTGGCATGTCCTCCTATTGGGTTATCTGAAAAGGATCGTAAAAGTTGCGATTCCTCGAAGAAACATCTGTCAATTTGATCTCAGAAAAAGAGACCAGACTTCACGCTCAGGTAACCTTCTGAATAGAGTAGAAATCTTGAAGTAACTGCTAATAGCATGTGAAGACTGCAAGAGAAAATATGATAAGTCCATTTGTATTGATTTTTGTTATTTTTATGTCAACTGATGAGAGAGACTATCTTAACTCTTGATTACTGTTATTCAGTTTCTGGAAATCAAATACGAACACGATATCTTTAATTCTCTAACACGAATTAAAAGTTTCATTGTTTTATTTTAAGGCAACTAGGTTTTATAATAACAAATTTGAAAATAGAATTTCATGATTTGTCTCTTGAACAGTGATTATTATATAAAAATGAAGCACAGTGTGTATTAGAATATTTTGCTAGAAAATATTTTAAAATAAAAAGAACAATTTTTATAAAGGTAAAAATAAGAAATATACTTCTCGAAATCTCAAACGAAAATTTAATCGTGAAATTTCAAAAGAAAATTTAATAGATAAGTAAAAGAAAAATATATCTTAATTTTACCTAAAAATGACAAACTATCTATAATCTATGTTACATGTATAGAATGAAAAAATATTAGTATCTGAATGCTCCCAATACAAAATACAATACTTAGTATGGAGGTTACAGGTATTCATAATTTGCATTCAATTTTAATTTTAAACTTTCATATGTCGGCTATCGCTGAAATAGGAGAAAATCTATTAGACCGCAAAACAAAAATACGATACGTGCAATTCGAATTCAGGAGAAATTTAATAATTTATCGAAACGAAAAATATCGAATTACGCAATCAAAAAGATAGGTTGAATACAAATTTTTAAATAAAAATAGAAATTGAATATAAAGTAGAATTATTCTATGAAACAATTTTAACCAATAATTTGCGGAATTAAACGACAATTTGAGGGTAACTTAAAAATAGATAGTTCGACAAATAATTATTAACCTGAATAAAGCTGATAAATCCACGATTTGGTAAAAAAAAAAAACAACTGAATAACTATTATGATGATAATATTAATGATAATGATAAATAATGTCCTTTTTTTTTTAATATTCAAGAGAACGAGAAAATACGCATTTGATTCCGTAAAACTGAATGAGAATACAATTTTAGCAATTAGTTGAGGTATCTTCAATTTCAAAATTATTCTCCTGTAACGTGAATTGTCACATTTTTCCTTTGTGATCTTTACATGCATTTAACCTGTTTTCTATAACTCTACCCTAACATGTATTTTCACAACACATAATCGGTCAATATGATTTCATTTTTCGATATTTGTACGTCTTATATGTTTTACGTAACCTGTACGTGAGATATAGCAAGTGTCTTTCAATCTCTTTACAGTTCACTCACGTAAATCATTTTAAATCATTTTATGTCATTAGAATAATGGAAATTATTGATACAAATATTTATTATATATAAACTATTTCCGAAACATATGAAATATGTGTTAAATAAAATTGTTACTGAATAAAATTCAAACAAGACACACATGTCCATTATATCCGTCAGTTACATTTTTTTCAAAGACCTTATTTTGATTCTTCGATAAAAATAAAACTACTACCCTAATTGTTGATAATTTTAGTGTTAACATAGAGGTCTTGAGTATAGGACTTCGAAACACATGTGCTACTAATCCAGTACAAATTTTTTATATTTTACATAGAATAAAGATTTTTAAATAAATTTGCACTACGCAGACCACGATGACAATTTTTTTCACTTAGAATAACCCATTTTGTGATTAAAAAACATATTATCATTAATGTTAGAACATGACATTTTACTTACAATTTGGGATAGATGTATATGGAGACCATTACAGCTGGCCCAAAGCCAACTTTTTATTTCAATTTAGTTTACTTTATTTCATTTGCTAGGGAATTTTTTACCACATAATTTTCTATTATAAAAATCATAATACATTCAGTAACAGCCGAGGCACCCTCTCTAAACTCACATGATTTAGAAGCAACCTTTAAAAAAACATCTAACACAGTTAATCACAAAAGTATCCGACAATCTGAATGTTTTATAATTTTATTAAAATATTTGTTAAATATTTGTTACGAATATATTACGAGTTATTTTTTCTTTGCTGATATACAGGAGTGTTTCGTAGTAGGTGAAAAGTATTGCAACACAAAAATAACAAACTAAGTTCATGTGAATGTACATATTGGATATCACGTTATTTCTGAAATACAGTTTATTTTGTGTTGCAACAGTCTTTCATATGTATAGACGTAACAATCCTTTACTATTTATATGAAAAATAAACACATTATTTGGAAGATTTATACACATTATCGGGTACTTTTTGTACTGTCAATACAACAGTTAGTACACAAACTGTGTTTAGTAGAGCAAGAGTCAGTTTCTATGAAAATGAATGAACAACTGATAGTTGGCTGTAATTGGACAACAAAACTATGATTGATTTTCGTAGGTTTGCAGTGCGTACATGCATGCAAGTGACCGAAATACTAGGGCGGCCACTACTACACATTAAAAAAAAAAAATAACACTGTCCAACAGCCAATCTGTGTTCCGATATTCATTATCCTTTGCTTATAGAATTTCATCCGTTGATTATAAATCTGAAATCCGTTTTTTTCTATCACCCTCAATTTTTGAGAAATTTAATGTTTAAGAAATTACACATTTTTCAACTTTGAACTAATTTTGTGATGTTATTACAAAAGATATTTCAGTTTTGTCCATATATAATGATTCTGTAGACTTTCCTCTATACACTGATATCAATTTTAATTCTATTGTTATTAATTATATATATCTAAACAGTCATTGAAGATTAAGTGACACCGATCTGGCAACAGATCTTTGAGTATATCTTAAAAAGTAAAGGTCCAGCATAAAATCCAACTACACAACGCAATAGAGCGGTCTTTTTTCTCAAGGAAATGTTCTGGAAAAGTGGGAACACAAATATTTTTTCCTAAGTAGGAGGCAAAATTGTTTCATAGGCGCTGAGTTGCTGACAGTGGTGCTCAGGAACAGCGAGCGCTCGACACGACGTGACACAACGCGACTTGTCATTTAATACAATGCTACCGTGTTGTTTGCAAATCTTACTTTAATAGTATACTTATTTTCATTATAATATCGATTACTATATTTCCACTCGGTTAGTATACTCATTATTTATACTATGAAATCAAGTACCCTTCACTACATATCATAAATATTTAAGTATTAGTTTCAAATACCTACACCACATCAGGTAAAAATTTGTCAGAGTTGTTCAAAATGTTAACTTCTACAACATATATCAAAATCATCAAAATAGAGAACGCGTCCCTTTTCTAAATAATTACCAAAACAAATTACGATACTGCATGTCCTCTTATAAACCAAGGAACATGTGTTTAAAACATTTTTTCTTACCACAAGCTACACATAAGTTACTCGACACTGGTCACGTTACGAGATTCACCCTATATATGTATATGCATAATGATAAGAAAATAAATACATAATATAATAAAAATAAATATAATACTGAAGTAAGATAAGACAGTTTTGCAAATAAAAGGACTACGGATCAATTTTGCCTCCTGCTTAGGAAAAAATATTTGTGTTCCCACTTTTCCAGAACGTTTCCTTGAGAAAAAAAGATTTTATGCTGGACCTTTACTTTTTACGATACTTTTTACTGTTTAGATATATGTATACATGTATAATATAGATATATGTATAATCATTCACAATAGAATTAAAATTGGCATCAATGTATAGAGGAAAGTTTACAGAATCATTATATATAAACAAAACTGAAATATCTTTTGTAATAACGTCATAAAATTAGTTCAAAGTTGAAAAATGTGTAATTTCGTAAAAATTAAATTTTTCAAAAACTGAGGATAATAGAAAAAAAACGGATTTCAGATTCGTAATCAACGCATGAAATTTTATAAAAAAAAGTATAATGAATATCGGAACACAAAAAAAAAGTTAAAATTTGTTGGACAGTGTAATTTTTGCATTCTCTAAACGCCCATTTACAATAAAAACTAAACACAAAACCGTTGCAGATGAGCGTTTTTTGCCGCAGTGCGTTGTAGCAATAAGGACAATTCCAAATTCTCCATTGTGAAAAACAAGAAAAGACATACAAGCACGGCAACTTGGCGATACATTTGCAGCAAGTTTTAGCGACGAAACAAGATCAGCGTCCTTTTGAAAATACGCAAATGTGTCGTCAAGTTATTGCGTTCGTATGTTTTTCCTTGTTTCCCACAATTGAAAATTAAAAACTGTTCTTGTTGCTACAACGTACTGCAGCAAATCGCCGCGGCAGCAAAAGAACGCTCGTTTGCAGCGGGTCTTACCCAACATTCACAATAAAAATATAAACATAACCGTAAACGTATTTGGTAACTACAAAAACATTCAGTAATTGGAGTCCCGACGTCTCTATGATTATATTTTGCTTCAAATTACATAACCACATAACATAAACGGTTTTGGAATTTATAGACGTTAATACAACGTTTTACACAATAATTAATTCACTGGGTCAAACCTTATTGATGAATTGTGAAATAAGAAAGTCAGAAGAGTACAATTCTAACTTATTTTTTGAATAAAAGGAAAATAAATATCAAACATTATTATGGATTATTTTATTCCTGTTAATTACATGTAAATGTCATAAAGATACACTAACATTAGATTTCCGTTGATCGAGTTAAATGAGTTAAATTATAAATCTACTCGTAATTTATCAAACATATACAGTCGACCAAAACCATTATACGAGCGCAATCATTACTTACTGAGGATTTAATAAGTAAAAAAAAGTTTAGTAATAAAAAAGCCACTATATTAACACGTAGACTGCTATGCTAAATTCCTTAGAGATCACTTTGGCAGAGGCTGCAACCTAAAAAAATTATTTGTAATTCATTTTTGTATTTATTCTAGTGTTCCCCCTTTTCTAATTAGCTGTTACTATAATATATATTTGTTAACACCACTTATAATTGTACTTTTTAATGTTATTTATAATAACGTAAAAATTGTCATTCATATATGGGTGACATGGCAGTCAATGTATTAAATGTAGATAAACATTAAATTGTCGTAGGATCAGACTACACTTGTTAACACCATGAAAAGTTACAAAAAGTCAAGTGAGGACACACTATTAGCAGTGTATGTTTATAGGAATTTTTTTCGTTAACTATTTAACGCAATACTTCTCACATACTACAAAATACCCTGTATAATACCCTTAGTCATATACTTTTATGATCACTATACAATCCATAATTCTTGGGTTAAGTTAACAATTTAACAAAGACGAAGAAGCAGCAAAAAATTGGAATATATTTAGGTATAACTCTAAACTGCCCAATAATGTATGGAGAAACGCAGTAACTAGACAAAAATGTGAAACTGTTTTTTTGCATTTTTGGATAATTTTAGACATTTTGAATCTTGTTTCAGTGCAAAATGGCAGTAAAATATTTTTACTAGATACTACTTTTTCCATAGCTGAGCAACACACCGTCGTACAACAGTGGTCAAAAATGAAACGTACGCTATGGAGAGCTATTCCTGATTACTAAACTAAGACCAAAAACGAGGAAAACACCATGAAGAACCATAAGAAAATCTACCAACATCTCAAGGACAGTTAAATAAAAATGGAAGAAAATCGAGCAGCGTATTCGTCATCGACCAGAAACTGGCAGCATGGGAGTTATCGTAGCCGAGGCGGAAGAAGAAGAAAACGAAAACGGAAGCCGTGGGGCGAGAGGATAGCAGACTGGACCAGGACCCTGATAGCCTTCCTCTTCAGCAATGTCGGTATAGTGTGCCTGGTGGTCGGATACACTATAGCCGGCGCTTTTCTTTTCACCCACATTGAGGGTAGGAACAACCTGGACGTTGCCGGAGACATGATCAGGCTGAGAAACGTGACAGCTGCCAACCTCTGGAAACTCACTTCCGAGGTGACGAGTTTCTCCTCTTTCCACACTTGCTCTCTGCCAGGAACTCCTGTCTTCAACAACTTTCTCGTTTCCTGGAGCACGATTTTTAACCTTCCTCCCTATGGCCCCCTATCGTGGAACTTCTGAAAACCACGTGTCGACAGTTTTTGTTATAATGTACAACAAAGCGATCGCATTATTAATGGAACGGCATTTAATGTACATGTCCACTTTCACTGTCTTTGGAAACGTGCTGAAATATGGATACGCAACATTACATATGTATGTGGAGAAAAATGTTCAGGAAATGTCAGAATGATGGGGGACAAGGAAAGTTAATAAATCTTCCCTATTTCTAGCGCCTTCTCTGTGTCCGTTCTTTATCCCCCGTTGCTTTTCGCTTCGATAAATATATTACTAGTGAAATATTGGAGTCCCTGATTAACTACTGTGCTTCTGCGGGGTATGAAGTTTCTCGCGCTTAATAAGGGAAGGTTGTTCGCATTGTACTGGTCTCCTAAATTGTACCTCATTGATTTCTTTGGTATAGCGAATAAAAATAATCCCTAGTGTTGAAAATATAAAATGCACAAATAATGAGAAATAGAAAGAAAATATTTCGAGATTAAATCTTGCATCGTGCGAGCTACGATGGAATGTAACTTCTGACTATTTTACTTTTAATGATTGTTAGACTGCGAATGTTTAGCTTTTAGTTAACCCCACACGATCAACAATTGGTGATCAAAAATTTTGTCGTTCTAGAGGTCGATTACAGATTGTATAATCTTACTTTTTCTACCTAATGAATAAGAAAACAATAAATATATAAAATTCTGTTAAGTCTGTAATTGGCCTTTAATTCGACAAAATTGTCGGTCACCGATTGTCGAAAATTTCTGCACAAAAGTAGGGAGAAATGGAATATAATTAAAGATCTCTTTCAGCCTTCAAATATTATAAAGTGTATTTATATTGTGATAATTTCTTCATTTTACCAAATTATATGAATTCTGAACTTTTGTCATTTATATAAATTTTTCATAAATATATAAAAACTCACATTCTACTAATTATAATCTAAGAATGCAATTGCATTTTATATCTGTGCACTTTTCTAAAAGTGGAATTCCTGTAAAACATTACAGAATAATATATATAAATTTATTATGAAAATTGAATTAATATTTGTCAGTAAATTGAGCATGATTTCTAAATCGTATGATCACAAGATTTGTAAGTTGGGCGTTTAACAAATATATAGTTATTAGTTCATGTATGCATTTACGTGAGAGTTTAGAGAAAGTAAATCTTCTTCAACAAAACGGCAAAACAAAAAGGCAAAGTTTCTTAGAAAATAAAAATAAATAATATTGTTCTACTTACTGAACAAAATTTGAATAGTAGAAATATATTCCTCACTAACAGTTACATCATGTTCGATGGGATGTGAATTAATATAAAAAAATATCTTATTTTTAAATCATTATACAGGATGAGTTATTTAACTTTTTCACGAAAATTTACTTGTAAACTATACGCTGAATGTTTCGGAAGAATGTGGTTTGGTATAAAGAGGAACATACAGTGCAATAACTAAAATCGGGCCTTTCTGAACTGTTTCCTCCCATATCCACCACCACTTCTTCAGGCCCGACACCCCTTGGTATGTTTACATATACATATACCAAGCATCCTCTACTTTTTCTGTCATCTTTTGAGTAAATCTTCTGCGGCGTGTGTTTGAACAGACAATCGATGCCCCGCTGTTGAAAACATAGGTAGAAGGGCCTGCTGCACCAAAGAGTACCGGACCTAAAGAAGCGCAGGTGAATGTGGGAAGAAGCGGCAGACTGAAGGAAAGGGAAAACCTATTCCCTCTCTCAGAACAGCCCCCGACTTTAGTCTCTTTGTATTTCACTTTTTTATCAAAATATGAAAGTCCCCTAGAGCTTTTTAACTATAATATACAACATTTGATCATGCCATTAGAATGTTTAATGAATACAGAATAACAAATTATTAAGTTAGATGAGGTAAAAAATGAAGAGTTACCCAGATATTCCTTAGTTGATTTTTAATGCAAGAAATGTTCAAAATGTTGTCTCTTGGAATTAACGCAAGCACGTGGGAGATCAAGCAATGGGAGTAATACATGTATAAGTGTTTCTGAAGTTAGCACATGCTCTGACGATGCTGTCAATCATATCTTCAATGGTCGTAGATAGCTCGCGATAAAGCTCATTTTTTAGACATTTTATAAATATTGAAACCGAAGTAAGCATTGTGTGGATTTCTCATGAACAAGAGTTCCACCATGCACCTTAATAATTTTTCATTCTATGTCCAATAGACATTCGAATGGTATGATCAAATGTTGTACGTTATAGTTAAAAACTCAAACTGACCCTCATACTTTGATAAAAAAGTGAAAAAAATAACTATCGTATTGTATGCTCCTTTTTGTACCAAATAACTTTCGCTGGAAACATTTTTTTCATGTAGCATATATTTTACAAGTAAATATGAGTGAAAGAATTAAATGACTCATCCTGTATGTTGGATGTTACTTCTATTCTTACTATTATTTCTACTTGCAAATTCAGCACGTTTAAACAACATACAACTTTGAAAACTTACAAGTATGATTCAGGAGACCAGTTTTTTAAAGAAGTGTTATATTATAGGGCAGAATTTCTAGGTCTTTTTTAAATCTTTTATGAAATACAGAATGTTTTACTATTGCCACAGTACATAGGTATATGCATATATTCATACTTTAGTACCATTCAAACATTTTTATTAAACAACAAGAATGAAAGTTGAAGGTGGAGTAACGCAATCATTTAACAATGAAGTCTTTAAACTTAATCTATATCTTAATTGCATGCATCAATATCACCCGTATTTAGCAAAATTAATTAAAAATCGTTTAATCCATAAGAGATATGAAAAAATGAAAAAAGTTAAAGTTCAAAATGTTGTCATCTTTTTATTGTTCTTTTGTGCTTATTTTGATAATTTCAATAACAGGGGCTACGATGAGATATGTCAAAGCGGCGACATTATCGATAAAATTAGGTAAAAACATGGGTTTACGCTCTGCGACTTTTCGTCCTTATATAAGAAGATTTTAAGTTGGAAATTGGCTCACTCGAAAGAAAAAAGTTCAACGCAGCACAGTCAACTCGTGATATAATGAAATTCTGCTGATATTTAGTAATACGAGCGTTACAAAGTACAGCAAAAACCTATCATTCACAGCCATGAAATTCAACCATATTTCTGTAATTTAGAGAGTGTTTTGAACGAAATTGCGAGTTGAATGCACTGCATTAAACTTTTTTCTTTCGAACGAATCCTTTCCCAGGTCAAAACCTTGTCATATAAAAACGAAAAGTCGCAGGGCGAAAGTCCACATCCCAAAAATGTGACAAAACTAATTGGGCTTTTGCGAACTAGGCGGCGCCTAATTTGAAAGGCTGCCGATGTGGAGTCGGAATCTGTGATACCCAAATTGGCAATACGAGTTCTGAAAATTTCCCCATCCACTACACATACCACCGCAGGAGTCGCGTGTACATGAACTCGGCGTTTCGGTCCACTTCGGACAGCTTCGGAAAATCAAAAGAGAAGACGAATTTAAAGTGAACCTTACTCTCTCGCTCTTGAAACTGAAACGAGCCATGCGCGATCATTTCAATTGTCTAAAGTCTAAATATATTCACTTTACAATTTACAGTTAGAAAAGGACTCTTCGGTATGACCCTCAGAGGGTTGTATGAAATTTTGAGGGATGAATCCAGAAATTAACCGATGACATTTTGTGGAATACCTCGTGCCACTGAGTATTTCTTCTTATTAACAATTGAAACCAATCTATATACAGGCTGCAGTAGGACGCGTGGTACAGCCGCGAAAGGCGTCTACAGGTAAAAATAAACCGAAAATAATAACCGTTATGTATATATGAAGTGAGGTAGTGAGATAGTGAGGTACGCATAAACTAGACGAAGCTTTATATTCAATTTTCCTGAGAACTAAGTACCTTATAAGCAGAATTGTATTCTTTGTTTTCTGTTTATTTTTATATGTATGTAGAATCATCCTTTTCCCAGTTGTATCACACGCCCTGCCATACAATGTATGTTCAGAAGTTAATGGTACCCACAAAACAAGCGGTTGAGTTGCTGCTGATGATAGTTTCATTATAAGTAACACGTCTCAGCCGAAGCTGGGTATCGAAATAGCTAGTATGAAAAGAACTACTTTTTTAAAATGGTTAAATTGCATATAACAGTATTTTACAAATATTGTAATTTCTTTATAAAAATTTTCGTTCATAAATACATATCGAATATAGTATAGGTACATATATTTGAGCTTTCTTCTGCTTTTTTCTGTGTATTTTATCGAGGAATTTCCATTGCCTAGGGCCTAGATGCAGCAACGTCGAACACGCATAACGTTTCCGTGATATGTGATCGATTGCATTTGTTTTCTTATATGTTGTGTGTGGTTATGTGTAGCGTAGCGCGGCTGGCCACACGTCAAACATGTTATTTGAATTTTCTGTAAATACATGCAATATATATAGTGTTTTTTGTTAATAACTCGTTAACGAAGCTTTATCTTACATTTTTGCTAAGGAAAAAAAGTTGTTTCAAATTATCCCCTGAATTACCCCTTTCAAGGAACTACAACATTTTTGTTACACCCTGTCTACTTATTGTAGAGAAAATTCAAACATTTATTAGATATGTATTTACGGCTGAAAATTTGTATAACAAAATTGCAGTATTTCTAAAGTAATATTACATACAATTTAAATATTTAATATAAGGCAACAGAAAAATCCTTTCTATACTGAGTATCCAACACAGGATGTGTCAACACACTTCCATGAGACTATTATTATTTTCTAAGTACATATATACAGACAATGTTTTAATTGTTCATAAAAAATATACATAGAGATATTCCTCACAAAGTCATCATTTGATCGCAAGACTTATCTTTCAAGATTTCATAAAAATCTCTGGGGACTGCGTCAGTAGCGGATTTATGCACAGGCGCTAGGTGGTTGCCCCGGGACCCATAAGACAGGAATCCCCTATACAATAAAAATATCCATCATTTAACCAGAAATTCCGTACGTGTAAACTAACAGAATAGTATTAGTAACCGCTGCTAAAATTGCAAGCACATTGGATGATAGTTTGCGCCAGTTTACGAAGTTATTGTTAGCTTTTAACACCTAGAGCTTGGATTATATACCTACATTATTATCGCGATAAATATGAAACAGATATATTTTCAAATGCTTGATCTAGATATTCTTAATTTTATGTGTATTTAATTTTGCATAAAAATAAATCACTGCATATTCTGCATAATTGATTTATTTTAATGAGGCTCCAGAAATTTGAAACCTCTCGGGCCTTTTGAAGACTAGGTCCGCCACTGCCCCCTTTTACAAATCGGAAAAAGAAAATATTTGGGCAAGTGAAAAGACTGTATCTGGCTCTTGTCGCTTGCCGGCAACTTGAACAGTTGAATCTTAACGTTTTAAGAGCGAGAGAGTAAAGGTCACATCTGCCTTCTCTCTTGACTTTTCACAACTGTCCGAATCGCTGAGCTCACGTACATGTACCTGGTATCGTAACATATGTAATGGAGGGGGAAATTTTCTCACTCGCGTTTACAGTTTGGAACCATAGAGTGACTCCATCTCACCTTCATTAGACAGTCACGTGTCTGCAGGTAATACTATTCTTATAACGAAAACTGTAACAGCAGCTACCGTCCTGTCAATCTCGAAAAATCACGTGCCTGCTGTACCCCCTTAATTCACATAAATTGAGAATTCTTTTCATTTTCTTTTATTTCCGATGAACAGCATGATTAAAATCAAGACAACCGTTACTCTCAATTTTGACTTTTTTCTCTCAAAAAATCTTTAAACACGACTAAAATTTAAATATAAGAAGGTCAGCTGAAAAGTAATGCGCACTTAAGTATACCTTGAAAATGAAAAGAGATATTGAAGAAAATCGAAATAAGAATAAAAGTACAATTTCTTAGTTTCAAAATAACACGTTCGTTTTTATTTCTCTCAACGTGTGACAAGTTTTTTCATTGTGTCGCTGAGGTATTTCAGCGGTTGATTTTTTATCCATGACTCCATTGCATTTGAGATCTCATTAGAGATGTAGAAAGAGATAAAAATTACAGGGTGCCCAATCAGATGAGTATAGGCGGCGTGGGACGAGTTCAAACTTTAACTTTCCGAGAACGTCAAAAGCTACGTGCGATGTCTGTGATCCAACGTTATCGTGCTGTGCTCGTAACATAACCAATTCTTGGATTTTCATATATGTTACACACGTCCTATCAAGTTCCTCAGTGGCTCGATGTACCATACAGAATTTATGAAAATCCTGAATCAAGAATCAACCGCTGGAATACCTCAATGAAAAAACTTAATCCCTTAATGGGGATTATGTTGAAAAATAAACGTATTTCTTCATGTCTCGTAAACGAAACAAAATAAGAACGAATTCTTATTTTGATTTTCTTAAATATCTCTTTCCGCTCTCAAGATATATGTAAATGTGCATTGCTTTTCAGCCCACCTTCGTATATGTACACAAACATTCAAGGTAAAAAGTTTTTTGTAAAAAAATAAGTACAGAAAACTTTGAATATCTCATCCTACAGTAGACTGCCTTAAATCATTATTTTTACATCGTATTAGAAAAACAGCTATAACAAATGATTTCTTCCCAAAAAATAATTAATTACGTGGCAATACGTATTTTCAACGCGAATATAGTATACGATATCCAATGTTAACGGTTGAACAAATCAATCTAAAACATAACGTAAAATGACTTATGCATACATATAAATAGGTAGTACAATTTAGGCAACTCTCCCCTATTTATTGAAGCACCCACCAATACTCATGTTCATGTTGTTCCTTTTCTTCGCACAGGAGAACGTGTTTTCCGAAAAAATCTGGAAGGCGAAAGTACGAGCAATTCTGGAGAAGTATCAGAGAAAAATGGTAACTGCCATAAAGAACGGTTACGATGGTTCAGAGAAAAACAAGAGATGGAGCTTCGCTGGTGCCTTCCTCTACTCTCTCACAGTGATCACAACGATCGGTGAGTTTACCTTCTCCGCGTTCGATCAATGTCCTTGTTACCACTCGAATATTCTTGACAGGTCGTGCATTTAACTCTTTCTTCCTCTCTCTCTTTACGATCCTATTACGCCAGCAAATTTGCCCCGAAAAATGAGGTTTAACGTTTGCAGTGTGGCGCAAATTGCACTAGACAGAGAAACATACTAGGGATATTTGCGTACGTCCACGGACGAGGATTCGCGTTCAACGAGCCCTGACTAATAATCGGCCTGCAAAAAAATGGCCTAGACTGATGCCCGTCGCAATGAGGACGTCTAAAAATTTAATCACGTCGGTCCAACGATTTCGTATTTCCCCCGATATCGAATCGCCCTGAAACTGTATCTCCGTATCAGGCTGGAAAATTACTTCGGTGCAGGAACGACAGCCGACAAGCTGCGAATCATACGCGAGGGAGTTCGTTAGGCCGGAAATTAATTAACGGTCGAGCCGAGACGGCAATCGGCCGACCTCCTGAGATTAACGAAGCTACTTGAGAGAACGTTGATCTTAATCGATTTTCCGTTTGACACTGCGTATCGTCGCCGATTAATTAATCCTCTACTCACCGATTTTCGTTACATAGATCGAAGTTGCGTCGATGATCGGGAAAGATCGAACGTTGCTACTACTGCAATAAATCGATGTTTTAGTTAATGGAATTATTGGCATGTAGTATCAGTATTGTTATTAAGAAAAATAATATGTTTCATATGGCATCGAGTAGTTGGCAGTGTATAGAGAATTGTACAAACTGTTCGACGATAGATCTTAGAAATTTTAAGGGATAATTCAACATGTTAAAATAAGGTGAAAAGGAAGAATAACAAAATTGCGGTTTGAGCTTCATTTCAGAGTTATTGACTGTTACAAAGACGTCTAAAATTGGCATGAAATGTGTTTGACTTGAGACTTATTCTACTGACAAGGTGCACTAGATAAGTCAGACAGCGAAGACAGTAGGATAAGTCTCAAATGAGACACGCGAATTTGAAATGTTTTCTCAACAATTAATACTCTGGGAAGAAACCTTAAATGCAATTTTGTCATTCCTGATTTCCGTCTTACTTTGGTACGTAGAATCAACCCTTACAGTTTCTAATACTTGTTATTACCACTTGTTATTGAACACCCCGTATATTTGATTTCTTTTTTAAGATTTGTATACTGAACCTTATTTTGTATTTAAACCTGGAAATTTTTCGGTAAGGAAATGAGAAATCTCATTGTACATAGAATGGGTGTAGAAAATATTCGTAAACTAACAATAAGCCATTATTAATTGCTAAGAAAAAGATTAATTGTTGAGAAAACGTCTAAAATGTTTGTATATACCTGATTCGGGATTTATTTTACTGTGTTGGGCTGAGTAATACACGCCGACAGAAGAATAAGACTCAACAATTCAGACACGTTTCGTGCAAATTTTAAACATGTTTGCACCTGTTTTGATATATTGAATCATTTCTTAAAATTTCTAACACCTGTTATTGAACACCCTATATATTTGGGTGAAAAGTCGGAATTGAAATTGAGAAAGTTAAAAATTTTGAAAAGTGAGAAATCTTATCCTTGAGAAAAAATTAATTAAAAATATAAATTACAATTTTTTAATCCTACGCTTCGTTTTCGAGCCCGAGAAAATTATCTTTGAATTTGAAGTAAGTATATATGTATAATAAGTAAGTATATACAAGTAAGTATATACAATATTATAAGTAAGTATATACAAAGGTATTCAAACAAACGGTGTAGAGTATTTGAAAAGTTTTAGTATTTTCCGAGAATAGCAGAAAATATTGAAGGGGTTACATCCATTTAAAGACCTGCAGAAAACATACATTTGAGTTCGACAAATTAAAAAAAAAGAACTCAGTGAAAGTGATGTCAAATATTTTGCCACTACGAGGTACATCTCCTAACTATATTACCTTCAATTTTCATTAAAAAAGTATTATTAACTACAGGAGATGTCGTCAATAGAAACCGTGTGTTTATTGTTTATGGGTTTGCTGGTGGACATTTCTTAGTCCAAACAATGCATCTAGAAACAAAAAACTGAATGGATATTAAAAATAAATAAAATTTAAAAATCCTTCATGATCTCCAAATTTCAATTTTGCAATCTTTACAAAATGGCTGTCATGTGAAGTTGAAGTATTTCGATGGACAAATTGTTCTTTCTTTTTTTAAGTATTGAAAATAAAATTTAAAAAGTTAGATCGTTAAGAACTTCTAAATTTTATTATTTTTAATATTCATTCGGCTTTGTGCTTTCAGATACATCGTTTGGACTATGGAATGTCCACCAACAAAAAAAAACACGTCTCCTTTTGCTGATAATATTTCTTCATGAAAATTCAGGACAATACAGCTAAGAGAAGAATCTTTTAGTAAAAAAACATTTCGCACTATTTCCACTAATAGTTTTTTTATTCCTCGTACCTTAGGTTTCTTGCAGGTTTCTCAATGGATATTTAACCCCTTAATGAACATAATTCCTGGAAATAATCGTTTTGATAAAAAAGACGAAACTTCATTCTCACATTTGAGTCAGATATTCAATACACCTTCCTTCCATTTTCATACAAAACTTATATCCTTATATAGAATGACGTACATATATATTTTTTGTAAATAATAAAAGTTGATTTTACATCGAGTTTATTGTGTGTTTAGGACTTATATTGATTAAACGTTTTTTACTTCTCTGGATTAGAACTATAAGCTCCAATAGTTCTAAACTTTGTTTTAACACCCTTCTATTTTAAATACATGAGGTATACGTATAATAAACAGAATCGGTTAAATTGCATTCTTACACAAATGTATCGCTAGTGATGTAACCTATGACTGATTCTACGCACATTTTTTGGGCTTCTAATTCGTCGAGTTAGCAGTACATTTATTCCGTTTTATTATCAGCTTACACTTGTCAGTGCATGCTATTCTTTGAAAGATCAGGAAGAACAGGAAGCGAGAAGGATAGTTCCAGCGTACAATAGATAGAGTCAGTAGTTAGACTGACAACGTTCCTCGTTTTCCGTGCGTCCATCATGCACCTAAACCTGTACTTCTCTATACTAGTACCCGTTGAAAATTCCACTCAACTGTTTTGAAATCGAAAGGTAGTTATTCTTGATTTCAATTTATTTTTTCATGTAAAAGCATCATCTTTTCACTTATATCAGTGGTACGTTGGACGCTCTGATTATTATAGTAGCAATGATCAAAAGAAAATTTAAAAGATAAATCTTGTCAGAAATATCACAATGTTATTAATGTTCATGTTTTCCATTTACTATCATCTGGAGTTAAAACTACAGATGTTTATGCAAATTCTCAGTTTCATAAACACAATCAGGGAAGTAGAACAAAGATCTGGTTCCAAGATTATTATATGGATTCTAGACTTTCTTGCATATTGAAATTCCCCGTACATGCGTAAAAATTCACAATTTAATATAAATTACCATAAAAAATTTCTTTTTATTATTATTGTGGCAAACCAAAATTATTCAATGAAAAAATGTAGGTATATGTATGCCTATTGTATAATATGTCGATCATTAGACATAGGCAATTTTAAGTTTCAGGTTACCTTTTTACCATTAAGGGATATGAAATTAAGATAGTCTGGCATGGAGAAATATTTGAAATGTTTTATAACTTGGAAATTATGAATGATCCACAAAAAATCTTTCAGAACTAAACTTTTACAGTAGAAAAATATTTTCCCATGAAATAATTATTCAATCGCGTTCTATAATGAAATTTTTATTTAATATAATATTTTAATTATTTTAAAATTTTATTATAGTTATTTATTATTTTGTAAATTGTGAAGTCGTTCTGATTATATTCTGAACGGTGTGGGTTACCGCTGAACCGTCCACTTTCCTCAAAATGATTGACTTTGGTATCCGTCGCACGTGGTTGTATCTTTCGTTCGAAATGCGTTAATAGGCAATTTATTTCTCAATTAAGACTTAGTTACTGCCTACCGTAAGTAACAGACTGCCGTTGGTTTGCGCTGAATGTCCTTGGGAAATGCGGTCAACGACGCTGAATTGGAAATTAATTGACTCATATCCCCGGTGACCTCAGAAGATCATCCAGCGAAGGTCACTAGCGCTTAAAGTCGATTTTATTCCCTGTATAACACCTAATCTTTTATATCTGATGGGTAATAGCAATAGGGACTGGTAAACTCTTTTTGAAGTTTAATTCCAATTTGAAAAGTAGCCTATATGACTTTCTTGAACATAATTGGTGCTACACATACTTCATAAGAAAATTGAAAAAAATTATAGTAGAATCTTGATTAATTGACTCAACACTTTCCTCAAACCTGAAGTACATTTCTAATAGGTAATTTTATTATTTTCGATAGACTGTTATGTATCATATTCCAAGTCTTAATCAATATTCTAGTTTATTCTTATTAACTTTACTTTGAATAAAAATAAACCTGAATCAACACGACTGTGCACAATTTAAACAGGATTAATTGAAATTCTACTGTATAATCAAAAGGCTTCTTCACAAATGCTAGATAATCAAACAGCACCAGACAAACAGTTTTCTCGGTTTATTAATAATCACTATAACTCTATACGTAATCTGAACTTTATTATTGTAAAACTGCTAATTATCAAGAGTATCATGAAAGATAAACTCTTTTTTGGAAAAAGAAATCACAATAATCGAATCGAAATTGAAAATGATATCAATCAATTTACCTTGACCACTTCAATATTTTAATACTTTAATAAGTATCTTAATACTTGAATATTTAGTTACTTGAATACTTCATTATTTGAATATTTTAATATGAACGAATAAAAAGGACACACAAATGATCACACTGGATGTCGTTCCAGTATCAATACGTAGACAACTTAACATTGCTGGTCCGATGCTGCGCTATTAAGTGAGCGACAGCCTTAAATCGTAATTATTAGAACCAATGCACACGAGCGACATTTTGACACACGATTTCGTTGCAATCATATATTCTTTCTTTTCCCAGTTATAAACAACGAAGACAGACATACGATTGCAACGAGATTGTGCGTCAAAATATTCCTCGTGTGCATCGAACCTAACCAGATACTTTAATACATGTACCTAAAATATATGTACTTCACTCATTTAAACATACAAATTTCGCCACATGATTCACTCCTCCTTGTTTAGGTGTCTGGAATAAGGGCGTATGTTACGTTTCCCAAATTTTAGAGTAGAAAAGACAAACAAATCATTGTTTCTACGCGGGTGAAGGAACAGCCGTGTTATATACTCTTCTTCCGTTTTAAGCAATAAATTACGAAACATGATATAACAAGTCACTGACCATCAATGAGTTTAGTCACATACCTAACGTTTGTATCTCGAATATCTTTGTTATTTTTTAAAATACGTAAAATGTCGCAAGGAGAAATTTGAATGATTCAATGGAGCTCTTACAATACCAAAAGAATTTTTGTTCTTCTTTTGTCATTTTTCTAGAGATATTAAGATCAGCTCCATTTTTTAAATGGAATCACTCATTTTTAAACACCTATAATAATAGTCCCTTTCATCAGGAATTCAGTGACTATAATTATTCAAGGTCATTCGAGGATACGGACAGAGAAAACGTACAAGATTTAAAATATGAAAGCAAAATACGTTTATCAGGAGTGAGACTTGTAAACATAGTAAGGCCATATTCTTAAATATTTTCAAATATTCTCTAGCTCAATTAATCTATGGTACACCCATTATTGATCAGCTGATAATCCGCACTGGCTGCGAGAAATTGACCAAAGACAATGGAGCGTAAATGTGTAGCGTGGTACATATTTTAAACGACGAAATAATCGGGCCACACTTCATTACCGGAATAACTAAAATATTTTCAATTTTTGCAAGAAGATCTGTCAATTTTGTTGAAAGAAGTCTCTTTACAAAACCGTCATGATATGTGGTACCAACATGACGGCTGTCCACGAGTAGCAAGAAGAACGTTGGATTCTATATAGATTTCCAACAACAGTTGAAGATATGCATCAGCGTATCATCATAGCATGCACAAATATCACCTCGGATATATTTGTCATAGTTCAACATTACTTCAAAACCAGTTTACAGCAATGTATCGACGTAAACGGCCATAATTTCGAACATTTATGGAACACAGGTATTCCGTTTTCATATTTTAAATCTTATACGTTTTCTCAATCCGTGACCTTGAATGACCTTGAATACTAATAATCACTGAATTCCTAATGAAAGGGACTATCATTGTAAGTAAGTTTTAAAAAGAAGTGGTTCCATTTAAAAAATAGAGATGACCTTGATATCTCTAAAAAAATGATAAAAAACAAAAATGTTGGCATTATGTGAGCTCCATTGAACCATTCAACTTCTTCCTTAAGACAGTTGACGTACCTTTAAAAACAGCAAAGATATTGGAGGTACAAACGTTATGTGACTCACTTTGTATAGTTTACAATGATTCTGTTTCATATAGATTTATTCTACTGGACGTTACACGCTCGAAGGTCTAAAGGCTTGTAATCTCGTTTTCGGGACAGTAGAACGAACGTTCTGTTTCTCGACGTTCGAGTCAACATTTAATTTACACGTTTGATACGGTCACCGGTCATGATCTTGGAATATTTTTGTCGAAAATACGTGCCTGTTGACAAAGGGCTCAGTTGGGATAACAGCTCGACGAAACTTTGCCGGGTTAACGGTAGACTCTGTGTACCCAAATGATCGAACGATGCGCAATTTGTATAACGAGTAACAAACTCGCGAGTAAACTCGAGCAAAATCTCTCGTGTAAACCGGCCCCTGCGTCGTTATCGATTTCACCCTTCAAATATAACCAACAATGGTCTAAATTTCCTCGCGTTTCCGAATAATTAACGAGTTGCCGACTAACAATATTATAACCGGTCAGACTCCAAAATGTGTTCCTATTAATTTCCCTTTTTATGTACACATTACTCCATGACGAATGTACCAACTGGTAAGTTCGAAAGTAGTGGTTTCTCATTCGAAAATCAGTTCAAATTTAAACCCAGATCACCGTTCTTTCCAAACATTTAACTGCTTTTACATACACTCACTTCTTATGTTCTTATACATACATATGTATAACCATTCTCCCTCAAATCTTTACATCTGAAAACTTTCAACTTCACCAAATATGTGGGAAACCCTTCATTCTACGCTAAAAATACTCTGATTTAATTTAGTTTCCGAAAAGCCTGCCTTAACGAAAATCCACATCGAGGACAACTTGTCTTAACAGTGGTGGCCGCACGACTCCCCTCCCATGTAACTGAAATTCCACGTTTTCACCTCGCATAAAAATTCCATTCGACCTTTTTCCCCAGTATTTCTTTTTTAGACAAAGCCTCGTGAGGTGGCGGGCGGCAATAGAGGGAATTAACGACGCGAACTTTCGGCACATTAGAGGGGGCGCGCGGTGGCGACCGTTTAATTAATTCCAGGGGGGTCTCTCGTGCCACTCCTCGGCCCCTCACCCCATCTGCTCTCTCTTCTCGTTCGAGACGAGACCCCGCTATCCACTTTATCTCGACCGTGATTACAGGCCAGCAGCATCAGCCTAAAAGGGTCGACTAGTCGACAGCCAGATCGATTCGCGGGCCGACCCATGCGACTTCGCCACGATAACCGCTTGAAGCGCGTCGAAATTTGGGGTTACGCGAATCTTACGCTAATCGTGAAATACAGTAGCCACTAGAGCCTACCATGTCCTCGCTTATATTATCCAAATACTCTAACATCCGAACATTCGGCTATTCGGACCTTTTGTTATCGGAACAGAATCTCTCGCAAGGGCTTTGTATTTTAGTGTTATAAACTACTATTTATGTACAATAAAAACTATCCTTTATTCATAGAAGATTTAGACGTTTCGAAATAAAGTTTTTGAGGAATGATAATATATTATTTTATTTGGTCTGATATTATTTTAAATAATCGTGTGTTAGTTTATTTGCACAGACAAATAAGTGTTCTTTAGTTCATTTTCCTACTTGACTCTCAAATAAGATAATTTTTTATTTCTTTTATTTAATCAAATATTTAGTTGTTCAGATAACTTTTCAAATGCTCAGTATAGGTGTCTTTCTGACAAACTATTTCAAGTCTTAAATCTATAACTCATTTTGCTCGCAAAATTTTCCACGAAAATACCTTGAAGCCGAAATTGAACATTTACTGTAGAATAAATGAAGAACAATGTTAAATCTCTAAGGTGTAAACTAACCCAAGTAAGATCTATATGTACATATATCATTGGAAAGCTCTCGTCAAGAATAATCAATTTATATAATTTTTAACTTGAAAATTGGCTTCAAAATCCACACTCTCTAATTAAAACACTGTATAAGAATGGCATGAAATGTCATTAAGAAATAGTAAGCGACTACTTCATGACCAATACAAAGTTTTTTCATTTAAATTAATACATATTACGAGTACTGAAAAGTATGGATTTTATATCATGGGCTTTGAAATATTTCACGCTATGTAAATCTTTGAACACCTATAGCAAGCTTTTCATTCGTATTGTTACACGGATCACTTAATTCATTACTTATTGTCAGTTATTACTTAACATACAGAACAAAATTTACCTGTTATTAAGGCAATGAAAAGTTATTTTCCAATTCTTTAACGAAAAGTAATTCTTTCACCTCTCATACATTGCCATTTATATCTTACTTTTTCAGTTTATTTTTCTTTATTTCATTATTATAAGTGGTTGAAAGGAGATTATTAGTCATATAAGGTTGCAAATTCATTTCTAAAAACTTTCTGCATGTAAATTTGCAATAACTCCTTTCTAAGCTTATTTAGTACCAGTATGCATCTATTTAAAGCCACCATAAAAATAGATTTATCTAAATAAGTTGTGCTACTCCGTTATCGGCCTGTTTTTCGAAGATGGAACATAAATTGCAAAGAGCCGATAAATTCGTGCCATCCACCAGTCAAACTTCTTCGAACTTACGCCACGAAACGCATAAATCATCGATGATCTTCACGACGTGGTAATCAGTATCGAATGACGTTCGTTGACGGATAGAGAACATTAGCGGTGAGGTGATGCAATGCCAAGAAATTATTGGCGATTAACCAAAAGTACGGAAACCGATATCCCCTTGATAGACAGGAGGACGTACGCGCTTGTTATACTCCCTGGCCAGCAATTTCGCCGTGGGCCAATCAATTATCAAGATTAATCGCGGGCATGTTCGACGATTCGAGCCTGGACTGCTTTATTTGCCTCTAATTTATTAATAATTCAAAAATATTTGTCTACTGGAATCCATAAACTCAGTTCTTTGCGATTGAATGTTGATCTATAACGAATCAATTGTCGTTTCTCATATTATTTTTATAGCGAACAGCTAAATTATCACAAATCCACTTTTTAAAAATTAAATTTTATGCACTATTTTGCTGCTTTTTCTTCATTTTAATTTTGTAATATTAAGATGGTGCATGATTGTAAGCCCGTATATTTCAGTGTACCTATTACTAAAAAATCTGACGTCTTTCCCAAAAATGGAATTTTCGAATAAACCCACAGATCACGAAAAATTGTAGAAAAAAATGGTGTATCTATAGTCTACATCTAACTTGATAAAAACGTAAGTACAGTAAAATATAAAAGCTTCTTATTTTATTCAAAAATCAGCATGAATTTTTCGGACAATCCATTAGAAGAATAGAAATCTATTTGCCTTATGTGATAAGTAAAGAAGATTTACTAATGTAGAAAATGACAAAATTTATAGTCCTTTAAGTTACGTTTACACAAGTCAACTTATTGTTAGTTTAACCTAAAGTCAATTAAAATTCTCGTTTCAACTTGGTTGAAATTATGTTTACACGGATAGCTTTGATCAACTTCAGATTGACCAACTCGATTCCCCAACTAAAAGTTGCTTAAGGTAAATGTAGCTTTAAGCATTTAAGTGGTAAAAATGTAAATGAAATTGATGGTGTACCGAAAGACGAATTAAATCTTACTTACCTCAAGTGATCGTAACATTAAAATCAGTAAATAAAATATAAATTCTGATCCGAAGAAAAGAAGGATCAAATATAACAATAATTTTTCGTGTACAATACATTTCATCTTATTTTAGAAGTCAGAGCATAATTAGAAACATATGGTGTGGAATATTTATATTTAATAGTTTACTTTTATTTATTACGTTCTATGATTAGTAATTAACAAGTTGGGCAATTTTTTAAATACCATATAAATGTCAAGTTTCTTTCGCGAAAGAGCATCTAAATTTTTGTATTTCATATATTCAATACATTAAAGTCGACAAATTCCAATTCGTTTTTCGGTGCACCGTTAATTTCATCTACATTTTTTACAGCTTTCCCATCACATTAGCTATAAATAGTTGTATTTTCATGGCCTTATAGAATGGAATCGTACTAAAATTTTAAGTGCCTGAAGACCGATAAACCTCGTAATTTTTGACTTTCCTTCTTCAACAATGTATACAATACAAAGAATGCTCGTGGAGATGCAACTATCGTGCAGAACTAGAAATTGACACATACTTTGAGAGTATTCTCAAAAGCAATTATGATGGAAAATTCTCAGGTGAATACATACCTTAAAGAAATAAATGATCATAGTTGTATTCCTATTCTCTTAAAACAGTAAATGAAAGTTAATTTCGTTTGACTCTCAGGTATACATTTCTTTAATTCGCAACGATAATTTTCTCGGTCGACGCTGTGTCTTGTTAAAGCCACGATTCTACAAGCGTAATGTATGTCTGAGAACACGGTAATGCGTGTTTCACGTCATTTCCACACACGTAACACACTATGTAGGTACTGTAATAGCATGTGTAATGTTAAAGTTTCTATTGCACGTCTCGTCGGTGCATGTTACGGTCACTTCGTTACATACAAGTCCACAAAATGTAAAACAAAAGGTACTAGAATTAGAACATACACCACCAGCGAAAAGTTTCAGATCACTTGTTACTTTTCATTAAAATTATACTATAATGTGACAAAACATTTTTAACTTAAAGATGATTCAACAATTATTACAATGTCTTTGTTTCTAAAGTTGTTATAGGTAGTTTACTGAAAATTTAAAGCCAAGAATCAGCTCGTAAGTTGGTTTTTAAAATGTATTTCGTGAGTTTCAAAATGAATTTAATACTCTTTGGTATGGTAGGTTGGTAGTGAATCGTATCAC
This sequence comes from Calliopsis andreniformis, assembly GCF_051401765.1. NCBI lineage: Eukaryota > Metazoa > Arthropoda > Insecta > Hymenoptera > Andrenidae > Calliopsis > Calliopsis andreniformis. The sequence goes on from NC_135064.1 coordinate 3,839,528, forward strand.
GATATTAGAGATGGAGAAGTAGACGTTAAAAAATTCTGTCACAGACATCATTGGTTATTGAACTTTGGTAACTTCTATTGGTAGTTTAATTTCTTTAAGTTCTTTATATCGGACAGAGTAGGGAGTGAGATGGTTATTGTTAATACCTTTCCGACACCGTCACAAAACTTTTCCAAAACTGTTTACGACATCTCGTAAAGTAACTATATTATCCCGAAAGTAATAAACGCTAAGTCACGTTCTCTAATACAGTCAACATTTGACGGAAAAATCCACAAAAGCTATTGGTAGATAATAAAAATACATAGCTATACAGAACTGGAATAAGAATAAATATTTTAAACGCGTGTATCACGCCGTGACAGCTTTCTATTACAATATAATGCAATAAGCAGCAGAGAACCCATATAAAACTCACCCATCTGGTCTTCAAAAAACCTTTGAACAACGTCTCCAAACACCATTAGAACAATAAATAGAAGCACTCTACAAAGCCACACGCTTTGAAAATCCATGAAGAATTCCTTAATAGATCTTTAAATACCTACACCACATCTCGACCAGAAACAATAAGTAGTAATAAATAGACTTAGAATAGGGCATTCAAAATTCATATTCCCATCTAATTTCCAAAGTCACTTTACAATGTATAATATTTGTAGCTTCCAAAATTACAGTAAAGCGTGTCGCGCTGAACTATTCTAAATATATAGAATCTTGTATCAAATTTCAAATGAAACCAACCCTACACAATAACCTTAATAATAGTAAATATCGTAAGTTATTTCATTCCTAAAATATTCCTTATTCTCTAGTAAATTGTAATCATCAGATTATTTCAAACTATGACAGTCGTCTGTAATAACCACATTGTACAGTTGAGGCGACATAAATATTCATATAAAAAAGATTATCGGAAATGTTTACTATTATTTAAATTGTGTGTTTAATAAAATAAGTACCATTGTATTTTTTCTAATTTGTAAAATAGTTATAAACTTTTGGCTGATGGTGCGAGCAAATAATGTACGTAGAAGAATTACCTTCTTCTATCTTAGTTTCAAATGTCATTTAGCGAAACTTTGTATTGCTGAGAATGCAGTTTACTTCTTGTTAAGAAGATCATTACGTCACACTTTGTTTCTCCTATGGAGAATTCTTAATACGTATCCTCTATATTCTATATTATAACATTCGACGCAAGGTAAATTTAAATCTGTGTTTCCACATGTGTGACAGGTAGAACAAAGCTCACCTAATTTAATAAACCATACATTCATATATGCTTAAAGCTACATTTCAGGTTAAACACGCGAACTTGACGCGACTGGCGCAGCGCGCTTGTGTACTCAAAGAGATAGAAGAAAGGGACATTTATCCTCTACATTTATGTGCAGAAGAATTTTGCACAGTAATGATTTCCATACATTTCCATACACACTGTAATATTTTATGTTAAATATTATTTAAAAATCTATCATATAAATACATATAATTTAATATGTATTGTCTCTAATTTCCCATGCATTTGAAACCATGATTAAAAGAACAATTAAATGATAATGAAAATCAATGAACGAGGACTGTAATAATTAAGTAACTAATAATTAAGCAACACAGAAACTGATTGCTTGTTTAGTTTTGTTCAGCCTATATATATACATAGTTTATGTTGTATATCAACTCTGAATTTTCCTCTTCTTTCTAAATCTCTATCATGTATCTCTTGCAAAGCTAAACTAATACTCAATATGTACCCAAATTCTTTCCTTCATGAGTCCTTCTCATGAGTCATCCGTGAATCCTGTCCTCAGTTATTCATTTCTTATCCATTTTCAAACCTTGTCCTCAGTGTCTCATCCTTTGATAATCTATTACATCCAAAATAACCCCACTCTTAAAATTGCTGAACATATATATAGATCTAATGCTGGTTTCGATAGGCAGACTTTTACTTCTATTCGTCAACAACAGACCATTTAATTGTCTAAGACTTACATGTACGAATATCTATTATACATTGACAAGTGTACGTTTTTCGTTTAATAATAATATAGTTGTAAGTTTCGTACTTGTAATAAAACATAAAGTTAAGGGAACACAACACTTATCCCATTGCACTAATTATAAGTTTGCGTAGTCGACTTATACATACACAAAAGTGTTCTGCTACTATTATACATACACAGCGTAAACCGTAGCAAACGATCACATATATTAATTTAATATGTTATATTAAAATAGAAAACGTTATAATCATTGTAAAAAGTATTACCTTCGAGTTAAGAAATTTTAAGTGTCAGTAATTTTAAAATATGATTCTACATACTAAAACAAGAAATTTTAAGTGTCAGTAATTTTAAAGCATGATTCTACATACTAAAATAAGACGAAAATGAAGACAGATGAAATACTGTTTCGGACTTCGTTTCCGAGTTATTACGACTTGGTTTCTATTACCGAGATCGTCAACGAAAAGTTCGCGGGCGATCTCACTGACACCAATCGTATGATAGCGAGTATGAGGGGCTCGTATTTCAATTCGGATGGCAGTTCGTGGGTCTTCGTTCCGGACAAACGGGACGGATTTTGATGCCGACGATTCTGAATGTCCAACGGAACTAAGGCTTGCTGCAAACGAGCGTTTTTCTGCCACCGCGGCGATTTGCCGCAGTGCGATGTAGCAGCATGGACGATTCCCAATCTTCAATTGTGGAAAACAAGCAAAGGTGTACGAACGCGACAACTTGGCGATACGTTTGCATATTTTTAATACAACGGAGATTTTGTTTCGTCACTTTGCGTGAATTTGTTTTTTCTCGTTTTTCACAACTAAAAATTGGGAATTGTTGAAAACGCTCATCTGCAGCAGGCCTAAAATGACCAGTGTTAGTTTTTGTTTCTGTTGGTAACGTAGGCCGATTTTACTTGGTACGCCATTTATGTACATGAATCAATAATCTAACTCAGCATGATAAAGTAGGCAGAAGATGATGCAACAAAAAGTTCTAACGAAATTACGTGTTTGACGTGTGTGATTTATAAGAATTTCAAATTGTAAACTAGTAAATGCAAACTTAAGTAAAAGTGAATTTTTTTGGACAGTTAATTTTAGCAGTTGCACAAGTGCAGAAAGAATATCACATAGTGCTTTAAAAGAAATTTGATGTCTCAATTTTCTTTTGATATTATTTATCCATATATCTGTGTGGGGTGAGATGGCGGGAGTAAGATGGTGAAACATTTGCTTTATAATTTTTGTATTCTACAGTTATTCACTACAATGCCACGAAATTATATTAACACACTATCTGTGAAGAAGATTAATGCTGATTCTGTTGCGTGCGACTTGCAGATAGTGTTAAAAAATCAAGTTGATTTATGAATATGAGTGTGATCACAAAATACTTTATTAACTGCACTACAGGATATGAAACATGCTTATGTTTCATTAAAGCACAATATGTGCCACAAACTACTTCATCTTATACGAAATATCAAAGAATTGATTCACTCACATCCCAGGTCTGTAATCGTTGAATCAAAAAAACTACCTTACTCTAGTAAGCGAACCATTTTACCCAATAGTCGGGTAAGGTGGCTCCTTCACACAAATTAATTTTTTATTTTAAACTAAAGGTAACAATAAGATTATTTTATTCCTAAAATATGTAAAATTTTTTGCGTAAACAGTTTTGTTCTTGCATAAGTAATATAAAAGTTACATTTATTTACAAGGCCACCTTACTCTGATCTCCCCTACTTATTTCTATAACTGCTCTACTCGCTCGAAAAATCACCTCAAAGTGCGCGTGAATTTCAAATAGCCACGACTCCTTTATGGACAACAACTGGACCTCGAAAATTCTGTCACAGGGAAAACGGTGCAAAATAAATCATCATTCCGCGAAGTCGATAAATTATAATACCTCGGGCTGCCTGAAAATAATCCGTGCGCGCGGTTTTATTGTTATGTGCACCGACCAAAAGGTATCTGGCACTCTAACACGAGTACGCTGCCAATTTGACCAATCACAAGCCACGGAGCAACGCATGGGACCAATCATATTCAGGTTATGTTACTAGCGATGCATTTGTACGAGTATTAAAGCGCAAGGTATTTTGTACACGTTTGTCATTCGAGATCGCACAATACAGCTCACATATACGTACCTATATGTATGCACACGCTACCCGACTTCCTGACGCACGAATAGTTAACGAGAACTTGGCGGAAAATCGCGGCGAAAAAATCAGCTGAACGAAAACCGGGCCGCCGCGGCTTCTCGCTGGTTTATTAATTGCAACCACGTCAGCTGCAAATATTTAAAACTAACAGAAAAGAATGGAGAAGAATAAAGCTGTCGACGAACGCCTCGTTTATTCAGTGAACGGGGCTGATTTCTAATGCGTATCGAGTGTCTCGTGTCGGGGTAAATTTTCAACAACTTCTGGACAGCAAACATCTGATGAAAATGTTCTGTTGTCAAAGAAGTTTGTGGTACCATGCGAAATTGCTAATTATACTTTTTTGTGATGAAATTTTACTGTAGGTAAGAGGGTAGGAATATGAAACAGGATAGGAACAAGAAATATAAACATCAAGTTTTGATATACTTGTAGAGCATATAAACAATATATGTCATAATATTATCGCGTATTTTAAAAATACATTAAAATATTTTAAAGGGTGGTAGAAAAGCTCAAATGGAACTCAAAATGTTCTATGACATAATTCGAAAAATTTGTAAGAAATGGATTTCGGATTTTTAAAACTTTATAAAAATTAAAGCATAAGAGATACAACAAAGTACAGGTCATCCCGCATTATTCGGTTTATATTTCGACAGTATGTTCTACGAACAAAAATAAGATTAAAGTGCACAAGTACTTTGTTAAAAAGTTATAACAAGAATATGAAATATGAAAAATATTATAATGCTATTTCTCCCAATCAGGATAAGATGAGATACGTAATATTTATGTTAAATATGACATAAACATGTAGATTAGGATATTTTTACTAGTTTTGTAATATTGAGTCCACATGAAGGCACACTATACACTTTGAATGTAGTGATTTCAGTTTCGTTTTGCCTTATAAACAAATCATAATCTTGTGGACTACTCGTAGTATTTTCAACGCTAACATAACAGTTACTTAACATAAATATTATGTATCTCGTTTTATTCTGATTGAGAGAAATAGCATTATAACTTTTTAACAAAGCATTTATGGACATTTTGTTATACAATATATGTATGTATATCATTTTAGTCTTAGTTTCGTTCGTAGAACATACTGTCGAAATATAAACGGCAAATGCAAGACACCCTATATATTAAGAGCTTTTTCCACTATTTCTGTTCTTCGATGCATCTGTAAAATTGCAGAATCCTCTAACTGATAATTTAACATGTAGGTATGTTAACTTTAAGACTTCATTATAATAAAGAAACAGGTTGATGATTATGTCATAGGACATTTTGTCTCCTATTTGAGCTCCTCTACTACCCTTTAAAATATTACCCTTGTTATAATAAAATATTACAATGATAAAAAATTAAGTATTATGAAGATTATAACACCTGCTCACAGCAGCTGTTGTCATTTATTATTGCTCTTTTGTTTAATGGGCGTTTTGTTATTTGGGCCACAATAGAAAGATTTTATTTTTTAATTTTCAAGGGAATAAAGAGGGTAACCTATTCTATAATAATTGCAGTTCTTATATATTAATGAGAACTTAAGGCATATTGTATTTTAAAATGTGATATAATGACAAGAAGTAAAGTACTGAGTTTAGTATCTGAATACTAATTGTAAGATACTATTACCTATTTTAGTATAATACTAATAAGGATAATAATATTAAACAGTATTATAGTAATATTATGAGACAGAGTTCACACTCTAATAATAAACTATGAATTTAGTATTTAAAAGCATGTTGCAAAAGCGATACTGTCTCACATTAGTACCTAAATTCCTGCACGTCTAATTATGTTTCAATTTAGAAGCAGTAAAATATTCGAAGATTCTGTAAAATTCGCAATAGATATGTATATTTAAACTGCACATGTCACATAAAATTTCGTAAAATTATACACCTGATTATTTAATTTACGGCTATTGTGAGACTCTCTAGGTCAAAAAATAAAATGGGCATCTCATATTCCTGCACTCCCCTCTAGTGTCGTATCAGTACAAAAACGTATGGATTACTATAAACTTTTACAGGAAGAAAATCTATGAACTTGAAAGCTTATTAATGCTATGTTTAAATCCTTATTATATTTGTCAGTGAAAAAACAGTTTAGTAAGTAAATTCCTGAATAAAATTGATCATTTCTCTCAAGTAACCCTCTTATTAGACTTATTATTTACTATATTAATAATAACAGCAATATTAATATAGGTTCTGATAATTTCAGACATTGAGAATTATCTTTTATTTGAGCCAACAGACGAATTTCACACCTTCGATTTTACATTTTGCTGAGTTTTATGTGCTTCTGCACTGGAATAAATGTTTCATTTTAACAGACAAAGATAACAGTAACCATTAATACAAAATTATATTTTTCTTGCCATAGTAACTATTCCTATTTTTGCTTTTATGATTCTTGATCACGAAAATACATTTGAAGTAAACGAAAGATAGTGAAGAAGGTGATTTTATGCCAGCTTAATCGGGGTAACAGATAAAACATTGTATTAATAAAATTATAGTAGTACCTACATGCATATTCCATTTTATTAACAATTTACTTTATCGTTTATATTTGCTTCTCAGTTTAACAGAACATAAAGAGTATTGCAGTTAAAGAAAGGATTATAGCGAGGGACAAGACTAAATTTTAATATATTATATTAACATGTATTTATGTATACTACATTAATTAATAAACTAAAACGATATAGATATGATGGAGATGTCTTATTGGAGTTGTCTTATCATATTACATAAAATTCGATCTCTTTTCTCCCAGTTATCATGTAAAGCATAGTAGTTTTCTTTAAAAAAATTATAAATCAAAGAATTAATACGTTTAATTTATCGCATTACACAAATTTTCCAAAATACTTCTATCAAGAAAAAATCAAATGCTGTTCAATCGAAGAAGAAATTCACGACGACTTACTCTTACTGTGTACGTCTGGTAACTTGACAGTTGGGACGATACTTAATTCCACCTTTGTCAGTTACAGGTACCATTTAGTAGATGTAACCAATTCATCCAAATAATGAAAATGCATGTCGCCCGACTCTATAATTGCGGCCCGTGTAGGCTGACTTATTTCATTGCAATCAATTCGATAAGCATTTTCTCCGTCTGAACGCTTACCAATCGTATACGTATACTACCTAAAAAGTATATTCAATTAACACAAAGTGCAATATAGACGCCAACAGCTTAAAACGTAAACGAGCAATTGAGAAAACTTGCTGAAACTGCAACTGTAAACAATTTTTAGTAGCACTCCTTCGATATTCACGATCCTTTCTGCCGTATCTCACAAATACGATTCATAAGACAAAGGAATAAGGTTCCTGAGAGTAACGCTAGCGCTGTCGTAAAAACATGATCAGAGAAACACCCGTGAAGAAAATGATTTTCCGCTGTATTGGAAAAACTTTTGAATTCTCGATCTTTACGATCATCAGAGAATGTCGAACAACGAAGATCGGTTGCGTGGAAATGATCCATGGTAACTTATGGTCAATTGAGTAATTAATTCTACGCATAAGAACGTTTCATCGGAAATTTTCTCTCTGCTGGCGTTAAGGCTATAATGGTTTTTACTGTCAAGTGAAATGAAAAGACTATGAATATGAGTAAATACCTGTGCTTGTGAAGTTTTTAATATAGTATCTTTTCATTATAAACCTACATATTCCTAATTCTTCTTGCATTACCTTGAATTATTAACTTTCAATTTTCTTACATTCTCAACTTTTACGAGATGAATTATTCTTCCCAACTTGTACATAAATTAATCTGATATCAAATATCCTTTGTCCATTATATACTCGTTATTTATATCGAGCCATAGTTTTATGAAGAGATAACTGCTTCGATTTTAAAGAAAGAAAGAAATTATTATAAAATAAAATTATTAGGGAAAGGAATAAGTTCTAAAACATATTTGGAAAAAAGCGTGTTTTGCTGCCGTGGGCCATCAGTGAATAAATGTTTAATTTAAAATATTTTTCAGCATGGAAAGACAAGCATCCTAAATATAATAAATAATATTTCAATAGACACATTGCCAACGGCATAAATCCTGAATCGTAAATGTTGACATCGTCATTTTTTTAAACTTTCAAACCTTGAAATGTTCACACTTTTAGATCATTAAATATACTAATTTTTCAGTCTTTTATCGCAACATTAGACCTGCAAATCTTTAAATATTACAAATTTTAAATCTTCAATTCTCAAATTTTTGACTTTTTACATGTTCATATCTCTCACTCTCCAAATATTTAAATTTTAACAATTTTCAGAACCTTTTCATTTGTTTCCACTTCTCGATTTCCATTCCTGAAATCAAGTCGCCTATTTCCTTGCAAACAGTTTCATATGTGAATTCGAAAAATGTACCTATAACCGAATACCTTTGTACTTTTATCTACAATATCCTTTTTAAAATACCGCCCATTGCATGGATCACTGATAGCTTATAGTGATCCTACCATATGTACTATAGTTAATATTCCACTTACCCAGTATGTAATAGTAAACTTAAGCAGAATAATATCATTTCATAACATCGATAATCGACATGCCATAAGTACTCGTAAGTGCAATTTTCTAATCATTTTATTGGTCATTGGTTCACAGGATACGGGAACATTTGTCCTAAAACAAAATGGGGTAAAGTGGTAACTATAGTGTACGCTATAATAGGCATGCCACTTTTCCTACTCTATCTGAGCAACATCGGCGACATTCTCGCGAAAAGCTTCAAATGGACCTATGCTCGTTGCTGTTTGTGCAAGTAAGCATCGTTCCTCTATTTCATCCATTTCAGCCAATGCAATCTTCACCAAGAATAAGACTTCAATAGATCGTTACAGTAGCGTTAGAACTCAAGTTTGAATTGGAACAATTTCTGTTCCCTTTTTTGGCGACGTGAAACACGAAATAAAAGTCGTCCTTTGTCAAGGTGTCGTACGAGATCCCGTGAATCGACGACGAGGAACACCCAATACGATGGCGTCAGTATCAGGCGAAATCACTGGCAAGTGAGTAATTTCCAAATTATGACAATTCATCTATCTTTTAACACAGAACTATTTACACATATGTAAAAATTTGTAAGCACTGAAAGTTGCATCCTTGATTACAATTATAATTCATTTTTTTGTTCATATTGGCTGGTTTATCATTTTCCTTTATCAATTATTTTTTAATTTTAACTAACACGAGTATGAACAATGCTAAAATAGATAATCCAACTTTGATAGTACACCCAAAAATACATATGCATGTTCGTACATCTTCTATGTACAATCAGGGTCAAAAGTATGTGGATAGATAATGAAAAAGGATATCAATGAAACTTAATCAATATATCATTATAATTATATGTTTAAGCTTTATTTAACATTTATCCTTATAGTATATAGATTATTTGACTAACAATTAAAATTAATATTTACAGTTAGTGCAAACCCAAATTAGGTTTAAACAAAAAATCAACCAATTATGGAAAGACAAAAGTAAATGGACACTACCAACAATTGCTAATTAGTATTTACTACTGCTGCCTTTTGCTGCAATTATGGTCTCTAGTCGTTGCGGCATATTATTTATAAGATTTTTTATATAATCTTTGTTAATATTGTCAAAAACTGATTTCAAGTTACTAAAAAAGTCCATTTTATTCTCTCGCTTGTTCAGAGGAAGTTTTGAAACTAACACACACCACAAAGTCTCCATCGAATTCAAGTGAGGACTTTGTGCTGGTCATTCGAGTTATTTAATATCTGAATCGCTAAAAAATTTCATGCTCCTTTTGACAACATGTGTCGGATCATTGTCCTGTTGAAAGATAAATTCTTCCTTCAAGTTCATTTTTACTGTTGCCTTTTTCAAATTCTCGTTGATTATGCTAATGTACTTATCAACATTCATAATATCATCAACTGGTAGTAAGGTTCCAGTCCCATTCCATGAAAACTAACCCCACACCATTACTAAATCACCTTCAAATTTAACCGTTGGTGTGATAAATGATTTTTTGTATGTTTTATTTTTCTTTCTCAAGACTCTTTGTTTTTTCTTCAATTGCCGCATTTCAAATTTTGATTCATCAAACCGTACTATGTTTTTTCAGAATGACATAGGCATATTAATATATTTTTTAATAAAAGCTAAACGTTTCTTCGTGATCTTGTTGGTTGATTTTTTATTTAAACTTAATTTGGGTTTGCACTGGCTGTTAATATTTATTTTAAATGTCATTACAGTAATCTATACAGGGTGAGTCACCTAACGTTTGCACCTCAAATATCTTTGTTGTTTTTAGAGATAGGTCAAATGTCTTAAAAACGAAATTGAATGATTCAAAGGAGCTCACACAATATCAATAAAATTGTTGTTCTTCTATCATTCTTTTAGAGATAGCAAGGTCACCTCCATTTTTTTACATAGAACCACCTCTTTTTAAACACCTACAATGATAGTCCCTTTCATTAGGAATTCAATGACTATTATTATTCAAGATCATTCAAAATCACGGACAGAGAAAACGTACAAGATTTAAAATATGAAAACGAAAACCTGTGTTTTATAAATGTTCGAAATGATGGCCGTTTACATCGATACATTGCTGTAAATAGACTCTAGAAGAATGTTAAACTGTGATAGGTATATTCGAGATGATATTTACATATGCTATGATAATACCCTGATGCATATCTTCAACTGTGTTGGAGCATTCATGTACATGGTCTCTTTTAGTAGATCTCACAAAAAGAAATCCAGTGGATTTAAATCAAGTGAACGTGCTGGCCATGAAACAGTTCTACCTGGTCCAGTCCATTGGTTTGAAAACCTAGAATCCAACGTTTCTCTAGCTACTCGTGTATAATGAGCAGGACAGCCGTTATATTGATACCACATATCATGACGGTTTTGTAAAGAGACATCTTTCAACAAAATTGATCTTCTTGCAAAAATTGAGAACAATTTTGTCCTGTCATCGTTTCGGTAATGAAATATGGCCCAATGACTTTTTCGTTCAAAATATCACACTACACATTTACGCTCCATTGTCTTTTTCTTGTACGTTTTCTCTGTTCGTGATCTTAAATGACCTTGAATAATTATAGACACTGAATTTCTAATGAAAGGAACTATCATTCTAGGTGTTTAAAAAGTGGTGGTTTTGTTTAAAAAAATGGAGCTGGCTTTGATATCTCTAAAAAAATGGCAAAAAAATAAAAATTTGTTTGGTACTTTATGAGCTGTATTGAACCACTCAACTTTCTCCTTGAGACTTTTGACGTATTTTAAAGGCAATACAAATATTTGAGGTGCAAACGTTAGGTGACTCACCCTGTATACTAAAGATAAACATTAAATAAAGCTTAAACATGTAATTATGATGCCATATTAATTAAATTTTATTAATTTCATTTTCATCATCTATCCATTTACTTTTTTCTCTGACTATACATATACAGGATGTTCCATAACTGGTGATACAAACGAGAAGGTAGTGATTCTACATGAAAAAACAAATGAAAAATATAGAATAAAGCTTTTTTATCGTGTTACGTTTTCGAGAAAATTAAGTTTGAATTATGGTCCGATACAAGGGTACAGAAGTTCAGTTTTCGATATCTAAAGAGTACACGACATAAGAGGAATACTCACGAGCTAACCATTGGTTTTCTCTACTGAAATTTAAAACCATTCCCCTCTCTTCGTTTACCCCTCTAGTTCCTAAAACTATACTTCAATACTCGGCTGAAATCCAATCAATTCCCTCGAAAACGAAGCATGATATCAAAAAATTGTATTATTATGTATCAACAGTTCATCAATATGCATGGAAACGAAATCGACGTGTCCAGCCTAGACAACGAATCTTTAGAAAACGATGAAAGGATGGGAGAGGATGACGGAAATAACGATGATGGCGACGGCAGCAGCACCTATGACCCACAACGTGTCACAGTGCCTCTAACCCTTTGCATCGCGATAATGGTTGGGTATGTTTGCATATAGCAATACTTTCTTGCTATAAAGTAGTTGCTATTAGCATAATTTTTTGTAATTAGTCTCAATTTCCTTTTTGTCTACTTATTGTTAAGACTAAAGTAAATCACCAGCTTATGAATATTGATACATGCTTGTAACACCCCATATAAGGGCGCACACACGATCAGTGATATTGTCAATACTTTTAAACATTGACAATATTATTGTTTGTGTGTAGTTGATATTGAAGGAATGAAGATTAACCACTTAGATTGGAATAGCGTCTCTCACACGTGATGGCTACTTCGGCGCCATAGTGAATTGCATATCTCGCATACATAGCGTGTTCTTTTTACTTTGATAAGGGTTATTCGTATTTCTTGCCGTCATAAACAGTTTTCACTGAAATTTAGGACTGTTTTATTTATAACTAAACCATTTTGATCCTTCCGGTGTTGCATACTTTTGACTATTGTTACTTTTATATCAATCAAATAAATATTATTTTATTATAATAATTTGTCTGAAATAAATATCTTTGTTAGTTACATAATATTTATTTTGATATAGTATTCTTTTCAATTTATTTGAATCATTTTTGTGGGCACAGAGTTAACGATTAAATTAATTAAACGATTAATTCTAAATAGTAAAATGCACATTTTTATACTAGTATAATTACAAAAACCATACACATTATATTTTATTACTTTACTGAATATTCTCCTTAGTCAATTACTAAAAACTTAAATAGCCACTTATAGTTCACGTACTCATCGATAAATTCCAATTTAAGTGATTGAATATTGATAACATTTTTATTTTTGTGACCTAAGTGCAATATTAACAATTTGCAGTTAAGATTCAATACCTAAAATCAATATTCACACTAATTAGGGTATGTATTAAATTATTTCTTCTTTATTAAATGAATCAATGTATTGTCAACAATATTAGTCGTGTACGTACGGTTTCAAAAACATTGAAATGAATTGGCAAAATTATTATCAAACTAAATGAACAATATCATTGATCGTGTGCGGACCGCTCATAAGCTCGTTACTTATACAAAATTGCGAGTAAATACTATACGATATAAACTTGCTCTCACTGAAACACTATGATATTTTTGAATCAATTGCTATTTCTTTTCTTTCTGTCTCGTGTGACTAGACAACTGGAAGAATTAATCGCTCTATTTAATTTGTTCGATAACATTTCATTTCTCCAATGAGATTTGAAGTCTTCGTGTTGAACGACTTTTCAGGTACATTTGGGGCGGAGCGATCCTGTTCTCCGAATGGGAAGAGTGGAACATGCTTGACGGCTCCTATTTCTGCTTCGTCTCCTTATCGACCATCGGTTTCGGCGATATCGTTCCGGGTGACAAGATCTACGCAGCTCAGGCTCTCGATTTATCTTTCATTTTCTGTTCTATGTACTTGATGCTTGGTGAGTTTTATTACTTTTGACGTTTAATTACCTACTTCTACTCGAAAGATAAGAGAAATAGTGGTATTTTATTCTGCGATTAGCAGTTAAAGTATACTCACTACACATAGGTACTTATACAATTAGTCACAAAAGTCTACATACACTATCTTACAAAAAAAATTCACATAACCTGAAAATTCTGATTTTCATGGAAGTTTATGTGCATGTAAAACATAATGGCTAGTATATGGAATAATTGTAAAAAAAAATTAAACATTTTTTTCCAGGAAAAACTTTGCTGTGTCTTGTAAAATTACGTTTACAGAAAAAGAAAAATGCTGAAATTTTAAGCGTTGATTTTATCTCCTTAAAGTGATATTCCATTTAAAAAAATTGCGTCATTTGTAATCCGTCCTGCTCTACATGCACATAAATTTCCATTAAAATCAGAATTTTCAGATTAGATGAACTTGTCTGAAGTATGTACAATGTATGTAGACTTTTTTGAATCACTTTAAATGTCCAACCGTACATGGAAGAAAGTTAAAAAAATAAATGAACATGATAAAATAAGATAAAAGTGAAAACACTGAAGTTAATTGTAGAAACGTGGCTTCATTTCATAATATTTAACTCTAAAAAATTTAAGATATAATCACCTAAAGGCAGGATTAGCCGCAAATCTGCATTAAAAAGCATTTTCGTTCATTTGTTCATCTGTGTAACAATTTCTTAAACTTTATAAGCTCGTTATTTGTATTAATTGTCACTCGATAAATAAATACTAGGATATAGTACTTAACTATCACGGGCGATTTAATAATATTGTTACTATTTTAATTTTTCCTCAAATATTAATTGAAGTTTATAACAAGTTATGAAGTTTAATATTTAAAAAAGTAGAAATCTTTTAATTGTTAAAAATAATATTACAATCTGTATATTTATAACGAAGGTTCAAATTTTTGGACTTGAAATTTTCTGACGATAATCATTTATTGAGTAAATTAATTCAGTTCATTTTTATTTAATGTTACACTTACACACATTAGTTGATAATGTTATCTATTTAGTTCAACAAACTAACTTATTGTGTATTGATCACTTTCCATTAGTCTCTTACATTTGACTTAAGAAAAGATATTAATAAAAATTGAAGAAATGCAAGAGGCTAAAAATTCTTTTGACTCCATATAGTGACTGTTTATACTTAGACTTCGAAAAAGAACCACATTCTTCGTCAGTAGCTTCATCTCAGTCATCGGGCGAATGTATCATTTAAAATACTTCCATCTATAAATTAAAACGGGACACTCAGTCTAGCTTTTCGAAGATAAGACATCATCCAAACGTTTCAATAAAACGTTTCATCGCGAATGATATAGAGCGTTTCATTCATTTGCCAATGTCTAGCTAACTACCCACGCGCTTCGAGGTAATCTAAATAGAATTATGAACACGTGAAAGTCCAGTTGCAGTTTCGTTACGGTGGCATGGTTAAGAGGGTTCCCGCCGTTTGGAACGAGACAGATCGCAAACGGAGGGTCGAAGGGTCGCATCGTATATTAAAGTGGATTATTATCTCGAGGGAGAGGTTATTAGACACGGACCATAGATTGAGTTTTAGACAGGCCAAAGTAACCTACGTTTCATGACGAACTCTCAAATTGCGTTGTCATGTGCGGAACATGAATAGGAAATTTAGAAACACTTGAAAAGTACTTAAAAAAGTTACTTTTCACAAGTGTCACGCGTTGAAAAGGAATTTCTTTTTATTACATACATTACTGTCTACAATTATTTGGAGACTTAGTAGAACTTGATTAAAACGTCCATATCTTTATTTCATTGAAAATCTCTCTAAATAGATTATTATCAAAAGACTGCAGGCCTGTATGCACTTATGGAAAATTTAAGTATGCACAAAAATATAAAGTGCATATAACATACAAAAACATACAAAGTATGAAAAGTGAAGTATATATTATAATATTTTAAAATTGAAATGAATTTTCAATTCGTTTAGTTCATTTCCATTATTCATAACAGCAAATCAACAAGTAGCGATAAAAAAAAACTGTTCAGTGAGCACCATAGATACTCGCGTGTAGCGCTATTGGATGTTTTTAACTTATGTAGAAAAAGTACATCAAAATTAAAAGTGCATAATTTGGATGCTTCTCTTATAAATCTTTTTGTTTTAATTACTTTATAACTACGTGGAAAATCGATAAAAAAAGGTCTCTCTAAGAGTATAAGGATGAAAAAAAGGTTATTAATTTACGTACTGAACTAGTAAACTGTCAATAATCACAAAAGAATTCATCAATTATATTGAAAAAATTGACAGACATCGATAGATCCGAACCCTAAATATTCACAAGCTATCAACAAACTACAGTTTTCACTGAACGGATAAACACTAAATTCTCATCGTAAATGTTCCCTTCCTAAGCAACAATCGGATTTCCATGGATTTCCAAGGATTTCCATGTAGTAAAAGAGTAGCTCGATGTCGCATGGGCAGACTTAATCGTTTTAAAACAACTGAACAGCTTTAATTTTCGAACAGGGACTTTGTATCCGCTTTGGATAAGCGTAAGCGCATTAGGTTTATTCGATGTGTTCAATAACCGACTGACACTCTTTTTTCTTTACTAAGCACGCGAGCAAATCACACGAAACTATTTGAAAATCAAAATTCTCGATTTTCTGGAATCAGGAAGATCGACCGTAGAGCTATTTCCCAAGTTTCTTAGTTCGATTTACCGAGGAAGCAGAAAGTTTTAAGGTGCATAGTTTCGTCCCACTTAATGAAGCCCCCGAGGTTGCCGAAAGCGTCGCGAAACGTGTCAAGGGTTACGAGATCGATTGCTTTCTAGTAACCCATCCACTTTGTATGTAACGGAACAAAAGTTTGACAACGACAAGCTCCTCTTGATACTGGCGTTGAAGCCCCATTTTGATTCACCTTTAACGATGATATTTGCATCAGTTAGTGGAGTCTGCCTCGATATTGTGTTATATGTATATGCATTAAATTCTCGTTAAGTGATCACTGAGTTGGTCCGTATGTGATCTATTAACGAGGGATTACTGTAATTCGGTATCTCTATGGAAATGAACATAAATGTAAAAGAAAAGGTGCATTCTAAGAATTTGAAAACTAGAAACAATATATTTTTAATATATTCAAATATAATTTTTTATTAATATTCAAATATAATATCTTCTCATTGTAAACTCAATCTCATTCTCATTATAAACGTCAATCTCTGTCAAAATAATTCTTTCGGTTTTCCTGTCCTTTGACAGAACATTTAGCTTGTAAATGGACTTCAAAAATATTTTCCACGAGCTCATTGCCTGTACTAACGATGAGTTACAAACTCATAACAAAGAACTAAATATAGTTTATTTCTGATGTCATTTTTAGTATAATTATGATTTACTAAAACTGTTATTTATTAAATTACTTGTACACCTAGTCAAAGCTACAATATTTGGGTTCTAACACCAAATGTATTTGCATCTGTCTATGCAAAGATTGTATTGCGGAAAGAGTGTATTACGGAATAAAATATCATTGCAAATTCGTGGAACCATGAAAAAGTACCCATAAAATTTTATTAAATCAAAGAACTAAGAATATCTTTAACAAAGATTTTTGAATAACTAATAGAATCTTAACAAATTTCTGAATCAATTTCAAATTTTTTAAATTTAAATACGATTATAGAATATAACTTTTACCTACTATTAAAAATCATAAATAAGAAATATAATTCTGCCGTTAAAGGGGTACGCCATCTTGAAAGCCAGACAAAATAAATTTTAAACTTTTGCCATAATTATTAGATGAAATATTGAGATTCTTTAATCAAATTTTCTAATTATTATGTTAATATCATGTTGTTCAATTTTCTAAGTTTCTTTTGTATTTTACCTTGCTTTTTTATTTTAACATATTAACAATCTTGTTACTTAATGTTCCAAAATGACGGTGTGACATATGATAATAGATAATCATGTGTCATTAACTTCGATCAAGAATAACTTCAAATTTGAAAATTTTGTTCATAATAAATGTACCTAAAATATTGGATCATCAACCATTGCTGTAATTTCATCAATTATTGCAGTTTCAAAAACTCTCTCACTGAAACATTTTACACATATAAAACTGATATACTTTCTAAAATTTCGTTCTATCACAATGTATCTCCATCAATATTGTCATAGTTATTCTTACTATTATTTTATCACTGAAAATGTTACAGGTATGGCGTTGATCGCGATGTGCTTCAATTTGATGCAGGAGGAGGTGATCGCAAAGGTACGCGGATTCGTGCGTACTGTGAAATATATATTTCGATGCGACAGGTGATCGAGCCTGATCTCCGAGGCGCTCCACAATTTCCACGACGTTCGGTGAGTTCAATCTTGCTACGTTTTATTCATGGAATATCTCGAAAACGTGATTGTACGTGGCTTACATGGCGATCGGAAGCGATCGATGGGGGTGGCACATCAAGGATAGACGAAGTTTCGATTTACGTGACGTAGTCACGTGAAAAGTGTCTTCTTGAGATGCTGAAAGGGGATGACTCCTAAACATTTTACGCAGGGAACTTTGTCAGGTCTTACGATCGCTAGATAAATGTCGAAAATCGTTGAAGTAAAATCGTAGCGGGACTTCTTCGCAGTTAGAGGAACCCTAAAGTTTTACGATCAAGAGTTTTGCAAGATTTTGTAATGAAATCTTTGTTTGATCACTGATCTCTGTGGACTCGGCCTTCATTTACTGAAAATTATTAAATGCGTAATATTTTGAAAAAAATTGTTTTTCCTAATATTAACTTGTATAGAAATTTATATTTTAAACCTTGGACAGCAGACAGTTTTACATTCATGTGCAGAGCGAGTGGTCTCAGGGTCACTTTTGACCCAGCGTTCGCCGTCCGAGGGTTAAATTATAACAACATCCGCAGTGTCAGAAATTTTAAGGGATGATTCTACATATCAAAATCGAACGAAAATCAAGAATGATAAAATTGCGTTTAAGGCTTCCTTTCAGAGTTATTAGTCATTGGGACAACACCTTTTACGTTAAATCTGTTTGAGTTAGAACTTACTCTGCTGATTTAGCTATGTCTGAACTGTATAGTGCACGCCGGAAGTAAAAGTCAAATACACTTCCCGCGAATTTTAAGCCTTTTCGCAGCAATTAATAATACTCAAAAATGAAGCCTTAAACGGATTTTCACCATTCTTAATTTTCGTTTTATTTTATCATGGAGAATCTCCCCTCAAAACTTCCGACGATACCTGTCGTTGACCACGCTGTATAATTATTAAAGATCATTAATCACGATTACTCCCACGATAAACATAACTCAACAAGTGTTCTCCACTACCTATATGAAGTTTAAGAAAAACACTCTTCTTCAAGACGTGACATTATTCCACGTTTCTACAGGCACATCACCAACGTAATTAACTATATCATATACTGCATTCTGTACACATGCAAACGTGGCTTCAAAAGCTTTCCCAACCCTGACAACTTCTGAAAAACAATTTTCTCTGTCTTCTCTATGTTCATCAAGTATATTTTGAGACACACGTTGTACACATAAGAACGAGGTTTTACCACGACACTTCGAGTTCTGCTATCGTCCTTTTGGACCATCAAAAGACGCTTTAGCGAGACGTCCCCTGGAGCGAAGTCGTTTTAATGTTAACCACGGAACTTTCTTCAACGAAGCTAGCTATTAGTGTATCGTCACTAGTAGGTACATTTGGTGGTAGATGAGAAATGAAGGCTGCGTTGAAAATAGTCGTAAACATTTGCCTCTTTATCTTTGAAAACCTTAAAATTTTTATATGAAAAATGTCACTCTAAAGAAATCGTGATTAAAAGTCATACCTAATACAAATTTCTTGCGTTAGTTACATAGACACGATGCGTATTTGACGCTTCAAGGACAGAATGGCCTATTTATTTTCATCTACTTACAATAAATTACCTGCAACTATTAAAATATTATTTAGAAAAACTCTTTTGAATGGAACTATTTTATGGTGTATACTATATGCCAGTGATGGCTGGAGCTTGTTATGATAGGAACCATATTCCGCTTATTAGAAATACTCAAGAGCTGCAGGTTCCATTAAAACAGTTTTATACAATAGTACAGGTTGTTCAACAATAAATACCACAAATTTTAGAAAGTGATTCTACATGCTAAATCAGAATAAAAATCACGAATAACGAAATTGTGTTTGAGGCTTCGTTTCCGAGTTATTAATTTTTGAAAAATTCAACATTCGCATAAAATGTGTCTGATTTTGGACTTATTCTATTGGCCTCGCTGTGTGTGGCTCGGAACTTATTCCACTGTCTTCGCTTTACCTGAATTAAGACTCATTCTACTAACTTTGCTGTGTCTGACTTGGGACTCATTCTTCTAGTTTGCTGTAGAATAGAACAAATATCTTTCTTAGAGAATAACTGTATGTATTATAAATTAATTTTAATAATGTGGACCCAGGAGCTGCAATAGTTATTTAAAATAGCCATATGCGACTTGCGAATCGTGGTTTGACCACTATTGTTATATGTATTTGATATTGATGCATGAAAAGTGGAAATCTGTACGACGTAACCCACGAAACTCGTATTTACTATATTGTGTAACATAAAATTACGAGGTAACAGAAGAGGTGTGGAAAGGTGTGTGACAGAAGATGATCAACAAAACGTATGTCCGTTTTCATGTTAATTTCAACTAACACAGTTTTGCTAAACTTATTATGTACACCTACCTCAGACGATTTTGGCCGCACCAACACACGAGAGAGAGAGAGAGAGAGAGAGAGAGAGAGAGAGAGAGAGAGAGAGAGAGAGAGAGAGAGCTTCACTCTCTCTGTATTCGCATGGCTTATAAGGTATGAGGTTCGCTTCAGAGGTTAATTCGTATGTCAATGATTACAATTCCTACTTGTTTTATGGAAACAGAACCCCAAACACAGAATATCCAATATACTTAAACAATAAACAGGAATGTTGTGCTGTTCAAATATAAACACAGAAGCATTTTCCTTTGCATTTAGCGATACATACTTCGAGTCTTGTGAGTACTGCTTATCTTTCACGCCGACAGTTGTATGACGGATTGCTACTCAAGCGAGTACAATTTGCATATAGCAAATTGCATACTGCATTAAAGTGCTGCAATTGAACAATGCAGCGATCTTGCATAGCAATTTTCTAACAGTTCCATTTGGAAAATTACACCACATTTTAATCAAATTGCTACAACTTTTATTTTTTAAAAAATTATAATACGTATCAGTCACACCCTGCATACACATATTTATATTTCAAATATATTTTAAACTTATATTAAATTCAAGTTTTTGATGCTGCACAGCAATTAAAATATTTAACCTTTCTTCAAGCTGTACCAACGATTAATTTTAATCACTTAGATCATCTAAAAAGGAATAATTCAAAGGATCTAAATTAATGTAAAATCTGTCATTTCTTCTAAAACTGAAGTAGGAAAATCAATATAAATTTTTGCTAGAGTAGAGAACATTTTAATATTATGTTTTGTTTTAGTAGAAACAATACACACTTTTTATTCAATGTAAGTTCATGGCTCAGGACTTTATATCGAGAGATATGTTTCAGCTAATCAGCTCAAGTTCATGGTAGTCTACTTAGGTCTTATCAAAGACACGAGTGACAGTGCATCTGAGAGATACTATTTCCTTCAAAATCATTTCAAGCTGTGACCAATTGGTGATATGCTTATAGCGAAGAAATATTGTATAGTTTAGTTTAGATAAGTATGACGATCGTAGTTATAATATTGAAGTATATGCAAGTATTTTAATTATTCTATTGTATACAATAATATAATCTATGTATAAAATATGTGAACATGCTTCTAATATAACTAAAGTTCCGTGAAAAACTATATAATGTCACATGCTATGATTACTAAAAAAATATCGTTATTATCAGTCTTAGAAACAGGAATAACCCTTTCAAAAAAATGTTTTTTTCGTAATCCCTTATCTAGTCGTGTTCATTTATTCAATTGTTCGCATTTCAAGCGACGCGATGTTGATCCCCGAAACAAGTTATTTTGAGAATATCATGTGTCCTGTTATAAATTATAATTGTTCACACCACATAGTTATAATAGAAGATATTAATTAATTCAGCTTCTTTATTTACTATTTGAGTAATTGCTAAGGTTGTTACATCGCTTACAACCAAAACCGCTTAAGCGGTTTATCATTAGCGATAATTGGTTATTAATATTCGGTAGCCAGTTAATTACTTTTTTCAGTGCATTATACGAAAAAAATTGAAGTCATTGATTCAATGTATATTTTCTGTTACATGGGAATTTGATTATTATAAAAGGGGATTCCCGAAAAACATGGTATGCAATGTCGGAAATTCGACAGTTCACATTTCAAGGTTATTAATAATAAGCCATTATGCAATAAACTCAAAAATTAATCCCTAAAATGACAATAATTGTATCTTTTGTCCCATACGTTACATTTATATACTTAATATATGCATAAAATATTGCTCTGATAGCGATTAATTCTGATAGGCGAAATGAACCTCTTATCATGACAAAATGTGACTTCTACTGTTACATACAACTTGAAGATTGGCTTGAACAAGATAGCCTCTCCTGTATTTAATTTTAAAAATCAAATTTCTGAAATTATTCTCAAAACTTTATTGACACGCCACGTGTACATAGCAAAATTGGTCTACATTAAAAACACCTAATAGGATTCACCCGTAAAGCATTCATCCAGCAAAAAAGAGTATCTGAACGAGAGATCGTGAGATCGCCCATCGCAGCGCGTGGCCTCGGCCTTCGACGTCTCCGCGCTAGTCAGGAAGGACGAAGAAGACGGAAGATCACGAAGAAGCTTCAGAGAACGGTTAGAGGAGGGATAAAAGTGTGAGAGGCTAGAAATAGCAGGAGAGGGTCGTCGGAACGGGGCTGCGGCGTTACTTTATGCGGCGATCGGACTGCACGAGGCTGCGCACGCGCACAGGAACCTTTGGTGGCTGATCTTGCGCCCTATGCACCCCGTCTACGGGGTGCGTCCGTGCCGGCGACGCTCTTCATGGACGGCAGATAGTTTCCACGGCACTCGACGAACGCCGTCTCATCTCCAACCTCGCCTCTCTCGTCGAATCGCACCGATATTGCTGCTGTGACCTGACCCTCATCGGCCAGATGTCCTGATCGATGTCCATCGACCGTTCACCCACGTCCAGCTGCGTCCAAACAAGGTTCGATGTCGTGGGTACGCGTCAGGATTGCGAGGATGCTGCGTTGAGACGAAGCGCAAACCAACGTGGCAAGTTGAAGAAATATATCCTCACGTAGGGCTAGGCTGAACCTTCTACACAGATTCCATCAATGGCTCTGACGAAGGATAGTGGAATATTTGGGGTTTCTTGTCATCGAACGTTCAAGATGGAACAAAAGCTTGGTTCAACAAAAATTGTCAAGAAACAGGGCAGTTTAAATTCCATTCGCTGGAAAGCCATGATTCTCATTTCCCCGGTGAAGAGACTGTGTTAAGCATACATAAGTAATAGATGACAGGGCTGTGCTTATGAATGTGAATCAATGTACACAACAGGGAAGTTGGCTCCTAGGCGTTTTCAAGCAAAAGTAAACACCCAAAAGTAGAGTTATAGAAAACAAGACTGTCGATCAGTGCGGTCAGTGTCCGAAACTTCAGTCACACCTTCCAAGGCAGTGTATTTCTTACGAATCAAGGAACCCCATCTAAGGATCTAAATCATCTCGTCAGTTCCACCATAAAGTGTTCCTTCGAATCAACCAGCAGCAAAGAATTTCGAGAACTGTCGTTTTAACGAAGAAATCGCTCAAGGAGTGAATTTTCAAGATTTCTGGGCCAGAAAAGGCAGCAGCGTTCTTGTCAGGCAGATTCGGGCAATTCGACGAGTAACTGGGGAAACTTCGTTCAGGATTGAAATGCTTCGCGAAACGGCCGTGGGATATTGAAGGCTGCCACGATACGAGACTAGCAAGGTAAGTGGGAAGTTGCGAAGGAGTTTCGAAGAAAGTTTTTCGAACGGTTCCTCGAATCAATGCGCCACTGCCGGAGACATGTGCGCTCGCCGTGGATCCGGGACACGTTCGCGATTTTTATCGTCAGTTACCGCAGTTCCGGTGCGCTTCACCTTTTAATCTGGCAAATGAAAGATCTACTAATTTTATATTTCGAAATGAAAACACTTTAAGTACATACTTATGAAATAAAAAAATCCCAAGGGTACCATTGCTAACCTAGGTAGGTAGGCTGGGGCTTCTGATCTATAAAGCAACTGACGCTGCTAGATTTCTGTTCTAGCTTACCTATATAATATATGTATACAAAATAACAAAGAAGGGAATTAAATTATTTGCAAAAATGATACGAATATGTGACTGAATTACAAAACTGGAGATACGTACTTGTTGACAGTAAAAAGATTGTATTCTAGGTTAAATGCCATTCTTGTCCTATTTCATTCATACGTCCTCTAAAATGCAGGTAGAAATTTGACGAAAATCGAACCAAGATTAGGATGATTGGGTTTTTGACCAAGCTTTCGAACGTGGTTCTAAAAGTCATTCGATGAAAGCCGATGAAAGGGAATTTCGCTGACGAATCGACGGACATAAAACGTGCCGGAACAGCCAACAAAGACACGAGGGACATTTATCGGAAGCTATTAACACTATGAACAGGACATCGACGAAATTACTTCACCCGACGAGGCCTCCTCGAGCGTGAAAAGTTAAACGATCCGTTCGAATCCAATTCACGACAAATGTTCTCTAGATTCACCAAATTTTAACTAAATTTGTCAGTTTTGACGTGGTAAAAAGTGATAAAAGACAAATTCCAATTCAAAATTTTGATTCATAAAAGATGGAAGATTTAACTAAGACGAAAACAATATTAAAAATCATTGGAGAAATATACCAGCGATTTAAAAAGTAGATTGAAAATTTAGACATAATAGATATACATATATGAGGTGCCACCACAGCAATGAGAAAATATATAAGACTAATTATAAAACATATTCATTTATAAAATACTTATATTTCTAATTACAATTTTATTTTATAGGAAAAATGCCATATGAACGGTAGTATGATTTTAATCAGCAGCTACAGGTGTATTAGTCAACAATATAATTCGCAGACATAGCATACCTATACCAGATATACTCTGTCTACTTATTTATACTTGATCAAAAGCAAATATTCATTAAGATTTTTGTTCAATATTCCAGAAATGAAATACGCATATTAATCTCGCAATATTCTTTAAAATACACAAAATATATTATCTATAAAAAGCATCAAGCATCGTATAAATTTGCAATTCAATCTTCACAGAAATACGATTCAATTTAAATTCCATTTATGACATACAACATGATTTATGGTTTGCTTGATCATACGTATAGTATGTTTCTAACATAATCCAATATAAATTCAATTACTATATTGAATCGCACATCGATCATTATTTTTCTCTGCCTTTATCAAATTTTCATTAAATTATACGTTTTTGATCACTGTTTGAACATCAGATTTTCTAGGTCACCTTATATGCACGAGACGAAGAACGAGATCAGAATGATTTCCCGTAAGGGCTGTTCTTCTGTACAGTTATGTCATTCGATCGGCAACAGCGAGACGCGTCTGTCGATTCGTCAGTGAAATTCGCTTTTACTCGGCGTAAAGGCGCAGGCGTCACTTCCACATAGATAATTCATAATGACGAAGCTCCGGCTATGGTTGTCATTCCCGCGCACGGAAACCTCTTCCTCTCAGCCCTTCTTCCCATCGACCCTTTTCTTTTCGTTATTTCCTCTCCCTCTTGGCTTCGTTCGTTCACGTTGCTCCTGTCTTACCGCGACTCTTTCACCCCTCTTACCACCACCTCGAACATACTTGTAATTCCGAGAACGTATAACGAATCTTTTAACGTAACTGGTCCCATGCGTATTCTACGCATGAGGCACACAAATGACGCCCTTTGTTTTCCCCTTGGTTTACTATTATTGTACCACGAGGACAATTTAGGAAATTTGAGGTTCATTTTCGGTTAGGGAACGACGAGATTACGTGGGACAGTTACAGGTTGATATCACGCAAATGTGGTATAAAGTGAGGTTTCTACTCTTTGTTGAGTCCTGTATTTGAATATTTGAAAACTACTTGATCATTCAAATAGTTAGTATAATTTGAATATTTTCTAAATATAGGGTTATCCAGTTATGGTTACACAGGGTATGCCTAAATTGACAGTACAAATGGAAAAGTAATAAGTGGTAAAAAAATGAGCGGAAAATATAATGAGTGGACATTTTAATATTGTGCTACGTTTTCGAGAAAATTAAGTTTCAATTAATTGCTAAACGAAACCCTAAATTGCGTTTGGGGTTGTTGTTTTAGAGTTATTAATTGTGACAAAAACGTCTAAATTTCACGTGTTGTGTATCTTGATCTATTCTACTATCAGTGTGTATTAGTAAAATAAGTCCTGAATCAAGCATATTTCACGCATCTCTTAGATATTTCAACAATTAGTAACTTGAAAACAAAGTCTGAAGCCCAATTTCGTCTATCTGTATCTTCATTTTATTTTAACATGTGGAATCACTTTTAAAAATTTCTAACACTTGTCGAATACCTCGTATATAGAGTACACCTGAACCAGAACTAGTGGTGCAAACAGAAAGGTAATAATTCTACGTGAAAAAATAAATGAAAAACATAGAATAAAATTTTTTTATGTCGTGCTACGTTCTCGAGAAAATAGCGTCCGAATAATGGTCAGATGCAAACGTACGGAAGTATAATTTTGGATGCTTAAGGGGTATACGGGGTAAGGGGAATACTCACGGTCTGACCACTGACTTTCTCCACTGTAAGCTAGAAAAATTCCCCCCTTTCCATTTACCCCAGAAGTATCTAAAACTGTACTTCGATAGTACTCGGCTAAAATTCAACCAATTTTCTCAAAAAACGAAGCACGGTTTCAAATAATTTTATTCCATATGTGTTACTTCTTTTGTTGTGTAGAATCACTAAGCTTCAGCTTGTATTATATTACCGATTCTGAAACACTCTGTATTATAGCGCAGGGAAAGGCTTCAAAAAAATATGCAGAAAACGACGACTAATTTTTGCACTTTTGTAGAATCTACATAAAGAATGTGACTACTGTGCAGTAGGAAATGTCCTTCAGAGCTGTACGAACTATTCGGACTTAGATTTCTATCTATTTTATGAAACAAGATCTATATATAATGTTTGCGAAATCGTGATATAACCAGTAGAGTGATAATTCCTTTATAAAACTGAGTCGGAAATAGAGAATGAAGTTTTTTCGTACACGGTTTTACCTTAAAATTTAATTTCTTCCAAAATAAAGCACTCTCTGAAAAACTGTATTCTATATTTTCTATTCGGGGACTAACTGTCAAAAATTCGAATATTTTCATGATTCTAATATTTTTATAGAATATCGAAAAAATGATTGACAGTTTATGGGGATTTTGCTCATCTGACTCTGCAAAATGAGATTATACTGTCCTCGATAATAATATCACTGGTGTAATTTTCAGATAAATTGTATCAACTTTTTACTCTACAGAATGTGTGTTTATTCTGTTATTATCAGAATCTCGTTTTTTACATTTTACGAAACCGTCTATATGTGATAATAAATACACTCTTGTTTGATTTATCAAATAATAAAAGTGATAATTATGTTATATTCTACACTATAAAACCTCAGCTACTCAAAATAAATTATACCATACAGCTCTTGGATAACAGAATACATCGGATTCGATGGCAAAAAAACTGTTTACGTTGAAACATTTCATTAATATTAATATAAATGCAAAATGCTTTAAAACAGCATTTAGTAAATTTTTTCGGTTTCTTAATTTTACAGCTAGCTAAACAAATATTCTGTAAAAGAGTGTTCCAATAGTTCATCGCATTGTTAATTAATATTCTCACTATTGAGGTTTTACCGTATTCTTGAAAAAGTAAATCGTACAGGGCAGAAAGAAAATACAAATTCAGACAATTTCGCAGAAAAAAATTCAGGTATAAATTGATACAAACACTTATTTATGAAATAATAACAATATCTACACAAAATATGTGACACATTTTACGAATTTTAAGGAGTAATTCTACCTACCAAAATAAAACGAAAGTCAAGAATGACAATACTGCGTTTGAAATTTCATTTTCAAGTTACTAACTTTTAAAAGTACACAGAAAACGCGTCTGACAGGGGATTATCTCGTACTACTGCCAACGGCTTATTCTACTAGCTCCGTTGCGAATCACCTAAGTAACGTCTGCTGGAAGAAGAATAAGTCCTCGCGTCAGACACATTTCACGCATATTTTCAACAATTAGTAACGGCTAGGAAACGGAGTCTCAAATGCAATATCTATATTTTCTATTTTCATTTTATTCTGGGACATGGAACCCTACTAAACGTGTAGTTAAGTACCATGTATTAGATTTTTCTATATTCATCTTTAAAAATGTTAATGATCAACAAACATATAGTTGCTAGTAAATGTATTTTTTGAGAAACAAATTGAATGCAGAAATACTCGGCGATATGGTTCCTTTTAATTTCAATTCCAGCTTTTTAATAATTATGAAAGAATTATTTCTACACTGATGTATTTCATATTTCACTTTCAAGTCATCATTATTTTGTGATAAAGTATTTTGTAAGAAAATATGATTAACAATTGAAGATCTCCAAGCAATGCACTTTCTAGCTGTTCTTGTTTTTTTGGTTTTACACAGCCAATAAAAAAGTATCTCGCATCTTAAGACAAATACATTTATTAAATTAATCATACCTAATATGATATTGTTAGTAATGTATCTGTATTAAAGTGTAAAATAATTTTTGTCTAATTTTATAGTTTGCGTGAAATAAATCACAGACTTCATATTGGTAGAGACATCTTTACTAATTGTTAACGTTGCAATACTACTCTTCACTACAAATATGGACAAATCTGATGCCCCATTGTAATGCATAATACTAATATGTTAGCGATAGCTTATTTTCGAAGAGTTTCGAAGGCAGTTAGCCAGGCTATTTGACTTTAGAAGGATTTATTATAGGGACTCAGGGTGCATAGCCATGGAAGAGGTCATGAATGAAACTAAACAGTCCCGTTGGCGATCAATGGCTAATGCCTATGTTGGGCCTTCAAGCTATCGGGTGTCACGTGACTGTTTGGAAGAAGAGCGAGTGTTTAAAGATGGCAACCGGCCCGGCGCCATATTGCTAAAAAATAGGAATATTGTTTCTGAAGAATGTGGCCAAGAGGAGAGCTTTTGGTAAGAGGATTGTGATAAATTCCACGGCATTTACCCCAGACTCGTCGATTGGAAACATATCTAAAAAGAATTTCTAATAAGTAATAAATATGTATCAAAAATGTGTAGATGATTTCTACTCTCTACTACATTATTGTAAATATAGACATTAGTGGACAGTGAAGATAACATTAAGAAACATTAACTTAGCTTCTTAACAATAATTTAGTCTCCCATAAAAAAAACTTATGAACACACATCAATAACAAATCTGTATACATACAGCATTTCCTTCTTATTGCATTCTCTATAATTTGAAATTGTTAGAGTGGAAAAATTTTATTTGCAAGCACTGCCATTTACCATTTTTGAGAAGACTAAAGTACTATTCTACAAGCATGAGTTAACCACGATAATAAATCTCACGCTATAAATTCGCCATTAAGTAATAAGCCTATATCATGGAAATACTGTAATGATTTATACCTAACCCAGGCAGACACATCACTTACTATGGTACATATTTATCTTAGGTATTAAAATGTAAAAACTAATTCATTTCCATCCTACACTTTTTCCTAAACAAATCCCTCAACTTGTATTTTCCTTTCAGACCTCGAGATAGACATATATGTATAATTCCTTGAAATCTACGTGCTTCATTTCGATCTTTAGATCATCCTATCCTTTCTCCTTCTTTCATTTTATTAATTCAAACCGTCTGGCGCGAAATACGAAACGCGAAAGATATGTCGAAGCAGAGGAGCTTAATTAAGCTCCGCGTCTGACGCTGCAGACGGCTGCGGCGAGAAACGAGGGTTGCTGTGGAGGGGCAGGGGTGGAAAAACAGGGCGTGCGCGAGAGCCGGAAGAAAACATCGTGGTCGGGGTGTTATTCGAAATGCTCGGGGCGATAAGTTTCCGGAAAGGAGAGTTTCACGAGCCCCGGAGTACATAAACGTCGCTAATAAAGGCTTCAAAGGACCAAGAAAGACGGCAAGGATACTCACCTAAAGTCTACCCTTAATCCCTCTTCTTCTAGCTGGACGAGAAAGAAAGGCGTAAGAGCACGGAGATAGGAGGGGGTGAAAGTGAAAAAGGAAAGCCCCATTTACCAGGGAGACCCTTAGGATTACAACCTCTCGAAAGCATTCAGCCAGCGCTGTTTTTTAACCTGACGAGAAAAAAAGGCAAAGGAAGAAATTGGATAGGAGGAAATTCGAATTGCCTCTCGTTCGCGCCATTTTGTGGCGAACACTTCGGAATGCGGAAATTTCCGCACGAGAGATGAGAGAAAGAAACCACGTTAATATCGTCCAGCGTAATTGGATGAAGTAGATAAATACGTGGAATGATACAAGGTTCAACAAATTAATCCTCTGGTAGAACAATTTTCACTTAACACTCTTGACGAGAGAGCCAAGCTGTTTACCGTTCGTTTCGACAAGCTCGGGTGCAAAGGAATCTCTAAAAGATTCTGCGGTTTTAGAGAATTCGATTTGTCTCCGAAGCGACAAAAGCTTCTCGGAACTTAGAACCCTCGAAAACCTTGATGATAAAAATGTAGGGGGGTTGCAGATTTTTCTGTGAATTCTTTGAATTTCGGGGAAGGGCGCAGATTTCAAATAGAAAATGAAAATAATAGCCTCTAATATATAATTTTAACTTGATGAACTATTTGATTTCGACGCCATTATTATTAAAAATTATAATCAAAGTCATAAAAATGACAAACAAATTTAAATATAACATTTAAAATTATATTGTTTCTAATCATCTTTATATATATATATATTTTATAGTACCTTGTTCTGTTTTATAACTTCTAGTGATATCCGTTGGATATTTCTTTCAATATCACTTGCAATTGCATAAAATGTAACATGACAGTCTAGGTGTCAATAAATCATTTCTGAAAAGACGTTCCTGTTTCTGAAACTTTATTCACAAATACGTTTGTTTGGATTCTATTTGTAACAAAAAATAAATTACCTAGAATTTTTATTTCATTCCTTAATCAATTCAATTATGAAATAACTTTTGTTAAAATTTTAATCTCTATAAATCAATAAATTACTTTCATTCATCTATTCTTATGTTTTATCGTAACAGTATTATTATTATTATACATGTAATAACTATATATTAATATTTATTTCATTTAATCCCACCACGCATACACTGCTAACACTTATTTATTCTATTCTGAATATGTTTTCATTATTAGAGGTAGGAATAAGTAAGACATTTTAAGAAGTAAAAATTAAAAAGTGATAACCTGATTTATAATTGGATTTAAGTGAGCACATATTAAAGAATATTTACATAAGTATAGTACATACAGTAAACATGTGTGACTGTAACAAAAAATGATATAAATTGTAGTTTCAAAAAAATTGATGGGTTTACGTGATCTAACTGTTCGTCCTTGTATGAGAAGCTTTTGAGCTGAGAAAGGGTTTATTCGAAAGAAAAAAGTTCAATGCAGCGCTGTCAACTTGTGATGTAACGAGATTCTGCTAATATTTAGTAATACGAGTATTATAAAGCAGAGCAAAAATCAATCGTTCACAGTCGTGAAATACAAGCAATTTTATGTAATTTAGATAGTGTTTTGAACAAAATCACGAGTTAACTACGCTCCATTGAACTTTTTTCTTTCGAATGAACCCTTTCCCAGCTCAAAAGCTTCTCATATAAAGACGAAAAATTAGCTCCCGTAAACTCATATATCAGCATTACTTTTTGCTGGGTTATCGATAAAACAGAGTAAAACATGTGACAAGTTTAGTTGGGCTTGTGCAAACGAGGCGGTACCTAATTACGAAGGCTGCCGATGTGCAATCGGAATCTGTGATATCCAAATTGGCGACGTGCATTACTAAAAATTTCCCTCTTCGTTACACACACTACCGTGCCAGCTGAGTGTACGTGAATTCGGTATTTCAGACCACTTCAGACAGCTTCGGAAAGTTAAAAGAGAAGCCCAATTTAAAGTGAAGTTTACTCTCTCGCTCTTGAAACTCAAACGCTATCCAAGTCGCGGGCAAGAGTTACGAGCCACGCGCGATCTTTTGGATGATCCAAATATTTTCACTTTCCAACTTACAATTAGAAAGAGACTCTTCAGTGTGACCCTCAGAGAGTTGTATGAAATTCTGAGGGATGAATCTAGAAATTAAACGATGACATTTTGTGAAATATCTCGTGCTAATGCGTATTTCTTAGTAACAATTAAAACAAATCTATACGCAGACTGGAGTACGAACTGTAATAACATTAGCACCGCTTATACTTTCATACATGTATGAGTCCCAGGAGTAATGAAATACACATATATCAGACGAATCTTTAAACTAAAACTAAGTACCATGTACAAAGATTATATTCGTTACTTTCAGTTTCATCCAATCACCCTCTTCTCAATTGTACCATACGCCCTGCCACAACCTATACATATGTTGAGGAGTTAATAGTATCCCGAAATGAGCGGTTAGGTAATTGCGAATGGTAATTTAATTGTAAGTGACAGGTCCCAGGTTCGATACCTAGTATACAGACTACTCTTTCTTTCTTTTTTTAAATACTTAAATTGCATATAACAGTATTTTACAAACATTGTAATCTTTTTACACAAATTTTGATTCGTAAATAAATATTTAACAGATATATTTGAACTTTTTTCTACTTTTTTCTTTGTGTTTTATCGAGGAATTTCCACTGCTTAGGTGCAGTGTCGAAACAGACACAACGCAACGTCTCCGTGTATATGTGATTTATTGTATTTGTTTTCTCATGTGTTGTGTATGGTTGTGTGCGGTTGTGTGCGTTGAACAAAGCGGCTAACCGCGACATCAAACGCGTTATTTTAATTCTCCATAAAACCTACATACGCACCTACATGCATTGTATACATGTAATATATATTCTTATGTTATAGAAAAATTCAAATATATTTTTTAGATACGTATTCAAGAATGAAAATTTGTACAAAACAACTGCAGTATTTATGAAATAATGCTATATGATAGAGATTTGTCCCACATTTGAAATACGCGCGGTACTGGAGACGCACGAGGCGTGTGCAAGTGTAGCGCCAGTGGTGTCTGTCGGTCGTAATTTGTTTTCTGTCTGTTAGATTCGATTGCGTAGTTCTGAACGATACAGCGTGTATTAACATACGATGTAAAGTCGAAGTGAATAAATATATTTTGTTTATTGATCCACAAAATCACCATCAAGGTTATGGGTCCAGGCAATGATTCCACTGCGCAAAAATCAGGGCAAGTGAGTACGAAGTAAAGAAAGATTACCCACGTGAAAAGGGCTATATAAGTAAGGTTATGTTCGTACAACCACGTGCTTGATAGACGAACGAGTGAAAGTAAAAACGCAATGGCTAATTCGAGTCAGATCGTGGATCGAATTGATAAATTAAACGGAAACAATTATCGTTCGTGGAAATACAACACAAAAATGGCTTTAGTTCAACGCGAATTGTGGCAACACGTAACCGGCGAAGCTGGTCAGCCGCCGGCAGACAATGCAGAGGCGAGAGAAAGATTTAACCGAAAAGAAGAGAAAGCTTTGGCCACGATAGCACTTAGCATCGAACCAGAACACCAGATTCATATTATGGACTGCGAAAAGCCATCTGAGGCTTGGCAAACTTTGGCGAAAGTCTTTGAGCCAAAATCCCGGCCAAGAATACTACAGCTTAAGAAACAAATGGTCTCAATAAAACTTGAGACAGATGAAACCATGACGTCATATCTATCAAGAATGAAAATATGCAGCGACAGCCTGAAGGAGGCTGGTTACGACATAAGTGATGACGATTTGGCATATTCGATGCTGTGCGGTTTGCCAGACAGTTATGAGGGAATTGTGATGGCATTGGCAAACCTTGATGACGAGAAATTCAAGTCATCAGAAGTAAAAGGAATGCTACTTAGCGAGTACGAGAGGAGGACAGCGAAGGAGTCTACGTATACAGAAAAACGGAAGGAAGCATACCACCAGGTTAAGGGAACGTTGCATAAGCAGATTGAACAGAAGAAGGATGAAAGGAAGTGCTTCGCCTGCGGAAAACAAGGACACATTGCTACCAACTGTAGGTTAAAAGATAAAAATAAAAGGGCGAATTGGAAAAGTGGTACGTCGAGTCAATGTAAGTACAAAGATGCGTTCTTGCTAGAATTAAATAATGTACAGCTTGATAATTCATGGTTAGTAGACAGTGGTGCGACACATCACATATGCAAAAACAAAAGCTGGTTTAGTAATTATAAACCTATAGTAGATGAAACCATTTACTCAGCGGATAGCAGTGCGCAAAATAGTTTAAAGGCAGTAGGTATTGGCGACATTGACATAGAAACCTACGTAGGCAATAAGACGTTCAGTATTACATTGTATAATGTGTATTATGTTCCTAATGTGAGAAGAAATTTGTTATCTGCGTCACAAATAGAGAGTAGGCAGAAAAGACTGATTATAGATAATCATAAGTTACAAATATTAAATAAAAGGACTAATATGATAGTGGGGGAGGCCATTTGCAAGAATGGGTTATACATAGTTAGAGCTAAGGTCATTAGAAATAGTTCAAATCCAGCTGAGACACATATTACTTGCAATAATAAATTGAATGATAGTGATAAATGGCATAGAAGGTTCTGTCATGTGAACGTGGGAAATATTAATGAGCTATCTAGTAAGGATTTAGTTAGAGGACTAGAAAAGGTAAAAATCAAGGATGTCCATTGTGATGGTTGTAGTGTAGGAAAATCTACAAAAGCACCTTGTAGAAACATAGGGATTAGACAGACGAAGAATGTATTAGAACTAATCCACTCAGACTTATGTGGACCTTTACCTGTAAAGTCAATAGGGGGCTCGAGGTACTTTCTCACAATCACGGATGATTACTCAAGAAAAATAACAGTCTATTGTTTAAAAACTAAAGATGAAGTAATGAGCTACATACAAAGATATATTGTTAGAGTAGAGAGAGAGACAGATAGAAAGGTAAAAAGAATAAGAACAGATAATGGTCTAGAATTCTGTAATAAAGATATGACTACATTTCTTGACAGTTTGGGAATAAAGCATGAGCGCTCGAACGCGTATACTCCACAGATGAATGGGGTAGCAGAACGAGTCAATAGGACGTTGCTTGATCTTGTGCGTGCAATGCTGAAAACAGCAAAATTACCTGATAAGTTCTGGGCGGAAGCTTTATTAACCGCATGCTATATTAAAAATAGAACAATACATGCAGCAATTGGCAATAATGTTCCAGAAGGCATATGGACTGGAAATAAACCAAGCGTAAAGCACATAAGGATTTTTGGATGTTTAGCGTATGTGCACCTTCCAAAGCATGGCAAACTCAACTCGAGGGCAAAAGAGTGCATATTTGTAGGCTATTCGAATCAGACTAGAGGATATAGATTATGGGATTCATCAAAAGATGATATTATACATTCAAAACATGTAGAGTTTGTGGAGGAGATATGTGGATTCGATTATATTTACAGGAAGAACACATATGAGGCAGTAAGTGACTTCGGGGAAACTATAGTTGATACAAGGAATGAAGCAGAATTAGAAAAGGTAGAAGAAGATACAGAACCAGGTGAAGACAAAAATACGAGTAACTCGTTAACGAACGAAACTCAGGAAGTGGAATATAACAATGAAAAGACTGATGTTGATTACGATGCTAGTTTCCAAGAAGTACCCTATAAGGAAACACCTATTCGCACTGGGCGACGGGGAAAGGTAGTGAGAAATCCTTGGGGCTGTAAAGGTAAGCCTAAGAACGTAGAGATCAACCTAGCTGAGGTAATAGAACCATTAACGTTTGAACATGCGATGTCTTTACCTCAATGCGAGGAGTGGAAAGTAGCCATGGATGAGGAACTTCAAAGTTTAGAGAATAGGGATACTTGGGAAATTGTTGATAAAGTCGAACACATGCAATGTATTGGAAGCAAATGGGTTTATAAAGTTAAGACAGACCCGGCAGGAAACATCATTAGATATAAAGCGAGGTTAGTAGCACAGGGCTTCGGTCAGAAAAAGAACGTAGACTATTTTGAATCTTATGCCCCAGTCGCAAGTATTTCAACAATTAGATTGTTACTAGCAATGTCCATGTGTCAAGGTTGGAAAGTACACCATTTAGATGTTAAGTGCGCATACCTATACGGAGAGTTAACCGAAGAGATTTACATGAGATTGCCGCCAGGATATAATGGTTTAGATACCAAAGTGGCGAAATTGAAGAAACCAATTTATGGATTGAAACAATCGGGTCGGAATTGGAACAATGCAATCGATATGTTTCTAGTCGAAAATGGTTTCCAAAGATTAGTAAGTAATAATTGCGTATACACGTATTGTGATCTCATACTAACTATTTACGTAGATGACATTGTATTGTTTAGTAAAAATGCGAGTACGTTAGAAAAGGTGAAAGTACTATTAATGTCAAAGTATGAAATAAGAGATTTAGGTTTAGCATCTTATTTACTAGGAATAAGTATAAGTTACACTACTAACCAAACCATGAAATTATCGCAAGAGCTGTACATACAAAAACTGTTAGACGAGTATAATGTGATAGAATGTAAAACCACTAACACGCCAATTGAATTGGGTTTAAAATTATCAAAGTTTCATGGTCCTTCAAGCGAAGCAGAAAAGGACGAGATGAAAAATGTCCCGTATAGACAACTAGTCGGATCGTTGATGTATATAGCGTTAGCGACTCGGCCGGATATAATGTATGCGGCGTCGAAATTAGCGCAATTTGTGTCGAATCCCGGTAAGATACATTGGGTGCAAGCGAAAAGAGTGTTAAAATACTTGTATACTACTAAAACGAAAGCTTTAACGTATAGTCAGGGAAGTAATGATATAGAAATATACAGCGATGCAGATTGGGCAACTGATGTTGACGATAGGCATTCATATAGTGGCATGGTAGTATTTTTGGGAGGTAACCCAATTTCTTGGAAATCCAGTAAACAGAAATCCATATCCACTTCAACTATGGAAGCGGAATATGTTGCGTTAGAAAATGCTGTAAAAGAGGCAATATGGATGAACATGATGTTCAAAGAATTACGGTCATTGAAAAAATTAGATATTCCTCGTGAACCATACATTGTTAGGTGCGATAATAGATCAGCTATAGATTTTACCCATAGTAGAGTAGAAAGATCAAGATCAAAACATATAGATATAGCGTATCACATAACCAGGGAAAAGTATGAGGAAGGGTTAATAAAACTAAAATATGTCGCGAGCAGTGATAATGTTGCGGATATACTTACAAAGGCATTGCCTCATAACATAGTATGTATTCATTCAAACAGATTAAGATTGTATGAGAGTTGTGCTTACGAGAGTTAAATGTGTGACAAAAGTGGGGGAATGATAGAGATTTGTCCCACATTTGAAATACGCGCGGTACTGGAGACGCACGAGGCGTGTGCAAGTGTAGCGCCAGTGGTGTCTGTCGGTCGTAATTTGTTTTCTGTCTGTTAGATTCGATTGCGTAGTTCTGAACGATACAGCGTGTATTAACATACGATGTAAAGTCGAAGTGAATAAATATATTTTGTTTATTGATCCACAAAATCACCATCACTATATATAATCTAAATATTTTAAGACGACAAAAAGGTCTTTCCATACTAGATATTGAACGAGAATCTTTCATTTAGAAAGAAATCATCATCCGTAGCTACTCAACAGCCTTCATTCAGAATATTATTATTAATTTCCAAAGATATGTATATAGAGTTGTTTTGATTGTTCATAAAAAATACGCATAGAGATATTCCACAAAACGTCATTATTCCTATACTTCGTTCACTGGGAGAACGCAGTTGTCGGTTGACGAGTTTTCGTACCCTTTGCGCAGTTCACGCCTATGCTCATTAGTTATTGGCTCTGTCACTCCCGAGCACATCCCTACCCATGAACCCCTTGTTGGGCCCTTGGAGGTTCTACCATTTCTAAAGAAAGTCACTTCTTCAAGTGTTAGCGCATAAACGGTGTGAAAGAAATTTTGAGCAAGCAAACGATATTCTTTTAGATTTTAGTTTTCTCCGATAGTATTAATGCGGCTCTGTTAGCAAATAAAAATCTTCTTGAATATCGTCTCTGTCGACCGAAAACGTACTGGTACTAGTCAGAATTCTTACTGCGTTGCAATACCATAAACGACCCTAGATTTCCCGTGTCATAAACTACCTGGTCGCATCGAACATTTTGTAGGAAATCCAGGAAACAGTTCTACCGTTGCTGTTTCTTTATAATCAAATAAGCTGTGGATTCTTATACATTGATATCTCAATAAATATTGTTTCTTAATAGATAGAAACATTTGTTTCATTTGGACACTAGGTATACAGAGTAGAAAGAAGCAAGGCGTGTCCTTTTAGGCTCTTGAATCCTTCACCAATCTCAGTGGAAAAGTCAGTCGGGGCAATGGAAGCCATCTGCGCGAAACGACTGCGTTCTCTCAGTGAACGCAGTGTAGACTCATCTTTAAAAATTTCATAAAAATCTCTGGGGGTCTCACCAATAGCGGATTTACGCACAAACAGTCACCTCGAAAACCGTAAGACAGGGTCTCGAAAAATATGTACGTATGCATTACTTCACCAGAAATTCCGTACGTGCAACAATTCAATCGAACAGAATAGCATTAGTAACAACTACCAAAAATTTGAAGCAAAGCGGATGAAAGTATTCTGAGTTATTGTTAGCTTTTCGCACCTAAAATGTGGATTATATAGCTACATTATTATCACGATAAATGTAAAACAAATGTCTTTTCAAATACTTGATCCAAATATTCTTAATTTTATGTGTATTCAATATTGCATAAAAATAAAAAAATACATATTGCCCACAATTTATTTATTACAATGAGGCTCAAAAAATTGGTGATGTCTTGGGCCTCTTAAAGAGTAGATCCTCCACTGCTCCCTTTTAACAAATTGAAAATGAAAATATTTGACAATTGAAAAAATCGTGCGTGGCTCGTGTCCCTTGCCAAACTTGAACAGTTGAATCTCAACGTTTCAAGAGCGAGAAAGTAAGGGTCACATCTGCCTTCTCTCGCGACTTTTCTCAGCTGTCGATGCGCTGAGCTCACATGTACGTGACTCGTGTAATAGTATGTATAGTGGAAGAAGAAATTTTCTAAGCCGCGTCCAAATTCGAAATCATAGAATGGCTCCATCTCGCGTTCAATAAACAGCTACGTGTCTGTAGGCAGTGCTATTCCTGTAACGAAAACTGTAATAGCAGATACCGACTTGATAATCTCGAAAAGTCACGTGATTACAGTACTTGCCCGATTAAGAGCCGCGCTAGAGTCTGGGCGCGAGCTTCTATCGTGATGGTAATCGATTCGGCTTCCTTTGCTCTCGGTTGCGGAGACAATTGATACACGATAGCAAAAACAAAAAGAGAGTCTCGCTCGACTGTCGATGCTCCATATACATATATATTTTTACATTAGTATATACTTGTATATGTAAAATAATATATAATTCTGTACTATGTGCATAGAAAGGTTGAATGATATTTAGCGCATTAATAAATCGAAGCACAGACGAGTAAGCTCTTTCTTTTCACAAATTAAATTATTAAGTATCTTTGTTATAAATAATCGGAATAACGTCTTATTTGATATCATTTTCATTAGGAGAGCACAAGAAATCGATTACTGTTACTTGCGTGAAAATCCGTTTGCAAATAAGAAACTTCAATTTTTCCTACTCTTAATCCCTAATGCTATCCTTGTCTTCTATAGCCCCCTTGTTCTCGGGCGTCGAGCTCGAGCGCAATGGTTCCAAGAATTGATTTCTCCGCGCACATATCAAACGAGGTAGTGGGGATAGCCGTAGCTCTCGATCGTGATGCTCGATGCGGTTCTTAATCGAGCAACTACTGTAGTCTGCTCCCTTAATGCTATTAATCTGCATATACTTAATTTCCTCTGAAACATTGCAATTAAAAACATTTATATATTACAACTATAATTTTTAAACACAATTTCTCTATTCGTATCAAATTAGTGCAATATAAAAAGTTGCAGAACATCTATACAGTTTTATCGATTGTTTCTCAGAATTGATGCACTCTTTTAAATGAAGCGGATTTAATTTAATGCATTCATACATTTCTATAAATATAATACTAATTGTTTATCAAAATAGACACTATTCGAACTATTTCTAATGAACATTTATCTCAAATATTGAACCTTCTGGTTCAATATCTCAGCCAAATAAAAATCCATCATCACCTGAATTATTCCAATAAACTCATTTGATCAAAAGTCCAATCCAAAATGTTTCCCAGTTTTAGCTTCTATCTGTAGTTGCCAAACAAACAAATAAACCAAAATTTTTCACAGGTAAATGATCGCACAAAGTAATGGTAAATCATAAAAGCTTCCAAAACAGCAGACAGAGAGATTTACAAAGGTCGTGTCACGTTGAACTTTTACTTGTCACTCAAAAATTTTTATCTAAAAGAAAGTTTCGCCCGTCTCTGCGCATTATGCTCGCGAAACGAACAAGTTTTGAAGAGGAGCCGACGATGCGACGTCCTTGTGTCGGGGAAGTAGGTTATGCAAAAGCGAAATGTGTGTCGAACGAGGGGCTGCGCGGAGAGGTCGAGCGAGGGGTTATCGGGCAGCAGCCCTTGTCTAAAGTTTCCGGCTGTACGGCCGGCTAAAATCGAGAGGGAACATTCAATTAGGTCTTATCAGTTCTCGAGCGGAGTTTTTATCGCATTTGATCGCCCTTTATTCGCGTATATACGGCCCCGACCGTGGCCTGGCCCGCGGCTTTCCACCCCCTTATCTCTCGACGCTCGTGCCTCATTTGCGAACGAGAACCGGCCTCCGAGGACAAAAAGGCTGCTTCTGCCTTCTCCTTAGCATCCCCTAGCCGGTACAAAACCCGCCTTTCCTTCCTTATCTAGCTCCCTTCGTCACCCCTCTTAAGCCGCGGCTATAAATACCCCTGACCGTTTAACGTGTCTTGCAATGACGACTATTTATTTACTACCCCCTCGCGACCGATGAGATTACTTAACGAGATACTGACACCGTTTGTTGCTCTGTGAAAGGATAAATATAGAGCGATTATTTGTCTCTCCCCGGTTTGTCTCACCTTCTTTCTCTGAATGTTGAGCTCGGTGCGCTTGGCGATCTCGATGTGAATTGGACTTCTCGCTGAATTTAACATTTACGTTTGGAGTTTACACAATTGGATCTTGATTAATCGGTTTAAGACCGAAGACCAAAATAACGTATCCTTTGATGCGGTATTTTCTGCACTTTATGATGAGACTTCTTTATGCAGACTGCTTTATGCAGTTTTTTGTCTAGAGACATTTCAGCGAGATTTTATACTCTACTATACAGTGTGCTAAAAAATAATATATATTTTATGTACATACACCAACAAAGATAAGGTAGTCAAGTATGTGTTGCACTCTGATACAATGGCATGTCAAATTATAGGTAATGCATTTTTGTTAAAACGCAAAATCTTTGATCAGATGTAGACATAGACCCAGTTATAAGGTTTGTTACTAGTGATGCATTTGTGTATATTAGAGTGTGTGACATTTTTTACAAGATAGGTACAGTACCGGACAAATGAATTCGGACAAAAATATTTTTGTTTCCCTACACTATGACATTGTTGGTGGGAGAAGGCCACTCTGTGTTTTGTTTTCTATTAGTTGAAAGCTAGCTCACGAGGAAGTTAGAGGTAGATATTTACTCTATATTACGTATAAGATAGGTTTTATTCGAATTTGCTTGGACAAAAGTATTCGGACGTTTCATTTATGCGTGTAATTTATTTTTTAATATTGATATATTTGTTAAATTCTTTTTTTGTGCTTTTATTCTATTCTTACGAAGATGGTGCGAGGACAAAGTTTACCGAAATATATGAAGGAACAGGTTGTAAATGCTTTACAAAATGGTGAATCCATATCTGACGTTTCCCGACGCTTTAACATCGCAAAACAAACCGTGTACTGCATTCAAAAGCGATTTCAAGAACGAGGACACTTAAAAAATAAATTAAAGTCTGGCCGTCCGAAAAAGACCTCGATTAGACAAGACAGGCAAATACGACGTCTGTCAATTGCTGATCCCAGGAGGACTGCAGTAGAGATCCATAGAAGTTTAATCGAAACTGACGACTTGGACGTTAGTGTGCGTACAGTACGACGTCGTCTAATGTCTTTTGGGTTACATGGACGACATGGAGTAAAGAAACCATTGATTTCGAAAAAGAATAGGATGGCCCGACTTAAATTTGCTCGGGAACACCTTCATTGGTCAATAGAAGACTGGTCCAATGTACTTTTCAGCGACGAAAGTAAATTTAAATTATTTGGATCTGATGGAATTCAGTGGGTACGTCGACCAAAAGGTCAAAGATTCAACGTGCGTTATCAAATTCCCACAGTAAAACATGGAGGAGGAAGCATTATGGTTTGGGGGTGCTTTTCCGGTCACGGCGTTGGTCCATTGCGGCAAATTAAAGGTATAATGAAGAAGGAACAGTACATAGAAATATTAGAGACAGACATGTTGCCTCATGCAAGGGAAATCATGGACGAAAATTGGATATTCCAACATGATAATGATCCAAAACACACCTCTTGTGCCGTGAAAAATTGGATTCGTGTAAATAATGTGAACGTTCTTAAGTGGCCATCGCAAAGTCCGGACCTAAATCCGATAGAACATCTTTGGGAACATTTGAAACTATCCATAAAAAATGAAAAATTTCTAAATACTGCTAAATTGTACAACACTCTTTGCCAAAAATGGCAAAACATTACTCCTGCTACATTAAATAGTCTTTTGAAATCTATGCCCAAAAGAATGCAGGCAGTTATTGATTCTAGAGGTTATTCTACTAAATATTAATTTATTCTTTTATTTTCATGAATAACATACGTTTATATTATAATTTTTTCAAGATATAAGTTTTGTCCGAATACTTTTGTCAATCAAATTTTTGTTTATTGTTCAAAATATATATTTTATGTTACAATTTGCTAAATTGGTTTACACACATTATTTATCACCCTGACTTTCATAAACTGCTCAATTCATTTTATATTAATATCGTGACTTATTC
This sequence comes from Calliopsis andreniformis, assembly GCF_051401765.1. Classification (NCBI taxonomy): domain Eukaryota; kingdom Metazoa; phylum Arthropoda; class Insecta; order Hymenoptera; family Andrenidae; genus Calliopsis; species Calliopsis andreniformis. The sequence goes on from NC_135064.1 coordinate 3,882,851, forward strand.
ATAAAAACTAAGAGAAATCATTTGTCCGAATACATTTGTCCGGTACTGTACATGCAATTTTAGTTGATTTTCAAGCAACCAGTTAATAGCCAGTTATATCCACTCAACAGAATAAAATAATGTAATTTTTCAGTTAAAACTGTTCATTCTTACAAATTATATTCTTTACAAAATTAAGACAGGACAACAAATTTATAAGATTTTAGTAGTTCATTTAAAAAGAATTAATTCTTTTAGTAGTAATGTTCCTTCAATAAATACTATACTGTTTTCTTAAATTCCGTTTTTCTGTTTCTTGCCTTATAAATAATAATCCTTTTTTTTTTTGTTTCTTTTGTTATTAATAACAGAAATAGAAACTGATTGATCAAATGAAATTCCAAACAAAATGTATTAACATAACATTAATCCTTAATGGGTTAATTGTGTGTTGAAGACAAAGTAAATGTAAACAATGTATGCGGAATCGAATTCTCATTACTCACATTGCCGTGGAGTATTTCGCCACTGCTATGGAACTCAATATTATATATACCTATAATATAGTAATTGATTATCATTAAATCTCTACAACAATGTAACCAAAATTGTAATTAGATACATTCACAATTATTCGGCATCTAATGGTATAGTATCTATTTCTATTGGAAGTTTGACTGTAACTGCAGTCTTAAAAATTTTGTTGACAAATCTATAACGCATAGCATTTTCCAATTGTTGATATAAGTTTCTTAAAAAATATAATCAAATAATAATTAAAATAATTAAAAAATAATTAAAAAATAATTAATAATTAAAAAATAAAATTTATCTAATTTCCGAATATAAAAGAATCGAAACTCAAATCTAAATAAGTATAGATAAATCTACCTAGAACAATATGATACCTTAGAATTGATGCGTATAAGGTAGTAAACGTGAACTCAACAAATTCACATTTCAAGAAAAACGCTTTGTTTTGTGTATGTACGAGTTTAACGTCGTATCGAATCTAGGTCATTATCGATGGTTTCGTTCATATTTTAGCAGATAGATTCTATTAAGTAATTAAATGTTACAGTAGTATTCGAGTTGATTCCATGTTTCTGTCTATGGGTTTCAAATTTTCTGCATTTAAATAGAGGACGGTGGGTCGTTATGGATTTTTGGCAGTTGTTGCAATAGGATAGTTCTGTTTTCTTTAGTATATATTCATGTGTAATTTTGGAGTGTCCTGCCCTTAGCTTTGACATTACTATTTTCTCTTATTTGTCATTTCTTGATAAAAATCTTTAACTACGTTGTGGATTTTTATCTTGTTCGATGTGATCCATGTTCGAATCTGTTCTTCCTCGATATAACTTTTTCCATGTTTTGTTACTTCTTGGTAGGGTATAGGGACCAAAGAACTTAATGGGAGTGTTGCTGCTTTCTTGGAATTGGAGTCTGCTTTTTCGTTTCCAGTTATTCCTTCATATGAAGGTATCCATGTATCCATGTTATATTTTTATTTATATTGTCGAATTCGGTACATGCTAATAATATGTTTTCTTCTTTTTTAAGAGAGTTCGTCAGGGCTTAGACTACTGTCGTAGAATCTGTATAGATGATATGGTATTCGAAGTTAATTTCTGTAATGTGAAAAACGCTCTTTATTTATATTCTATAAGAGCGAATAAAATAAAAGTATTTTCAATATTGTTGAGTTCATTCTTATTAGCCTCAATGCTTTAATTATTCTACAAAAAATTGTTAAAAATCTTCCTTATATTCAAGTCACAAAATGCTCCCTCCTTAATTTGATTGGACGTAAAAAATAAAATTTCATATACAACACACTCTATTTATATTTGTTCACTCTACGTAGCCCAAAATAATCTAAAATATTGCAATTAAAATTTCTTGGCAATCCTTAAGGATGCGGAGATTTTTGGGGAAATTCTACCACCAGTCGCCGAGACTTTCGAGTAACTGGAAACAGCGAAACACTCTCTTGACTGGGCAGAAACGAGAGAGAAAGGGAGAACCCAAGAAAGCGGGCGAAAATTCCATTGCATCCCTGAGCGACGGCTTCTCCCCACCTTCTCAACTTACCCCCTAGGTTCCTCCGCGATTTAGCCTCCTGCTCATTGAAACGCGAAAATGCTGTCTCAGTTTCGCAGAATTCAATAGACAAGTCCCGTTTTTGCGTGGTAGTCGCGCCAATATCTCGTTTCCATTTCGCGCCGAGTGAAACCGTCGAATGTGTGCAGTCTCTTCCTTCTTGCTCTCCAGTGACGCGTTTTATAAACTCACGTTTCATTTGCCTCTTTGTTCTCGCAGAAGATTAATGACTGTAATTACTGTCGAGAGGGCACGAGGACGCGTTTTCTTTGCAGCAAAGAGCAAGCGAGAATTTCCGGGTTGATGCACGGTGAAATGTCATTTCTTTAATCTCTTCCACAGCCACAGGGAGTAGCAAAGGATAGATATATGTATAATTATCTATTAGATAGTGAAAATGGTGGGTACTTATGGTGACTATTGAGAGAACGTTTTATACAAAAGTATATGGCAGTGGTATATTAAAACCACTGATATCATTCTATGAATCAGTTTTAAATACACTTTTTTATGTCTTTTTATTGATACTCTTATTTAACAGAATTTATCTGTTAACCCATTTATGCTTATCGTCCCAAATACGGTAGGAATCATTTTAAAAGCATTACTATCCGCTCCAATCTTATGTTATTGATTAACTCTTTGAATGCTCACTAAAATAAAAGACCATGATACAGGTAAGGTCTGCTTATATTTAGTATGAATACTATTAAAGTGTCTATTTTACGATTTCTTTTGAATTATTTCACGTTCAATTGCCAACAAATACTTGATTGATTTATGTAGGTATTTGTGTATTTATTGCTCGAATGTTGAATGTAGCGACGAATGAACTATGCACCAAAATAATAGAGTGTTGCACCAAATAAAAAGTATAAACAAATAGTAGGTACTACAATAGGAATGTGCTGGAATTTAATGATTTTCGATTCGCTTTAATCTATTAAAAAAAAAAACAAAAAAAAAACGAACAATAAAATTTTAACAAAATTAGTTTGAGGTCTAATTGGGTTCAACACGCTTATGTGCACATATATGTAATACCTTTGTTAAATTCAAAACTTTTGTCAGTCCAACATCCTCAAACCACTCATCTTGAAATTGTACACATGTTTCTACTGTAACGTTCCTCCTATCTGTTTTATCCCTTTCAAAGCAAAAAGTGAAACATAAATCACAAAGAGATAAGTCAGGCAAATACAGGAGGTGCTTCAACGTTTTATTTAATTTGAATTTAAAATTCTTTTCACTAAAATGGCTGAACGTGTGAAAACAGTAAAAACAAAAACCATGTTAATTTGTTTCTTTAATCGAAAAGTAATAATCGAGAATAAATTCCTTCCACCCAATGAATCTGCCAATCGACGATTTTTCTTCAAAGTCTTGGAGAGATCGAAAATTAATTAAATATAACATTTGATTTGAAAATGCTTTGTTGCAACTTTTGCATTGTGACAATGTTCCCACATAACTAGCTACTTGAAGGAAGGAATTTTTAATTGAAAAATTAGTCACAGCATTGCAGCGTTTTTCTTATTTGTCTGATTTGTCTTCTTGTGACTTTTTCAATTTTCTTTTTTAACTTTAGAGTAAAATAACACAGGCATAAGCCAGACAGCAGAAGGTGTATGCTCCCAAAAATAGCACGTCTATTTAATTTTCAAAATGAAATTTTTAAATAATTTATTCTCAAAACTGTTTTGTCACGCCACACTGTTCTATTTTTAGGTTATGACACTTTTATTACTGTTTATGTTTTGAACATTTTTTTAATATTCCTTCAAAAAGCCTCTACTAAGTTCCAATTTAAATTGTATACATATACCCCCGTCCAAAAGCATTAGGATATCTACCACTTTCAACAATCTTTTACTTTACAATATAAATTGTGAATGTTAAATCCCTTCTTTTCACAAATTTCATTGCAAATATATATTAAATGGACTCTGGCTAGATGATATGAATAATTTAATTATTCAAATCCTCAAAACTATTAAATAACTACAGAATGTATCTTCTGTGTAATTCATTCTAAAATCTACAGGCAGTTTTAAAAAATTCCAAGTTTTAGAAAGTTAATGAGAAACATAACATGTGACACAATATCAAAATGAATAGTCACGACGCAACACCTGGGAGTGTAAATGCATGTATGAGAGAACGAGATGGATATACAGGGTGTTCCAAAATTAACAGCACAAGCAAAAAGTGAGTGATTCTACATTAAAAAGTGACACGAAGATGTAGAATAAAAATGTTTGATATCACGCTTTCTTTTCGAGAAAATTGACTTTGAATTTTGACCGAGTACAAGTGTACCGAACTAAAGTTTCTAGCGTTTGAGGGGTAAACGGGAAAAGGGGAATGCTTCTAGCGTACCTAGAGACAGTCACTGGTCAAACCAAGAGTATTCTCCCTTAATCCGTGTACCCCTCAAGCACCCAAAGCTGTACTTCTGTACGCTTGCATCCGACCATAATTTCAACTGAATTTTTTACAAACGAAGCAGGATATCAAAAAAGTTTATTCTTACTTTTATTTTATTTTTTCATGTAGAATCACTTCTTTTCCACTAGTACTACCTGTTTTGGGACACCCTGTATGTATAAGTAAAAGAAACATAAATATTACTTAATGTTATAGATAAGATATTTAATGGATTATTTATAGAATATATCTATAATCTAAAACAGTACAAAACAAAATTTAACATGCAGTAAAATTCTTTTTCCAAATATAATACGTATTTGTTGTGATCAAACAAACATCCTAATATTTTTAGACGAAAGTATAGCTCTGGCAATAATGTATTAAAATGACTTCATTCGTTTTACTTTCACTCATTGTTATGATCTGTTCAGTATTACTGACTGGATATGTATATTCGTCAATATGTAGGTTGTACTAACAATAAGTATACGTTGAAATATTTTAAAAGGTGATAGAGAAGCTCAAATGGAATATACGTAACATAATGTCTGCTCTGCCTTCATTTTGTAATAATAATGCCTCACAGTTAACATATTCCGGATTAGACATTTTATTAACACATTGCAGATGGGGTATTTAAATAATTTAAATGCCTGTTCCTGGGGATTTATAGCCTTTTAACCTACCTTCTGCATTGATATATTTGACGCATGAGAGAAGTGTATAGTACGTGGAAACAAAACACGTGTTAAAAACGCAAAATTGCGTCGCCCGACTTCTACGATTACATCGTTCCGACGGAAGTTTGCGTCACCTTTCCGCAATGTGTTAACATGCCTATACAGAATGGGTGGAAAACCATAGTAAAACTGGCCAGGAGATAATTCTACATAAAAAAATAAGGAAAGAATTTAAAATTCAATTTTTTCATCCGTGGCTTTGTTTTTGAGAAAGTCGAATTTGAAGTTTATTACCTTCATTTTAGTTTATTACTTTACAAGTACTGTCGGAAATGTCCTCCTCGTTGCTGCCTACATAACTGTGCTTGACGAATTAAAGACAACTGAATGAATGGTAACGTATGATAATAAAAAACGATAATTTTTTAGTTTTTAAAACACTTGAAGAATTTTTCGTTTTAACTGTGCAATATTGTGAATATTTTCTTTGTTCACTTCTTCTTTGACGTGTCCCCATAAGCAAAAATCCAGGGGTGTGAGGTCCGGGGACCTTGGAGACCAGTGTATCTTACCGCTACGACCTATCGAGCACGAATACTTTTCATTTAAGAAATTTCAAATTGATCTCGTGAAATGTGCCAGGGCACCATCATGTTGGAAAATAATTCTAGTTCTGATATCTAAAAATACTTCTTCCAACAATGAAGGCAACGTGTCACGTAAAAGCTCTAAGTATCTGCTGCCATTTAGGTTGTCTAGGAAAAAATAAGGTCTTATGATTTGATCATAATCAATTTGATCATAATTGATTGAAAAAATAAGGTTTTATGATTTTGAAAACGTTGACACTTTATCTCTCTTGAAAGTGAGTTTCACGATAAATACGAGAATTTTTATTTGACCACCAACGCGTATTCTGGACGTTGAAAATTTCATCTCATGTAAATTTGGACTCGTCGGACCATAAAATACGTGATAGGAACCGTTGATCTGCGGCATAACATTCGAGTGACCACTAACAAAAATTCATTCTTGGCACGTAGTTCCGTTCCAGAAGATTCTGTACCCGCGTAACGTGGTATGGACACATGTGGTTATTGTATAGAATACAACGGATTGTTTCGGTACTAACATTATGTGTAGAACTAAGATTTTTTGTACTAATGCTAGGTGTGTCATTTACACTCTGAAGAACACTTTCTTCAATGGTGTTGTGCAATCGTCGGCTACAACCACGATTTTTATGATACGCTACAAATGAGTCAGTCTTTTGTTGTTAATAAAATAATGTCCTTTGTTCGTTCATTAACATCAATATATTATTTAAAAAAAACAATACAACTTCCTTAGTAAATAGAATATACTTATATCTTAATGTGAACATTTATAAACTTTAATAGAATACATCTCAACAACACAGTCACTCAGAAGCAATGGGCAGTACTCCTTCTAGCCTATCTACACTAGATGTCGCGTTACATGCTAAAGGCTAATGCACATGAAAACATACGAGTGATAACAAAATAATTAACACCCTAACATCTTTGCTCCACTCTCTGTATGACTCTCCTATCCGGATATCGGTGATTAGAAAATTTTTCTGCATAATATCTACTTGCAACAGAAGTGTTACCTCCACAAGCTCCCAAAGCGAGTAACATGTCAACATACTCTCGATTAAAATACCTTGCCATAACTTAATAATTTGCAACAATAGAAACGAAATGAACTCTTACGCAGACTGAGAAACTATGACTTCTGTCAGATATCGAACTATCTGGGTATTTTTTACAGTATCCTATCATTATCAGTGTTTATAAATACTAGCATAAACAGAGACAACTGATAATAGAATACACGATGAGTAAATTATATTGCCTAGGTGAGCAAACTTCAAATTCGATTTTTTCCTTATCTTTTTACATAGAACCCTCTGGCCGGTTTTATTATGATTTTCCACCTACCTTGTATAGGGTGTTTGATAATATGTGTCAAAAATTTCAAGAGGTGATTTTACGTCTTAAACTAGGACAAAAATCAAGAATAACAAAATTGCGTTTAAAACTTCGTGTTAGGGTTATTAATTCTTGAGTAAACGCCTAGAATTCGCGAGAAATGTGTCCGACTAAGACAGATCAGTGTGACTTATTCCACTGATTTCACTGTGTCTGACCTAGTTAGTGCACGTCAGTAGTAGAGTAAGCTCTGAGTCAGACATATTTCGCGCGTATTTTATGCATTTTCTCTAAGATTAATAACTCTGAAACGCAGCCTGAATCGTATTCTAAACATTTTTAATCTTTGTCTTATTTTAGCGTATATAATCGTCCCTTAAAATTTCCGACACCTGTCGTCGAACACCCTGTATATTAAACTCATAAGCAGATTTTGTAATCTTACACGTGCATAGAGGAGCAGATATAGAGCAAAAAAGTCTTAATACGTATTGTTGTGTCTCTTACGGTTTAACTCATATAAAGCTTTGAAAATCCAAAATCCATTTCCTACGAACATTTGAAATTTTTAGAGTTTTATAAGAATTAAACCTTGAGAGATACAACAAAATGCATTAAAATATTTTTACTCTATTTCTACTCTTTAATGCACCTGTACAATTACAAAATCCTCTGATTATTAATTTAGTATATAGGTATATTATTGCAAAATAAATGTACATCGGATATTATGTCATAGCACATTTAGTATTTCATTTGAGCTCTCCTACCACTCTTTAAAATATTACCACGTATATTGTTTACACCTTGTATATTTCTACTCAGTACTGAAAACGTTAATCTTTCCCATATAAACATAGACAGTAGTCTTCGCTCCAAATGATACGCAGTAGCCCATCATCGTCATGTACTATCAAAGCTATCACTGTCATTCATTATGATATTACTGCTACATATATCGATACTTGGTAACAAGATACCTGCATATAAAGTTTAATTTCATTATTAATTTCTGTCCAACGCACAATCACTAGATACTATATTCATCTGTTGAAATTAAATACAATTTTCATAAGTAAAACAAAAGCTTGCATTATGGAGGGATAATCTACAATATGAAGGTATGAATAAATGTCTCTCTGAAAAATGATGGTAAAAAAATTGAAAAATATCACTGAAGCAAAAATTACCATTTCCTGCAGTTAATTAAAACAAAACTGGGATATTCGATTTCCAAGCGAGGCATTTTTCTCCGCTCGTCGCGACGAAATCCTCTTTACGGCTTTACACGACCCTTCAGCAAGGTATTGTTCGTTAACTGGTAGTACTTTCGGTTGCGCGCGTTTTTTCCCATAATTCGCTAGACGAAAATCGTAAAAATCAGACGGAGAGAGTTGCATTTTGAAAATTTTCGTTAGTCGTGACGGAAAAAAAAAGACAAAAATACTTTTCGACGCTTCTCTATTTCTCGGCTTTCACGTTCGTGCTTTAACTTCTCGTTTCCGTCGACGCTTTAATTCCTTCCGCTAAATTGAAAACTTTCTCCCCTGATCTGCCCCTTTTCAACGCGCGAAATATCGGTTTTCGTTGCCCCGGCTCACTTTCTTCCCGCCTTTTTCACCCGCCTTTTTCGTTACGTCCCGTTCGTCACGAGATCTCTATCACGCTCGATTTTGTCGAACACTTTTAAACGTGTCTTTTTTTTCAAATAATTGAATACGAAGGAAAGCCGCAATCTCGTTATATTTTAACCCATCTCAATTTTTCTCTGTTAATAGTGTACGTTAAGTAAATAACAAATGCTTCAAAAATGTAAGAAAGTTACTTCGCGTGGCCAAGGGATATACACTTGATTCAATACATAATTGAATAGGTGTCTGGAAGAAAGGCGTATGTCGCAAATTTTTTTAAATAATATGTTTAAAGAAAACGCTTTGGCAAAGTTTGACTTCATATGGTACAGTTTATAACTTCTGAAGAACATAACAAATTTTCCATTATGTCGTTTTAGTCTAACACTATGCATCTTCATATTCAATTTTGTATTTTTACTTAAGTAAATTACTTTCCCATCATTGGATTATTATTTATTTCTCAAAATCAAAGAAGAACCTGTCGTAGTATACAAAAAAAAATTGCTACAGTTAGCAATGAAATATTTTTTCGCTTTTCTCTAAATTTTATGAAATATAACATACGATCTTCTTCGAGATACTCATTCATTAAAAAGTTGAAATTCTATACTTCTGAAGATTACTCCTTTTCAAGATAATAGGATCAAATGACAGGGTGGGTCGTAATCTATGATACAAGTGAGAACAGAATTTGTATGACTCTAAATAAGACAAAAATTAAGCGTAACAAAATTACATTGACGACTTTATTTTAGAGAACAATGTATTTAAATATAAATCGAATACGCACCTAACCCCAGGTACATACTGCAGCGAACATGAACGTGAGCCTAGCAAAAGAACCTCCTCAGGATGTAACAGTTTTATTGTATTAACAATGTTTTTATAGTAGACAGTGATACATCTTTTTCGAGGGGAGAGTACAATTAAAATCCACTAAAAAACGCAATTTTTGCTTTTATTAACCCTTTGCACACCGAGGTTCTTATTTTCCATTCATTTTGTCCCCTTAGAAGGTACAACCGAGTGCAAAGGGTTAAAAGAGCTTAAATTATTCCTTGAATATTTTAAGTTAATTAAGACTTTTTCGGATAAGTCTATATACATTTTCAAATTTTTAATTTTAAATGACAAAAATTCTTATCACTTGTACATTTTAGAAACAATCTTCAATTATCGGCATACATAGCTCTTTGCTGGTAGTTAACACTATTTTAAAACATATCCTAAGTGGAAATAACACCATGTTCATGTTCGTCATTATAAAGACGTTATTTTTAATACACTAATATACTTAACATAAGTTACATAAGAAACTGAATATCTCACACAGTATTAATATTCAATTACAAATTATTATTTTAACTATATACATTTAATTTAGATAGTGTCCAAATATTCTGATAACGCGGTTGCTATACATACATTGCCTTGCTAAAGTTGAAATATTACAAGTACAAAATAGTTGTCAATATTTCTGTAATTTACAATTAGTACTTAACATAACGAGAAACAACTAAACAAATATTTTTACAATATGTGCAAATTGAAAGCATTACGGTGTCCGAAAATTAATGGACATAATTATATCAACTTATTTTTATTATTTTACTAGCTTTGAATTTGTTTTCGATGTTTTGTTTCCAATAAAATTCTGACTAATTTAAAATATCCACAAAATTGTCTCCTTTTTTTTAATAAAAACAAAAATTTGCTTCATGTTTTTTAATTGTTTTTAATTGAACTGGTAATAAAAATATTGCTAACTGGTGACAAATTTTATTACTATCTAGTACCTATTGTTAATAAAATTATAAAACATATTATAATATGTTTACAATATTTTTAAAATGGGGCTCTAAATTATCCGAATTACGTCGTGTTTGGTTTCATGTTTATCAGGAAAATCTCGCCCATAAGTTGGAAATACAGTAAACCCACCTATAATGCGTTACTCACATAATGCGGTTTCCATATATCGCGGTAGTCTTAAAACACGATGTTTCTATAATTGGTTGAAATTAATGAGGAACCCCCCTTCTTTCATGCGCGTACATCACTATTAGGGTACAAATTATTCTGATTTACATTAATTCTGAGTTTCTTATAACACGGTACGAATTAGTCTCGTTATAAGAAGGTTAACTGTACTTTGATCTAGAGAAAACAACAAGTGTGTAAATTTCATTTGTGGTTGTCGCGTATATTACTTTTTTAAAGTACCTGCTCTGAGAGATGGATCGCAAACGCTCAACTGGTTCCACTATTGTGTTCCATCCTTCGAGAGACCAGCAAGACCCAAATTTCTCGAGGTTTGCGTAAACGCTCAACACGACCCTTTGGACCAACAATGCTCAAGTATTATTCGTGACCAAAAAAAAGTTCCCTGAAAAACACACGGAGTCATGCTTTTCAAGACATTTCTTTTTGGATACAAATAGGATAGGGTCTTTCGTTAAGAGTGATAAATCTTTAAAATTAAATAAAATTAGTTATAGGTATGTAAAGTATTGTAAAAATCTTCATTTAAATTTAAAATATATTCAGTGCAATTAAGTATGGAAAAGAATATCGTTCAAATATCTTCAACGGCTTCGTTTAATAACTTCTTGGAAGAATCCCAATTTTTCATGGTATTCTCGCACAATTGAGGCTCTATTTCATTAATTTCACTAATAACACGAGTAACGTTGTTCTTAAAGTCGTTAATTGTAACATGGATCCGAGATTTAGCGTATTCCCACAAGAAATAGACCAAAGAAATTCAATTACACGACCTTTGAGGCTGATTTATGACATGTGAGAATGTCATAAAAAATTCGGTTTCTTCCGTACCACACGAATCCCTGGAGGACATTTAGCGACATTCTTTTCCATACTTAGCACTTAACCGTCTTTCTTTCAGAGCAAAATTTAAGTGTACAGCCAGCAAAATTATGTGTATTTTAGAAGCTGTACTTTTTCTAGGAAAATTAATGTATTTCTCGTAAAAGACATTGTTTTTGAACAAAATTTTCAGGGAGTGTGAAGGAACCATGAAACTTACAAAATGTATTGTATTTGTGAAAAAAAATGTATTTCAATACATTAATTATTATACGAAATATAAACTTATTCTTAAACTAATTTGTTGTTTGAAAATTTTAGTAAAATCAAGCATTTTCTAATAAGCGAATTTTTAAAGAAAATATTCTTATGTATTGTACTTACACGTGGTACAATGTCAAGTTATTGAGAAACATCATAAGTTTTGACAAAACAATTGACATTTTAAACAATATCTCAATTGAAACCTATAATCTAAGCTAATAACTTAATTAAAACTACAATGGTTAGATTATTACTACTAATCATTGTGTTTCTTGCACACAATACAAACAAGATATATAAACGAGTAATAGGTAAGCATTATTAATAAAAGAGACATTGCATTTCGCACAAAAATGGTAACAGTAACTCTCTCACTGTCTGTAGTGAAAGCTGAAACGCTAGTTCCTAAATAATTATGTACACACGTACTTCATTGACTTTCAAATGTATTTTTCCGAAAACGAAACCTCGAATATAATTTTGTATAGAATCTTCGTGACATCACTTGTGACATGATTTACGATCCATACTGTATCTTCGCGCTACACTAAATATTGGTATATTACAGACGAAGGCGGAACTAAGACAATTTCCGTTTTGTCTAGGCAAAGTCTGAATTGCTTAGCAGTGATAGGTCTGAATTTTGGTTTGAATAGACACTTCGGACTTTGTCTATTTAGACAAAAAAGTCTGTAACATATGCATACTATTGCGAGCACCCAGTATGCAGCCACAGCCAACTGGTACTCGTGAGAAGATGGTCGAAGAGCGAAGATCGACTGCACTGATAGCTTGACAGCTGTCAGTCCTAATCATGAACGCATTCGTGACTTACGTATGTGAAACGACCGAACAGACTATTGTACATAGTTGTAAATAAAATACTAATGTCGGAGGGTGAAGTATGCAGGACTTGGCCGTCGTCGACGACTCACCGTCACAACAATTCATACGGAGATCGAGTTGTTTTTCTTATTTTAATTTTATGGCGCCCTGTCTGGCCATTTAAGGGTTAAGCAATTTATCCTAATATTTAAATACTTATCTAAGGTGTTTACAAAGTGAACATTCAATAATGCTTTTAGATTTAAGAATTGAAAACAATATTTAAAATTAATATAAATGTATACATAGTAATTTGTAATTACATAAGCTGTAATCATAGCCCAGTATGGAGAACTCTCAAATCTCGCAATTAAAACAGCTCAAGTTTTAATTACTTTTTCATGTACCTACATATCTCCACTTCGGCATTCACAACAAAATTTTACATCAGTATGATTGGTAGTATGTAGTGTTTATAAGCTACTAATGACGACAAAAGCGTTCCCACGTCAACAAGATTAATTAAATACTTATTAATATCAAAATTCCATTTCCGAAAGTAATAAGAATTCTACACTATAAGCCAAAATTATCGTACAAAGAGATTCCCATTCTACTAAATTTCAATATTCATTTTTCATTGTCCAATAGAGTTGAGTGAATTACAACGATAGAGGAGATTCAAGAAACATTTCCATGCTATGCTATAAATTAAACAAAATTGTAAAAGGGACGGAAAGTTTCAGTAACAAGGCGACAGGATTTTCAGCGACTTTCCCTGGATCTAAACGGGCCCTTAACTTCTTCTTAACGGTTCTCCAGTTTCACATTAGCAAAGCTTCTCGCGTAACTTCCATCGTGACGAACGCTTTTCACAGCGGAGGCATTCGAACGGAATGAATGGTAGAAACTCGATAACGTCGCGAGAAAATATTTTCCAAACGGCACACGATTCTCCTCTCGCGCCTTTTCAGTTGTAAGTTTCTCCATTTCCTTTGCTACTGGGAAGGAATCGAACTTGGGGGCTCAGATCTAAATATCGCCAGGTGCTATTAAATTCAAATTGATGCACTTACTGTCTCGCATTATTTAGTTTTGTTTAATAATTTTGGAATGGACAAACTCATACATTTTTTATATTTATATATTTTCTAACTAGAAACTTGATTTATTACTGATTCATATTTAAATGTAATTAAAACAGTACAGTGCATAAGTATTTGGACACTATCAACTAATTGGAAATGTATGAAATACCTTCACTTTTTTATTTATTAGTAACTGATATCAAATGTTAGTCTCCTCGGTATTTGTAAACCTTATAGATATAATCGTTTGAGATGAGCTTTGTCGTCAAAACTATATTATAGAATTTTATTTGGTATATTTTACATACTCCAATAACGTGAAAATGTCTAAATACTTATATACACGCTAGAATATATCTAATGGTCATTCAAAACACACCGGCAACTTGGCACCAGCAGCAATGTGTAATGGTAACGTGAATACCACTTCTAACAAGGAGCTGATCGAAACTAACCTCTATCGATTCTAGCCGAACTTTGAGAAGTGATAAACCATTTCTAATGAAGACTTTTTATGCTCATTTCAGTCACGAATGGTCGATCGTTTTTGAAGAAATGAAGTTCAAATTTAAATTATCATTTTTTTAGTGTAATATATATATATATATATATATATAAGAAAATTTTATCCTTTGTAATACAAAGCTTCCCAGAATTGATAATACAAGGAGAAAGAGGGTAATTCGACATGAAAAAATAAGTCAAAATTATGGAATAAAATGTTTTGGTATCATATTAATCGTAAGTTTTCGGAAAAATTAACTTTAAATTTTTAACTAAAAATAAAATTATATATATTTTTCAGCATTTGGAGGGTAAACGGGGAGAAGAGAATGCATCTAGTTTTCATGGTCAGACCATGAATGTTCCCCCAACCCTTGAAGCACCCAAAATTGTATTTCCATCCGCTTGTATCCGATCATAATTCAAATTCAATTTTCTCGAAAACGAAGCACAATATCAAACCGCTTATAACTACTCAATACTGAAAAATAAATTCGTGAAACATAACTTAATCCTAATTACTCCTATAGGGTATAAATCCTTTGAAAATTTTTATTAAAAGTAATTAACAGAGTTTATAAACATCTGAATAATCAATGTCACATCGGATAGACTTATGTTATAAAAAGCTTAGCAATAATAATTTGGGAATTACTGATTTCAAAAGTTGAGAAAAATGTCATTGTACATATTTGTACGTAAGCAGGACTCGCTGCCTTCAAACTTTTCCTTCTTCTTGAGGTTCCTGTACGCGTCCCCAATGTCTGTTTCTGAAAAGTTGCAACTTCAATCTCCCTAGACGTAATTGTAACCTCTTTAAACGCAATTCTCTGTTATTCGAAGTACGGTCCAAGGGAAAACTCGGGACAGCTCGGTCAAGCTTTAATTAAAAGCCTAGCTCCATGAATCTCTAAGCTGTGAAGAGTCCCTTAAACGACTTATTGGTTCTCGACCTATTTCCTAAAGGTTTCCGTGACTTTCGACCCCTCCGTTTCAATTCAGCTCATTATACACTCGAAAAAGGTATCCTCGTCCCAATACGTTATTCCACACAGTACGCGCACACTGTGAAAAATTAGAGGCAAATTTGTAATTCGAGCTCGGTACGCTCCCTTTGTCAGCAACTGGACACTCCAATAGACCATTGTTGCATCCGGTGTCTGGGCTTTTAGTTAGCGTCGCGTTTTCTTCGATCTCCACCTTCTTCTTTCGTCTCCTTCTGTCAGTTCTTCTTCGCAAGTTGGTTGCCTTGCTGAAGAAATTCGGTCCAACATCTCTTTGTGTCCCTCCCTCGCCGTCTGTCTACCCCGAGGCTGCAAACTCCCACGCCTCCAGCTACTCCGACTATCGATTGCGAGCTGCCAGGGCCACGAAGACCCCTGGCTCCAGTTCGTTGTGCTAACTCGTTACGCGGAGTTACCCTGTTCACGATTATACCGCGACCGGACCGTATCTTTCCACCCTTCCACCCTCTTTTTCTCCACATCCCTACGTGCTTTTTCTCTCGACCTATTAACGCACCTTGCAACTGAACACCGTGAATTTTATACCGGGTGTTCCGTAAGGTAATCGACAAATTTTTAATTAAAAGGGTAATATATCATCGCAAAGCTATACTATATAGCATTCATTTGCCGTAATGATGACATAACTCAAAAGTCATGAGTTTTAGAAAAATGATATCACATCACTATTTAATACAAGAAGCGTTCTTTCTATAGACTAATAACTTAAAAGGAGTAAATTTTTTAGTTATATTACTACTGCTGCGAATGAACGATATGTACATAGGAAGAAGTATGGAAAGGTTAGGCTTTGATCTTATTCACAACTTTATGAAGTATCACAATTCTGATTTAATTAAATTAATTCTTATTAATGGACCGTTTCTCAAATTTTCGTCTATGTACATACGTAATAGTTGAAAAGGATCCAAAATATAAGAACTCGTTTATTGTGCAAGACCAGGTTTCAGCATTATAGATATATCAAGGTCTACAGTAAATTCTCGTTAATGTTCATCGTTTAAGACCGATCAGGAGCATATATCGCGTACAAAGTAATTAATTTATACCTCCTTTGAAGTAGGGCCAACTGTCTAAGCATAACATTGAGTCTTCGGTTCTCTTCTACGTTTTTTTGATAACAACAATTGGCAATTGAAGAGAAGTGTATGAGAAAAGATATGAGTGTGTGTGAATATCTCTTCCTGGTCCCAAGCAATGAATGTCACGTTTCACGCTTGATTAAGTTCGAGGAATATACCCTGCAAATGGTTGGGATACTAATGAACATATAACGAACAAAATCTGGCGAACGTATAAAAAGAAGGTAGTCGATTTTTTTCATGAATCAATGGAACATATCAACATTAACTCAATTTCTGATTCAATTAAAGGTTATGCTGAATTAAAACTTGCAACTGAAAATTTCAGGCACAATATCAAAAAGTTTCATTGAATTATATAAAAATTTTTAGGTATTTTAACACAATTTGATTTTTATGCTATATTGGTTAGAAATTCTATCCAAATATATCTAGTGAGTCTAATGCTAACGTTTCGATCATATAATTAATGTTTTATTCATTTTGAAGTGAGTCTTGAAAGGCTCCCTCATCACCCTACATTATTCGGTACATTTAACACTATTTATTCACTATAGACTCGCGATTAACTGTAAAAAATAAACTCATAGAAACTAAAAAGTATCTTTCTGAAGTCAATTTATGGGTTAGCGATTCGTATTTGCAGTACCAAAAGCAAAATGTAATTACGAACGAATAATCTACCAAATCAAGAACTACAAAAAGTGTATAACAGGGAAAATATAATTCCTTGAACAAAATTCACGCAAGAAATTTCACAACAGTAAAACACATTACATAAGTGAAAATAATTGGAGCAAAAATTATGCGTTGTAAACGGGGGCTAAAGACATCGTGGTAGGGTCGTGCGCGAAGGGGTTGCATGGATGTATGTGAAGTATAGAAAGGAAAGATAGAAGGATTCGCAGCCGCCCCAGTTGAGACATTGTACCGTGGTTACCAGAGATAAGGCATGAAATTAAATTCGACGGAATGTGGGTCGCCGCGTGGCGTCCTACGACGATGTCGACGTCGACGTCGACGTTACGGACGCGCACACCGCGGATGTTCCCGACCGTTATACGCCTATTCACGGATGAATTCTCGATTCACCGTGTTCGTCGAACTGAGGCGAATTGGCTTGTGTCACACGCTTTTCGGATAATAAGGAGGGTGGGTATGACAAATCGTCCCTCTCTAGGAATCTCGATGGAGTTAAGGACAGGAAACATGAAAAATCACAAGAAAATTGACCAATTAAGAACATGATAATTTGTCAATATTGAAACAAACCTTCAAACATGTTCATCTATAGGCGCGATTCGTTGATAAATTTCGAGTTACTACTGTGATTACTTGTTTTTTTCTAATAGGTAATCTATTTGTAGAAATATAAATTTTATCTGTATTTTCCTTAAATTTGTAACTTATTATCCAAGTCCTAGTTACTACGCCGAATTTATTAAATCTCTACTCATGTAATTTAAAATTAATTACTTATATCTCTACATAACTCCAACGACATATCACACATGTATCTTAAAAGCGATACAACTCAAAAAACGTGATTTTTCAATTACAGCTATAAATCAGTTTGTTAAAGGCACCTCTATTCATTATAAAAAGTTTACTAGTTAAAGATGGAAGTTATAGAATTTATTCAAATAACTCTTTAAATGTAAATTACATATTATTTAAATAATAACAAGATCATTTAATGCAAGTAACACATAACTATTTTCTAGACTAATTATTCAAGTAAGATAATTTTCATTAAGTGAAACTATTCGTTATGTCAATATTATATATTTAAAAAAATAATTTTCTCCTAAACTTATAAATAGTTTTCTGCTTCCCCTCAAAAACAATACTTTTTTGAGTTATGTAATACACTTTTGTAATACATGTGCGATATGTAAAAAATTGAAAAATAAGAATATACCGTGAAAATAATAAATACGAACGAGAGTTTAATAGTTTTTAAAATTTTCATTGTTCTACAAGTTCATTAGCTTTACCATCAATTTTCTACAATGTTACCTAAAACTGTCAATTACTTCGTTATTCCATAAAATATCCTGATGCGTACAACGAAAATATCAGCTTGCTGAAGAAAAAGTTTTTACGATCAAAATATAACGTCACGAAAAGCGACCACCGTGTTAACCTTCTTGGAAGCAAGGATTCCGAGAATTTCTCCGAATCATCAAATTCTCGAGCAAGTCTCGAGGAGAGTTTATTCAGCTTATATCTTCCACTGAACGTGCGCATAACCAGGTCGGTGAAAAGGGAGATACAGGGGACGCGATACACGCGTGGGTGTATCGAAACGAGAACGTGGACGCGAGCAACAGAGGAGAAGCGAAGAGCAGTTTACGATGTAGTTCAGCCGCGATAGCGGGAGAACGCGCGGAATCGTGCACAGGTACATCTGTTATAAAGGACACGGTGGCTGTTGCACCGACGTGGAAGAGGGGGAGGTCGATTGTGTGGCTATTTCTGCGCGCGTGTACCCGCGATGGTGGGACGATCGCTTTATCAGTCCGCTGCTCTCCTCCGCGACCGTTGAAAGCCGGTTAAAAGCGCGAAAACGGGACATTTATTTCGGGAAATCGAGCCGTCCGATTATTAACTTCCCCTCTTTCCCTTTACGTAATGGAACACATTCGTTGGCAGGAAATTGAAAAATACGCCGGAACAAATCTAGCTGGTTGGGATTCGATTCTTTTCGCAGTAACGCGGGGAAATGAGAGTTCACGGTACTCGCGTGCGAAATTTTGAGAATAATGGAAAGACATTTCTTGGAGCGCTGGTTCTCAAATTGAGAATCCAATCGGAATTTTTCATCCCTGATCTCGATGTATTTTATGTGCGATGGTGCATCTATGGCTATTCATATTTTTATGTGTATACTACACCCGATAATTTGGGGAATATAAATCGTTAGATTTGTATATTTTAATAATATGACTGTTGTGTCATAAATACATAGAGGACTGAAGACCAAACCCTATTGTAACAACCGTTATATTTTGCATATCAGAAATACTCGAAAGCTACATCCTCTATTGGAGTACTATTTTATACATATGAATATTCACTATTGTGGATACAGTTAAGATATTATAGTATATAGATATCACTATTATATTGGGATAGGAATGGAACGTTTGTGTATAGATATGTAGAATAAGCCCATCTAAAAAAATATTTTTCAGAGACAATAGCTCTATTGTAACCCGCAAGACGATTCGCAGAACAAGGTACGGGATTTTATCTTTAGAATTCGTGAGCGGTTGAAAGATCAGAATCCCCCGGGTGATTTCAACAAATCTCCGTTTATTGAGCTAAGTATCTAACCAAGATAGGGTGCCTACAAGTGATCGTTTCGACCTATGCTTGGTCGTGGTCGCCTTCGAACTCCTCGTTTCTGCGTATGTTCGAATTCTGTTCAGCGTGGCGGTGGGGTCACACATTACCATATGGTCCTGGTAGCAATATCGTTGACGGCAAAGATGCCGATGCTGATTTTGCAGAACGTGCTTACACGTCCTTTTCTAGAGTGTTCTCCAAGCAACGCAACTATGTTACAGATGGGCGTTGTCTGGCGCAGCAGCTCTATTATAAATTAATTTAAATACTGGCAATCAGAACATAGAAACCACAGTAGGTATTTACAAGAGATGTGACTCGCGAGCCACAGTTTGGTCATCGATGACATCGTCTAAACAATTCGCAGATTCTTTATTGCCGGGAACGTAGAATTCCTAGACAACTGTGCCCTAAACCGAACCAAAGATACAACGTGAGTTAGTTTAGGAGTTATTTTCCACAAGGGGTCCAAGGAAGTCAAAGAAATTTCCTCCCGTTTTATTGATTTAATTATATGTTCGCCAATAGGGTGGAACTGTTCTCTCGAATTTGATAATGTTAAGCCTAAACACACACCCATTAACAATCGGTGACCGACAATTTTATCGGTCTAAGATAGAAAAAGAAAGATTGTTCAATCTGTAAGCAGCCTTTAGACCGACAAAATTGTCAGTCGTCGATTGTCGGTAAGTGTGCGCGTAGGTTAATATGCATCGAACCTTCAAAATGCAAATGTAGCCAGAATTAGACACCAGAGACTATAATCCATCGATTTGAAAAATCTTAAGAAAGAATCAGAAATTAGGAAAATGGATTAGAGATTGAAATTAGTGATTAGGAAATGGGATCAATGTGTAGCTACATTAGGACAAAAGTGACAATGAAAAGGAAAAGAGACTAGGGACTAAACTCTAGTCCCTAGTGACTCTAGTCAATAGAGAGATACTAATAGAAAGAACTAACAATTCCCCTCCTCCCTTTATTTATCACTTACTTCCTTTTTCATCTAATATTTGTGGGGAAAAATAGAACAAAGAAAAAAGGAAGAAGAGATTAATTCTAAGAGTTAGTTGAAGAGATTACAAAAATAATTCTCCTAAGCGTACGTGTCTACTTGAGAGGAAAACTATCGCGAGTTGCTCTCGATAGTACTCTCGATAATACTCTCAGATAATGTATTCACTATCTGACACTGTATTGAGAATAACTGAAGATACTGTCTGAGATTCAGTACCTGACAATACTCTCGAGAATGACTCGCTACAATTTTACTCTGAAGTAAACACGTACCCTAACCCTTCCTAATGACTAGATAGGAGCAACAAAAACTTATATCAATAAAGTACCTACAGTACAGAGCATAATGCAGTTTTTAAAAGTTCTTTCATGGAACATCACGAATTCAATATTTTGGCAACAAAAAAAGAAAGAGTTCAATAAATTGTGCGTAGAGATAGTCAATCATTAGATTTTTTTAAAAGTTTTTAACTGATTTTACTAGTTTTAAATTACACTACCTTTTAAACATTTGTGAACTCAATTAATCATCATTAAATATTCGGAGCAAATTGATTAAGACACTTTTATGACTATGATTAAAGATATACTTAGTTGTACTTTTGAGTACACTTATGAATAAAAAATAAAAAGATGTAATAAATAATTTTTAATGTTTTAATTATTGTATTATAATGTAACATTGTGTTACGTTAGTGTCATAATTACGCGCACTTAAAAATCTCTGTCTTAATACATTTAAACTTGAATTAATGTTATCTTGCTGGTATTCCTTGTATACATAAGACATTATTATAATTTTTCATGTAATAATAAATACTAATATCTCGATATCATTACTTATATCAAAAAACAAATGGTCACAGTGTGCAGATAGTTTAAAAAATTTCAGTTTATTAATTTCTGTAAATTATCCATAGATATCTTTCATGCAGAACACGAAAGCTGTGTTAGTATTTAAATACTGTAATCACAATTGAGGATTAAATAACCAGAATTTCTAAAAGTTGCAACATGTATGGTTATGAGTATATTTTACAGTGTATTCTCAATCTGTTCTGAAACTAACAATAAGTAGGAATAAAACTTCCCCTTTCGCACTTTTTGAATTCCAATTTCGCTTTCTGTCTCAACTGATCCCTTTTTCGTTTTCGTACCAAGACTGAAGAAGCAATAGTAACTGTAAAGGTAGACGACAAGACAATGTAAAGGGAAAATTTGTTTTCTGTCTCAAAGGTTATAGATGTCGTACATAACTCGTATCCTGTACATGTATAAACAGTAGATATACATGTACACTACTTAGTCCTTTATCCTTCTCCCTCGTCTCTAATCCCTTGCACTATTTTCTACAAAGAAACTAGTGGCAAGAGAGGAATTCAATGAAAAGGAAGAAAAGATAGCAAAAGACGTTTTAATTAATCTGTTTAAGAATTACAATAACCTAACTTATAATATGACTAAAATTTAGAACACGTAATCTACACTAAACAGAGGTAAAGAAAAAAGAATATAAGGCTCTAGAAACAAAAAACGAGACCTTACATAGAAAGACGTAAATACCAATGTCTAACTTGACATTCTTCTAACTGTTCCACATGACATTCCTGAATTCGAAACCTAGAATAATGAGAAAATTAATGGTCTTCGGACTTTAATATTGTAGAAAATGTATATGGACAACTTAAGAAAAAGGTGTATGGAGGTGACAATTAATAACATTAATGAGTAAGTTTTAGGAAAATCGATTTTACATTCTGGGATAGACTTGGATTAAATTATTAAAATTATACACCATGCGAAATTAAAAACATGTGACAATTTTGTTTCATTTTCAAAGACAGTGTCTTATAATTTTGTCCAAGTGACATTGTATTTTTTTAATTTAAACTGAAAATTTGTTCTAATGTTCATTGAGTTTATGAAGATGTTAGTTAAACAAAATGTTTCTGTTTTATACCTAAGTACCTACGTTATTTAATATTAAGTACTCATTAAAGTCTTTATTCTAATCACTTTTGAAGTCTCTTATAATTTTGGCCAGCAGTATATTTATGATTTTTAGAAAATATTAAGCAACACTAATTGTAAGATTTATTCACCTCTTTATCGGGGTCGTCTCCTTTCCTGAACCCATGTCACACTCGTAGAACAAAAAATAGAGGGAAAGTATTTTTCGTTTTAACACCAAAAATGCGCGGATTTCAGCTTCTTCGTTCCTATTTCATTTTTTCCTTTCTTTGCTGCGTCATCTCTCGCATGCAAAAATTCTAACGATGTCATTTTATCAAACAAGAATCCCGCCAGCGAGAAAACTTCCTGGCCAATGTGACGGAGCAAGTTTTAGCTCACGCGATATACATATGTAGTTTATAAAAATCTCATATCTCCTGTTATCTACTGATATAGTGTTTTAAATGTATAATACTATTTCTGCACAAAGTAGCCCGAGTTCTGAAATAAACTGCGAATCAGTGGTAAAAAGTAAATTATTTTCTACAACATAACGCGAAAAAAGCATGTTTCATATAATACTCTTTTGTCTTGTGACTCTAGATTATTAACTTCATTTTGATTTGAGTTTGATTCTTCTATGTACCTAATTGTGGCTTTTACGTGGAAATTCAACATTTTTGTATGAATATTAATACAAATGTTAATGTAATTTTACAACAACTACAATATTTAGTATTTCATTAAACAATGATGTGATTGTTTGATAATGAAGATATATAAACTAAAAGTATTAACACTAAAACATCGAAGAACCTCTGTATTAGTCTAATTTTGATATTTACACGTACTTTTAATTCAGTTTTCCTGCATCGATCAATGTTCTATTATAGAGTACGTCTGACAGTTGAAGTTTTTGTTAGGAAAAAATTAAATAGGTACTCAAGCCCATGCCCCTTTATCGTTTCTAAGAAAATTTCTTATCATGAGATCAGAAACAATAATGAAGTTCATATCAAAATATTCTAAGCGACTTTTGTCATGACATTTTACTATACTATATCCTCCATTTTGTAAGTAATAATTGTACACTATCAGCCAAAGTCGTGAAAATACTTTTTAAATTAAAGAGAATTAAACTTAGCTTATTAAACACATTACTAAAATAATAACAAACAATTATATCAATTATAATTTATCGTTGTGTATTAATATAACGAACATTATAATTATTGTTGAAAGTGTTAACTTCGACTCAAAGGTACGTACTTACTTTGCTATGCAGTGAGTATAACTTATAATGCGCATTGGGAAGTGATTCCAAACTTTTGGCCGCTGATGTATAATTATAATGAAAAAGTTAAAGGATGAACGCAGAAGACTTTTTTAATCTTTTATATCCATACTTACTTCTGAAAAATAATTACAATTACAATAATCAACGATAAACTGAATTCTCACAATAGCAATCATTAACACAAGGTGGAAATCGAGAAAGTTTAAATGGTTCCATAATTTTTACTCTATAAATAGTATAGAATGATGCATAAGTCACATTTTAATTTCAAAAATGAATACTTTTTCTTCTTTACTCATATATATTACATTTTTTCGTGATGTAAAACGGTGAAAATAAAACTTTTCTATTTTTGACGAGGAAAACAATCTGAGAATATTTGAAACGCCGAATATTTACCTAGAAGCCCGGAACAAAGTAGAAGCGTAAAAATAACAAAGTATATGAAAATATTCAAGCTCTGAAACGAAAAGCATTAAAAGCTGTGATGAAAAATATTGAAAGGACTCCTGTTTGCGAAATGGAAATAGGCATAATTTATGCGATAACACCTTTCACGTATATAGTAAAAAAATTCATGTTTTACATTTTAAATTACAAAAAAATACAAGTAATTCAGAAAACAGAAACATTATTGAATTTTTGAACAGGAAAGTAACTCATGAGCCACCCTCTATGATCTGTGTATAAACTCTAAAATCCCCCTGAGCTATTATTCTATATTAGAACTCCCATAAGTTCAAACCTACAAACGCAATCCCTCATAAAATTCCAAATTAGCACTCTAAATCTCTCACGCTATCACAGGGTCATCGATCACTCTTGTCTACCTGAACGATCTCTAACACTCATCACTAATATACCCAGCATGGTATCAGCGACATCTAGTGTACGTTTAGCCCAGCATCTTAGGATTCACGGTACCTCCCTAATTGCCAAGTAAGGAGCAATTAGTTTGACATCTAATCTGAGGGGCGGGTAATCTCTGCGACAGGCTTGCCAACGCGCCAGATGGACGAGGCTCCAGGGAGGATAGCAGAACGATAGGAGGGGATCGGTTGCGGCTGCAGTTGCGGCGTCGGTCGCTGCACCTGCAGCTGCAGCTGCGACGACGGCGGCGACGACGCTGCCGGTAGCAGCGTGCACCAGCAAACGGAAACGCTCGCTGAACGATGCAGAGCACCGATTACTATCAGAGGGCGCCGAGATGCTGTCCAGGAAGGAACGCGAACGCGAACGCCGAGGCGTTGAGGATCAGCGCGTCCGTTAGAGGCGCGGAACTGCTCTGCTGTTGCTGCAGTTGCAGCACTGCGACCTCCACCAAAACGCCTGGATTGCTGGCCAGCCTCGGGGTCTGCGTACTCGTGCTGGGCTACACGCTGCTTGGCGCGTTCGCGTTCATGGCCCTAGAAGGTGGTCTTAAGTCGGTGAGCAATAATAATCATAACAATAACGTGTCTTTCTTGTACATACAATAGTAGCCAACAAAATTGCAACACTCAGTGAAAATACGATTTATTGTATATGAAAGTAATTATAAACGTGATATCTAAAAAAGGAATTATATTAATGACAAATGACATAGACAGTAATCGTCTGATTACTTCCTAGATAGCACAGAAACGTTTTAATAGCGTCATAAAGACATTCGTACCTCGTACCTAACATTTGAGTCGTCTCAACGACATCTGTAATATTCTGCAAACGTCGTAGATAAGGTATGTGAACATCTGTTGTTACAAAATATGACATCTTTAAGACGTCTTTAGAATGTCATACAGATATCTGAAAGACATTTTAAAAACGTTTGTTCCCGACATTCAGGACGTCTTACAAATACCGGTAATGTACTACAAATGTCCTACACGCGCCTTCCAAACGCCTTATAGGATGTTTTTAAGACGTATTTAATACGTCATACAGACATTTTAAAGACATCTTAAGACATTAGATGCGACGTCAATACATGTAACGAGTAGAAGACTGGGACTTGTGATAAGTAGAAAACGTATGATACGCCTTTTGAAACATCTAAAAGACGTAAATTTCAGATGTTAAGACATCCACCTGGTACATCTTTTAGATGTCTTAAGCATGTAAATTTAAGATGCTTTTAAGACGTTCATGTAGCATGTCTTTAAGATATCTTATGAACGTAAATTTCGGACGTTTTTAAGATATCCATGTATTGTATTTTTAAGATGTCTTATGAACGTAAATTTCGAAAATTTGTAAACCTGTCAAATGTTTTTAAGAAATCTAAATTACGTTGTAGGACGTTCAGACATAAAATGGACGTCATCGAGATATCGTGTATTCTCATATGGCAATTACACCAAAAACATTGACATTTGTAAGGCGATACAATTTCAATGGCGACTACTGAATGTGCGAGAAGTAGAAAACGATCAGAAGATCTTAAATCCAAGACTAGTCAACTTACTTCAATTCGAATAACTTCAAACCATTTAGCAAAAATTTTACCAAACCTATTACATACTTTCCTTCATATACCTTTTCGTTTCTTTCTCCGTTCGTGCTCATTAGTAAAGCTGCTTTTAATCAAATAATTTGAAACTACTTCACCAATATGAACCTGTTATTTTACATGATTTGAGTGTCCTCTCAAGTTTTAAGCGAAACTGAGGTTCTTTCAACTTTCCTTAATGTGAAATACACAGTACATCTTGAACAGTGTGAATTTTTTTGTGGCAATAATAAATTTAATAAAGCAAGGTAATGCAAATACATGGTACGTGAAAAGTAATTATTAACTTCCTTTTATGTCATTTTGAGTAGCTCCTGCTTCAAGTTTTATTAATTAAATTCAAGCTATTTGAATTCAAAAGGCCTGAATTCAAGTAATACTTGACTAATAAGGCCTGCAAGTCAAACTCCTTGAATTCCAGTTATTTGACTAATTTAAACGAGGCATTAACTTAGTGTAGACTGCGACACGATGCGCGATTTGATCGTTACTATTTCGCACCGAAAATAGACCGTAACCCTGATTAATATTCGCACACTAATACTTTTAAATTCTATATTTTTTTAGTAAATAGACGCTGAAAATAAAAAAAAAAACTGTAAGCGTATCATATACCAATGTGTAAATATTTGAACAACAATCGAAGCCATGCCGATTCTAAAACCATACAAATATTCAGATATATTACAAATTAAATTCTTTTAATTAAAATAACGATTTTATCGCAAAAGTATGTCCACTTCTATGAAATAAATTGGTCCGTATAAATCTTAAAAACAAAAATAAATGCTATAGAACAAGCATAAAATCACGCAACAAAAGAATAATAATCAGTAATTGATTATTTATGAAAAATAATTTCTGATAACTTAAAACGTGTTATTGAACAAAGACTATATATAACCACATTCTAAGCTCTATGAAAATATGATTATTCTGGATTAATTATTTTAAGTTGAGTTGCCGAATGTTTGTGTAACATTAAAATTTGTGTTTATTCACTTTTTAGTTAAAATTAAAACAATAGTATGTAACAAATCAGCTTTCTCATTTGTCGTACCTATACACAATGTTCAACAAGTCTCAAAAAGGGTGATTCTTCATGTCAAAGTAGGAAGAAAATAAAAAATGACGAAATTACATTTGGGGCTTCGTGTTAGAGTTATTAATTGTTGCAGATAGGTCTAAAATTTGCATGAAATGTGTCTGACATGGTACTTATTCTACTGCCACTAAACATGACTAGGTAGATTAGGCACAGCGAAGTCGGTACAATAAGTCCCAAATCCGTCACATTTGACGCATATTTTAGATCAGATGTTTTCTCATCAATTCATAATTGGGAAACAAAGTCTGAAACATAATTTTGTCTATCTTCATTTTCATCTTATTTTAACATGTAGAATCGCTCCCTTTCGACACCTGTTGTCGAACACCTTGTCTGTATACTATACTGTAATACTGGGTAACACATTTTTGTTGCTGGTTTTATATTTATTCAAAATATAGAGCTTACAAGTTAAAGTTATACTAGTGCTCGAATGTTAATGTGACATACCGTAGTTTGACTGTTGACGATCATTAAAAATATCTGCAGTTATAAAGTAAAACAACATAAGTCACATATTTCTATTTTCGAGATACTGAAAATATATATTTAATATATTTACTATTTTCAAGGGAGAAGTTCTTTCAATTTGATCTGCTCACTACAGGTTTGCGAGAACCCGAAAACGTCGGGAACCCGATGCTTGGAACGGGTCCAGGATAGATCAAGTCGAGACAGATCGAATCAGACCAGGATTCCGAAACTAATTCGCGTTTCCAAAACCTCAGGATTCCTGAGAATATCGAAAACCTAAATTCCATTTTCAAACGACTAGTTTAAAATAAAACACATAGAATTTGAAAAAATATTATTAATCTCAATCCCGATAAGCTTAAACATCGTAAAATTCGAAAAAACATTCGTTTCCTAAAAAGGCTATCTTGAAATGAGATTTAAGTTCTCGAGGTTTACAGAGACCCTGACATCCCTGAGTCGCAAGATAATTTTGGAGAGTAGACTTTATCCTGAGAAAGATCCTCAGGATCCCGACCCGACCCGATATTTTTGAATTCTAACACACATCTACTGCTTATGCTCAAAATGTGAATCTTATCTATTATAGCCTTCAATTAATGCAAGAACTCCTATTTCATGAAAATGTGACTTATGTTGTTTCGCCTTACAGCAATAAATATACGGGTACTGAATCGTATAGCAAACTCCATACAAAATACGAACGACGACTTATCGTAACAATGCGCTTGGAATATCATAACATCTACAAAAATATTGGAATAGCAACATCAGTGGCAATATTGTGTCTTGCACTACTCCTATAACACACGCTTGGCCTAAGAATAATATTTTCATAAAGATTACTAAAGAGACGATATTAAAGCCTACTAAAGCCTTTAAACTATCCCTGCTTATATTCATTAATTAAACTGTTTTTATCCCATTATTTTTAATTAAATATCGCAGTACAATTTTTTTCGTAACTGACTCGCAAAAGCTATGTTTCACCTAATAAGTTTTCAAGACCCGCTCACAATTTTAATCTACTTTAATGCTTCTTATCGTGTCTATTCCTTTAATGAATTTTTTTCCTTCGGAGAACTTTTCCCAATAGGTATAGGCATCTCTTGCTTGTAATCCACTTTGAAAGTATCTCGAGCCAGCGCAAAGTTACAATTATCTTAAGGCGGCTTCCCACGGCGGGTGATCTGGCGAGTTTGGCTCGGCAAATCTGACTCGTCGAGTGACTCGGCGAGCCTGCCTGGTTCGTCGAGTGATACAGCAAACCTGGAAATTCAAATTCGTACAAGCTTCCACGAGTCAACGACGTTTGCCGAGGCAGGCTCACCGTATCACTCGCCGAGTCAGGCTCGCCAAATTGCGTGCCGTGGGAAGCTGCCTTTATGCTAACTTAAAATATCAGCTACTCATGCTTGGTTCAGGAGTCGAATGACCTGCTTGTTCCTGGCGGTTCGAAGACTGAAGGTGGATCTTACGTAGTGCCAAGCGTCGAGGATGAAACTATGACAATGGAACTCAGAGCGCGCACCGTTGAGAGGCTTTGGAGTATCACGGAGGATCTGAATGTATTATACAAAGAAAATTGGACACGATTGGCAGCGAGGGAAGTGTTCGAGTTTCAAGAAAATTTAGCACGAGGACTCAGGAGGACTTCTTCTCAATACGAACCGATTGGACCATCATCCCGATCTAGAGATCATCCCATGGACAAAAGAATGCACCGACGATGGACTTTCAGCGGTAGCTTGCTATACTCCTTGACGTTGATCACTACAATCGGTAAGATTTTACATTAATTTCAATTCATCTGTTAAAAATGTTTAAGTTTCATAATCCTTTGGTTAAGCTCCAAAGTAAAATTATGAGTCATTCTACTTAACATAGTTTACAGTCCTAACTCATATCACGATACACGAACACTACCCAAATTAACTTATCCTTTTAGGGTATGGCAACGTAGCGCCACGTACAGTTTGGGGTCGCTTGATCACAATAGTGTACGCCCTGGCTGGGATTCCCTTAATGTTGGTCTATTTAAGCACTGTGGGTGATGTCCTCGCGAGAAGCTTTCGACGCCTGTACGGTCGATTCTGCAGGCCTCGAAATTGCACCAGAAAGCAACAACCACCACCACCACCACCGCCTGTTGGTGGTATCATGAGCAAGACGTATAGATACGATAACCACGTCGACTCGAAATCTAGTAATTACTACTCAGCCAGCAGGGAGAGCTCCTGCGACGACCTGGGAACACGTGGTACCAGCAGCGCGATTCTGCTTGATTGTGGAAGCGAAGGTCTTCTACATGCTACCACTAGCTCAACCGCTGCGCTTCAGGTACATCCAATTTTTTTTTATAAATACCTATTGCGATTTCACAGCACAAGATAATTTTAAAGTTCCAAAATTTGTACTGAGGTACTGTGAAAGCCTTATAGAAAATTGTAAAGCCTTTTATTTATTAAATAACAATAGTGTAAGGGCTTGAAGAAATGATATTACTGAATATCACAAATATTTTATAATACAGAATTTTCAAGAGTAACTGATATCACAAGCTAAAACACAAGTATCGAGGTGTACCGAGCATGCTGTCTTGGTGCCTAAGTGGCTAATATTATTACTCAATCCAAAGGGTTCACTACATTCACGAATTATCCCTATAAATGATTACTCTTGAAAATACTTCGAAAACTAGCGAATTATACATGACAGGTTTATCCAAAAATTCTTAATGAATATATTTTGATACATTTCGATTGTAAATTAACACTAACGATATTAAAAAATTATATACAATAGGTAAGAAAGAACATCCATTTTTAAAAATTTAACATGTTCCCCGTTCACTAAAAACTTATAGATTCTCCTTTACCTTCAAAAAAGTAATACAAGATTCGGAGAATTAATAACCTTTTGCAGTCCGTAATTATTTTCACAGCGACACTGTTTAGTCACGCTGAGCATAGACAAGCAAACGGTTAACCACTTTAATAAATTGTATAATACCTACTAATAATTTGAAATAATAACATCTTAAAAATATAGACACGAGTAGAATAAAAAAATCACGCTAAGATGTTAAAAACGTTGAAAACTAAATTGAAAAAAATATATGCTTAATTTTTGTTGTGAATTCAAATATCTGATCATCATCAGAAATCAATATTCAAGCTTCCAAATTGTAATCTATAGTGCAATCAAAAATATCATTTTCCTGATCACTAGGATGTGACATCCGGCAACGGCAAACGCCACTTTCACCCATGCTCGCTGTCCCTATCGGCAAACTCGTCACCCAGCTACGTGGTGGAGACAAATCCCGTTAGGATACCGATAAGCCTCTGCCTGGTGATAATGTTGATTTACATATGTGGGGGTGCGGTGATGTTCAACCGTCTGGAGGGCTGGAGCCTCCTCGAGGGCGGTTACTTCTGCTTTACCAGCCTCGGAACCATCGGTTTCGGCGACCTGATGCCAATCGGACGAAACGCCGCGTCCGCCACCCTGGAGGAGCTTAGCCTGTGCGCCTGTTCCCTCTACATACTCGCTGGGATGGGCCTAATCGCCATGTGCTTCAACCTCGTCCAGGAGGAGGTGGTACGCGTGGTCAGGGTCTTCGGTAGAACCTGCGGCATGTCGTCGGGGGTGGTGGTCGGACCTATCGGTGGTACAGGTATCCCTGATGCAGGCATTCGACGGGGAACCGCTAGAATCGTATTCTGGACGAGAAAGAATCTCTCGGCTCCGTCCACCTTATGCACTATTACGGGAAGCAGAATTTTATTACAAATAATAGTTTTATAAACGCCTTATAATACATTCGATTGCTGCACCTTCTCTTATGATATTGTACGTTATAGGGACATTAACAATAATGTAAGCAATAAAAATACTAGAGTCAAGATAGCCCTTTGAGAATCTAGACACAAGACCTTAGCATAAATTTTATATAAAAAATTATTTATCCACATCTTCTATTAAAACATTAACAAATATACAGAAACTACTATTTATAACTTTTATTGCGAATTTACACGACTAGGAATCCTTATTATGCGTATATTTTACACTAGTTCCTGAATATTTCTTAATAATGTCATAAAAAATATGGAAAAATAGTTTTTTAGTGTTTATCCTAAATTTCTAAAACTACGTATTGAAATTTCTATAAATATGTACATATGTTTTATGTGATAACATTTTTTAAGAAACGAAGATCTATAAAATTTCTGTTGAAATTAGCTGCTGTTTTGTATACTTTTTATACTAATTCTCAGAAAAAACTATATAATAATCTACACTTTCAATTTCTCCGAATTCTGCTCCCCATAATGAAGGATCGAGTTACCATTGAAATCCACAAGTTTTCACGCGTCAAAGAGCGGTTCTGATCAGATCGCGTCGGGGATTTCAAGCATCTTGACCACTTTGCATAACCCCTTTTCAATACCTAGCCAACGATTCGATAACATCGTCATCATAAAAAATAAACTCTTTCTGAACAGGTGCCGGCCCTGGGCTCAAAAGCGACCTCGACGATACAGGAGGTACCAGTGACTCACGGCTGTCCGAGCAGGAAGAAGAAGCAATCGCAATGTCCATGGTGCCAGCCTCCTGACAGCATCAGGCCAGGAGCCCCGGGGACGGGAAGCTCCTGGCCCATGCGTCCAGCACTGCCCTAAAACCATCGCCAGGCCATCATTCTCTACCACGCAAGAAGACACCCTCAGAAGCCAGAAACACCTCTCAAACGCAACAATTTCAACGGGCTCAGTCGCTCAGGCGAAGCTGTCTGTCGCCCACTCAGTATCATCATCAACACCATCAGCACCGCCAGCAGGAGAGCTCGTTGCACTTCGAGTATTTCGTGCCCCGTAGCGTCAGCGAGTTCAACCTGGCTGCTGCTACGGTCACCGACATTGCTGTTCCACCCCCGCCGCCTTCCTCCGTTTTGAGACCTTCCTCAGCAATTGCGCCGCCAGTAGCTTCCGCCGCGAATCAAGCCGTCTCGAATCAGTCCCGACTATTGGAATCTTCGAGTTCAGCGACTAGAAGCCGCGAGAAAATGGTCACATTCGAGGATGAAGGTGTGAACTGTGCCACCTCGACGCCTACCAGGAAGAACGTAACTGGCCTGGATAATGTCTTTATGTGACGTAATCATGGATGAATAGGGCCACTGTATGAAACTAAGCTCTGGAGTATGTTTAAGAAAGTTTTTGGGAGTGTATACTTCGAGCGTTTAGAAGGGAGTTTGACTAGGTTTACTATAAAATTGGTCACATTTCAAAGTAATCGGAGAAATTTGATAAACAGGTGGTGGAAATAATAAAATAGATACATAGTGTCTACATCATTAAAGAAGTGTTTGTCTCACAACGGGGAAAAGACTGAGGAATAAATTATGAGAATAAGATAAAAGCAAGCAACGAAAAACAAGAAGAAATACGATTTGATAATGATCACGAAGAATGCAAGGTAAGCTATTCATAATCTAGGTACCACAAAAGAAGAGAAGAGTACAAAGAGCACAATGACGTTTCCCATAGCCCTTTGTGCTTTTATTCGTCGATAAGACTGCTTGTGTACAGAGTTCGTGATATTAAACTGCTATAGGCAGGGTCAACAAAACAGAGGCCAGAAATTCTCGGAATTCGAGAAAAAGGACACTAGATTTCTACCATTTAAATTATAACAACAGTTACCATAACACTAATTATAACTCTTATCGCTGCTGATACTCTTCTTCTTACCATTATCGTTGATAGGTTACACTACCGTCCGCGGAATCATGGTTTCGCTGGCAAACTTAATTTGTACGACAAGCGAATTACCAAAACACGCGATTACACTGTCCCTTTCTCTCTATCGTAATTTTTGTTTGAATGCAAATTGTGTTAAAACTGGAATGTGATAGAGTAAAAGTAGTCTCCTATTAATGGCATTATCAGCCCTAAATAAGCGCATTTGAATCGCTCCAACTAACACTTTTTATTTGCTAGACAATGGGAACTCGTGTTAGGCCTTAGACATTGATCGAGAGAATCAATAAATAGGATTATAAAAAACTACTAAGCAGGTTCTAAACAAAGATTGATAAGGTCACACGGATTGCCAATAAAGTAGTGAAAACAAGGAATACAAGTTTTATTAAAAGTAGCCCAATAAAATCACATTTAGCATCACTTTTACTAGTAATAGAGGGCATCAAGAATCTATTAATTTTACTCTCCTGAAGATCTAATGAGAAATGCAAAATTTAGTATTTTTTTAATAAATACCTATTTCTGTCCTTGTTTCGAGAATCCCATTGCCCTTAAATATTCACAACGCCTATGATACGTACGATATTTAATGAAACTGGAGACTACTTGTAATAAGAAATTATTTTTCCGGTTTCTCCTATAAGAAATGATTATATAAGTTGTGTTAAATATATAATGTATGAAAATTATAAAATTGGTGTAAAAGAATAGAACATAATGTACAAACAAAATTAAAAACTGAATAGCAAGGAGGGGTTATAGATAAAAGTCTTCTAATCCGATTTCTTTTCAAACAGAAATGCCGCGCGAAAAGTTTGTATAACACACTCTTCACCCATTTTTTAATGAAAAATCTTTTGTCATTCAACTGTATTTGAAATTCCATTCTATACTTTTGCACATTAAAAATGATCTTAAAAGTGGATGCTGTCAAAAATTCATAAATTATAATAAGAAAATATTCTTACAGTACATACATTGTGTGAACTACAGAAGATATATCTTTTTATTTTAATCTTTTACTACTTGTTTTGATACTTTTCCCATACACACCTACGAAGAAAGAGGCAGTGTAAAAGGGGAAAGAAGAACACAGCCTTAAAACGCGCCCCACTGGCGGTTCAATTAATTATTGTTACAAAAGACAGATAAATATAAAGTATAGGAAGAGAAAAAGATGTGCACGGCTACGAAACGGTCTGTCCTAGTGTAATTCTTAAGGAACTCGTTTAACCGAACCGTTGAGAACCGCTTAATTTTAATATGAAAATTAATAAGCAAGTGTATGAATAAAGTATGCTGCACGTAAGACATTCAGAATGAGTGGAACAGTGAATTCGTACGAATCATCGAAATGTGGAACGTTAAAGGAAGGTTTCGGTATTGTAATGGACCAAGTCGTCGTCGGTGACTTCGAAATCGTTTGACCTATAGGCTGAATCGAGGCTCAAAACGAGTGTTCAAATACGCTGTTTATATACAATACGTGTCCCTTTCTCGATAAAAATGGATTTTCATTAAAACAAACGAAGTAAAAACAGAACAATCATAATGGTGCTTATTTTTTTTTATATTTTCTAACCCCTAGCTTTAGAGCATACAAACTAGTTCTTAAAATATAAGAGTACCTCCAGTTTATTAAATCTATGCATTCAATTATTTCTCGAACTGTACAAAATATGAGGAACTTGTTTATACAAATAGATTCTCATATTTAAGGACAAATTTAGAGAAAGGTTTAAGTATTTGATAATACCTATGCAATATTATTTGCATACATATTTTTTTTTAAGTTTATTTCTTTAAATAGAAATACACATTTTCATTACATATTATGTATTTGTACAGTTCACGACAAATTTAAATGAATATTATTGTCTGTTGATAAAAAAAATGACTGAATAACATTGCCGAGATACATAAACCAAAATCAATATTTGTTAATTAACATCCATAAAAATAATAGAAAAGTTATTTATATAAATTTACATACCATATTAGACGCATTCTTAAATGCGCAATAAGATGAGCATAATAAAAATATGCAATTCCATTAAAAATAAATAAAACTGATATTGAAATGTTTGTCAATAATAATTTCTTGAAATGTTAAACCCTCGCACTCCTAGCTGTTTAAGGGGAGACCCACACCTGGGTTGGAAAAGACCCGGGTATGGATAGACGAGGATTAATATGAAAAAGTGTTTACAAAAACGATTTCTTCATATTTTAAATAGTTAGTATAAATATAATTAATTACATTCAAAACCGGATATATTATATACACATACAAGATCAAATATAGATTGATATATTTTACAGTATTTAGGCGATAGTAGAAAAGTACAAATGGATTACAAAATGTTTGTAAAAGAATACGGTAATATCTCCGTTTTATAAAAATAATACATTGAACTTCAATATCATTGAATTTGCCGAAATTCAAACGTTCCGTTGTGGAACACCAACATCAAAAACTGTTTATCGTATTCAGGTGCTTCAAGTTTTATTTTAATTAGGAAAAATTAACATTTCTAATGAAATTTTGTAAATGCAGTAAGCGAAGAAAAACTCCATTTAGGTTCCATTGTAAAATTGCGTACGTCATTTTTGGTTGGGTGTTATTGATAATTTCGTAGATATGTGTTGGTTGTGGTTTGCTTGGATTTTTGTCGAGTATGGGGTAATGTTGAGTACTACATTATCTGCTAACGTTGTTTCTTGAAGTTGTGTACTTCTGTATAGTTTTATTGT
The DNA here is from genome assembly GCF_051401765.1 of Calliopsis andreniformis. Taxonomy (NCBI): domain Eukaryota; kingdom Metazoa; phylum Arthropoda; class Insecta; order Hymenoptera; family Andrenidae; genus Calliopsis; species Calliopsis andreniformis. Next base: position 3,919,459 of record NC_135064.1, read on the forward strand.
TATTCTGTGAACTCTATTTTTTATACCTCTTCCAATTAGATGGGGGTGGATTATAGTCAGCATATTAATTAATACAGTTATGCCTTGAGTCTAATTTCGTACAATTTCTGTCGCGTTTTCAGCTCCCATTGCATTTTCTAGAAAGCTAATTAATTATGGGAAATCTGCTTTTTGATCATTTACTATGTCTTACACTGAATCGATCACAATTTCAATGTTTTTGGTTAGATCTGATACTACTTTCCGTCATTTGCTTGTTGGGTTTTAATTTGTTCGTTGATTTGTCTGTTTGTGTTTCGTAAAATGTTTGTTTGTGGCATTAATGGGGTAAGAATGATGTCATTGTCTTATAGAATGGTAGAGCTGGAGGAGTTTGTATCTTTAGTGAGTGTTCTTTTGTTACCTGTATTGACAACGTTTGATTGTGAGGTTGTTGTTTCTAGTTGAGGATCAGCGATGGATGGAAATTTATTGTCAGATTCTATGGGGGTAGTTGTAATGTTACTTCCATTTGGTTTCAGATTTTCAATGGTTGTATCAACGGGTTTATTATTTGCAATGCACTGCTTTGCTACATGGCCTTCTTTCTTGCATATGAAACACCCGATTTTATCTGTTGATGTAAATATTTGATACTCTGTGTTGTCGTAATTTATTATAAAGGATTCCGATATTCTTGGTATGCCATCTAAGTTTACATATAATTGTCTCCTAAAAATCATGACGTGACTGAAACGAGGTTCTTGGATCATGGCCTTTAGAAAGGTTATTTTGGAACTTTTTTTTATATTGTTTTGTATGAATATTCTTTCTATAAATTGATTGGGTATGCATGGTGACACATTTGATAGTATTATTCTGTATGACGGAGCGATTAGTGATCTTATTATGATACTGGTATTCTTGACTGTTTTTGTGGTGTATTGCGATAGAAGTTAGTGTACAGTCTGTTTATAGTCAAAATGCACATATATGGTCGTTAGATATTCGAGATATGAATCGAATCGCTTGTTTCACAGTTATTTTTTCTATAGCACAAGCGTAATTGGTTATGGATTCTTTACTAGGGTATATGTTCGTCATTGTAACTATGTATAGCGTAAGAAGGAGTTGATTTAGTTGTTGGAGTTTCCATGGTTTTGGGTGGACTTTTTGGTTCAAGATTTCTGTGATCAGGTATATCCACTACTATTTCTTCACTACTTTCCATTTGGTGGTGTGGTTAGTCATACTATGCACTCTCGGACGAGAGGTGCCTATGTATAGACTGAATACGCTTATAAATTTGACTTGTTATACTGTCACTTAAGATCAATTAGCATTCGAGAACGTCAACGTAAACACATCCAAACGGTTTGAAGGTTTGATGCGAACTTCTATTGCTAGATCAATATCAACCACATGTAGTACGCTTCCAGGAAACAAACTTCAAACCTGACCAAATAATAAAACTCAAAAATTACGATTCATACTTCGCAAATCGGATCTCACAACATGCAAGTGGTGGAGTAGCTAATTTAATTAAAAATACTCTTCACAGTGAACAAATCTCAATTACATCCAATATGGAAATAGTAACAACAAAACTAACCCTAAACACAAACATTCACATCTACAATATGTACATACCAAACAGCTACTTACATGCTTGGAAAACTTGAGATTTCAAGAATATATCCTGAAAATTTCATATCGATATCACAAAAATTGATAAAGTTTACCTTGAACGGTACAGGATCGCGCGGTCGTGTGCTACTATTTACATACAAGAAACTACATGTCTAAAACTTTAAACGCGTTTTTCTTGAAGTACGATTTTCAAATCCGGTGGACATCATATCTCGAGAACCACTTCACATTTATAAGAGATATTATTAAGAAATTTACGTTGTTCATGACGATCTAACCTTTTTCAAATTTATTTCCAATTTTTCAATAATAGAAAAAACGACGATTTTTCCATCGAAATTCCAAATTATTACTTTACTTGGCTGCCATTTTCTAATGAAATGCAAAATTAAAATTTAGAGACCGTCAAAGACTTCTAATTTCATCTATTCTTAATATCGATTTAGTTTTTTGCTTTCAGTTTAGGCTCAAGAATATCCACCAGTAAATGCTTAAAAAAAAATACGTCTTCTATTGACGGCAATATGTCTTTTAGTTAACATTCCTTTATGAAAATTTAGGATAATACAGTTGAAAGATGTATCTTTGAGAAGAAAAACATTTGCATTATTTTCATTCACAGATAAAAAAAAAATTCTCGAAGTTTTATAGTTTTTCCGGGCTTCTAGGTAGATGTAACCTCTTAATCGAAAATGAATAAAACAAACTTTTTGAAAAGTTATAAAAACCGTTTGTAACAACAGGCGATTTCAATAGTTATAATACTCTATGGGAATCAGAAAAAGTTGATAGTAAAAGAAAAACCCTAGAAAATATACTAAATCACAAGATAGTTCTACTCAGTGATCTCCAACCAACTCATTTCAGCGTGACAAATGGGACCTTTAGTACGAATAATCTATGCATGAGCAATCCAAACTTAGCATACAAGTGCATTATAATGCAAGAACTTTACGATAGTGGCCACTTTCCGATCCTAGTAAAAATCCACACAAATCGTTCCGCAAATCGCTGTGAGCCAATCCCACGATGGAAATGAGAAAATGCAGACTGGGTGAAATCCTGTAAACTGATCGACCGACGCATTCCTCAACTGAACACATTTATTAATTTAAACCCCCACAAAATAATAGACAAAATAATAGAAAAACTTACCTTTATCATAAAGCAAACTCCAAGCGACTGCATCCTAAAAACGGCAACCAAAACAGACAGGAATAAATAAACGGTATCATGGTAGAACAAAGAATGCAAAATAGCCATCAAAAAGTCGAAGCATGCACTTAATAAATATAAAAAAGGCAAAACAAAGGAAAACCTAATTATGTTCAAAAAACTTCAAGGGATAGCAAGAAAAACAGTAACATAACTAAACCTGGAAAAAATCCAAGTGAACCAAATAGTTACAGACACATATAATTAACAAATACCTTATGCAAACTAAGAAAAAATAAGCCATAGACTTAGATGGGTACTTGAAACCAATAACGTAATATCCCTTGATCAAAGTAGATTTAGAGCGTTTCATTCAACAATGGATCAACTTCATTTTTTGGTCATGAAAACAAACATAAGTGACGAATTCATAAGGAAACAATGCATGACACTAATCGCTATGGACTTCGAAAAAGTATACGACAAGATATGCAGGAAGAGAACCATAAATATTCTCAAAAAACTAGGCATCAATGAGAGTTTATTAAAATTCATCGAAAATTTCTTAAAAATAAGACACATGAGAGTCAGAATAAAAAACACCTTTCCTAGCACCCTGACCGTCTAAAACGGAATCCCCCAGGGCTCTGTCCCAAGTTTCACTCTATTTTTGATATCAATAAACGGAATATTATCAAAAACAACCAACTCAGTTAACGCCTACTTATTCGCTGATGGCATAATCATCTTATACACAGGAAAAAGCTTAGAAGTCACACAACTTAACTTAACTTAACTAACTTAAATTTTTAGAAACTAAAACCAAATACATAATCTCCCAGGCAACAAAAACCGTCAAAAATAAAACTGTATCTCGGGACTTTAGACCTTAAAGAAGTTAATTACCTTAAAATCTTAGGTTTAACATGGAACAACAAACTTACCTGGAACCCACACATTAAAAATCTCAAAAACGAATGTCTATAACGGTTAAACGTATTAAAAATAATAGTAGCAAATAACTGGGAAGCAAACAAACAATTATTAATGAATACATATATAGCCACTATTAGAGCTAAAATTGATTATGGCTCAATAATCTACGGACCAGCAGAAAAAGAAGTACTAAATAAATTAGACTCAGTACTCAATACAGCTCTAAGAATCGCAACAGGCGCCTTCAAAACCAGCCCAATATCTAGCATTCTCCTAGAAGCAGGAACTATCACTTCAATATAGAAGAAAACTATTATCAACTATTAACCGAGCAATAAAAATCGCGAATATTTCGACCAAACCCACATATCTAAACATCTTCTCTAATCACAGCACCATTGAGTACACCCAAAAGAATGCAATAAAACCATACCTTCCAAGTTAAACAATACGCAACAGAATGAAACTTAAGATTACAAAGCGCAGTTCCAAGAAAACTCCCCCCGGAGCTGGAAAATCAATACTGTCGAAATAGATTCAAGTCTAACAGTACATCAAAAATTCTGCACCAACTCAGAAATCTATCAGCAACTAGTAGCAACTATTATCGAAACGACTTTATACATATTTACACTGATGGCTCAAAATCCCCATCAAGAATCAGATAGTCGGTTATTACACCATATCTCACTATCAAACCCAAACTCTCAAACGAAACAACAATTTTCTCAGTTGAACCAATAGCCATTAACCAAGCTTTCCAAACTGCTCATACAGAATCCTACAAACAGTCAGTTATATTCACTGATTCAAATAGCAGTGTAACATCAGTCAACAACAAGTCATCACCAAATTACTACATCCATCAGATTTTAGAAACACAACAAAAAATTATTTTAGATGGAAACAGAATTAAAATCATATAGATTCCCAGTCACATAGGAATAGTCGAAAATAAAAAAGTGGACCAAGCTGCTAAAGAAGCAGTTATTACACCAATAATCCAATACTGTAAACTGTGTATGGAGGATGCACTAAAAATAACCAAAAATATCTTAAAATTACAATGACAAACTGAATGGAGACAAACAGCAACCCATCATAAACATACAACAGAACTTCTTCATTAACCGCACAACACCTGCCAATTGACCTAGAAGAGACTAAGTTGTAATCAGCCAAATTCGTATAGGACATTCCAGAATCATCCTATCATATCTTCTGACTAAGGAACCAGCACCACTATGTGAGGAATGTAATACACAAATTACAATGGACCAACTAATCTTACACTGTCCAAAGTATAGCATATCTCGGAAGAAATACACATTGATACCACACATGAAGAATAACATAGAAGATAAAAAAAACAACGATCTATTGAAATTCATAGAAGAAACATAACTCTTTAACAAAATTCTATAAAGTATCTTGCATAATATCACTTCGCCAGTCGTCGCAAATAATCTAGCAGTTGATGCGACGTTAAGCTGATAATTAAAAAAAAATGAAATTTTGTTTGGTTAAAAAAAGGAACTTTTGATTGAAAAAGCCAATTCTTCTCAATTAAAACCAAAGTAGAAACACCTGAATACGATAAATAAATTCTGAGATTTTCACAAAAAAGAGCAAAAAATCGCAAAATTCAAAGCTCGGTATTTTTTATAATAAATTCAAAATATGAAATATAAAACCTATATCACTTACCTAAAAGACTAGACTGAAGATTAAAAAGCTATAAACACTAATTTATCTAATTACAGTTACATTTAATCACATTGATCACATTCATGGGAAATATTGACATTTTTCCTGGAAATTGTCCACCTTTCTAATGGACAATTTTGATTATCCACGAACTACTCAAAAGTATCTCAATATTTTTTATTGAAATAATGAAAAATTATCACAACGACAGGCGTATTACGGCCAAAATGCGATGTTAACGAACTTCAAAATTAAATTATACAACGGCCGCAGACAATAGGACTTGATGTTTACAAAAACCAAGAAGCTGAAGCCTGTCTACAAGTTTATAATAAAAGTTTGACTAACTCCTATCAATTTATAAGTTTCTACTGAAAATACAATAAATGCAGTCAAGAATCTGTCAAATACAAGCACATCTACTTTGACACGAAATTAAAAGGAAATTCAAACTTCATCTTCTGAAAAATTTAAGGTAAGACATTTCTTAACCTTTTAACCTTTCAATTTTTTCAATGCTTTGAGAAAAGTGGTAATTAAAAATTTTCTTAGACCTTCAAAAAACCTTGTTCTAATTTATTATGCTATTTTATTGTTGTATTATTTATTAACATTAATGCCATATATCACTTTAAAATCACATTACGCCTTAACACACGTATTAAATTTTTTGTTACACAAAGTATAGAAAAACTTCATCTCAATCATCAACATACTTTATCATTTCGTCTCACGATATTTATTAAAAATTTTCAGTTATAGATCGTCATCTTCCTCACAGTAATCCCATTCCTCTTCTCGACGGTTTGGCTTACGTTTTGGTATCACCAAATTATTCTCAGGTTTTGAATCCGTATTAGTGTTATGAGACATCAAATTACATATTATTCCTGCAAAGTATGAAACATCATCATACTTAATCCATTCAAGTTTTGTCTTGATGATGAAAATTTAAATAAAAAAAGATGCAAGTGCTACTATATTATTCTCTCTAATACTCTATTGCGACAAAGAAAATTTGAAGAAAAGCTAGTGTGGAAGTAACTAAACGCTCTGGTAAAGAATAACAATAATAAATTAATGTTCTATACCCAAAAAAATGAATATTTCTTCAAATATAAATTTGAAAGTTTTTCCAAAAATTGAATACTTTGTACAAAATGTATGAAAACATTTAAAAAATCCGTTGTTTAGTTCGAAAATTACAGAAATAAAAAACAAAAATTTACTTGCATCCTCAATAAATTGATTTCTGTATTTTAGTATTAAATTAAATTGGAAATCTTTTTTTTAGCAATATTAAAGCAACAAAATAATTTAGAGGATTTTGCTTGAAAGAAATTTTAACCGACCTTTAATTTTATCCATAAAACCTTCACCCTTCTCCTTCTCACCCTCTTCCGCTTCGTCATCTTCTTCACCCGATTTTTGGATTACAGTTTGATAGAATGTGGTACCAATATCCACTGCATGATTAACTATAAATTGAATGGTACAAAGAACCATGACAAGTAATATAGGCAGGCACAAAGTGGTTTCTACATCGTCTAAAAAGAGGTTTAGCCACTCCGGTAACAAATCGCAACTCATTTTCGATTGAAAATAATTTAAATCGTCTTAATCTTGGAAATCGAGTTCAACCTAACCCTCGAAAAATTCGTTATCCCTTGCGAAATCAAGGCAATAGTTTTGAACGTGTTACAATGTCAAAATGGAACTGTTTCTAAAGCAATTTCGTGAAACATATTCTTGTTAATTTAGCTGAAGACGTACATCTGTACGTCTTTTTGCAACGTTGGATCTGGATTCAGAAGTTAAATGTTTTGTAAAATCGACTATCGATTCTATCATGACTATCGATTCAAACGATTATGATATTTGAAAGAGGAAATCGCAAATGACAGAAAAGAAAAAATCAGAATTAATATCAGTAAGATTTGCAACTACCTTCAGTGAATCAAGAATAAAGGCTCCCACAGCCAAAGCGTATTTTCCGCAACAACATCGAATTCGCGGCGAATTGAGAAAACAGACTTAGGAATTGAGATTGAGGCGAAGAGAATGCCACGAAAAATTCGATTTGGTCTGAGAAAGCTTTAAGTTTTAAATACTCGTTCCATGTTACTGAAAATAAAAGAAAATTGACTTACATTTTATGGAAATACTACACGGTTGAAGAGATGCTAATTTAGAGTCAGATAATTTTGAAAAATAAATTCCATTGCAGTATAGGCACATTTTCATTTTTCGAAATTATTTTCTGACTCTTTTTCAGCGTTAGCTTTATTACTGATACCAAGTTGCGAAATTATAGCCAACAAATATGTACTGTATAGGAATTATGCATGTACATACTCTACTGCTTAACTGAAATCACATTCTAATTGTATGAACAGAAATTTAATGTTGTTTTTTGAGACCTTTGTTCATATATAACTGTCAGTTTGAAAACTATTCATTAACTGAAGTAGATTTACGGACTGAAGAAATGTTTAATGCATACCCCATTTCAATTTCGAGTTAATGAAGTTCCATTTTGTATTCTTTCAATACCTACTTTAGATTGCTTTTTATTAATGATCTCATTTTTTTACTATGGCTTTATCCTACTTAAATATCGCACAACAGCAAAATCTTTGAAACACTGATGAAATCACTGATCGGTGTTAGTGAACTATGAATCGCACGATTATAGTTATTTAACTATTTATTATATTATAATTAAATATTATTTAATTATAATATTTAACATGTCATATATAAATGTTATGTATTTGTTTATCTAGTATCTTATTGATCGGTCGGATAGATTTTGTCACTGTATGATATCCATACAGTTAGAACATAAGGAAAAACAACTCCGTAACAAAGACGTATTTATTTGATTCGTATGTGAAGAAACAGCCAAAAGATAAGTATTAACACGTAGAAATATATGTATGCGATTACTACTAGATATTCTATTTTTCCCGATTAATGTGAAAACTTCAGAAAAATATCAAGCAAGTAATATTTCAAGAAAGTTAGTAAATATGTAATAACAATATACATAGCAATATTTAGAGTGGAAGAGGTACTCAAATGGAACACAAAATATCCTATGACATATTGTCCGATCTGCCTTCAATTTGCAATAATAATGGCCTAAAGTTAACATTCCTATATGTTAGACTAACAATCAGAGGACTCTGTAATTTTACGGATGCGCTAAACAGCAGAAATAGAGGAAAAGAGTTTTAATACATTTTGTTATATATCTTACGATTTAACTTTTATAAAGCTTTAAAGACCCGACACATTTATAAGAAATGGAGCTCGGATTCTTAAAACTTTATAAAAATTAAACTGTAAGACACACGAAGACGTATTAAAACCTTTTTGCTCTATTTTTGTCCTTGAATAAAAATAGGAAAACCAGAAACCTATTAGCAGCCACATAGGGCGCTAGGCAAGCAGCCACACAAGACGTTAATTGTAAGCAAGTAGCCACACAAGACGCTACATACACCCTCAACACTAAAATTAAAAACCTACGTACCCATATCCCATGGTATGCAACACTATTCCAGAAAACTGAAATTGTGTTACAGCCTTTCCTCAGGCTATGGAAACCCACAATGCAGATCTTAAGGTTTAATTTTACATAGGTATTGTACATACAGATGAGTTGACTTTATCAAAATTACATGTATTAGCAAGCCAAATAACTCTAAATTGTATTGAATCTACAGGATGTTTTCAAACATATGGGACATTTTTTGTGGGTATATTGGTATATGTATTCGGAAACGCTTAGTTTTTTAGTTATATGCTATTTTATATTGCATATGGATAGTTTCTTTACGATCTATTACAGTGTGCCACTCATTCAAGGACCCGGAATACAAATTTTCGCTAAGGAAAAAGTTACTTAGAATTACCCCAGAAATCACCCCTTCTCAGGACTTACACTTATTCTGGGACAGCCTGTATCCCTGGGCCTACTACGACCTTAAAGAGGATAGCGTATCATGCAAGCAAGAAATGAGCCAGTATTTTACGCAATAGAAACTAGAATGTAACTAAAGAACTGTACGTTTTCGGGCATATATGCATTTAAACTTTCTTCATTGTGTTTATATCTATAGAATCTATCCTTCAAAAGTGTTTCGCATTTTTCTTATTTTCTACAGGGTTCGAACCAGCGTTTAACGCAACATAAAATAACGTATAACTAAAAAACTAAGCATTTCCAGACATGTACTCGCATGAACTCATTGTCTAGATATGTAGAATTTATCCTGCAAAAATGTCTCGCATATCTGGAAACGCCCTGTATATCTATACTTCTATGTATACTTGTATATCTATGTATAAACAGGTTAAGTTGCTTTGGTTTTTCAGGGTAAACTCTGTAACTACTGAACCGATTTAAAAAATTCTTTCATTGTTTAAAAGGTTATTTTTCCCGAGCGACATAGACTAATCTTATATTGTATTAGGCTATGTAAAGAGACCAATATTGATACACGCATAACAAACAAAAATCTCGGACCTAGTGCCGATCCACGCCTCACACGTCGCATGGCAACCGATTCCTTATTGTTTTTTCATAGCTAACTATTAATCAATAACATCCATACAAGCGAAGCCGCAGATAAAAGCTAATTTGTTATATAAAACAAAACCAAAGCACGGTATTGGAAATTTTTTTTGTGAAAAAAGATTCACACGTAAACTCTATTTCAAAAAATTCAAACTACTAAATACATTTCGGATGATTGCATTATTAGAAAAAAATTTCTACACAAGTATAACATCATTACTCAGGCTCATTACATGATCATAACAAAATTTACCCATAGCGAAATGTCTTCTTGTATAAAAAGTGGAATATTCATTTTCTTTTTACACAATTGAATTTTAATAAGAAAGAATTCTAATGAAACAGATAATTATTTTTTATATTATACTAATACGTATTTACTACCGCCAATGTCGATATACGAATATGATAAATAATTCTATACATTTAATTCTATCACGTGATAGTTTTCACTTCATATGAAGTTATATTGTATTGTTATTCCATAACTTTTATAGTAATGAAATCGAAAGATCCAATATCTCCACTACATGACAATCAAAGTCATATCATACTTTTTACTAACATTCATTTCCATGCTTTTTCAATTATGAATATTCATGTATTCACATTAATGTTTTCAATATTATAGCAGGCCATTTATCATATCTTATTGAAAAACTCTTAACTTAATAGATACATAAAAAGAATGTTACTACTCGCAAGTATACATACATATGTATATTCACAGTCACTATAAAATAATATAAAACAATAAACAAAATATAATTAATCATCCCTGCCGTTTTGAACCTTTACATTCAAATTGATGTTTACCACATGAATAAACGATTAGAAGAAACAAACATGCTTTACCTTAATACCTACAAGACGAAAGCAGCTCAATGGATTGCCCAGGAAATGCCTGTTGAGCTTGAAACAAAAACAAATAGCAAATAATAGAAACTCGCTTTTTAAATTTTCAAATCCTGAATTTTAACTTTCAAGTTTAATTTATAATATTTATAAAACACAATAGTATTTACAACACAGGGACACGTCTTTATTGATTTTAAATGTCGATACATCGAATCTTCCTCTCATTTAAAAAAAGTATACAAAGAACCGACTGACAAACTGACCGGAACATCAGACACGTTATTTTAATTCTCCGTAAAACCTACATACGCACGTACATACATGTATATATATATGTAATATGTACTTATTTTAGAGAAAAATTCAAGTATATTTTTTATACTTGAATTCAAGTATATTTGTAGTAAGTAAGAATATTCAAGTATATTTTTTATACTTGAATTTTTAAATGAAAAAAAATTTCCATGCAATCTAAATATTTTAGAAAAATAAATAAAGTTCTTTCCATAGCGGGTACTGACTGAACGCAGGATCTAACACTCAGAAAGAAATCATCATCCGCAGCTAACCCAACAGCCTTCATTTAGAATGCTATTATTAATTTCCAAAGATATGTATATATAAAGATAGATAATGCAAGATAGGTGGTGCAATTAAACAGAATAGCATTAACAACAACTACCAAAAATTTGAAGCAAATCAGATGAAAGTATACTAAGTTATTGTTAGCTTTTTACACCTAGAGTGTGGATTATATAGCTACATTATTATCGCAATAAATGTAAAACAGATGTCTTTTCAAATACTTGATCCAAATATTCTTAATTTTATGTGTATTTAATTTTGTATAAAAATAAAACAATACATATTGCCCATAATTTATTTATTACAATGGGGCTCAAAAAATTGGTGATATCTCGACCCTCTTGAAGAGTAGATCCACCACTGCTCCCTTTTAACAAATTGAAAAAGGAAAATATTTGACAATTGAAAAAATCGTGCGTGGCTCATGTCGCTTGCCGACAACTTGAACAGAGTTGAATCTCAACGTTTCAAGAGCGAGAAAGTAAGGGTCACATCTGCCTTCTCTCTCGACTTTTCTCAGCTATCCAATGCGCAGAAACAACATACACGTGACTCGTGTAATAGTATGTATAGTGAAGGGGGAAATTTTCTAAGTCGCGTTTCCAATTTGGAATCATAAAGTGACTTCATCTCGCCATCATCAGACAGCCACGTGTTTATAGGTAAGACTATTCCTGAACGAAAACTGTAACAGCAGATACCGACCTGTCAATCTCGAAAAGTCACGAGACTACCCTACCAATTTAAGGCAAGATCTTCTATAACACTGTGCTCTGCTCAAGAGATGATTCCCGAAAGGTATGCAGATCTAATTGGTCAGAGTGGAAGAGGACACGCCCAGTCTCACATATACTTTCGGCTCTCGCATACGATTCGCCCCGCCAGATACACACACAATGCAGATCGAGAAACCCTTCTTGCCCCTGTGCCGTCCCGGGGATCATCTCTTGATGGGACGATGGGAGCACAGTACGCGTCTGACGCTGCGACTTACCTCTACACATCAAGAAGGCAATGAAAAGTAAATGCAGTAGATAATATGTGTATTGAAAACCGTCGTTTGCGTACACAAACGCAACAACGTTCCTTTTTCCAACGTTTAGACACAGCGCCAGCCGCAAGCGTCCAGGACTCCAGGTCCAGACGCGTGCAAGAAATTCCACCTTTAGAATCTGCTATCAAACATCTAGTATTCATATGTACATACTAACTCGTACACAGACATACACCGCAAGCTCACATGGTCACTAGCAGTGTGACGCCCCAAGCGTATCCGCCAAATTCAAATCAAGATAGTATATACCTTTATTTTTAACAAAAATAAACATACATTACTACGATTGTTCCTTGTATTAATTCTTACCGCTCGAAGTGTTGCAATCATTTGATACGTAGCCGCTAACGTTGAGCATGATACAAAAGTGATAATAAAGCTCATGAAGACGAAGATTCTCGTCGCTGGTAAAGTCATGGGATAAGCAGATTACTTCAGTAATACAATTTATTCTATACGTATACCTATACGTTTCCTTACCTCGTCTGTGGAAATACTTATACTGATAATAATACCAGAATATTTTACTTTTTCTCAATCTCGTCTTTAGTTGGATAAAATAAGTTGCCAATGCACGAATTAGGGTGCAAACACATTACTATCACGTCACATATAACAAATTTGTTTCATATTATAGCAAAACAGGTTTAAAGCCAGGGAAAAATCTAGACTAACACTATGAATTTGCTATAGTATGTGACGCGAATTCACATGACGTAATAATAGTGTGTTCGCACCCTTAATCCCAGAAACATACTTTAAACATTAGGGGTATTGGGTTGGCAATTTATAGCAAGTAAATACAGCGTAACAAATAATCGCAATATTTAATCACAGACGAGAAACATGTACCATATACTCGATATACTCGACTGTACTGATATACTCGATCTGTAATTTAACTGAATTCACATTTAAACTGTAATTTAACTGAATTCACATTTAAACTGTAATTTAACTGAATTTACATTTAAATTACAAAGGCTTACTTTGTTCCGTATCGCATAACTTGTGAGGAATAGTTCCAGTTTGTAGCCCTCTACTAATGAATTGTAGAACTAGAATGAGATTAGTCCCGCCATCTAGATGAAATTGGACAAAATGATATTTATGAGAGACATACGATGTAACCTTACTGTTTGTATGGTTTGTATATAAATCAATAATACCATTTTATTTGTAAATAATCTATCCGAAATAAGGAAATTCAACATAAACGGTGAATTTCAAATTTACCTTACAGAACCAAAATGTCAACTCGTTGGTAAGTACTAATGATATGGAATACCAACTCAACAACAATATTTCTAAAAATATTTCAACGATACATTTTGAAGTAAATTAACATGATTGATAATTATTTCATTAGTTTTTGCCCTAACTGTGTAACCCATTCTTCAGGTATCCATTATATCAGAAAGGTAATCCGCAGCTTAGAGTCTTTCTTCCAAATTTTTGGTTAAAGCTCGTTAAGCCTACCTATGAACAACCAAATTATATAGTATGGTTTCACTGTTCAATGGAAATGACAAAACATGATATTAAGAATTATTTAGAAAAGATTTACAATGTAAATCCTGTTAAAGTTTACACTAGAATAGCACTTGGGAGAACAAGGATCTGTCCACAACAGAATTGTGTTGTTAAAGATGATGACATAAAAATTGCTTACGTTCATTTGGTAAACTTAAAGAATGAAAATATTTTGCATCATATACTAAATTATTTATTGTATCAAATCTCAATTATGCATATTATTTGTCTAATTACAGCCCAGGGACCAGACATTTACATACCCTGATTTATTCCAAAAAAAAGAAGAAAAGACCGATGAGGAAAAGTTTGAAGAGTACAAAAAAGGATATAAACAATTTGTAAGACCCAATACAATGCCAGGTTTACCCTCATGGTTTAGAATATAAAAAATTTTACTTATGTATTTAAAAAAAAATAAAGCTTGTAGAATTCATAGTTTCTTTTTACCACATTGTTACATTTCTTATAATGAACATAATACTGTTGTTTAACAACTACATCTCAGATACAATACTTGAGTGAATATACAAAATAAAATATTTGCTGCATATAATAAATATAAGGCATATCTGTACATATATAAGTATTCTTACTTAAGAAATAACTAAACAAGAAGCATATATTATTTAATCTTTCAACTCAGTCAACATAAAGCCATAGGATTTGCACTGAGGGCATTGTGAAATGTCAAATAAGAAGATTGTCTGAAAAGAAAAAAAATAAACCAAACAATTATGAACATTAAAAATCAAACTTAAATAGCACATGAGCACACATCTGTGTAAATTTTATACATGATAAACAAACCTGTGGATGAAGAGGGCAACAGTAACGTACTCTACCCTTTGTCCAATATCCACACACATTGCAAAGTACAAAACAATGTGGTCTATTGCACAGACACTTATTAGGAGGTAAATGACTTAAAGCTATTCCCCTTCCTTTTGCTGCCCTGACAGTGTCGGACCTTCCAGCATTGACAAACATTTTGTCTGTGTCTTCCCAATTAAATTATTTAACGTTTCTTAATCAACAAATAACATAAATATACTTTTAGCAATTGATACACAATACCACATGAATGCTTATTAATCTCACTTATCCAATAAAAATCTATTGAAACACACTCACACTCAGAATAGACAGAAAATCGCGCATTGCACCAGATACTTTCTAAAATGTAATTCTCGCGCTTATGAACGGTATCATTAAGAAAGGATGCAGCTCGAATTTTAAATTCGTGACACAAATTCCTATGCGCAAACGTGATTCACTCAACAGAGAATGCAATAACATTCGCAGACGCTTTTGGTGCTACCGAGTGGAGTTCAATTTCCGCCTAACAAATTAACAGCCGCCTCTTCGCGATTCTAATTTTTTACGTCTAATTTGTGCATTACCTCGTTCAAATAAGAATCCATCGTGACAGAACGGGTATGTCCCGTTTGTTTACGAGAGTAACGCGTGCCCAGATCGTGACGAAGATAAACTAATTTGAAACTAAAATAATACATATAAATGATAACGTACCAAGAAAATTCACGTAAAGCCTTGTATTCAATTCTTATTGCAGCCCAGGATACTTTAAACGTCTCGATTCTGCTCGATTCCCCACAGTTTTTGAATTTCTCTCCAACGTAGATACTTATGCGTTCTTCTGCTGGTTTTAGATCCTGTATGTAATGTACGGATCAGTAGACTAAATACGTTTTTGAAGTATTTTTCGCTGGTATATGAGCACGTGACAAAAAATAGAACACAAAATAGAAAATATGGAAGGTTGAAAAATGTGTGACAAGTCACGACAGGATTCACCCCGATGAAATAGTCTCTTTGTTGTAACGTCTTGACTGTCGGTGTGCTGACGCGTATCTGACTCGTGAAGCGTCCATCCCGAAGATGAACAAAGACGAAAAAAAAGTAAGAGCGCGAAGTAACACACGCACTAGAAATTGGACGGTTGTCGTTTATCGTAAATACAAACTATGACCAGCTGAGCTTGAAAGTTATATTTTTTAGGGTTATAACCTATCCCACCTTTCTCACGATGTAAATATCAATAAAATAAATTGAATAAAAGCATGATCGATTTGAGATCTACAGGAAACCACGGTGCTAGTAGATATGGCGAAAAGGTATATCAAAAACGAATTGCTCGTCACGTTAGTTTTTCTTTCAATTTGGATTCAATTAGCAGGGAAATGTGCGTTGGATTGTATGATTGAATTAATTGGATATGATTATATAATTCAACGTGCTAATTTATGATAGTTCTGAAAACAAGGTATAACGTCATTTCACTGCTATATGTTCTAATTTAAATTGCCGTAATACAATTAGAGGTCATACTTCTAAATACGTATTACAGTACATTGAGGTACAATGAAATTAATTCTGTCTTTATATTTCATTCTACCACAATGTACATAGTGCAAATTTTGTTATTTATGATTGCTGATAGCTGATGAAACTTGCCTCTTACAATGATATTTAAATCGTCAAAGTCTAAGTTTGATCAACAACTATGTTATGACGCCAGAAGCCACTTAAAAATAATTAATTTTATTTATTTTACAAACTGTTCTTACATTTATTTATTTTATTTTAAAGTATAAAAGAAAATAAAAATTTTAAAAAATGCAAAGTCTCAAAGGATAAAATTATCTTTCTACATGAATCTCCATTTAAAGAGAAATGTAACAGTTTACTTATATACAAAATTCTTAAAATATATCTTTAAGTACAAAAAACTAAAATATCAAGGCCATTACACCTCAAACGTTGTTTTAACAAAAACTAGCTTTTTACACAATTTTGATTTTTTCATTTCAGCTTAGTATACACTAAGCCTAATAATATTCTTTCTATGCGAGTAACTATACATTTCAATTTTCAGTATCCGTATTATGCTTTTATCTTTCTGTATCAAAATGAAAGATTAATTAATTTACAATCGGGGACAAAAATAAGTGGACAAGTAGAGGGTCTAGGTATCGGTGAAGTTTAATCGAACTAATATTGTTACATACATCAATTTTATTTATTACATACTTTATAGTACATACATTATTTAGTACATAATTGAAGAATAATATTTATATTTTTGAATAATGAATTCGTATTTAACGAATTAGTCAGCTATTTTTCGAGAGACAAAAATAAGTGGACACATAATAAAATATATGGTAAATAAAATGCATAATAAATTTAATATTGCCGCCTTTTGCTTTAATTACTGCGTCCAAGCAACTTGAAATACTTTTTATAAGATTTTCAATATAATCTTTACTAATATTTGTAAATGCAAACTGTAAATTTTTAGAACATTTAATTTTGTTCGTTCGCTTATCCAAAAGAACTTTTTTGTCTAATAAATTCCATAAGTTCTCTATTGAATTCATGTTGGGGTTCTGTGCCGGACATTCAAGCAAGTTGATGTCCAAATCCTTAAAAATTTTACACTTTTCTTGGCAGTGTGTTTTGGATCATTGTCCTGCTGGAAGGCAAATTCTTCGTCGAGACTCATTTTTAATATTGCTTCTCCTAAATTTTCATTTAATATATCAATATACTTATCTGCAGTCATTATTGCGTCAATCTGTGCTAATGTACCGATTCCATTCCAGGAAAAGCACCCCTATACCATCAATGATCTTCCGTCTTTAACCGTTGGCGTAACAAACGGCTTCTTATACGCTCCATTTCTTTTCCTCCAAACTTGTTTCTTTTTTAATTGTCGCAATTCAAACTTACTTTCATCAGTCCATACTATACTTTTCCAAAACGATATTGGTATATTTACATATTTTTTAGCAAAAGCTAAACGTTTTTTCATATATTTTTTATTAATATGTAGCTTGCGTCTAGCCTTGCAACATTTTAAACCAGTTTCGTGCAGTCTTCTTTTAATTCTTTTTGTTGAAATATTTAGTTGCAATGTTTCTGCAATACTTCTCGAGGCGATTGTTGGATCCTGTCTACATTTTCGAACAATTCGGCGATCTTCTTTTACCGTCGTACAACATATGCGTTCATGGCCACTTAAATTCTCCACAGTATTATGTATTCAATATTTTTTATAAATTTTTTCTCCAGCATCTTTCGATACACTGTACTTCCGCGCAATTTCACAGTAACTTAATTTATTACGGCAGTCCGAAACAATTCAAGAAATTTCTTCCGTTTTTGCTATTTTGATATTTTTTCAAGCGTGATGTTACTTTTATAAAACTTGAATAAGTACTAACATATTTATTTAGGGCTTCTGCAGGTAAGCGCTATAAAAGCATAGTGTTTGTAAACATCTAGCGCTCTGCCACGACATTGTAACAAGTGTCCACTTATTTTCGTCTCTCGAAAAATAGCTGACTAATTCGTAAAATAATTGAATTCTCTATTCAAAAATGTAAATATTATTCTTCAATTATGTACTAAATAATGCATATACTATAAAGTATTTGATGTATGTCAACATCAAATTGATGTATGAAAATTGATGTATGTAACAATAATATTAATTAGATTAAACTTTGCCCTGACCTACTACTTGTCCACCTATTTTTGTCCTCAATTGTATCTGTAATCTGCAAAATAGATATTTTGTTGTTTTGCAAATTACTACGTGGGTATTTTTCCATGTTATTAAAAATTACATGAATTAAATTAAAAATATGGTTATGAGAATAATATTATAGATACCAATATGGTTCATATTTAAATATGCTTGAAATAGATATCTTTAATAAGCAATTCGTATATTACAAAAGTAGGTACGAACTATTGCACGTGTTCCATGAGAAGTTCCCTGGAAAGCATTAGAGGCAATACTTCCCAGGGGACTTCTCATAGAACATGCATTACATTAACTTTTATGCAAAAATGTCTATTTTATGTGTATTAAATAGATAATTTAAGAAATACTAGTGCAGTATATTATTAAATACTATTATAATACCCGACATATCAACATGATTAATCAATATTACGAAACAGAACAGATAAAATATACACATATGTATCAGTACTGTTAATACTATACTATTATTAAAAGTTGTATGTTCGTAATTACACATAAATAATATTATTATAATTGAATTAAATTAAATTACAATACAAACAGCTTCCATAAAATGAAAATATCAACAAAATTTTTTTTTTATAAATAAAATTAAATAAAATAGAAAATAAAATTAACATTGAATATAATAACAGATACGTTCAAAATTGCTCTCTCTCTCTCTGGGTTTTTATTTTTCTTTATTTGTTTATTATGTAAAAATAATATATGTATTCGTGATACGAGGAATTATAGAATACTAAAACCCCGTGTAACTACGGGAAATCGATCTAACTTACGATAGCGTCAGGAATGGCGTCGGTTACAGAAGGCAGACGTGCTGCAAATTTCAGTTTAACCACTAATTATGGCAGGTAAATAGACATGTATACATAAAACATTAAAATCGATAATCAATTGATTAAATAATAATAAAATGTAAAGTGTGACACGAATATGTATTACAATAATATTTAAAGGAGAGAAATTATTTAAAAATTTGTGATTACTCATGCTTTTCTTTCAAATTTTATTTTCACAGAATATCAACGAGTGGGACGGATAAAGTAAAAGTTACGTTTTGCACAGACGTAGACAAGTCCGTGATAGTACATAATTTTGAAAAAAGGGGATGGGTCCAAGTTGGTCCAGATGATGACTGGAATTTTTATTGGTAAAAGAAAAAATGAATATACCGTATTAAGCAACCAGTATCATTATTCGGCTATTACTATTATTACTGCTATAGGGCGGCCACTCAATCGTGCAGAAGTATATTCAGCGTGGAAACTGGATACAGGATGGACGACAGACAGTTAAACATTTACCTAATGCTATATAATAAATGTCTATGAAATTACATCTCCCAAAAATAACCCTGTTGCTTTTTAGAATGATCAATCACTTTCCGAATCACTACGAACTGACACGAAAGGATCTTCTGGTGAAGAATATAAAACGCTACCGGAAGGATTTAGAGCGGGAAGGAAATCCGCTCGCAGAGAGGGGAGACGGTGGAAAATATCTTTATCTTGACTTTATCCCCGTCACATTTGTCTTGCCAGCAGGCAAAGTACAATTGCAATCGATATTTATCTGTTTTACATTTCGATCAAAACACTTAACTGCCTGTGTTCATTTATAGACTATAATATGTTCGTGGAGGAGTACCGGAAGTCGCCACAAAGTACGTGGATCATGAAACCGTGTGGAAAGTCGCAGGGCGCAGGAATATTTCTCATCAACAAATTGAGTAAATTGAAAAGATGGTCTCGCGAGGCTAAAAATCCGTTTAATCCGAATTTAACGAAGGAATCATACGTTATATCTAGGTATATCGATTTTTTTTAAGAAAATATTGTTAAATTTAATGATAATAAATATTGTTAAAAATAAATGTCAAATATACAGGTACATCGACAATCCTCTCCTAATCGGAGGAAAAAAGTTTGATCTTCGATTGTACGTTCTTATTACGTCCTTTCGTCCTTTGAAAGCGTACTTGTTCAAACTAGGATTTTGCCGTTTTTGCACTGTCAAATATGATACCAGTATACAGGAATTGGACAATATGTATGTGCATTTGACGAATGTATCAGTGCAGAAACATGGCGTGAGTACAATTTTTAAATTATCTTATTCTTTTTTTAAAAATTAATAATAATAATGTTTATTATTATTCACGGATTAAACCCTTTAATGCAAAGAATAGAAGAATAAGACAAAACAATTTACAAATCCAATACACCAATACTCCAATACATAGACCTCCAAATCTATGGTTTTTTAACGAATTAGGATTTATTGCAGCAAAAACATGCTAATATTCTGATATCCTCACTTAATTGCAACAAATGACAATTAAAAAAATAGAGACCAAAGTAACTGATTAAATTATTTAACAACAGATAACACTGACAAGGCTCTCCAATATTCTATTGTCTTATAGTCGCGTATTTTATATTATGTCAGTTGATCTTACTATTGTGAAAAAATATCTTCGTTCCAGGAGGAATACAACAGCAAACATGGTGGAAAATTGAGCGTGCACAATTTGAGACTATACTTGGAGAGTACACGTGGAAAAACAGTCACAGAAAAATTATTCGCAAATATCACCTGGTGCATTGTGCATTCTCTGAAGGCAGTAGCTCCAGTCATGGCAAATGATCGACACTGCTTCGAATGTTACGGCTACGATATCATTATCGACAACGAGCTCAAACCGTGGCTCATAGAGGTTCGATAATCATTTCATCATCTTTTACGTTACTGTATGAGCCTGGCCATTTCAGGCCAATTCGATCACTTTTGTATTTGGATGTCAAGGATTTTAGTTA
Organism: Calliopsis andreniformis; assembly: GCF_051401765.1. Lineage (NCBI taxonomy): Eukaryota > Metazoa > Arthropoda > Insecta > Hymenoptera > Andrenidae > Calliopsis > Calliopsis andreniformis. The sequence continues at coordinate 3,940,899 of NC_135064.1, forward strand.
TATTGAAATATGTATTGTAGTCCATCTGCAATTAGGAGGAGGATTTAAGCAATCATTTTTATAATTTTGAAACTATTTAAGAAATACAAGCCCCCAGAACTTACATTTTTCGTTGACTTTTACGAAAATTGCTTTCACATTTGAATTTATACTAATATTATAATTTATATATAATATCCGAAACTATTAAAGATATGAAATTTGAACACATTTTTTTTTCAAGATTGCACTGTACCCAGATTCAGGTATTTTGGTACTACTAGTTTAGCAACACTTAGTCGCCCGCACCGATTGCTTTAGTGTAATCCGAGTACACTGCGATCTTTGCCATCGTATTTTAATTGCACTTTTTTAACCGAGTGTCAAATTTGCAAAACAGAAATATTTTTATTTCTTTTTAATTAAAATCTTTTTCAGAACATTTATTCAAATGATCAAGATATGCGTATCCTTTAAGATCAACAAAAAGAAAGGTAAGTTTGTGTTTTCAATAGTTTCGAAGATATATGTAAATTCAAATGTGAAGGCAGTTTACATAAAAATCGGTAAAAACTGTAATGTTCGAAAGCTTGTATTTGTTAAATAATTTCAAAATTATAAAGACGATGACACTTCCCCTAATTGCACATGGTCTACAACATATTTCAATGTAATCAGAATCCCTGACATCGAGGTGCAAAAATGATCGAGATAGCGTGGAATGGTCTGTATCCTTGTTGCTGAAAGCATTTGAGCGTGACCCACCATGGACATATCCAACGTAAAGTGTCATTAGCCACAAAACATAGCCATTTCAGTTTCAAGTTACGTTCAGAAAGTCTGTTTGTTTGGAGCAAGGGTGTGAATGCCGTGAAAAGCTACTCAAGGGTCGGCCGTGGAAGAGCAACTACTTGAAACTTGATTCGATCATATGAACAGACTTGAGAATACAAACTCTGCCTCATCAGTTTTGTCAATTTAAGAAAAACGTCAATTTTTGTAATATGTCTAGGTGAATGCCTCTCCATCGTTGACCTCTACTACAGCAAACGATCGAATCCTAAAGTACAAATTGATAGACAATATCATTTCGATCGTTGTGCCTCCGGATGGTGTGCCAGAGTAGGTTATTTTGCTTTTATCTAAAGACAAATTTAGACTTTCTACGTTGGATTTACATCGCGAAAGATTCATCCACAGTAAAAGGTGTAGAAATTGTTTTCATCTGCATTTCATCCAAAGTGAACTGTGCACGCAGTATGTAGGGCCGGTCACTTTTGATGAAATACATGGACGATTAATTCGTAGTAAAACGATAGTGACAAATCTATTTGAAAACTAATGAAATGAATTACACAACTATTGAACTGTTGTAAATACTCCAGCTTTCATCTTTCACATTCACAGTAAATGAATCATCCGCGATGCATATCCAAAATGAAAACATTTAAATTCGCCTTAACGAATTTTTTTTATTCCCATGAAATAGCATTAAAGATTGCATTTTTTAGTGTAAGATGGAACAAATGCCCGCATTCAGAAGCCTTGGGCAATTTCGAACTCCTTCTAGACGAGGAACTGTGCGCTCAGGAAGACAAAGAATGTTCCTCTGGCAAATGTCGAAACTCCTCTAGTAAATGGAAATAAATGATTCGTTTGCTTTTGCATTGATACATACCGCTTTTACGTTTAGAACGATTCTATGGAACATTGCCTCATCGAGAGGGTGTGCAGAATTTGAAGCATGCGTAGACGCAATAGGGGTGGTTCGCAAGCCGCTGGCAGTAAGGCGCATGTATCAAAACTTCCAAATGTGTACTGTTCTAACCAGTTTATTTTACTTCTTACTCCCATGTGTCGCGAAACTAAGATTCTATCGAGGGAAAAGTTGGAGAAAGTGGCATCCGACTGTCAAAGTTATCAAATTCTGAAAGGCAACTTCAATGAAGGATTGCAAATACGTTATAACAATCTCTATATAAAGATGTATCTTCTTCGAGGGTGGTTTAGATGTGTTCGAACCGGCGCTCCGTCACGTGATTCTCCTCGCGAACTTTGTGCTTGAGTTTTAAATTAAAAAATATTAAAACATAATCATGTCGGCCGAATGTGAATCATAGAATCTTTAAAACAATCGCGGTAAAGAAGATGGAAAGTGCCTTGTGCAAAAACGCGCTGTTCATGGGTATGAAGTTTCTAATAATCGTTGCGATAGCTCAAACGTTGTGCTCTGTCAGTGTTTCACCAGGTAAGATTATTATTATTCTTTATTGTCAATTATTTAACCAAGATGTATATTTCGAGTAATTATTTGCACAGTTTTATCCTTGGCGCCACAAATTCCTCTTCAATTTTTCTGTACAATATAAAGTAATGCCGGAATTTAAAATCGAATAAAAAATCACCGAGAGTATTTTAACTTCAACATCCTTTCTGACCCAATTTACGTTCACGAGATTCGATAGAGTATATTACCGCCTTTTGTCAAGGTGACACAATATTAATGATATCGAGCATCCCTTCGGCCGTCCCTTTTTTTTTTGGTGTCACGAGCAGTTGGACGAATGAATGAAATAATCATATTTTCTGTGCGATTTGACCCGACGGCTGACACAACAATTCTGTCTGCTTGGTTTTGGACTCTGCTGGCGCGAGAATGCTTGAAAACTCGAACGTTGTAGTTTTTCCGCCATTAACTTTCTGTGACAGTCCTCCCTCTCGATATCATAAATTGTCCCATTGTAATCATATGGACAGTATCGTTCTATCTAACCTTCATTATGCAGCGTATTATGAAAATTCCCCAAGGATCTACAACGTCGGCGTCTTAATGGCTTCCCATCTGAATAGTCCTTTCGATCTCGAGAGATGTGGCCCAGCGGTCGACTTGGCCTTGGCCGAAGTAAACGATTTCTTAAACGTCCACAACGTAGAATTGCGCAAGGTCCAAGGAAGGTACGAAAAACTTTGTTCCCCTTTCTGCGTTGTCCCTAATTTATGGGAAAAATTTACGTGTAGCGTCTAGAGAATTTTTTCAGCCAATTCGATTGATGTTCGACGTGTATGAGAAACGAAAAGAGAGGCTGTGCCTGTCCTAGATACGTTTACTGGATGACCCTGCGAAAGTTGATCCGCTTCTGACCACGTGTTTCCATTGCTTCCATACCGTTACGTTAATTCAATTGGACAAACGTTTGCATGAAAAAGCGGGCCTTCGATAGTCGACGAGATTCGACAACTACATCACGTTTAGGTGAAACGAAAGTGAATATGAACCAAATTTTATGCGAGATCTAGGGCGTTTGTGCAATCGATTGACAAATTTTTTGTGCTCTAAGTTAATATAAGTAGATATTCATAATTTGATGAATTATATGGTTAGCAAAGGGTAGAGAATTAATTATAGATTCTATTATTAAGGATTTACTTGTGTTAAAACACACGATATCTTTTAGCGATTGCATGTAAAATATTTCCTTGATATAGGCTTAGGGTAAATACGTGTCCACCTGAGAGAAAACTATCACGAGTTGCTCTTGAGAGTATTCTCAGATTATTATTCACTATCAGACACTGCGTTGTGAGTAACTGAGAATTATAGTCCAAGATAGACATACTATCGGAGAGTACTCCCGAGAGAAGCTCGTAATAATTTTCTCCCAAATGGACACGTACCCTAACAGCTAAAAGTCAATGAGAAGCTGATAACATACAAAGATAAAGGTACCAATGAGAATGCGTGAAAATGAAATTTAATTTCTCTAATTCCAGGACATAATGAAAAGAACATCAAACTTATAACGATAGAAAATGTATTTAAATACCATGTTGTGTAGACCCAGCTTTATGATATTATTTTCCAGTTAATCTATTTTCCAAATGGTGGAAGATCAAGAAACCATATATTAATTATGAGTAAAACTTTTCTCCAATAGTAAACATATTGATATTTAAATTTACAGTATTTCCTCGATATAGGGTCTTTGATCCATTGGCAAATTTGTACCGTTGAACACGTTTGCGAGACCAATTCATGCTCATTGTATTCCACTTTGGTCTTATAAAAAATTCGAAATAATAGTGCTCATAAATAAAACTTCTTCACTCTAAATAATTTTAATCTGTAGCAAATGTAACAAAAAGGCCATATTGAGGAAATACAGACCATTTTAATACTAAAACATTCAATTACTGGAATACGCAATTACTGAAATATGCGTGTGCTTGATTACACCACGTGTTAAATTAACGCATACTCGATACAATCAATTACAATCGTATACGTATGTTAAACATCAAGATACTGAATATTCAACCCTCCGCTTGTAATCTCATTTCTACTGAGGCCATCTGCAAAGCGAATCTATTTAGTTTTTTTTTATATTGTACTTTAAAAATCCAAAAACATTCTTAAATAGTTTTCCAAATTTCTAAAATATCAGCCAATAGTTTTTATTGTTATGTGTCACTTTCATTTTTTTAAACAAGGTAAGAGAAAATTCAAAAACAAAAATGGTCTAGGCCGTAAATGACTCAGATTGCAAATGGACGATTAAAAAACTGGTTCCAAAAAATGAATAAAGACTTATATTTCGTCACCTAATTCAATAACAAAGGATTAAAGTAAAACCAATAGCTAAGACAAATGACGCGGAAGATCCAAGAAACATTTCCTTTAAAATGTTTAACTGGATAGCAGGGGTGAATACATTGTGCTTCAATAAAGAAGGGAATGATGGGCAAGAATCGTCTTCGACGATAATTCCCGGTACATCGATCAGAATCCAATCATTGCCCATTCACCGACACGATTAATCTATCATTATCCCAAATTGTTATTTACACTTAAAATGACAGCGGATTCTACACCCCGGCAATTATCGATCGTTCGACCGAAGGGGGAGGCATCGGTTGCGATCATTCGTAACTGAATATGTATCTGCGGATTCTCTCAGGACGTCGGTCGGGGTACTCGTATCACGCAAGATTCGATTGCCTAGACCGAGTAATTCGATCGTATAGTACAATGTTTGCCCCCATGGAACGTGATCATCCATCAAATCGTTTACTCTCGTCCCCTTCGCGATATTGTTTGGTTCCGATAACCCATTGTCCATGGCTTCCTCTTGTTCCACTCCACGATAAGTGGGTCGTACCGCCGAAAAAAAGAATCAATCGCACTTACTACTCCTATATGGACCGCGTGATCGTATAAGATTGCGCCTGTGAACGAGGAAGCAATCCACAGCAAATATTGATACAGGGGTTACGTTAAAGCTGATCATTCTATAGAAAGTGTTCGCCGATAGACGTCAGAAGTTTTAAGGAGCGATTCTACATGCTAAAATAAGACGAAAATCAAAAATGATGAAATTGCATTTGGGTTTCAGTTCTGAATTGTTAATTTAATTGTAGATACGTGCACATAAAATGCAAGTGAACTGTAACTGACTTAACTTAGTCTACTGGCATCGCTGCACTTTACTTACCAAGTAAAACATTCTTCATTTTTGTCCTATTTCGGCTTTGGCATGTAGAATCACCTATCAAAATTTTCGATATTTATTATTGATCAGTGATCAATGATCACTGTGTACGTTTCTATGAATTTAAAATAATCCTCAGACAATTAATATTTATTGTTCATATTATTGAATGCGTGGTGGCTTGAAATATTAACATTTAATTTATTTATACTTTTCCAGTTTAATCATGCAGAAAGAAATTTTTTCAATCAACAAATATATCAAAACCAATAGTAAATCACAGACAACTCTCGTAGAACACAACTTAGCATTTCTATAATATGATTTGACTTTAACAAAATTTTAAAAATTGTAATGGTATGAAGCAGTATTGAAGAAGAAAAAAGTGAATGTATATTATTTAATGTTAATTTATAACACGTTTAATAATTTTTTGATACGTTATAGTGAATATAGGTATAGATATACATGTATATGTGGTAGTTCTGAAATAAAAATTAGTTAAGTTCTTTAAGGATGAACTTCAGTACTATTAAAAATAAGCAAAAATTTTTGGAATGAATACTTATGCAATAGTAAAACCCCTTGACAAATTTTGGAAGAATTGATTCGGTAGTTTTTAAAATATTTAACTTTCAATTTAACATGCATTCTTATGGGAAACGCAATATTGAGAAATATAACGACAAAATTAAGAGTGAAATAATAGGTCAAAGTTTTTGAAATCTTGTGTCCAGAAAGATCAAACACTGAGAAAAATTGTCACAAAAATTCCGGACAATTGATTCGATGGATTTTTTTTAATGAAAGAAAATGACACAAAAACTTGGTTTTTCTTCGACCGTCTGCTGAATGACTATGATATATATATAAGAGCAACTCAAAATAAATACAGTATTCTTAAGGAATAAATCCTCTGCGATAAATAGATTGCAGATCTTTATGAATTTATGGAAATTTGGAACGTATAAAAAGTTACAGAATATGTATAATACACCTATTCAAAAATACAGACAATATAAAAAATAGAGTACAAATTATACCATTTGAAAGATGAAGCAAATTTTTATTTGTCTTTATAAAACTATGAAATTGCATAAAAATCCGCGGTCTCATGATAAATAATGTTACTATTTTGGTTCTCGGTTCACTTCTTCGGAAGTTTTAATAGTAACAGTAAGATTCTTTCACCAAGTGTTCGTTTTACCAACTATCATTTCATTAAGTCCTAGATGATTTCAAATTCTTTTTCCTTATAAGTTCCGTCGAACATCGTAGGTTGAAAGTAAATGGTTCTTTTACACTTGAATAGTTATCCATCGTGCAGTGGAGCCATGGCGCCCGGTCTGGCGGCTGACATGCACTTCCAGGACAATGTCATCGCATTTATAGGGCCAGCTTGCGCTTTTGCCCTCGAACCTGTCGCAAGACTTGCAGCTTTCTGGAATACCCCCATCATCACTGGGATGGGAGATCAAGTATGTTCCGAGTAAATCGATTGATTCAAGATTTCAGTTTTTAATTACAAATATACAATCGAGTCTCAATAATTCCAATCTCGATAGTTCGAAAATCTCTTTAAGAAATTTTCACAAATCAAAATGCAGGGTGTCCCAGAGATGGTGATACAAACAGAAAGGGAGGAAAGCAGGGGTTCTACATAAAAAAAAGTCGAAAATATAGAAACAACTTTTTTAATATCGTACTTCGTTTTCGAGAAAATTAAGTCTAAATTAAGGTCGGGAGCATGTGTACGAAAGTACAGTTTTGGGTGTTTGGAGAGTACACGGAGTCAGGGGAACGCTCTCAATCTGATCACTGATTGTCTCTACGGGACGCTAGAAGTATTTCTTTTTCCCCATTTACCCCTTAAATACCTACAATTGTACTTAGGTGCACTTTTACTCGGTCAAAATTCAAACCTAATTTTCTCGAAAACGAAGCATGATATGAAAAATTTGTATTCTACATTTTCCTCTTATTTTTTCATGTAGAATTACACTCTTTCTAATTGTACCACCAGTTCTGAGACACCCTATATAAATTTACTTTAAATTGAATTATTTGTCATACGATTATATAGATTATTTTAGTCTCGTAACTCGGATTCAGAGAACATCCATTGCAAGTCGAAGTTTACTTTTATAAGTCAAAGTTTTATTACTACTGTCTTTAAACTTCAAGTAGTAGATATACATATACCTATATGTATAGTATACGGAGTGATTGTAGTAATTGAGCTGAACTATAGCTCTGTTCCAGGTGAATTTAGAAAAAAGTTGTGAAAAAAAATTTTACACTATATTTAACAGATTCTATGATCAGATAGTACGACTTTTTTCATACGTGCATCGATACACTTGCAATGTGCAACTGCACTTTTTTAAACTGGAGCTGCATATCTTTCAGGTAGATCGATTCTGTAGAGTATTCTGCATAAAAAAGTAATTGGGAGCAATGTTAAAAATTAGTTAATAATTAGTGCACCGATGTACTTCTGAAAAAAGTCCCAAAAGTGTAAAATTTTCCTCTACAACTTTTTCCTAAATTCACCTGGAACAGAGCTACAACCCGGCTTAGTTTCTAGAATCTAAAAACTATACTATTATAGTTTTTTAACTTTTCCTAACTTTAGCTGAGGTTTTGTAAGAGTTTTATTTTATGATTAAAAGAAAAAATGAAATAAAAAAACATAGCTGAACTCGAGAAAATACTATGTTTGCTGATCTTGAAGTCAATTTATGTACCTAATGATTAATTTCTAGTGGTACATTTTTGGCTGGAAAAAAGACGACATAAGTCCCAATTTTTGTAAATTTGAGTATTTGGTTTAATTGCAGTTTAAAAAGTAGAATTTCTTTTTATAATAAACGAAGAATTATTTAAAGAAACTTCCTGCTTTCAGAGAAAAATTACAATAAGACATAAATTTATAGTAAACACTAAACCATAGTATATATGTATATAATCAATAATAGAAATACGTAAAATAAACTAATAAAATTATTTAGTAATAAACAAGATCGTCTGACATAATTGAAATATTTTTAATAATTAAGCCACCCTCGGAAGGCGAACTGTCCGTGACCTCAGGCATCCTCGGAAGGATCAATAAATGGAAAAACGAGAGTTCGGTAAAAAATATTTTTATTAATAATTTTTCTATAACTGTTTACATAGCTCTTCATTATATTAATGGTATTTTCGTAATTATCGTGAGTTCTGTCTACAATTTATTTGAAAAAGAGCACGGAAGGCTATATCGCGTCGTTTCCATCATATTTATAGCCCATTAGTATTCTTAATTAGCCACTATCTTGTTAAAGCAACCAGGGATAAAACGAATGCTTCTTCAGAAGCTTTTAATCTCTGTTGAAAGGGTATTTTCAAAGATAAGACCAAGTACCCGACCCTGACACGAATGTCCTACTGTCAATGCCGACTTCGATTGGTTTTCTCCAGTATCTTCAAAGAATTTGGGTGGTCGCACGTAGCATTGATTTTGGACAGATCGGACCTATTCTCGTGGACAGTAGGGAAAAATTTAGAGTATGGTTTACGTAAACAAGGACTGTTGAAATTCGTCAGGGAACTGGATGGCAATTCGGAGAACGAATCATACCAGTTTTATTTGCGCGACGCCAGCATGTATGCTAGAGGTAAATATCTCAGATTCTAAAGCCATGTTACCTAAAGCAAGACTACAAACCTAAACTGCTGTCGATAGTTTTGATTCTCAGTGTTCGTGGCACTTTAGTCAGAAAATTCATGTTGGCGGCCCACGATTTGGGGATGACGAGGGGTGATTGGGCCTTTTTGGATGTAGAAATCTTCCAGGTAGGAGAAACCAAATTTTCCACGTCTGTAAATGCTACATTATTTCTGTGACTATAAGGCGAAACAACCTACCCTAATGTGCATTAGTATTTGGACACTTTCACATAATTGAAAGTGCATGAAATACACGTTTTTAGTTATATTAATTGATGTCACATGTTATTCTTATCGGTATTTATAAACCTTATACAATAGTCGTCTGAGGTAAGATCTGTAGCCAAAATTATATTAAAAAATTCTACTTGAAGTGTATTTTGTTCAATTCCAATAATGTAAGCATCCAAATATTTACGTAGGATAGTGTATGTCACATTTTCATAAAATTCAGATTAAGCCCTTAATTGAAATATAGAATATAGAATTTATATTTACAGAAAGAAAAGAGAGCATTAAAAGAATTTTTTCACTTAAAGATTAAAGAAATAAGGTTTCGAGAAGACATAAGTCCATAAGATGGTACTGAAGTTGAAAATTTTAAACGCCAATATTTCGAAAACAAACCATGTGACTTAAGTCGTTTTGCCTTGCAACAACAGGTTTAACACGTTCGCTACCATACGTCACATAGTGAGACACCCCTATTCCTTTTCAAAGACTCGTGTCACGTAGGTGGGATAGAATTTATTTTCAATTTTCAGTTTTATACATTCACGTAATTTTTTTTTTAATTAATGGAAATGTTTCTTCACAGTAAAAAGAGTGGTGAAATACACTTAGAATTTTCATTTCAGTTTAAGTATTTTTACACATTATGTCTTAAAAAATATGATCCTAAATAAAAGCGATACATTATAAAATATATTTTTATTTTATTTATCTCAAAACATAGTTCTTTGCTACAATAATGACACGGCTCGAAATTTTTTCTATTTCTGAATTATTAGTAGAAAAAATATTTCTTGCATTAAATGATGACATCACCTCGTTTTCAGGAAGATCATGATTTTTTAGTTATGTCACTGTTGCAGCAAATGGGCGATATGTTGACAGGTGGTCTATAAGAATGAAAATTCTATCCATAATCCAGCGTCATGCTTGTGTAGTGTAATATACAAACGACTCAGCTTCAGATTTGAGCATATTTCAATAATAATATTATACATATATACAAAAACGAGTGTCATATTGTGCAAAACTAATATAATCCAAACGTGAGCTACAATAATCGACTTTTTCCTCAAACGGCGGTAGCGAACGTGTTAAAGTTATATTCCCTCCACTATATCTTCGAAATAATCAGGGTTCTTATTGGGGTGAACACGACTGGGACGTCGGTGATGAAGATGACGCCGTGGCTAGAAAAGCTTACGAAGCTTTACTGAGAGTTTCCCTTTTGCAACCAACCAGTCCTAGGTTCCAGGATTTCGCGGAATCTGTCCGCCAGAGGGCGCAAACTGATTATAATTATACGTTCTCGGAAGGAGAAGAGGTGAGATAGTTACATGAAAATGATAAATATTAAAATACATGTGTGTCCCAAAACTGATGGTATAAGCGAAAAGGAAGTGATTCTATATGAAAAAAGAAGGCGAAAATATAGAATAAATTTTGAAATTATGGTCAGGTGCAAATATATGGAAGTGCAGTTTTGAATGCTTGAACTTTACGGTATACTCTACTGGGAACTCTACTGGGTCCCTAACTCTACAATGTGCTAGAAACATTTCTCTTTCCCCGTTTACCTCTCAAACGTTTAAAACTGTAATTCGGTACACATGTACTCAGCCAAAATTCAAAGTCAATTTCCTCAAAAATGAAGCATGATATAACAAATTTTTATTCCACATTTTCGTCTTATTTTTTCATGTAGAATCACCTCCTTTCTGCTTGTACCATCAGTTTTGGGACATCTTATAATTATATATTACTAACAAAGATATCACTGCTAGTATACATGTATTTTGCTATACACGTTACTCGATGAATATAAATAAATTGGCAGATATTACAAAAATTGTACACACTTTCAGAAACTTACGACCGTTTATAAATAAAACATGCAACTAATACAAAAACCTTTCTCTTCTTATAATTATTCTTGTGAAACTAAAATTTAAATTAAGTCGGAGAGTTGGAGAACTGTCCAAGTCCGAAAATCACATTTTGAGATATTTGATTTCAACGTGTAGTTCTGTGTATTTTACGTAACTAAATATGAGAGCCATATCTGCTTTAATTATCAATATTCCAGAAACACACAACGTCTTAAAAATGTCTGTTTTATGTCCATTTTATGCCTGAATGTTTTACAACATAATTTAGAAGCCTTAAAAACATCCGACAGCGTACGTCTTAAAGATTTTCGAAACTTACGTTCATAAGACGTTTTAAAGACACTCTATATGGATGTCTTAAAGACTTACACTTTTGAACTTCTCAAAGACGTTTTAATAGATGTAATTTAGACGTCTTTAAGGCGTCCTAAAGACACTGCGTTGTAACTTCGGACATTTTAAAGCGCCTTTTGGACACTTTTAAGACTTTATCGAATGTCTTCAAGACATTTTTAAGACGTCTTTGCGCTACATGGGGGTTTCCCATCAAATTATGAAAAAAATCTAACTTGGGACATTTAATTAATTTCCACCTATATCCTGTCTCTACAAATTGCGGAATACGTATCTCTTTTTCGAGCCCCTAAGAAATTGCCGCCCCTAAAGGATCACAAGCGAAACGTCTGATTGATCCCCAAACTTATAGGTGAACTTTTTCATCGGAGCTTTCTACGATGGCGTCTATTTGCTGGGGATAGCACTGAACGAGACTTTGGCTGAAGGGGGCGACATCAGGGATGGTATATCGATAACCAAAAGGATGTGGGACAGGGACTTCATTGGTATTACAGGACACGTGAGGATAGACGACAATGGAGACCGGGACGCGGACTACAGCATCCTGGATTTAGACCCCATCACAGGAAGGTCAGAAGCAATTAAACGCTCCTTCTATCGTTGGCCATACTAATCAAGCCCCATTCTCTGTGAAGATAAGAGACGAATTTAGTTTGGGGAGCTTTAGTCTCTCTATCCCCCTTCAATTTAATTTTCAATGACATTTAGACCGTTGAAGTGAGCGTAATTAATATCTCATAGTAAAATATCAACCGTGACCCTTGTTGCCTGAATGACAGCACATTAGATAACATCAGAATGAAACTGCTAGGTTCGAGGTGGTGGCTCACTATTTAGGAGTGAACCGAGAGTACAGCCCAGTTCCGGGAAAGAAGATCCACTGGCCTGGGGGTAGAGAAGGTCCTCCAGCGGATGTTCCTGAATGTGGATTCCTAGGGAATGACCCAGCGTGTACTTCGAGGACAGAGGCTTACACGTTCGTCGCTTACACGAGCTTGGCTTTGACAGCGTTCTTGCTGGTTGCTGTTGCTGCTACTTGCGTCTTGTATAGGTAAGATTTTCGATTAGAAAACATTAATTTCACTCTAAAATGAATAGAATCTGTGAGTTGAATAACAGTACAACTAAAAAATTAGCCATTTACAAATAATCTCAAAACTATATCTGGACTCCAGAGCCAAAGTGTATTAAGTTACATTAACAATCAGTAGACTTAATGCACTTTGATTCTGGGATACAGATATGTAAAAAACGTAGAACTACATGTTGGAATTAAATATCTGAAAATATGTTTTTTAACTCGACCTGTTCTTCAATTCACCGATTCAATTGATTCTTCTACAGACATTTGAGGTTGTCTGCGGATTTAAATAATATGTCTTGGAGGATTAGACCTGAAGAATTGCTTCTCGAAATTGGGAAACCCTTCTCTTCGAAAATTAATTTGCACCAAGCGATAGCTGAGGTGAGCGAAAGATTTAAATAAACTATGTGAAGAGGAAATTTAAGTGAGATTATTGAGTTTATTCCTACCGTGATAGAATTTTGGGTTGGAGTCACGAATTAGACGAGGATCGCAACTTAGTTGTGGCTCTCTGCCACCGACTATAGTTTTTACCACAGTTGGAATTTACAAGGGCGAAAGAGTGGCTATTAAAAAAGTTACCAAGAAAAAGGTCGTTGACATCACGAAGAAGCTGCTGTGGGAGATCAAGCAAGTGAGAGATGTTACTTCTGAAAATACTGTCAGGTACGACTAAATATAGAAATTTTCAAATAAGAGAACAGACACTTTTGTGATAAACAAGATAAACAATATTTAATTTTCAAATGAAAGAACAGTCACTTTTATAATTTTATTTATTTAAATAAAGATTTAGAAATTGACAGTTTGTTTTTATACCTCTTTATGAATTCCACAACCTGTTGCTTGCTAAATTACATAAACTTTTCAACATACATGTACAACATTGAGGCAACTGAAACAGATCACTGCAAAAACTCGCCTGCTCTTAGTGATAAAAAAATTCATCAGAACAAACTTGATTGGTTTCGAGGGGACACCTAATTTGATGTCAAAGGATGATATAAGGGTATATGATTTATGGATAGAAATATGAAGGTCAAGTTTGTTGTTTTAAATGAAATCACATACTTTTTAATATATCAACTAATACAACCCGTATTTTTTACAAAAACATACTAAGTAAATTAATATAAAACTATTAATTTAAGGGATGTTTTAATTTGAAAATAGAGAAGTAATATTTGTACTTATTTAGATTTATGTATTATTTAGTGATACGATTACGTATCACGGAGACTATATTAATAGTCTTTTACAAAATAGCATAGAATTTTGACATAACTTGAACCAGACTAACCGCTAAATCATTTTGTTTTAGATACTAATATCAATTATCTTTTAAAATATACTCCATACTAAAGTTTATGAAAAGTTAGTTGCTTTGTTACGCAAACTTTCTAATGAAATCGTAAACGAAGTGATACGGATGAACTTGTTTCATTTTCTTTACTATTTCGTAAAAGAGAATGTATCCCATAAAAAACATTATCGTAGATTGGTATACTACTATCCCTTTGTAATTGTTGGATTAATATATTTTCTAGATTAATGATTTTCTATCATAAATAGATTAATACTTTTTTGTGCGTAGAAAATGACGAGCTGCATTAATTACTCTAAAAAGTTTGAAAAAGAATAGATTACCGTGACTTAAGTTTCTTTGTAAACATTCTTCAATGACCATCGTAAAGTCCAAATTTAAAACCTGTTGAACTATGAAATTATTTAAAAAGAGGTGTTAGCAATAAAACATTTCAAAATACAAAGTAATTTAAAAATATTTTAAATTGGTTTCAGATTTATCGGAGCATGTATTTGTTCCCCTTCACCAACAGTCTTAATCCTGACAGAGTATTGTCCTCGAGGATCTTTAAAGGATGTGCTCGAGAATGACGCCATCAAACTGGATTGGAATTTTCGAATGTCCTTAATCCACGATATTGTTAAGGTAGAGCAGGTGCAGAGTTTGTGCGTTTATTTCTTTATAAAACTTCAGTTCTGTTCACTCAATGCTACTTTTTCTAGCAACCGCAAAAATAATAAGTAGAATTCATAAGTATTAAAAATCTTGTATTTTTCACAGGGAATGTCCTATCTTCATGCCAGTGAAGTTTCAGCACATGGAAAACTTCGATCGTGCAACTGTCTAATTGACGGTCGATTTGTCTTAAAAATTTCAGATTTTGGTTTGAAAACTCTCACTACACCCTCAGATCTAATCATGGATGGCACTTACTATACCAGTATGTAAAAATGAATTTGATTCTTTTTTTTGTTGTTTATTACTAAATATATGGTAGATTTTTACTGATGGTACGTCGCGCATCGCTGTCTGTACACTGGATCCAAAGAATTAAAAAAATTCCTTATATACCTTCCAAGTTTCCAAAACATCATCCAATAGATGTTATTACTATATGCTACTTTAACTTTTTTATACAAAGCAAAACGTAAATAAAAATGTAGAAAAATGTAGTCAAATGTATGTCAATTAATGGACATACAGTAACATTTTTTGGGGATTTTTACATTACGTTAAGTATGATGTTTAAAGAAAAAAATAATTTGGCAACACCGACCTAAACGAGTAGCTATAATTATTTAACTTAATACTCATTACATGCAACACATATGCAATTTGTACAATAATAAATTGGTCAACGTTTCTTTTCATCATTTTAAAAAATACTGATCTAATAACTGAATATCTACTTTTAATGCACGTAAAAATTTAAAAGCTAATAAAAACCCGCAAAAAGCAAAATTTTCAAACCTTAGAAAAAACTGATGCAGTCTGCAACCTAGGTAATTTATGACCTACTCTCAAAACTATCACGTTCGCGTTCGAATACGAACGATTCAAATGCGTCGTTTGTTTAACAGAATCCTACATTTATACCTTAAATTTTTATTAAGAATAGAATCCAGATTTCGCCTATTTTCCATTTTGAAGACAACTGAAAAGCAAAAATAGTCTTAGTCGTAAACGACCCAGATTGCAGACAGAGGGTTGAAAGGATTTTTTTATTAATACTTTAAATGTTAATTTATTATATACGAAGTAACACCCAAATAGATAGTTCGACTTTGGTTGCGTATTCTACGCTTCCTAAACTGAATAAAGGTCATATAAACACAGATCTCGAAACTTCCTATCCAAGATATCGATAAATGTACTCTTTATTTATGATGGAATAGTTTAAAAATACTTCAAAATTACTTAAGGAAGTTACAGTCTATTTCCCAGTAGCTGATCATGTTCCGATACCTAAACACTAAAATTAATTATATTTAATTGTAAGCATAAATTCTAAAAGGATTAAAAAAAATAATATAAAACCGCATTTATTGGGAACATTTATTGAGATAATTATTTTACAGAAAATTATTTTCTTCTGCTATTTTACATTATTATGTACGCCTCATAGGTATCAATATTTCATGAACTGTTAAAGGTATCAAAAAATTCTTAACGTATTGTGAATTTTGTCACATATGACAATTACGTATTCAGTTCTTAAATGTTTATTAGTGTGTATTAAGTGTGTATTATTGTTATAAAATAATTGTTTTAAATGTCACCGTAAATAAAAATTCAAGTTAGGTCAGTAGAACATGCAAATCATGCAATTAGTCTTCCTCAATATAATTGTCATTAAGATAATTTCGTACAGTTCAAAGGCCCGCTGCAAATATGCGTTTTTTGCCGTGTTAGTATGTCTTTCCATGTTTTCTACAATTGAAAATTAGGAATTATCCTTGTTGCTACAACTCGCTGTGGCAAATCGCCGAAGCGGCAAAACAACGCTCGTCTGCAACAAACTTAAAAAAGACTAAATTTCCACCGTGCATAGATCACATTCAGACTCGTATTACCAATATTACGATTTCTAATAGATAGTACGGGACATTCAATGTCTGAAAACTATGTATATTCATATTTTGGATAGGAAGAATTTCTGAACGTATGTTTGTGACTTTTTTCATCCTTAGGAAATAGTACCAAAATTAATCAAATTGATTTGATAAGATTAAATATCAGTGCTTTGGTATTGACTTTCTGTGGTCTCCTCGAATTATTAAATCTCTTAAAGTTGTAATAAAAATGTTTAACAGAACTGCTTTGGATCGCACCAGAACTCCTGCCAGTGACAGTGACACCAGGAAGTGCAGCGACCCAAAAGGGTGATGTCTACAGTTTCGCGATTATTTTAGAGGAAATTGTCGTCCGTGGTGGGCCGTACGAGACCGTCAAAGCGTTCATGACCTCGCAAGAGGTACTTAACTCTTGTAATTAAAGTATCTATTTACATGTGTTGTTGAGAATTTTTTTTTTATTCAATAAAGATCGTCAGCCGTGTCGCAACCTCTGAAACGCCACCATTTAGACCGGAAGTGACTCCGAAAGACTGCCCTCCAGATATCTTATCCTTGATGGAGAAATGCTGGAACGAAGTGCCCGAGGAACGGCCGTCCTTTCACACGATTCGTGGAACAATACGTGGTATTATGAAGTAAGAACCTCCGTCGTTATTTCTGCTTAAAAAGTGATGTCGATGCAATAAATGTAAGACAAAATAAAACGAAATTAAGGAAAGATTTTTTTCTAGGAGACAACAAAAATGTCATTTTTAGACTTTTTATAACAAAATAAACAAGATGACAATCTATGGTTTTTGACATTTTATTATATATCTTTTGAGCATATCAAAAATTATATAATTTTTTATTTTATCCAAATATGTATGTAAAACCGTTCGTGTCGCGTATCATGACAGTCCCTGAAAAATTCTTTTTGAGTAATGGGTCTATCAATTGAAAACCGTATACCATGCTTTTTTAATAATTAATTAGAAAAATCCAATGACCATTTGATAATTGTCTTCAGTGATACTTAACTGTTCGTCCATAAACTTTGTCATAAAACACGTGTGCTCTAATGAATTATTCAATTGTATTTATACTTATATGCTTCGATCTTATTTTCGATTTACTCAACAATTCGTAAAGTAATGTTTAATTGAAATCATAACAATTTTCAATCTAGAACACAAATATTACTAAAAAACAGAAATTAACGAAAACAAACGAAATTTAATATTAAATGAATTTAGACGAAATAATAGTGAAAGTAATATTTGTGTATATAGTTGCAAAAGAATGGCTTGAATGAAAATTGGGAACAATATACCAAATATGGTGAATGAAATTTTTATCTTCTCCATTGTTAGTCGAGATCAAGGGCAATGTAGTCTCCCTTATACGGTTTTACCCACCTCTATTAGGCAAAACTGGAAAAAGTAGACATTTCGTTTTATTGTTAATATAAGTAGTATGTTTAAACTTTTCAACTGTTAATTAAAAATGTTAATTAAAAATGCTTTTAATAGGTAAAATTTGAATTTTACAATTGGATTTATAAATTAAGAAGTTATAAGCCTAGAAAGTTAAGTATATGGTTTTATCACGCTTTCCCCTGTATTCTTAAACTGCATGAAATTTCTGTGGCAGGGAATCTACGAAAGTAAAAAAGTTTTTATATATTAATTTTATTTAATAGTAATATTAATTTTATTTAATTTCAAATTAAGCTTGAATTCTAATGTACTTACCTAATAAAAATCAAAAAGTAATATCCTAAAATAGTATGTTCAATTACTGAGCTACAATTCAAGTGTTGAGATATACATACATTTTCCGATTGTCCACTTACTGAGATGTATCTTAAGTATTGAGGTATTAGGAACTGGAACATTGACCTTACCTTTCTCAACACCACGGGCAGAAGTTCTCATAATAAGCTACTTATTCAGTGTCGGGAAAGTATCGCAACATCGTAGAAAATTTTTATAATTTTCCAGGGGTTACTGCGAAAATTTAATGGATGATTTGCTCAGACGAATGGAGCAGTATGCTAATAATCTGGAGGCTCTTGTTGAAGAGAAAACGGAACAACTAAGTCTGGAGAAGCGACGAAGCGAGGAACTCCTCTATCAAGTACTTCCAAGGTAATTCCTGTTTTAACTATTTTGTTCAGTAACTGTTCTTCAAAAAAAGAGTTGTATACTTTAACGGTTGTTACAGACAAGTAGCATGTCAATTAATGGCTGGTGAATTGGTACAACCGGAGCAATTTGAATGTGTGACGATTTACTTCAGCGACATAGTGGGTTTTACAGCTCTTTGTGCACAAAGCACACCAATGGAGGTAGTGGACTTTTTGAATGACCTCTACAGTACCTTCGATCGTATTATCGAATTCTATGATGTCTACAAGGTACTTTTCCTTAATTTTAAATGCTATCTACAGAGAGAACACTTCTACATACAATGTATATCTATACTAGGGATGGGTTCCTTGAAACGTCGAAATCTCGAAATCCTTCACAGCCTAAAAACATTTCAAGTTTCGAGAATTCGAAACTTTGTACTTTTGCATGATTTGAAATTCTCGAAACCCAGATAAAAAGAAAGTATCCAAATTTTAAAGAATACTACATCAAACCTCAATCAGTATTCTTTGAAAACGTTTTCAGTACATCCGGCACTATATTCGATAGAAAGAAGAAGTAGATGAGATTCAGAAAGAGTTCGGACGTTAGTATTCTTGAACAAAAATCTGGATTACCTTTTTTGTATAGTTATGTCTTTATTTTGTTTAACTATGGTCGATAAATGTATCTAAAAATTTTGTCGAAACTTCAGTTCTTAAAACAAAACAAAACCAGCACTTTAAGTTTCAAGAATTTAGGAGTTTCGAAATTCGAATTTCGAGAATTTAAAAATTAAGTTTCAACCCACCGCTAATCTATACGATTTGATAAAAAACATTTTGCGGAATTTAATTATTATGGATATATGTACATATGAACAACTGAAATTTAGTAAAAAATAACATACTTTTTATAATTAGTTATAAGAATGCTTTGCTTACCAGACTTCCATCGCCAAAAACATTTTGTTGTTTTTATAATATTAATAAATGAACTCTAATATACACAGGTGGAAACAATAGGTGATGCATACATGGTAGTATCCGGTTTACCAGAAAGAAATGGTGATGAACATGCGAGAGAAATTGCTTTGATGACACTAGCAATCTTGGATTCCGTAAAATCCTTCACTATAATGCACAAACAGAATGCTCAACTAAGTGTTCGGATTGGAGTACACAGTGGACCTGTTTGCGCCGGTGTAGTGGGCCAAAAGATGCCACATTACTGTCTTTTTGGTGACACCGTAAATACTGCATCAAGAATGGAATCTTCAGGATTACGTAAGTTTCGGAAAAATACTTAATAATATTACGTTAAAAATAAATAGATCCAAAACCTAGATTGTTCAATAATTATATTCTGGATTCTAATCCTTAAAAGGCACAAATTTACGCTTAAATTCCTTCAACAATAATTAATAAAAGTCTAAGTCTAAGTTCTATAAAATAATATTTTTATTACGCAGCATTACGTATCCATGTGTCTGAAGCAACGAAACGCATCCTCGATAAATTTGGATCTTTCAATCTGGAACTCAGGGGTGAAGTGGAGCTAAAGGGAAAAGGAAGAGTGACTTCCTACTGGCTGAAAGGTTGCTCAGAACCAGATACTAGATTACCAACTCCAAAATACCGTAGACATAGCGTTAGTTCTCCAGAAAACAATTTGAATCCTCTGATATTCCCTCCAAATAATACAAACGGACCAAAGACAAATAATAATACTTTTATTAATTTATCTGAGCTACAATAAAATGCATTTTTATTTTTTATGCACTTTCAAATACCATTTCAGTGTTCACATATTCAACATAACTTAAATTTCACGCTACAAATTATAATTATAATAAATTTATTTAAATTTCATCTATTACAATATGTGGATTCAAAATTTTACATGACATATAGTTTATATTATATATAAATAGAAGAATCTGCAATAGGCTTTTGTCGACAGACATGTGCATTAAATTGACAATTTTAATGGCAGCACAACTATTTAAAAATTTAATCTTTGTTTGTGCAGACTATGATGCATTGATGAACACAATTTAGTACACTTGTCTATCAACAATAAATCTACATAAAGCTTGTTTGTTTTAGTTAAAAGAAATCAGCAAGGTTACCAAAAGAAATTTTAATAAAAATTGTTGCTCTTTCGAAAGTTACTCTTTCGAGTATCTGCATATTACTTGCTATAACATTTGTGCCATACTATTTAGTATCAACACAGTGTACATTTTTTCATGTGTATATGTGTAAAGACTACAGCAGAATTAGCATCTTTATTATCGTTACAATTATCACTACCATAATTGATTATAAACCTCTGTGTTCTATACTCTTTACTGTTAACTCTAAAAAGTGTCAATAATTCATTTATCATAAAATCTTGACAACAGTAATTACTGCGTCAAACTACTTGGATGCCAGGAACATTATTAATCTGTAACAGTGAAGCAGTATGTACATTTAAAGATATTCTCTAAAAACGGCTCAATAAAGTTTGTTGTGTAAATGCATACTGATTACTCACCTAAAATTAATAGCTCTCGCAGCAAGAAGTCTATTGCACTCTGCCGTATCAGGTAAGGGTAAAGGTAAGTAAGGACTTTCATTCTCTTGGTCAGTAAATTCAAACTTATGAATTCTTGGTTGTACTTTCATATCTCCGAAGGGACCTTTCAATATCAAATAATGAAGCGGTAACGGATAGATTGTTTTTGTTTTCAAAATCAACTATAAAAGTACAATATTTTTAATGATTTCCATTCACCTAAAATTTTCACAATCGCACGATAAAAATACATAACACATACTTGATAAGTCATGTCCCTTTCAGAACTTTGTGTAGGATCACGCTGACTATTGTTGATTCTTGCTTTTACAACCCAGTGATTGTTAAACGCCGTAAAACGTGAAGTTTCATAAAAGAGTTTATGTACAAATTCGTCTGTACGATACGGCTTCATCTGTAAATCTATAAATGATGAAATCCAACAGATAAATTACGTTCTCTGTTTAAACGTTAGAAAATGACAATGAAAAGATTGAATATAGTAATTAGTAATATTCCAAATCAGTCAATGATACAAAAAACACAAAGAATCAGGTCTAATTCAATTATCTGATGAAAGACAATTATTCCTGTTGTTGCTAGACAAAGCAGAAAATAAAGTTTGAATGAGATTTCAAAGGCCTTAATGCACAAGAAACGGATACAGACCGTTGAATGTGATTTTCTCGTAGGACAAAAGATCAAAGACATTGTCATACAGCCTACGTTCTTCTAAGGTTCGGGCGTCAATTTCACGTAAAGCTTCCATAACGTCTAAGCCTGAACGATGAGGATGTACACAATGTTCTTCATGTTCTGGACGTTCATGATTGGGCCCACGCCATGGACAGCCTATTCTACTATATTTGCAGCTAGATATTCTGTACAAAGGAAAAAATAATATTAATAATACTATGAACGTATCTATCAGCACTTTTACCCCTATCAACCTTTAGTCACCTTTCTTCGCACATTGTTTCTTCATGGCGTTCCAAGGAATTTCGAGGAAATTCCTTGGCACAATATTGACATTCTGCTGGTAATTCTGATACTGCTTTCTCAACTGCCAGATTTCGAGATGGAGATGTTTTGCTGATCTCAATTCTGCAATTGGGACATGTTGCCATTTCATCTCTCAGCCTGGCATCTGCGAGGACATGAGTGAAGCAACCAGCACACATCAAGTGTCCATTTGTACACTGTGAACATTGTTACAACATATTACTAATGCTCTTAGTTTCAATCTTCTGGAAAATATAATCCTAACATTGTTGAAAATTTGATCAACCTGAGGTAAATTTACCGTAAAGTATGTACAGCTATGTGCAAAATTTTAATCCTATCGTTATTGATATAAGATTAATTGAAATTAAAAACTTTTCCTTTGTCGTTAGTATTTTGCACAAGCTCCCATACTATTTTCTTTCTTAAGAAACATATACAACCCTTGCAACAATACATTAAACAAACTAGAATAACAAAACTAATGTCATGTATATTACCATGATTTTGATGTTTTTAAACCTGAAACACAAAATCGTAGTAGTGCTATTAATAATTCAAGTAATTATTTGCAAAACCAGCAGGTTCAAAACAATGTGAATATTGCCAAAAGCAACCATCATTAATACTGCCAATGTTAATAATAGAAAGGAAGAGAAAAGGATAATGATGCTTGGGATAAGTGAAAAAGGGTATCATATGCGAAATAACTAACTAATAACCTTTAACAATATTTATTTTGTTTAATGCTTCTCAACTATACATGTTACACAGATTTTCTGAAAATACGCTTTCTCTCTCTCACTCTCACTCTCTCGCTATTAATTATAATTGATAAACATCAATTTCGCATGGGTCTACAATAACTTTTCCTAGTAACTAGTTTCTGAATATTTCCTCCACTTCGATATTGCCTCTTACAATAAACATAATACTTTGTAATAAAAAAATATTTTAATATTATGTACTAAAGACTATAAAGATTTGGTGACTTAAATAATCTTTTACCTTTCTAACTGACTTTATTGAAATACTAACACGAATGTAAAGTTGAAATTTAAATTACTTGTGCATACTTATAAAACCCAAATATTTTGCGTAGTATCTACAAATTCACAAATGCATGAATACAATTTGTGTACCTCCACAAATAAAAATGGTACATTATGCGCTTCATCAGCGCAATAAATAACTTATATATACATGTCTCTACTGTGATGGGAATAAACGCAATATTTTTCCCACTTTTTTACAGTTACTGAAAATACCGAATATAGAATGTGTTATACATATATTCCTGTTAATAAAATCCAAAGGGACCAACTGAGAACAAAACATAATAGTACAAGTGGACTGGAATACTACAAATTTAATGATAGAGGAGCTTTTTAAAATAAATATTACTAAAAAATGGGCTCATTGCTTGAGCATGCATACATACAATAATTCTCTTTGACATATTGAGTATATTTCTTTCTCGCAGTTTGTCAAGAATTCGCATAGAACGTACCTCATCATGAGAATTACTTTACATGCATGCATAAACATATTTTATCATAGGTATGATTCATTATGTACAATATAAACAGTACAATAGGAAGCAAGCAATGTAATTTACTGCAATATTAAATGTTTTTTAAATTTTAGTTCAAAAAATTTATTGTTATCCTATGTATAACAAAGTTTTATTATAAATTGGAATTTGCTAATTTTATAAATACATTTAACAATAAAATATTTCATGTATTTGCTATTTCACCATTTAATACCATTTTTACTGAGAAAAACATTTAGTTACCTACCTGCATTTATTTTATTATTTCAAAGAAAGCAATATGAATGATTTCTTTAGGTTTTTGCAAAGAAAATAGTTTAATTTGTCTTAAATATTTATACAACTGAAATAAAATCAAAATTTATACAACTATAGATCTTATCTTCCTATAATACCAGAAAAATAAACCTTATCAAAAGGACAAAGTATTTAAAAACATGTAATTGTCAAGAGAAAAGGAAGGTAAGAAAAATTGGGCAGAGTGAGAGAGAAAGAATTCAACAATATAAAAATGAAGTAGTATCAATGATCATTGTTAATTGATCAAAACTTCAACTCAATCAGAATACCAATAAAATCAGTAATAATATCACAAGAAGGTATTCGATAACGACATATAACAAATCATGACCTTTGATCATTCGTCAAAACTGGTATTCATTGTTTGTCAATTCTCTTTACAGTTCAAGCTTCGGCATACGCTATGTGCAATAATCCTACAAGTATATTTGTCAACCACATTTGCCAAATGCTCATAGGTGTTCACCTCAAGCATTGTAGTGCAGTACACTGAACACCCATCAACATTCACAGCACTCAAACGGTTAACAATCAAAGTAATATAGAAATTAAATAATAAAGGTGCAATTTTCTAAAGGAATTCCAACAATGTAACTCTCACTGTACATTCTATCTTAAATAACGCGAAACTGTTACTAGATACGAGAATATTGACCACAGTTAAAGAATAATAACCGAGAACGAACAAAAGACAGTTGCAGACGGAGAACGCAACAAATTGTGACAGTACACAGTATACGATCAAGAGCAAGTTTAGATAAATCATGTTTGCAAGTATGTAGATATACTATATACATATACGTATATACATGTTGCAGTAGGGTACAACGAGAAGTCACCCATCGACCTCGGGTGAAAATGTCGGATAGAAACAACATCGGTCGTAATAACGACGTCCAACGTTAAGATACAGCCAATATCGATCAGAATAATGTATAATACGTAAATATCAACTGCGGATGATACAAATAGGGCTCAAGGGAAGAGATTATTAGAAACTTACCTGATAGACAGCCGCCTTGGGCAAATCGAGGCAAACTGCGCAGCAGAGGATGCCGCCCAAGCGATGCTCCAACTTCTGCTCGGTTTTCCCATCGCTTCGCGACACTTTACGGCGTTTCTTGTCGGGTTCGAGGAAGTCCTCTATTTTCTCGAGGTCGTCGCGAATCGGGGTAGCCGAAGGGGCCTGCTCCGAAACGCTACTCGACGAAGCAGCTTCGTTGCTCGGGTCCGCCATATTGATTGTTTTGATTTTTCTTCGCCACAAGCCGCGAGAAATAATGCGCAGATGTCAAACGCAGACCACGCAATAGTCGCCTAGATAGGGGCAACCACTGATCCGCCACTTGGTCCCTATTTTATCGAACGTGTCGATGTTCTCGTTCTTGGATTCCCAGCGGACTCTTATCGAATTATTTTGATAACGATGTAAGTTTGACAACTATCTTTTAAAAGACTGAACAAATTTTTTCATCGAATTACATATAAACCTTTTTTTTATTGTCTGGTATTCTTTAAGGTAGAATTAAAATGTTCGATTATGATGTTGATGTAATAACTGTTTAGGCGTTTGTATTTCTGTTTACTAACATTCTTATATGTACTTATAAGAAATGCATAGACAAAATTGATTTTAAAATTAATAATTTTCATGCTAGTTTCGTACTTAAAAATTCTTATATTTGTTATGGGTAGCATAGGTAGTAAAAAATTTTTAAAGCAATTATTCATCGATTGGTGATCAGAAAAATCTAACAATCTTTAGTTTCTATTTTAAAATGGAATGTGCATTATTTTTTATTTACATGTATTAACTGCATCTTTCAAATAATGGGAAATAAGAACATTGAATTTCATGTGTCTACACTTCTGTTGATCTCAATCTCGATTATATTATTCTTTTATCGATACGCAAACCTTTGAGTAATTATGAAAACTGTATATAAAAAACTATTAATCAATTATTATATTTTGTTTATGACACAAAGAATTACTCGATTAAAATTTAATATATTTTATAATCTATTTTTAATTTTATTTTCGCTATTACTATTATGGGTAGACATTGACCAATAAAATGATTCAAATACAGTTTTGAAACTCGACGTAAGTTCGCGCGCTCCCGGCGGACAACAGTCGATCACGGAGTCTCGAAGGGGTGACTTCGATATTCTTGTATTTGATTGAATTTTATTTGTTAAATACATTTATTTATAAGAAAATATTAAATGAGGCACGTTAATTTCAACTTTATTACATCATCGTTCATAAATGTGTAATATTTACAGAAATATCCACTTCTTTTTGTACCATAATTTTCAAATATCTTGGACACTGTGTTCAGTCATGTATCACAGTATCGTGAATTGGTTTCAATTTTCAGATCTTTGCTAAAGGGTGCTCTAATAAAGAATAATATGCAATACCACAGATTACAATTATGTTACAGAATTACTTTTGTATGATATAAAATTAGCATTTCTTAATGACGTAACTGTCGTCTACAAAATTTTTAACGGTTTTTGCTTCTTTATAAAATGGCGGTTTCTATCAAATTTTCGAACTATAAATTCGAGATCACTATTTCACATATATTAAATGTATTTATACTTCAATTTATGTAATTTTTATACGTGTATGTACATATTGTTCATGTATTATAAAAGCGACACAACTCAAGAAAGTATGTTTTCGAGGGGAAACAACAAACTACATATGAGTGTAGGAGAAATTTATTTGTTTAATACATAATATTGACATAAAGAGTAGTTTTACTTAATGAAAGTTATCTTACTTGAATAATTAGTGTAAAAAATAATTATGTATGTGTTACTTGCGTTAAGTGATTTTCTTGTTTTAATTTAAATAATTTTTCATTTACATTTGAAGATTTCTTTAAATAAATTCAATAATTTTGATTTTTAGCTAATAAACTTTTATAATGAATAGAAGTGCATTTACCAACCTGATTTATAGTTGTAATTAAAAGATTACATTTTTCGAGTTGTATCACTTTTGAAATGCGTGTGCGATATGTACACGAGTACCCACATATTAGAGGTTTCTATTTCACATTTATTTAAATACTTGTCTACATGTGTTCCTTGTATGTACTTGTTTGTTTAATATACATCCACAAGTATGATTTCTACATTAACTAGCTCATGAAAAATTGACAAATTTATATTTTTCAGTATTTGTTGGCAAGAGCAACGTTACTGGAAAACTTCAATATCAAGGTTAAAATTCGGATCATACTATTCATACAATGTGAGTCTTTAATCCAATTATTATTACGAATTTTGTGCTCATTAATAAAAAAGAGATGCTTCTTTTTATTCAATGGTGAAATAAAATTTATTGATTACAAATATGACAATAATAATACCAGTATTTGGTTAAAAGTAGAATAAGATTTAAATAAGTAACAGGAGATAGAATAAAATTGGATAATTAAATTTGCATAATCAATTCTTTATTCACAATTCGATACGTCATCTTATTTGTTTTGCACTTTGTAATCCCCTCTAAATTTATAAACTTTTTATATATTCCCCTTGTATAATTCATTATTAATAAATGTCGTAAATGATACGTTCTGCTAAATATATTTTTGTTTCTGGCTAGAATGGACGAACACTCGGTTAAATATATATGTATATACATACATATATGTATATGTATATATATATTATATGCACAGAACACTACAATCCACTCGATGACTACACGTAAAAACATATAACATAATTCGCGTGGAATATTCGTTTTTACGTTTTTTTCGAATAGTGCAACTCATATTAAAGCGCATTTATAAATTAATAATACAAATTATGGAATACAATATATTTAAATATGTTTATTCAGTGTGCCCTATTATAATCAACAATGAAATATATATTCATTAAAAAATACGTTAAATAAAAAAACTGAGAAAAAGGTCAGTTTTTTCTTAAAGCAATATATGAAGCAGATAATAAATGAATTTAACTAGATCTAAACTTCTTTGTAGATGTTTTTAATCGATTAGCACATATTTAATTATTTTTAATACAATGTATTTTTCAGAATATATTTTTTTGTAGATTAGAATTGAACACCTGGTATTTGTATATAAATAAACAAACTCCCTGTAAATGTTGAAATATTATATGTCTTGTTGCAGGAATATGAAATGAAATCAATCAAGACGCATTGTATTATGGTCTTGTATATTTCATTTAATTGTAATGATAAAAGATTCATAAAATTTTTGTCTTCTTTGCATTAGTTATGTGTTACATCATTCTTAAAATAATTTTCCGATGTGATACGGATAGCGTATTTACCATAGCTATCATTTTTATTATGCGCTGTATATTACTCAGCACCAAAATGTTTAATACTTTAAAAATGAAGGACGAAATAGGGATTGAAGTTTTGAATTCAGCAAAAATTTTGATTTTTCTCTAATATTATCGAAAGTTTGGCAAATTCATGGACGCTATTACTGCGCTATAAACAGTAGAAGAGTAGAAAAGTTTACTGCGAATACACACAAACGTTTGGAATTTGAACATCTCTACATCTTTGTTTGCAACGCAAGGATAAGTGTAAACGCTCTTTGTACTTTTCAATGGTATATCTGAAATACTCAGGTAATTACATGTAGCCGTAGCATCATCTAGAGTTTGGCATTTTGTTATATTCGAAGTACACTTCAAATACATAGTATTCAATTTTGGTGATACTAGATTAACGTATACGTTATTGCTCGTTATAAATAACTTCTCCCTTGGTCATGATTCGGTCACAGGCACGTTTTAACAAAAATATTAATACCGGCATAATTCTTGCTGATTATTCTGTGCATGAAACTGACATGATCCAGGGCATAAATATTCACCTTCCTATATACATGAAATTTTCAACATACTTAATTTATTATTATTTACAAATACACACAATTCTTTGTATTCCTCAGGACAAGAATTACTTTATCGTACAAAGTAAAACTTCGCTCAAATATTACCGCAATATATTGTCGAATATATATTACGGGGTTAATCTTGAGCGTTTCGGTCTACTCGTCGAAGATTTTTTTATTGATACCTCATCAGTGACTGCAAAGTAAAAGAAAAGAAATTGATGCTCACTCATGTGTACACGAGTGTAGTCTACCTATATTACTGGCTATATAATACAGGAATGACTGTAAATTCGACTTATAATTCAAAGAAAATATGGTATTAATACACATTAAATCGGTAATTTGAAGAAACGAATAAAGACAAAAAATCAAAATTACGATACTGTTACTAATAGTAAAAGCTTGCTCTACTTAGCAGTGATAAAAAACAAAAATCTTGCCATGAAATTTACAGATTAATTTTAAACTGTTATCGTGCTTTTGGACTTATTCCCTTCTTTAAGAAATCTATAAGATAAACTGTGCTTATGTGTTACTATAAGATAAAAACATAACAAGACATGTGTAAAGGGAATATCAAAAGAAAAGTTACATAAAAAATAGATATGTATACAAAGAATAATGTATACAGACTGAGCCAACATTCGTGGTACAAATGGGGTCAGAGAGATTCTATGACTCAAAATAAAACGAAAATAAAGAATAATAAAATTGCATTGGAGGCTTCATTTTCGAGAAAAATGTATTTTATAATTAATCGTGTACCTAGCTGATGCATGACGGTTATTATAATTGTTTTTGTATATGATACAATGTCAGGTACTTTTACTATCAGGACAAGCGACATGACGCGGTACACCAATGAAGAATACGCTGATATGATTTTTGCATTGGTGGTTTGTGATAGAAATGCATCTGCACTTATTACATGCACTTATTACGAACCTTAACGACGATTTAGTAAAGATAAATATTGATACTAAACAGTGTTTGACATTATTTTCTATGCGAAAACATTCACAGTAGTTGTCAATAGTAATATCTATAACATCGTCAATTTAGTGGTTGTGTAAATACTATGTAGATTAATTTTTAAATGCATTTGTTTCGAAAACGAAGCCTTCAATGCAATTTTGTTATTCTTTATTTTCGTCTTATTTTGAGCCATAGAATCGGTTTGCCCTCATTTGTACCAGGAATGTTGGGTCACCCTATATTAAAATGACTAAAACAACTTACTATGCAATTAAATAATAAATAAAAAAAAGTTAATACAAGATAAAGGGGTAAAGTATATCCTGCTACAATTAATTTAAATAAAAATCATTATGATCTATAAAATAAATTTTTAGGACAACTTATTTATATCAATGTACTGTAACAGTTGAAAGCGACTATACGCGTTCTACTTTGTACAAACAAAATGCGTTTGCTTTATAAAAATATGTAATAAATCTAGAGAACAGAGTCATTCCTGCACACATAGCTGATAATATCAGTTGGTTTCTTAATGCGAAAGTTAAATATTTGTTGTTCCATTTATCTTACTAGAAGGTTTTCTTCAAAATAAAGGAATTGATTAATTTAACGAATCCACTTACCCAATACATTGCGATTTTGCTCTGTTGTTATATCTTCACTAACAGATTGTTCCAAACTTTTTGCCTTGTTCAATTTCTGATTCTGTATCTCTGGCATTACAGCAAGCATTAAATTTGTGGAATTCTTTAAAGTGCCATATGACTGTTCCAATTGCTTCACCTTTTCATTAAGTCCAGCATTCACGCTGTAAATCTCGCTTACCTAAAAAAATTCACAGTTAATTAAGAAATTTGAAAGTATACTGTATACAAATATCAAATAGTTTTCTCTATTAATACTTACTTGATCGTTTAATTTTTGAATGGATGTTAATACGGTAGTTTTGACACACTCTCTCTGTAGAGATATTACTTTCATGCTAACGTTTTGCGTTGTTTCTTCAAGCAATACCAACGTTTCCTAAAAAATATGATATTAGTTACTATATAATTTTTATCACATAAATTACATAGTCACTATGTAATTTATTTATGTGAAATTATCCATTTCTATTTACATGATCCTTCTTCTGATCCTCGGCGACCCATTGCACAGCTCTTGATAGTGATTCGTTGATTCGTGACAAGTTATTCGTTAAATGTACTATCGCTGCATCCAATTCATCAGTCTTTATCTTCGTCTCGTTCGTGGTCAGCATCTGTGGCCTCTGGGTAATGTTAGATAATTCCAATACTGTGTTCTATAATTTGAGAAAGGAATAAATGATTAGCATGAACTCTTACTATCCATTGATAAGAATATCATTTCTTCTTTATTAACCTTGATACTAGTAATATTCTGTTGCATGACAGTCTGAGCATCTTGCACCCTTGCGTTCGACTCCTTCAGAGTCTTTACTGTGGCACTCAGATCCTGTATTTGGCTTCCAAATGATACCACGCTACTTGAAAGTGCTTTCAAGTCTCTTGGTACGTTGGCTAATTCGGGATCAGCTTTGAACCACTCTTCTACTCTATGTAAATCGCGTTGAATAACCCCTAACTGAAAACGATATCATTGGAAATCAAACATTTATTAAAACATAACCCAACAAGTTATTTGCCTTTAATAAGAAGTTTACCTGTGTCGTAAAATTATTAATCTGAAGCTTGAGATCGGATAAATGAGAGAATATAATAGTTTGGTTGTTTTGAAGGTCTCTAGATAGGGAATGACATTTCTGCAATGCGTCGGGAACGCCTTCGCTGCCAGCAATTACTGTAAAATAGAAATGTTCCTGTCTAAGAAATTAAACGTATTATAATATACAATAAATATGCATAATGAAGGATTTCAAAAGTATGCTCACTGAAAATATAGTAATGTATTTTCTCGTTACAAACTGGTTATTAATCTCGCATTTTCTTACATTTATAGCTTTCATAAGACAAAGTTTAGTTCCTGATACATAAATTATCTTGAAAGAGGTGTCTATTATTCATACACTTGTCGTTTATTTCAAATTGCGAATGTATTGCAAATCAGTACTATATTTGTTCTTTTAGTAAAACGAATTTGTTCAAATTAGAAATAAGTAAACGATTGAATGACTGAACCTCTGAGAACGAGAGCGATAAACTCATTGCATAATATCAATCACTAATGTTACTCATGTTGTTACAATTACACAATCATGCAAATTTATACAATTTTAAAATATATTACAAGTATATTTCGCCTGTACGACAATCACAGAGTGCCTGTACAAATATAGTTCAACTATAAAGCAGCTATATGCTGGTTATGCAACTAAAGTTCAATTATGTACAAACTGGACAATTCTGCGGATATAGAACAATACCTATATGACTACATTACATCATAATACAATAATGTGATCACACTGTGATTAGGTCCCAATTGCAATGTATTTGTGCAGCAATTATACAATCACATTCTGACATACAGGGTAACACCGAAATAGGTGATCCCACTTTGATAGTATATTCTATTTTTCCTAAGAATAGAAAAAGGATATATAAACACAAGTCCAAAACTCGTCCATGTGAAATATAAACACAGTTTTTATTTATTTTATCTGTTTTTTAATTTTTCCTATTAGGAGGATAGTAAGTAGTAATTTCCACTGATATATTCATATTTCAATGCGGTTTTTATATGATGGATTACACGAGTAAGGAATTGACAGAGGAGGACTACTTGCATGGCCTGCACGCTCTCCCAACCTAACTACATGGAATTTTATTTTCAAGAACAAACAAAAGGTTTACTTTTTGATAATAATGCTGTTACGAAATCTAGATACACTTAAAAACCGTACTATTACCGCATTTGTCAAAATTTTCAACACATTAGGAATTTTTTAACACCTTGAAAAGTTCATGAAATATGGATGTGAAGCATGTAATATTGCAAAAAAAAAAAAAAAAAAAAATTCTATCATAAATAAAAAGTGTTTATATCGTGGATAAAAAGAATTTTTGGACGTATGTTTGTATGCCTCTTTTTTAACCTCAAGAAATGTGGAATACACTACCAAAGTAGAACCTCCTGATTCATTGTTATTATATAAAAATATACAATAAATGGTACAATAGTGCCATTACATTTATTAAACAATGCCACTGTAACATTACTATATACATTAATAGAACTGTATAAGCTCTTCTCTAATCTTTACATAATAAACGTTTTCATTCCCAGAGGCTCGCTTGATGGAGCATAATAGATTGTTCCATATGCGACCAACAAAGAGCATACGTAATCTATTATTTCTAAACATTCCGTCTCATGATCTTACTTGGTAAGCGTATTAACCCTCTGATCGCTACGTTATGTGCTGATTACAACATCATGCTATCAATATGATCTAAGAAGTATTTATGATCCATGAAGTATCATGATCGGCTGAAAGGACATGATCATATACAAGCAGTTAATATATCTGTTAGACGCGTTTCTATTCTGGAACTCATAATGAAAAAATCGATTTAATTAACCATCTTTCTGCTATCTTTAGAACGTGTTTGATCTCTCTGCCACCCTCGAGTATTATACCTTGGTCCAGTTCGGTCCGTAGTGCAGTGAGTTGCTGACGAACGTCGATGAACAGCCAAATCAAACTAGCGGTTGCTAATACAGAGGCGCAAGCCAGAAAGGCACTACAAGCTTTAAAAAATCCGGAGCAAGCTCGACTTCGTCTGCCTCTGCATTTGCGGCCATTTCTAGTGGATATATTCCAGTATTCCGACCGTTCGTCGCTGCTATCTGATAGTAATTCCTAAAAATGCAGGCAAAGTCAGTGTCGACTCCTCTTCTCTCAATGCTTAAGGAGACCTTTCCATCAAATCATTTAAACAATAGATGATTTTTACGATTGTTTTTAAACAAAGTATGCAGTAATGAAGAAAATTTGTTTGGATTTTTTATTAATTACACTACTTGAGAGCTCAACGTATCTTGTTTATTTTCTTGGCGTTGAATTTTCCAAAGTTAAAAGATTAACAAAATTTTTATATTTATATCGATGGATGGTAACCCTACAATCATTGAATCCATAATTGAAAAGCAAAAGTGATTGTTTTACGTTCAAAAATATGAATAAAACATGTACTGTGTGTGATGCAGTAGCTATGAATATACATATGTAAATTTTGAGAACTTATTTGGTTTTCTAATTTCGAAATATTCTAATTGACAATCGAAGCTTCTCTCGTCTGCAGTAGTATAGTAAATGCTATTTAGAAAATACAGCAACGGGGGATAAAAATAAATTTTATCATTCTCTCCAACAGTGTATTCGTAAAAGCCACAACAGCTTTTACTATAGACTGTATACTTTACTTTCAAAAAAATCGTAATAGTCACCTATTTTTTAAGCAATTTGATGAGAAGGTCCGCTTAAGAAGTAAACACGCTTTACTGATTCTCTGTGTCGATCCTTCCGTTTGCTTCGCCATGCGATCATACGGTATTTCACTCGATTGTAACGCATGGAGCGATCACTGAGATATGGAATAAAAGCACTCCAAGTGGACAGAAGGATTAAAAGAAAAAAAATACTAGGTCATTTCACAATAATGCAAACAATTCTATACATTTGAAGGTCATTTAGATGCAATAATCTTGTAGGAAAACTAATGTTTATAATTTTATAATATACAGTTTGTATTATATAATTTTTAGATTATTGGTATGTAGATTGTTACTTTCTATAAGCATTTATTGAATAATTTCCAAGTTTAAAAAACCATGAAATAGAATCGACATTAAATATGAAATGACCAAATACGTTAAGAGTTTAAGGTTATATCTTTCTATTGTAAAGAAAGTATATGAACTCGTAGATTCTGATTTTAATAAAACTTTATATAAATATATTATATTGCATAATACAATACTTCATTTACTTCGTCCAAAGAACTCGAAAACATTGCACTGTACAAGCACTAGTACCACGCGAATGTTCTCGCATTGAAACACATCAGACATATATTCGTACGTGATCGATTAATGCTACAGATCTTCCGATAAAGTGATAAGACGATAAGACGAGTAAATAAGGTAAGAGTTGTAAAAATATAAGCGAATATTAAATATGTAAGACGCCACGACTACAGGATGTTCCACTAGAGGTGTTAAAAATTTTAAGACACGGTTCTATGTACATGCCAAAATAGATCGAGAATCAAGAATGATGAAATTGCGTTTCACTTTTCATTCAGAGTTATAAATCAGTACAAAACCGCTTAAAGTTAGCGTGAAATGTGTCTAACTTGGAACTGATTCTACTGATTTAATCTAGTCAGACGCAGTGATGTCAGTAGAACAAATCAGTAGAACTCAGACATACTTCATGTACAGTTTAAGTTTGAGTGTATCTTTAACAATTAATAATTCGGAAACGAAGCCTGAAATGCATTCTTGACAGCTTTGACTTTTATTTTATTTGAGCTCGTAGAATTATTTCTTAAAACTGTTGATACCTGTGTCGAACACTCTGTATAATTCGATTATGCATACATCACCGAGAAATATGTACTGTGAATCGCTGACGCTACGAATATTTCACACGTTGGCCTGTGGAAACCTTTATAAACTGATTTTATTTATTGACTACAAAGAAATCATTCGTTCTTCACCTAATATCTACTGCCGAAAACATACCCTTCATTTTGAAGAGATGATATCAATCATCAAAAGTACTAAGTGTTTTTATTTTTGTTTAAGTACAATTTTACAGCATAGATAGAACATACCTTCAAATATTAAAATGTTGTAATTTTATGTGATCTGTATAACCATATAAAAGATTAACATTAAAGGGTATTTTATATTTATAACTGAAATAATAGTTAAATAATAATTGTATATCATACAAAAATACAAATACTTTTAATTTTATTATATAATACTTAATAATTTTATTATTACCGTACATTTATTTTACAATTTTTGAACTTTAAACTGTACTGAATAAACATTTTGTAAAAATAGGTAGTAGCAATTAAGTGTTAGAAACATTCATACTAAAATGTAACAAAAGATACTGACCTCGAACTTTGAAACGATAGTATGCATGATACTGAAATTTTTCGAAGTGTTTAAAATACAAGAAAAAATATATAAAATGTAATAGGAAGCGTTTAATAGACTAAGCACATAATTATAAAAGTAAAAAGTTATTTCTTGCGAATAAGACACTGAAAATAAGCTATTTTTCATATTAGGAATAGCTAAGAATCAATACATGAATACTTATAAAAGTAAATTCGTTTATGATTACGTGTAGCGAGAAAACATTCTAATGATGTAATAAAAACTGAACAATTTTTATATTTGAAGGTTTACTCTATCCCCTATTATTACAAAATTATATGTAAAAATGGAAAGGTGCGATAATTTGAACAGCTGAGTTCATCCCTTGAAAATCATTTTCCGCTGGAAAAGCAAATTGTTTCCGGTATACAGTATTTACTCGCCATAAACTTGCAACGTGCTGCAAATAACGAGCTTACAAGATATCAGAAGCGTAGGATAAAATTAATTCGTGTACCGGCAACACGTTTTACCTTATCAGAAGCGCGATTGCATAAAAATGAAAAAGTAATTCAAGTTTACAGCGAGAAGGTATTATATTTCGTTTTTCTTTCTTCACACGAAGCTCTATTAAAATCAGAATTTTCGAGTTCGAGTACTTTTCTTGTCAGTTTTCATAACCTTCTGCGCGCTCCCGGAAGTATACAACTCGGTCTGCGAGCAGCAAAAACCGAGCACGCCGTACGCATAAAAATTATTTATTAACATCTACGTTTTATACGTTACAGTCTGA
Source organism: Calliopsis andreniformis (assembly GCF_051401765.1). Taxonomy (NCBI): domain Eukaryota; kingdom Metazoa; phylum Arthropoda; class Insecta; order Hymenoptera; family Andrenidae; genus Calliopsis; species Calliopsis andreniformis. Next base: position 3,977,830 of record NC_135064.1, read on the forward strand.
ACGAGATACATAACCGATGGAGAAAGGCATAAACCCATTCTTGTACGAAAAGTGACAATACAGTTTCGAAATTAATTCATTTAAAAATTTTATTTTGGAAATGATGTAAGGACATCACCTTTGAGGAAGTCTTTAACCCCTTAAGACCCAAAGTTGCGTAAACGCAATATTTCACTCGCTATTTTTTTAGTGAATTTATATTATTGAACTCTGTTTCTTCCAAAAAAGCCCCTTTCTTGAAAGGGGATTCCAAAAACTAATATTTTTTTCATTACTATTTCTCCTTTCTGATGTTGTTCATACAATGTGTTGAAAATTGAATGAATTGAAGTATTTATAGTACTAGAGTACACTAGCTTTTGGTAAGCCAAACTATTTTGTGAATCATTTCATTTTGTGGGCATCTACATAATGTCTATTATTATAAATATTGCTTTTTTGTTTCAGTTAGATAAGGTATACGTTGACTTTTTTCAATAACGTTGCATTTACACAACTTTGGGCCTTTATGAGCTAAAACTGTACACACTCACTTTACAGTGATAACTGTTGCTCGTAACGTTTCTAGTACTCACTTTCTGATTTCTGTTTTAATATCCGCATTACATTACTTTCAAGTGCAGAAAATAAATGAACATATATTCTTCTTGTTTCTACTATTCTTTTTATTGGAGGAAGTAAAATAAAATTAAAGGTAAACGATTGAAACGAATGCAGTCTCCAATTAATTTTGTTAGAAAAAGAAAAGAGCGCATTTTAATCGTTTTCTGAACCTCACAACAATGTAATGTGGTTATTAAAATAGATATCAGAAAATGAATTACGAACGTGAACATAACGATTGTGAACAGTTTCAAAAAGTTTTCTTCGACGATGGTTGCCTCACATCTATTTAATCGCGTAACTTAGGATTATCCTTAGGATAAATGCATTATAATTAATTTCAGGAAGAGAAAAATAGATTAACGTAAAAATTAAATAATTGCAAAGAACATTATTGTTTTAGAATGATTGTACAATTTCTTCTTTTTTATAAGTTCAATGATATTACAACTTCTGTTGCAACATTTCAAATATAATTGGTAGAACAAGTACAACTCGTTACAAAGCAAGGAGTTAACCCTAAAATGGCACACCAGGATCTCTCATAACCTTAGTATTTTTTTGCATATATAAATAAAAAGTGGTTTATTTTATAAGATTGGCACTATTTTGTAACAAATCTTAATATTAATAATAGAATTTAGGAAAATATGCACTAGACTCTGAGTTCAAGTCTAAATTCAACTGATTGGAATACTTAGTAGATATACATATAAAAGAATTCTATGTACAGTAATAAGAAGATTTTTTAACGTAATATTATGAAAGTTATGTTTGTAATTGATAAAGCAAAGATGTGAAGAAACAATTTCCACAATAAGGATATAAAACTACTTTCACAGCGAATCGAGAGAGAAAGTCTATTCGATATTTATGATATAAATGTAATATAAAGTGAAAATTTATGATATTTATTTTCTGTAATAAAAAAATTTGTTGAAGCAGTATTTTTTCTGGAAGCTTAAAATCATAAACGTTAATCTATAAGACCAGTTTTTACTGTTCATTATACACCCTCAAGTACAATTTTTCTTGCGGGATATTAATTTTCATTACTCTTATTACAAAATAAATAAAACTTTTTTAGTTTTTCAACATTTAACCTTTATAGCTTTAAACTACCTACTCGAAAGTATTTCAATAAATCTCTACAGAATCTTGTACATATTCCCAATGTGCAAAAATCAAGGCAAGCCTGAAAGTACCCAGTGTAACACTTGATAGTTGAAGAAAACATTGTTCTGTTCCAAGGTTAATTATCAAAATAAAGGTTTAAAATGAATTATTCTCCAAACTTCATCCACCTTATACGTAACCTTCGATGATCGAGACGAAGTAACGAGAAACGACGAGGAGAGAATCGTGAACGCGTAATCAATCGATAGAGAAAATACGTACTTGCGAGCTACGTTTTCCGGAACTCCGACGGGAGACGGTATGAGGAGGCGCGAGGGCATCGAGCTCCTTCCGTTTCTTCATCTTCTTCGTCGGTTGACGAAGCGGCACCGTCACCGCCACGGAGTCCATTTCAAGCAACACCGAACCGCCTATTTTCGCGAACGTTTACACGCTATCCCACGCGACAACTTACGATCGTTCGTCGGACCCTAGCACGGTGCACTATCGCCGAATGTTCGTGGCCCTTGCTGTGCTCTGGACGGGTTCATTTCCGCGACCGAAAATCGCACACTTCCGTTCACCCTTCTCATTTACGATAACGGAAAGATTCACGATATCGCGCGGCTCGTCAAGGACTAAAATATCGCTAATGATTTTCGCGGCGATACTCCATCATTGTCCGCTTGCAGTCACATTTTTCTGTCGCGTTTGTTCTTCGAACTCTTTGAAATCGAGTCACGTGACCACTTCTGAAATCAAGTTTCGGGCGTTCAAGAGTCTCGTCTTTCCCACTTGTCATGCAGATGAGATTGTATCGACTCCAGGAATGGGTGAGAAGCTTCTAAGCGTTAGTGTCTTTATGGCACAGAATCAATACGATCTAAACTATCTATGGTCTCTAACTAAATGTTCATCAAATGCTAATCACTGGTGCTTCCTTATTGTGGATTTAAACAGTCTGAGTTAATCTTTGCGCCGCCCAGTATCTAGCAATAAGTGCTAATCGTATTTAACTTAGGTAACTTTATCACATGGTATACTTCTCTTGAGAGTATTTAAAAATGTTTACAAATGTTGTTATTGCTAGATTAATAATCCTTTAAACTGTTTTATTACAACATGGCAATCTTTCTAGAAAATAAAAAAATGGTCCACCATAAATTATATTGAAATACTCGACTTCTGTGTCGAAATTCAGTATTTCTAAATCCCTGACTATTAAACTGTGAAATGTGATAATACATCGGAGGTGAGGACCAGAAAATACCAATTAAAAAGGAATTCTTTTCGCTTTAGAATAATATATCTTCGAATAGTATAATTATACAGGGTAAAAGTGAGGACCTGACAATCATATTTCATCAATGCTTAAAAATTACTAATCACTGCCTACGACAGTTTCACGTGGAAACAGTCACGCGGCGTGATGTTGTCGGTAGATCGTATGCTAGCACGCGACTACAACGAAATATTTGCAACAATGATAATTAGACTGCGGATCTTTATACGTTTATGGAAATTTAGAACATGTAAGAAGTTGTAGAATAAATATAATATTCCAAAATGTATAAAATACAGAAAGTAGAGTAAACATTAAAATAGATATTTCAAGGGTGGAACAAATTTTTATTTAGGTTCTATTTCTTTAACTACGTTTATGCATAAAAGTCCGCAGTTTAGTGATAATGAGATGCTCGAAGCTCGAAAAAAGTTTCAAAGACATAGTTTGAACCAATAGTCTAACTTCAATGATCACTACGTTTAGTTTGATTGTAGGAGATATGTATTTAAACTAATAAACATCACTATTTACTAATCGATAGGTCCCTATAGATTTTCACTACAGAGGTCCCTATAGATTTTCACTAATCTCAGTAATCTGTTTCACTCAAATATCAAAATCTGCCAATCCTTCAAACTGACAAGTAGGCACTATACCACTACAACAACTAGTTTAATCTTCTGAAACGTTCCAAAATTTAGTTCCCTTTGCCTACTCCAATAACTCAACTTAGGTAATCAGAAGAAGGCCATAATCCCTTGCGTATCACGTGGCCAACGCTATCTCCACGAGCACTATCATTCATTTCATCATATTTCACCGTCACGATAACAATATTTTCACCTCACTGATCAAACAAGGTCCAAAGGGAAGGTAGCTCCTGTACTCACACCAAAACAGGTCATAGAGAACAAAAGGGTGGAGAAGCATACGCAACACAACTGAAGCGTCTTGCCCAAGACAAAACGGTAAGGAAGACAATGAAGAAAATGGGAACGACGAACGATAACGGGGCCACGATGATTACGACGATTTAAACGTATCAGTGGTAGCTGTTCAAGGCAGTCGACTTGTGTAGATAAGGAAGATAAAACGACCTGTTCGAATAAACCTTGCAGTACAGTGTTAAACGATCAAACTAAATAGATACCGCAAGCAAAAAACCTTGATTAGAGTCTAAACAGAGTCAATCATTGCCAAGGAAGCTGAGAAAATATGGACACCCACCCGAGAGGACCGATCGAAACGAACGTTTGTTTCGATACTATTCGAAAGAAATTGTTATATCGTCCGTGTGACAAGTACAGATCGTATTACGACATCAGGATTACGAAACGCAAGGAAGATCACTGTCACGGCTGAGAGTAACAAGAACGAACCGAGTACAATCAAGACGAATCATGTCGCAGCCCAAACGACGCGTCGCGAATTACGTCTTACTGGTGACTTATCACGGTCTCCTCGCTACCTGACGATACTACAGGTAACAAACGCGATCGTGTTGGTGCGTCTGCACTGTGTCACATGCGCAAATAACACCTTTCCGCGTGTACACACGCGCCGATTCAAAGATGTAAATTGAGTACGCGTGATCACGTAGCTGGCAGAGCGTATCTGTCGCGAATAATCGTCAGATGCATGCAAAGAGGATTGAGGCGTCAGTGGTTTTCACGAAATTACATGAAATTTCCTTTTAAGTTTAATATTATAATGTCAATTTTTCTACTTTTATCGTTTCATTGAATCGTGAAATTTTAATAGAGTTTGAGCTCTGAGAGCGCTCAAGGTAACTTGTAAATTTTGCCTAATGAGATGTATAAAATTATTCTGCATATGGATAAAACGAATGAAGCGTTTTAAATGATATAAGAAAATTGTTAACTGAATTACTGAAAAATTATTTGAGTAATAAAAGTTGGAAAATGAGACTTCGTTATCTTTGTGTCTGTTATATGTAGTTAATTATCCTTAAGAGTTTATCAAGGCTTTTAAGACTTTTGTATACTTCTCTAATTATTACATTTCTCGAGACTGATAATTTATTTATAATTCATTGAAACATACCAGCGATATATGTATATCGGTGGATTACTTATAACATACAATTTCTATGTTCCACAATAAGTCTTTCAAAAATTTTCGAAAAATTCTCATTTCGATTTATATTTGAAACAATTTCAGTTAAAAACTTACAAGAGTGAGTACAAACATAATGCAACCAACAAGACGCGTGATTTTCTTTTTTTTTTTCGTAGAATCTATGCAATGCAAATGATAATACGTGCTTATTAGGCGTCATTAGCAATTCATTAAAAGTGAACTTAAGTTTGCATTAAATGAAGTAAACCAATCGATGATATTCGATTCAAAAACAAATTTCGCTTTCATAAGCGAATAAATAGTTTTGAAAAAAGTGCCTATACATCACAAATGATCTGTTTCTTTGTACTATATTGTAAAACTTTTCGAAAATACAGTATTTTTTGTTAAAAACATCTCGAAAAAGCAAACAATAAAAATTAGCAACATACAAGCTGCATCAGGAAAATACCGTTGATTTTTTATAAACTCATTACATGCATTGAATCGCGGGTTTATAACAAGGAAGTAACGTATTTAGTGTCGTCGACCAATGAAAAGTCTTAATCAGTTGTATACCTTCCACTACATTGCAAAGTAAGTAAGAGTGGGAGTAGTACTCCTCCTACAGAGGTAATGCCACACGATTTGATTGGCTGAAAATTTCACTCTTCTGCGAGAACAAGGTTTCTTTACAACACATTGTTATTTTGAAGTAATAACTTAATTTTCAATTTTAAATTTTATCTGTGAAAATTTTCACCATATTGCAGTCTAGTGTATTGAGAAACTTCACTTGTTCAAAGAAGGAACAATACTAAAAGCAAGAATTAGATATGATAAAAAAATAATCGATTGTTTTCAATTGAATCGGAATATCCCTGAACGAAATATCTACGAATAACAGACCGAGTGAAAACAAAGTTTCACGCATTTAAGTCAATATAGCGCCATGCTCGATAAGATATCAGAGTTTAAAAACAACACTGCAAAAGTCGCAGCTTTAGTGTGAATTGATTTCGTGGATTCTAAGTATTTACGACATTTTATGATAAAAGATTTCATTAGATGACAAAAATGTATGATATAATATATTGTTGAGATTAGAATCATTTCAGCTATCAAAATGATGTCGACAATTAAATCTCTTTAAACTCAAACCAATTCATTCTTCAAATTTTATAATGTTTACATTATCAACAAATTTATCTCGTAACTTTTTATTATACGGAATTAATGAATTTGGTTTGTGATAAACTTTATGTATTACGTACACTTTGCTTTTTGAGAATACAATATCCATTTTAAATTGGTACTAACTGGCACTAAAAAAGATGTATAAGCACAGTTTATTTTTTTAAATTTTCTCATTTCTAAATTTACTATTAAGACTAAGCACAAGTTAGAATAGGTATATGTTAGTCATTGCTTATACTAATATTACCAATTTAACAACCGATACGCATTATCTACTATATAATTGTACATATAACTCATGAGATGTTGTCACATATGCGAAATTAAGTAACTTCATGAAATATTCAACAATGTCTTTTTTCATCGAAGTAAAAGAAAAAGAAAATAAAACACAATACGTCCTTTCTGCTTTCTTTTTGTTTAAATTCACATTTACGTCGAACAGTTTTCATTTTTGTAATCGCAACGTAATCCAGTGGCGGAAATGATAAACGGATTACTAGGTTGATTCACACTTAATCGGAGCCACCGGCATGACGTCTGTTATTTACTACGCGCAACGCACGTAGTAAGTTGCACTGTTAATCCATGTTTTATTCTTTGCAAAATTCAAGGTTCAAAAAAAAATTGATACGATACTAAAAAATTTAATGCAGAAACACATTAATATTACATCATGTGAAATCATATGCAATCACATTGCATATTAGAGCAATGTTTCATATTATAGCATAATGGATTTAAAACAAGAAAAAAACGTCAGTTCACACTATGAATATCACTTGAAAAATGATATATTTTCACGTGATGTGATAACATTATACATTAAAATAAAAATTTTGCATTCTATCGAAGTAATTCAAATTTAAATATTTCAATCTAACTCTCTTTAAAACGTAATATTTATTTAATGTGTTAAAATGAAATGATATACCTAAATTAAAAATATGACACATGTTACGTGTTAAGTAAGAATTGATAATTCAATTACAATTTAGAAGTACGTTGTTATGCATATAAAAAATGGTTTGTAACTCTAAAGTCGCAATGGATGGTGCCATATGTAATATTATGTACTTGGCAAAAAGAGCATATAGTTAGTCAATCCAATTAGTCAGACTATTGATATTTGCGTTAGATCAGGCATAGAAGTTCATGAATAATAAAAATAAATAAAAGAAAAGCTAAATAAATAAATCTTAAAAAATGTAATACATGTATATGTAACTTTAAAATTACTGAATGTTATAACGGGTTAAGCTAAAAAGAAACGTTTATAAACGCTATATAAATTTCCTACGTGAAGTTTTCTACTACGTCGCCATTTCTTTCCTTAAGATAAAAACAAGATCGTAATTCTATTTGGAAATTCTACTACTACACTAGTCGCTGTTTTCTCTTTTTATTACCATTTTGTTGGTTTATTACTCGACCATGATCAACATACTCAATGAAAAAGTTTAAAAGTATTCTAAAATGATTATGATATTCAATAGTTAGGTAAATAACTATTCTACCTGCACGCAACAGATGAAGACTTTGATCTCGAACTTATGTGTCATAACATTCGTCTTTTTTCACTAGAATGTCATCGATTTTTTAGCCTTTTTTCTTAATCGTTCAACGTGTTATTAATTTTAATAAGCGCCTGCTAATATTTACGTTTATAAAGTCATCAAGCGTGTACATTGAAATGCTTTTTTGCTACTCTAATTAAATACATTTACATTTTTTCCTAAACCGTTTAAAATGAATAATATGCAAAATATCACGTAGATAATATCTATATGGCATAACATGACCTGTTGTACATTTTCAAAACATTGAAGTTAAGATTTTAATCGAGATCTAGAATATAGAATTGATATTTTCAAAAAGAAGAAAGGACATTAAAAGAACCTTTTCATTTAGAAATAAGGGTTCAAGAAAATGCAAGTCTAGAAGACAGTATGAAAGTGACAAACTTTAAAGGTGCGTTTTCACGTAGTATCAAATCGCGACTTTTACAGTCGTGGTAGTGAATGTCATGATTTTTGTTGTCGTGAAAACTAGAGGTGACAATAAAACCTAATGCTATTGCATTGTTGTATAGTGTCGTTACAACTTTACTGTCACGTGAAATCGTACCTTAAATACTAGTATCTCAAGAACAAAATCATGTGACTTAGGTCATTTTGCATTACAACCACAGATGTATTGTATACTTTTCAGCAATCCCTCCAAAAAAGTTCTAAGCTACCATTTTCACGGTCCAATGCAGATCTAATTCAGCTATCTTTTGTTCTAAAACCTTCCTTAATTTTATAGTAACAACTATAACCGACGATGAAACGTACTTGAACGAAAATCGTAGAATTTAAAAGCAACCCCAAAAAGGGATCAACCAGTATCTCCTATCCACAACCGAATTCTCGCGCTTCCCTGCATGCTGAGTCAGGCTCGACAGCTTAGAGACACACCATACATTTACCATGTACTTATGCTCTGTAACCTGAACAACCACATACGCCCTCAAGAAGCATCAGCTACTTTTTAACACATGAACGACCCTTCCGTATCTCCACCCTCATCGTTACGACAAGGCCTTGTCGGTGCGTCACTCCGTCGGAGACACTTCTATGTGTTCGCTGAGTCCACCACGATTGGGAATCGATGTGTTCACCTCAAATAACGAAACCGTGCACACCTGTCGAGGCCACTCGACGCGGTTCAATCCTCGACTGCTTCGTACATGCGGAACTTGACCTACGTCTAGGATAAATTATAGAACGATTGCGATCAATGGTCCGCCAAAACACCCCGCAATTGAAATTCCTTTTTCGAACTTCGAATGTGAGGCACGATGAAAGGATTTTAATGGTCTGACCGGTATTTTCACGTTGATAAATCTGTCTTGGAAAATGAACGACAAACGCGAAGCGTTATTCGGGCACCGCCTCCGCTTTTGCTGCGTGCCACTCGCGCCGTGCGCCAGATATCGACTGAACTGAGGGTTGGTACGCGACCACGGCTCGCGGTGCCTATCTGCTAGGGGTTCTTGCAATAACAATTCACTGCGCATAGGGAATTTCGAATTGATACGAAAAAAATTGGAATGAGAAAAAGTAGCGCGCATTTTGAGCTTTTTAGAGGTATATCGCTGACGACATTAGTGACATAAGTGATACCAATTGTTATAATGACTTATAGTTAACAAAGTTACAAAATCTAACTAGTATCGTGTGAAAATATGTTGCTTTTGAAGAATAAATAACGATTACAGAAGAAGATAAGAAATCACGTAGAACAAGAAATTTGAAAAGTAAGCGCGCTATAGCGTCAAAAATATCGATATATCGATGAATCTCGCAAATAATCGATAATGCATGCTATCGATGTTATTCGTTCAAATATTGATAAGTTAAGATTCGAACGTAATACATACGTATTAATATGTTTAACAACTGAAGATGTTGCTAAATATGAATAGACCTAAAAACTTCACAGTAGTTTAAGCTATCGATATTCATTTGCATATTTAATACTAATAAGTATGCAATCGATAGAGTATAATAATAACATCAATAAATTGATATCTCTTAAAACTTATTGATAATACAAACTAACGACATCATTAATAAAATATTAATCGTATGAAGAAATTTAAAAAAATTGTTTACTTTTTATCACAACACACTAAATAAAACGATCATATGAATTATACTTCTCGAAGTATTCTACGCGCATTTCCGCATTTACATTTGAAAAGGTGAATGACGATCTAAATTTATAATGGTATTGGAAAGAGCAAAAATAGATATTCGTATGTAAGGGGTTCAAGGGTGCTGCACCTATTTTAGGTTAATCGTATAAAGCATATGTAAATGTTATGTGCAGAACTTCTTTCAGTATAATAGCTTTTATTTCTTATAGTAATACTCTTTTTATATTGATTTCAATTAAGTGCTATTATTAGGAATAATAATACAAAAATATTAATATATTTAATGGCCGCAAAGCAATCAAGGTAAAAATGACAAAAATAAATGGCTTAAATACATAATTGTTTTTAATATTATTTTGCAACATTAGTTCAAATTGCAACTTTGATCATTTCGATTTTTTCCATTATCGGTTCCAGAATAAAAACAGCGCAAAGCAAATATATCAGTATCTCAATCTCCATTATTGCAAACAAAGGGAAGACAACAATGCAACTAATTTTAATAACACATATAAATAAAAGATTATCCATTTACCTGATTTTATAGAAATATCCATCTTTTTAATTTCTCCATACAATATAACAGCCAGCCAAGATAAAGCTATTAGCCAGAATGTAATTAAAACTGCTGCCAACCATAATGATATAATTCTCATGTCAGATTTGCCGCAACCACAAGCATCGCCTTGCTTCATTTTAACAGCATTGCCTCTTCTATGTCTTCTGTAACATGAAACAAATCATTTAAATAATGCAAATAAGATAGATTAAAAGAAAAGCTATAAATTCCTTCTTACCGTTTAACTTTCTTCTTTTTAGGAGTAAGCACTAAATCTGATACATCAGTATCGCTATCTGACAGCAGATCGAGAAGATTTATAGTTTCTTTGTTATTCGAATTGTTCATTTTTCATCGGGATAGTAAAGCACGGGTCACGAAATTGATGGACGAAGAAAAAATTGTACCGACGGACAGCCCAATAACATAACTTCTTTAATTAATTTGTTGATCATCAAAAGGACTACACGAAGTTTGACTGTTTAACGTACGCTCTATTTATTTTGACTACATATTACGTAAAACTGACTAAACATTTCGCGAAATTCTCACATATTATTGCTTTGGTACGGTTTGCAATCGGAAGTTCTCTTCCCTTTACATCCTTTGCGACATAACCTATACTCTGACATTTTACACAGCATGCTTTCTTTTTGTATCTGCTGACACCTGACGGGAAAACGAGCGAACGTGAGGAAACATTTATTACAGTTACGTATTCACTACGAATTTCATCGTTATAAAATTCGTTACATTAAAACTGAAACCAATTTTTCATTCTTTTTTCAAAAACAGATGAAACATGTAGCGAAAATAAAGGAAATATTATAAACATAACGTGAAAATATACAAGGATGGGCCACATAATCTTAAAGGACTATTGAGTGTATACAGACGAATCTACTTTTAATCATTCTGATTTCAAATTTATTAAGACATGACTTCATAATTGTTTACGGAGATTCCTAATTTTCTATAGAAAATATAAATATATTATACATATCGCATATATATTTTAAAAGTGACACAACTTAAAAAACACGATTTTCGGGTTACTACAAAATTTGTTAAATATACCACATCATTCTACAAATACTAAATTTCGAACTTGTAAACTTCATTCAAAGCACTCTTCAAACATAAATTACAAATTATTTAAATAATGAGAAGAAAATTCTGTACCTGAGAGCCAGACTAACTCAAACCTATTTATTTTTTCAAAATTAAGTTTTTTACAGGATCTTACTGTTTTCCTTTCGTTTGATTAGAATATTAGGAATTTAGTTAAGTTACGTTATAAGTGAAAGGAATTTTAATAGTATATATAAATTGTTTCAAATTTCAAATACAGTGATGCTGGCATATCGGTCCAGGATTCTCCCGGGTTTACGATCCGTTTCTATCCCCACCAATTCTTAGAACTGACACCCCCGAGTGACACATTATAAACCAAGTAGCCCATAACGAGTCTCAATGACCTCGCTACCCCCTGTCGGGTATCCGTGTCTTACTTGCATTCAGTATTTCTCACTCTTACTCTTACTACCTTCACACCTGCCTCGATGAAAGAAAGCCCGAGGAAAAAATATTCGAATATTCCTAGAAGTAGTACCACCCTTGATAATGGTCCAGATATGATCCCTACCGTTAATATGGCATCACTATATGTACTATGTTCAGAAATAGATAATCGCATATTTTTTCAGTTCTCCTTAAAAATAATAAAAAAGGACTTGAGTCATATTGGCTCTCAGGCACAGAATTATCTATTGGAAATAACGCATAAATATTCCTCAGACGAATTGTTCAAGCAAGATAATTTTTAGTAGGTAACTACTCTTAACTATTCTTCATGTCAAGATTATTTATTTATAGTAAGTAATATTCTTCTGAGCTCATAAATAGCTTTTGGTTCACTTAGAAAATGCATTTTTTTGAGCTGTGTCACTTTTGAAATACATGTGCGATATACGTCTATAATCATTTCCATAACTATTATTTGAAGTATGCATATGTACATACATTTCTTTACAATTAACCCTTCAAAAGTTATATACGATTGAAGATTCACGAAGTAGCGTGATATCACAGTTTGCACGGAGCCGACTAACATTTTGAGCATCTATTTAATAAGTTAAAGTATGCTACATTTCATATTTATTGTTTAGTTGCCTTAATTTATTAACTCTTGCTCCGTAAACCAGAGCAATTGGTATCTTAGCAAATTTTAAAAATAATAATTCCTCACAAACGAGCAGATAGCGGATTCTTGGCTTTGTTTCTAAAAAAAAGAAAAGAAAGAAAACAGGTGTTGGGTAAATGACTTGAGTGTACGACGTCGCTGTACAGTACATTTAGGTCAGTTTGTTAATAGACAACAACCAGTGAATATTGCTTGTGGACACGTGTATATCTGGTTTACGGCTTGCGTATTCTTTACGTGGAGGTAAGTAAATTTCTACTTTTCATTAAAAACTTGTTTTTCATACTACTTTCATAAATTATTTCGTATATCTATGTAAAAAAATTATATACACAATCACTACTTCTCTGTAAAAAAATCGATCTTTCACTGAACATGCGGTATTTTCGTGAAATAAGAATGTCGCAGTGTTTAAATTCTTAAGTAACGTATTATTTTGTATTAAATTGTTATCTACACAAAACATCTTAATATCACACCATTCATTTACACTCATTATTGTATTAAAGAATGTTTCAAAGTGGAACAAATTTTAATATTTATATAAACCTTACTTTACATACCTCCAAAATTCCGTTTATTCATACCATAAACTTAAGAATTTAATTGCAGACAATAAACGTAGCTTATCGTTTTTATCAAAATGTGAACTTTAAATTTTAATTTCCTGAGTGATCTTTTGTTTTATCCTAATGTATACAAAATTTATGATTTTTTAAACATAACGCTACTTTTCTCGTGTTTCACTTTACATGTTTATAATACTAATATATTTAAGTAAATAATTTTTAATATGTTCCATTCTAATCTCACATTAGAAAATTCGAAGAGTGATATGATTCTTTTTTAGTTTTTTTCAAAGACTTTTACACTACGAAAAACCTTCAGTACATAAATGACCCTAGCTCAGGGTTTAAAGTGACCGAAAAAACGTTTACGGAGTAAGGTTTTCTCATTTTTAATGAATTATCTTTATAGATAACTCTCGTGAGGCAATCATAAATGTAAAAATAATTGCTTTACGAAAATGATTGTACGTATATGCATATATATGTATAGATTCTCATTGAAAATTGTAAAGTCATGCACCATTTTAGCCCTTTCAATAAAGAGATAATTATGAATCATTTTTATTATAAATACGACAAACAGAAAATATACAATTTGAGACATTAATTCTAAATCGCAAAGTATGAAGTATTCTGTTACTAATATAATATTTGCTGCAAATGTGTTTTAACAAAGTCTGTAAAGTAAACTGTAGTACCTATATTATCAATAATTCCACGCATTCGCTTGGAATCATCGCAAAAAGGCTATGGATAAGAATTTTTGTCATCTCGTAGTTCTCTATCATAAAAGTAGAAGGAAAACTGAATTTACATTTTTAAACGTTTTTATGTAAAATCTGAATCATAACGGGATTGACTATAAGCATAAGTATTGCGTTTCTTGTATTTAGATCTCGATCGTGAGTTGAATATGAAACAATTTATCTCCTTGATGATATGTACATACGTATTATGGTACCAATGTATTGTGCATATACTGTATAAAAGCTACATTGGTTAACCTTTTAAATGTAAATTGAATATATTTTAGCCAAATATTGCATTACTTTCCTACCGTATAAATTCGTTCTGTACATGAACTGCTCATTTGTTAAATCCATTAAACTCCACAAAACAAAAATATTCATATTTATTTTAAATATAAAAAGTTAAGCATCAATCAAGTGCTTTAATATTAAAGGTTAAAAAATTCAAAAAGTGGAGTTTATCACTTTAATCTGTGAAGATCTCATATCTATAACTCTAGGCCTGTTTAGTACACTAAAGTACAAAAGATTTTGAACGATTACATTGTACTTAAAAAAATGAACTTTAAGAATAGTATTTTTGAATCCATTGCGCTCTGTCATGTACTGAGAAAAACTGTAGGTACAACAATTCGAAAGAATAGTCCTTCTAATGTATTAATTAGCGTGCGCAGCACGTTACGACGCTTTCCATTGGAGACGGCATCGCATCCGGTTGAAGTTCAGTCAAAAACGATTTACGTGTGTCGCATATGATTCACTGGTTTATAAAAATCCATATCATCGTCATCGTATAAATTAAATCTTCTAATTCTCCACTGATTGCAATACATATTTGGATCCTTCATTTTCAAGCAACTCTAAATAAAAAATAAGTCGAATGATAATTAAATGGAAATTCATATTGTTCTAACTGACTATCAGAAACATAAAAATAAGCTTAATAGTAGACTGCGGATCTTTATGCATTTATGGAAAATTTTAATGCGCACGAAAGAACAGAATCCACCATGTAATATAGAGAAATGCAGAAATTATTGAAAGATATATCCATTTTATAAAATTTGAAAAATATAAGTAAATAAGTCGTTATTTAGGTTGTATTTCTCTAATTTTATGTATGAAAATAGAAATTTGCATAAACGTCCGCAACCTACTTGTCAGAATTATTTCATACTTGACAGGCAAAGTATTCAGCATATATTATTTTCCTGTAATTTATGCGTCACTTGTAAAATGACTTTAAACAAATTTTATTCCGCGACATAACGCTATAAATAATTATTAGAATTAATAATAAATATTATTAGTAATAAATTAATAAAGTATACAGTATCTTTCTCCTTCTTTTTTATGATGTTTTATCTTTTCAGCTACTACTATCTACATTTGATTTATGACTGATAATTTATGGAAAAAATTGATTTTTCTCGTTAATTAGAATCAAAGAAACGCGTATTTTGCACTCTATAAAGAAGATAGTTTGCGACCAGTAAAATGTAGTCAATATACAAGTAGAAAATGATATCAAACCTTTTTGTCAAAGTATATCTAAAATTGTATTAAAATTTTTTATTTCTTTTTTAATATTTGTATTGTTTAATACTTACTCTTTTATACTGTCACTTGAATAATTATCCAAAACTTTTAATTTCACTAGAAAACTTATCAAATGCGTACTTGTTTAAAAGACAACAAAACTTGGAAAACACGTTGACACCTGAACGTTCGGTTGGCTGGATGTGACACAGCCGAATTTTGGAAAACATCAGCTATGCCGACATCTTGCCTTCGAGGCGCTCAGTTTATATAAATCCCGCCTTCTTTAATGATAATAAATGATCAGTAGAGTGTTTAGTGTCAGACTTCTCTGCTTCTCAATCCTTTTCTTCTAAATAAAAATTAATTAAAATTAGAGTTAGCTTAGCAACATTAAGCTAAATTTAATTCGAATCAATGTAGAAGAAATTAATAGATTAGGAAAAATTTCTACGAAAACTCTCAACGACCCCAAAAACTTCAAATACGGATGATCTACCTTCTATCAACAATACTTACATTTTTCCACTTTTTTGTCTTCCATCTCATATAATCTACCCTAGTTCTTGCTTCCTCTTTCCTTTTCAAATAAAGTTACTCGATCAACACCTGAACGATTCTTATAGGCGAGGATATATCCAATTTTTCTCATTGTCCGTCTTTATCTTCTTCGACGCCAAGCAATTGTTCTTTAACAAGAACGAAGAAGACAAGTCGCACGGAAAACATGATAGATCGACGTGTAATCCAAAAGACACCTGCACAAGCCTGGAGGCTCGCCAAATAACTAACTGATAGCGTGGGCGTCGGGACTCTTCGAAGATATCCACGTCGCCGGATGTGGAGAAGAGCAAGCTGACCACTCGAGAGGGGATGGAAGCTCCCTTGCCCTTCTCATTCTATTGGTCGACGATACCGATTGTTGTTCTTCCTCTTCTTCTTCCTCCTCGTCTTGCCACCTCGAATCACCGCTTTCTGCTCTTCCCGGTCTCCGTACTGCCAGTTTTAACGCATTACCACCTTCCGGTAGACAAGGCGCTAATGAAGATGCCTCTATCGACGCTTCTGCGACTGTTTACGCATTGCTCGCGAAACCGTTCCATGTTGATGGCTACTTATTGGCGCTTTGTACTCTGCTAAAGAAATAGTTCAAATGTTAGTAATCTTAACATTTTAAAGGATTAATTGATGGCGAAGGGCTTTTTGTTCTAAGAACTTCTTCTCTTATTTTGGTGACTTCAAATAACTTAATGAATACAATAAGATTAAGCATGAGAAATATTGCTTTATGAAATTTTTATTGTGACAGATATTGTTAACTGAGTGTAGATCTGAAAAGATTAAGAAAAGGAACATGAAAGATTTATATCACTTTGTATTTTTCACAAAAATTAAGATTCCTATGAGAAAATCTAGTTCTAGAATATTAACGTTTATGTAAATTTATGTATAAACAGTTAAATTAATAAATTTATGTATAAATATAATTAAATTAATAAATTTATGTATAAATATAATTAAATTAATAAATTTATGTATAAATATAATTAAATTAATAAATTTATGTATAAATATAATTAAATTAATAAATTTATGTATAAATATAATTAAATTAATAAATTTATGTATAAATATAATTAAATTAATAAATTTATGTATAAATTTATGTATAAATTTATGTATAAATTTATTAATTATTGTATAAACAGAAGTAGATAAATAGAACCTAAACAGATATTTGTTCTGCCTTTTATACATATATCATCTATAATTGGTCATTTTATATATTTTTTGTTATTTAACTTTTCCATAAATGCATAAGCATTCACACTTCAGAAATGATATTTTCTAGTAAATACCTATATTTTTTGTGAAAATTAGTTTCGTACATAAAGCGAGCTTTCCATCAATTGTAGTAGATCAAACATCATTAACAACGATGTCTTTTACAAAACTTCTCTGTTTCACGCTATTTGTTCATTTCTTAATGATGATATATATTAAATACAATAATTAAATAACAAACAATTGCTAATTTTTTCGATTAACACAAATAATTCCCTACTTTTCTTTATATGATTGATAAAAAAAATTCAGCCTATGAATGATCTAGGTATGGATTACTCGAAATCCTCGAAACCCAAAACATTTGAAGTTTTGAGAATTCGAAACTTTGTACCTTTTTGTAATTCGATATTTTCGAAACCCTGGTAACAAAAATATATCTATATTTAAAATAATAATCAAAAAATATTGCAACAAGCTACCATCAACAGTATTCTTTGAAAGAGTTTTTAACAGATCTGATATAATAGTCGATACAGAAAAGAAATACATAGGTGAGATCCAGAAAGAGTTTAGATATTAATGTTCTCGAACAAGAATCTAGATTACTTGTTTATGTATATAATTATGTTTTAATTTGTGACTTGTCTAACTCAGATCATTAAAAATGTATACAAAAATTTTATTGAGACTTATATTCTTAAAACGAAATATTCCCTTGAGAAAACAAAATCAGTACGTTAAGTTTCGAGAATTTCGATTTTCAAAAGTTTCAAGAATTTCGAAATTTTACAAAATTTCAAATTCGAGATTCGAGAATTTAAAAATTAGATTCTGACTCACCTCTAAAATAAAACTTTTAATAGAAAATTCCCATATTTCATAGAGAATGCTAATATATATTGTTCGATATTTCACTGGGAAATAAAGATGATTCACCTACATTCAAATTTACCGCGCCTTGACAGGTTTCTTCGCGAACGTGCGACGATTTCTAAAAAAGGATCAAATTCGGCGATCCAGCGCGCACCTTACCGGAAGCATGACCCAAAGTGGACGAAAATATACTCGCATAAAGGTAGAAAGCGTCGGAGAGGTTCCTGGACACGCTCATCGAGGATCCCCCGAAGGCTCCGTGACTTCCGGTTTTGGGTAGCGCGCGTGTCAGACCGACGGTGACCGGATATGGCAAAGAACCGACTGACCAAATCGTTCGAGAGCCGCCGCCAGCGTCGCTTCGTTGTCGCGAGCTTTTTCATGCGAATCACGCGCTCCCCTGTACCAAATACCAAGCTCGGATCGGTGACATCATACTACGCTCTGTGTTGTACCTATTCACCTGCGTGTACATGCGCGCAGATGAACGTGAAGGTGTACTTGGCCTCTACTAACATCGACGGTTTTTTCCTGTAGTTCACTCAACCTTCTCTGTTAATAAAACTGATTTAATGCTTAATGATATTTGCGTAGTTTGATAACTGAACCGTTTACCGACCAAGGTGATTAACTTCAATTTTTTAATTCTTTTCAATTTTAGTACCAAAGTACTTGACTGATGCTTAACTTTTTATATTTAAAATAAATGTTAATATCTTTGTTTTGTGGAGTTAATCGATTTAGCAAATGAGCGGTTCGATTACACATGGCGACTTAAAAGAAAGTGTAAAACTAATAGACTAATATTATTATTACAGTAGAATAACGATTATGTGAATCCCTGTTATACAAATTCTTTACTATCTGAACACTTAGTTATCCGAACACGTTTTATTATATAAACACTTCAATTTAAAGTAATCCGGACACAACACCATTTACGTTGTAACGATTTAGTCTAGTACAATCACAACACAACATAATATAATGTAATAATATAATAGGGTAATGTAATAATGTAAACCATAACATGTGACATAAATGTTATGATGATATTTTTCATCATTTTGAAGTATTTGAAGCTGAATTAAATTTTGGACCCACAAATCTTTAACTCAATCAGGTTTAAATTTATTATTTGTGACTGCTATTACGATATATAATTTTTTTTTTTTTTTTGAAATAAATAAAGATCGACATTAAAATAGTACCAAAATTCCATTCTCGATATACATGTCCCATAATTAGTTCGGGTAATCAAGGTTCTACTACAATAGACTATAGTATAATAAACTATAATAATATAATGGACTATAATATTATAATCTATTAATAGAAAGTGAAATATAAGTTTTTAAAGAGTGTCCATTTTATTTTGAAACGTGCGAAGTACATATTATGGAAATAAGGTAGTATTTCGCGTGAATTAAGTTTTTAGAATTATATTTAATATTTTATTTGTAACAGTATTGTAAATAGTAGTTTTATTTTGAATTTTTTAATTCACTTTTAATCCATTTAAAGAGACCATATTTTTAGTTTAATAATGTTAAATATTTTTATTGGATATTTTGTATATGTATTTCAAATGCCAGTTAACAGTAAAAATAAAATGTAGAAGCTGTAATGTGAGAAATTAAAATTTTTAGCCGATTCTATTGAGTGTACATATAGTTGTAGATATTTAAATGAAAAATGAATTTCTTTTGCAAATTATGGTTTTTTGCATTATATCTAATAACATTTCTTTGATTATCTTATCTCGATTTTTAAACGATATTTGAATTATAAGTTTAAAACAGTAATGTTTAAGATAGGAACTGAAAATATCTTATTTTGTGCTTTAGTTTATTAAAATTAAAATCTTTCAGTTATCAAAATATTGTTTTCTAATATGTACTACCCAAATTAATATTTGAAATATTTTGTTCTTAAATTTTACCTAACTTTGTTTCTTCATATAAAATTCATTTAACGTTTTATGATAATAGGCACGATTCGGCGTTTACTTATAAAGCTATGCTATAATTTAATATTCCAAAAATAGCCAAACTTTAAATGCTTAAATGCTTTGTCGGTACTGTTTTTGCCTTACTAAGTTTTTCTTATAAGAGAATTGATAAAACAGTTATTTATAATATTTTAGATCTGACTTTAGATTAGATTTTAGATTAGATTTCAGATCCTAGGTTAAAATAGGGTAACAAACATAAATGATGAAACTGTGATTGTCTATTGCAATTATCATATCGATGAAAAAGTCGTACGATATTGTCTGTAATATACTCCACTTCTGAGATATATGTAGATAATGTACTTCTACCTATCTTAGTAAAAAATATACAGCACTCCAAAATTATAGAGATAAACTTAGCTCATTAAGATCATTGAATATATCATGTGTAAATCAATTAAAAAATCCAACGTGTAAAATTAAATGTTAAAACACAATTTAGAGTGACAAATATAAGAAAAATTCAAAATTATATTTTAGCGATTATAAAAATATCAGTCAGCCAATTCAAATTGAAATTGATGTTCTAATATTTATGAAAAAGTTGAGGTAAAAATGATATCCTTCAAACAAGCATTCCTCTATTCACTTTAAGCACGTATTAGAGTTACAGTTTTAACGAACTTAACAATCAAGGCGTTAATCGTATCGAGAGCTCGCAAATTAAGGTGTCACGCAATTATGGATTGGTTGTAAAATAGCTGGTTGGTCAAGAAGGTACCAGGTGCGATTTGTTATCGCTGCTCTCTTAAATAGAGCTAATTGGTATTTTTAATTAGTCAGAATTAAGACTAGAAAGCATATAAGAGGTTGAATCGTAGATAAATCAATCAGTTTTAACGACTAAATCTCCAATTTATATCTTGAAAATTAGAAGCAACGATACCTTATCGTTGAATCCATAATTTCATTGAACTCAACTTCAATATCGCTACTTTACAATTGCCCTTGAAACCGTCATAGATATATCATTTACAATTTGATAAAGTTAGAATGACAGCTTATTCAATTTTATTTTTAAATTTTTACAGTCACAGTTTCTCGATATGAAAATTTGTTACCCATTGGAATTCATTTAAACTAAACCCCACGTTGTAGGTACTCTATACCTGTTTATTCTGTAATTAGCAGGCAACTGACTTTTAGTCACAAAGCTACGTCGAACAGACTAGCTCATTTGCACAGCCGACCGCGGCCCACTTTTCGTTATATTCCTCTTTTCTTGCAACTTTCGTTCTTTTTTCCCTTCTTCAAGGGTGCCGTCCAATTTTTCTGATACGCTTCATCAAATACTACTTCTAAATTAATTAAAATTACTCTTCATAGGAGAAGAAAATAATAATATATTTATTTTTTGTATTCTACATCTACATATATTGTAAATAAATTTCCCACTATTTTTCTAATCAAAATATTTGTAATTTTATAATAATTGTAATCTATTTGTTCATTATATTACAAATTCTCGATTAAAGACAAAAGTTTGCTTTGTTTATCGTTGAAGAAAATTGTTCTCATTCATATGAACATATACTATTGCTATTATAATGCTATTTTCTTCGATGTATGACGACTTTCTTGTTCGGAGTACAACTGTAGCATCTAGCGCGCGTACCCAACGCTACCGCGGTCGCTCGGGCGGCAAACTCGCGCTCTCATTGGCCGGTGTTTTTCGTTAATAACTCGTTAACGAAGCCTCATCTTACATTTACGCTAAGGAAAAAGTTGTTTCAAATCACCCCCTAAATCACCCCTTTTAAAGAACTGCGACATTTTTGTTACACCCTGTATAATAGCTAACATAATACTCATATACAATAATACATGATCTAAAAAACTAACATCGAAAAGTTGAAGAAGACCTTCCAAAAAATTGTATTTTTATATGACACTATCTATATTTCTGGTTTTAAAAACCGCGTTAATGCTGTCAAATTATTATAATTTCTAGTCTACGTATGTATACAGGGTGGTCCACTTAAACAATGCCACTTAAATATCTCGTTCTCTAATTGTGACGACACAAAAAATATTTTACATGCAGTTTGAATGGTACTGAAGAACCAATATTTAGCAATGAATGTTTTTTTCAAAATAAAATAGTTTCAAACTCTGTCAAACCCCCTCTTTAATTGTAATATAATATAGGTACATCTGATTACAATAAAAGTATTTAAATATCTAATTAAAAAGTAATGATTAGATATTTGAATGACTAATGCAAATTTGTACTGAGATAAAACAGAATGCAGAATTCTCAAAAATATAAGATTTGTATAATCAGTAATTAACTTAAGTACACCTAACTTCTGCAACTGTATTGATTAAATAATTAAAATCAATAAAATTATAACGTCCTATTCTATATTGAATAATGTTAATGCATGTAATAATCTAGATTTGTCTTTCTACCCTAAATAATTTTTTATGCGCTTTCAAGTTGAAATTTTCCCCAAAAATTGCCGCCCCCTCAAATCTACCACTTTAGGCTATAGTCTATTCAAACTATACATAAATCCGCCTCTGTTTTATAATAGTATAACTAACGTTAATCTTATACCTACTTAACAAATACATCATAACTTTTGGACTCCACAAATTACTTCTTTACGTTTCGAAAAAGTATTAAAGGATTACGTACAGAACATGTTTTGTAATAGTCCATCTTTTCAAAGGTGGAAATTACTTAGATATCCAAAATCCAAATACATAGTCAGAACCGGATGGAACGTACGCATACACGCGTTCCTCTCAATTCTTCATGTACCTACGTCGTGCTACAGTCTTATATTATTCATCCTTACACGTACGTGTCTCGCTTACTGATCAATCATTCTCCCATAGATCCTGTTGCTTTCCTCTCGTTCGGCTCGTGGCTCGTCACGTGAATACACGAAGAAAAACGGTAGCTCACAATCCCTGTGAGGACTTTCTCCAGGTTCTGCATACTAATCTCTTGCTTTTCGATAATCTGACTCAATTTTCTCACCCACGAGATGAATCTTTCACCAAAGCAATCTCCATCGCGAAATCTTTGTTATTTCTGTTTTACTGCATTCTTCGACTGAAGTTAAAATTACTTACACTTGTGTTAGTGATTGACTCAAATAGGAAAACTGAAGATTGTAACAGAGATTACTCTTGTTTTAAAAATCACTCCTTTTAGTTCTTTGATTGTTTACTTCAAATATATAAGTTGCAAATAGTGGATCTCAAATAGGAAGTTTTAACTCACAGAGTTTGGAGAGGGTTACTTTAACGACTTATTTAAAATAAAGGAAAGAAGCTATATAATTGAAATTTTTAAATACAAAAGAATAGTAACAATCTTTCAATACTTGTAGGCGACTACTTTGAAATCAAAATTTCATGAAATAATACAATCATAGGATTCGAAATAAGAGTGATGTTAGTTCTTATTTTTTAATTCTGTTTCTTCAAGATATTCTGTATATGAACACTATTCCCTTCATTTTCCTTCCGAATCGCCCACAGATTATCTTATCAACGCATAAAATCCTTACCATTTTTGCTCACAAAAGTGCCCTAAAAACCTCACTGATTCACAAAATCCACCTGTTTTTCAACTTTAAACACCATCAACACTCCGACTTCGTACATTTCTCCAACGCATCGCCTCAAAAACTCGCCATGAGTACTTCGACATCCTCTTTAAGCCTTATCACTATCCGATTGTTATCGTTTTTCATGGTTCCTCAAGAATCTTCGACAAACTGGACCGGTAATTTCCATTAAGATAATCAAGGAGATAGGACGTGTTCATCGAAGTGAAGGAATGTAAAAAGAAGAGATACGACGAAAAAACTTGTTGGTTGTACAGTATCAGTGACGATATTCATTTCTCTGTCGCGTAACCATGACTGATAAGCTTTTCGTCGTGTTATCGCGTTCCTAAATCGACGTTCCTCGCGTTCCGCGATCCGCGAACCATCGACCTGTCGCCTGGAGAACGGTTCCTCGGGCGTTTGCACGATCAGTGTCACGACACCGAAAGCCGTAGCTCGCTTTAACCAGGAAATCGTTCTCGTCTTACAGGATGCCAGTGCGTCAATATTGACACATTTCTTACGAAACGGAGCGACCGAGGAACAGAGAGGGAACAATCAAACTTACAACATTCCTCTACCTTGCAAAAGGTTCAGCTGAGTTTGTAGGTCGCAGGGGAATCGGTAAATACCAAACTCAATTCACCGATTCTTTGATAGATACGATAATATAAAAAGATATGAATTAGCTTAGAATTTCCCTCAACACTTTCGCTACTATTGACACATATGGTTCGTTCCGTGAATTTTTCCAACGATGTTCTCGACACTACTGTTGCGTTTTCTTCTTATCGAATATCCATTATGGTTCATTCGGATTAGTCAAGTTACATATATTTAAGCGACTTGGATGCAAGTAATTTTGGACGAATTCACCAATGTGATCTTATTTATTCGCTTATGTTGAAATATCCTTTCAAGTTTCTATTTTGTCTAGGCTGGTTTAGATTAGACAAGATACTTCAATTCGAATGCTTTATAAGTGATCTAAATGTAAGTAATTTGAGGAAACTTGACTAATGTGAACATGCTGTTTTATTTGATTTGAAATATGCTTTTAAGCTTCAAATAAAGTTGAGGTCCTTTCAATTTCCTTTTGCTTTGAAATATACATTGATTGATGTATACTATTATGTATATACTACACAATTGAATTTAAATAACCTGGCTTGTGTAAACACAAATTTAATATCAAGCTACTTGAATATAACTAAAGTAATTCGAATCAGCCTTTAGTGTCACGTCCTTAGATGCCAAAGAAGAACTTTATTCGTAAAACAAGATATTTTTGATAAAAAAAATATACCGCTCCTAAGAAAGAAAAACTAAATTTTAGTTACAGCGAAAGCGTTAAATGGTAATTTCTTTCATTCAAGGGATATTAAAATAGAGAATGATGATTCAATGGTACCAAGTTAAGAGAATATGATGGTTGACTGATGAAAAACGGAGTCTAGGTCTATGCGTATAGTATTATTTTGCTATTAAAAGTACTTTTGCTTATATTTTTGAATCATTGTCTACAAAACATGAATATTGAACAATGGTGTAATTAAGATAACGTTTACCAAAAAATAGAACATGCAAATTGCATCCTTCTACGCTCTATACGTATGTACATAGATACGTTGAATTTCCACTGTTAAAGCTTAATTATTTTTAAATATTATTTTCGCTATACTATAATTTAAATACGCATTAATTGTCTTTTCAATCTTTTCGTTGCAAGACTTGTATTTTGAAAAAAGATGAATTTTCTTACATTCAATATAAAGTAACATAACGTCCCCAATATTAAAGTGTAATTTTTTTTAACATTATTTTGAATATTTTATCAATTTGAGAAATACACATTTCTTAGAAGAAAGTCTTGAAGTAATAAAATAATTTATATTACAATATAAACTTTATCAATAAAGAGTTTGAATGGATAATAAGGAAACAGTTTCCTATTTTCTAAATCAAGATCTACTCGTGCATCGGAACTTGATTCGATGCAATAATAGCTCTCCTGTTATTCACGTAAGCCTCCACGGTTCGGAAACAGGAAATTAAATCGATCAATCAATGAACAGTGTGACGATGAGTAATCAGTACTAGAACTACGTAGTTACGAGAAACTTCCCGTTATCATGGTAAATTCTGTTATCGGCATTATCGGGTAGCGGGTAGAGCATGTCAAATTTCACCTGATAATATTAATAAAGGAGGTTTAGTTATGTTAATGAAAGTATAGATATATACTATTATTAAATGTAATAAAAAGAGAAAATTCAATTCTCAACTCCTTTATTATTCAATCTTATTAGCCTTGACTCATTTAACAACAATTTTTACTAAATAACAATAACATACACGCATAGTAACAACACAGATGTTAAAAAAAATTCAGGAACATGGGAAGTACCTAAATTTATGTACATACTTGTAAAATCAGGAACTCAAATAACAAAGTAGTGGTCAAATAAATTAGTATTATCAATAGTTGTTTCAACTCAATTGTAATAATATAAATGTCTGTTTTTCATTCAGTACGACATTAAATAATATTACAATATAGTAACAGAGATCTGTCTTTAATAAACTCATGAATAATACAATAACATTTTACCTATTATAATACGATATTTTTATATCCAAACTGTAATAACTAAAGATCGTACATTCAAAAATGACTTAATATCTGATTTCTTAACATTGTGCAGAATCATTTAAGTAGAGCCATAATATCTTGTGCAATAATAATTATATAATTAGCATTTTTAAGAAACAAAAATGAACACGCGGCGACAATGTGAAATAATTCAGTCGATAAAATATTATAGTTACATGTACATCACAAAGAATCAGACTTGTGAATAAAACTTCAAAGTCCAAAATTCCTGATTAATAGGATCGTTAACGGGATTTAAAAAATTAAATTCTCTGAATAGCAGAACGTACAATGTAAAAGTAGTATCTATGATTTTTTATCAATACTTTAGACTTATTTTTAGGCTACATAAATTGGCTATTGATATTGGCAAAATTTTCTTACAATTAGTTTTGAAGTGTATTGTGATAATAAATATTCTAACTAAACTGCATGTTCTGTGAAACTATTTCTTAATCGAAGGTATATTTTTGATTAGGTGAACTATCGTTCATTGAATAGTATACTATGCATATTGAATTGTATAATGTTATTCAACAAGTTGTGGATATTACATACATACATTTGTTGATGTTGTATGTTAACAACCACAAATCAAAAAAACTTAATACATTTTTGTTTTCTTTGTGATAACAAACAAATTAAATAATTAAAAATAAGATATTTTTAAATGACTCATTAAAAATACTAACACATAGTAATATATTGTATTTCAAATTCTATAATAAATATTCATAAAGCTCTGTTCACTATATAGTTTTTCATTGTGGAAAAGTTGGAATTCTATGTACCAAAGTCACATTAAGTTTGAATTAAGTTTAAATTAAAATTAAAGCTTTAATATTAAACAGTATCTAAAATTTTTCTCTTAGAACGTTTGTATAGTAAAGCAGACTGTTATATTTGTGCTTTTAAACTTTGTATGTTTTATCACTATTATTCACATATGCTTATAGTTTACGTAAGTGGATATGAATTTATTTATTAAATGAAGGGAATAATTATTCAAAATATATTCCCTAACATAAAGATTGTAAGATAAAAAAGTAATCGTTTGCATACTGACAATTTTGTAAGAGTTGAATCTTTCCATAAACTCGTCTACCTATTATTACAGACTAATTGATCTGTAATAATGATTACGCATCTAATTTTTTAAAAATTAAATTGTAGCTGTTATTACTCTAAGACATATAATTTGATATGCTACGTCATCCTGACTTTCTATGATAGATAACTGCGATTATTTGGAAGTTCAATTTTATGCATCGTTTTTTGATCAATATTTGATCAATACTACTCCAAAATTGCATCCATATCAATGGCACGCTAGTAAAAAATTTATATAAATAGAATGACGGTTTCATTCATCAATATTCTCATTTACTGTTGGCTGATGTACCTTCGCTAAATTGCGACTGCAACGAATTAGCAGAGAGTATAGAATTGCTCTAAATCTTAAGCTTATAAATTGCATTCTTATATGTCTTTGAAAACTATGTATATAGTACAGAATCGTTTTTTTTAAACTCTCACTGACTATCCTAGTAAAAATGCATTTCATATAATCATTCAATGTCGTATTAAAATTGCCAAGAAGTATACATCGCTGTCCATGGAGTGACTACCGTCCAAGGCGGAAATTGTGCCAAAAACCGTTTAAATCTTAAAGATTTTTGATGTTCACCATGTAAGAAATGACCACCTACAGCTACTGTCAAGCATGGAGTTTTCTGTACAGCAGGCACCTAAAGGAACAAACAAATGTTGTATACAATCCCTAAAAATCTTAATTATTTGTATTTAATTAATTAGTTTTCACTCACGTTCAATTCAACAGAAAATGTGAAGGGCGTACAATCAGACGCACAGGAATAATAAACAAAGTATGTTTCCCTATCATTCCATTTGGGTCCTTCTAGTGGTTTTCCTTCTAAAATAGACCATTTTTCTAAATGAACACCTTTATATGGAGACAAAATAATACTAATGTGATCAGGACCTGAAAATAAAATTTTCGTATAATTTTCTATCATGTAGTAATATGTTTACTAAATATTTGAAAATTACCTGTAATGTTAAACGTAAAACTGACAGTATTTTGTTTAATGGATTTTGAAATAACATCAAGCTTTGTTGGAGCCGTGATAAGAGGAGCAGGGCCTGGAATCCAACTTGTTTTCCTACCAAACACATTTTTATATGTGTTAGGTGTATTTTATACATTAGATGAATATTTTAACATTGGATGAAATGCATGAATTATCATTCACTATTTATTTTTATTTACCATAAAAAGGTTGTAACTGGCACAAAATATGGTAGGCCACAATATAACTCTTGTTCACAATCTTTTGCTGTTGATGTTGCAGCAGCTATTTCAGGTACTGTAGCTTCCACACTATGTGGACTGTTCATATCCAAGTCGGCTATCCAATATCCAGTGCCAGAATATCGTAAGTTACCATCAATGTCGTAATACTGTCTCTGTGTATGCTAGAAATTTAATAGTTACTTAATGTTATAATATATTTTATATTTCATAATATATGATTACAAATAATTTTAAAAATTATTACCGCAATCATAAAACGTTCTGGTGCCAATGATGACAAATCACCACTGTAAGGAAAACCGAGTGGAGTCAAAATCAATACACCTACAGTTAATAAAAATATCCCAAGTAGCACACTTAAAACTCGTTCTGCGTTTTTAACTAAAAGCACAATTGGTAACTGAAACAAAAATTTCAATTAACGTAGGAGGTATATGTTGATAACTATTGACAGTATATTTTAATAACTTCTTTTGTAACTTACACTAAAACTAAGTAGTAAACAAAATAGTATACATAGCGTATTAGCCATGACAACTTCTGAATTTATACTACTGCCAGATCGTCCCATTATAGGAATGAAAAGATAAAGAGCTCCAATTACTAAATAAAATGATTGCGTGTAGGGTAAAAGTATTGTACTTAAATAGTAGAGAAGCCACTTCCAGCCTAAAAGATAAGAGGAATTAAAAAGAATAGTTTGTTGATTCACTCATATTAAAACATTTATAGCAATTGTACCTTTCCATTTGTTAAAGAAATTATATCTAACTATATTTCCGACAGTAGGAAATACAACCCAAAGTAGTGGTATAAAACCTGATCGAATTTCAAAGAAAACGCAAGCAAAAAGGGTCAACATCCATATTACTGAATATGCATCAGAGTATATTTGATATAAAATCCATGTGGATTTAACTTCCTACAAAATGTTATTTAAAACTGAGTTAATTGTATTAAATTTAATTCATTGAGTTAAAAGCACTGAGTAAAATTTTAAACAATTATATGTTATCGTGACGTTACTTGCCTTTTTCTGGCGTGATCCAACATACAAAAAGAATATCATAGACACAAAAATGGTTGGACATACATATAAGAAAAATAACCATGCTGGTCTTGCATACCAACTCATAACTTTCCCAAATTTGGTAAGAACAAGAGCAATCATTGTACATGAAATTATAGATACCAACCAGGAAACAAATATTGCTCCAGTACACACTAATAGATGCTTTAAGTATGTCGATCTTTTTACATCTAAATTAACATCAATGAAATGTAACTTAAAATTTAATTAACACCATAAATAGATTTTTATAAAAAATATGTACGTACCTCTTCTTGCATTTTGAGTATTCAGATATATAGAATACGCTGCAGCAATTATGCTAATGATATTAATTATACTTGCCACATACTGTGGCCACCGAACAACAAATATGCCTAAGAAGTCAAAGAATACAAGTTTTTCTACTTTATCTTGAATAGTTACTTCAGCCAAGAAATCGTCCAATAATATTCCTTGCAATAAGGCAAGAATATTATCTCCAGTCCTTTGTAAAGATCCTAATGGTATTTGATTGATATTGTCGTATTTTGTGTGGTATACATAGCCATTAGTTGCCCATGCAAAATCAAGACCTGTGTTTATTTAGAAATACAATTATAAATTAGATAAAAGCAATTAATTAAAATCGTTAATATGTAAACATATAGTACCAGAAACATTTCCAAAATCTCTAAATATTCGAAAATCAGTCTCTCCAGGTACAATTCCACTTTCAAAAATTTCTTGAGCTAAAGATGATGCATATGGATAGGGTACAGACTTAGAATATACCTATAAAAGAAAAATCAATGATATAATATAAACAATAAAATTTATGTATAAAAATAGGATTTAATAATACCTGAAGAATCCAAGAACTATCGGGTCCAGCTTGAAACAATAATTCGCGACCACCTGCACCACAAGCTTCTAAATTTATAAACGCACGCACTTCCTTAGCCCAAGGATGTTGCGTTATAAAGCCATGAGAAGCCTACAAAATACAATTATAAATGTTAATACATACACAGTTCATAAATATTGTATTATTGTTCAGTATAATGTACCTGTAATAAGTTTTCTTCTGCGCCATTAAATAAAAATATAATATTGTGCTTCAACAATTTTGAACTATGTGCGATCACATGTAAAATTTCTAACATTACTGCACAACCTGCACCATCATCAGATCCACCTACAATACAACATCTTTCAATACAAAACCCATTCATTTAAAAACAAGATATTAAATATATATATGAAATACCCTTTTACCAGGACTATCTGGAAAAGTGTCAAAATGGCAATTTATAAGTAAACTACTTTGGATAGGCCTATTCGGACCAATTTTAACAATAACATTTTGAACATTTCTATAAGCATTTGTCATTCCATCAAGAAATTTCAGGGGAAAAGCTCCACTATGCTTGGTTACGTCGACTAGAATCTTGTGATTTTCATTAGCATCTTTAATTATATTGTTGATGATGTTCGTTAAATATTTAATAGCTAACACTTCATTTTCATAGCTTCCAACAATTCGTGGACCAATAGATGTAAGATTTAAGAGATGATTATGTGCTCTTTCTGCTATAAATCTTCCTGGATATAATCCTTCTTTTTGTAGTGTTAATGGCTCTGGTAGTTTCTTCTCGATTGCAATTATGGTAATGGATAGCAAAAGAAAAAATGTAAAGAGGAAAAATAAATGTTGCGTTTCATTTGGCAGTACTTCTTTCTTCTTTGAAGAAATTTTGTCTTCATACAATATGTCACTAGATCTTTTTGTGACATGTTGACGTAGTCTCACTCCGTCTCTCTAAAAATAATTGTTATTGATACAAAGAAAGAAAGAAATAAAGAAATAGTATAAAATATCATAATTAAATATCTTACCATTGTTTGGATTTAAAGATGAAAGGCACTTGAAAGAAAGAATTAAAAGATCAGATCAGAAGTAGACTAGAAGTAACGTCGCGTTGTTTAGCTTCGTTCCACACATCGATACGTATATCACAAAGTGCACTTTGTGGAAATGAAAGTTCCAATATTTATTGACTTCTTATGCAAATCGAAGAAATGAACTCAAATACTTCTTATTAATCTTTTTATCTTGCTTTTGGTCAAAGGTAATACTCGTGTTTGCGACAGAACCGAAATGATAAAAAGATCGTTTTGAAAACGAGAACTCGTGTTGAAAAACTGATTGTAAATGTAATATTCAAACGTAAACGACCCCCACCTTTCGTTGTTCTAATTCCTTTTATCTGCTTTTAATTAATAATTACTCATTATTTCGATCTATCCTTTACATAGTTCTACGTTAATATTTTGAGTTATTGTAATCAATTAATTTAATCTCAATCTATAATTTAATCCGAATAAAGCTTTTAGATTACACCTACGTATATATAATCATATGCCACTGCGATTAGATAAGTATATCACATTTTTTGAGCAAAGATTCGTGTAGGCACTCATTTACTCTACATATACATACATATATGTTACCACAAATCTCCGTTCTATGGACCTGAATATAGCTTTCAAAGAAAGTTAGCAATAAAATTGTAGAAGATAAAAGATTATCATTCAAATGTATATGATCCTTTTATACGCAAAATATTTAAGAACATGTCAATTCTGTGACTAAAAAATGCTGTATTTTATTCACTATCAGTATTACCGGTAGAGTTGAATAAATAGAAACTTTTATCTAAGAAATCTAATTTTTACTGAGGATTATTATGTTTACTTAACATAATCAAACTCAACAAGATTAAAATTCAGCTATAAAGATGTTAGATAATCAATTGTTTCTCTATGATCAAAAGTAATTGAATCGGTAAATTTAAAATATTTAATGTAACATAGAATGCATGATATTTTTTCACCAATTTATAAAAAAAGGAACAAATAATTTATAGGAAGTTTTCAAAGATACAAATACGACTATCAATTCATAATTTGTATATACATATTTATGTTTCACGTTCGTTTATCTTCTATTATTAATCGATCGTGAATTGATAATTCTATTGAAATTGAAATTTATCAAATAAATACGCACAAATATGTATATAATACCCGTATAATTGATTTCATTCGCTTTGTATAATTTGTTGATAACATTATCAATAACATGAAAATTGTAAATGGTATTCTGGAGCCTCAAAAAGGAGAACCACAGAAATATGAGGTCTAAATATTCGTATACCAGACCTAAACAATTACAAATAAAATCAAGAATAAAATATAAAATAAAACGTTTCCTGTTGTCACAAATATTCTTTTCTACTTTCTTCTGTTTAGTTTTAGTTCTAGCCACTTATAGCGTTGCAATCATGTTCCATTCTGAATTGACAATCTCTCCCGTGAGTAGAATTTGTAGAAACAGAAAAGTGAAAAAGAATTATAGAAAGAGAAGCAGAAATTGACGAACGTCCCCAAAAATTATAATGACTGATATGCCGATAGTAATTAGCAAGTCTGTCCTCCGCAAATTTCACTTGGCGCGTACAGTTCAAATGCAATAATTTACTGCCATCTGTAGGACACTATTTCAAAGAGTTAGCAAATTTCCTCTCATTCGACGATAAGAGTTTTTTCGTATTATAATTGTAGATGACCGGGTTTCACGACTAGCAGACGACCAAGTCTAGCAGACGGCGCATAGCTAGCGTCGTTCGCGGGCGTTCGGGACTTCGTTTTAAATTGAATAATTATCAATCGAATCAGTGTCGTGCACCGAAAGCACGCCTGTCGCGAAGGAGGGTCAGCCGTGTTATTTTGCAAAATCGTGTGAATAATCGGTGAAAAAATGGATCCCGAAGCATTCCTGGACATGGCCAATCAGGTCATCAAATTGAAAATGTTCCCGTACTTCGACATCGCGCACAGCGTTCTCTGCGCGTTACACGTCAGAGAAGATTTAGGACCCGGTAAGCTCAAGCCCACCCGACCGATTCTAAATTTAATCCAACCAGAGCCAGCTTATATCTTTTCTAAGATTACGTTTCGCTCCCGAAAATGTCTTCATGTGTTTCTTTTTTTAATTCCTTCGATCGTTTATTTCTATCAAACTCTCTTCCCGATTTTACAGATACTATTATTTTCTTAAAACATTTAAGCTAGACTGCGTGCAACCCCTTGTATTTCCTTGTTAAGAATGATAAGTTATTTATTTTTATTCAATTAATAGAACACGAATTATTTTTCTCATGTATCTAATAATTACTGCTTTTTTCTGAATATATAGCAGTAATGTTTAATTGTTTCGTTAAATAAAATTTCATGTATTTTACTGCAATAAAATTCACATTTATTTTTAACTTAAAATTTAAATTTTTAATTGTGGAGATTGGATATTGATGACATAATATAGATTATGTTAAATAACAAATATACCTTTTTTTATTTGTAGCATTTAGCTGAAGAATAAGTGTGAAAATTATTGCCTTGTGTGCAATTATGATAATCTTATTTTGTGACATTGCCTGAAACAACCCAGCTAATCTATTTCAGTATACACTGTAGTAGGCAGATCAGATTTATTCAAAATTTAGTTTATATTTAAGTTTTATGTACATATTGTCTCTTATAACTCCTTATGTTACATGCAGAGATATCTTATTTTCTCAAGCTAATGGACAAATAAATAGATAAGATTCAAACAGTGATAACAGTAATTTCACTGTTAGTGAAATTTCCCTTTCAATGACTCTGTTATTCAGTGAAGCATGAAAGACAAATCTTTGTTCTGGCATAACTACTGTAAAGACTTGCAGTTTTTAAACTGTATTAATAGTTCAGTGGAATATTTGTAACATTACATTAAAAAATATTGTTTAAAACAGAATTTATTAATCAAAAATTTATATATATATTTTTTAAACATTTTTATATTACATATCCATCGAATTACAGAAATATCTGCTAGGCAAACATTATTTTTATGTTTGTGGAAAGCAGCAATACGTTTGTATGTATCTATGTAATGCAGTGTACTTATAAGGGTTCTAAGCGACCTACTTGAAATAGCATACCCTTTTGATCTTTTATATTGTACTGAATGTAAGTTTTTAGTGTTTTTCTTTTATTCAATATATCTTCTTCAAAATTTCTTATGTGTAATTGTCTAGGTTTTTGTTTAAATGTATGGATTGTCTAATTAATAAATAAAAGTTAAATAAAAGAATATCGTTAGTAAAATTATTAAACTGCATCCAGTTATGAACTTCTAAAATTATTTGTCATTTTACATTTCTATAATTCTGTCAAATAGGTGCCCAAGCATTTTCAAGGAAACATCCTTTATCATGTTGGCTTTCAACAATGTTGGTAGTATTTGCCGGTGGTATGCTGTGCAACGGGCTTCTAGGAGAACCAATCCTTGCACCTTTAAAAAATACACCACAGGTGGTGGTTGCAACTATTGTTTGGTCAGTATATACTTTGCGATAATAATAAAAATAATGTTTGTAAACATTGTGTTTATAAACTGATTTGCATAATATTGGTACATGAATAAGTACATACTATTAGTATAAAAGAAATATTTAAATATGAAATTAATTTGTTAATTATGCAGGTATGTGATATTTTATACACCCTTTGACATTGGATACAAAATAGCCAAATTTTTACCAGTAAAAGTCGTATGTGCAACTCTAAAAGAAATATATAGGTAAGTAAATATTTGTTTATTGTTAAATTAGTATTTGCTATACTTGTGTAATTCTTCTCATTTTGAAAGGTGTAAAAAAATATATGATGGAGTAACTCACGCAGGAAAACTTTATCCAAATGCATATCTTATCATGATATTAATTGGGACACTTAAAGGTGCGTTTTAATATTAAAAATTCGATGAAAAAAGTAACATCTACACAAGAAGAATTATAAAATCAACTTACATATCTTTATTTTTTGTAGGAAATGGTGCTGGTTTCACAAAATTATTTGAACGCCTTATACGAGGAGCATGGACTCCAACTGCTATGGAATTCATGCAACCCAGCTTGTATGTCTAATCCTTCTTCTCTTTATATGTGAAATATCTTTGTATGTTTATATTTTATGTAAAAATTGACTTCTCTAGCCCAACAAAGGCTTCAATGGTGGCATCCATTATATTCGTCCTAGACAAGAAGACTGATCTCATCTCTGCACCTCATGCATTGGTTTACTTTGGTATTGTTATCTTCTGTGTATATTTCAAGGTATAGAAATCTTTTTATTCGTAGTTTAGCATTTTCTCTTCGATAGAAATTACTATAATTGATTTCATTTCAGTTGTCATCAATTTTATTGGGTATTCATGATCCATTTGTACCTTTTGAAAATCTGTTCTGCGCGTTGTTCCTCGGAGGAATTTGGGATTGGTTAACTAAATTGCTGGGCCGAGGCCAAGTCAAAGACGAGAAAGCGGATGCCAAGAAAAAGGATTGAAGATTGTTTATACAGTTTGTGCGTATATGTTTTTAAGTAATATACCGTGTTTAAGTATTACATAATTTTTGTATAGAACGATACATGTATCCTCTTTCTTTTGGTTCTTCAACAGGTACATAACATCCAAAGAAGTTAATTGTAATATTAGCAGTGACTTGCTAAAAAAAGTAATGAATGGAATGAATTTCAACTAGTCATACAATACCCTCATATTAAAAGAGCGACCATCGACAAATCATTAAATACGAGAAGTACAATAATTTATTATTATACATATTTTAATAATGATGAATGATGTATACTGGAGCGTGTTACTTAAATTGCTGAGAAAAATCAACAGTATTATATATCCATTAATGAAAACTTGGCCATGTAACTTAAGAACGTAGCTCTTAAGCACACGCTCGAAATTATTCAATTTGACGATTTTATAAGGCAAAAACAAACGTATCTTTCATATCATTGTGTTTGTTAGTTTCAACACACTTAACACATGGACTTTTATCTTTCATAAGAATGATTGTTACATCTGATAAGACATGCAAAAACCATTGCGCAAATACCTAGACATATGTCCCTTGTTGCCGATTTTTTGATAATATATATTATATACATATATACCTCACATAATATTTTAGCAATCGAATTAAAAAATTCTTGATATAAAATTT
Organism: Calliopsis andreniformis; assembly: GCF_051401765.1. NCBI lineage: Eukaryota > Metazoa > Arthropoda > Insecta > Hymenoptera > Andrenidae > Calliopsis > Calliopsis andreniformis. The sequence continues at coordinate 4,014,836 of NC_135064.1, forward strand.
TGTAGTGTGAAATGCAAATTTCCTAACGCATGTTAAGATATACCTAAGCCCTTGATAATAAGGCTAATTTAAAGTATCCTAATTCTGGCATGCATTTTGCGATTTATCATGCATTATTTATCGTAAAGAAAAACAAAAACTACAAATAAATACACTCAGGTTAACAAAGTGGAACATTACATAATTTTGAGACATATTTGAGCGATAATATCGTAATAGATAAAATATATCAAACCAAGTAATCAATTTAAGAGTGTATTAATAAAGAATGTAAAAAGAGTGGACAACAAGGAAACATGAACTTCTTTTATACTATTTTATTACAATTCAATTACCAATGACTATAATACTTACTATACGTACATGTGTCAAGTGTTTCCTTTTATCTCAATGTGAACATACTTTACTATGAAAATTAAATTATTTAATTTAAATAAATAATCAACAATTATTTAATTAAATTATTTAATTTTCATATAATGTTCCATTTATCAGAACGTTGTACATTTTCATATAATAAAATGAAATTTGTTCTTTTATGCTTCAGATGTATTACTTTTCCATTTTGTACATATGATTATAAATAAGTACTCTCAGTTTAAACACTTTAGCAATGAAATTATCTACATATTCACTTTTCTTTGATATTTATTTGTATTATTTATAAAGTTGCATTTGCATGTTATTAAATTTCCTGACTTTATAAACCAAACGATAAAATTTTATGTAAAGTCACGTTTGTAGTTTAGTTGAAAATGAACGAAGTTCAATGTTACTTTACAGGCATAATATTAATAGTTTTAAATAAATAATATCAACTATATCCTATTTGCATTGTACACCAAATCAGTACTCATTTGTTACATACATACGTACATTTACGTGGTTTTACACAAAATGGAATTTTAAACTGATTGAAATTACGAAATGGATCGATGTTAGTGACATCTGTCCAATCCCATTCACAACATGCTTTATCTTTGCAGCGTTTATCGCATGTGAAATTCTTAAACTCTTTCAATCTGTCCGCTTGATTCTCATGTTCTTTCTGAGCAGCATATTCTAAATTCTCCCCTTTTGAATGCTTGCAAATAGTATATGGCATACAAGTCGATCTTCCGCACGTTTCGATATGTTTATTGATACAGATCTTGTCAAGATCTGTAGTAGTTCCCATAGTTGATGTTTCTTTATCTGACTTCACAATCATCTGACCTTCATTACATTTAATCACTCTAACTAATATAGGATCTCTCTTCTGAGTACCAACGTTTATCCTTCTTTGTTCGTATTTCTTATGTTTAGTTGAAAGATCGTCCAACGATTTTGAATCACTTTGAATTCCTAAATCACGAGCAGGTAACTGTGATAATGATCCATTGATTCCAATATCTCGACTTTCTAAATATGTAGAAACTCCTTTGTCTACACTTGAAAACTTTTTCATTTCTTGAAATAATATTGCTTCATCTTTAAGAATTTCTGAAGTTTTATCGTCTTCAATGTGTGTCGATTCAAATAGTGGCTCAAAGTCGTTTTCTTGGATCATAGTTGATCTATTTGTGCTAGTATCATAACTTCCAGTTTCTGGTAATGTTTCTTTGTCTTTAACATCTGGCGAGACTGTAGACTTTTTGAACTTTACATTCAATTCTTTCACTTGGTCTTTAGAAACACTTTTTTTATTTGCCTCTAATATTTTAATTGTATGTTCTTTGATTTTGTTGACCATCTTTTGTACATCAAGTCTACAATTGTCTTTTGTATTGCATGTGTATTCATCTGAAATTATTGTTATTTATATCGATGGAATGCAAGAAGTATTTTAAAATAATTAGAGATTATACTAACTTACAATCACTTTGTACACATGAAGATTTTGATAATTTTGTGCTCTGAGTACCATGCTCAGATTTGCGAGAGAGGATTTTGGCAAGAAGTTGGTGTAACATAAATGCTACAGAAGGATCTTCTTTGACGATTTGGTAAAGGTTGTATGGACATGTGTTTTCGCATCCTTGTACTATAAAAAAGATATTTTAATTTAAAGTGGTCTTACATATTAAAAATACTAATTCATTGTTCTACAGTGTTGTACATATATGTCCTAACATTTTACACTGTTATATAATTATGGTACTGTAAAATAATCATTTAAGTATCTTACTTCCTCTCTCTACTGTTGCTTTTGAGTCCTGAATGTAATACTCTGTAGGTGTCTGACATTCAGCAATGCATGGAATAGTATTCGTCTCATCCTTTCTAAGATTTTCTGAGGACATGTAAATGGTAGGAACCTGATGAATAGATGGTGTAGTCCCAGTATCTTTCATGTTCGCAGCGGATAAACAGCAAGTCAAATTTCCCTTTGATACACAAGCTATGCTCTGAATCCCTTTTGATGCTTGATCTACTATATTCGCTTCCACTCCCTTTGATTTCATTGAACAAATTAAATCTTTTTCACAATATATATCTTCTTGTTTTTCAAAGGTCTGAAGGGAAACACAACGTTTTAATACTGATGTGCAGACTGTAGTTTGTATCCCTTGGTCATTATAATGTGTAGCATTAATGCTTGCTTCATTTTTCTTATATTCAGGAAGAATATGTTGAGGAGAATGCTGTGTTTCTTTGGTACAAGATTCTGGTCTATTACATTGGATACCTTGTGTAGTCTGAGGAACACTTTGCAATGTGATACCATTGTCTCTTGAATCCTTTTTGGAATCTGTCAAAATAATTTTAAAACGAGTGCAAGCCTCTATGGTACTACCTTGCAGTTTACTTGCCAGTTCGGGATTAAGTTGTACAAATTGCATTTGAATCGGACTACGTGCAGATACATCGTCCTTTGTCATATCTTTCAATTTATCATACTGTATGCCAACATCTACGTCGTTTTTTGATGGTACAACAGGCTTAACAGGTGAACTATAGGATTCGCAACGACATTCGATCAAATCTTCAGTGAATTTATTTAGCAAAGGACAAGGTATTTTTTTTGGAATGCCTCGTAAAATATCGCAATCCCCGGAATCATTTGTGGGTTTCTCTAAATAATCTGGACAATGAATTATATCTGACAAAATATTTCTGCTTAAATTATATACTATTTCTTATAATAAATAAAAAAAATTAGAAAAGTTATACATTTTCTTTTTGTACATTGTAAATAATTTAATAGGATTGAAATATTATTCAAAATAGTGTTTGTTAGTGTACCTGAGAACAATGGGGCCATAAAAAACAAGGACAGGATAAGCAATTAGGGAATGAAATATTCTTTATTTTTAACCAGATATTCATAAAGAAAGTACCAAACATGAAATAACTGCAATTAATAAAACTGTATAAAAATTGATTTGCAAGATTTAAAATCAGTTTCATTACAAATAATCCAATTTGTATATTAACTGACATCTATTTAATTTATAAATGTAGAACTTAATCTTTTTTGTACTTTAGTAGTTAGTGTTATCTTTGCTTTTATGACTCCATATTCTCAAGTTTTAAATCCATGAATCTGGGTGTGAAATTTCTCAGATTTTTATTGGGATTGGAATCATCACTAGCTCAACCTTGGAGAGATTACCATATTACGCACCTTTATTACATCCTGTGCACATTGTATAATTCACACAAGAGGGATTGCTATTATAATCCAAACAGGGAATAGAATACATTTGTTCTTGCCGAGGTTTCTTTAAATTTTCTTCTATTTCTTTATACGTTTTATCTTCCCAGCCACATAAGGGACACTGTAGAAATCCTATTTTACTGTTTTTATAACTTGCTTCAGCTAAAGTATTAAGTAAGAATGAAACAATAGGGTATCCTGTTTAAAAATTAATTATAGAATCACTCGATTTTTAATTTTAAAAAGATTTTTACCTCTGACTTTAGATTCGGTATCTCTAGTAGGAGTCTGACTTGAAACTACATCCTCTTCTAGATTTGTTGAAATGCTTGCAATTGCTCTTACTTGTGGGCATGAAACATGTTTCACCTGAATTTTTGATCTAGTTTCAGCGGTTTTGTCTAATTTTGTTGCATTTCGTTTAAGACTTGCACGTGTCGACTTTTCCGCAGATTTGCTTCTTTTAGATGCACTCTCGCAAGTAGCGTCGGTGCACGGAGAATTTTTCAACAATTTCGCTTCCTTTTTTCGTGGTTTCCGTATGTTGTCGCTGCTTAAAGATTTAAGTACAGACAAGTCACGATATCTACTATTCAAAGTTGTCTCAGAATTTGCTTTTTCTTCATCACTAATTACTTTTGTTAACATATCGGCTACTATGTTGTACCAAGGGAATGGCGATTTGTAATGTTTCTGCGATTGCAACCCTTTGATCATTCGTGATTGCTCCCTTTTGTACCTATGCCAATGAAAATTATCTTTCTCTCGCATTTCTGAGGTGTCTCATTTATTGCGATCGTTTCAAATATTTTCTTACTTTGAGTAGTTAGAAAAAACATCAACATTTTTTCTTTCACTTTTATGAGTCAGATATTTTTTTAAGTTAACTGGAAATGAGTCAGAAAAATGTTCTTATTCAAAGCAACTTCCTCTGATACTTTTTCTTATCATCAAGAAGTAGGAGAGATATTTGAAGCAAACATAATAATTGAGACATTCCTGTAATTTTTTTTTTTTGATTTTGAAACAATTGTTTTATTATTTTGAGGCAAAACTGTATTCATTTCTAAAATCACCAGTCGTACGTTACTTTTCTCTAATTATCTTAATTTGATGTAGATAGTCCATTACAGTAAGTCCAGGTGTATTGAGACTATCGATAATTTTCTGCAACGCATCGTTCTTTTCTTTACAATTGTAATAATCTTTATGATAAGGGTTCCATAAACATGGGTGTTGTCTGTACTGTTTCAAAAAATTCGTTACTAATTTTTCATTCCACTTGAATGACATTGTTGTTTAAACGTTTGATACAGTGGTTTCAATGATACTAGCGGGTGTATCTTTATACATTAAAAATTTTATGATTATATTGACATGATCCAGTTAATATCGGTTATGGTACACGAGTGAACTTGATTGTACGATATATCGAACGAAAGCGTTTGTCAAATTATTTCAAGTTGCATTTATTAAAATCTTTATCGATACTACACGCGTTGACCGTATTTACTGAGTGCTATCGAATAAATATTTTTTTTTTTATATAAAATCTTTTTTCTACACAAAATTCTAAATAATAGAAAAATACAGAAAACCAATGAACATTGTATAAAATATCTTCACATTTGTTATTTATAATTCTATTCATCAGATTGATCAGCCTTGATCATGATCAATGGTAAACCACAGCTACAAATCATTTCCATGCGTTTAACTTTACAGTCGCTACAGCTAGAACTACAGCAATCTAGACGAATAGTATGAGACACAGACTTCGATGTAATATTACCAAGCTGCTTTTCTGTTATTAGATCCTGTATCCGTTTCTTTAATTTAACTGCAACTTCTAAAATGATGCTATATTAACAACAATCTATACACTAAACAGAAGTATATTATTTAATATTTACCGAAATTTATACTTCGCAACTGAGATGCAATATTTTTTCCAAATACATCAAACTCATCATCAATTTTCTTCTTTTCTTTGATATCCTTATTTACTTTAATATCCCTCTACAAAATATTTTACATATCCAAAATAGCCCATTATAATCTTTGTTCACAGCTAGCTCATAAATTAGTCAACATTTATGAAAATGTTTCAAGTAACGCATATACATATAATATTTATATGTATTATATTATATGTAACGCAAGTACTTGAAACGTTTTTTCCAATAACGAATAATTTGAAAAATAATCGCGTAGAAAGATTGTACTAAGTCACGGTGTATATTTTAATCTTTAACAATTCTAATAAATGCCAGCTTCTTTTATCTTCTGTAATTCTAAAAAGAATACTATTTACCAAATCACTTTTAACAGTTGTGTTATCACCTCCTGCACATATTGAACATGTTACACATTCACTTTTGAAAGAAGGTACATCGGTTTGTGTTTCGTGTTCTACAGTGATAGATTTTTCGATATTGCTTCCAGTATCGATTCGAGTCTTTTGTGAACGCAAAAGCAAGTAATTTATAGGAACTGAATCTGTGATTTCGTCGGTTTTTGATTTTACCGAAACTTTCCTAAGAAAATATTAAAAAAATAATTTTGTTTGAACAATATATGTACGTAATCTATGTAGATTAAATGAATTACTTAGAACGTATTGCAGACTTTGTCCCGCATAAATGACAACAACAATTTGGATAAGTACAGTTATAATCTTTGTTTGGCGTTTTTTTTAATTCCACTGCATTTGAATACATTAAGTGATTGCATGTTTCATTATCGTAGCAATCGTTAAATGTATCGTTTTTACCTTCACGTGCCTAAATGTAATAATATATTAATTATATTGCAATTTTTAACAGAAATGTAATAGTTTTATTAATATACCTTCCAGGAATTGTCTACGTAACCATATGATTTAATAAACGGAAAAAATATTTCGTGCATTATTGGGAACCAGCTTGCTTTAGGTTTATAAAATTTCTCACAAGATATTGCTGCACTGATTTTCGACAATTCATAACAATATTGTGTCTTCAAATATGTAATCCTCTTAATACAATCGCAAACTATCAGACCACAAATATTCATAGAGTCTACAATCTGTTTGTAAGCTTTGTAGCGACAAAGTATGTTTTTAAAATCAGGATGAAAAGGATTCCTTAAACATTCGTGTCTACTATAAAGGATAACTAATTTTAAAGTTTGACTTTCAGTCCATACAATTGGCATCATAAAATGCTTCGATTATTTTAATATGATAGCAGGTTATTTAAACTTTCATTTGCATAGATGCCATTATTACGCGTTATTGAAACTTTATATTTACATTTCTTGAGTTCTTATTAAAATCTGCTGTAAAAAATTTTTTTTTAAAAGAGTGCAATGAACGAATTATGTTTAGATTATTCATTATACATGTACAAGTTATAAAAAGTTACTAGAATTTAGAAAATATGCATAAAAAAAGTGAGAGTACACACATGAAGTATACAGAAAGTACACATAGTTATTGATTTTTTTCTAATGTTATTTTAATAAATGATCTATTTTATATTTAAACAATTCTTGTTAAGAATAATAAAATAAATTCCTCAAAACAGAAGTTAGAAGCAATATACAAAGATCAAAAAATTTATTCAACCATTTTTTTGTTAAAAGCATCACTATCGCATTATTATAGAAATGAAATGATATTAAATTACTTATATATATGAAATCATAGAATTACTTTCAATAAATTCGATGTACGTTTTCTGTTACAGACTAGAACCAGCAGTGAATGTAACAAAACCTAATACTTTGAAGCTACTGTTTTATTAAAAATTCATATTAGGTTGTTTTATCATACATTAAAATATAATTTAATAAAACAAAAATACTATACGATTAAATTATACTTGTAAATATATTCATCAAATGCATAATGAATCTATGCAATATAATCGTAGCTTCAAAGCATTTAAAGATTTAAATATGTAGATACATAATGTAATGTTTACATATAACAATGAAGATGAATAATTGCACGATCGGTGCATTTGCATTATTAAAACGATCTACGTGTAAAAAATATTAGCGCTTCCTTATATCATATGTCATTAACAAAAATATACATTATGCCTTTAATACGCGTAAGTTTGATTAATTTTTGTTACTTATGTAACATTATATACAACACCATTTTTGTATATAACAATTATACATATTTTCTTTGTAACTAGTCATTGTTAATGTTATCTTACTGCGCTTAGATCTATATAATTGACGCTATTAAAATAGTTTTATGAAGCGGATTCAATTGTCGAAGATAACGAAGGTAACTGTTGAGGTATAAAGTTTATAACTTCATGATAAACAAGTTCTGAAAACAATACCACTTACGTAATATTTGGTTACTTTCCATGAATATTCCAAAAGTAACGAAGAATTATACCTTTCCATTTTTCTACTGGTAGATCCATATCCTCGAAGCTTTGATCATATGGTAATGACACTGGTTCGTCTGTTGGATCTGCATATTGTGCAAGATATGGATGTGCCAAAGCTTGTTCTGCTGTGATACGTTTCTCTGCATCCAATTCCAGCATTAATTCAAGTAAATCTATAGCTGTAAAACAACATAATACATTGATTTCGTTATTTTAATTAATGAAAATAATATGTAATTTATACATTTTTCATTTGTGTACCTAAAGGATTGGCTCCACGAAAAACATCTTTGAAATTCTTTTTCTTCAAGGGAGGTAAACTTTGTATATAATTTCTTGCCTAAAACAATTGTATAGTTTTCTGATAACGTCGAAATAAAAAATTGCTTATGAAATTATGTTACTTTATTGCTTTACATATTTTAAAGTATTTTGTTTGCACGAAATATTGCTTATTAATCTTATGCATATAACACAATGTAAACTCAAAGCAAAATCATTTTATTAAACACAAAATTACTTGATTCGATCGGTTTAAAAAAATAAAACTGTTTGTTAATACTATTAAACTATTATATATATAAAAATATTTGTTCCAAAAAGATTACCTCTTGGCTGGTAATTTTGCTTAAAGTTTCTTCTGTGGGTGTACCACAGAGTACTAAGACTCGTGTTAGATGATCAATGTCTGCTTAAAGTTAAGGTATGCTCAAAGCATAATTCATTATTTGCAAATAGATACAATTTTGTTTACATGAAACTTGTTAGTATCATGACTATTTAAAGCATTTATCATATCAAGAGTTAAAGAAAAACAAACAAAAATGCTTTATGCAAAAAGACATATACTCACCAGATATGAAATTGTAAAATTCCTAAAGATATTTCTTTTTTTAGTTGCATTTAGTTAAGCTGACCAATTGAAAAATATAAATTTTGTATATATATTATTGCCAGAAAAAATGCAATAAAAAATATATAACATGCACAACATTTAATTTATAATATATTATATGTGAACAGCATGCGCTATTAAGTATTTGTATAGATCAATTATTTTATAAGAATTTAAAAGTTACTCACCGATTCAGATGATATTTTTTTCATAAATTCATCTCGTGGAGTACCCAATATCTCCATTATTAAATTTAGTTGATGTATATCTGCTCTTGCTAAGGTTCCACTACACCTTTTTCTACTTTGTCTACATATTTTATTTATTACATAACACGTAACGCGATTTGATTTGTTAAAGCTTATTGAAAAATGTTTTCCTATTCCTACAAAATCAAAACTAAATTAAAGCAATGTGTGCCACAAGGCAAATAAAACTGAAGTATGTTAATGTTTATGCATAGAGAAATGTTAAAGCAAAAAAAAGCCATGGAAAGTCTTAGCAGAAAGCACATATTTTAGTTTCAAGACAATTAAAGATCCATACTACTTAGTACACATTATAAAATGAAATTAAACAGAAAGCACAAATAATTATTTGATTAGGGTTATAGAGTGTCAGTATTTAAACAAATTAAAAAGCATAATTATAAAAAAGGATACGATCTGTTCCAGGGAATAACGTTCGTCCTGTTAATAATTCAGCCATGATACATCCAACTGACCAAATATCCACTAAAATGTATAAAAATTATATTTTAACCTTGTCAACAGTGAATCAAAAAGTATAATGTAGAAATGAGAAGTCGGATTGAATGACCAAAGTGCAAGAGGACTTCACTAACTTCATGTTATGATTCTATGAATTAATGACAAATCTCTAAATTGTAAGTATACACACACTATCAGTTATCAAAATAAACAAATGTACTGGCACATCCCGTTCAAGAAAAGGTGGGAATTATATATGCTAAGATCAATTACATTCATATTTTTTCTGTGACTCCTCATCTCTGTACAGTACTTCATAAAAATAAAAAATACAGATTAGGCACCTGTTTGATTATAATGCATCCAATTGAGCATAATTTCTGGAGCTCTATACCACCTTGTAGCAACATACCCAGTCATTTCATTTTCTGTAGGTCTAGCTAATCCAAAATCTAATATTTTTAGCTCACAATCCTCATTTACAGCTATATTAGAGGGTTTCAAATCCTGAATATAATAAATAATGTAATTAAAGCATCTTAATTTTACATTAACAATATAGTGCATAGTACCTTACCCTATGTATTATACCCGCAGAATGAATGTATTTCAGACCCCGAAGGATTTGATAAACAAGAAATTGTACATGATCATCCGAAAGCTTTTGTGTCCTTACAATATTATTGAGATCTGCACCCATCAGATGCGTGACTAAATATCTATTAAAAGCACATGATATTACTAAAAACATGATGATCGAAGTTGACAAATTTCTTGTTCAATGATATTACAGATTCTATAAAGGTACATACACCTGTTGAAAATCTTCCAAAGAGGAAGAGGGATGAAATACATCTAGTAGGCCAATCACCTACAACAAATACAAAACCCATTAATTAAAAAATAAATATAAGATAAGAAAATTTAAATAATTAAAAACTTTTCAATTTAATGATCAGCTTTAAAGTCTTGCACCATTGTGAGTAAAAATATACCTCAAGAGCAGAACAATATAGTTCTTAATTTCAAGTGCCAAGACAAAGTTTCTAAATTCCTCTAATTTCTACAGTGCCAACTTCAAGAATGTATTATACACATAATTCACTTTTCTTCACTCACATTTTCGTGATTCATATGTTTCAACATACGAAGCTCTCTGTATGTTCGCTTCGCATGTACAGCAGACTGGAATGGTCTGGCTAACTTTTTTATTGCTACTTTTTGACCAGTGGTTGTGTCAACTGCAGAACTGAAACATAATTGATACATTTGAAAATTTGTAGCTGTTGTAACAAATTTTATTAACAAAGAAATACCTCTAAATATAACAATCATATGATAAATAAATAACAAATGATAGCAATAAGATATGTTGTGAAATATTTTTTCAATAAAATTATAGTTTTTATTACAGTAAATCTCACAAAAATTTGATGTTGAATATTTTGTTAACCATTAATAATTGTCTCTGTTATAATTCTTCTAATGTGTAAAACTTTATCGGAAAAATATTATATGTAACGTAAATGTCCCAATACCTGAACACTAATGTTTATTTTATCTAATTTTAAGCTTAAATTCTAATATATTAGATAATCTAATTGAAAATAAAAACTAGTGTCATAAAATAATATCCACAGTTTCTGAAACCTCATAGTTAAAATATCAGGACATACAGTTTTAGGTTGTTTACTTACTGGGCCACTTGCATCTTAAGCGTTTATGTATTGGGACATTTACCTTAGTGACCTCTGCTTATTGACAGTAACTCTATACATATACTGGATAATTCCAAGAACTGTAAAATAAGACATCTAAAAATATTTGTCTGAAAAATATGTTTATCATAACAAATGACTTCATTCAAATCATCTTCACAGAAAAGCATTGTCAAACGGTCTAAATTTAGTTCCCCTCTTGATATAGAGAATGAAACTGTGCAATGATGAGTCTACGTGAATAGCGGCAATCCTAACTTGGTCGATAATTTAATCGTATGAAAAATTAAATAAATCAAAGATAATCCTTGCACAAATAATGGAAAAAGCAGATAGAGGCGATAGAAATGTCAAGGTTATGATTGGTTCATGGTCGTAACATGGAATACTGGATTATTTACAAAGATTAAAGCAAGATCGTTCGAACTCCATCGATAATTCATAACACGTCGGGTATTACATTAACACTGCATGGAATCGATAATGATCGTTAAGAAATCTGATTGCAGTACGATAATTATTGTACGGATATATTCCTTCCTCACCACACTTGACCGTAAGCTCCTGATCCCACTGGCGTGAGCATTTGATAACGTTCCGGGACCTCCCATTCGGTCCTATTTATTTCAATTTTATGAAACTGCGGCATGCTACACAAAATCTTTCACTTTGCACAGTCGACACGATCCACGAGACACCGCGAAGATAAGAATCACTCTGCACTAACGTTTGGGTGTACAGTTTACAGAAGCTTCGGGCATTTCCAAATTAGCTTACTATTAAAAACTACTGCACTACACCATCGCGTGAGCTCCTAGTAGTCGATTCTGCCAGTTGAAATCGAACACATTTCTCGTCTGCGAGCGAGTAATCGATTTGGAATAGTCGACTCACGCTAAACGATCGAAGGCACGTTTGTCGATTGTCTGGCCATGAAAAATCGTATTTTAAAAGTATATGTACAAATGATTGAAAATAAATTAGTTTATTTATTATCAAGACTTTTCTTAATTATTTTTTTTATGAATTTGAGATGTTTAAAGTAAGAACTTAATTACTGAACTAAGAAAATGAAAATTCTGAAAACTTTACAGTTACCCGTCTCTAATAATTTATTATTGCTGTTTAAACTATTTTTAAAGAGTTTTAAATAGATCTCTGTAAAATTAATGTTGAATATTCACCACTAATTTGTTTACAATAGAAATTGTTCTAATATAATGAGATTATAAACAGTAATTCTTTGAGAATAATCTAACACTCTCTGTTCGTGTGCATCCATATAACACAGAAACGTCTTAAAAACGTCTTAGAGGTATTGAGTAAAGTCCTAAAAATGTTCAAAAGACGTGTTTGAAATTTTCAAATTAGTATGTCTTCAGGGCGTTTTAAAAAACATTCATAAGACGTCTTAAAGACATCCAAATTATGTCTATAAGACATTCAGACAAAAAATAGACATCTTAAAGACGTCTAAAAGCGTAAGCTTTAAACGTCCATGTAGTGTGTCTTTAAGCGCCTTATGGACGTAAATCTCGGAAATCTTTAAGATGTACGCTGTCGAATGTTTTTAAGACGTTCAAATTATGTCGTAAGACGTTTAGGGATAAAATGTACATAAAATAGACGTTTTCAAAATGTCTTGTATTATCTGTGCAGTCGACATATCGCAAATCGGTAAGAAAAATGACACAACTCAAAAATATAATTTTAAAATTGTATCAATAAAACAGTTTGGTATAAAGGACATTTTGGTAAACAATTTTTCGAGCTGTGTCACTTTCCTCGTGAATGTGCAATATAGATTACCAATCACCAAATAGATTACCAAACCAATTATAGACTATTTTGCTAACAAACTTTTTTTGCTCACAATTGCTAATTTAACAGTTAAGTTAAACTAGAAATTGATAGTAAAATTTTATTTAAATCGTACTAATATGTTAAGGTCCACCTTCTACTTTATGACGTCACTGGAAAACATTTTGTCCCGGCATTTAATTACTCTGAAGAGGACTGTGATGACCCTACAGTACTTACTCCAGAACAGTCGATTGGGAACGCATTTTAAAAGAATTTCTAACAAATACGACTTCTATTTCAAAAACTAATACAACTGCACTAAAAAATTGATTATTTTTTAGCGCGTCTACTCAGACCTATTATAAAATTTTCAATTTTTTTTAATGCAATAATGAAATACGTATCTTCCTGCAGAAAATTCATAAGGCGTAAAATGATTCGCAGGTAGTATCATTATTTAAAAGAAAAAGGGGAACATGAACCGTTAAATGGTATTTTTAAAGGCCGTAACGTTCAGAAATTTCTATTAAAAGTTACTTCATTTAATCAATTTCTATAGACAAATAACATTCCAAATAAGGGTTCTCAAAAATTTAAGAATTTAACGAAACCAAAAATTAAATATAATCGGTAATAATCAAATTTCTGTTTTTTTTTTCGCAAGTTGAGAACTCTTATTTATTGAAATATTGTGCGTCGTAATAACGATTATTATCCAATTCAAAGACAAAGGTCTCTATGTTTAAGACTTGGCCCATATGTTTACGATTGTTTTGAAACTGTCAAACTATTCCTATTTTTGCGTTTTAAGTAGAAAGTAAGTAATGTGCAGTTCATGAGATCTACAGTTGATAGTAGAGAAAATTCAAAGTCGTAAATTGTCCGAGAGTTACACGGGGTATTCAACGACAGGTATCAGAAATTTTAAGAGATGAGTCTACGTGTCAAAATAGAACGAAAATCAGGAATGACAAAAGCCACGTTTGCGGCTTCGTTTCAAGGTTTTGTTGCAAAAATTCGCGAGAAATTGTTTGACTTGAGACTTATTCTACTGTGAACGTGTATTAAATAGTAAGATCAGACAGTAGAATATGTCCCGAGTCAGGCACACATCACGTGCGTTTTAGGGGTTTTCTTAATTTGAAAACGAAGCCCCAAATACAATTTCGTCTTATTTTAGTACTATCTGATACTATCCCTGCCAAAAAGTTTTCGACCAAACGTAACAATACAAAGTCGTTCAAAAATATTGTAGTTCTTGAAGTGTAAAATGTTATCTTATCAAATCCGTGTAATATTTCCAATGGAGATTTTCCATACGTTTTATATTCATACGATAACATTTCACATTTCAGAAACTGTCTATACAATATTTTTATTTAATTTCGTATTGTTGCGCTTGGTCAAAAACTTTGTGCCAAGATTCGTATGTAAAAACATCCCTTTTAAAATTTCTGGCACCTGCCGTCGAAAACCGTATAGATCAATATTTATACTGAAATGGTAACGATTATTCAATTCTCATCTATCTAACAATGAATCTGTATATGTACAATTACATTAATTTGATTATGCTCTTTTTTTACAAACATTTTGATTTACATAAAACAAATTCAAACTCTTTCGTTTTATTGTTTTTTGAGAAATTTATTAAATTGTAAAAGTTCTCTGACTAGTACAATATTTGGTTGTTATAAGTAAATAATTAATGTAATGTAATATTATTTATATTATAGCTTATGTAATTACCTATGTATATTACCTATATATACCTGAAGTGACGTAAATATGCAAATAGTTAAATGTCAAAAAACTGTATCCACAAGAAATAAGGAAATGTCTAAAATAAGGTTAGAATGAGTTAACCTTAAGTGAAATTAAACATTTTATGTCATGTACCATATTAGTTAATTTTTTTAATGTAAATATCGAAAATATAATTATAACTTTAAAATGAATTTTATTAGAATAAAAATGCAGAAAACTTTACAGAAGTTTGATACTTCAACAATATGTGAGTTATATCATTCTAAATATCAATTATACTTCTTCTATTAAAATTATCATATGTTACTACTAAAAGTTTTTTACAGGTAAAATGTGCTTATCAAATTTGACTTTTGTACCAAAGTGTGAACCAGTAAATAATTTGGATGTTTTGAAATTAAAAGGCTTCATCAATAATCATAATAACATATGCGTCTTAACTGGAGCAGGAATTTCTACTGAAAGTGGCATTCCTGATTATAGATCTCAAGGTGTTGGACTTTATGCAAAAAGCAATCGCAGACCAGTACTTTACAAAGATTTTTGCAAAAGTGAAGCTATTAGAAGACGTTATTGGGCTAGAAATTATATAGGTTGGCCAAGGTTGTAATTATTTTAGTAAAAACAATGGTAAACTATAATTACGACTTACAATTTGCAACTAATTTAATAGATTTTCTTCCATACAACCAAATAATACTCACAAAATACTAAGCAATTTAGAAAGTGCAAAGAAATTGAGATGTATCGTTACTCAAAATGTGGATAACTTACATTCGAAGGCAGGTAGTAGGAAAGTCATAGAATTACATGGAACAGCATTTAAAGTAATGTGTCTTAATTGTGATAACAAAATATGTAGGTATCACTTACAAGACGTTTTAAATAAACTCAATCCAAACATAACAGCAACTGCTCAGATGATAAGACCAGATGGAGATGTAGATCTGTCTCAAGTACGTATAGAGTGAAAAAAAAGGGTTAATAACATTTGGGCTTGACAGTATTCGCCAAATGGAGCAAAAAAATCGTAATAAATATGAATAGAAAAATTACTATGTATAAAGTTGTCGACATTTTTTTGTTTCTGTTTGAGTGAGTGATTTGCTTTAGAAACTATTGTACCGTTAATTAAGATATGTAACTAACATTTCTTTACCAATACAATATCTCATAATAAAACAATTATTGTATTATGATACATGTGTAGATTGGAAAGACATATGTATAGGTATTTCATTTTTTATAACTTTGAAGATATTAGATTTTTACTCCATGTTTATTGTTTTCTGCTTCATTTGGCAAATACTATCTACCTTAAAAATTATGAATCCTTTTTATAAATCTGTATAAGTATACATGTAACTAATAGTAATATAAATTAAATAATACAAATAAAAATTACAATAGGAACAAGTTGATGGATTTAATGTCCCACCATGTGAGAATTGTGGTGGAATTCTAAAGCCTGATATTATATTCTTTGGAGACAATGTACCACGTCAGACAGTAGAGAGTGTCAAATATAATGTTGAGCATTCTGACTCTTTACTGATTCTGGGAACTTCATTGAGTACATATTCTGGTTACCGAATAGTACTACAGGCCAATAGTGCAGGGAAACCAATTGCCATTTTAAATATTGGCAAAACCAGAGGAGATGATCTTGCAGACATTAAGGTTGAAGGTAGATGTGGTGAAATACTTTCAAAAATTTATGCAATAAATAATCAATATGAAGAATGTACCAATTGTAAATAAAGTAGTTAAATATTACCTATATAATACTGTTTCTTATGTTCCTCTTTAAAGTAATTATTATTACTATCATATAAATAAATATTTATTCTGATATATGTCCTTTATTTTTTTCTCACTTTCTGCTTTTACCCTTTTGGAAATATATGTTAAATTCAGGCTATATAATCACACCCGTTCCTACACTTTCCCACTTTTAATTAAATTTGAAATGGAACAATTTAAATTTTCTACTATGAGTTGCAATTGACGATTAACGATTAATTTAATTTTCTCCTCATAGCTTTTTTTAGACTAAGGTAATATTCTTTTAATATTTAGAAACATCAATTTCCGAGAGTTTCCCAGAGTCTCACGAATAAATATTTTTATTAGAACATAAATAAACAAAAATGAACAATTAATTTCTATATAGGAACATTTTATTGTCACCAATATGAAGGTAGTTATAAGTGGTAAAATTTTGAGAATTGAGTAGACAAGTGATGTTCATGGAGCGCTACATTTGCTCCGAGAATGCGTAATTTTTAAAATAAAAAAGATTCTGTAATTGTTACTACCAATTTTATTATTACAGCAGTGTGTTTTCACTTTGATAGTGTATTACATACTAGTTAAAAAGTTGTTGAAGTGAATTCTCTAAAATTGTATGATCCAATCACGTAATAGTTACATTACATCGATTGGTGTACATCAATATTACTAAACAGCGGTTGAACTATAGCTAGCAGTGGTAATGGTAATGTTACAAGGGAATTTTTATAACGATAAATAATTTTACGTTTCGATTTCGATAGATGCCTACCTTCGTTGTTATGGCGAATGCATAAAGCATAAATGTCGTAGGTGGAGGTGTAGTTGCGTTTCATGAGTAATAAAATGTCGTTAGCAAGGTTAGTGTCTACAATAATTAGTAAAAATTTAGTTCTGTGTAAAATTTGTATACTATATCTTTATTCTGTTCTTCGTTGTACGCTAAGTAATATCTTGTAAATAGTATACATTAGCATATTTCCTGAAAATTAAACAAGCAATTATTAACCAACATAATATCTATTAATTCTAATTGTTTTGAAATTACTTCAAAACGATTGTATTTACTTTAATTTGTGTAACATTTGTTATTTATGTTTGCATTAGTTACTTATGTATAAGTAACAAACATATGATTAATATGTATAATATATTTCTTTTTTTACAGTTTGTTACCTGCACCATCGCAGGTGGTGTGGGACAGAGAAGATGAAGCTCGTGAACAAAAATTACGTCAAAGACCTGTATCTGCCCTTGTTAAAGCAGTTGTCACTGCTCCTCCATATGGACAACGTAAAGGATGGGTACCACGAAATCCAGAAGTGAGTACTAGTGAATATTATTATTATAGGCATAAGACATTTAATATTTCTCCCTGATTAAAGACCAATATACACAACGTAATTATTAGCTAATCTTATTTTTTTCTGTATAACTACTAAATTGTTCATATTTATGAGTTCAATGATTTATTTGAATATTCTAGGATTTTGGAGATGGTGGTGCATTTCCAGAGATTCATGTGGCACAATATCCACTTGGTATGGGAATGAAGGGAAAAGAAACCACTAGCAATGCTTTAGCAGTCCAGCTAGATGCACATGGAAAAGTGAAATATGATGTGATAGCAAGACAAGGACATTCTAAAGACAAGGTAAGTCAATGTCTTTTTATTTATGTAATTATTGATATATATTTCTGTATGATTGTGTTATTTTTGTAGATTGTCTACAGTAAACTGAGCGATTTGTTGCCTTCGGAAATAACAAGTGAAGAGGATCCCAGTTTACAACGTCCATCAAGTGAAGAGATTGAAGAACTCACTGAAAAAACTAAAAAAGCTTTAGAAAAAATAACAACATCAAAAATTGCTGCAGCCATGCCAGTAAGATGTGCAGAAAAACAGGCACCAGCTCAGTACATTCGATATACACCTTCGCAGCAGGGACAATCATTTAATTCTGGAGCAAAGCAAAGGGTTATTAGAATGGTGGAAGCACAAATAGACCCTTTGGAACCACCAAAATTTAAGTAAGTGTTTTAACAATTACGAATTTATTGTAAATAAAGCATTAAATATGCTATATCCTAAGTAAGAAACATTACATTGAATAATTTAGTATTGAATAATCTAATCATAGGATTAATAAGAAAATACCGAGAGGTCCTCCTTCCCCTCCAGCACCAGTTATGCATTCACCTACTAGAAAAGTTACTGTAAAGGAACAGAAGGAATGGAAAATACCACCTTGTATCAGTAATTGGAAGAACGCAAAGGTAATTTTGATAGAATCCTGCAGTTACGTAGATGTTTTATGTAGAAGAACAATTATACTCTTAGTAATTGAGATTATTAATGCTTGAACAAAATGATACATATTTAAATCAAAATATTACAAAGTACTTTGTTTCTAGGGTTACACAATTCCGCTTGACAAACGTTTGGCTGCAGATGGTCGAGGTTTGCAGCAAGTTCATATCAATGAGAATTTTGCCAAATTGGCAGAAGCTCTTTATATAGCTGATAGAAAAGCTCGTGAAGCTGTAGAGATGCGAGCACAGCTTGAAAAGAAGTTAGCTCAAAAGGAAAAGGAAAAGAAAGAGGACCACTTAAGACAACTGGCGCAAAAGGCCAGAGAAGAGCGTGCTGGTTTAAAATCAGTTGCAATGGGTTTGTATATGAATCTTATACACATTATGTATTTTATTTATTTCTCTAAATTTCGTTTGTAAATTGAATTCATCATTTAAATATACTTAGAATAGGCCTAATATAATATATATTGTGCGCTAATATCAGGTGTTTAATATTACTTAGATAAATCAGAAGATTCACGAGAAAGAGATCAGCTCAGACAAGAACGACACAAGGATCGTGCTCGAGAGCGTAATTTAGCACGTGCTGCGCCTGATAAACGTTCAAGGCTGCAACGTGAACGTGAACGTGATATTAGTGAACAAATTGCGCTTGGTTTACCAGCAAAGAGCATTCCTAGTACTGGAGAAGCACAATTTGATCAGCGACTTTTCAATACTAGCAAAGGAATGGATAGTGGTTACGGGCACGATGATGAATATAATGTTTACGATAAACCATGGAAAGATTCTAATTCTATTGGTTCACACATATACCGTCCTAGCAAAAATATTGATAAAGACACATATGGGGATGATTTGGAGAAGCTTGTTAAAACAAACAGGTCAGTGTGGTATTCTTTAGTTCTTCGAAGTAGTAGAATTAGATTTATTGTACATTCATAAATATTAATTGGATCGATATCTTAGATTTATTTCATTAAGGTCAGATGTTTTCTAGCATGGATAGTTTACATTTAGTACAATTCCATTTTTTTCAAATTGCATAATTTTCTCAAAATTAGCGAAGAAATTATTTTTGTTTTTTTAGATTTGTTCCGGACAAAGAATTTAGTGGAACTGATAGGTCAGTAACACGTTCTGGACCAGTACAATTTGAAAAGGATGAAGAGGATCCTTTCGGTTTGGACCAGTTCTTGAAACAGGCCAAACGTGCCAGCAGTTCTACCACCACTACCACGAAGCGCAAGGATGAACGTGAACAAAGAAGAGATGATCGTGATAAACGAAGGAAACATTAATTTTTCTTATTTACTTGTTCTTATTATTTTAAAACATCTTTATTTTTTTCTTCTATTTTCTTCTTCAAGTAAAGTAAACTCTAATTCAGTTAATACTTTAATCGGTAGTGTTGAATTTGTTCGATGTCTTAGTTTCAATCTCTGGCAGTGTTAGACTTTTCTGTCACTATTTTCAAGCGTGGACGGAAAAGTTGTAACTCAATATAGTGGAATTAATTCTGATCATAAAATTACAAATCCATCACCAATCTAACTAGTCACGTATAGACAAAAATACGTAGAACGAATCTAGAACTATATCTACACGAGCGTAACAGCAAGGAATATTTTGTCGCCTCTTGTGTAAAAACTAATTAAAATGTAGAACAGATTTGAAGGATAGGTTCTAGACACATAAACAATGAAAAGATCAAATGCACATATGCCCGAAAACGATATGATCCGAAAATATAGTTCTTTAGTTGTACGCTACAAGCAGTAAGAGCCGACAAAATGTTCCTCGTTGTTGCCTCAGTGTAGACAGTTTTAAGCGTTACATTCTATATTTGGTTTATTGGATTGATAATGTATTTGCAGTTATTCGACTAGGATTGATTTTGCTAAGGCTATATAATGATTTTACTAGAAAAGAGTTTTCTGCAGATAATAAATAAATTCGTAAAAAGAGCTACCAGATTTGAAAAGGTTCTATAATTGAAACGTTACTAATTGGAACGTTGGATTAAGATATAAAGTAACACATGAGTTTTGAAGCTATTAGTAGTTTCAAATGAATTGAATAATTTTAATACTGTAATATGAAGAATTATGAACAGAATTAAATAGATGTAAAGCCTTATGAAAGGCGAGGTATGCATTATTTTCTACATCTCTGTATTGCACGATAGAAGTATAAGTTTTATCTTTACAAGGAATTTCAGGATGTATACAAAATTAATACTAAATATATTACGATTTAGTAAAATGAAGACTTAAGTCTGTTTTTACGTATGTTAAGTATTTTATTATTTACGTGGTTGTTGCTACGCTTGCTCTTTGTATTTAAAACAATGAGGCTGGTTAAATTCATACCTTTCAGACTCATAGTTCTTTATTAACACAATGTGCATACAGCGTTTGTTAGATTAACAAAGGAGACGATACTTTCGTATGGGGGAGCAACTGTTATCCTTTAATTAATAACGTAGTTATTTTACTTTCTCATCAAATAATAAACTGCGTTAAGTCTCGGAAGATCGCGTCAAATTGAATCGAATCTAGTCACCGTAGATTCGTGATAATTCGGGTAATTACATTTGACACAACATATTGCTTCGATGTCGTACGTAACTACTACTTATCTGATCCGTGATTTTCAAATTATACATCAAAATGCACATAACACTATTTCTACGGTTCAATCAGTTACAAATTTTACGTTACTCCGATTTTCCTTATTAACATCAAAGCAAAATTGTATCTTCCCTTTAATTTTCAACTGAAATCTTAACCATACATGATTTCGTATACACAAAATAAGAGTAAATCTAATTGCATAAATTATATTCATTACATACATGATAATCATTCGGGAAACATTGATGTACATTATACGCTGTTATTAAGCTAGAAAGCTCATCTCGCTTGTCCTTGCCCAAGAGTTAGAAATTGGTGGAAATTATCACTTTTCTTATTATAACTACATTTTTAATGATGGTAAGGACGAATACACAAGATTACTTATGAAGAACAATTTCACTTCTGTAAGTGTCCCTGGTAAATACGGCGACTTAGAGGTGGTCTTCCTAATCAGTCTTTTCTTTTTCGTTCGTAAGATTATCACAGAATTTCTGTTAAGTGATTTGTTGTTTCTTGGGAATTCGAACTAGCAAATTGACGCGATCCTAGTTTCACAGAGACATTTCAATTATCGATCGATTTTTCTCACATTCTTATTATATCCACACTCTTACTAACTAGGTCAAGATTCTTTTGACAAGTTTTAAGTTTTCATGGAATTGTTTCTCTCACGATTAGAGCGTACCGCAGAACTCTCCTGATGAGAAAGACTAGAATTAATAACGCTGAATACTACGGACTATTGGGAATAGATGGGAGTCTATATACATTCATCATGAACACTTTCCAATCTCTCAATGCTTTCTTTCGTTTCCTTAATCCTTCAGCTGCGAAGGACAGACATATGTCTTTGCAAAATTTTTACAAGCACTTTAAGAATTTGAATTACTGTCTCAATTTTATAATAATTAGAACTAGAATAATGTATATTTAATACATTATCACGTTCCGTTCTTTTATTTAAAGAATGTTAGACGATTATTTTGGACAGGATGATCTATATTATAGCAGCTGAAAAGTTGGTATAGAAGATAATAAAATGTAAGAACTCTTAGCTGCGTTAATCAGTTCTATTAGTTTCACTCTAAAAATGCGAACAACTACTTCTTTTTGAAATCCTTTGCGCAAAAAGATAAACTAATATTCCAAAAACGTATGCAGCTGAAGGTTTAGCATACAGGCCAATTAAATATAAAAGCTTTTAAAAATTCAGCTTTTATACCAACTGTTAATCACATACAGTGCAGTATAAAGGTAAAGGGTCAGATCACTCTAATTGCAAGAATATTAAAGAATTAAGAAAATAAATTTAGAATTTTATATAAACACTACTCATGCTTCTCACAAAATGTAAGGAAACTCCCATAGTCCGAAATGAATTGTAATTCACAGTGTATTAAACTCCACTGATTAGTCGCTTCAAATCAAAATTAATGATTACTTGGTATTATGAGCATTAATATATATGTACATAATATCCAGTTTTCCATGTAACTCTGCAGCCCTCAAATGTCCTACTATGTAATCCATGAACTTACAAATAAGTTTCTCGTCTCTAGATGATAAGTTGTGGCAGTATATAAGGCATACAAGTTGTCTTCTTCTCTTCGAAAGCCTCCAAGGCTTGTATTGATCCTTATGACATCACTAAAATGATGTTAAAGTCGTCTACGTACTATGAGACGAGAAACAAACCAATTTTGATGAAACTTCTTTTAATACGCTGCTTTGGAAAAAATCATTCAAGTTTGAACACACAAGCAGAATCTACAATTTGCAGTGAGTCATGAATTAGATTATAACAATGGAAAACGCTGCTTTTTCTTTCCGTAAATGTTAATCATTACGCCACTGCTACGTTCAAACTTCATTGCTGTGATATTAAAAACTTGTTAAACATCAACATGCACCTAACATTGAGAGGGATTGCTTATTGCGTTTTCTTAGACTATGTTTTGTTACAGAATCATTATAATCATACAGTTATCGTTACATATACATACGTATATATATCTATCTATTATGTACAATCATTTAAGTATAACTACGTCGACAATACTTGCAAAACACATTATCAGAGCACTTTCCACGAACCGTCTTTTTCTATTTCTTTTTGATGAATAAACATCTCATTTTTAAAACCGGTTCATGAGGCCTATTATGTTGAACGGAAAGTTTATCTACATACAAGCGGATCATCCAAGTTCTCCGCATTAGAAATTATAAATACCATAAGAAAGAACGTATCGATTTAATTTTTTGGATGAATAAATACTATACACGTGTCAGTACGGATTTACTTCGTGTCCGATCTCACCAAACTTTATTCCTCCATTCAAACGACAGTGATTGGATCCTGCCCAATCCAATAAATTTACATCATGCGTGATCAGTTACCTCCTTTTAACTTCCTCCTTGTTTTACTACGTTGCGTCGTTTCCAGATGCACACTTCTTCTTTTCATCAGTTTTAAGTGGGTAACTTATTCTGTTTCTTGAAGCTTCAAGGTGCATTGGCTTCGAGTCAAGTGTGCTTGCGCACACTGCCTCAAAGTTTGAGGAAAAGCGACAAAGTATACGTGTTCTAGTTGACAAGGTAACTGCACGACATTTTACTTAAATTATGCACATAGTTAGAGCACTGTGCACTATTCTATACTTGTACCTAATATGGTACTATGTATGCATAATTACATATGGTGGAGAGTAACAACTTCATCCACCTGAAGAGTCTACAATCATTTGGCAAACTAAATTATGTCATGTATAAAAGTTGTTTGAAAAGACTATGATTATTGTGTCATGTTTTTTCTCTCTATTATACAGTTTTTGCAAATAATATTACATAACATTATTGAAGTGCCATATAAACTTGTTAATCATAGCCAAACGGTGCCTGTTCGACTTTGAAAAGATAACGGTTTTCACCACAGGTAATCAATTTATGTTGAAGCTTAACTATGATGAATCAGGAAGCGAACGAGCAAATATTTTTAAACAAATTTCACAATTGTAGAAATACTTTCAGGTAGATTAAACTAGTACTCTATCCTATCTGCTAAGTATATGGAAACTACCAATTTTTTTAGATAAGATTTCCTCGCGAATTTCGAGTAGTGTTTTTTATGTCTACTATATTATTTATAGAAGGTGTACGCTAACGTACGTGCAAAATTGTCTAAAATTGAAATGTCGTGCTGTTTGAATGCCTTTAGAACACGTTACGTAATCAAGAAGCGTACTAGAAGAAAATCGAATATACAGAAAGATCCCTTAGGTACCACAGGAAGTGGTTATACTTCCGTGGTGCGACTGTAAGGTCCGGATTCCTCCGACTGTGATAGTTTTCGTTCCCGTTTGGCAAACAGACCCCCTAAAAAAGATGGCTGCTGAGCCAGTCCCTTAGCACCACCAGGGATCGTAGACCCTGGATGTATAGGATGAACTTGTCCAGGATGTTTAATGCCTTGGCTCATTGAGCTGGCAGATGTAGATTGAAAAGAAATCGACATACCACTATCTAGCGAACCCACGCTTCCACGGCGCTGCGGTTTCTCGCCGGCGACTGTGAACAGATCAAACAAAAGTTTTTTTGTTAAGCCAGGATAGAAAAGTAGGAAGATGTAACTGATAACATTTCGTGCTAGGAAACTGATTTAATTCTAAAATTGTTGAGTGACTTCAGAACTTAAATATTTGAACTTTGAAAATTCTTTGATTTTGCTTGCTACGTTTCACCTCAATTAATAAGTACTATAATTCATATTTCTAGTTCAAATCTATCAATGAATAAATTTTGGGTATCTTGAAAATTTCTTGATATATAGTTTATACTGCGAGGAAACATTTGGTCATTCGTTGCGAGAGTTTCAAAGAACTTAACTTACATTGTTCATGTATGTCAAGCAGTGAATTGCTAAGTGCTGAGCGTTTTAACTGCGTGTCCATATCAGTTGTCTCTGATCTATCAGAGCAAGGGCCGGGACAAGGACATATTTCGACATCCGCCACGCCTGAGTCCCTATTCTCGGTGCCTCCCCTAGCGCTTCTACTACTTTTCTGTCGTTCCAGTTCCGTCTCAATCCGTAAAGTTTCCATCTCATCCATTTCACTGATGGATTCTCTAAGGTCCTCCACAAATTTGCACCTGTCGTGTTCATTTCTCGCGTTAAACGTGACCAATACTTTTCCATCCACACGTTGAGAGAGTCTAATTCCATACGGATAATCTGAAAGACGAAAAGACTAGATATAGACTGCTAAAAAAATAATTGTGGAATTTTAGATGTATTCTGTTATAAAAAGTAAATGCAGTAAATGCTAAAATAAATGCTAAGTAATGAAAACTTACGAGGAACTTCGAACAGTGTGACAACCATTCCGCAAAGTGGGAAGCTCTGCCTGAAGGTGTAGGTAACGCTGTTCTTCTTTTTGCTCAAAATTTTCGTCACAACAAGGAGGTCGTTGAAGAGGAATACCTCTCTTTGGTGCACACCAGGCCTTTCTTTCTTATGAATGTCAGGGATTTCATATAATCTACAGTAGCACACTAATCTTCTGTGTGGCAAGGCCATATTAGGTTTCTTTCCAACAATCGTAGCTTGGACCTTCATTACCTGAGACACATGGTCTGAACCAGGTTTGAATTCGTTTTCCTTCACTCTTTCATAAATGCCAACTAGTATATCTCTGTCTATATCTCCACAATCGTCAATGCCTCTAAGATTCTTTACGAAATCTTCCAATCTCATTCTACGTTCTGGTTTCAAGTTTGGCGTATGTAAATCGGTATTTAACATTATGATGGCAAAGGCTAGGACAAACACAGTGTCTGCAGACCTTAGCCTGGCTACCACATCGGGATTACATTGGCAATAACGCTGACTAAAGACTTCCATTAGTCGTTCTATCTTCTGAGCCTCTCCAGGCATTCTAAAATATGCTTGGAATTTTCTCAAGGCTACGTCTACTTGCATACCTGAGAGGTCTAACTCTTGGGAGAAGCATCTGAAAGATTATGTCGTTATTTTAGTACGATTCTTTGAAATAAATTTTATTTATTGTACGATTAATATGTTACTTGGAGAGTAACATGACTAATTTTTCTTTCCTTTGGATCTATATTTTCTTACAGTACTGTACAAAAAGTTAGCAAAGCAGAGGAAAGTAAGTAATGATCCTATCGAAACAATAGCACTCCGACAAAAATAGCGACAAGTGAAAACGATGTACTTTCTATGGCAAATAAAAGTGAACAACGGTACTAAATAGTCCATTTCCGCTACGTTGATCACTGATCACTAGTGATAAATAAATACATTAGCTTTCACCGAGTGTAACGCTACATCAGTTGGGTTTGTTACTTTCCTCTATCGAAGTAGAAGAAATATGAAACGGCAGTAAGTCACTCACTCAAGCACAGCCATGTTGAAGGTATTTTGCAGATTCCCAAGATATTCTCCAATCATCTGTTTGGACAGTCCTTTTCTGCTAATTAAGAATCTTGCAACGCCCTGGGGACTGTTCTCTAAGAATCCTCTTCTGATTAGATAACTGATTCCCCTCTCTGGCTTCTTGTTGAAGAGATTTAGGCCGACTCTGTATTGACGTTTTCTGACTGTCTCTGACACTTTGTAGCTGGTTTGAGGCATATTTTCTTGATGGTCCATCAGTGGCAACTGATAACCGGAACTTGCGTGCGAATGACTGAGATCTTTTACACTATTCATCATGTTGGTGGAATCAGCGGTGTGGTTTGCACATTCCTGGTGTTCTGGTGAACTTGACTAAAGGACAGACAATTATTCTAATTAATATGCATAATTTTACAATATTCCTCTTACTTTCATCAATTATTCCAAGTTTCTTAAGCTTCGAAACAGGCTATCATTACTATTGCTTCTTTGGTTGTACTCATCATTCTTTCTTGCAATTAGTGTCTATGATCTCCAACTTCTTTGTAACAAAATAATAGGAATTAAGCAAATGACTGTCAGCAGTCATCAGATACATCTATTTTCATTAATTTCTTAAGCACAATAGTCAATAGAAGGGCAAGAAAGAGTGGAACAAAGGCTAGAAGGGGGAACTTACGATTCCTTTGTGCTTCCAGACAGGTGATCCCCTTTGAGCGTCACCCTCGGAACTCTCACAATTAGTGGAATCGCTGCCAGAACTCTGCACAGAGCTAAGGCTGCCATTTTCGACGCTCTTGCTAAGGCCATTATGACGTGGCTCCATGGATCTGGAGGTGATGGAAGACGTTCTCTTTGGCACTTCCGGCGGGACCTTTTTCGCAGAGCCTCTGGATCTACCGCCGGAGCCCAGATGACTGGCATTGCTCCAATTCTGAGGCACAGACGTCTGAAGATTATGAGGGGTTGACGGTGATGTGCAAGGTGTCCTCAATAAATCTCGCGGAGGTGTCTCTTGCCTGATCCCACAAAGAGTTTCCTGAAAACAGTTACATAAATTTTGTTTATCATTACAGTACTAGGATAATTAGGACAGTTATTGCTTTAAGTTCTGAAACATACTTAGTGATGGAAATTATGGTTAAAGGGATTTTTAATTGAAAGGATACAAGAATTATACAGGGCGCTTCATAATATGTGGGACTCACTTCAGAAGCTCATTGTACGCCTAAAAATAATGAAAAAAGTTTATACAAACATATGTTCTATCTCTCTTCGTTTATGAGATGTAATGAATTTTGCAAACTTGCAGAATAATTTCTTGGAGCTTAAACCATAAACCTTAAAGTTGCTTGAATGAAGAAAAATTGTAAGCAGAGCAAACTCTGCCTGCCCTTTCTATTCGTAGACCGCAATATTTCGTAAACAAGAAATTGCACTATTTACAAATAGTGCTTGATGTTTTTCCTATGACTATTTAAGGATTCAGCAAACTTCGCAATACTCTATAAATCAGTTTAGTTCTTACTATCAGTAAATTATGTACAATAATAGAAAAACATAAAGTTTAAAAATCAAGTAAAACGAAGAAACACAATAATGTTATAATTAAGAGCTCATTATTTGTATGAACTTTTCAATTATCACAGTAACCCTCCTTAATATCCCTCACATTTCATTCCATAAATTAATTCTTCATTTCCAGGTACTATCTACAGAAAATCATTTATAATCATCTCAAGAAAACGGAAAGGACTATTATTTCCAATTCTAAATTTCCTTGAATTCCCCAATAATTGAATCATATCAACGTGAAATATAAATAACGCCAATAAAGATATTCAATATCACCAAAGAAAGTTTCAATACCTGTGGATTATAATAGTGAATGCTAGACCCACTCTCTTGGGAGCTGGATTCCCAGCATGGACTCGGAGGCAACTGTTGATGTCTGTTGCAAGGGCTAGGCGCCAGAGAGGGCGTGTGCCTGCCGCTCTGATGGATATTATGATTCGCGTGCTGATGGCCAACAACTTGAACCTCGCACCTGCCGCTTTGGCTTCTCGGTATGGGCGACTGAGAGTTCTCCACGTGCCTCCTTTCTCTCAGAGACATGCTTCTGATGGGCATCGGCCTGTTTGCTGTCTGCGGTTGTTGAATATAAATCTGACTATGGTAGACCATTCTCTCATGCTCGTTCATGTTCCCCGAACGATCCTGTGTTTCTTGCAGCTTTCTGCTCAGTCTCTTCTCTGCTTTGGCCATCGCAGTGATCGCTGCGAATTTCTTCAGCAAAGTATATCTACGGAACGCTCGTTGTATGGTCAACGCGGCATTCCTCGCCTTCACACCGCCGTACTTCCGTTCCAGCATTTCGATCTGCTTGTCCAAGAGGTCCTGTGACAGCTCGTACCTGTTTAAGAAGCAAAGAATGATGATACAATATGCTTTTTGCTATAGGATTCGGGGCAGATGTCTGTAGCTCGTGAAAGATTGGATGTTTCGTGTGAGTGGTGAGTGGAGTTAATTATAGTCACAGTTGTTAGTGGAGTATAGTGTTCGAACTATAAACAGTTGTTTGCAGTGTGAGGTATTGAAATGCAATTTCAGCAACGAAGACGTGCGCTCCATGCTTTCGACATAGTGAAGCTGAGCCGAGTGGCTTCAGATCCAATTTCAAGTTTAAAACAACGCAAAAGTCAACATATAACGTTGTTCCAAGAGCAACCAAACAGGATTGGAGATGAAGTCCAGAGTAATAAGCAAACTGACAGAGAAGCCGAAGTGAATTCAAACTTTAGGCCACTATTATCGAATCGGAATTCCGCATACAAAGAGACAGTCGATTAAACCAATGGAATCTTACGCAGTCTGCAGCCGGCATCTCTTCAGCACGTCTCCGTTACGTACGGGTCCTTTTTTAAGGTGATTCTGCTGATACCCTGTCTGAGGTTGACCACCGTAGCCCTGAACCATGGTGCCATAACTCTGCGGTTGATTGTATCCCGTGTGGGAGTACACTCGCACGTTCGACGACGAATTGTAGGGGCCGTGTCCGTAGTTTTGGTTTTGAACGTACGACTGGCCCGTGATGTACGACGTCATGAGGGACGTCTGACTGCCAGAAGAGTACACCCCGTGCATCCCAGTCCCATGGACCTGGCTGACGTTCGAGGTGTGCTGCGACGGCCTCTCCATCTTCGACGGGAAACTGTAACAAAAAACAGAAATTTGTTGTAGCAGTGAACAATGGAGTAGAACGTGCGAGTATCGACATGCGCTGTAGAAGGTAGAATATATATACAGGGTGTCCTAGAATTGGTGGCATAAGCAGAAAGGTAGTAATTCTACGTACAAAAATAAGTTGAAAATATAGAATAAAATATTTTGGCGTTGCATTTCGTTTTTGAGAAAATTGAATTTGAAGAGTATATAAGGTGGGGGGAACACTCGCGGTATGATCACTGATTTTCTCTATTGCAAGTTAGAAACATTCCCCTCTCCCTATTTATCCCTCAAATGCCTGAAACTGTACTTCGTCTAAAATTCAGTCAATTTTCTCGAAAATGGTATCAAATAAATTTATTTTATATTTCCGATCTATTTTTGCATAGAGAATCAGCACCTTCTCGCTTGTACCACTAGTTTTGAAATATCCTGCGTATAGGGTGTCGCAAATGGTTATTGAAATATATTTGATTTAACAGCAGCTGATTATTTTTAGTCTCATCTATTACATTATATCCCAGGTGTATAATATTGCATACTTTTGTACTCTACTATTTGTTGCTATTTTTTAGCGATGTAATATTCTATTTCAATTGCAGAACGATGTGAATATAATGAAGACTGCATATTATTATTAAGCAGTATAATCACTATAGTAGTCACGCTGGACTTCCTTGTTTATAGATACTTACATATATTCATATATTTACATTCTTTTATTTCATTTCTTTATATTTTTATCTATGCTTTATGAGTATTAATAATGGGAATCCAAAACCATTATCAACTGAATACATCAGTCACTCATGACTATCATGGCGGTGAATGTGTTAAAGTTTGCAGTATAATTTCGATGGAAAAATACATTCTCTATATAAATGAAAAATCTATATTGAATAAATATTTTGGATGTTTATAGTGTACTTTCGAATGCAATGAACAAATAAAAAATTAAATTAAGTTACCGCTAGATGAATATTCTGGATTTAGTGCTAACTTAGATCAGTCCCGCTGTTTCTTACAACCATCGTGAATGTTTAAAGCTTTCTAAACTTTGCGCTATAAAAGATATGTACAGTAAAATGTATTAAATCTTCTTTGTTATACTGCCCTTTTCCAACGTATGTATCACTTAAAGTATAACATCTTGTCACCTATTTAATGTAGTATATACATGTGTTAGCTTTAAGACATTAGTATTGCAAAACGAAAAGATACTGAACATTTTTTTATCAAGTATGTTCGACCTTAGAATATATATATCTAATGTACAACGTAACATGTTTTTTTTTCCTGAACAAAAAGTCTATTATTTTCAGTAAAGTCATATTGATTTTGATAAATCATTTAAAGGAATTATGTTGCAGGAGCATTGTCGTACGTTCACTGCACTCAATCCCTTCGAGGGAGACTACTTTCACGCTAATGATATTGCACGCGAAGAACGAGTTGATTGTAAAAAGCAACTAACGTTTAAGCTACTTCTATCGACTACCTTTCCCTTAGATTTCACGATGGCTATTAACTTCTTTGTCGAGGGAAGTCCCGATTTGGCAAAGAAAGTGTACTGCTTTCATAGCGCGAACGACTTGTAAATATAATTTACATTCACTTGATAACATTGCGATAAAAAACTAATTGTCTGTTCTAACGAATCTCAAAATCCATAACTAGAAAATATTCTCTTTATAATCTTATCTACCGTCAAGACTTAATTAACATTTTGCGGTCTATAAGATCGTTACTTGTAACAAGTCGCGTGCGTGATTATAGCGAGTAAAGATCGTAGTCAGATTTAATCCAAGAGGTATATTTTATCTGGACATTTAGTTTAATGTTACACCTACTAACTAAGTACTAAAGCAGCAGTTAAAACACTCATTGTGAGACTCATTCCACTTTTTCTATTTTTTACGTTTTGAAGAATAATTTTATGTTTGTAATATCAAATTTGTTTACTGTCTACTTTATAAAGTTAATTAATTTGGGCATACTTATTTCATCTTTTACGTATACAGGGAGACCTCGATTAATTAGCTTACCAATTGCCACTGATTTTATTATTTTCAGTAGATTAGGTAATTGATATTCTACTGTCTTCTTATTATTGTTACATCGAATAACACTAATTGTGAATAAAAAATACTGCGAATAACTGAAATCTAATTAATCGAAGTCCTGTTGTACCATGTAAAATTTATTTCAGTTTAATGTAGAATAAAATTAAACAAAAAAGTAAAAAAGCAGAAACATCGTCCCAAGTTACATATCCTTACAAAAACCCACAATTTCAATTCTAGTGACAAATAAAGACTTAAACAGAATAAAACATCAATTGTTTTTAAAACTGTTTAAGTCACAAGTAATGCTAAAATAGGATGAAAGATTCTTTAAGAGCGTCCACGTAAAGTTCACTATTAACATAAAGATTCATAAACGATTTAACCATTTATAGACTGTAGCAATACTTTAGATAATATTTTCATATAAGTGGAACTATAAAATCGTGGCTAGCTTTGCCAGCAGAATAACGAATAAGCTGCAACGGATTCAGAGGGAGCAATTGGTAAGGTAATTTCGAGCACTCATCTTGTTTTTCATTATATTTGAGAGCAGCGCCGCCGCTTTATTCAATATCCGGTCAGCACGTGATTGCCAAACGTGATTTCCGGAGATTTCACTTATCGAGGGGAGGTGGAGAAGGAGGAAGAGAAGATAGGCCTACGATTTCCACCGAAATGCGTTTGTAGAGCTATATGGTAGCAGTTTAACTGAAATAACTATTATTCAAATGTATCGTTTGAAAATAATTTTGTATTGCTCCATTGTTATTAATAATATTATTCTTATGCACAGTTGTTGCATAATATACGTACTTATTATTTGATTATTATGTATAAAGTTAGTTTGGTGCATTCTTTCACAAAATTTAATATTTATTCACGGAAAATTAAGAACAATTTTAATGTTTGAAATCATCTCCAAAAGTGTCCACATTTATCATTTTAGAAGTCTATATTTAAAATTGTAAAAGGGCGGGAAGGAATTTATATGTAAAATGGAAACATTGCTAGATTGTGTAGTTTAACAGTACCAAGTTAATTTGTAGGTGTATTTAATAAATTAATATTTATGCAAGTACAAAAAAATAAGTTACACCTTAAGACTGTCATTACACTAAATTTTTTGTAAGCGAGATAAATTTGTTTTCTAAAATTGCTTCATTTTCTGACATTTTTATGACTATAAAGAAAATCTACGTTTTATTGCAAGAGAAATATTTAATTTATATATTCCATTATTTGTAAATATTTTATTTTATGTAACTTCGTGTATTTCATTTCATTGCACCGTAGAAGTCATTGACACGCAAAATAGAAAAGCAAACGAACGGTTTCTTCTTCCGGAGCATTGCTCATTGCAAGTCGTTTAAATACCACCCACGAGTTTTATCAATAAGAATCGCCTTAAAGGTAGATGAAGGTCTACGCCGAACGATGAGAGATTTTAAAGTTGAGTGGTACAATTCTATAAGGATTTGATAAAAATATTGTGTAACGGGAATTTAAAGAAACTGTTATGTATTAGAGCATTCTGATATTCAAGATTGAATGAAAATATTTAATATGAAATATCAGGTGTGAAAATTTATGTCTTAGCTGATATAATAGTAGCTTTACAGTTACTTCGGTTATTCACAACTCTTATTTATTATTACACTCCATGTAGTTATAAAGTGATTGAATCGACAGTGGTATAAAAAATAAGTTATAGAAATTCTTCAATTAAAGTAAGTATTATGTGCCTTTCTCTTTGTTAAACTACTTTTTATAATACGGTTACAGTGATTTCGCTACGGTATTTTTGAGAAGAGAAACATACATGAAATAAAATTTCAAATATTATGGTGTGATAGAGAGTTTAAATAAAATAAAAATTGTTCAAATAAAAACTGTTCAAATAAAAATTGTTACAAATACAGATCGAAATGTTGATCAATAAAATACTTTTATTTTGATAACATGAAGTAGAAAGCATAATATTTTTTGTAAATATTAGCAGACATAATATTTTAACATTTTGCTTTAAACTGAACTAAAAATAAACTAAACGAAATAACATGTATCAAATTTGTGTAAAATAAGTAAATTAAAACAAAAATTTAACAAACTTTCAGGCTGTTGACGTACTATCACCGCCATAATTAGTAGTACACTTATTACTGACATTTTATACTCAGCTTTCCGTAAAAGTTTCACTGCTACTACCATATCTCTCACAAGTACTACCTTGTCAATCTGCTACAAGAACAAACCAATTCTATTAACCCTTAAGAACATAGTTTTAATTCAACAATTTTCGAACATTATTAAAATATAAATAAAAACCAATATAAAATATATATGAACCATAAACACACTTAGAAATATCTTAGAAATATATAATAATATATATTATAGTATATATATTACTTATAATAATATATAATATAATATAATATAATATAGTATAACATAAAAAACAATTTTCTTTTAAAAAAACTTTGGTAAGCTAATTTGAGAGATAAAACACGGGGGATAAATTAGACAAAGTGATTTCATAATAAAATAAACACCTTTGATTTTGTATCTAAATCAATTTGACAATGTATCCGTCTAATATTACTGGGTTGTAAGGGGTTAAGGTGAGATTTTCGTACACATCGTAAAATTAATACGAAAATAAAACTTATGCATTGCCACCCCGATTGCAAATTTGGAATAGACAAAGGTTGAATTGCAGCGAAAGTACAACTGTATGATTGATTAAGGATTGGTTATATTCTTCAGTATTAACATCATCTAACTTTGATGATCTTATTTAAAAAATTCTACTTTGTCACTTTAGTACTTATACAGTATATGTATATGTATATGTATATTTATGTAGAATTGAATTGTTTATATCTTCAAAGTTATCGACTAAGTACTTCTGGGTCTCTTTTTACACGGTGGATCTGTACCATGTACAAAAATCGTGTAAAGATACTACTAACAGCACATTAAAATCGAAATCGACAAGTTAAGGCCCTTCCCTTGCAAATCACGTTTTTGATCAAAGAATCAACATTTGGCGAACGCAATGGCCAGTACGAAATTATTACAGTGTAATAAAAACATGTCGAGAGAACAACCACAAACTGAATGCCTTAAACACACGAGTCACGCAGTAATACAAACACAGTAAATCACCCGGATACTCAAAAACATTGCTTGCGTTGAATGTTACACTTAGCTGCGGAATCCAACGCGTACAGAAAATCCCACCTTAATTTGGCACAGAGATATTAGGGGGCCCAGGATTTGAACACTCGCTTTAAGAGTGATCGAATTTCAAGGCACAAGTTGCGAAGAGAAAACTGTCCTTCGCGTCATGTGCAACCTTCGACAGCCGTAAAACAGCGCCAGTGTTTGTCCACCAGCTGCCAGCAATCACCGATTCGTAAAACCGTTTTCGCGGCTGTGAATCACGCGATGAGTCACCGAGTCGATCGAAATTCACCCCCGTGCAACCAGCACGGGGCTACGCACCCCGTGAGAAAGCCAGGAACGCAGACGACCATGTTGAGCCTCCTTTTCGCGCCACCACAATTTCATTTAAGGTCTCCACCCACGAAACTTCACTGAGTATTCAGCAGGAAGTGCCCTTTCACGTCACTGACACGCAACGAGACCGCGATGTTCCACTGACTGACAAAGAAGAGTTTGAGGTCGAAGAGGGAGGATTCGAGGGTTGAAGGAACTTGAACTCGGGGAAGGTCCGAACTGCAGGAAGGACCCTGGCACTCTGATCGCAGGATCGACCGATCGAGAAGGAGCTCGGTGAGCAGCTGGCAGCTGGAGGCATTCTTCGTCCTCGACACGAGGATCGGGAATCAGTGAACAGGAGGAAAGGGGGAAGAAGGTGGGAGCACGTGCACACCGGCCTCGAAGCTGGCGAGCAACCTTCTCCGAGAGGATCGATTTAAACCCCCTCTCCCTTCTTCTGTCGAAGAACTGTGTGAAGGTTACACGGAGATCTTTCAAGAGGAATTTTTGTTGTTGGGGAGGAGGAAGTGGTCTTGAGGATTGGAGGAGGTCAGACTGAGATTGGCTACCTTTCATTTCTTTTGTTTGTTTGTTTGATTTAGATAAAGAGCTGTGCGAATTATTAGACTCGGGACGATGTTTTGGAAGGGGCGTCACATTATTGGAGGTACTGATTCGTGGTTTGGGTGTTCGTTTGAGTAATGGATTAGAGGTAGTGGTAGTCATATTGAGACGAAACGCGTCAGTTAATGTTCAACTATTATAGTGGTTTATGTTTGGTTGAGGTTAGTCAAGTATTACTTGAATTTAGGCCTCTTGAATTCAATTACTTTAACTTAAAACAGTAGACACCTAAAATTGTATTGAAAAGGGATGATAATAATTATTTTTTACAGAGTACACTATACAAAGTGTACATTATACAAATTCATACCATTCAAGATATGTTATTTCAATTTAGGAAAAGTTGGGAGAGTCTCAACTTCACTTCTAATTTGAAAAGGTATTTCAAATCTGGTAAAATAGCAGGTTCAAATTGATGAAATGGTCTCAAGTAACTTGAGTACAAGTGACTTGAAGCTAAGCAATTTGACTAACAAGGACGAGAACAGCAACTTGGCAGGACATTTCAAGAATAGTAAATAATAAATTCAGAGTAGTAAAGTGGTCTTAAATTACGTGAATTCACTTGTAACTACAAGTTAGTTAATCTGAACAAAATACTATGAATTTGTTCACAAAGAACTTAGATATTCTGTTTCTTGGAACAAGATTTAAAAGAAAAACAAGCCCTCCATGATTTAATTGAACATGAAGCAGGTAAAAGAAGAAATATCCTAAAATAGTTTATAAAATTAATATACGTAATAATTATATATTATAATTAATAATTGTTTTGAACATATGTCACTGAATCTGTGCATTATTGTACATAAAGCATATAAGAAATTTAAGACTCATTTTATGTAGTACTTTGAAATTATCAATTTTTTTCTTTCCAAATTTTTTTGAGAATGTTGGGTTTGCAAAATACGTTATCTAAAGAATTTTATTGAAATTTCTGAAAAGAACAAAGATAGTACTATATACATATATTAGTAATTATTAAGTACTTTCGCATAAAAAAATCATATGGAAAGGTAAAATGTGTATAGGCAAATGCTCAAAGTTTAAAATTGATATCTTGAATAGTTATTGTTTTATAAAATTGTTCGATATCTCTAGACATTTACATGAAAAAGTCCTGTTACGAAAAACTAGATACATATAGATACGATGTATAGTACTTACTTGCTATGATCGCACGATTTGCTACAAATAACGAGCTTATAAAATGCAAACAACACACTTCTAACGTTAATTTGGGTATCAATGGTTCATATTTATCTTATCAGAGGTGACGTAAACAGAAAACAACAGTAATTCAACGAAATAAGCCACGAGCTTATAGTAAGTAAATACTGTATCATATACAATTGTTGTAGATAAATCAGCCGCGCAAAATACCAAAAATATGACAATGAAGATAAAATTGAATTTACTGATAATCTAATCCACATCAAATATTACAATAAATAACTTGAGATAAAGATTTGTTATTGATCGTCTTTTTAAGTCTTATCGTTGATCAATGAGTCACATTAGTAAAAAGAATTATATTCCAAATATTCCACTAAAGCGTTGTTATGTTACGAGATTAAATACAATAATGTTACTAGACTACCAATGACTTAAACTTGTGTTGCAATATAGAACATGTTAACCCTTATATGTACAACTGGATTCCCAGGTTTCTCGAAGTATAATTATGTAAAACTTTCAGTATAAATTTTTCTACAAAACATGAATTTACATAAAAATGTGCAAATAACGTGAATCTGCAACAGTTTGATGATACTTTCAGAAAAACACGAAAAGTTAACGCAAGGAAAATTATACATGAGTGCTCAGATACTCGGTTATTAATTGAAGAGGAGATGAAAGAGCAATTCAACAAAAACAAACTGATAAAAAAAATAGAACGGAATTAAAATCGATAATCACTCTAAATTGTAAATATACTTCTACATTACTTCGTGAAGCATATATAATATTTCTAAATAAAATAATACAATTTTGTTGAATTTTACAAACACAAATGCGATAAAAATCAAAAAATAATAGTAATATGAACAGTAATGTGAAAATAACATGAAAATAAAGAAAACAGATAATGTACAGAAAACAAAATACAGCAAGAATCGCTGTTACCTAATTAAATTAGGTATTCTAACTGTTTTAATAAAGTAGACTAAATGTACATTTGTCTATCTTACAAACATGTTAATTACACCAAATTAAATATTAATTCTGAAATAAATTAAGAGACACCCCTCAACGAAATGCATTGTTTCTTGAAAGGAGAGGGCTCTCTCGCAAAACAGCCCTGAAGAAACCATGTATCGACTTTCACATGCGTGTCAGCAGGTATACGGCGGCTACTGCCAATGATGATGATGGCCGTGACACTCAACCTTCCACACCTTATGCAATGCTCGTCAATTAAGCGTCTGACGTAAGGGCCAAGATGTACAGGATAAGCAAATAGTGTTTACAGGCTGCGTGGAGAGGCCTAAAAAGTACGCTGATTGGCTTTCAAGAGGAAGGGAACCACGTCACGCAACTGAAAGGGGCTGCATCCACTCCTCGATACGAGAGATTGAGAAGTACTGAATCTTCCATTTTCCAATTTTTCATTTAAGAATTTAGGAAGCGGAAGCTTAACCCACGAGGAAACCGCCGAGTTTGCACTCCAAGATTGTAATGACCTCTATACTTTATAGTAGAAGGAGCTGAATGTACCTGAAGTTACTAAGAGTCCCACAGGACCTCATTGTGAAGAACTGGAGCGATAAAAGTGGGCATTGGGAACAAAACTGTCGGATTTGCTGGATGAAAAAGGAAGCTTTCTTTTGTAGAATACGCAACCGTATGTGGCAAAAGGGACGTTGCAGGACAGGAGGATCGGGTCTGTGTGAGGACAATTCATCCAGGATATTCCTTCAACGTTGCTCTAACAGACTACGGACCCCTTGGAAGCTTGATCTTATTTAAATGAGAAAAGAAATGAATAATGTTGATAGCTTGGAACATGTTCTTTAATTCTTGCGAATAAGGGAAGATGGAACAGAAGACTTAGCAAGCATCGCTGAAGTAAATTTATTACGTTCATGATATATTACTGAATGACTGAAATGATAGCTTTTCTATAATTAATAACTAAGCCACTGACAAGCCAAAGTGATTAACTCCACCTCTTGAATTTTTAAAAATTATAGAATCTCTTTAAAATATGGATCTTTCTGTTTTGTACTGTGTTTATCGATTTGACAAAGAGAATACAGTGTATAGTTTTGTGGTTTCTGAAACCAAAACAGACACGCACAGTCGTTAGGTGTGAACATTAGGTAACAATCAGGGATTTGAAGTTTTTAGAGCCTGTTGAGGCTTTCAAATATAAATCATGATCTTTCGGAAGAAATATCGCAACATTTTGCAAGCATTGCAACTAGCTTCATCAGATGATGAAACGACATTCCATAATATAGTAAATGACTGGTTTGAATTCATGTTGGATTTTGGCTAGTTTGAATTTTATACTGGATCACACAGAAAGAATTATAGAAAAATGTGAAAGAAGACACGTAAATTTAAGAAAATTTCGAACTTTAAACCCTCTCGTTTACTAAAAAAAACATTTTCCGTCAATTGTTCAACCCATAACTAAATAAAAGTCTACGAAACAATGTGTGGTATGTTATTAAAATGGTATTTCCAGGGAATCACGACATTGATGCAGAGACTGCAGAACAGAATACTTTTTCAAGAAATGCTTATGATGTATGAGTTACTTCCGCATATTTACTGCTTACGACATATCTGTGGCTGTAAAACAAAATGACCTAAATCACATGATTTTATTTTCGAGATATTGGCGTTTAAAATTTTCAATTTCAGTACTATCTTATGGACTGTGACTCTTTCACTTCTTGTTTTTAAGTGAAAAAATTCTTTTAATGCCCATTTTGTTTCTTTCTGAAAACATAAGTTCTACATTATAGATTTCAATTAAGGCTTTAATTCGAATTTTTTGAAAATGTAGTGTAGGTTGTTTTGCCTTATAGCTACAGGTGTACTATCTATGCTAGCGGTGAAAAATTAATGCCCCTGTCGAATACACTTTTAATGAAATATTTCTTTCAAAAGAACGCCCACTGTTGCCCATTCCATAGCAGAGTCATGTTACAAAGTTATAACAGACGAATTTCATATTTTTAATTAATTCCTTATTACTTTATGCAACTTGGTGGGAATAATAAGCAAATTTAACGATTTTGGTTAATCCCATCTCGTTCTGCGTAGGTTTGTATAATTAATTATTGAATTTAGCAATTTCAGCTACTTCGGGCTCTTTCATGCACATTTGCACGAATGATTAACGAACCTAATTTTCGTTGTTTTCGTACGAATTTGTGCAAATTTGTATAAATAATAACCGATTTTGGCTATTTCGAATATCATGTGCTTGTGTGCAAATATGAACGAGTACACAACAAATTGATGACTTTAATTAATTTCATATGATTTCATGCAATTCAATCCATGGATCGGTAGCTCACTTTGATCTCATCGAAGATATATCTGTAAGCACCATTCGCTGGCTCAAAATAATCTTGAGTTGTACTGAATTTAGCAACGAGCTTATAGCAAGGGTATACTGTACTGCATTTTAGCTCCCAAGGGAATGAAAGAAAATTTCTCTCACTCGTGTCCTAATTTGATGCTTCTTTCGTTGAATTAACAAGTTGTCAAATGCGCTTCAGCGCCCTATTCACTGGCACTTTATCGCGAGAGGAAGGGCTTGAATATTTGCAGTAGGTATCCTCGCAAAGTGTAGCTCATTGAAGAAGAAAGAAAGCATTCGACCAGGCAGCCGGGGCTGCTCCCAAGGGGTAAAAAATGTGAAGCCAGGTGCACGTTTCGAGGCACCTCGAATATGTGTGCGTGGGCAATAGCACGCGTGCAGCGTGGCACGAGTTTCGAACAGCCGACAGGCAGATGTTTCGCCTCTTGGGAGGCTTTGATGCCACCTTAGGCATCAGTTTATTCGTTTTCCCTCCTCTACAAAGCTGAAGTTTCTCCGAACATGTTTTCGTGTTGCTTCGCGATGCTAGAAATTTGCGGATGGTATCAAGTGGGATGCTTTCTGTAATCTTTGTTATTAGAGTATATTTGGATTATTTAATCGTAGAACACTGAGATGGGGAGTGGAGAATCTTATACATTCTTTCATATACATATAAATGCATCTCTGTTTAAAAGTAAATATTAGGACACTTGCTTGATTATAACAAATATGTAGTTGGAAAAAGATATAAAAGTAATGAATTTTACTAAATTTTGGATCACATAATTAAAAAATCAATCTAATATCTTATCTTTGTAAAATATCATTGAGTTTAGTAAGAGTATATCTATTGTTTTGTTTGAACTTAAAGTAAACGACTATTTAAATTTCAACGTAAATATTCAGATTAAGATCGTTGATTAAAATTGGGCATCATAGTGAATTTCTTATTTAGTTTTTAGAAGTGTGTAAATTATTAAATATTTAAGTCATAAACAATAATTATTTCACTTTTCTGATTTTCAATAAACTTTTGTAGATTGATAATTTACTTTTTGAAGTTTGTCAAAAATACGTCATAAGTTTTTGATAAGATTCATGTCTAATTTATTTTTTGTGTGAAAGCATCTGTGAAAGCAACTTCACGCAATGTTCATTCACACACCCCATATGCTTAGAATTTAGAGCAACAGCTGAATAGTAACTGACTTCTCACACCCTCTTGTCACTACTTCTAATGCACTGCTTCAGGAAACGTCTAGATTATAGATTAATACACAAAAAACAATTAAATTGTATGAAGTTGTACTTTTGTAGACATTTAATGAATTTGGAGATTCCAATAAAGTCAATTTGTTTATTGTTACTTTTTAAAATATTGAATTTTGCTTTCGCATAAAATTATTTGCAATAAAAGCTACTTTCATGATTTCAATAATAAAAATTGACATCATGCAGCAGGCTTCATGTATCAGGAGTTTCAGCTCTAAACTTTAAGTTAAATGCATACTAAGTTTCGAAAAAACTTAAAGATCTCATGACTTAGATAGTCGAAATAACTCTATGATTATAAAGTAACATGATATAAATAATATGTTCAACTAATTTTAGTCTATATCTGAATTGAAGTACAAGATATTTTTAGCAAAGGAAAATTAGATTAAAGTAACATTTTCCTTGAAAACGAGAATATAACAAAACGCAGTTTATCACTGTATGTACATGATGAATTGAATCACAAAACTTCAAACATTATTAATTACTGCACATATAATTAATTCCATGAAAATAAAAATATGTAATTTATACTGTTTTACATTACAACCACAGAACTATTCTAGCGCTTCAAAAGCGTATTAACAGATCATCTAATAGATTTGTAAAACAACAGAATCTTCAAATACATATCCACATGTATGTAATGTAACATTTATGTTTTCATAATAAAAAATTTACAGAATGAATCTTGTTTATGTCATCTTTAATACATGTTAACTGGTTGATTGCAACAGTAAAAATACTCCTCTACAGTTCAGCTCCTTACATCAAGTGCTTTACACTCGAATTCTAGGCCAAGTATTCGGTTAAACTTGAAGACAATCTAAAATGTCGTGACCTAGACAATGTAAAGTACGTAAGTATTCCAATATTCAGATAGCTTATTCCCGAAGCAATAGGCTTACAAAGAAATCGATCAACTTATTCAATTCTGACATTTACAAAGTAGTACTGTATAATTTCTTATGTCCTTGGCGTTAAAATAATAGTAGATACAAATAATTAATAATTTCATTGAATGAAATGTTACACATGTCAATGACATATTCTAAATTCTGACGTTTATTAATGAAGTTTCTTTCAATTAATACTATCATAATTCAAATTGATTGAGAAAAAAATATTGACAAATAATGAATTTCCAATGTTCGACTTTTAGTATATCAACTGTTCATTTAGTTTTCAGTTCGGGGAGAGATGCCACCTATATTTATAGAGCTATGTTTATTCGTTATAAGCTCACGGCTTAGTGTGAGCATCAAGCTTATAAA
This sequence comes from Calliopsis andreniformis, assembly GCF_051401765.1. Taxonomy (NCBI): domain Eukaryota; kingdom Metazoa; phylum Arthropoda; class Insecta; order Hymenoptera; family Andrenidae; genus Calliopsis; species Calliopsis andreniformis. The sequence continues at coordinate 4,058,433 of NC_135064.1, forward strand.
GTTAAAATTCTTACATTAATTTATGTACATAGTTATAAGTGCAAATGAGTCGTACGGTTATAGCTACGTTTTTGACAAAATATTTACTTATAACGGCAAAAATAAGCAAGTAAGCAATTGAGTAGGTAAACCTGTTTTTGTAGTAATTAGAGTTGCGAAAAGTTAAATACAGTTAACAAAAAAGAAAACTGTTAGACTATATTAAACAAATAAATATAAAGATGAAGTATCACAAAGATGAATGGAATCAAATTTTTATGCGAAAGTTACGCAAACAATACACAAAGTTAAAACAAAAACACATATTTTTAAGATACTGCAACTTCTTAATTGAGATCTACTATAATAGACCAGTGTGGTGGCTAAACCTTATGATAGTAATAGTACAAGTTGTTCAACATTAAATATCAGAAACTGTAAAGGATGATTCTACATGCCAAAATAGAACAAAAACCAAGAATGACAAAATTGCGTTTGAGACTTTATTTCAAAGTTATTAATTGTTTAAAAAATTTCTGAAGTTCCCATGAAACGTGTCTGACTTAGGACTTATTCTATTAACTAACCCTTGCTGTGTCTAACTTGAGACTTATTCTACTGACTTTATTGTGTCTGATTTGGATCCTATTCTACATCAAACCAAGAAAAGAGAAAAGAATTAGTTCACCTAAGAATAAGGATTCCAGAAGAGACGAGTTCATAAGACAATACTGAAGTTAAAGTCCTTAAACGCCAATATGTTAACAATAGAAGCATTAGACGTAGGTCATTTTGCCTTACACCTAAGGACATAAGATCCTCATAGTATTTGAAATGGTTTGACACAAAGCAACGACCGAATCTGTTGAAATTTCGCAAGATAACGAATGGGACATTCATCGTCAGCGTCTGCTGGTCGTCGCAAGGAACAAATACCCTTTAAAAGCGAGCCGGCTCGCTGTTCGCGCTCTCGATAAATCCTCGACGGAGACTTCTGCCATTGTCTCGGCAGCGACGAGAGCCGTTTGACTTCAACGCGTCCACGAGGAAGGGGTGAGACAATGGGAGTAGGGAGGAGGGTTGAAAGAGATAGTCTAGCATGGGCCACTCGTGCGTTTATACGAAGACAAAACCCTCAGACGCATAGGCTTCGGACCAAGTGCATCAGCTGCCACTTGGACACGCGCCACGGAAGCCTCCACTATGTTTCCTTCCCTTTTTTTTTCTCTTTTCCCTTTCCTAGCGCCGTTCTTCCTTTCTGGCTTCTTTTATTTCTCCTGCAGCGATGCACGTCCGCTTTGAACTCTTTCACGTAGAATGGACGCGACGATGCGACGAGTTTTGTGAGATATCACTGTTTCCATATTCCATAGAGTCATCTGTAACTCTGTTTTGAGGGTGGAATTGAAAGAGTGCTAGAAGTTCCTACAGCTCAGTACTTCATTACTGAATAGGGTTATTTGAGGATTATAGAGAATTTAAGAAGATGGGTCATTCGATCAATTTGGGAATCAAGATGCTAGAAGCCATTGTGAAGTACTATGGAACTTTTAGACAATTCAAGAAAATGAAGAGGTTCGATCAATTTGAGACTGAAGATATCAGAAACCATTTTGAAGTATTTGGGGAATTTTTTTAGTAGTAGGACGAATTGTAAAAATTTATATTAGAGTATCTTTTCGTTAGAAGCTCATTTATAAGTATGTATTTGGGCCACAATTGGGTTATGTATTTGACCACATTGGGTTATTTTACACATAGAGTGGAATAATTTTGACCACCTTAAATATATCTGTTATTTTTGGAGATGTGAAGAAGAAACTTTGTTTATAAAAATTTTATGACACAGAGGGGACCACAACATGATAATAGTAATTTTTTATAAGCGATTTCAAGATCCTTCTATTTTTGAGTACTCCAGAAATTTAAAGGTTTTAGAAGTGCAAAAAATTCTATAGGTTTACAAAGTTCAATTATTTTAGAATTCAATTTATGACAAATCAAAGTGATTTAAAGATCTCAACATTTTTTTACATTTCTCATACATTTCACAATTCATACAACTGAGTATAGTGATGACTGAGGATTGTTAACTTTTCTGTAGAGAATTAACTTTTCTCTTAAAAACGTTGAAATTTCAAAGGATTCTACAAATTTAATAACACGAAACTAGTAGAATTGTTACAAATTCCACACTCAACTTTAATCTTATTTTAAATTGTAAACTTAAAATTTTTCTATTTATAAAATAAATTTTTTATTTTGTAAATTTCATTTAAAAAAGTTCACAAAAATGTCTACTTGTAGATGCAGAAAAAAATAGAGGGATGAAAGCAGCCTTTTACATTTTTTAATTTTTTTTTCACAGCTTGATTTTAAATTCACTATCCATTTCGTGTATATTTCCATTTTTAATGATCGTTTCCATTTTTATACATACATAGTTGAACGATTATAAATATTCAGTTGCTGGTAAGAGTACACTAGCATTTGTATGCATAAATTCTGAAGCCAGAAACCCTGAAAGCATTATTGTATTGACAATTTTGTTACATTTACAATTCTATATAGAGTCATAGCCCATCAAAGCACCGTTATACTTATAATGTTATATCAATGATTTATGTGAAAAAGCTATTGTTATAACTATTATAACAATCGTATGCTCCTGTGTCACTTCGAAGAAAATATTTCGCATGACGTTAGTTTTAATTTCATGACTGTATAACTTTATTAAAATAATCAATCATTAAACGCTAATCCGTATTATATTATTCTTTATTCCTGTGGAAATAAAGTATGCATATAAAAAGATTCAAAGTTTTCAGGCAAGGACTTTCATTTTTAATTTACTTTTTAAGTAAGTATTTCTAAACCTTAATTGTTAAATAAATTCAATTCTTTGTATGTAAATAAATTAATCATTTTTTATAGACTGCAATGTATTTTAGTTACTATTATCCTGAAGTTAAAACGTGGACTTCAATTGACGAAGAATGTTTTTAATTTCTACTTTCAAATTTTAGTAAAACTTAAAATTTTTGTTTTTTAAGGTGTGTATTTAAAGTATGCGCATTCTTCATTTTCTAGTAACTAAAACTGAAATATTTAAATAAAAAAGACTACTTTAAATACGAGTGGTTCTTTTATGTACTAGAATCAAATAAGAATATAAAAATTTTTGACTGTTTTTCACAATTACTTGACTTCATGCTTTAAAGCAATACATAGTTTCTTAAATCTCAATTTTGCCATCTCCGTCTACATCAATAATTTCTATGGTTTTCTGATGACAAATAAATAAATATCTATTTAAAACTCAATTATTATACAATATTATCTACTAACCAAAAGTATCACAAAATGTACTATAGATTTATATATCATAGGTGAACCTATTATTAATTTCTTTCACAGACAGGTGTTCAAAACAGGAATGTACAGGTGTCCTCCCTACAAACTCACAACTGCTTGATGATGAACTTATAACGAGAGACCTGTTTCTGAGATCTACTTATGTCTTGATGCTTTACTTCTATCTCCTCAAAGATATAAGTAAGAGTCCTTGAAAGCAAGTCTCGTTTGCTCCAAATAATTCTAAGATAAGTCAGATATAGCGAGCTTATGATGAAGGCATATGTAATAATATTAATTCTTTAGTAGTATTTCATATCTAGATTGCGGATATTTATCTTCATAAAAATATGTCATGAAGTAGAATCTAACAATAAGTAGAAATTTGTTTCATTCTTCAACTAGTTCAACCTGTATTTTACTTTTCATATTTTGTACGTTTTTGTATGTTATGCGCATTCTTTCCTTTTTTGCATTTATGAATTTTCGATATCTATACGCATAAATCTTTCACGAAACAATATCCTCTTTCAGAAATTCTTTGTTATCAACTATTTCAAACTATGTTTAAAATACTGTTATTAACCTCATTTGCTGTTTTTATTGTATATTTATAGGAGATACCAAAGGGCTTACTATTATATTATTTTTTCATTATATCACATTACTATTATTGTTATGAAAATCCGCAGTTTAATCATATCCCACAGTAATAGGTCATCAAATAAATGATATCATTTCTCACTTCATGCTGTATCTCAAATGAGTCTCTACAAAATAGTTTTAACAGAAAAGGGTTAAAAATAATTTCTAAACAAATGACGAATAATAGTACAAAATAGTATTCTACGCTTCAACGATTAAATATAATTATAAATACTAATTTTTTGAGTAGTACATTCGTCTTCAGCGACATTGTTTATAGGATGACCTTTAATCACGTTAAAAAAGTGTTGCCAAAGTTGCCAAACTAAATATCATCGACAAAGGAAACAACGTTGAATGCTCGCTTTTAATTACTTTTTAATTGGAATATTCGCGCGATTCGGTTACTTTTGATTTCGGTACAATGCACCCAAGATCTTAAGGGCTGCTCGTCGAAAGCAACGATAGGCGTCTCGTCGTGTGTTCGCCGTTAGACGCCGGAAATTTTTCGCGAAATCGTACAGCTCGTTACGTTGCACAGAGCGAGATTAACGTCACGTAATTAAATGGCGCCGCGTGCAACGCTCGCGCAGCCGAGTGCATTCGTCTGTGCACTCGGCTCGGTGCATACGGTGGCTTTCGTTCGTTCGTGAGAAGTCGCTGCCAAAGTGCGATTTTTTTGCGATCCTAGAAACCCTCTGTTGCGCAGAAAAATCGACGAGTCGACGAGACAGAATCAAAAGGGAAGGCTTTGATAACAAAAAAAACCGAGCATGGGGAATTTTAAAGGGGAAATGCAATCGGAAAATGCTCCAGAAAAGGGTAGTTTTTGCTTCATCGAGACGGCGGTGTATTTCATATTACAGAGAATGAGGCGGAGGCTATTTTGGAATTAGAAAGACCTTTCTACAGTTTCTATGTCGAAAGCAGAAAAAGTTGTTTCATGAGAAAGTTGTAATAAGAAAAATGAGTAGGTTTTTGCATAGAGTAGTAGGTAGATGTTCTTTTCTGCTGGTATTATAGTATCTAGATGTTTATTTTTAGGATTATGTTTTAGTAAAGTTATACTTTTGCTTAAATTAATTGATAAATTATACAGGGTGGCTCGTATGTCAGTTTCTTGTTCTGAAAAATTGTATATTTTCCTTGTAATAATTTTACCACTGTTTTTTTCGTCGAATACGAAGTTTAACCCAAAAAGTTTATGATGGATAAGAATTCAGCTTATCAGAGTGCGAGAATTCTGGAAATTTACTTCAAAAGCAATTGCTCAGTTATTTTAATTCAAAGACAATTATGACGCAATTTTAACATTACAAATGTTTTGTTTGCCCTGCAGTTAGATATTAATTCTTAGATTCACAATTTACTGATAATTTATGCATTTTGCGAAAGTCAAAACTAAATAATACTACAGAAGAAAATTAATTATCACTTAAATTTTCAAACTGCGTGAAATAATGATAAATACTATGAAAAAAATTCTAATTTCTAAACGATAAGAAAGGACCATTTCATGAACATAATCTTCCACGTATCTTTAGAAAAAATACTATCTAATTAAAGTTTGTGTATTTATTTATTTTTACAAAATTTATAATTCAAAGAAGTCAGAATTATTTTTGGCCCACCTTGCATAAGTGATCAGTAATAACATTACTGTTTTAAATTTTTGTATGCAAGGAAGTTTGTTAGTAATCGAGATGTCAGGAGCTTTGAGTATATCCCTTAAATATCGATTTTACCCTCGTTAAAGGGCACAAAAGACATATACATATATGCTGAATGTTACAATCAACTACCCTTGGACTATAATTAATCCATTAACATTTATCGATCTCATCTGTTTAATACTTATAAATGAAGAATATTTGTGTACAGTAATAAATATGTATCAAAATTAACTTTTCTTTCCTTCTTTGGATTCTTTAATATTATTCCACAAGACTGACCTTATCGCTGAAACGAATACGTTTCTTATCGTTTTTTTAAAAAACCGACTTTCAAGTTAATTAAGAGTAAATGCAACAGAGGATATTAGAAATCGACTTAACTTCAATTATCATTTCCATAAAAATAAATTAACTCGGCAATTAAGGTCGCAAAGCTTGACTCGCTGATCTGTAACGACGCATACTTTTCTATCATTACGATTTAAACATTTCTCGCGAAAAGGAAAATCTCTCCACTGGCCAGAAATCATTATCATCGTCGAGAAAAGTGTACATGCGTTTGAAACATTGTCATGGAAGTTACATGCCAGAGGCTTGATTAAAATATGAAAACTACATGCGTATGCATTATTCATGCCCGCATCAGGCTGTTACCTCCATGTAATCGCCCTGATAACAATGTTGCTTCTTATAGAATGAAGAAGGAAGAAAGGAAGAAAAATAAGAAAAATTAACGAGCAACACGTACACTGTTGATTTTCATCTCTACTGTGTTGTTTCCTCCAAGGAACATAAAGGTAACAATACACAAGGGAAAACTAACATTTCATTCAAACGCAGCATAATTATTCCGTGAAAACAATGTCTTCTTGAGAAAAACGAGGAAAATAAATGAAAAGAAGATTGATGATTTCTGATTTAGGATATGATTAGTGATGGAAATGATCTTCTCGAAAGCATATCGTCACAAGCCAAAAATGTTTGATTTTCATTTAATTGCATGCAGTATTTTTAAATACATAAATTTACTATTATTTCTAATTTTCAATAATAAATGTATGAGTAAATAATAATTATAGTTATAAATTAAAAAATAATAGTATCAATACAGTATTATTTGTTAATTCTGAGTATTTACAATTCTTATGAGGAATATTCTCCAAAGATATGTAACCCTCGACTTTTTGGTCATTACAACTTAATATATGATGAAACTGTACATGTATGTACAATAAGTATAATATTACATACTTCCTTGCACCAAATCAATACTTTCTTCTTACAATTCTAATACGACATCCCTGAATGATTATTGATAAGATTTATACAGAGTAAATATTGTTAAGTAAGTAGTAGATAATGTCCCCCTTTTTCTTTTCATCTTATAGGTTCACAAGATTTTCCACTACAAATTCTGTACTTCAAAATACGCTGACACTCAGGGATAATGAAAATGCAGTTGAGTCTCTGTTTGTTAACTATAGGTGTTTAAAAAAGACGATGACTATCATTATCACTAACATAAGAGGGTAATCGCCTCGTGTGGCTGTGGTAGAATTCTACAATATTCGACCCAGACAGTGGTTACGATGATCATTGCTCCCTATTGTCTGACCTCAGTCACGGAATTCGCGCTGACAATGATGCTACTTCGTTCGTTGAATTTCAAACGAACCTTACTAGCCCTTAAAAGTTTGTAATTAACAAACGAAGGCTCAAAAAGGAATCTTTAAAGTATATAGTAAGTTTTAAAAATGGATTGTGAAATGACATATTATGAAATTACAGAATAAATGGTGTTTCATCTTGCATATCCTAATATCTTTGTTATTTGTTTAGTTCAGAGCTAAGAATATTATTTTTTTTGTCTCAAAATCGTTTGAGTCGTATGTTCTTTTTTTTTCTTCGAGTTTTGTAAGTCATCGCCGCCATTTTTATGCACATTAACATGTACTTTTTGTGATGCAGCATTATAGTGCACATCAAAACGAATAATAACTATGACATTATTACCTTTAAATGATCTTGAATAAAAAAAATCACGCTAGTTTAAAGTAAAGCTAGTTTCACGCTATGAATATAAAACGTATGGAAATATTAGATGGATTTGATACGATAGCATTTTAAAAATATTTAAAACACTACAACATTTGTAAATAGTTTTGTATTATTGCGTTTGGTAGAAAACTTTTGCCAAGGGTAGTATAAAAAAAAGACGAAAACGAAGATAGACGAAGTTGTGTTTGATACTTTATTTTCGAGTCAGGAAAACAGCTAAAATGCACGTGATATATTCCTGACTCGAGACTTACATATTCTACTGATTTCGCTGTGTCTGACCATACTCTGACCTGCCTAATGTACGTCGACAGTAGAATAAGTCCCAAGTCAGACACATTTCACTATATGATATAAAAGTAGGACTAATAAACTGGCAGGATTGTTATTAGCAAAATTATATCCTGTTCTACGAACTACCGTGCCCAATCACAACTTTATCATTCTAGATTTACGTCTTATTTCGAGATCTAAAATTGTCCCTTAAATCAGAATTTATCAATGGGGACGATATGATAAGACGATAATACGATAAGAGAAAAAAATGGAGATGGGAAAACAAGAAAGGGAGAAGGTGGCCATAGAAGTAGCCGATGTTCGAAAGAAAGTCACAAGCCAAAATAAATTGATAAACCCTGCCCTTAATTTTTCCCCACCTGTAGCACCCTGAACACTCTGCATGTTTCCAGAGAACTGACAACACTGGCTGTACAAAGCACATCAAACTCTGGGGGCAAACATCAAAGGTGCCAACGAAAATTTCTTGTCTAAGTTCTTTGTATCAAAATTAGATCCTCCGGTTTTCCCGCCAGTTTCCCTCAGTTTTTCCTTCTCCATGCTCGAGGAGCATGCTCCCTCGCGTGCTGCAACAGCGCAAACAGGAGGAAATTATTTCACGCGGCGCGGGGTTCGACCGAGTCTAACACGCTCGCGCGCTCGCACCGTTAACGGCAATCAACGGTTGTTAATTGCTCGATGATAATTAGTCAAGAGCGGGGAAACGGCCACGCTGGTAATGGAGCACACTTTACCAATTCCTTTAATGAATTCGAGACACCGTGCGTAGCCTCTTCCGTGTGATGAAAATTAACGAACCACTGTTCTTTCGTTCGATACCTCTTCGGCACAAAATGTGTGGGCAAACACGTTCTTTTGGCAATGGGCGTAGCAATGTGGCACGAGACCATCCCTCACCTTTCTTAAGAGACTTAATCTGTACTTATTAATGATACTGCAATGAGTATCTACTAGGAATTTTAAATAATTGGAGTTTTTTAATAACCGATTTTGTGATTGGTTTTATACTAGATAACAGGTTAACCGAGGCATTTTCTTTTAATTCACAAAGAATAGTAAAAAAAAACATGAAGAATTTAAACAAATTGGCAATTATACAAAAATAAGTAAAAGAATTTTTTTAATTATATTTCTTTACTTAGAAATTATTATAACAATTAAGTCAATATTTTACAAAAACAAAATTCTCACATATGTATCTATGTAATAAATGAGCTCTTTAAAAGGACCAAAGTAATCAACTCCACTTTTTACCAACACTGTAAGATTCGTAAATAATGTTTAACATATTTCCGAAGCCATTTTAACAAATTTTATATTCCGAGTCAAGAATTCAATATCTTATCAAAAATAAATCCAATCGTCGCTTAAAGAGTTTAATTAGATTGTTTATTTCAAGCCAAATTTTAAAATATATTATTTATCGTATCGACATTTCTCTTTGCTTTCTATCATATGGAATTAATTAGTTCGGCATCAGAGCCATTGGATTAGTGATTAGTTCAGTTCTGTATCTACTCAAGAAAAAGGAATTAATCGGTTACTGGATATGAAAAATCGACTATCGAATAATAATAAATCTGGTCCAATAACCGATTAATCGGTATCGAATATAACTAGTGTGTCATCCTTAGTATCTACCCCAGTAACCATTAGTATTAAGTGACTGGACAAGAGCAAATTAGTTCTTATTCGAGAAGGTATCATCTGCGGAGGGTTCAAAAGAATTCATTTGACTTCTTGACTCCATGAAATTTTATTCCGGATTGGACTTCGAGAGATTGGTCCACGCACAATTCACTCTTCGAGATTCAGTCTAATGTTCTTTCGATGGTTAGAAAGCTGAGAATGAATATAGCGTGAAGACGAGAAATTTAATAGGACAGCGTAGGGGCAAGAAAAGTATTTTGCTAGCTCTACATAGGGTAAGAGAACCTATTGCTGTGCTTTCCATACAAAATCTATATAAATGTAATAGGGTCTCTTATCCTACTTAGTCCTGTTTGTATTGTTATGCTTATAAATTAACGACAAATTCCTAATCTCATAATTATACTAGAATCTTGACTAATGAGCTGAACGCAATATTCAAAACTGGAATACCTTTCTTAGTTGCTAATTTCTTTATTTTATCTTGATACCAAATATTATGAGTAGTCATGACTCGGTTAATCGAGATAAACACAAAAGAACATGCTGACGTATCTCTTTCAATAAAAGCAGACCATGGTAAATAAAACCAGAGATTAAACCAGAGATTAAACCAGAGCCAATCGTCCCCACATTTCTTTCGTTGGACTTCTCATTTATGTACTATATTAATGTCTTTTACAAGTAGATGGGTGAGCAGAGCAAGAAAGTAGAAGACTGAAAGGTGGGAGAATTGAATGAAGGGTGAGGATAGCAGAATAGAACAGTTAGGAAGTCCAACAGGGAGTTCAGCAACTGTTCAGTGACCTTCAGTAGTTCATGTTGTGCTTCTGTATACATGATAAAATTTAACTTAGACTTAACAAATTTACATTGAAACGATGTACAATCCAAAACCAAAAAACATCTTTTTTGGTCGGTTGTATTTACTATGTACGTTCTGGGTTTTTCCAGTGCAGCTGCTAGTAAATATACCGTACATGTTAGATTATCTGGAAATAATCAAGGAACAAAAACAAGTCAAATATCGAAGGATACGGAAAGTGTTCTGTCTTGTTTCTATGGTATTTTATTTACTTTTGGTTATATTCATGTGGGATCCGATATCGTACAGACTTCTTCCGTGCGTTATGTGTTAAAATTAAATTTCTTTTATTTTAAATCGTTATCCCATATTCCAATAATACACATTAAATTTTATCAACGTTAGCTCAAAAGGATATTCATTTGTCGTCTACAGTATTAACATTAATTTTTCGAATAGAATAAACATTTGTAGAATAAACTTGTTGCTATATGTTTCATAGTGGGTAAAATTAAATAGATACAAGTTTATTTATAGACATATGAGTTGAAATTATTATATATTCTAAATATATAGACATATTGCATTCAAATTTATACCACGTTAAAATGAATCAGAGCTAAAATACAGAGTTGTAAGTACTGGAAACTAAAAATGGGAATAAAAAAGACGTATATAAAAAAAACTTCAGGGATTCGATAATAAAACATTTGAATATTTGAAAATTTAAATGCTTTGAATGTTTAAATATTTACAAGTTTAAAATTGAAAAATTGAGGAACTAAAGATTTATGTTTTAAATTAAAACTTTTAAAATCTGTATTTCAGGTTTTCGAAAATTTGTAGATCTGGAAGTTTGAGAATTTATTTAAGAAATAGAATTACTGCCCCAACTTGACCTATTAAGGGTTAAGCAAACATAATTTAATAATTTCTTTCAGTTCGCAGATCCATTAGTAAGTGAAAACTACTAATTCGTACATTTTATCCAATTCCACGCTCCAAACGATTGAATTTTTACAGTCTATTATAATAAATCTCTGAATGTAACATATGTTATAATTAAAGTAAATAGATTCTCTCTTGTCCTCCTTAGGCTATCATCAAGATATTAAATCTCATTTTATCTTCTTTTGTCGTTAATCTAGTACTATATGAAAGTTTCCCCATGATTCAAGAAAAGATTTAAGCAGACAGTCATGTGGGAACGAAATCTGTGCGCCAAAGATATTCTGCTCCGTTTTGCGCATACAATTAACGCAAAATAAGCCACGATATAGTCAGTCTGAGAGGGTTCTTCGGATAAAGAATTTCCATAAAATAGCCGGAAGCTGTTTGCGTAACTCGAAGAACGTGTACCTACTCCCGGAAGTCACTAAGAATTAGGGCATATTGTTACGAAGCACGAGATGAAACTATAAAATTTAGATTACATTTACTGTGTGTTTTAAATTAAGGTTCTTAGCTTCTGACTTTCTTTTATAGTATGTGGCGAATAAGTAGACTGACATGATATATGTACAAGGTGTTAAAACATATATACAGACCTTGTTCTTAAAATTAATTGTGGTGTGAATATTATTATGATTATTTTTTTAAATATAAAAGCAGTTTTTGTAACCATTTTTTCTGAATTGAATAATAACATTATAAAAAGAGATACTACAATTTACTTTAATACTACCTATTAATTAAGTATATTTACATCATGTATCGAATCATACGAAAAATTATAACGTATGGGAGCGTTTTAATACATAGTAACACTTCGAGTTTTTGTTAAATTGAGGAACTAAAATTTCACATTCTTTTATATGACCTACTAATTTTATTTACGTGTCATGCTTTCAAAGATTATGCAATAGATAGTAAGTACCCATAAACATAATGATTAATAAACAAAACAAGTATCTACTGGTGTGTTACAATAGCATTGTGTGACACAATTGTGTATTATGCTATATTATGCTATACATATTACGCTGGATTGTTGTTGTCCAATTTATTTTTTAACTTCTACGTGTACGTTTGTGGCACAACATAGATACAATGTTACTGGTAAAATGTAGTTACGTGTATTTATAATCGACACAGGTAACGACGTGTTTTTATATTCTTATTTCTTTTACGTTAATATTTTGCAAATTCATAAACATCTGTAAATCGCTTCATATTTCCCGATTTTCAAATTACAGTAGTAAATCACTTCAATTATCAATCTATATCAGATTCCCACCCTCACTGTGTAGGCAATTAAAAAGCTAATAAACGTAAAATTGTGTATACAGGAGAAGGTATAATATGAGATAATATTTTCTTTTCACTTAAGGGCTTTTAAAATAGCTGTAAATGAAAAATCAGTTGTTTAACTTTAAAGAATTTCACGTAAAATATGATCTGCAAATATAAATATTGTGGGCCTTACAAAATTTCTGAACTTCTACTTTTTCTAAATTAAAGCAAAATGAGACAAGTATAAATGATGTAGTAATATGAAACAGTGTTAGTTTTGAGAGAAGTAAGCTAATAAATTACTTTCTCCGATTCTTTGAAAATCATAAACTAGTTTGAAGTAAATTCTACTTTAATATGAACACACAAGAACTTGTCGTTGGGACCTAAACAAAAATCGTTCATTATGCAGAAAAACAATAATGAACGAGAAGAGCTGATACGAGAGAATATTATCAGATAAACAAAAAAGTTCTGTGGCTCTTGTAGTTACAGTAAAATCTCTTGTATTTTTTAAATACAGTAATTTTATTTCCGCGAATTCACATTGAACTACCCTTTAATCCATGCATTTGAGGGGTTTTCGCGAAGTGTACACCGAGTTCCTTTGTTCAATTTTTTTTTAGAAAAAGAGAGAACAAAAGAACACTTTTATAAAGTAGGAAGGAGCACCTTTGTCTCATTTTCGAGAAATTAATTACTGACAGTGTGAAAATATCTATACGTTATCCAATGACTTGACAAGAAAAGTTAATATAAAAAATAAATTGATATTCTGTCATTAATAAAGTTCAATAATTTAGATTTCCGAAATATTGTTTTATTTTGAAAAAATAAAAATAGAGCCATATATTTTTTAATGCATTATTTATTGCATCTCGTTGTTCTTTATAAAAAAGTATTAAACTATTTCCTCAAAAAATTATTAGTTTTAGAAATATATCGAAGGATATAGAAATGTTCACACTTTCAGTAGCCAGTTTCTCGCAAACGAGGCGTAGATGCTCTTTCCTACCTTGTGAAAGGATTTTGTTTGTTTCCCCTACATCTGACAAAAAATTAAACAAAAAACTCGGTGTACACTTCATAAAGTTGCCTCGTCAGAGTTTTTATTAAAATATATGTATAAGTAACCTTTCAACTTGAAAACTGGCAGTACCTTTTTGGTTATCTAATGTAATCATAATACCTAATATCCAATTATTGTCAAAAATGTCAGAAATTAGCGAGATGTTAGTAGTGTGCACAGATCAAAACCTTGGTGTCTCATATTTCTATCTTATCTCATATTCCTACCCTCTCCTCTAGTATATGGACAGTAGATACCGATTGATGAAGTTCGTGGGGGTGGAGTAGCCCAGCTGTAGCCGTGACCTGATGACCTTCTCCTGCACAGTGACCATCCTTGAGCTTCTCGAACTCTGGTGCACCCTGGTGGTCCTTATCACTTGATAACAATGGTGTTTAGTCTGAGTGTTGGACACTCTGTCGCTCCTCGGCTCGATCATCGTGAACATGATCGCTTTCACTGATCACAGTCGAACCGATCACTATCGTCAAACGGGCCCACGTTGTATTCGCGCACGGTTTCACGGACCATTTTCATCACGATCGAACAACTGAACTCGATCACCGTGGCCTTCGGTTATCACAGTGCTCTTTGGTTTGTCTGGCAGTGTCGATATTGTCTTATTATCCGAGGTACATTTCGATACCCAATAGACCTGAATTTTTGGAACAAGAAGAGAATTTAAAGAAGCTGCTTCTAGAGTTTTCTTTGAGGAATTAAGGATCCCTTGGAGGCTTAAGCGAAATGTCTGGCACTTTTATATTGTATTAAAGAATATTTGAATCATTCATATTTGGAAAAATAAGAATTTTTTTTGTATATCCAGTAGCTTTATAGAGTTCTGAAGTCTGAAGAGGTGCAGAGAATATGTCTATTGTATAGTATTGTCTTGTTATAGACTCGTTACTCTGTATGCACTAGTTTAATGTCTATACATTTACCCCTTTTCTCGTAATTATCTTAAATTTAAATATTTTCCTGCTTTTAAAAAGAGTTTTTTTAAAGAGTTTTTAAAAATATCATTTTTACGGTATTTTATAATACTTCATAGAGTGATAAGTATTACGTGATTTAAAAAAGAAACATAAATTGTCCGTATAAAATTATGGAATGAACTTGCAAACTTAATATACCTATTCACTGAATTTCAAAATTATTTAGAACAAAAATGATTTTTAGTTTCATGCTCTATCATTCATATGTTTAATAAGGTCAAAACAAGTTATTAACACATAAATTTACCTTAAAGTGGGTTTACATTACACGTTATATAACTTTGTTACTTTATTACATAGCATGTAATGTAGACCCACCTTTAGAAATATGTTCCATGAGCGTATAGCAAGAGGATTGCTTAGAGGGAAGCATTATAGCGAACTTTATTAGGTATAAAGTGTTTCAATATATGCTCAAAGATGTAAGTCATAGCGTGTAACAAATACAAATTGTTTGCTTTAATTAATTTCAACTTCCAGTGAGTATAACTTATAACGGGGTATCCGCGTTATGCATAGTATTGCCTTGTTTATTTTTCTAACTTGTTTCTAACTTATTTTTCTAAACTTGGATTTCAGTGTAAAATAAATACACTGAATATTTGAACTATCACATCTCATATCTGGGTGACACTTTTATCACACAATAGTGAGTAATGTCATTTTACACGACTATGAATAACATTAACAAGATTTTATACTAGAAATTGCTACAAGAAGAGAAGCACTAGTAATTCGATTCAAAAATGAATAAAAGACATCTGAAGAATTATCTGGTCTTCCTAATTTTTCCTAAACTTATGACTCAAAATACTTGAAAATGTTCTGTCGATTTAGGTAACTCATAAATTTTGTTCTTCACCTAGGATATACTTCAATACTCTCTTTAACATAAAAGGAAAGTGAAATACAAATGTTTTAAAGCAATTTTGATAGAATCCTGTTTAATGCTCACTAATTAACTCAAAGAAAGTCTCGAGTATTTAATATACTATGTATTATTAATATACAATGAATTGATATCTCTAACGATGCTCTAGATGCTGATAATTGATGTTTCGTCTTGGTTCTCAGATATTTCACAGCTCGATAACTGACATGGATAAACGACACCACCCAGCGTTTTCACTCGTTCGTCTTTTCCGGTTAATTGACAACCGATCGCGACTTTCTAATGACGGTCTATTAATATTCCCGAGTGCACGACTCGAACCAAATACGTGTGAGATTCTTTGTAACGAGTAACTCTGAATGCAGAAAATGAAACTGTTTTTCTTCCTCTGCCGTCACTTGCCTTAGTAATTATTATTCACTCGTTCGTTAACCAAGTATGTATAATTTACCGCAAATTATTCACAGAAGTTAATATTAATGCAAGAACCTCTTCTTATCCTGAATAAAGTTCAACGATGAATAATTCTTCTCCCAGTGAAGATTATTTTAATTGAGCAAATGTAACTTCTTTAAATAACGTTATTTACATTGATGACCGAGTAGCGAAGACCTCAAGACATTTAATTTGATTTCAGTTATTCTTTCTCTTGCCTTGGAGTTAGTTCTACTTTTTTTGAAATATTAAGAGGATAGAATTGTAACGAAAGCTTGCAATTTTGAACAAAAATATCGAAAAAAGTAAGTAAGATTTTCTGAATTAATTACCCCTGAACCTGTTATTTGTGATATAAGTTATACAATAGTAATTAATCGTAATTTACAAACTACGTTCGCAACGTGCGAATTAAACACTTATCTAGTAAACACTGCAGAGGCATCTTCGCTAATATCTACTGTCTAGTGTCTATCTATATACCTACTATGTAATTATAATCCTTATTACTGCATTCATTGTGCTTGTCGTTAAAGTTGTAATTACCGCTACACAATTACATTCTCGGTATTATATTCATTTCGCTACACTGCACTACATTGATGAAGTTTAGATAGAAAAAAGCTACTAATTTTTTTTGTTCTCGTAGTTTTAATACTCGTTTTCCTGATCTGTGTGGCTTTTATGTAGAAAAAAACACAATTTTTATTACAGAATTAATGATGAAGATTCAAATAATGACCGAGCCAATTCAGTTTCTCTAATTTGAAGAACATACTTTATTTCTTTCCTCTGTGATGACACTTATAACTAGACATCCTTCGTTAACTAGAAATTTGTATTGCTTCAAAATTTTTATACCTTTATCATGAGGTCAAACACTAACACCAAAGAAACGAAGCTTTTCTGCACTTCCAAGTCCAGTCATTATTTAATTTCACTTCGAAAAATGATATTTATTTTTACTTTCACTTTTCTGTGTCACTTCATATAGGTACTACATGTAGATAGGTTTTATATTTTTATACTACCTTTTATTTACTGTACGTTTTGTAATGCCCGAAAAACTTTTAACGCTGAATAAATATCTTTTTTTTGCTCTAAATAATACAAATGTTTCCATATCTTCTATTCCTTTGCAATATTAAGAATTGATTCGAGCAACGATATTAAATGTATGCACATAAGCGAAAATAGAACACTGACAATGATGACAATACGCTCTCACTTTGATAAAACGAAGTAGAAACGAAATGGAGGGTAGTAGGTTCTTTTCGATCGTCATTGGGACGAAAAAATCGTTCGGCTCGTAATTAGTTTATGCTCGCGCAACTAGAACGTGTCAGTGAATACCGTTTGTTCCTCTTTGGCGCGACGATATCGAGGACTCACGTACGAAAAAGCTTCTGAATAACGATGAGCCTTCCTTGTTCGAGACCTCGAGCTTCTCTTCACACTCGACGATCGATTGAAAATTATTTCACACGACACAGTACGTTCTGTCTTTTAAATACCCACGTTGCAATTAAAGTTGATCAAACGAAAGCAAATAAGAGAGAATTCTTAAATTGTATTATTTCAGATGCTTCAATTGATGAAAAAATATTTTAACACAATATTCTTTCAAAAAAAATATCTACTTAACATTTTTTTGCATTATTAGAAATTAAGATGATATATTAGATTCTAATTTTAATTAGATTCTTTTATTTAATACTCTCCATTTGAAACTTATTTTCACATAAGTTTTGTGTCTTTGTATAAATAAGATACTCACTAATATAATTTTAATTTATTAAAAACAAATAGGCGAGTTAATGTGTCACAAATTAATGTATGTTATAGTGCAGTATAAAAAGTACGATTTAACTCATTTAATGATAACTTTAAAAAGGGGAATTATAGATAAATACAAATTCATGAGCTGTTGTTTCATGAGTAGTAGTGTTTTATAATACATCTACTTTTGTAAAAACATAAATGTAAGTTAAGACTGTAAGTATAATATAGCATAAAGTTAACATCGACTACTATGTAATTAAATTAATTACAATGTCGAAAATTACATCAATTGCTCCTAATTCTTCAGAATATGGCACATACAATACAAGATGTAATCTGTGCATTTTGTTTTTATGTTTTTTAAAGTTCATTTACTCTATACATATATTAATAAAAAATTAAATTAGTAAGCAACTCTCTCTTATTAATAATTTAAAAGTGGTCTTAAGTCAATATCTTTCAATATTACATAGTTCATGCTAAAATTATAGTTTTCATCAGTAGGCATTTGTTATATCTTTTAAAATAAACATGTTTTTATTTGTTAAATTAATTCTGTGGGCAGTGAGGATCTACTTGGAGAATCGAATCCTTCCAATTTCTCCTATATTAAAATATGTCTCCTATCTACATTTGCTTTCGGCAAAGTAAAAGTTTCATAAACTGAAATATGAATGTTTTTGTTCATTCTTCGAAAGAAAGTTAAAAGCTGCTTACAAAGTAATCCCATTAAATCACGCGTTCTCTGTTTGAAAGAAACGATTTCTAATTCAACATTTCTGAAAATCAAATATCCAATAGCTTCCATTAAGAAAAACATGGTACTAAGTCCAGGTAATACGAAGAATTTCGATTCGACTTCTTACGTGAGTACACAGCTATCAATAACTCGAAGAGAAGAAACGTCAAAAAACAAGTCCACCAACAAATCTTCCAAACGTTCCTTATTATGTTTATTAAACCTGCGATCGTGTGAGCGATTTCATATTTTCCTGATTCATTGAATCAATGCTAAAGTTAATAACAAAGCAAACAGTTCAAACTGAACTCATCATGAAAGTAAAAAGCGAATAACTAACAACCTCGAGCGAAGGAACATTAAAGCAGGCTCGCCAAACTTTTTGTCGAATCGAGTTTTGTCTCAAAATTGAACGTAACTGCTGATGATTGCGTCATTGAAACGGTCAACGAACACTAATGCTGTCATTAAAAACCACTAACCGCTGTGGTATTAACTAACATTCTTCCTTTTGATCGTTAATCAGACACCGTTGCTTGAAAAATTAGGTTGCGCCTCGCCTATGGACAATTGAGACGACTGATGAACCCTTCAACGGTTGCCTCTCTTTCCTCGATTCTTTGAAAGGCCGACTGAATAAATCAGCGTGTTCCCATTCTGTTAAACCCGAGAGGGATTAATCGATTTCAAACAAGTGGCCACAAGTTGTTATTCTGTCGGTCACCGAAACGAGTTGAGTAGTCACATCCGATCTATCGTCTTTAGAAATCTTTCTCTGTAATCACCTTCATCAATTCAATTCTTCCAATACGGTTTTTCACTATTCGATACGAAGACTACAAACAATTCATGACACTTACAATTCCTTTCAACGACACTATTCTTCACAGAACTTGACGATAGTTACTAATAATAAATTTTTAAACCATCGTGTAAAATACAAGATATTCGATAACAGGTGCTCCAAATTTTAAAGATCCTGGGTCATTTGGATGATCAAAAAAATCGATTTTTTGTTTTCGATATTTCGAATGTACAACTATTATTCCAAAGCTGTAGAACGTTATCTCTTTATGTAGAACAAAGTTAGGGTGAGCGGGAATTTTAAACAATAAAAAACATATCTCTGTATATACTAAAACTCAGAAATGAACAATTTTTTAAAAGTAGTACTATTTCTTTGCAAAGAAATTTCGGAAAAAACGTAAAACGCATTTTTTTATCAATATTATTTTACCTAATTCTGATTCTACTTTCTTTTAGATTGACTACATGGTCGAACTGATACTAATTAATATTCCGTCTCATTTCCTAATTCATATTCTCGTTTCACACTAATGCAAATATTTAGTATGTACGAAATATATGTAAAATTTTAACTTAGTTGGGTCAGTAATTTTTTGAAGAAAAATTGTAAAAGAGGACACCTTTTATCTCGTGGTTCAAATGACCAGTAAACATGGGACAAAAATCAAGAATAACAAAATTTCATTTAAAATTTCGTTTCAGAATTACTGATTGTTAAGAAAACGCTTAAAATTTACACGAAACCTGTCTAACTTGTAGCAGTAGAATAAATTCCAAGTTAGATATACTTTACACGAATTTCAAGCGTTTCTGTCAACAATTACTACCTCTGAAACGAAAAGTTAAACACATTTTTGTTGTTCTTGATTTTCTCGTTTTATTTTGTTCAAATAACAACATGTTTATATAGAGATATTTTGCTACATCGGTAAAATATTTTACTCAAATACTCTGTTACACTTTCCATTTATGGGTTAAAAAAGTCATTATATATTTTCTGCTGTTTCTTCTTCATAATCAAGAAGCAGTAACAGAAAAGGACAAAAAGTTGATGGTACTTGATAATTAAAATAAAATATTATTAAATATATGACACTTGTCACCAAACACCTTGTGCAAATAAACTTCTCCAAAAACAGACATCTTTTCATCGCAAAAAGGCTCTACCAATATGATAAACAATTCTTCAATCACGTAACACTTGCCAACACAAAATATCCAAAAACAGTTTCCAATTACAGGAAAATATTCAACAAAACTACCATAAGAAAAGATGTTATTTAAACAATTTCGTGACACAACGTTCAATATCGAAGCTTCAACAACATTGAGCTCTGTTTAATTATTATCTGCCTTGAGCCCACGACATGGCTCACGTTATCAAAATCGCGATTGCAACGCGTTCTCCCGCGGATCGCGAGGACCGTTCGATATGGGTTATCGAGAAGTCGATATACATCGCGGTTATGAAGGAAATAACGAGGAAAGTACCTCGACATATCGCCGCGGCGCGCGTCGGCTCGCTATGACGTCGGGCACGGTACTGTGTTTGCCGTTAGCTTCTCGATACCATAATGGAACTGTCAAAGTCAAACGAAAGGTGGAACGTGTGCCTCCCACCGATGATTTCAACGCGTGTACTGCGAGCCCGCGTTGTTCCTGTGTCGATGCTCCACCCGCCTTCCTGAATAGAGGTCAGTTTACATAGGAGGAATTCCCGCGCTCCGTTTCATTTAAAAACCAGGGGTTCCTGTATAGTTCAATCCGCGTGGACGATTGAGACCTTTTCTATGCTGGCAATACGTTTCTACGCTCGTTTTGATACAGCTTTTAACCAATAACTTTTGGTTGAAGAATTCAGGCAATTCAGGTGGATACTGAATTTTGTCTGATGTCAGGACCTTTTTAACTTTTCATTGATATAGTATTTGTAGGTTTAATATGGTAAAACTAGACAGTACAGCGCAGCGTAGAGCCCACTTTAAAAGAAAGTTCATATATCTGATAATATTTTAGTTTACCTATTAAGTAGCATTAGTCGTTTGTTTTTTTCCATAAATGCTTCTTAATTATGAAGAAGACACGAGAGGAAATATATTAAAATTTTTTCAATCCTTAAATGGGGGTGTTGTAACATTATTTGAGTAGAATGTTTCATTCATGTGGCGAAACATCTTTAGATAAACATGTTACTATTTGGTATTATTTACAATGAAATGTTGCGATTTTGAGCAAAGTAAGAAATGATATAGTTAAGTAGAAACAGAAATTGATGTATAATATATTTCGTGCGAAAGAAACTAAAATTTAATTTTATAAAACTGTCAAATGCATCTAGGATTTATTCGACAGAGAACTACAATAACTGATCACTTAAATTATTATGATCACTTTGAATGATCATATATTTGAAATATAAAGAATGGAATTAAAAATAAGCTTAAAATGAAATTATTTTGTACTAAAACTATTGTTACTTTTTAAGTATGTTGTATTTTCATCTAATTATAGTAACTTGATCACCCATTACAGATCACTCCTCCGTTTGTGAGAGATTCTCAAGTGAAATTCTACGGTACGACAAAATCAGCTGTACATGTTCACTATTATTCAATAATAGCTAGTTCAGACGATGCGGTTTTTTGACGGAATCGGTGAATAAATAAATACAGATTTATTAGTAATTTTGGAGAAACAGAGGCTCTCTATATGAGACAAAAAATTAAGCACATGTAAAGATATAGATTTAGAAGAATCCACGTGGAGGAAAATATATTAACATAGTTGTGTGAACGCTGCCGTATTATCCATTGGGAAAAATTACCAAATTTGTCAAAAAATCGCATCGTCCAAACTAGCTGTAATGAGTCATTACTTTCAACATCTGTTCTCTTACTTAGCAAGATCTGGAAAACAGATAAATAAAAAATTTGAAGCTTAATAAATTTGAAAGTTGCAAAATTGAAAAATTTAAGAAGTTGAAGATTTGTATTAGAAATATTTGAGAATTTTAAGGCTACAAATTTTCAAAAGTTTAAAATTAGAAAATGAGAGAATTTGAATGCAAAATTTTCATCTGATCATAATAGTTTGATCACCCACTGCATTCTGCTTAGCTCCATTCTCCAAAATCAAGACAGACCTATCAAGACACTAACTTTGAGCTTGCTTTTTCGGTCAACTGGAAAATCCGCTTTCACCCCATGAAATAAAACTGCACAACTCCCCTCGTTCACTCCGGAAACTGTGAATTTTTCTACCGTCATACTAACCGCAAAAACGTGATTGGCGAACGCTTATAAATTCAATTTCACCAATAAAATTGTATTCCATGTGACCTCGCAAAAGAGAAATCGTCCTTTATCTCTGGTCGGTAGTGGAGTAAAAAATCATCGCTGTCCAGGAAGAATTCGACCGATAACAGCAAGGAGAGCTTTAATACAAGCGCATCGAGTTCAGCAGGTTTATCGAACCCAGTTCGATTCGAGAATATTTTCGAGAGCCACCAAATGTCGCTTGCTAACTGGCAACTGAACTGTGGATAGAAAAATTATCACGTTCCACTAACCGGTGCTGCACTTTCACGTATGGTAATGCCAACCGATAAGGATTTCACGTTTACGCGAAAGAGCATTCGACAAATTGTTCGTTTTCGAATCGACCTCTTGGAACACATCTTGTCACTCGTTCGAGCGCTTGTTTTACGTTATCGAAGCAACAGCATCGTTCAACTGTGATTTCGTCACACGGACTTCCGTTTCGACATCGCGCGACGCGATTTCACAGCTGCTTCCTGCTCGATAATTTGTGCTCGGAATCGACAATTTTAGTTCTCATTTCTCTCGCAGCTTTATACATGTCGTAGAAGGATTTTGTTCTGTTTAAGGTACTGTTTTGTAAATTTCCTCTTTTGGTATTCCTTCTTTTCTTTAAAAACTTTATGCTCCTACCCCTGCGTTGTTACCCCTTCTCATGAGCTATTACATTTCTGGACTGAACTATTAAAACGACTTACACAGTCGTGTAAGATGTGAATTAGGTCATAAAAATGATTAGAGCTAGAACATGTGCTTCGTCAATGTAAACATGCAACAATTTACAGAAAGAAGTTATGGTTTATGATTTGGAAATTTTTTTATTAAGGTTTCGTTGTGCTCTCCAGTCTGGAAATCAAGAGTAATGTCTCCGTCGTCTATGTTTTCTTTCTTGAAATTACTGTCATTTTCTTTCAGTTTCACCTCTCACATGACAACATGAATCATTCACACATGAATTATATTTCGAAAAGTCACCTTTATCCTGAATGCGTAATAAACAAGTCAACTTTGCATCTGTACTTATACAGTCGAAAATATATTTCGAAGTCACTTGGGAATTTCCATTACAAATTTTATTATACGATAGTGCTTTTGAGTTAAAGTTAACAGTTTCAACAAGAACTGTTTTTTTTTTTAAATTTAGTAAACGATTCGAAACTTTTAACTATAGTAATACGTTTAAGGAATATATTCTCTTTTATAAATTCCTTTTTAAAGTAAACTACAATTTTTAAACTTCCTAAATATTTAATCTAATACTGCGTATTTAAACCTAATTAATAGCTATACTTTATACATCACATAATTTTTTTCTGGCTTTACATTCAGGCTGCGTGTATCATCGTTGATACACAACATAATAACCACTTTATGACTAAAAATAATTATGTATCAATCAAGCAATAAGTTATTTACTCCACAAAAATACTTGTTACGATATACTTTATGATAACACATCTGTTCATACTCAAAATATCAAATAATCTAATCGGACAATTTAGCGTTTTACTCTAGAAATTCTGTACCCTGAGAAACTTTTCTGCTCTCAGACATTGTCTATAGTCTATAGTAGAGATACTGCACTAAACTACAGACTTCCCAGTAGCTACTACATACCATCAAGCGAATTAGTCTTCAAACACAATAGGAATCACAGACGAAGGTTCAAAAGATTTCACTTGACCGACTGGTTGCAGGGAAGTTTACTCTATGCTGGTTTTCAAAGTAATGGATCATGTACAATCTACCCTCTGGCTACACTCCGATGTGTATACGATAATAAATAATTTTCACATGTAATTACAATAATAATTATAAAAAGATCTTTAACAATGGAAAGTATATATAACAATGTAAGTATATATAGAGTATGCGATACGTATGTATAATACATTGTATATGTATGTGTAATGTGCAGGTACATTCAATACTAACGAGAAGTAAATATGCATCGATCTTTTACACCGTGTCAATCAAATAATCACACAGTTCATGTATACCCACATTGTTAAATATATTTCTTATTATTGAAGATCTATTTGCAATTATTATTTAACCAATCTGCACAAAATTAGTTCGGTGTGCGAGGAGATACGCAATCCATTCTTCAATTGTGAGAGTTTACGCGTACACAACACCTATCACTCTACCAAATTTCATTCGTAAGAGCTAGATTGAGGCTTCCTGTTGAAAATCTGCGAGCAACATTAGATACCACCATTAGCACCCTAGAAATGTACATTACTACGAATACATTATCAATGCGTCTTTATGACTCCTCAAGTTTTTTGTTAAGATTAAATATTTGATTTATTAACGCCTTTTACATAAATTATTTGACGACTACACTGAAATATTTATATTTGGAGTACTTTGCATATCAAATACATCTCGAAATCACTTTACACGGTGTATCTAAATCGTATAAAAAAGAATCGTGTAGAGATTGATTTACAACTTACAACTTGCCACTTTCTAACTAGCAAATCAATTTTTACACGACTCTTTTTACATGATTTGTTTTTACACAGTTTAGATCCATCGTGTAAAATAAGTTCCAGATATATGTGCTTCATGAAAATATTCTAACATTTTGAAAGCATTCAAGTCTTCCTTCCATTCGTTAATTATTTTCTAGCACTAGTAAATAAGGGACTTAAATACGATTTTTATTAAACTGATACATAACCACCTGCTTACGCAGGGGAAGAAAGGGTCAAAGTAAATTTCGCGTTACCAATCCAGAACCTGACACTGTCCTTATAAACTCTGCCAAATTTGTGCTCGCACAAGCGATTCTGGGAACAGCGTTAACGCTGGCGTAACCACAACACAAGGATAGCTGCGCAGCGGTCACGTTCGCTGCAGACGTACGGTGCCTAGCCATCGCGCAGAGATCTTCAATATGCCCGTGGCAAAAGTAAAAGTCAGGCATCAGGAGAAAGCTTTGGTGACTATATACACACGGCCTAGACATCCCAACCACGGGAGAGGTTAACAGCGGCTCACCAAAGGTTAACCCGTTTCGCGTCACACCTCCGGCGTTCAGTCACTTCCTCGAAACGCGATTATCCCAGGCAAATGACGTTTGGCCCGCTTTCGACAGCGTGTCCTCGCGAGATACGGAAGTTTCAAGCAAATTGTCCTAGCTTGGAGGGAAATTAAAATCGTATATTGTGAGTCCAAAGGGAAATTCGTGGAAGTTGCTGGTTTCAGGGATAAAATAGATTCTAGAAATTTCGAGGACAAGCTAGCGCAAGGATTCGTGAATAGGATTCTGCAAACAAAGGTACTTTGTGCTCTTACATGGATGGATCGTGAATTTGACCAATAGCACGCTTAGAAGAAATACGTAAGATCAATTGTAGATTATGTTACTAGCAGTGCATGTGTAACATATTTTTTGGCTAAGAATTCGTAAGTTTGGGAATAATTTGTGTACCGAAAACGAATTCAAATATCTAGTTCAACGAAGTTTATTGAATAGAGTCGAAGATCTAGGAATAAATTCGAATATTAGGGGACAAATTATTAGGTACCTATATTAAGATATTGTATAAGTAATGTCACCAAAGATTATTTTATTTCTAAATGAGTTAATGATTACAGTTATATTTAAGTATTTATATGCAGAATATTATTTCTATAGACATTTTGCAACTTTTAGATCATTCTTCCACAATCAAACTGTGGAACTGTAAAAGTAACAAAAAAACTTTATTACTTTGAAGATGGCCTAATAATAATTCCAACAAATATTGTTACACAAATTGTAGAAATTTTTAACTAAATTACTAGAGAAGCACATGCATAAAATATTACAATTTAATTTAGAATACAGAAAAAATTCCTAGATTAAAATAACCAAAAACTAAATTGATATCGGGTGGCTTAGGTAACATTTAAGTAAGCAATTCTAGAACAGCTTTGGTGTGTGTTTGTAAACTAGTTGAACGTACCAAATGAAGAATTAATAAAGTAGCAACCGGATCGTATAAATAGAAAACAGGTTTACGCTTCGTCATGATGCCAACCTACACACTGTCAAAAAATAAGGAAAGTTTTATAGATGCAAAACCGTTCATCCTACTATCATCGAAATGATCACTGGTCGTGTGTTTATGAAATCATCGTACAATTTAGATCTGCCTAAAGATCACATAAAGTAACTAGATATTTAGAACGTTTAATAATATCTACTTGTTATCGAAGTAAAGCTTTGAGAACACTCATAGTTCCCACCGAGAATATTTGGACGGTCATTTCGATTAACCTTCCTATTATAACGTTTAATGTGGTACGCCAATGATATTAATTGAATCGATATGGTACTCTGCTACTGTCGATGATAAAATACTGCAAATGTGATTTTAAAATATTCGGTAGACGTTTTATAGATTTATAATTTGGTTTCTCTAGATGAGTGCAGTAAGGCTATTTTTCCCTAGATTTGTATACATAAACTCAACATTCGTAAGATCTACAACTATAAGCCATGTTTTATTTTTTCCAGATTTTCAAGTAATAAAGTAAAGGGCTCAGTAACCGATCAGATCCTGGTAGCTGAACACTATTTCTAATTTTATTTAATTTTAAGTTTAAATTCTAATGTACCTAAAAAGAACAATAAAAAAATAAATATTCAATTAGTGGAATGCTATTCATTCAAGTGTCGAGACATGCACGTTTAGGTTGTCTACCTTACTGGATCATGTAATGTCTTAATCGTCCACGTTTTACTTTACCTATACTTCGTTCACTGGGAGAACGCAGTTGTCGGTTGACGAGTTTTCGTACCCTTTGCGCAGTTCACGCCTACGCTCATTAGTTATTGGCTCTGTCACTCCCGAGCACATCCCTACCCATGAACCCCTTGTTGGGCCCTTGGAGGTCCTACCATTTCTAAAGAAAGTCACTTCTTCAAGTGTTAGCGCATAAACGGTGTGAAAGAAATTTTGAGCAAGCAAACGATATTCTTTTAGATTTTAGTTTTCTCCGAAAGTATTAATGCGGCTCTGTTAGCAAATAAAAATCTTCTTGAATATCGTCTCTGTCGACCGAAAACGTATTGGTACTAGTCAGAATTCTTACTGCGTTACAATACCATAAACGACCCTAGATTTCCCGTGTCATAAACTACCTGGTCGCATCGAACATTTTATAGGAAATCCAGGAAACAGTTCTACCGTTGCTGTTTCTTTATAATCGAATAAGCTGTGGATTCTTATACATTGATATCTCAATAAATATTGTTTCTTAATATTTAGAAACATATATAATAAGATGATTTCCCTTAGAATTTCGGGAAATAAGGGAAATATTAACAGTATTCATAAATTTATACGTTTTATGCCTAAAGTTCCTAAATTTTCCAAGATTCCTCAACTGTAATGCAAGAATCTTGTCCCATAAAATTCCTTAAATGTTTTTTACTAAAAATCTTATGAAGTCTACTATCTCTAAGAGCTTCAAGCTTTAGTAAGCCTTCTAAGGATTTCCAATAACTAGATACCTACTTAAAGACTCAAATAAGGAGACTCAGTTGCGGTTCGAAGAACTTGAACCGAAAACATTTCTTACAGTTGTAGTGCGCAGAAGCTAATCGAATTGACAGCAAAGTGGCTGTTGAACGACTTCACAGTTCCTTCTCGTTTCCCTCGCCCGATGCAGATACGATGAATTAACGCCGTTCAAGTTCACTTGGACGATACGTCACACTCTAATAAGAAGTTGCAGCCGCCTTGTTCGATGTAGGCTAATAAGAAACGGACACGCGATCTAAGAAAGCTGGACGATTCCGACGATCCGCCTTTTAGCTTTTGCGCGTTACAACGACTCAATCGGTCTGTAACGAGCAACGACATCACCCATCGGTCGATTTCTAGTTGAAAAATCGGAGAAGAGGGTTCATTGTATGAGTTGATTGACTCTACTCATAGAGCTGGTATTCATTAGCCATTTAAAAAGATAGTGGTTTTGCGCTTAGACTAGATCGCTGATACAAAAGGAGAATATGCTGGTCAAATAATGTCATGTTGATGGACATGAAATATCATTCTTTTTCGAAGCTTAAATTAGGTAAACTGATGGTACTTTAAATAAGGAGGCATTGTCTGATGTACAGCACTATATGTATATAAGCATTTGGGCACTTCCACATTTCTGACAATACATGAAATGCATTTTTTTAATTATACTAATATCAGATTACATTCTCATCGGTATGTCGTCTGAAATAATATCTGTAGTTTTACATAAAGTGTATTTTATGCATTTTCAATAATAAGAATGTTCGAAATTTTTTCGCAGATTTCAAGTTGGGAAAAGAACAAAATTTGATGAGAATATTTTAACATTTTTAGGAGTTTGTATTAATGTAAACACAGTTCATCGTTTCTTTCTAAAATTACAAATTGGAGAT
This sequence comes from Calliopsis andreniformis, assembly GCF_051401765.1. Taxonomy (NCBI): domain Eukaryota; kingdom Metazoa; phylum Arthropoda; class Insecta; order Hymenoptera; family Andrenidae; genus Calliopsis; species Calliopsis andreniformis. The sequence goes on from NC_135064.1 coordinate 4,087,583, forward strand.
TTTTTATTTAAAAATGTACCAACGAAAAGGATGTAAAATACCATAGGCAGTAATGTTTCAAGAGAGATTATAGAAAATAGTAGATATGTAGTAAATGGTAAGAAAAACTGCATTTCAAACCATAGCAGAGGATTCTATCACTCTTCGTCAGTTGAAGTCATGTAAAAAGGCAAAGAAAATAGCATATTAACACTCCGTTTATGAATGTTTTTTGTATCCTATTTTATGTCCCTATCTCTATGAATACGCGTCAATTTAATGCACGAACAAAACCATACATTTTCTTCAAAAAACAACATAATTATACGCTATTAACTTAAACATGAAACTGATAAATAACAAATGAAATGAAATATTAAATTATTTATTTTAAACTTATTATATTTGCAGAACCAGGCTGCGGGATCTTTCCTATCAGGTGTGAGGTATCGACTTCTCAAGGTATCGTCGCTCGCCACATTATTTATTTTATTTTTGACGGTTACTTTCTTGGAGAATCAACTCCTTTTATTACATTTAGATTTATTACTGCAGTAATGCTTTATTGAGTGAAGCCAATCTATTAGTATCAATGCTTATTTTACTATTTCGTCAAATTGATGCATATCCGTAGAGATAGATATATCACACAGAGAATTTCAAAATTAGAAGGTTTCAAACAAAATGAATTTGGATATATATTTGTGTCGTTGAAAAAAATTCCAGGAAAAAAATATAAATGGTTTATGTACTTTTCTTCATACAATTCGAAATGCGTCAAAATGACACGCTTCGTAAATAAAGTGTTAAAGACGACCCATAGGAAAACTTCATGGAGTAAACGAGGGAATTTTGCACCATCCTTTCCATCACTGACTACTATTTTTTAAAATATGTAAACAATTTGTTAATGAAGAAACTGTATCGAAACGAGGAGGCTATGAAAGCAACATTCACGAATTCTTTTCATTTTTATAAACTTGAACTAGCAAAATTAGTTAATCATTAATAAGAATGCATAGAATCACATGGAACTTATTTTGATCAAGTATATATGTAGTGTTTTCAAGAAAGTACCTATCTGAAGTTCTACTTGAGTATATGTATAACACTTCATATGCATCAACCCAATAGCTTCTTCAACCTCTGGAATGATTTCTATTCAAAAGAAACCCATACAAACGCGTCCAAGCATGCGTGACACTTTTTTTGTCAAAGCAAAAATCCAACGGTTTCAATTGCACCGTGTCTTGCGTGGCCCGCGAGTAAAGAACTCGTTTGTGTGTGATTACGTGGTCCCTCGACTCAGAATTTCTGCATATGTTCCCGTTCGACGTGCCAGATACATGGAAAACGAGCTGCAGAAAAGGAAACGTCGAAACGCCTTTTTAGAGTCTCGACAGTCGACAAAAGTGTCACCAGGCCGCAATTAGTGAGCCGTGTCCGAAAAAGGACAAGGGACAATCTCTAATGCCATCAAACGCAACCAGATTCAGTCAAGGACAAAGCAGAGCGGTTCAAAGAGGCGTCAACTGCCACGCGAAAAAGCATCCTTTGTCCAGATTTTATACGCGGGATTATGCACTCAAGTGTCGCTGCTGAAGAAGACATCAAGATGCACTTAAACAGCGCGCAACAAGGCAATTTGTAAATTTCGCGAACCACGAACACTCCGTAGCAGTATTTACGCATGCTGATCGTGGAATGCCATTTCTCTCTACTGTTTTAACGCGGTTATCGAGCTAAACCTGTCTTTTCCACAAGTTTTCCATCGGCGGCTTGCGAAAGTCTCGATGAGTCACCGACTCATTTGTCTAAACGCTCTTGCGGCGCAAGTCTGACGCGACTATGATGCGAAACTGAATTTAGAATGCAATGGAACGAAGTAGGATCGTGAAGAATAGACACTGGGAACAGTGGTGTGGGAGCGTGTGAAGTAGAATGAGTTTTAGCAGAATATAGCTATATTTGGTATGGTGGAGTAGAAGGAAGATCGATTGAGTAAGGAAGAATAGATTTTCGTAGAATAGAGCCAAATTGCGAAGAATGGAGTGTAATCGAATGGGAAAAGGTAGAAGGTAAAAGTGACTGTGAAATGGGTTAAAATTGAGTAAAATTTAATTTCCCACAATTCACTTAACACCATTTTACTACTGAATTCTAAGTCTACACTATGGGTCAAAAGTTTCGAGTTATTGTGTAAATTTATGAAAGTAAAGATTGCTTTTTTAAATATATTGTTGACTAATAATAGTAAGTTGTAATTATTGCAACAAATAGGTAACAACTTCCAGCAAAATGTACTTTGCTACATAGTGTAATTTGAACAGAAATTACCAAGTGATTTTAAACTTTTGACCAGCAGTACAGTTGAGTTATATCCATACGTCTATCTAAATTATTATAATAGAGTAGATTTGGGTCACATGGAATAAAATAGAGAGTGGAGTCGATTCAAGGGGCATGCAACTTTGTATGCTATGATAGAGTAAAAGAAGATTGATTGAATAAGAGAAAGTAAACTTCAATCAAGTAAATTACAACTGTATGCACAGGAATGTAGTCAAATAGGGTGAAATAAAAGTAAGAATAGAATGCACCTGTTCCACGAACTATACAAAACCTATTCTATTATACTGAAATCTAATGCTACTAAAATTCTGTTCACAGTTTTTACTTCGTATGATTCTCCGATTTGGTAGCAGTAACGAGCAGCAATTCACTTTTGTCCCATTAAATGAAGAAATGAGCAAAGTAGAACATTTCAGAAAATAAAGAAAATAGCGATAAGTAAAATACTATACACTGAATTTCTACGTCTGATTCACTATAATAAAGTGGATTCAAGTCACATGGAATAGAACCGAAATTTGAATAGAAGATTTGAATAGAAAGTAGAGAAAACTTGATATTTCAAACCTAGAAGAATTAGAGTAACATTAGGGAAAATAGAATAAGGTTAGGAAAGAACAGATAAAATGGAGGAGAACCCTGCAAAATCGAGGAAAACCGAATAAAAAGAACGAGGAAAGGAAAGAATCGAGTAAATGCCATTGAATTGGGAAGAATCGAATCGAATAGACTGACATGCTGGAAACTCCAGAAAGTGACTGACTGGAAGTCTAGCTAGAATTTAATAGAACAAGATGAAATTGCAATGTAATGAAACTGTATACACTGCCGCTCAAAACTTTAGACTCAGACCATACTATGACTTCGAAGCTAATCAAATTTTATGTAAGTGAATGAGCGTGTTATTGAAAATATTATTCGTCTGTAGTAATGACATTGTACTTAAGTATATTATAATTATTTTTTGGAAAAAAGTACAAACTTATGAAAATATCATTTTGCAAAAGAATCTCTTTCTTTTATGATAACACAAAAAGATTGCGACAACTTAATAAGCAATTCTTCAATTGTTTATAACGTAATGTACACTTCAAAACAATTGAAGTAATATAGTATAATTTTATAGATTATTTTCTTGTTTTTATGGATTCTAATTTTATTTGTCAAAAATGATCGTCATATAATTCTAATTAAACGTAATATTTCTAATAAAATAATTGTACATGGAAGAAAAAATGTGTTTTGTTTAAGCAACAAAGAACACCCCCAGTTCTTCAACAGCAGTGTACGTGAAATATAGTAGAATTCAACAAAACTGTATGAAATAAAATGGAATATAATAAACCCTGTAAACAGACTAAAATAAAATATGACAGTACAGAACGGATCAAACTAAAATATAATCCTGCACAACACGCGAAAATAAAAGACCAAGGAAGAAATAAATTGCGTAAACGTGTCCATCAGTTTCTCGCTATCAGAATTCAGCTTTCGTCGAGATTCCTGAAAATAAATCAGGCTACGAGGGAGCTCTGCATTTCGAAGATAAACGATCGCATGGGATTGTGTTTAAAACGAAAGCACGAAGCCAATTGTTCACTCCGTGCATCGTGCCCGAGGCTGTTCTCAAGGAAAACGGTGATGGCGTCACCGATACTCCTCACACACGTTTGTAAGTGCAACTTATCGGTGTCGTACACCGTTGTTCATAAATGGAGAACTTCCACCTGTGCGCAAACAAAGGTTTAACTTTTACGACGACACGATGTTTGATTAGCGATCTAAACTTAATCTCTATGCTTAAAATTTTCTGGTCGAAGATTATTCATACAAGAGGAAGCTCGACGAAAACAAGAATAATCTAGCTCCTTCGTAAAACAAGCGTTCATCTTTTCTTCATGATTTTTATCTTATTTTAAAGAGAATAGAATATTTTGAATTAAGATACTGCAATTGTAGGGAGAATCTTGACTTTTTAGAATAAGTTATAACCTGTAGTAAGTATTTTACGATACAGTTGAACTTCAACACCTTGAAACTCTATAATTCAAAAACTTCTGTAAGACCACAACTTTTTTCATTCCATTTCGCTCTGCTGTGAATGTTTCTACAAGTCGAAATATAAATTTACTTTAACTTAAATTACCACATGCTTAGGTGAATTATTTTACCTCTGCAACTCGAATTTCAAGAAACGAGACCTCTGCAAGTCGATGTTTACCTCTATTAGTCAAACTTTTATCACCGCTGCCATTATAACTCGAAGTAATTAATGATCTCAACCTAATGACGAAACATTAAATACTGTTTTCTTCCTTCCTCCTTTCACCTATTACAATTGTTTCGAATACCCAGAAATATAAGACCACACCCTATCTTTGAACCCTCGAACAGTTGACGTCCTACGAACTTTCATAAAAAGATGTAAGAATAGTGAGAAAATCACGTATTCTCTATCTTGGTAACAATGGGAAAATGTTAATGACCAAAACAATGTCTGCACACAGTAATACGTAATGAAGTTACCGACCTTTTTAATAATAACGAGTAATAGGACAGAATAGCATAATATTGGCCTTTGAACCCTAACAATTAAAAAATATAAACCCTCGATCAGAGCCTCTGTATGTCCAATTTTCGTTTATTAATCCTGTCCCCCAAAAACTTGGAAAAAATAAGACGCCCCTAACTTGAAGATTCCAGCTATTCATTCGAGATTCGAGTTACCAAAATTTGACTGTAATTTATTTGGTTTAGTTTTTACAAGATGCTGAAAACATCGCTTTTGATATTGAACTCAACTCAGAAGTTACAAAAGCGTAAACTGAAGATAATGTAAGTATTCAAATTTGTTACTTCTTGAAATGTCTAAAGACAGTATTTAAGTTCCTCAAGATTTTGGTTATTTTTAGAAATAAACTATATCTTTCATGTAACTTTAACATTAAAAGTCTAGGGTGAAATCTGAGGTAAATCTAAAATGAGATCTGGTAAACGCGGACGCCAAATTATTCTTGGTCATGAAACAACATTAAGAGCAGGATTTTTAGCATCTTGTAAGCTATAAAAATAAATTATTCAAATCTATTGTTCGTTACTTTCAAAAATTATGTCAAATTCTGACTGATATTGTTAATAAACACAAAGAGAAATAACGATGATTTAATAAAGATTGAAGAAATGAAGCAGATGATGTATCGAACTTTCAAACTCAAATCTATACAAAAACCAGAGTCTCATACGAACTAATTTTATTCTACATTTGCAACTTATTTTTACACGAGGAGTCATCTTACTCTTGCTTGTACCCTGATTTCGGAAGCACTCTGTAGGTTTGCAAAAAGAATAAAAAGTTCATGCTTTCTATTTCACTGAAAAAAGCATATTCTAACGACTTTATAGGCAAAGAGACTTTGCAATAAGATTCTAATCCTATAATCGTATAAAAAAATTTGTCACCGTGCAACTTTCATTGGAACGACGTCTAGTCATCGCGAGTTATTCCTGTCCCGTGCCATTCACGTTTGTGGAGCGAATTTCTCTATGCAAACAACACGTTCGAACGGAAATCTGAGCACATATCGCGGGACACCGACTTCGTGAACGGTACTGTACGGTTAACGGTATAACAGCAATGCTATCCGTAACTACTGGCGTTCGTTTACTCGCCACGTGTTCGTTGCGTGTGGTAGGCCTGTTGTTAACATAGTTATCGCGTTCGGCTATCAATAATGCGCTCTGTCGTCGAGCCCCGTCTCTTCCTGTCCCGCTCGCGGCACACCTGGCACAACTGTTGCAAATTGCATTTCAAAAAAAGAAGAAGAAGGAAACAGATCTGCTTCGGAAGAATTCCTTTTACAATCATCACGTTCACTGAATGAACGTTGGAATTTTAAGTACCTGCAATAGGTGCATCTGATGAATTTCATGTGCCATGCAGTGTTTGTACCAGTACTATTATACCGTGGAATTATTTAGTGAATATGATCATTTGTAGCAATTTACTACTGTTTTCTTCTATTACTTTTTTTCTATTTGTTTATTTATGGTAATGAATTATGAGATAGAATGTGTTGTTTTTCTTGTGGCTGAGATAGATCGATATTAGAATTAGGGTCGCTAAAATTGGATTTGATCGGTATCGAACTTTTTTCGAAACTGAATCGATAGCTATGTAATTAATACGAATGCTGAGAAATTAGTTATCTGTTTTTAGTTAGAAATTAATTATTTTGTAACATAGTGGCTGCTTAAGTACTAATATTTCAAATATACATTTTAGAAATGACACATAAGAATAATTATTGTTTTTAAATATGTATTTTACTGAAATTTGTGTAAATAGTATTTCAAATAAATAGTTAAATTTTTACATAGTACTAAAACTATTTTATTTTTTAGTGATACTTTTAATACCTAATTTGTTGTACTAATTACTTAAAATACTGTAACAATCGATTCTTTTTCTAAAATATTTTCTTTCTATTTTGTGCTTCTTGCCCATTATTGTTTATTTATCATTTTTAAAAGCAACAGAAAGAATTATAACTGAAAAATATGAAATAGTAAATGTAAAATGCACTGATCTACCTGAACGTGAAATAAATATTTTATTAACGTACGTAAAATTTCCCTGTTAGTTCTACTTTTCTTATAGACAGTTGACTTTTAAGCTGTTCTGAAACCAAAGTGATTAACTCCACTTTTTTAATTTTTTAATTTTAGTGTCAAAGCACATGATTGATACTTAACTTTGTGTATTTAAAAAAATATATATATTCTTGTTTTGTAGAGTTAACCGGTTTGGCAAGTAAGCAGTTTGTCAGGTTTGAAAACTCTTTCTAGATTTTTATAATGATTAAATTTTAAACTAAAATTCCGTTTAGTTTAAAACAAACCTTTCTTCTTACTTTTCATATCAGTTATACTTTCATTTCAATACTTATATTTACTACTTTTGTGATCCTTCTCGCCGAAGGTACCGTCAAAAGGAAAGTTCCCATCTTATTTTATGGAAAAAACAAGACTGAACGATAAAAAAGTAACCGTTGAACTGGATATCCTTATCAAATATATTTGATCAGCAGTTTTGAAAAAACAGCATTTCTAATTGATAAAATTGAGGTTCGTTTGTGCGAGTTGATTAAGGTTAATGGTGAAAAAAGAATTCTTGATCGCTTTCTAATTCTAAAACACGAATCAGAATGAAAAACAGTTACAGAAAGAAGTAAATGGATGAGAAAGGGGTTACTCGGTATGAAACGTGAGCCTCTATCTATCTCTGGGCTAGAAACGGCTTGGAATTTGGCCCCTGTAAGTTTCTGTGTTTCACGGTAAATTTCGCGAAACTAATTCCTCAGAGGAGAACAATCTTGAGCGCTCGAATTCCCTGCTTCCGTAGAGAGATCATTTTTGCACTATTGAGCGCGATTATTGGAGCACGGTTTTGTAGCATGACGGAGTTTTGTTATCTTCGTGACGATTGCGCGGCAAATCGATTGAAAATCACCAAAACAAATTGAAAATGAGGCGATGTCCACAGAGTACAAATTTGCAAACATCGCTAGAGAATTGTCTTCGAAGTTTAAAATTTAACTTTGAAACGTGTACGTACGATGGATACTAAAAGTATTTGGTATAAATATTCGTGTCCATAGAATTTAGAAAATGAACGTCTTGCGGAGTGAAAAGTTTGTGGAGTGTTTTATTTGTATGTGTGCCCGTTTAAATTTGCACTGATTTCCTTATGGTCATTTTATGGAGATATTTAAAATTTAATTAAATTTGATATACGAGCCAGTGATCGTGAAATACGAAATAACATATGAATATCGTTTATCAAAAAGGAACACTGGTTATGAAATCGACGAATTGGAATGTTAAATAAATTTATTTGCATTCGTGATCAAAAATCGTCGTATGTAAATTGTTGCAAAAATAGTGTTGCGTCTGCCATGTGATGTAATTAAACTTTAATAAAGAGTTCCACTGATGACAACGCGAAATGTCAAAGTGACATTTACGCAATTATTAAAAAAGAGAGAGAGAGAGAAAAAAAGCAATCATTGACACGTAACACGATCGTGATGTTATAAAACACAAAATTGTTGAAGGAAGAATGAAGGGACTGATCCAATAAAATTTCCATTATGTTTCTGTCCAAACCCTTTTTTTACACGTACATTATGATTCTAATAGAAATCCTATTTTTCTTCTTCTCTGAGATAAATTTATAGTAGAAAGTTTTTTTATTTAAAATGTATCATCTTATTGCTATTGCTTTTTCTAATGTAAATTAAGGAAAATAGCATCAATGCATTCCAGAGATGTAAAAAATTTAAAGTAGATTTAATATAAATAATACAAATAAAATATGCATATGAACAAACATTGTTTAATACTTGCATTTAAATAATTATTTGTATGCTTTTGTAAGTATCATGAAAAACGAAGGCAACTATCTTTTGTTTAATACTTCTTTATTCATTATTTTCTATTTTTCTTTTAGGAACCAAAAATGAAGTTTGTAAATAAGTCAGAAATGTTAGATTTAATTGTTATTGTATACAGGGCGCTCCACAACAGTTGTCAGAAGTTTCGAGGTGTTATTCTATATCTCAAACTAGAACGAAATTCAAGAATAATAAAACTGCGTTTAAAATTTCGTTTCATAGTTATTAATTCTTGAGAAATCGCTTAAAATTTGGAGGAAATGTATCTGACTTGGGACTTATTCTGCTGATTTCACTATATCTAACATGGCTAATGTATGCCAGCAGTGCAAGAAATCCTAAGTCAGATATATTTCATATTAGGTGGTTTGTCAAGGATTAATAACTGTGAAACGAAGCTTGAACCCCATTTTCAACATTCTTAATTTTCGTCTTATTATAGCGTGTAGTATTGACCCTTAAAATTTCTAACACCTATTGTCGAACACCCTCTACATCAATATTTACTTGTATAGATTTAGTTCATAACTGATTTACTCATTTGAAATACTAGGTCTTTAAATTTCAATAAAATACCATAAAATGTATTATATTTGTGTTAATTACCAGAGATACATATACATTATATTTAAAATATTATTTGCTTGAAAATTTATCATTTCAAAAAATGTGTTGCTTATGATATTTTATACCAGTTTTAATATTTTTACATTCTATTATAGAAATTAAAACAGTTTAAGAGCCTGGTGTCACACGAATATTGACGGATAATTATATTTGTGTCTTTGTTATTTTCAACTGGAAAAACGAGGAAAGACATACCACGTACACGACGTTCGTTATATCAACACTCACGTGACCAAGCTCTAGGTTACTATTTTCCTTATCAGAACTAATTTCAAATGACTAACCTAAATGTTTCAACACAAAGAAATATTTTATCTTCAAAGATATAATTTAAATAGATTTAAATTTCAAGTCATTTCTATTTTTCTATAGACTATTGCAATTACCACACTAATACCAATGAAAATGACTTAAACCCTGAAATTTCAATATAGAGTAGACCGAGGCGAATCGAATCACAGAGCGTATCGGATCAAAATAAGAATTTTGGCCATGTTTGTCCCATCACGATAGAAACGAGCATTCTGATCGTTCATATTGCTTCATCCCTCTCTTCCATACGTGCTACAGTAGCTCGTTGATTATTTTTAATCGTTATTTAGTACCGGCACACTTTGCAGGCTAGATGGACGCGTGCGAAGGTTACAATTTTGGTGCGAATCTAAGATACGTAATCTGGAGTTTCATATTTAAAACAAAAATTAAGCTTAAAAATTCAAATCTGTTTATGATGACTAATTTAAACGATGTCCAAATTTAGTATTTGATATGTTTTAGATTTTATTATATAATAATGTATTTAGGTAATCTGCTCACTTTGAAATCCTTACATATGGGGCTACTCGGATCACGTCATATGAAGTGAATTGGAGCACACATTTTTTTCATGTAAATAGATTCATTATTGTACGTGTGATAATTATTTATATATAACAGGTTCGTATGTGCATAAAATTTGATCATGGTGTCCCGAAAAATGAAAAAAAAAAATAGGATAAAGTGCAGTGTCTGTGATGAGTGAAAAAGGACAATATGTGTGCAACCTATGTGAAAACTAATATCGGTTGAGAGCTCATTGCAATTGAATGATATTTTTATGAATTGTATCCTAAGATTTTTTTTATCATAATTTCAGTTTTATTCAGAAATTTATGGGTGATGCGATTCACCCTGCATTTTGGGACGAATCGGATATATCCTACTTTTTGGTTTTTTGCTTGCAGAAGAAAGATTTTTAAATTTATTTTTATTTTTTCTTATCACTGTTCAAGCTAAATAAGTACTGATTATGAATTTATAAAAAAAAATCACTTTTTAATATTTAACTATTAGTTTTTTACCATCAAACAAAAATAATCCGATTCTCCTCGGTCTACCCAAGCTAATACTTCCGGAGAAAAATACAGCTCGTAGAAACCTCCAACTATTCACAGTTAAAAAGAAAAATTGTTTGCAAAACATATCCAATTCTTCAACTAATCATAGACAAAACGAGCATCAAAATCTACTCAATCCCCTCATCACAATAAAAGACAAGCAAAAATTTGACTAAGATCAATCATGAATGCGTATCGACCTCCCAGCACCCTGTACTCTTATTCTCCATCAATATACTCGAACTTTTTTAAAAGTGCCAAACATTTCTCTTCCAACCATCATGACATCGATCAAACTTACTTAACCCGTCTGCTTCGAGTGTCCAACGATCATCGGCAAACGGAGGATTATCGAAAAATCGATCACCAAATTAATCATACAATCGCCACCATCACGTTGCGGAATTCTGTAGAGTAAATGACCAGGTCTCAGCAAGGAAAAACTCACCAGCGCGAAAAATCAGAAGCGTGAAAGCACGGTGATCTCCCGCGTGATTTTGCGTCACTCTAGGCGCGCTACACCCACACACGGCTCGTTAAATAATTAGATTTGGTCGCGACGGACAATTTCTAAATTGACGTCGGTCTCGTCGAAGCCCGATGACGCACGAGTCGCGAATATAATGCACGCCATTATAGTTACTTTGTGGTCACGGAGGCCAATAAATTTTCCTTGATCGATCGACTCCGATCTCCTACCCTGCGAAATAGCCGCCTTTCTAATTTTTCCTGAAAGGGCGGTTCCGAAGGATTTACGAGACTTCTTCGTAGGACTGTGTCGGTTTTTTTAAGGAATTTCTCTTTCTGAGAAAATTGGAGGAAATGGTTTGTATTTGGCAGTTTTGATTCTTTGGTGGTAGTTCCTTGGGCAGATGGAGAAAATTCGGTGTTTCGAAGATGGCTCTTTTTCCTTTGAAAAATGAAGGATTCTTCTTGTCTAGGTCTTCTTAGTTTCTAATATTAAATTTGTTAACTTAGCATTTGTTTATTTTTTTGTCTCTCTGATCATTTAATAATAATTTTCCTCGGAGAATCCGACAAATTTTTCTTTGGCTTTTCTTTCTCCTGTGTTCGTTTCAGAAATACAGATGAACTGATCTTATATGTTTGGCTTCTTGAGGATTATTTCACAGGTCCTAAAAGATGCTTTGTGTTTTCCTTGTCTGTGATGTAACGAAACGAGCGATTGTTTTATTTGGTATCGTTGTGAACGAGAATTCAATTAGAGTCCACTTCTACCTCGTTCTTCGATTCAAAGTCCATGTGCCTACGATATAGTTAGCGGACAATACTGCGTTCGATAATCAATAACGGAACAAGCTTCGTACTGTTTTTCTTATTCCTTTTTAGCTCGCCAATTTTATCTTCCACAATTTTATTTCCTGTTTCTTGACCTATTCTGTTGAACGCCAGATCTTCCTTGAAAAGTTTCGAACGACAGAAAGCTTCTTTTTTGTCCTCTTCTCTTACTATGACAATGAAGAGGATAATAATAGCTCTACCTTATACCATGAAATTAATTTCGTTCCTTTTAGTAGGAAATCGGAATTTAATATTTCTCGTCCCTTTAACCAAAGCCTTTCAATATGAACACTCGATTTTTTTTTCAAAATAGTTCTCCACTCAAGAGATCACACTGCTGTTCACTTGTTGCTAAATCGCACCAGTAAAGTTTGATCTTCGATAACTCCAATTTCATCCACTTATTTCTCCAAACAAATTCCACGCTTTGTCTCGTCGCCTATTATATCCAAGCTCCACTAACCATTCTAACACAGAATAATTGCACAAAAGGTTGTAAGAGACTTATCTCGTGGCACCATATCGACCATGCTAATCTCATTCCTTCATCTGCCGCGCGTGTACACTCGTATCCTTCACTTTCTTACTCACCGATTCGATTTCGCATCCCACTCACATTCGCGCTTTAACCGACTGTATCCTTCACTTTCCAGCTCCCGCAACCGACCTTCTCCACGTAACCACACAAAAACAAAAAAGACAAGTGTCACTCTAATCTCCAGTCGCGAGGCAACTCAGCACCCCAGTTTCACCAGTAAAAGTCTGCCTTATCTTCAACGAATGGCTTCCTTTCGAAGACTAACTGGCAGGAAGCTCTGGGGGGCCCACTTGCTCCAAATATTACACGAGCAGGCAGGAGAGCGCTCGCTGACCACTTTTCGAATTTCCACGTCGTTTATCCTCCACTTTTCTGCCTCGTTTTCGATCCCCAACACCCTGAACGAGTCGAGTCGATGAGCTTCCCTCGAGTAGAGACGGCGCGACGCGATTTTCGTAACGCGATCGAGCAGAAACGGTTCTCGACGTGAAAGTCGCGAGTGAACAGCGTCCCTCTCCTCCTCGCCGAGACTTTCCACGGGCGTGTAACGCGAGAGCAAAACGCTTGATAGAGACTTAGCCGGCGTATCCTTTGAACTTCCAATCAAGCTTTCGCTGCATCTTCGATTTCACCGCTCCAGCCCGTTCCCTCGTCGCGGTTTCAAATATTAAACGCGACTCTGCTCGCTTTCCATACGGATTCTACGCTGTGTAAGAGGCTTACGGTCGGGCAGAGCGCGAAGCTTCGGTCTTTGACAGATTTCACGTAGGAATTTCAAGAAATTCAGTCGCTAACCGGACTTGGGACTTGAGATGGTTCTTGAAGGTGTTGGAGCTTTGCGATTGGAGAATTTCACGATCGGTGGTTTCAAACAGTTTCAAGATAGAAAGCAGGTACTTGATATCTAGATCAATAGATGTTAAGCATTTGAAGTTAGATCTGGGAGGTTGTGGTCTTGCTGATAGTTGTATTTGATGTGATAGAACTGCTCTAGAGTTCAGTGTAACAGTTTACAATTAACACTAATGTGTTTTAATCTTTCGGGGTTAAAAGTAGGGTGTTACGATTCTTTCCAGGTGAAATTGAGTAGTTGTAATTTCTTTAGAGCTGATGTCGGAGAATGGTGAGCCTTTTAGAATTGAATTAGCAGTATTCTAGTTTTTCAGAGTTTACGATAGTACATCGTAACCTGTTATGATTGATTTCACTAGAGTTAAATTTAGCGCGTTTTATATTTTTTAAATCGACGAGTCTTTTGGCATTAGGGCAGTTAAAATTTCTTTGAAATTCAAAGCAGAGCATCATAAATTATGTTGAATTGAATTTAAATTATTCAATATAATGCATAGCAACCTATTGCAATTGAGCTTGATGTGTTAAAATATTCTTAAAGTTATATTTGACGCGTTACAATTTTTATTTGGAATTTGGAATAGGTATCTACTGCAATTCCTTAGAATGTACTATAATGCGCCAGAATCTGTCTTAGCTGTATTCAACGCATCCAAATTTCTCTGAAGCTGAGCTTGTCATGTTTCATGTCCTTCGAATAAAACGTAGTATCTTTGCAACTATCTTAAAAATAGAATAAGAACGTTGCAGTTCAAAGTGGAGCAATTTTTTCTTAATTACTTTTAAAGCGCTGCATTTCCAGCAGAGCTAGCTTCTTAACACTTAACTACTTATGTAGAAATCCAACTCAAAAGCTTGCAATTCATCAAACCCAAATTGAATGCGTTTTCTATGTTACTATATTCAACGCCTAGCAATCCCTTCCCATACAAACTTGGAGCGTTGCAGTTTTAGCAGAATTAAACTCCTAGCACTTGACTGCTTCAAAAATCGAACTCAGGACCTCACAATTTCTCAAACCCAAATTGAACGTTTTTCCTGGAATCACAGTCCATGTGTATCCTTTTTAATCAAACCTCGAAGTCTCGTAATTCCAACGAATTCCAACCCTTCGTAGTTCCTCAAATCCAAACCCAAATCAGTTCTCCCTAATCAAAGCTCGAAGCCTCCTAATTCCAAGGAATCCCAAACCCTCGCAGTTCCTCAAAGCCAAACTCAAATCACTTCCCCCGTACCCATATTCAACACATCGAGATTCCTCCGTAACCGAATTCGTCGCACTTCCTATCCCCCGTATCGCGACTCCTACGTGCACAGAATTCGAGCCACGGCAATTCCCTTGAACCAAATTCAGCCCACTGTACCGTCTTTCCCGTGCGATTCCCACCTATCTCTGCACCTCACTCCCACTATCAGCTCTTCCAGAGTCCACTGATCGCGATTCCACGCACAACACCGATCACACACTTGACGTACCCTTCAGCAGCTTCAGGTCCAGTATCCTCAGACCGTCTGCGCGCGATTCTTATCGCAACTCGGGAGAGGTTCGGACAAGTTGGAGGTCGCGCGCGATTTGGTAACGCTGCTTGACTCAGACTGTCAGAGGCGGTCTCCGCGGCGATGTCACGGACTTTCGGTGTTTATTCGAAGGTGGCGAGTAGCCTGGCGCCATCGGCAGCGCACAGAGCGACGAGGCACACGGTGTTGCGGCTGCTCGCGGTTTCAGGTTGACTGGCTCGCTCAGCCGGCCGCTCGTTCGCGCGCTCGGATGCTCGCGAGACCGACGGACGAAGGAACGAGCGGCTGAACCCCACCTCGGTGGACACGACGTGACGTGGGTCTTACGCGGTCTTGTACGCGGCATTGTACGAGTTCTAGCCGCGGAAACTACGGTTTCCTGGCTTAAGCGCGAGCGCTGATTTTGCGTGGGCGGCGGGACGATGAATTTACGAACTTTGGGTGATTAAGGAGTGCTTAGAGAAGCGTGGACCTGTTTGCTATTTATTATGCTCAGGGAGTCTAGGTTTAAGAGGTCTTCGCAGCAACTGGACAGGTGAAAAAGATTGGATTATTTTTGTGTTTTAATGAGAATGTAAACAAGTTACTGGAAATAATATTAGGTTGATGCATGGATTCGTGTCGTATCATATCTCTTTTTTTCCCATTGAAATATGTTATTATAACCTATCGCTAATTTACTGCGATAGTGATATAACTCAAAGAATAACGGATTCTGAGTTATTCGTATATAAAAAAAACACAGTTTTTGCGTGAAATGAAATTATTGCCTTATTTCTCGAAAAGTTATAATCTTCGAGTTATGTCATTGTTGCAACAAATAAAAGATACCGATATAATATACCAGAAGTACAAACTAGAAAGTATAACTATTTTATAGCATAGAAGAATATATTTTTGATGCATAAAAAAGAGGAAAAGTAACGCACCATAAATTTATGGATGTAAATAAAATTAACTTTTAAAAGCAACTCAGAAATACTTGAGGTCTCGCTCTTCAGTCTTGTTTTAAGCTGAATAAATCTCTGATTTCTCATTAAAATAAGAAAGTCTGGTAAAAGTAACATTTACCTATTTTATTATTTAAATTGGTTGTACTTATTAAAAAGTAATACGAAAACGTGTATTTTACACTTCCTTTTCATTATTTCACCCTTGATTTTCGCTAAATACAATATTGTGGGAATTAATGTGAACGTTAATAAAGCCATTCTTTGGAATTTTTACCCGTGACAAATAATATTCAATTATGTGACAATTATATTATATAAATTAATGACAAACATTAATTGATTCTATGTTGCGTCAAAAGAGAACATATTTTTTATTAAACAGTCAATATAACATATTAAATTTCAGTAAAATAACCTGTGTCTAAATTTATTAGCACAGTACTGTATTCAATTTATTTATCCATTTATGTATTAATTGTTTAGTACGTTCAGTACGAGGTGGACACGAAAGACAGCATTTGCGTCAACATACGTACTTATTGACCTTATGCTGAAAGCATTAGCTAAATTGGAAGAATTAAAGAAGGTTCCACTGTAGCTATATGATCAAGAGAATTGCTAAACAATGGACATTATTTTAAATTTCAACAGAAACACATTTTCTGTCGAACTGTTAATTACTTGAAATTGTAAAATAAAGTTGAAGCACCTATTCAAAGTACCAGATATACAGAAATTGTGCAAGGAATCGAAGAAAGACACTATGTTCAAAATACTCAAGGTACGCAATCCACTTGGTACATTCAATGTACAATCGATGGCATGGAAACTTTGGAAATGTAAATTACTCGAGCTAGCAAACAGAGCTCTCTCTTGAGAAGTCAGTCCAGTAGAGTTTGAGGTCTCAGTATTGTATAGTATAAACAGAACAAACAGTAGAAACTGGCTAGGTTTCAGCCACTTCATGTCAGATTCTCAGTTTGTTACTATTATTATTTCTATACAATAAAGCACATTCAATATTTAGCAACAAGTACCTACATCTAGTATAATGAAGTTAAACTACAATGTGTTCAATTTTTATCAATACAATAAAAAAATACAATCAATACAGTCAATACAATGCAATCCAATAAAGAACCAAAATGAATATTTAAACGCCGTTGAAGCCTGTTCTATTTGATGGTTCACTTGATAACAGAACCATCAAATGCAATGAATATCGGGTGACGATGAACGACCGGAAAATCTCCTCGTGTTCGTGACACACGGAGGTCACGCTATCGATTCGCCCCCCTCTTCCTTTCCCATCCCCCGAGTTAAAACGTTTTCTCGGTTCACAATGACAACGGTGATTTCTTTTTCGTGATTGCGCGGCTGGAACCTCGATCGGAATCATTTCAGTCGCTTTTAATCGCAAATCGACTCGGTCAGATTCAATTACCGACGAGCACCGCTTTTCGAGAGTTTAATGACTGATCCTATCGACTCTGTTTGTTCTACATACATATCGAGTACGCCCTGATGCTAGTTCAGTTTTTAACACCACTTATTTTCTAGTTATCGTCACAGTTTATTAATGGGTAATGTCCAATATGTATGATACAAGACAGACAGAGCATAAATATAAATTACGTAAGACTAACGAACTAACTTAACCCTTTTAGTGCCAACCCTCTAACCACAGGTTCAGTGAAAATTTCCAAGCCAATAATTACCTAGCTTTCATACATCAAGAAAAAATCCTGCACTCACTATTGGGAGTCGAAATTCTTTTCGTACGTCGACAAACCCTTTCAAAGTATACCAATCAAAAGAAAGTTGTACTTTTTCCATACGTTTAACAGTAAAATAAATTAGAAGTTAGAAGAGTTTTAAAATAAGTATCAAGGGATTGGTCCGTGGGATTGGACCGCGTCTTACTACCGACAGATCAGTGTCTTGGTACTAAAAGGGTTAAAAGTTCAGGTAAAGCTTTTATCAGTGATGAAATCGTTCCATAGAAGACATAAAGCCAGCTATCCAAACCATTCGCAAAGCTCACAATACAGTGAATTGGATTAAGACTACCACATTTTGATGTAACGTTTTTAGGGTAGAAGATAGTGTTTTCTCTGATACTCTTACATAAATGGTAATTTCTTTTAGTAACGCACACAGTCAACATTGTCACTAAGTTTCAAAGGAAGAGACATATCAGATATATGTATTACTCACTTCTATTTCTATTTTAAAGAAAAGCGCTGATCGATTGGAAAACTGTTCGCAACTACTGGCTGGAAGCAGACAGTAGTGGCGCGGCAAGATCGAAGATAGCAGTAAAACATGAACATTGCGATGAGTAGACATAGAGGCGAGGACACCAGTCGTGTTTCCCATTTGCTTTCGCCGGTTGTGACTTTCACTCATTGTTGCTGGCTTCACGCTCGAATTCGTCGTGTGGACATCTTGCTTGGTCTCGATCCGACTGCTGTTTCAGACAGTTGCGTAAAGGGAAAAAAGCGTTTCGAAAGAGATCCCGTGGTACATCGATCATTTCCACGTCGATGCCCGAGAATGAATTCACGGAATCTCGCGTGACGTACCGTTATTGAATCGGTATGAATTGTATTTGCCTGATTATAGTGCCATTTAAGGGGAACTGCAGAAAGCGAGAAATGATGAAGGTATAGGAATCTGTCAAATGATGAGCACAACCTTGTTTATGTAATGAAGTTTTGAAACTTTATAAGTAGAAGGAATCAGTTGTAAGAGACACGAAATGGTAAACAACCCAGTGTGCAGATTGTAGATAGAGATTTAAATTGATCACAACAAACTTTACTTTAAAATGAAGATGGAACATAACCGATTCAAATAACAAACTACTTAAGATATTTCTTTTGTATATACATATGTATAATTTATGGAGACTAATTTTTTTTATGTCAAAACCTTGTTTTTAAATAACTGGTTATTTTAGTTAATTCGTACAAATTAAATAATTAGCAATATGGTGGAAGCATGTATACAAATACAAAATAAATTAAAAATTTCATATCATAGTTAAAAACTGAAATAATTTCAGAAAAATCATTTACTTTTTTAAATTAATAAATTATTGTATAATTATTTCGCAAGTATTTCTACGTGTTTAAATCCTACTCTGAATGTTCTGAAATCCTCAAAAGATTTCAAAATGCTTTAAATACAATGAAACAGCTTGAGTAACCTGCGATACAAGAATTCTAAGTGCTTCTGTAAAGCACTTAGAAATATTTTCACTAACTTTAAAGTCTAAAATGTTTCCCTAATTTTCTATTACTGTTTTTTATAATTGTTTGATAATAGACTGTTTTATTTTAATAAATTGAAATAATTAATTCATCATTTTTAATAGATAAATTTGTCAGTACATACTTTCCGATCAACCTAAATACATACGTCGATACATTATAATATATTTTAAAATATTTTCATAAATCTCTGAAATACTAAAAAAAATGTTAAAGAATCATGAATATCTCTGGCATTTCTACTCGTTTCTTTCCTGCTTTTACTGTCCCTGTTTTGAGTTCTCTTAAATACTTGAATATATCTTAATTACTCACAATAATTTTCAAGTATTTTTACACTTTTACTCCAAAGGATACCAAATAAACCAAATTTTATGAAGTGATTTCAAATAACCCGTAGTACTTCCACATACGTTAATATACTTTTAATTATGCACTTCAAATATTATAGAATACACTTAAACATCCTCTGGCTTAAAATACTTTGTGTAGCATAAATTATTCCTAAGTACTTCAATTACATTAAAGTAGCCCTAAGTAGGTACTCACACTTCTAATTACGCTAACTGTTCCGAAGCTATGCAAATATTCCATATTATTCTAATAAGAAGTGTTCCATGCGCATACAAAATCGTGACCCAAAAGCGCATTCCATGAAAAAGTATCTTTGCGTCTTTCACTCGTGGAAAATCAACTAGCATCGCCGCGAGCCTTTACGTAACAAGTTCTGATTAGCTCGTACCAGGCAGAGACGGTTCGTCATCTCGCGGCAAAAGAAACGTCGACCAGTATTCCGCAAACTCCAACGACAGGAAAGATCCGTATCCCCGTGTGCCGCGAACATAGGAACATTCGAAATACAGAAAACATATAAATAAAAAGTTCGAAGAACCGAGGGAAACGGTGCAGAGTCGAAGATAAGGAGAGACAAAGACACGAGTCGACTTTCGCTTCGAATTAGAATATCTCGAAGAACGGGAGAGCCTGGCCTTTGCTCAGCGACCATTTGCATTCGTAGAGGTTAATGGATTGCGGCAGAAAAAGGAACTTGATCCTATCCTTTCCATCTGAACAGGCGAGAACATGAGGCGAAACCATGACACTATGATTTGCTCCTTCTCACTTCGCTTTTTTGCATTGCGAACAACTGCTATCTAAATGAAATCCTTTTAGAAGATCCGTTTTAGAGCTTCCAAATGTATTATGAGGTAAAAGTATGCAGTATGTCCTACTTTTCAGCAAAATCATTGAAAAAGTATTTTACAGTAATTCAATATTGAATCTGTCCAAATATATCAATAAATGTTCATTTTTCCTTGTAATCGAAGAGTTCATATCAAAAACGATTCTTGTCAATTTTTGCATTTTTTCTAGAAGATCAAAGAAAATACTGTAGCATCTTTAATTCTTATTCAATTGATTAACGTTTTTTTTTGGTAAAGTATTCATTATAGTACACATATTACGTTTTCAATGGGATAGGTTCCATTATGTATATATATATTGTAAATCTCGTTTTTGACTACTAAAATGTATTTTTATTTAACAAATTATGAAATTGTATAAAGACTGCTTCGTTATGAGCTCTTCGAATATCCCTTAATTATGAATAAAACGCAACAAAAAGTAGTAGAAAAGAATTATTTTTTTTACACCTTATGTGGTGCATTTTGCAACACAGTACTTGGGTAAAATAGCTCGCCTTTGTAACGAAACACTTCCACATAAATAAAATACTTGATATTATTCAATTAAATACTATAAGATTTTAAACAAAACTAATAAATAGTAGAATTAGAAACAAGACTATAGTATACAGTTAATGTCATTTGACCTCCTAATAAAGGTAATTGAAATGCTTGTGGGACGTTGGGAAATTTCTTCCAAAAGGGCATGGCTTACACTTGAAAGATTCAACATTGCGAACTGTTTGACTTCTAGAGGTAAACTTTGAGTTTCTGAGGTCGAGTTTCTCTAAATTCAACTTACAGAGGTAAAATAACGCACCTACACACACGACAAATAGTCCAAATTAAAATAAGTTTATATTTTTGCAGTTGAAGGAAATGAATATAGTTATAATTTTATAGAACTTTCTGAATTATAAAGATTGGAGTTAATGAGATTTGACTATATTCTTTTTTCAATTTAGGACGAATAATACCTGTAGCAAAGTACTACTAGGAAATTGAAATTATGCTTTCAAAATGTACTCAAAAACAACCTTCATTATATAGTTAATAAACAAACATCTATATTACTGTAGAATAATAATTCACAGAACATATCAATAACCACCATAAGAGAGCTAACAAAACTGAAATTTGGTCACATCTATCATAGTTACCAGATCTTTCACCAATGGTCTGTAACCTGTAACCTTTCAAAAATTGATTGAGACTAAAAATGAAAGTTTTTGTAGAAGTAGAATATACTAATTAACATTTAATTAAGAGAAAATTATTAATATTAATGCTGCATATTTCGATTAAATAAACAAAAGTTTTCTTTAAATGTACTTTTTATTTTGATCTATGAACCCAGAATTTTGTACGATGAAACCTAATTGGTAAATTCCTTACTGCGCCTTGTGACACTCCAGAAATCAAGGAATCAGATTCTCGAAATTAATTTCAGTAAATAAAGTGATCTCCCCTAACTGATCTCATTGAGCGTGTTCAAGAAACCGCCTTAATTTAATTTCTCAATTGTGTCAGGGACGCGATCCTCCATCCTTCATCGTTTACATTTACCTCGGGCAACGAACTGTCCGTAAGACATAACTCCAAAGGTCGTTCACGATTGCGCACAACTCGAAAGTGCACACCACTTTTGACGAAGGAACTAAGTTCAAACCTAAACGAGCAAACCTGAGTGAGACGGATAAAGAAGTGTTCGTAAAAGACTCTGAATATTACTTTTCGCTGCTAAGACTCCAAATGCAAAATGGAATGAGACGTTCGATCGATTGGATAAATTGGCGTAAACGAAGATAGGAAAAGCCAGAAACAAGGAAGCTCGCTCAGCCAGGTGGAATGGAATCGAGGTCGTGGTACGCGAGCTGTGAAACAAGCTTTAAGGCGCAATCGCAACGACCGTGTCGCCGTCTGCTCGGCTGTGATAATTGAAAAACCGTCTAGGGAGGGACTGGTGGGGGGTTTAAATGAATGCACTATTACATATAGCAAAACGAGCTTCAGAAAGATAAATCGAATGCGGTCGGCAGACTTGTCATGTGACCTGTGAAATCTTTTCCTTTTCGAGTGAGTAAATCTGTGGTTGAATAGCAAAATGACCAAGTTACATTTCTCAACCTCAACACTGTCTTATGAACCTGCGTCTTCTTGGACACTTATTTTTAATTGAAAAAGTTCTTTCAATGCTCTTTTCTTCTAAAAATATAAATTCTATATTCTAGATATGTTTCTAGATATTCATCTTGTTTTACAGCCACAGAAGTAATACTCTTGATAAAAATACCTTCAAGTTTTTATCTTATTCTTGACTAATACCTATTTGATTATTTGATTAACTGATACATTACCAATATCCCGAAGAAATATTTTTTTAATAACTATTTGAATAAATATTTCAAACAGCGTAACTACAAAAGTTACACCTTAAAATACTGTAGCAAACTATTACATTTAAAGGAAAAATGAATATTTTACTTCTGTCAAATTTGAATGTAAATATCACACAATGTATATTTCTAATATGAACAACAAGTAAGACAATATTTTCAATTAATAAGTACTATGTATTTATGTACACATGTTATTTTCAAAATTTTTATTACATCTACTTTATATTTTCCCCATCTTTGCTTTAATTTATTTTTTTCCTTGACAAAGCATGACAAACTTAACAATTCTATACCAAAATACATTACAAAAATCCTTTTAGTTTCAATAATCTTCAAAAGAGAGGTTTCAACTTCTTGGTTTAAAAAATTTTTAATCGAAATATCGTTATTTCAAACAAATTACGCACAAAATTTAGATCTTCTTTTTCGCACAGACAAACGGTTTATTTTAAAATATGAAGATAATACACTACAACTGACGATACGTAGCAGGCAATATTCCAGCATATGCAAACGCTGTATAAATAGCAGCACGCAAGAAGAAAGACCGACAAATTTATCAGGCACAGCGGTAAACTGTTTTCTCCGTGTTTAAAGAATGATCATTGTTATCGTGCGTGGATATGTTGACTTCAGCGTCACGTGCAACGAGTGAAAGTTACACACAGCGTGGAAAACTGTAATGACAATAATATACGCAATTTCCGGGCCTCCTACGATAGACGCTATTTTCCCAACGAAAGTATCTACGCCCATTGCGACTTATGATACCGAGTCAAGCATTCTATCGAGAAATTTCCACTATGTAGGGCGTAGGAAAAATATTCACCCTGCCTTGCACTAACTGTAAAAAATGTATACTTGTGAGAAAATTTTGTAAGCAATTTTTGTTACAAAGTCTTTTTGCAAGAATTAATAATTCAAAATGCAGTAGCGATACAAAACAAATCGTACCTTCGTTACGAATTGGTCAATTTTCGACCAATGAAGTAACGTAACGTTGCCGTTCAGGGCGGAGCACTTCCCCCACTCTGTCTCACATTACCAATATGTACAACGTACTGTCTACAGGTGGTTGTAAAGTGGGAGATACGCTCCGCCTCTAAAGCAGTTGCGCGTTCTAATTGGTTAAATCTTTGACACTCCTTTATGAAAAACGATTCCTTTGTGCCTTAATGTTCCCTTTAACTTTGTGTCTTCTTGTAAAGCAGAATAACACTCTGCCAGTAAGTTTTCAGATTAAAACACACGTATTCATCTGTAAAATCTCTCGCTGCTATTTTTCGTAGCACGCAGAGGAAGCATTTCCACCATCTGGTTCGCGTTTCGTTTTGTTCTAAAAAGTTAGTGTAACGCGAGTTTCATCCCCGGTGGTCGCGTTTTTCATCGTCACGGTTAGAAAGAGCGGCCTACAAAAGGTCCAGTAAACAAATGTATTATGCATAACACGAAACGTTACTTTGCATCCTTCTTTTTTTACTATTTTTTTATTCATGCCTGCATGTTATCCTCGTTCTGAATTCTCAGACACAAAACTAGCAGCGAAATTCCGATTAGTATTTTGCTCTCGCCGATGCAAATCCCCGATATCCCGATGATCATCGTTGACGGCGGACTCATGGCGCTCTATTTTAATACGAAAAGAGAAAACGCTGAGAGACTGTGAGGGCTTGTGGCTGGAAACATGGCTAAAATTGTCCAAAGTTGACTGCGCGCCAACTTTTGGGGAATATCGTCGCTTTGTTCAAAGAATTCCAACGTTCCTGAAGGAATCGTCTCTCTACCTGTCAGGTACTCAAAATTTGAATCCTCTGAGCCTAGACTATCTTCTGTTATTTCTGTTATTTATTGTCGCATCAGCTATATGCGGAATTTTTTTTTCTTTGTGTTTGGAAGTCGCATCAAATTCTTGGTTATTGACGACTGCAAACTATTTTAGACTATTTTGGACATTGATCTGGATTGTTTTAAAAACTTGATGAGGTTTTTTATGTCCTCTTTGTGGAAACTATTTTTTAGTAGTGGTTTAATTTTAAAGCAACTTCAGGCAGTAGAATAATGGATATATGTTCTACTATAATTAGTGAGTTATAGTCAGAACAATTTGTTGTTTGTTAGAATTTGTAGTAGGTATGTAATTTGGAACTAGAATTTAAAAAACCTCTAGTACCTACAAACGAGCGCAGAGTTGTTTCATTGTAACTCCATACATGAATTATTATCGAAACAAAGAGAAATAGAAGGAAAGTTTCAAATTTTACTATGTAATTTGGTGTATTACTAATAAGTAGATCTTACAGTTCTCCTGTAATCTATGCTATTATTTTCATTAATATTGCAAATTTTAGTTGAGTATCAAGGAGATTGTATAATTAATAAGCTTTATGAAATCTACCTTGTTGGAAATTATTTTTATCTTGATGAGGATATTCAGACGAGATCTGCCAGTGATATGAAAATGTGTCAACCAAAAAAACTGTGTATAAGTAATAAGCTTCTTTCTTCTTTCGTAATTAACTGTGGACTAAAGTTGCAGGATAAGAGCGAACTGACCGGTTGATAATTCCAGACGAATTAACAGAAATCAAGCGGTCTGGAAGATTAAGTCAAACATAAGAATACGAAAGCACTTTCTCTTCCTGTTCCACATAAAGATTTTAACTGCGCTTGAATTTTTTGTACCCCTCGTTGCTACTGCCCACTATAAATCAGTGCCGAATAAATTGCAGACAGAATACCGACAGGCGAAGGTAACGAAGAGAAGTAATGGAAATGTAATTGATCGTTGACCGTGAATCCGAATGCATAATAAATTGCGTCAATCTTCGCGTTACGAGGATGTATATTTCGCCTCTTCGCAATGAAATAACCATAAAGTGGACAAGCCAGTAAAGTTAATTCGACAAGCGACGTACTCAATAGGTATATGTAAATAAATGTAATTACGTAATTCAAGGACCTAACTTGACACGTTAAATTTCTACAGGATAAAACCAGACAATACGTTTCACTTCTTACGAAAAGAACCATCAAACGAACTGTTTCTTAATGAGTTCTTCTTTTACCTATCAAATATTATTAATTCTTCATTTTTCTTCCAGGGCAAGGAAAAATTTGAGGGCGAATTTTAGACATTTTTGCAGCAATTAATAATTCGAAAACGAGGCTCCAAACGCAATTTTGTCATACCTGGTTTTCATTCTATTTTGAAAGATACAATTATCTTAAAAGTTCTAATACCTCTTGTCAAGCAGCCTGTAGATATTTTTCGAAGAAATGTAGATAATGATCTTACTTATATTTCAGTAGAATTAAAAGCTGGTGCAGACTGCAGACACGTACAGTAATTTAGTTGATGAGTAGTTACTTAGTAGGTACTACACATTTTAGTGTACGACACGACGATATGACACAAAAAGTGTCTGAATTAGAACAGTCGAGTTTTCAAAATTATTAATAAACTCTACAGAACAAATGCATCCAGATAGGTTTATTTAGTTACCGTTTAGTGATTGGTAGAGGATGCGTACTAGACTAGGAAAATCCAACAAAATGAATTTACTCGACTAAGTAGTTTAACTAAATGATTCGAGTAATTCTTAGTGTCCATACACAGTAAGTTATTAAATTATTCACGATTCGACTAAATTACTGAACATGTCTGAACCAGCCATTACAGACGTTTGAAGCTGATTTGGATACCTACAATTCTACATCATTTGAGATGGTGTATTCTTAGTTGAATGTATAATACAATGATGGAGTGTATTGTCTAGTTTTACCCTAAATATTTCCTGTCAAGGTTCGCGAATATTTCTCTTTCTAAGCTATCACGAACCTGATCGAAATCTCGTCTCCCTCAAGCCCTTGCCATCTCTTTAAGCACGTGAAGCCTCCTCTTAACAAACCAGCAACTTGTAGACCATAAATATCAGTAACAATTGAACCGACGGCGAGATCTCTTAGCGGGACGATTCTAGGCGATCGTTCCGCGAAGATTGCGGTTCTACCGCTGTTTAAGGAAGAGAACTGTCTCACTTTCTGCTCTATTATCCGCTTCCTACCGGTACAACGTTGATCCGCGTGTAAACGAGCGATTCCCACACCGTTTACACATCGTTGGACTCCGGGGGCGCCGTAAAAACGTGCAATCGCGTGTTTGAAAGCTACGTGTACGACCCGTTACCGTGTTTCCCGTGTTCAGTTTGCTCATCGAAAGAATGATCGATTGACTGGTGAATACTTTCTTTTAAGGGATTCCAAGGAAGTTTATGTACAGTATGGAAACAATATACGTGGTAATATTTTAAAGGATGAAACAGTCTCTAAAGAAATATCTGATCAAATAAGTGTGAGAGTCTAATAACAAAATAATCTGAAGAAAAATCACTGGCTATTCAGATAAACTAACACCTGATCATTGTAAATAAAATCTAACCACATGAGATGGTATACTATTTTTATGATCATTTTCCAAATAATTTATTTCGGTAATGTCCAAATCTGGTTCAGATAACACGCACTCAACTAGGCTTCAGTTAAGTAGGCATTAACTATGACTTCACTCGTGCAAATGAAGTTCATACAGCCGAAATTCTATTGTAGCTGACAATAGAAGAAGTTTGGTTTAGTTTGCACTTAGACTTTCCATGAGAAAATTCTTTTGATCTGTCGAAAAAGTTGCCACCGTGTTCCAAAACTTTCGAGTTCAGAACCTTCTTTTTCTCTTTTCTTTTTCTAAATTATTATTATTATTATTAGAGAAAGGCACTCTTTAGGTACGACGTGATTTGAAGAAGGAGCATAGAACGCGATTTTATGTGTGCAATGCATAATACAGAGTACAATTAAGATGCCTTTTCAACGCGCCATCCTTTTAGGAAATAATCATTTTTAAATGCTTTAACTGCGTTCAGAACCATTTCGCGGGGAAATACGAACGATAATACAGGTGAAAACGCAGCTTAAGTTATGTATACAATTATAGCATAAAACCTACATGGAAGTACACTATTAAGCGTAATTCTTCTTCTTCATTGAAACTATAAAAACGTAACCTACGATTTCAATATTTATGATAATTCTAGTATTAATTCTATTTATCTAGTATAATTCTATTTATGATAATTCTTTCTTATTCAAAGCTACATATGAAAATTCGAGTTAAAATTTTGATGTATTTATTATTACGTGTTGGACATATGGAAGCAAAATTCTTTCGATGCGTCGAGTTTCGACGTAATACAGACTATATTCCCAAAGAAAGATGCTTTCTCACTTTCGACCCGGTCGTAAAAAGTGGAATTTGATCTGAAATCCAGCGCTGAGCATCTGGACCTTAATGTATTACGCATCTCACTTTTCTTACAAAAAAGGGGTAGACTATGTTTCCTGGTTCCCATAGCATCCCATCTTGTCCTTAAGAGTTCTAAATGCTTGACGTACCAAAATCTTATAAATAACGGAATGCAAATTTGTCAAAATCCTTAATTAGATAATGCTATTTGCAGTAAAATGAATTGCATCCAGATTGTTACGTAAAGATAAGACTTAGGTACTTTATAGAAGTGTAACGCAAACTAAGGAAATTGAACGTTAGATTTTTATGCTATATTTTTGGTACTTTCTTGATTAAGTAAGTATAATATCAATTTAAAAAGAAGGAAAAATTTTGCATCGTTAATGATGTAGCACTAATGGAGAGTTCAAAATATTCTTGTTTTATTTAAGATGATTTAGTTATAAAATTTAGGCACACTTTTTGTTAATAAATTAGACTCTTTTCAAGATATTCCATTTTGATAAAACTTAGTTTATTGTATGCATTTTTGGGTAACATTAAATTAAATCGTCCTAAAACTTCATTGTATTTTTTATGTTTCAATTTTAGAAATCAGTTCTTTTACAAAAACGATATCACTTAAAATAATATTAAAACAGGAAACGGCAGTAGACAAAATGGTAACTGCATCATTGACGAATCTTCTAAGTCCCAAGTAATCAAAAAGAATACCTAAATTTCCGAAAAAGAATAGTGTTCAAGAATAATGTTCTTTTATATGCACTATACATATTTCTTCATGCCCATATTTCTCCACTTTCAGTAACATACAACATATTTTTACCATAGTTGATGTTGCTTGTGATTGTTGTAACTCGTGCTTGGTCAGTCAGTTATGACCGATATTTCACAGACACACGTGTTGAGAGGTTGAAATAAATCACAGTAAAACACATTTTATGTCGCATTTCATTTCTAACAAATACTACGAAAATTTCAAATGACCTTGCACATAATGCTCTGGTAGCATTATACATTTCTAACAAAAAAGAAAAACATTTAAAAAATTGTTCTATTTTTTAGTCTATCACCCTGTGCAGCTTTTCAAGCCTTAAAAAATGTATCAAATTCCTAAACTCGGCGGTACCAAATTCTTAAGCTCGACAGTGCTCAATTTCTGCGTTCGATACTATCTACCAAATTCTAAAGCTTCATGGTGCCAAATTTCCCAAAAGGTTCATTTACTTTTTTCATTGGTTTCCCTACAGCTTAAACATGAAAGAATCGAATTTCGATTCCATCGTCGAAATCCTGTTACGTCGTCAGATCGATCGCGACAGCGACAACGGTACACGCTGTGACACGAATAAAATATCGCCGCATTTCCAGCAAATCCGCCGCTTTCTAGAACGATGTCTCGATGGCGACAGTCTTTCGTCAAAGACTGCGTTGCGTGAAGCAGTTCTTAATAGTATTGTTACAGACAATCCATATATTTAGAATATTCGGTTCAAATTCATTTGACAAATTTTTGTTATCTACTGGCAAAGTACGGTAAGACGAAAATAAAAATATCAAAATTACATTCGAGGCTTCGGTTCTAAATTATTAGTTCTTAAAATTCGCCAAAGTACTCGTCAAATGTATCTAACTCGACTACAGAATTGTACTGCTAGCGCTGTGGTTATTCTGATAGTACCCACTAGCAGTAACATAAGCTCCGAGGTCAGACAATATTTCACACGTATTTTAAATGGCTCTTTAACAATTAATAACTCTGGAACGAAGCTTTAAACGCCATTTTATTATTCTTAATTTTTGCTTTGTGTATAGTGGCATGTGAAATATTCTCTTGAAATTTCTAACACCTATTATTGAACATCTTAAAGACTAGGAAAAGTCAGACATAACTAGTATCTACTTATACATCGGGTAATAATAAACTTCTATCGATTACAAAACTATATTTCCAATTTGTTATATTCTTCCTTTAATCTGCTTAATGTGAAATTTGCTAACACTTACATGTATGTACGAGTACCTATATAATGTTTACGATGATTACATTTTAGTAAATATGTTATTTTTTCATTGTCAGTAGAGTTCTCTACTTTACGTATATTTAAATATTCTAATATATATTTGAATATTGATAAAAAATCTAAAATATTTCGAAATATCTCGAAACCAAAGATAAACGATTTACATACACTGTCATAAGCCGCGACATATTACACGAACATTATGAGCATATTTTTATTACCTTATAAAAAGAGAGAAATTACCGACACTATATTAATTATCCAGATAATGACACGGATCATATACCCAGATAAAACATATTTGGATATTATTCATTCTTCTGACTATTTTTCAAGTGCTCGTGTACTTAGCGAATTGAGTAGTAAAAGATCTAGTTCTTACTTCTAGCAGCGTCAATTTTCGAAAGCGCAAGGCGGGAAAACGACCTTGCCTGTAATAGTGCGACGACTATAGAGTGACCTAGTCTAAGCAGACCATTCACCGATCTGATTACCTATAGACGAGAATCGTGGCGGATGCAGGTATGAAACCGCAGCTAGATCTCGCCGATATGGTATCGCTCAACTTGAAACTCCGTGAAAAACCTTCAATCTAATTTGAAATTTAGATATCGTGATTTAAATCCCTGTAGGAGTCCCGCTTAATTGGAACTTCGATTTCCTGTGACGATTTTTCAGCTAACCTAGAAACATTAACTGAAACGATCGATAAGCAATAGATTTACTGGCATTCCTGGAATGACGTATAGGGTTCATTCACTGTAAGCTCCGCTATAAGAAATAAATTTAAAAGCTGTTGTTCTAGCTAGAAACTGAGTCAGCTATGATATTATAAAGGAAAAGTATAACATACAGCAATGTATTCTTTCAGTTGTAGAAGTTGTTAGTTGTTTGTTTTGAAAGCTTCTAACATAATACAGTATCCACGTGTTATAAGATCACGACTTGACAGAACCCGAAAGCTTATAAAGAATCAGAAGACCTAATAGTTTTGAGATAACTTGTTCGTTAATACTACATTTGCTAACTCACACTTTAGATTTTAGATTATCAATAACAATCGTGATATCATAGTAAGACATCATCAATGCAAATGTTATTCGTTATAGCCACGAGCCTCATTATCGATAACGAGTTAATAAAGTTAAAATACTTATTTTCGAAGTTAATTATCTATCTATTCCTATTAACAACGAGTTTCCATTTTAGTCAGAAATAAGACTGAAAGAAAATAACACTCATTCCTAAGTAATTTAAAAGGACAGTAAAGCTGGCGATGAGTTTATAGCAAGTAAATATTGTACATTCGTCCATCAAGAAAATCTCGACGTATATTACTTTGTCACACAAATGCCTACAACAAAATGCAACATCCTACACTAAGAAAAAAGAGTATCAAATGAACGATACAGGCCAAACATTATCATTTCAAATCACTTCAATCATTTGCATATTCTTACTCAAGCAACAGTTATAGTATTCTTTATCTGAATACGGTGGAAAAAAATTCATGTAATTATTTATTATTACTTGACTTATGTGCTTAGTGTTATTTATACTGAACCGAAAATAGTCTTTTACAAATTTTGACAAAAATTTACTATTTTTGGTGTTTCATTTCACGCAGGAAAGTTCGACTAGACATAAAGTACAAAGTACCAAATTTAGTATGTATTGGTTATTTCCAAATCTTCATCAATATGCACAGAGTCGCCCATTGCTGGATCTTTCTGCTCCTAAAATATGTAAGTCTACGCGTACCGCTGAGTCCCCTAAGTGCGTTTCCACAGGTTATACAATATATGGTGTTCGACAATAAGTGTCACAAATTTTAAGAGTTAATCTTATATATCAAAATAGGACAAAAATTAAGAATAATAAAATTACGTTTGGTACTCCATTTCAGAGTTATTAATTGTTGCAAAAACGTCTACAATTCGTATATCACGTATTTGACTTGGGATTTTTTTGACTATCAATGTAGGTTACTCAGGAAAGACTCAGATACAGCGAAGTCCGTAGAATAAGTCCCAAGTCAGACACATTTTACGCGTATTTTAAACGTTTTCTCAACAACCAATAACTCAGAAATGAAGCTTAAAACGCAACTTCATGATGTTGAATCACCTCTCAAAATTTCTGACACCTAGTTTACCTATACTGTATGCAACAGCTTATTATCAAAGGGCTTTGAAGGCAGTTAGCCGAGGCTATTTCACTTTTGAGGGATTCACGATAGGGATGTAAGCTATGTAGCCATGCAAGAAGGTGAATGAAACTAAGCAATCCTGTTGTACGATGGCTGATGGCTACATTGGGTCTCCCAGATATCGAATGTCAGGATTATTTAGACTTTTAGAAGAAGAGAGTGTTTGGGAATGACAAGAAGCTGAACCCGTATTACCAAAGAATAAGAATATTGTTCCTAGAGGATCTGGCCACGGAATGTAGAAAACTATGCCTTTTGGTAAGAGAACTGACCCACGGCCACCTAAAAATCATCGATTGAGAATGTTTTCTCCAAGAATTTCTATCAAATATAAAACAACAAACCAGCAATTTGAATGTTCCCGGCATTTAAGAAACTAGTTTATTGCTCCCTAAGTTCAAACCTATCCAGAAGTCAAAGACTAAGTAGTCACTAACAATCGTCCACTCAGATATGACAGTACTGCCACGTCGGTACGTACCTTAGAGAGCAAATACCAACAAAAAAGACAGTGGCACGTGAATGGCCCCGATTGCGTAAGAACCAATTACTCTTTCTTCTATTTTCCGGCCATCAACAGTATCACACCGACAACGCGCTACAATCGTTTCTCTTTCTCCTGCCTAGGTCGCGCAGCCAGCCGACTGTTAAGTTCCCCGTAAACAACAACAAAGGACTGAGATCGACGTATCGCGGGTAGCATTGCGCAACGAACAAGAGCGGGTTGCGGGGAACAGCAGCCGAAGCAAATGAACTGGTGAACCGACGCGACAGCCACGGGCTGCGTTGCCCGCGGGCTCTCGGCGTAATTAAGCTTCCCCGACTAAACTAATTCCGTCTTTCCCACGAAATTATAACACGTAACGTCGAGTTCGCGGGCCCCCGCTCATTGTATTACGCGTTCACGCACGCTGAATCGTAACCGAGCCGCCGACGCGAGCCTGGTTAAATCGTAATGTTCCCTTTCTCCCGCGAGCGATTCTCGCCTCCGTTCGCCCCCATGCGAACCTAACTTCATCATCCTCCCCTCGTAACCCCCTATTTTTAGGGTTACACCAGATGATTTTCCTATGAAAGTTCAACGAACTGTGGTACCAAGTGTTTCCAAATAGCTCGGGTTCGAATATCAAATAGACGTATAATGTTTGTCTGGCTTTGCGTTAGTCATGATACTAGGTCTTTTTACGAGGAATATTACTGGTTAGCTTGAGTGCTATGTCTACGTCGAAAACTA
Source organism: Calliopsis andreniformis (assembly GCF_051401765.1). Lineage (NCBI taxonomy): Eukaryota > Metazoa > Arthropoda > Insecta > Hymenoptera > Andrenidae > Calliopsis > Calliopsis andreniformis. The sequence goes on from NC_135064.1 coordinate 4,121,159, forward strand.
CACCCCCGTTATTTGATCTGTTCTTGACCTGTTAACCGAAGCAGACGGATCAAGTTATGCGAGAATTCTTTTATATTGGATGAAATAGATCTAGTCAATGTGAAATGAATCTTATACATGATTTATGTGAAGTTAAAGTAAAGTTTTTTTAATTCTGAGCGTATTAAGGTGGTAGATCTCAATAGCTTTTTCTAATATGAGTGATTTTATATGTTTCAGATTTCAAATTTCTCAAATCTTCAAATTTTGAATCTTTAGTTATTCCAAACTTTCAAATTTTCGAATACTCTAATGCAAATCTTCAATCTCTCAAATACTTACTCAAATTATGAACTTTTAATTTATTGAACATATAAAAGGTAAATCTTTAGTTCCTCAAATAACAAAAGAACACAATGTTCGAAGTTCGGAAGATTTCAAATTTTTGGAAATTCAAAATACAAATCCTACAATTTCTTAAATGCTTTAGTCATAAAGTTCCAATTTTTAATTTTTTTAATTTAATTTAATTTTAATTTAAAGTTTTAAATCTTCAAAGTCTGAATATTTATTCGAGTTTCTGAATTCTAATTACTAGAACTCTGTATTTCAATTTTAGGTAAGCCCTTAATACGATAACATGTTAAACATTTGCGCAATAACAGTTTTATAAGAAAAAAGAATACAAAACAGACGTAATAGATACTGTTTCATAAAATTCATCCCTGTTGTTCTTTGAGACATAAGAAGAAGTATTCATTTCGAATAAATTCAAAGGAGTTATAAATAGTATGTAATACCTTTTAGAACAAAAAAGGAGAATAGAGTATTATGTTATAAACAATATTTTTATATGGCCGAATTGAATGAATTTATCCTTAAATATTTTAAATATGTATTTTCAATGCATTTAAGGTATTCTTTCATAATCGATAACGACCTAGTTTACAGGTTCGGTTGTCATGGCTAATTTTAAAAAGTGTCTAAAATAAAAATAAAACCACGTATTGACCTTTCGCGTCTTTGAATATCTGAATGCTCCATTTATTTCAATAGGTACGTAGTAAATAAATTGAAATACTAATTAATATTTAAACATTTATACATGTTATAAAAAAATTACACGTGTAATAAAGTTACGATTGTAAATTATAATTATACAATACCTGTAATCAATACGTATTGTTGACGCAATCATTAAATATAACCTATCTAAAAATATTCAAATATAGATATGCAAGTAAAAACAGTATGTAGAATTGTAAATAATTGTAAATAAAGACAGAATGTAGAAATTGAACAGAACTTTCCGATAGACCTAATATAATATAAAACTTATTCAAATATTTTGAGAATAAAGATATTGGATTTTTTAAAAATAGTGTAAATCGTATTGTAAAGAAAAATGTCATCGCCATTAAACCTGACAATATATTTAAAAAAAATAGACTAACTGTAAAGTTTAGTAGGATTCGCGATTAACCGTGTTTCAAATATTATCTTTCTCGGTTATCCAGGTCTTCAGTTATTTGGTGTGCTAGCGATAAAAGTACAATAGGGCCTGGATTAAAATTCGAACTACGATTTGATAATAGTCCGACGAAAATATATTGGATTATCCATCGTATATATCAAAAGAGTACTTTAATTTCGAACAATGTCCTTCAATATTTGGAGCAACAACACATGAAGAGTTCTATTGATATTAAAAGATTGATGTGACAAAGCACGTCTGAACGTAAACCTAACAAAGTAAAGATGACATACTAATGCGTACAAATATATATAGCAGTGATCAAAAGAAAAATTAAAGGACAAACAATGAAATGTCGTATTTTTGCAAAGGGAGAACTATGTTTTCATTTAGATGATGCAGGATTGAGGGTTCATTACTTTGTACCTACCAGAGATGTCAAGAAAACAAATGAAGTCTGCCACTAAAAATACATATCTGTATGCACTAGGTAATATAAATACGATTTTTAAGTTTTCTTTTAAGATTCGCGGAACATACATTTTGTTTGGCATGTATCTATTTAGTACACTATTGTTTATAAATATTTGGACACTTAATGCAACCTAATCACCTCTACTACCTTCTTTTTGAAAACCTTATGTAAAACGATATTTATTACCAATATGTTATGAATGTAATTAATGAGATTTTAATATACATAAAATATTAAGGAATTAAAGTTGTGGTTATTAATAATAACTATTTTCCATTTTCTTAAAAATTAAAAAGTTTCATATCCGATGAGAAGTCCTTTGCAAAGCATCAGAAATAGATTGACATAAAGTATACAGGAATGATATTGATGCTCAGAAGGACTTATATTTGAGTTATATATTCAAACCTTTACGACTTCAATCCAATCGAAATTATGGATATATACCTATTCCTATGTGTATTACGATTGGAAGAAGATTCTAGAAAAAATGTTATTGTTTCAAATTAATTGCTAAATAAATAATGTTCCATGCAACTAAATGAAAAGTGAAAATTCTTGCCTCGTAACACTTTTCTCGGTGGAGTGCGATATATCTTTAATTATGGCTCTTTCTTTAGTAACATATGCCTTATAATTGTAATATAAAAACACATGAATTTACTTTACTTGTGATTTATCAGAAAAAATAGGAACTATTCGAATACGAATTGAAACCAGAGATATCTAACCATGATTTTCACTATAAACTTTATAAATGACTTGTCCATGACATGTTGCCATTAGGACTAAGCACGGAGACCGATTTCAAGTTAGGACACAGAACAGAGTGGAGCTGCACGGTTTCATTTTACCTTTGAAGAAACATTGTATCTGAGACCACTACTCACTTTACACGCTGATTTTTTAGCAGTTTACCTCATCATGCACGCTTGTGTCATCGTAAGGGTCTATATTCTATTGAACTCGTCGAAGGCTTACCTGTAACAGCACAAAAAAAGGAATGATTAGATAGAGTAATAGAGAATTACTGGTGATATTCAATTACGCAAACACTTTCACCTATCTAAGTCGATTACAACATAAATGTGATTGAATTATGTAGTCACCTTAGCAACTTTAACACAAAATTGATACTTCAAGATAGAACCTTTGCTGAAACTATTACAATTTGTACATTTTTGTATATTTATTTGGAAGTTGATGTATCTATTTATATTTCATAGTAATATTAAATATTTAATTTCTTAACGATGTCGTTGCAGTAATATCATACTGTGACTTTCAGCGCATGCGACAAATCAAAGAAGACGAAAACTTGCAAAACAAATTGGATCATATGACTCTGATCACTCAGCAGGGGGGTAAATATTCAGTTTAAATGCTTCATGACGCGAAATTTGAAATAAGAAATAAATATATAGAGTAACCTAAATCGAACTCGTCAATAAAGCATAAAATTAACAATGATACAGTTTTCATTGTCACATTTTACTCTTTCCAATACGGAGACAACGAGCCAAATGTAGCCCCTTGCATACAATTACTCCGTGATAACAATTAAAATCTTTAAGACTTCCTATAGCTCAAAATTCAAAATACAAATAACATCAATTGCGTTGCTCGACACGAAGTCACCGAAACACCTAAAATGATCGATTCTCAATAATCCAATTTCGACATTAAAGCTCTACTCTGTAAGTAGATAGGAGACTGAAATACAAATAAACAGTTTCGCCTGCGATTCATTTAGAAAAATAGCCACTCGAACGATTCATCGCTACAAACACGATTTCTCCATTCTCGTGTCCAGAACAATTATACACAAAAACACACTCGCCTCGCTGATAAGCCCCCCGAACGCACAAACTGCCAAGAATAAAACAATTACCCTATCCATGACTGATCGTCGATCAGTGACGCTTGTTCGAGAGATAACAGAGTGTCTCTGGGAAGGTGAAAGAACGGTTTACCTGTAGCTGCATTTCCGCTGGGACACGTCCAGGAAGCACATGATAGCGAAAACCCGGCCGACGCACGGAAGTTGGTCGATCGAACGGCAACGAGACATGCGAAAACAATCGAAGAACAGTGGGGGAGCAGGAACGCGAGGCGCGACGAAGATCGTGGCAATTCTGTGCGCGCGTCGTCGCGGGACTTGTGTCTTCCGGGAAAAAATAACGATGCAGGAAAGAGGTGAAGCACGTTACGCGACGCCTTTTATCTTATCTGCTTTATCGCGACGACGATACATATTGTCCTCGCGTACAGAGTTTTGCCGCTGGGAAGATCGCTCTCAGTTCCGCGTCTGACGTGGGGGAGGCCATCGAGCCGAGAGATCCAGGTCAGAGGATCATGAGAGGATCGTCAGAGGAGCACGAGATTCCTCGCTATATCTTGAATGGTTGGTGAAATCGATACGTATTTTGGACACACGTGGGAGTACGATGGAGCCTGATAACAGTGGGATACGTAGCCATTTGTTTGGATGTGGATTCTCTGAGTTGAGCTTTGGAGTATTGGGAGTAATCTGCTGTGAACGTACTGGGGGCCGAAGTACTGAAATATGGAAGTTGGGTTTGAAGATGTAATAAGTGTTCCTTCAACTCTTGTGTGTGATATATCTTTTGTCCTCTACAAAATAGTACATACACATGAGATTACAATAATTAAAGTAAATTGGAATTAGAGTTGGGGATTGTACGAATCTATTTTTTCAGTAAGCGCAGCATTTGACTAATAATTCGGTAGAAATAACGAGTAAGTTTTTATTTGAATAAAAAATGAACATGAAATACATGTACAGGTTGTCCCACAACGGATGGTACAAATGGAAAGGGAGTAATTCTATATGAAAAAATAAGTCGAAAATGTAGAATAAAACTGATTCTGAATTTTAATCGAGGACGAGTGTACCAAAATAGAGTTTTAGGCATTTGACGGGTAAAAAGGAAAAATAGAATGCTTTTACTTTATCGCAAAAACAATCAGGTCAGCTTCCATACTCTTGTACTCTAACTCAAATTTCTCGAAAACGAAGTATGATACCAAAATATTATATTGTATATTTCTAATTTATTTTTTCATGTAGAATCAGTAGCTTTCCGCTTTTACTACCAGTTCTGAATGTGTTGTGTGTGTATAATGTTCAATCCAATACTTTTATTTGTATGTTTACTCGAATCAAAACTTATTCATTGTTTACAAGTAATTAAATTTATCTGAAGAATTTGTACTACATTTTATTCCAATGAAAACTCATTGAAATTTCATCAAATTCTGATTGAAACTGAAAGGGATACAGGTAGTTTACTTTTCAACATGTTTAGTACTGCGTGTAATTAGAGGCACACTTTAATTGTAGAAGATTAAAAGAGGATTAACCGCTTGGGTACTTAGGCTGTAAATTACTTTATACTTATTGGGTAATATCCACTCTGAAGTGTATGATAATCATGGATAGAATATGGTTTCAAATTACAATGGGTAAAAGTTAGTAGGTGTCGATCTTGCAATTAGAAATAATGATTCAGAAAAAGAAGATATTTGTATTCGTGTTGTTATTCAAACTCACATAATTAGTCTTGTAACGTCCCTTTGAAACACCTTGTGTGGAAAAATATTTATCAAGAATGTAGGACTCAATAATAATTATTTCACATTTTTTGAAATTAAGAAACTTATTAGAAAATATAAAAACCATGATTGAGTCAAAAAAGTTTAAAGAACGTGTTAGAATTGAGTAAACACTGTCAATAGAAGTCTTGAAGTAGTAAAAAAACTTTAAAAAGTCATCAATCTAGATGAATAATTATCCGAACGATTTTTTTCTTAATTTAAATAATTTATCAACTTATAAAACAAAACTATTTACCTATTCTATTTTCATATAAGCAACAACCCCATTCATTTAAAGCTATCATTTTTTCAGTTTTCTTTTGTTTTGAATCCAAAATATTCGTATAAATATATTAATATATAATATAATACAATAATAATATACAAGAAAATTCTAGACCTACTTGAAGTATAAATAAGTTAACAGGAAACTTTTAAAATAATATACACTTAGATTATGGTTTTGACAAACATTTGTTCATTAACTCACTAATCTTTCTTTTATACAAGTACTCACTGAAAGTTTGTATGACAAATCATACCCAAAAAAATTGAGCAAAGACAAGAATGTTTTATGAATACAAGTCGAAGAGTTAAAATTATCTAAATAAAACACGATTTTTATTCATGATACTTTCAGTATTCTCGTTCCGTTTTTAATAATAAAAATTTCGTAAAAACATCATGACATAAATAATGGGAATTAATGATTGCACTACTTTGGTGTCATTCATACTGATCATTTTCACTATAAAGTGGTTAAACTTCGAAACTCTGTGTATGTTGCACACAAATAAAAGAAAATACTAAATTACCCTATCAAAACCCCCACATTCCTTTTATAGTTCAAGCAGTTTTATAGTTCAGTTTTATAAGTTCTAAACCTTTATTCAACGATGTCTGTAATGTCACACCAATAAAATTTATAATACAAAAACTACAGAATAATTCTACTCAAATACCAAACAGAAAATAACTTCACAGAATTTGAAGAGCATCAAAGAACCAATTCATTTTTCACTCCAACTGAAACATCCCACGCGTCGAATTATTGAAGTACGTTTTCAAATGCCTCCCACTACGATGAAATTATCAACTTACTGATCCGTGATATTGCATTATTCCTGGTGTATGGAGATCGAGTGTCATTCAACACGCTGTATCGTCACTGATAAATACAATATAGATAATTACGCCCCCAGTTCATCCTCCTCCCACTTGTGACGTAAATCGAATAATTATCGCCAAATGTCTGTCGGCAAATAATATTATATGGCGACGAGTCGTGATGAATGAAATGTTATACCATATTCAGATATGTATAGATAAGATACATACTGGGTAGATTAGCAAATACTGTTGAGTATACAAAAGTATACAAAAGTATACAAAGTTTTTGTATATAAAAAGTAACAGTTTTTCTTTATTCTTTAGATAGAAGAAATAAAATATTTAACTGTTATAAGATTGCCATGAAATACCAAAGACGTTGTAATACATGTAGATATATGAGAGATTGTCTGTTTTGTATGAAAGTTCGAACACTTTGCAGCACACTTTGTGTGAAAATTCTAGTCCTGATATAGAATGTAATTAATTATTTGACATGCATATTGCACTCGACGAGAAAACTATCACAAGTTAAAAATGTTCAGTTTTCATTTAATGGAATGAAGTACTTATCTTCTAATATATCTGTTTTACTATTTGAATTTTAAGCAACAGATTTTCAAGTAAACTTTAACTAGAGTATGTTTTATAATGCTATACTTAAGAAATTTTGGAAATAAAAATTCTTCTCTATTTCTTCCTCTTTTAAAATATTCTGTTTTTACTTTGCGGTAATTTTGTCACACGTTTTTGTTTAAACGCTAAGGAGTACAGTAGCTTCCTAACCTAAAAATAATATATCACTATTGTCACTGATAAACCTATGAATACGTTAGAATCTCATTTGAAGTCTCGAATGTTGGTATTTCGATAGATTGTCCACACATATCACATGAGATAACTCAATTCTCAAGAATTTTGACATCTATTATTACTGTTTGTTTGATGAGAATAATTGATAAGCGGCAATAATAGTGAGAGGAAATATTAAAGTCGATTCATGGTACTTACAGACGTTGGTTACATATCAATGACCCAGAATGCTTCACGGTGACAATGACATACAAAGCATTGTGTTTCAAGCTGACTTTAATCGGTAAATATTATTCCGATTCTTTGATCATGTGATACTCACGTGTAATCGTAAAGAAAACATGGAAACTATGTTCAAATGTCACTGATGCACACAGATTAAAATAGTTACCACCTCTATTTTAGCACAAAATATCGAATTATTATTCATTTTGGAAATTTTTCGATTTTTAGACTTTGTATCAGAAATATATTTAAGGAAAATAATAAATATTTAATCTTGTAAAATAAATCTTTTATATGATGTAATTTTCAGGTTATTCGCTGTAAATTTCACACTTAATTCATAAAATATGTGCATTTTGTTATCTGAAGACAATTATCGTAAGAACGCTTTAAAAATTAACTGTAAATATCGAAAAACTTCTAATAAAGAAAATATTTAATTTCATTTTAAGAAGATTTTTATAAATTTTCACTAACATTAATTATTGAATTTTACTAGATGAGAATAATTTAAAGTCATCAAAATAATTTTGAATTGAATTTTTTTAACGATACTACTAGGTACCGACACGTTTAATTTTCTCAATTTTCTCAATTCTCAACTATTTTTCAACGTATTTATTTCCATAAACACTGACATGGTTATTTCTTACCACTCAAATAAACACAGTAAATATATTCTCACACGACCGACAATTTTGTCGGTTTGATGAAAAGCTGATTGCAAACTAAACAATTCTTTTCCTATCTAGTGGGTCAGAAGACAATCGATATATAAAATTCTGCTAAGGCTGTAATCAGTCTTTACTTACACCGACGAAATTGTCGGTCGTCTGCGCCTAGAGCACAATATGAGAGAAATATGAGACAGTCAATTTAAAAATAAAAATAAAAAAAAATGCAAAAATATTTAGTTCAAATAGTCACCTTGGAACTTTTTGTAACAATTATTCCGTTTTCCGAGATTTTCCGTGACTTCTAGTGCACTATTCACTGATAAATTTTATCAATTAATTTTCTCTTTCCCAATTTCATTTCTTTTCTTTTTTTCCAGAGAATATATGTTACGCCTACATACTTATAATAACAAATATAAATAAATACACACTAAATTGATAATTCGTCACAGTAGTGACGAATAAATTCCTTTGAAGAAACAAACTGACTAAAACTTGAATAAAACGTATTCGCTAAAACTCTTTGATGAACCCAATATGCATTCGAAAATGGACTTCGATTGGTAATGCACGAGGGGAAAGAAGCAAATGGTAATTGCAGTGAATAATCGGTTAGCTGTTTCGATCAGGCGAGATAACTTTGTGCGTTTGACGGGAAGCGCGTCGCGTGGCTGTTTCGTGAAAATTATATGTTGCCACCCCCTGCCTGCCATGAAACACGAGTGCGTACGGAGGGTTATAAAGCCTTCGTCGATCAATATACCACCATGGTGTTCCTCCGTCTGTCGATTTGTTTCCTATGAACTTCGTCGCGCGCACTGTGCACCGGAGTTCCTCGAAAGTTTTCGATTCGATTTGCTTCGAAATTTCATCGCGTTGTCCGAGCAAAGTCGAAATGACTCTCCATGTATTTTATATCGAGTTGCTCATACATTACCATAAAATTGTTTCGGATCTATTGCGTGAAAATTTTACTATTAATAATCTATTATGTTTTAATTAAATGAATCAGTGAGTTAAGAAACAGTAGAAATACAAAATTAGCCATTTTCAAGTAATCTTAAGACTATATCTGAACCCCAGAGGCAAAAAGTATTAAGTCACACAGAGAAACTCTAGGACCCAGGTATCTAAAATGTACAGACTTACCTGTTGGGCTAAAATATTTCGAAATGTGATTTTTCGACTTGTACTGTTTTTTAATTCACTGATTTTATTGTAATTCAATGCTTTGCTAAATTCGGTATGATATTATAAAATAATAATTCAGTTTCTTCAGTTCGTTTTCTAATAGGTAATAGCATTTCTATAGTGGCCTTGGGGAGGATTAATGATTTTTTGCGTGATGTTACAAATCCAGTGTATAACAGTTTACATTTGTGGTTGAGGTGATTGAAATCCAATAATAGCAATTACGTAGCACGTTAATAGGCAAACACAAATAAATTGATGAATTGAATGTTATATTTGCATAGTAGTTAGTTATAACCACATATATACGTACCTAATCAACTGTAATTAATACGTCAGATATATTTATGCATTTAAGAGGAATTTAGATGTTCGAAAGAGCAGAATCTAAAATTGTCTAAAGTAAAATACGTATACCTACATTATGATATTTAGAAGATAAAAATAATCTCTACTTAGACTTCAGTTCTTTTTATAGTGGTTAAAAAAGATATGAATTTACATGAACATTGGCAACATAATAATTAAATTTAATTAATTAAACTTTTGGGTGTAGATATTGTTACACATACTAGATTGTGGTATAGTGATCAACGATTTCTGGAATATAAATGTAAGAAATCAGTTTACAAAGCTAGGTATGTAGGATTTTTATTGGCTGAAATTAATCGAATTAACTGAAAGTTTCGATGCACTATCATGTGTAGCTACTTGTAACCACATACAATAGTTATTAATTATATCCTGAAAATAGTTTCGGCTAATTATTTTATAACAATCTATACTGTTTTTATCATACATAGTCGTGCACAATAATCACTGAAAATCAAAACTAATTGTTTCAAATTGGTTAAATGTGATCATGTACATTCACCTATAATTATTCTTACCCATTTATAAGCAATTTTAATTAGCAAATTATTAATGAATAACTACCATAACTCTCTAACCGTAAAAGCTTGTAGAGTTCACAACGCAAGACAGAATTACATATAGACTCATATCGCACAAGAACAAAAATGTAATATTCTATTCGTTTTAATATCGCCTGCAATTTTTTCCAAAAGCATACGATTCCATTTAAAAACCCAAGATCACCGAACTTTTCAAAAAGAAATACTCCCGAAATATTTGTATCTGCTCCATGTTGCCACTGGATCCAAATAAATTCTTGCTGATAACGTTCCTGCAACATTTTTTTCCACGAGCAGTTAAAAATTTATGGATCGTTAGCGTCAACGGTTCTATGTTACTATATGTACAACGCCAGATATACCTTTATTTAAAAAATAAAAAAAAAAAACGAGCAGATACCATAGATCGAACTTTCAATACCAAACCACAGTAATAAATTGTTTAGACTATTGGACCAAAAACGGGAAGCAATAAAAATTGGCAAACCGATCTATCATTCTGAAGGGAGGGACGTGTGCGAGGCAGCAGCTAGCAATTAAAGACGCCGCTCTTTCCAAGCCACTTATTTCGCCGCCATTTGCCAAACGTGACGGAATAACGCACAGCGGTGTATAAAATGCACGTAACGGTAGGGGTGCAAGGAAAGCAATGGCGAATGATTCGAGGGGACAGAATCGCAGACGGACGGGGGCGAAAAAGGAGCAGCCGAAAATCAATAGTACCCATTCCTGCAACTTTTCCACGTGCTTCCTGCAGCCACTATGGCCAAACATTGCCGAGCTCCCTCCTCAATTTCCTCCCATTGTTTCGAGCATTCTCGTGAGCGAATAAATTGATAACAAAGTACCTAACAAAGGTACGCTCAATGAAAATTTTAGGCAAAACTCTGTGCCCCGGCTTCGACATTTCCTGTATTTTGTTTGCGTTTTCAGAAAAAGTTGACAAGGTTCGTGTAAATTGAAGAGCTCGTAACAAAAACAGCTCTAGAAATTATACGATTTTTTTACAAGAACACATTTTCACTAAGAGTGAAAAACGAGATTCATAACATAATGAAACCTATTTCCTCAAAAACATAATGTGTAATATGTTAAGCATTTTGTTAAGAAGAACAATAATCGATTGAACAACAATTAAAGACACCACAGTTTTTTACTCTCCTAGAAAAAGGCAAAAGTTGTGTTAGTTATGAGCTCTTTAGTTTTTATGATGAAAATTAAAGAAGTGCAAGAATATTTACGAAATGTTCTACTTACTGTATTATTCATTATTATATGAAGCAATTTTGTAATCTACAACTCATTTCTAACGAGATATCAATTCTGCAAAAAACTGTCCAAAGTCGAAATATAAAATTTTGAGGAAAAATGAAAAAGAAAATTTCTTTGATACAACTAAAGAAAACGTAATTCTTGAAATACAACTACAAATCAGTTTGGTAAATGCACCTCCATGCACTATAAAAAATTTACTAGTTAAAGATCAACATTATAGAATTTATTCAAAGAACACAGAAGTTAAAGATAAAGATAAAAGATGGAAATCTTTAACTTGTGATAGTTGTTTTTGCAAGGATGCGATATGAACAACCTATGATCATTAAGTTAGAAATCCACGAGCTGTGTCAGAATTCCTATATATGTTAACATAATTATTTACGTAGCAATGATTATATTACCATTTGCTGTCTAAGCATTTAACCGTTGTTGGTCATTAATTTACTGGCTAATAATTATTAATAATAAAAATAAATTTCAAGTGCTGTAAACATATACACTTTTCAATTGTTTCAATCAGTTTTATCCTTCAGTGAAATCAAAGTGAAAATACTATAAAATTGTTGTACAGGATTTAACAAATATAAATTTTTTTATTTTAAAAAATGAAACATTTTATAAAAATTTCTGCACTTGTTTAATCTACACTACAAAACACTGCACGAATTTTGTTAGTTGTCCAACAAAAGTGGAAAGGTAAGTGCTCAATTTTCGTGACTCCATTCTTATTGCTTGAATTCGTTCGACTTCGAGGTCTCGATGATCGACGAAAAGGGTCACTGGAACCCATACTCGGCAACGTTTGCAACAACTGAACGACGAACGTCTAACAACCCAATGGAAACTTGAAACTGTGCCAATCCTCGAAACCGAATTCCACCGCTGCATAATAAAACAATTGAGCGTTGTGGAAAAGGGCCAATGTCAATATCTCATACGCGGTGCGCGTGGGTTCATTCATGAACCGCATTTTCTACCTGTTTCGCGTTCTTTTAGCAGCGAATAGTCAGACCACTGTTGCAATTTTAGACGAAAATAAAAAACAAGAAAGTTAATGAATCAAGTAATGAGATCATTTGTGCCGTTGTCTTGATTTGGTCTAATGCTTTTTCGTTTCAGCGAATCGATTTTGCACCTCCCTGGAAACTCTTTTCACTTCGTAAATCTTTCAAGAAATTGTTTATTTGAGTAGAGTAGAAGATAACTCAGATTAAGGACCTACAATATTTATGGAATTTTGAATTGTATTTTTGAAAATGTATGCTTGTTAATAACTGGGTATACAGTATTTGTAAAGCACAAAAATGCTTTTAAGTATTTTAGAGCTAGTTTTTTGTTTCAAACAATGGTCTATAGCATTATGTGATGTTGTTACATACAGCGATTCCCCATAAATTGGAAATTTATACTCCGAATAAGACTCATATTTGTAAACATTTTTTAACTCGTTATAAGGTTTACAAACATTAAATAAAAAATAATCTTTATTTTCAGGTCAAAATTGTAAACCAAACTTGAAAGTGCCTCCATTTTAGTATTTCTCAATATTCAAAAAACAACCACCAACATGCATATGGAGATAGAAAGTATAGTATTTTAAATACAAATTTATAACTGAAATTCTAAATAGGAAACTCTAAAAGTTTTATAAAATACTTGGAATATTCCTCTAAAATGGTATCCCCATTAAGAGTAAGTGGACCTTTGAAATTTTTTCATATACAATAATTTATCATTTAGTAGCATGAATTATTGAAGCTTTCTGAAAGCGATCCTCTTATATTCACGAGCAATAGATTTTTGGGACCAGAAAATACAAAAAAATTATTAATTTAGATAAATGTATCTATTGTTTAAACTAGGTCAAAGAGGTCACATAAAATATAAAGAAAAACAACAAGATGTTCTAAGAAATAAAATCAAAATGGTTGAAAGCACACAATTTTTTATAAAAAAAAGTACGATATTGTATTTTGCATGTACAACCATTGAAAAATTTGTAATTTTTAGTGCAAATGATATACCTATTTAATGTGATACATTACTGATTGCAATCATATCAGTTATACATACCATACAGATTCAATCTGAAGAAGTATTTAAATTGTTATATAACATTATTATAAAAAAAAAAAAGAATACTAGAACACACTTAAGATACATGTATATAAATATGTATATGTGGAAGAATTTTAAAATAATATGTATTACGTATTTTTGACGCAAAAATGTTCTCTTCCAATTGAACTTTCACAATGAAATGTCACCTTCAGTATTTAAAGGTGACAGGTACCTAATCAATACTACTACAGTATCAAGTACATAATTGAAAGACGTCAATCAAATTTGTTTTATAATAGATACTTTACCCGAAACATACATAAAATATAAATACATATTGAAATACTAAAAAAACTAAATCACTACATACTGGAATACTAAAAAACTAAATACATAAAATAATTCTATATATGAAAGCCCGACTAACCCAAATACGTTTTTTTTTAATTAAATTTTCCAAACCACCTTACTGCTTCTTCCTTATGTTATCAGAATAATAAGAATTTATTTACACTGTATAATTAATAAAGAGATAATGGTACAAACTACTTTAAGTATAATGTTAACAAATGTGATTACGCTTTTCTACTTTCCGGAAAAATAACAAAAAGGATTTGGGTCAGTTTGGCTTTCAGGTACAATTAATCCAAACATAAGTTTTATGAACACGACCTACCTTACGAGATTATATAAAAGGAAAAGAAACTAAGTTTCTATCTTAATTGAATACTGCAAAATGCAAACCCACAATACCGAAAACTTCGAAGCCAATATTTCGAAAATAAAAATACGTGCCTTATGCTGTTCTGCATTGCAATCACAGAATCATAAATCCATACGAGATAAAGCGCTCAACCTCGGGAGAATAAATAAAAAGTAGATCATGCTAATACATGAAACATACAAATCTGATAACTGTATACAAACAGATATAGTGATTCCCATTAATATTCAAGTAGCCATGTAATTTTTACTTCTGAGCTCTATATCGTGAATAAGTACAACAAAACTATATTGCATCACATGAGAGACAGGACATAGATAACTAAAAGAAGAAATAGTGTTGATTTGCAACACACTATGATGATTTGTTTTTCATAAGTCCAGTTCTAGGTCTCAGAATTAAAATAATAATTTTTTGTAAAACCATGATCCCTCTTATGGAATGAACTGAATCATAGTAATATGATTCGCGAATAGTAATATTCGCAAAACACAACAATAAATAGGAAAGAAACATTTAGTAAAGAAAAAATCGTTCCTCAGGAGAATAACATTTAGTATTGATTATTTACCAAAAAAAAAACTTCTAAAATATCGATATTTTAGTTTGATAACTTAAATACAAATTTTTCGAATATTTGTATAATGCTATAATTCTCTTTTCTTTGGTGTATTTTCTGAAATTTAAACAACTATAATAAATCAACAATTTTTTTATTTTAATATAATACATTTTTGTTGTTTGTTTTATATTTATTCAAGGTATAAAACACAGAAGTTAGAAAGTGTCTAAATATTAACAGGAATCACTGTATGTTCATAAACCTCAGAACGTGTAAACAACTTCAGAAGAAGCTCACACAAACCGTTGCTTCGTGAAATCGAACGAAGTTATTAATCGAGTTTAAGAAGTCTACAGAATAGTTAAACCGAAACGACGAATCGCATTTTTTATTCTTCTGCACTGAGAGCGATGTACTTCGCCGCGGGCTCTTTCCTGAAGAGCTGGAAGGGTTGGGGGTTCGAGGATTTCACCAGCCGCGGGAGAGCCCAGCACTTTCCCGCGTACTATTTTCGTGACGTGCAGCCTGCTATTTTCGTAGACATCATGTAGCAAGTCCGAGAGGGAAGAGGGTTGACGAGAACTGACAATACGACGCAAGCCCCACCACCCCGCCCAGCCACATGCTCGCAATCAATAGTAGTCGCACGTGTGATTTCAGGTTACACGGAACATGCACCCCTCGTTAGAAAGGAATCCTTCAAGGTCGATAAATGCATAATTCAGGGGCCAATAGCCGTCTTTTGCGGACTCTTCAGCCTCCAGACTCGAGAATCTGGAGCGAAAGATTCCTTTTCATGGGATTAAAAGATGGTCAAATTTTGTTTGCAGTACATCTTGCAAAAAGCTGTACATTATTGAAGTTCTTGATAGTTAACAACTGAAAAATCATGGTGAATAGAGGGACATTATTCAGGTAGACAACTAAGAAACGATCGTTGGCAAAGACCAAGAACTGGTTATAGATTCAAGAGACAAAGATGCGTATGAGACATCTAGTTAACCGAATTTTAGGGTTTGAATTGAAATAAAGTAGATTTTAGATATCAGAATGGTAGGTTTAATATCGAAGGATTGTTTATTTGAATTGGCATTCTGAAGAACTCGAGATAGTTATGAAAAGGTTGCAAGGTCTGATAAAATGTTATTTTGCCATGACATTCAACGTAGATAGCATGGTATATGCGATCTTTATTTCTTAGAAACTCAAAATGTTGAATGCTCTAACAGAATAACATTCTATCATACGTTACTGCCTTTTTATAATTACGTTGAGTTCGTCAGAATGACAATATCTCAGAACACACATCTACTATAACCATTGCGTGTCGCGTTTGTCCAATGAACAATTCGAGCATATTCGAAAGAATAAGTATTAGTTCGTCAGAAACGCATCCACTGTAACCGTAGCATTAGAGGTTATGATTGTAGCTCTGAAAACTAAAAATTAACTGAAATGCTTAGTCATTACTAGCATCGTGAAAGTTAGGGATTCTGACATCGACTAATTCGTTAATAGCTCATTTTATCTGAGCAATATCGAGAATGGAAAAAATTAAACAATAATTCAAAGACGTAATGGGGATAAAGATGAA
Organism: Calliopsis andreniformis; assembly: GCF_051401765.1. Lineage (NCBI taxonomy): Eukaryota > Metazoa > Arthropoda > Insecta > Hymenoptera > Andrenidae > Calliopsis > Calliopsis andreniformis. Next base: position 4,137,854 of record NC_135064.1, read on the forward strand.
TTTATGTAGAATAAGTACTACATACTGTACTCTAAATAACAAATTAACCTCTTTCCTCCTGAGCTAATTTTGTAATATAACCTATCAATAGCTTTAAAACATTTTTCTATCTATCACTGAAGAAAATTAAAACGTATTATTTAGCGAAGTAACGAATGAAAGAGTGAATTCTGGTTCATATTATAGATATCGCTATAACATTGCTTATGGAGTCAAATACAGGACTTTCACAAAAATAATGGTCTTTCAAATTATGATATTTTAACTTGAAATTATGTACATCACAATAATAAGTCAAAGTACACTTTTTAGGTATTAAAAACTGTATCAACGCAATGATTATATATTTCTCCATTAAATAAATTACAACGTTTCCTCTATTATGCGATGAGAAACTGTTATCGAGGACTGTTACAACATCTAGTTACTAAATTAGGCTAAAGAGGTCGCCACACACTTACTAAGTAGTAACAAAATCAACTGGCCGTTCAAAGTCACATCACCACTACACTTTGGATCGCGTGAAACCCAAATCCAACTTTCTATTAGACTTAAACATAGCAACTACCTACACAATTTGAGGAATATGAAGAAACGTATATTAATACATTTATTAAGAAGAAAGAAGAAAGAGTAGGTGGTGAGAAGAAAGAGTAGGTGGTTAGAGGAAAATCCCTGAAGGATCGCTAATTTTGTTTCGGTTGCAGTTCTCTAAATCTCAATGTACAGTTAATTAACCACCTGAACCTCTTGCAATTTCCATCATTTAGGCAGCGTTTTAATTATTCAATGTACTAAAGATAAAGGTACAGTGAAAACTCAATTTAAAATTGAATAATTAGTAAATAATCATGCAATAAAGATAAAATAGTCATCTAGAGAAATGTCTTCAGTTTTCAACCTTGTCCACTCTTCGAGTCTATTTAACTCGAAGTTTAATTTGAATTTTTAATACCACTTTAATGAGAATTCAATTTATAGTTTTAATTGAATTTAGAATAACTTATATAAATTAAGATAGAATTTGTACATAATGTCCAAACTTGGTTACATAACGTATTACCATGTATAAATCGGTAAATTGAAGAACAGTGCAAGTTCAAAAAACCACATTGTGAGATGTTTGATCTCAACGTGTAATTCTATACATTTTATATATCTAGACCCCAGAATCCAAATATATTAAATCTACTAGTTTTCTGTGTGATTTAATGGATCTACTTTCATTCTGGGGTCCAGATATAATTTTGACATTATTTAAAAATGACTAATTTTGAACTTATACTGTTCTCCAACTCGCCGATTCATATGCTATTGGCATTTTATTATATTAGGAGGTAGATTCTAATTCACTAAAAATGATTACCTACATAGGCGAAATTTAGTATACAATTATGTCTTCAAATATGGTCGAATTTTGAGACCAATCATGACCACGTATCAAATACAGAGATCTGATCACATTTCGAGACAGCATATACTAAATCCATGTATATGTTAACGACAGCTCATTTCCAAGGACGTTCAATTGCAATTAGACGAGGCTATTCCACTTTTGAGGAATTCATGATAAGAGCCCTAGAGTGTATGACCTAGGAATAGAGGATGTTTAGAGATAACAAATAACTCGGCGCCTTATTTCTGATAATACATGATATGATTGTTACTGGAAGACCTGGCCACGGAGTGTAATAATTCTTTATCTAGTATACGATACTATACAAGGATTAAGGTGTTCAATCGGGATCTTCCTACATGTACCAATACTTCAACCACAAATTACCATACTTTTCTAAAAAAGCATACATAAATATAAATATACACAAATTAGTGATACCTCAGCCTACGTCCTAATTGTAATTCTGAACCCCGATATTTCGTCTTTCTTCGAAAAGATAGGTCAGAGACTCGACTTTCGCAGGGACAATATCACAAAATTCTGTCCACCATGGTAGAGACAGGGGAATCGATCGGCAGCAGGTGCGACCAATTCCACCGATCGTATTAGCGTGCAGAAACGCGTCCGGTCAACGCTAGAGTGGTGGTTTTCATCGAGGCAGAACGAGCACGCGGGACGAAAAAGTCGACGTGCTCGTTCTCGAGCGTCGGTGGGTGATGTTTCAACCCACGTGATGCCGCCTTCTACGGTCATTCTGAAGCCGCAAACCACGCCACACGCGTCTAACTAAGCACGCGTGTGGTAACTTGGCTGTCTCGGCTCTGTATCGGTAAAAAGCGCCGCCCCAGCCTGCGCTCCGTTATTCCTGTTCCGAGACTCGCGGTGCGTTGTACCATGATCGCAGCAAAACATCATTTAGTAAACACCGACTTCTCTGCAGTTGTTATCCAAACACACGACGCATGGGTGGAACAAAGTTTCAGATTGACATCTACACGTGCGCGTATAAATGACTGTAATTGAAGACTCTGTAAACTATCCTGATATCACGGGTCACCATTGTACCTACATGACGATGGCCAAACTGTGGATCACAAACCATAACCAGCTCTTCTAAATACGTACCTACTGTTGCTTCTAGGTTCTGATTGTCAGTAGTAAAATTATTTTATTGTACAACGGAGCTATTCCATCAAAAATATAATATATGTAGTTTTTTTTTTTAAATAGATTTCTTTTGTATACCTACATAAGAGGATACATTGTGAACTTAATGTAATAGTGATATCTGGTATAATATTTTGAGTATATTTATAATAATATAATTAATATTCATTTGTATAAAATACTGTTCTAATAAAAGGTGTGGTTTTCGAGTAGGTGTTTCTGATAGGCGAAATATGGCTCCTATCATGACAAGGTTTGGCCACCAACGATGTATAACATTCTCTATCGAATATATTTTGGAATCATTCTCTGAATTAAGCTTTTCAGATGCAGATGTTTTCTGGTTGCGAAAGAAACTCTTTTTCATTACCATTTATTAAGTAGTAATCACAAAAGCAAATGCATTTAGTATTTTTAGTTTGCTAGGTTTTGTGAGTTAAAACACAATGTTGCATATAGGCAACATGAATCGCGAAAGAGTTAAAGAAAATAATATGATCAGATATGTATTCTATATGTTGCATCGGCGCTTCATGATCCAGAAAGACAAAAAGTTTAGTAAACTACAGAAAATGCGTGCATTTGTTAGAAACTGATAAATGAAAACATATTCTTATATTATTAAGTTTTTTAAGTATAGTATATAATTCGAGATGAAAGTACTTTTCTGAACTGTTTTCTACGCTGTATATTGAATATGTTACACAAGATTACTTTCAAGGAATTGTCTATTGAAAATTAATTTACGGCTCTTTTTCATTTTCAGATATCATTAAGTCATTGTAAGATTTGAAAGAGTTAAATCATATCACATAAATCACATTATTTTGACAATTTCCATAAATATAAAATATTCAAAAATATTAAGATTATATCGTTCTTTATTACTTTTTTGGATATTTTTTCAACACTGTTAACACGGAAAAATTCGACATCTTCGTTTCTAGCTTCCTGTGTTTTTGACATTGGACACACGACTATTCAAATTGTATTGGTATCGCAATAACTTTGAACAAGAATATATGTATACCTAGATACTTATATTTTTGTCATTTGACAAAATTTGAATTTTTTTTAACTGAGTTACTGAAAGAGAATATAAAACAGTTTAGCAAAAACTCAGATTTGTTTCTATGGTCATGCAAAATACTCAGAAAAAAAGTGGAAGGGTATAATTAAACGCTATGATGGGAGTAGGCCCGTCTCCTGACCTTGGAAACAAAACCAATAAACTCTAAGTATTGTAATAAATATACTGCGAATTTTAACGCAATTTCATATTTTTATAAACAGAGTTAAAGAAATAGAACCAAATTAAAGATTTGCTTCAAATACTATAATTAGCAATTATTTTTCACATTTTCAATATTTTCAAATATTATATATATTGTGTAACTTTATACACATCTCAAATTTCCATACATGCATAAAAATTTGCAGTGCAGCAATGAATATCCAAATTTTCCGTTTTTATAAACATTTCAGAAGTAAGAATCTCAACTAAATAAAATTTTGTTTCCAACACTTGTAATGAAAGTATAATTTCTCAGCGTTGAAAAACATTTCACTTAAAAACAATTTTTTTTAATTCAAATAGGATAATTGAATTCCACATAGTTTATGGTTACGAAAATACAACTTCGTTTAGATAATCCGTTTATGCGAAAATAGGTTTCACAGTGTATCAGTATATTATCCTTGCAAATGAATTTAAATCAAAAATAAATAATTTCATGTGAACTAAGAATGTCATATTTTAATTTCACAAATATCCCTGACATTGGAAAAAGTACTCTACTTCAAGTAGACTGTAACCCACTATCCATTACGTACTGTTTCGTTTATTTATTAAATACTGTATCCCTTCCTGGCGATCTCAGAAATAACAATTTTACTACTATAATAGAATCTTAAAATTTTAAGAGACTGTCTGACGTTAATATTATCCTTTGTTTTAAGAGATTGTATTATACATCATACTATAATTGCGCAAGTATAATAACACCATTCTACGCATAATCGCTCTTAATGTGGGAACGAAGGATATTCCACATAATAATACATTATCGTAATAATAAATATTTATACATTACTGTACAGTAGCATGATTTGCATTAAAATAATAGGACCACGCCATTATAAAACTTAGCAACTTCTTTAAACTACAAATTCGATCTTCGAAGGTATCGGTGAAAGATATCAAATCGTACGTTCGCCTAATGCTTTGCATACCAACCGCAAGGTTGCTCCACCTTTCATGAAACCACAGTAGATCGCTAATCTTCGATACGAAATCTTTAATCAGATCGACTATGGAGTCCTGGAATGGTCCAGAACTTTCATTTTTAATTCTATTTTACGTAACCATACTCAGTTCTTAATAAAAATATATTTACTATTAAAATATAGACAAAATGATGGACCTCTAAAATCTTACCCGTGCAATAGCAGGAATATTTTTTACCCACACTAGTGGGTTAAAATATGTAGTGGTAACTGAATAAAAACTGGATGAAATATCTGAAAATGAGATACACAGAAAAAAGAAATACACCACAGTAGATTTCACAATCTACATGTAAACAAATCCTATTAGTATGATTACTCAAGTTACTATCTAGTCAACATTGTATAGTTAACAAAAAACAGATTAATGTTTAAAGTGCTTTTCCACGTACTTTCGACACGAGACGCTTAGGGAAAATTGGACCGCGCCTCTTTATTATTCCCAGAAAAAGCGCGGACAATAGCCAATCAATGGATCTGCACAGGATGCAGGAAGTGAAGTTAACATTAACAGCTATTGGCAGAAGTCTGTAGCACTGTGTGCCCATGAAACATGGGAGAAAATATATTTTCAGTGAAATGATTAATTCTGAATGGTAAAGTGAAAGTCATTCAAAAAGTTAAATAACTATACATACTTTGAAGAATCACACAAGGTGTTATAAATAAACCTTTTGAACGCTTTCACAGAACAAATTGCAGACATCAAAATAAAGGACAAAATTCATATTTTGTGAAATTTTAATGCCAAAGCACTCGATTCTAGTTTGATGTCTTATATCTAAAATAAATATAAATATTTTTGTACATAACGTATATGTAGTTCTTTACTTAAATACTACTTTATACTTCGTAATCGCTCATTTGGAAATCTCTTTGAAACGTGTAGCTTCGTAAAATAATGTATGAAGAAACTGAACTACAAAGAATATTTCTTAAATTACTCTGTAACAATTAACCCCATCATTCCATTTCTGAGCACTGCAACACCCACTATTGCATTAAGATCTCTCATTTTATTTAGAAACAGAAACAAAGAAAATGAAACCAAGTATGTACAGCATAACATTCAAAGTCGTATTAATACTAATGCGAAGTGAATAACAGTTTTAATTCAATCGCCTTTCCCTATATCCTAACCTAACTCATACGCGTTGGAACTTTCAGCTGACTGAAAGCACCTACATATTAAGTGAATGAACACGAAAATTGACAAACACTTGCCGCATAGCGACACCTCAATCTTGTTTCGCATTCTTTCAATTACAGTCACCAAGAATGAACCAGCAATCCTTTTACCTAATCGTAAGCACGACCCACGCGGCATTAAATGGCAACTCGTGTAATCACGCGAATAAACCAGTTTCTGTATCTGGTCGCCATTTAACGCACGCGTGCTCGACAGCGCTTTAGCATGACTGAGACCTGTGGGGTCTCCTTCGAAGGAAAGAAAATTCGACTTCCTCCACAACAGATCACAAAAGATGCCTCTAAACAATACACAGACACATGGATCCCATCAACGCAAGCCAACAACAAACAAGACAAAAGTAACAGAAACCAAAAACCTTATTTTTCATTAGAGATTTAATACTTTCAGGGATCAGCACTATACAATTCTCACTACAGTGTTGTCTTGATACAAATCGCGACTTGGAATTAGACAGAAGTTAATTAGTGTTAGGAGTTAGAAGACCAATTACAAGATAAAATAAGGAATTAAACGACGAATAAAACTGGATTGTCAAACCAGTTTACATACTAACATTTTGAGTGTGCCTTCTCCAAAATAAGAACCAAATAGACTTCTCTGTTTACTTTCTCAAGTACACATTTTCACAGAAATTTTAATGAGCCATTAAGCGTATATCGAGACAATACTATTGAGGCTTTCAGGTGTAAATCATGACCCGTTAGACGAAATCTCCTAACGTTAGTATCAGTGTGTTATTTACATATCTGTAGAGCTAAACGACTTAGGTCACATTTTCAAAAAATTCGAGTTAAAACCTTAATTGGGATCTAGAATATAGAAGTTATATTTTTGGAAAGAAAGAAGAGTATAAAAAGAACTTTTTCATTTAAAAACAAGGATTCATAAAGACAAGTCCCTAAGTCAATATTGAAACTAAAAACTTTAATTCTAAAATTAACAGACCAGTCAAATGACTGGTACAATCACTCTTTATAAACATTTTATCCCGTAAACAGATTATCCTTTTCCCGTTAATATTCAATAAAACTAAAGAAATATATAACTGATTATTGTTTTTATGAATTAGGTATTTTGCTCAAGATCCGACATACGTTAGCCTTGCTGGTTCTAGTATTAAACGCCAAAAAACGATAACATGCGACTTAGGTCCTTTCGCCTTACAACCACAAATTGAACCTTTTAACGAAGCAAGGCTTGCAAAACGTTACGCTATTCCGCCAGAAGGACACGGCAGCACCGGCAAGCCTCAACAGATAAAACAGTACATACTATACAAAAATACATAGAACATACAAATCCCGTCCATCGTCAAACAACAAGGCAAGACAAAAGCAATGGGTCCTGAGGAATTCCAAGGAAGCTGCGAATCCCATCAACCGACAACAGACCAAGCAAAAGCGACATGAACCAACGTAGACAGGTAACAGGCGCAGTCTGCGAGGTGTTCAGTAGCCGTTCCCTTTGTGATCGCTCCATTACGGCCGTTCACTGAACATGCTCGAAATTCCTCTGGGCGACAGCGGGCAAAGGGACGCAAAGGCGCCTCTTCCTGTCAGGAGTCAGGACGGCGACATTTCATCGCAGGCTGACTTGCACACGGGACAGAGCGACAGAGAACGAAAGACAAGCATTTCGACACAGTTCCGAGGATGCGTACATACGTGATCGCTCCAGCGGGCGAAGAGAAGGACGGGGTATCGCTGGAGGAACGTCCTATGCACGCCTACGCTTAGCTGCACGTGCGACTTGGCGCGCGCGCGGCCAGAGACACGCTTTGCAGGTGTGCCCTGTGTGTGCACAGGTGTGCCTCGCGATCCACGAAACACTGAGCGTGTGCGTGGAAAAGAATAGGCGACGAGGGGGGAAGAAGCCGTGAACTCGAGCGCGTTCCAGGGTGGAGCAAGAGGGAAGAGGGGTCGAGAAAGAGAGGATAGACGCCAGTTTTTCGCGGTGCGCGTGAATAGCGAAGACACGACAGCCCGTGAATCGTTAGAGCCAGGCACTGGAACTGCACACGGCGCAAAGGGGACGAGAAAGCGTCGCGACGCCCATACCCTGAGTCTGCGCCGTCGCGACGTCCCTTTATCCCCCGCCGATTCCGCCCCTTCCCCCGTTTGGTCCATGGTGTCCACGCATCGCCACCAAGTCTCCCTGGTTCGCTCTTTTCCCTTTGTCGCTCCGGCTCCCTCCGACCGAAACCGGGACGCTCCCAGGGAGGTGCACTCTGCCTACGACGAGAACAGAGGCCTCGTCGCACTCTGCTGCCTCTGCCCTGCTGTAATTCAACGCGAACACCGGCCTTTGTGGCCCCACGGAGACTGCCATGTAGATATGCAGAGTCTCGCATCAACGGTGGGAGGATGAGATGAGGTTTCAACGAGCTGCGCTCAAGTGGGCAGCGTTGCCTCTGGTGATGCGCTAGGACCTTGTGGCTAGGTGGTCCAGTTGACTACCGGTAGTTAGGAATAACGGCACTGAGGATGAAGTAGGCTCAGAGTGAGACAGATGAGAGGTTTGGTGGTTTTGTCATTAGGGGCAGACGAGAATTTGACACTTCTATGATTGTTTAATAGAGAGCGTAATAAGTAGTGACTTAATGCTCGTGGAAAGTATTTAGAAATTCGTGTGTTAGTAAATGAAACTGAGTTTATGGTGCAAATGGAGCTTGCACCGTAAAATGGACCATTAGTTTGCATAGAATTATTTATAGAGTTGGTCATTCAAGTATGCTTTAGTACGCTAGCTGTTTGCATGTGTTCCGTATAGATATACATCAATAGAAAAGAAAATAACTTGGAATCTATTTTTAATAAATGTTTCATAAATAATTTAATAAGATTATGAAACGTTATTTTTAAATATAGTGTTGTTTATTTAAGTAGCTTCGTCTACTGTTTTAATATTTAGGTATAGGTAATGTGAAAGGAGGAGGCTTCTGATTTTTAATCAGAAGCTGTCCTAAGAAGCCTAGATATATCGATTCTAATCCATGATCCCTAATAATGGGTGGCAATCATTAGAATTGAGAACAAAAACTATAGGTTTAATTCATAATTGCAATTAATAGTTGCATTTATGACCACAGAATACCAATACTTTTTTCTGGAAATGGTAAGTAACTCTAAAAAAGTTTTGAAAAGCGTTATGCTAAAAGCTGTGTTCGAGAACAGGACAACAAATATGACTTCTCTGTTTCTAAATTGGCTAATGAGACTTAACAGCAAAAGGTTTTAAGTTTAAGAGGTGTAAAGTAACTTCAACATTTCAAAATCAGTATCTTAAAACTACACGTACTCAAGAATGAGACTATATCAATTGTAACTTCTTCCCTGTTTCTAAGACTCATCATCAGATACTGAAATTTACAGCTTATCTTAAAGCAGACGAAACTAAATACTTTCCATCCAATATTACTAAAATTACATAGAATGACAGAGCAAAAAAAGATACATTCACGAATCTGATTCGTTCCTTATTTTTAACTAGAAAAGTTGAATACAGTAATTAGAATGCAAAGGATTTCTCATCATTTCTCAACGATCGATACATCTGAGGTCTACATGACATCCAAATTTCAAACATATCTGGGCTGAGTTTAACTATAGGTCTGCGACTTGATTCTCCCCACATCGAGGATAGTTGCATGTCTCCTGCATTGCACAGCTGCGTGCTCCTGCAGGCGCGTGCAAAGTTAGAACGCATACAAAATCATAAAATTATCTACAGTTTATAAAATCAAAATTCCAAGTTAAAGCAAAGGGATTTAAAATTCAATCATCGTTAATTAAAGCAAGAACACATTTATGAATAATTGTCTTAACAACATATTCTAGACTGAAACACCCACTTTATGGATAATTGCATAAAACCTTGAATACCTAGAATGTATTTAAAAAATTATCAATCTCAATTTCTATTGAAATTCAGTATCTCAAAAACGATTATTCCAATAATCTCCTTATTAAATTGAATACGAGAGATTATCATATTTTATTTTCAGTACAATATTATTTTTCTAAATCATTCTTCGAGTTTTAACTAAACTCTTACTATACTTTTGCACAGAAGAAACTAAATCTTGAATAACAAGCTCATTACACAAATTTATATTTAAATCAAAACAATGGAAGATGATAAAGCTCTACAACACTAGTGGTAGAGGATTTGCTGTTGCGTTTGTGGGTGACGAAATTAGCATGTATAACAAAAGAGTACAGTGCCAGAAGAACAAAAATAAATATATAAGGAAGAAAGCAGTGCAACAAAAGAGCAATAAACCATTCTCATATCTCTTTTGTTTCATCGATAAAATGTTACTCCTCTTAGCATATGTACATACAAGAAGATGGATATACTAACGTATATGCTAACACAAACCTCCGATCAAAGTTGAATTTCCCAGTTGATGTTTCATAGCATTTATGTATATTTTTTCAACGTTCTTCACGTAAATAGTAACTGACAAAATGAGCGTTAGGACTGTTTATCGACACGATTTAATTGGTTACCTTTCCAAGAGTTAGGTGTGGTCAGTTTTATCCCATTAGTGAACTCAGATTCTTTGAGAGAGGAAAAATATCTCTCGAAATTCCTTCTGTATTTATAGGAAATTCCTGGGTATTGTCATCGACTGATGATAAATTTTAACTCGTTTCAGGCACATCTGGTATGCAGTTGTCCAAGAGTCCCTGGTTTGAAAGCCTTCAGCATTAAACCACATACGACTCAAACAATTCTTTTGTAACGCAAAATTTTAATTACTTTAATTCTGAACATTTCTTTCGATATTATTTCACAACTTGTAAGTTTGCCATAATTTTAACTGACAAAATGTATCATTTTTAGCCATCTTCGCTAAGTTTGTTATTATCACAGCAAAATAAAAAATTCCAAAACTGTATAGAACATTAATCTGTCTTTCATTACCTCAGTGCAATGCATTGTCACGAAACAAAAAGCATTCGGCAGTGGTTCGTCTAAAAAGCACAAAACCTTTCCTCGTCGGTCGCTAATACCACGTCGGTGGTAATGAAAGGACCGATGGCAGATCGATCGTCATGATAGGCGAGTATGTATTCGCGAAACACTCGTCGCCCCTCAGCTCGCCAGGCAATTCTCGTAGGAGCAATCGCGCAAATATTTACGGTGCCATGGTTTTAACCCTTTTTATTCGAGTGGCTCGTGACCCAAAAGGGTTCAGCGTGCTCGCCTACTCGACTGTACATGCAAGCCAGCCCGTATTGGCTGCGTTGGTTCATATTCGGTGATCTCGAGCATCGGCTTCTGTGCACAGACCAACTCTTTAGGGAAAAATAGATCGAGATTGCAAAATATCGCTTTCCACATGAACAACGCCGACACTTTGCGTCGACACAGCACGTGTGAGCTCGACTGAAACTTACTATGGATTGAACACGCTTTTCATCTTTATAGCTCTTTGTAGTCTTCGCTGATGGTTTTGACAGCGACTGCAGTTTTTCTAGGATTCCTGTCCTTCCTAGAAACATCGACACTTGAATCGCTTTCCCCTCCATTTGTGGGACCGCGCGGAAGCAAGTGACCCTTTGCGACCACCCACTGGCAGGCTCTTAAAAGAGACCGTGTGTGCGACAGGCGTGTAACATGAATCTTCCACTAGTAAAACATTTAATTTTTAGGTCTGTCTTAAGAAGGAAACTTAAACACAGTGACGAAATTTCATCGAGAATCGTGGAATCAAAGAAGTAATTTGGATTACTTTGAGCTCTATTAAGAATCTGTTTTTATAATAAATATCAATGTTCGTTCACAAATTAATATAATAATAGGGTTTCTTAAAATGAAATAAAATTAAAGATAAATGAAGATAACTGTAATCGATGGCAGGCGGTTGAAAAGATGATTCAAAATAAATAATTAATTGTTCTAAGAAATCTAACTCTGAAGCTATGGTGCTCCATTGCTACATGCTCACAATTCACTCACAATAAGCTTTATAACAAGGAAGCTTCCTAAAGTCAACACATGTACTGATAGCTCACACTTTTATCTTATCCAAGATGCGAATGAAAGTGCATGGGCGCAAAACTATAATACTTCGATCTAATCAATTCGATAGACAAATATTACAATGAACATAGCAATGAGCTTATTACGTGAGAGCACTATAAATTTTATGTTTGAACTATTCTCAATTTTCTTCCATTCTATGGTACATTTAAACCAAGTGAGCGAATGCTCCTGCTTCTCTCGCTTCAGCAAAATTCAAATTATCATGAATGAATAAAATCGACAAATAAATGAAAGAAAGAATACTTGTGTCACTTGAATTTTGTTGAAGTGGGGGGAAAACGAGCATAAATGCATCACTTCAAGCAAATGAAAGAAGATTAAAATTTGAGCAAAGAAATGTCGTTGAAAGTAAACCATTGCTTGTTACAAATTTCGTACAAGATTCGAAGCAATGTACGTAATGATATAAGAAAAATTATGATTATCAGTAAAGCGAGATAATATCGCTATTTTCGTTAAAGCAAAAACCGTTTTTTGCATAATAAAAACTCAAGGACAAATTTTTTTTAATTGTTATTATTGCAACAGCAAATGATGAGCAAATGCTAACCTGTTCAACTGGGATCTCAACAGCAAGATCACTTGTGGTTTCTCGCGAGCATAGTCAAAAGCAACGCCAAGAATAAGTAACGTCACGGATGATGGAACAGGATGGAGGTCTTTAAATTGTTGCCCCTAAAGACTGGCTTACATGTTCTTAATGATTCTCTATTTTTGTTTGCCGAAGAGTACTATGAGAAGCAGCGAGATGTACAGTGTACATACTCATCACTATAGCGATGGTTAGATATCGAAAGTCAATTCATATAACAAAAAATTAGATCCTGAAGGATCTTGTCGTACCTCAGAAATTGTTTCGACAAAAACTAGTTTTAATAAATGTAACGTTAAAGACTAAATGCAAACTTCGTTCACTATTAGAAAATAATCATACATTTTTGATATTTTTCGTTTCACTCTAGCGGATAATAAAGCAAAGCTCGTATATTTCGAATAGTTTCAAAATAGAAAAAATATAGGAATGAATAAACTTATAACGAGAGAATGCTGTGTTATATTTTAGTTAAACTAGAGATAAACAAAATTTACTATTTTCAGTACAAGAAATTTAAACTTTACCATCCTTTCGATTCTTGTAGGATAATGAAACCATCCTTCTCGAATAATAATAGGTTTCCAGCTTCTTTTTTAAAAAAACCAATATTTCTTGTACAGAATCGTAAAAAAGTTTACAGGAATATTCTTGAACACAAAGTTGGCTTAGCTTCCGTCATTTCTCGCTCAGAAATTCCATTTGTTGTACCACCGAAGAGTGGTAACTATTGGTTTTCAATGAACTCAAAGGAAGCAGAAGGCGATATTCGATATAAAAGAAAGTGCCAGGGCGTTGTTTGCCCCGTGATAGCGTTTCGATAAACCAAAGAGAAAGAGAGAGAGAATTAAAAAAAAGGTCGGCGACCTCAGCAACTCGCGTGTCCAAAGGCATTTAAGTGGTCGCGTAATTACGTGCGGCGACAGAGGGTGCACTTCACTCTTTCTCACGACCTTTCTCTCCCCTCTAGACGCTGCACCCCTGTGCACAACCAACCTACGAATCCAAAGGTGAGCGCAAATTCACGCAGAAAGGCTCATGTAACGGGTTTACGTGTGTGCGATGGCGATTTCAATTCGTCGTTTAGACTGGTTCGAGTCTCATTTATAGGATAGCTTCATTGTGTATAGACTGGATCTGGTCTGTTGTGAGTCGAAGTAGGCCCCACATGAGATAGATCAGAGTTATAGAATGAATTAAGTTGTACATACTAGGTATATATTAAGTGTAAATAGACGTAGGCTAGGTCTACCACTCAAGTTTAGATATCTATACTATTACAGGTATAAAGGGGTTAAAATTTCTTTGTCTTTTCAGCGTAAACTCTGAAACTACTGAACCGATTTAGAAAATTCTTTCGCTATTTAAAAGGTTAATTTTACCCGAATGGCATAAACTATGTATTATATTGTAGTACACTGTATTAAGAGAGAAATATTGATGCAAAAAAGCAAATATTTAGGACCTAGCACCCACCCACGTATCATGCGTCGCGTATCGGATGGCAGCAATCACCCCATTGTTTTATCACGACTAACTATGTGTTGGTTTATCTAGAGCTGGAAACTGAAAATCAATATATTTTAATACGACAGGGCTGCAAAACAAAAAATATGGTATATTCCGAGGGACTATAGAATGACCTAAATGAGTTCTCATATCAATTCATAGATTAAGCGTTTGAATGAAACCCCACGTTGATGAACATTTTAAACACGCTTTTAATATATCTGTGCTGTTTTTAAAACATTAAACAGAGTTTCAGTCAATTCACGACATCCACGCAATCGAAGTTGTGGGTAAAAGCTAGTTATAAAGTAAATCCAAGCTGAAGTAAAAATACATGTTCAAGTTTTTTATTATCTATTTTGAAATTGATATAAAAGTATAAAAATGAGACAGTGTTTTACTAAAAATTATAAACATTTTCGTTTACTTTTGATATACTTTAATTTTTAATGTATTTTCAATTTGTTTGTAAATGTAACTGTTTTATTTTAATATGTCTGAGAGGTAAAATAGAATATTTGAAACTGCTATGATAAATATACATATACATTTCAAATATTTATTTCACACTGGGAATAATATAAGCATAGAAACAGTATCTAAATAGAATAATGCAAGAACCATTAAATCAGCAACAGTACTTGAAATATCAACTCACTTAAGTTGATTTAAGTTGATTAAGTTTATTTGAACTATGTTATAGTTCAAGTTATATTAAAATAAAAATATCACTTTCTATTTAAAAAAGTATTTTACCATTTGGAACTCTATATAGCGTCAATTACCTAAAACAATATTTGGAATATGCACATCTACAATATTTTTCACTCAAATTTTAACTAGCGTTGATTGAAATGGACTGGGTTGCGTCCAATTTAGCCTTTCGCCATTAGGAAGATTAGATTGACTTGATTCTGGTCATGCAACTATAAATGCACACCAGGGAAAACGTTTTCCCTATATGTGATTTACGAAATTGATTGATATATTTGTACTTGTGTTTAAATAAAAGGAGCTGTTTTTACGCGAGTATCATCATTAATTTCAATGTACATACGTATACCTATGTATACAAAGCTTCCTGATAATAATGTAGGGAGATATTTTTGAAGCACTTATAGAATAGCCCTAGCTAAACTTAGGGCAATATTAAAACTGGGTGGCATGGCCCTTAGATCTGTTTCCTGCCCGTCTAATCTTTCATCTAACTTTAGAATTGGGTAAGTGGGACACTTCCAGCTAAAAGTGCACAAAAATCAAATAACTTCTACGAATTGCCGTTAAAAGAATAGAAGTATAAGTCCTGGAAGTTTCATGAATTATAAGCTTTACTTCGTTAAAATTCCATTTTACTTTTCATATACTGTGGATGTTATAATATAATCAATAAACTTATTCACTCTGGTAATATTCAATTGATATCGTGACTGCACGTGTCCTTATCTGGTAAGAGTGTACTTTATCAGCTCAATTATTTACCTACTTCCGTTAATCTCCTGATATTTTGAAAGCAGTGTACGAGTGATGTTTAAATTTACGTAACAGAAACGTAATAAAAGCTATCTAGATTAAGACAGCGATATAAGAAAAGACAGATATTGGAATTGCGAAATAATTCAAAAGTTAATGATTATAACTGTTCGTTTCTTAGATATCACATATATAACCGCATGTTTTCTAATAAACTGTTTTGACTATCAATTTGTTTAATTTTTTAGCTCTTCCAATGAAACATTTTATTCTATACTTTTGATTTATTTTTTCATGTAGAATCATTAGCTTTCTGTTTGTACCACCAGTTCTGGGACACATAAATACAGAGTGTCCTCGA
This sequence comes from Calliopsis andreniformis, assembly GCF_051401765.1. Lineage (NCBI taxonomy): Eukaryota > Metazoa > Arthropoda > Insecta > Hymenoptera > Andrenidae > Calliopsis > Calliopsis andreniformis. Next base: position 4,153,905 of record NC_135064.1, read on the forward strand.
AATGAAATAATTTTATTTTAAAATCTGTTTGATATGAAAGTAATCTTTCATATATAGAATTATTAGCATTCTGCTTGTACCACCAGTTCTGGAACACATGCATACAGAGTGTCCCCGAACTGGTGGTATAAACAGAAAGCTAATGATTCTAGATATGAAAAATTACTTTCATATCAGACAGATTTTAAAATAAAATTATTTGAAAATCAAATTTAATTATCTGCCTGAAAGTATATTTGTTTAAAAGATAGAATAACATTTGCTGAAAGCTAAAAGGATGTTGAAGCAAATACTGCATGTTGTGGAAAAATTGATAAGTGAAACTGCTCTACCAGACAGAGATACGTATCTAACAATGAGGACTAATTGTAAGTTATATACATAATAAGAATGAAAAGTGAACATACTTCTCAAGTTTATATCCATTTGAACTCATACTAAAACAAGGATAATTTTTCTTCTCTAAGAATCAATCTCTAAAAATTCTTGATGATGAGGTACTTCACATTATCTTATTTTAAGGTAACTTCAATCATTATTATTTCTTGCAATAAAATTGTTATTTATTTCCTTTCTTAAGAGAAAGAATCACCATGATTGTGAATTCTTCACTCATAATTTTACTTACTCATGTTAGTACTAAATGCAAGTGTCAAAGAATTTAAGGATACCTAGAAAGGTCTACATTATTTATTCCACATTTATCAACCGTATGTACATTTATTTCAAAAATTCCACAACTTATTGAAATCAAATTGATATCTGATTTTCATGGTATCCTACTTGTCTCATTACTAATAACGTCTTTGATTAAAAATTGAAAGAAAACAAACAATAGTTTCAAAAATGATATCTTTGGTTGCAAACAATATTTTCAAATTTCCATAGGTAGATACACCAATATGCATAAAACGTCCAAAAAACATGACATTGATATTCTGTTTCTATATCTGTCAGTTTCCAAGAGAAGAAATAAAAAATTCAAAAGTGGTAATATCCACATGTAATATTCTAAGTATGTAAAATTCCCTAATCTCATTCGCTTACTTTTTCATTAATTTACTGAGATTCTCTAGATCAAAAAGCAAAATGAGTATATCACATTGCTAACTCTATTACCTTCTACATTTAACAGTACCCTTGCATCTCTTTCTTCGCCATGATTATGTCCGCAAAAGTCACCACGGTGTCAATAATGCTCACAAAAGCAAGCGTTCAAATGACGCAGTCAGTCATCCCAGCAAGACTAACGCGGCATAAAAGTTAATCGCTCTAATCGAACCAAGAAAACGCCGGAATCAAGCGGAAACAATCAGCTCCCGTCTCAAAGGGTGCGTTCTAGTAAAAAGCTCTTCGAATAACGGCCCATTGATCAACAAAGTGTTAATCACCGTCGGAAACGAGTCTCAGTGGTTTCACCGTCTATCGAGAACCATCACCGTCGTTACGACTCTCATTAAGCGATGACGATTGCGGAGCAAGAGCGCGTCGATGCACTCAGGTGCGACTGCATCCGCGACCGTCACTTCAGAACGCGTACTCTCGACCGTGGCGCATTTTCAGCTATCTTCTGTCGGAGACGAGCGACTGCTACCGAGATACGGATAATCCGCGGAGGAATATAATCAGTTCGCCAGGAGGAGATTGCTCGACGGAAACCGTCGCTCCGCTAAGAAGCAGCCTTTTTACGGGTAATCTCACCTCGACGAGGGAAAAATATTCGATTAAGCGTCGGTGGGGATGAAGCGCACGGCTATCGAAGCGGGGTTAATTTTAGACGCGCCCCCTTCGAGACAGCCGGCGTTCGACTTCGAGTGATCGGAGCGCTTTGTTTCGGTTCGTTCGCGTCGATGCTTCTGGCACGAAGGTCTGGGTCGGGTTCACTTCGCTTCCAATTTTCAGGAATTTCTGGTTTACAGTTCTTGAAACATTTCTTCGCTAGGTTTTGTAATTGAGGGAGGAATTTCTTTTTCTCTTGGTAAAACATCGATTTGTTTGAGATTCTTTAGCAAACAAACTGTATGGTACACGATTTTCAGTCTTTCTATGTTTATATTATATGAAGGCCATAGGAAAAAAATTTGATAAGTCTCTTTTTTCTAAATTTTGCAGAACAATTTTAAAAGTTGAACAGGATGCTACAAAATAATAAAAACGAACTATTTAATAACTTTGAGTTTCTTGTTAATTTATGAAATTCTTTTCCTATTTCATATGTATTTGTTAAGTTATGTCTCTGTACACTCATCATGAAAACATTTATATCTTAGAATATGTCAAGATTTTTGTTTTTTCAATTCTGACATACAAGTACTTCTTCCTTCTTACCAGATAACATACAAAATCAACAATGAACAAAAATGAATTTATTAAGTTCTTCTCCTGCAGCCTTTATATGTTAAAATAGTTATAATATTTTTTACAGAAAATTCTATTAGACGTTCCAATTGCATCTGTGGTTGAAAGGCGAAATGACCTAAGTCACATACCTACATTCTGTTTTTGAGACATTCGCATTTCAAATTTTCAACTTCAATATTATCATACAAACTTGTGTTTTCTTCAACTCTCATTTTTAAGTGGAAAAGTTCTTTTAATATCCTTTCTCCTTTCTGAAAATATAAATTCGATATCCTAGATCTCAATTAAGACTTTAATTCGAATCTTTTTTTTTAAAATGTGACATAGATCGCCTTACAGCCAGATATTGCTCTTCAACCATTATGTCCTATTTTTGCGGATTGGCATAATAAATAATATTACTCCTTCAGAACATGTAAAACAACGAAGTAAGATGACTTCTTATCTTCTTATGAAAAAACAATATTTCAGAAAATGGCGACTTGCTAAATGTAGTCAATTTCACTCTGAAAAATGATCCAATATGTTTGTAATAAAAAAAATATACAAACTACAAACTATCATTTTTCTCTTTCATCAAACGATAAGGGATACTTTCTGAACATACCGTAAACATTTGAAGTTAATCATTGAATAGTTTATTTATAATCATGACAATTAACGAAAAAAGAAATATAGTGGTTGAGGAGAAATATAGGTGAAGTATCTAATAAAATCTTCTCGAAAACAACATTAGAGCTACATGAACACATAATAAAAACATGCAGAAAAACCGAAAGTAATTTAACACATAGTTCCATTAATAAAAATAAATCTTAAAGAAATCGATCTATTGACAACAAAGAAGAAATTCTACCCTTAATAGACAAGAATTGATCTTTTGACAACAAAGAAGAAATTTTGCCCTTAATTAATTATTGATCTTTAGGATCAAACTAAACAATATGCCACAGTCTTCAAGAAAAGCCACAAAAAATATTTTTCAATTATTCCTCACCTCATTTTTCAAAAACCAAATTATGCGTTTCTAGCCACAACTACCACATAATTATAAAGAAGAAGTTAAAAAAGTAGCAGAAAATAATTATTTTTGCAGAGAGGAAATGTTTCGGAATTCCACTTACGTTTATAGTAGTTTAAAATTTCATAAAGTTTTATTTAAGTCAGTTTCATAAAAAATATGAGCAACAGTGTTTGCCAGCTCTTTTGCCATAAATAATTTTAAGATAGAGTAAATATCATAACGAGCTTATAACCAGGGAATATTCAATACTGCATGTTATAATACTTAAAAGATATTTAAATATGTATCTGTACCTATTCTAATATGATAGTATTTGGACATCTTTATTTAATGTTCATTTCTTGATTATTCCTTGTAACAACATGAATTTGTACGAACATCCGCAATCTACTAATTAATAATATTGTTGTGCTTACATTTCTTACAATTAGTACATAAATCTTTGGGGTTATGAATTTTTAACTCGCGTTTAATGTCATTAAAAGTAACTGTAAAATAATAAAATAAGTGTTGTACTAAACTAGAAGACTTTACAAACATAGTTGAGCAAAAGGGCATTAATAACGTAGAATGTCGTGGAAAAATGAAGTGAAGATGTTAAAAAACGCTCGAGTACTCAGAAGTTCAGAAAAAGTTATGTTTGAAGTATCAAGAAGTTTTCCGGGGCAACGACAATCCTTCAAAAACTAAAAGAAAGAAGTACTTATACACAGTAGTACCATCAAATAGGGTAACTTTGGCTACTTGTTGTAAACATTTCTACTTATCTTATGTGCAGCTTTTAAATATTTCTTATAAGCTAGTTACTTTACTATTTCTTTAAATCGTTGTATCATTTCATTTCAACACATTTCTTTTATGGGCACAAATCACAGCATTATTACGAGTAAACATTATAATTAAAATTTTATAATGTGGAAAAACACAAAAACAAGTTATTTAAAGTAGATTAAGATAATACCCTTAAGAAATACAAACGACAAATCATGATAAAATTCTAAAGAAATTACGAAGAAGATAATGATAAAATTAAAAAAGTAAAATTCCACTACTAAGAGCTTCCAATAATCAAAAGCACAATTATTTTTCTTAGATACTGAAATATTTCTCCCTGTAGAAAATATACATATGTATCGCTTTTTCTTTAACTTGTAATATTACACTTTATCATTTTTCTAATTTTCAAAACCCATTTCTCTATCTTCTAACCAACTGCATTTACAGGTTAGTACACTACGGCCAGCACATTTTTTCCTGGAAGAACATTGTGCAAACGAAAGTAAAAAGTACACCATAAGAAAGCTTGTGTTTTCTAAATTAAATAATTCGTACATATTTTATAATCTAGTTTTTACTTTTAAAATCTACTTCTGTGGTTAAAGTTACCCTACTTGACAATTGATAATACTATGTACAGGGTGGAGTCACCTAACGTCTGCACCTCAAATACCTTTGTTACTTTTAAAGATACGTTAAATGTCTTAAGGACGAAGTTGAATGGTTCAATAGAGCTTACACAATGCCAAAAATTTTTTGTTTTTTTTTTTGTCATTTTTTTTAGAGATATCAAGATCACCTCCATTTTTTTAAATAGAACCACCTCTTTTTAAACACCTACTATGATAGTCCCTTTCATTAGGAATTCGATGACCATTATTGTTCAAGGTCATTCAAGGTCACGGAGAGAGAAAATGTATTAGGATTTAAAATATAAACACGAAATACCTGTGTTTCACAAATGTTCGAAATAATGACCGTTTACGTCGATACATTATTGTAAACAGGCTCTGAAGCAATGTTGAACTGTGAGCTGATCTTGATATCTCTAAAAAAAAAAAAAATGAGAAAAAAAAACAAAAATTCTTTTGATATTGTATGAACTCCATTGAACCATTCAACTTTTTCTTTAAAACATTTGACGTGTATTTTAAAAAACAATAAAGATATTGAGGTGCAAACGTTAGGTGACTCACCCTCTATATGTATAGATACACAGTACTGCACAAAGTTAGTTTAACATCCAAATGACAAAGGCATTCACAGACCAACGCGATTTTTCTGCGGTGGCAGCGAATTCACGATGAATTCTTGATGACATCATCTTTGCATCAATAGCAATTTCTATATCTGTTTTCTCAATTCGCCACAAATTCGCTGCTGCTGCAGGAAATTCGCACTGGCTGTGAGAGCCTTAACAGAAATGCCTAAACATAAGAAAAAACTTTCTCCCCATTCATCGATACAAAAGTAGAAAAGCCTCAAAATAAATCATCGTCATCACAATCAGCAATAGAAGTAGGTAGAACTGGATGAAACAAAAATTGTATTAATATAACTGTCACTTGCTTTTCAAATTTTGTATAAATTGTGTATAAATTTGTAACTGAAATGACTTTATTTGAAACCAAATTTCCATTCTTACATGTAGGCTCCTAAGCGAATTTCAAGATATTACTCGTTAATGGCTAGGAGGAAAGGAATTACATAAAACGCTGCATTGGAGTTGTAATCAGATGCATTGGTAGCCTACTTTGGGAGTAGGTCTCGTCTTTACGATCCTCCCTGCCGGAGAAAGATACAACAGCACAGTCCTGAACATTTTTGGAGCTCTGCCACACATCGATCCTTCGATCGAGGCACGGTAAGGTCACACGTGAGGTCACTAAAGGGAAAGAGTCACTTTAACCTTTGTAATCTCAATGCAGAATATACGTCTATCTTAACATTAAATGATTTAACTTATCAATAATACGTCTTTTACCAAAATGTATTTTGTAGCAAACTGTACAGTCTCTTAATTGTACCTAATGTTTAACTTTTCATTAAAGGTCAACTTACGTTTCTAACTCTTGACTTACAAGATACGATGGAATAAGAAGTATATTAAAAGCAATACGATTTTGATAACTCTCTTACTACAACAAAAATCCAAACGTTTGCTCGTTATTTATTTACTCAGTAAACGGAGCAAAAACTCTTTAGCTGTTAACCAAAATTCACAAACCTCACCAAGTGCTCATTTGTCAAATCGATTAACGCCACAAAACAAAAGTATTTATACCTATTCACTTAATATAAAAAGTTAAACATCAATGAAGTTCTTTGGCGCTAAAATTTTTAAAAATTCAACAAGTGTAGTTGATCACTTTCACTTGCCAACAGCTCAGATGTCCTCAAAGGATTTAATAAAACCAAAATCTTCGGCAGAACTACTATTACAAAATCGTCAAAATATTTCTTACTTCCACGAAATAAAACTCGCCATTTAATCTTTACACAAGCAAAATGTAAAAGTGACTGAAATACGAGATAAACTGTTCCCTCAAACCGGTGAAGCACGTGTCTGCCAGTTTCCCTTTCCGTAAAGAAAGTGAAGCCTGAACCGAGGGAGGAGTAAAGGGGGGGAAGCGAAACAAAGCCACAATTTTCCGAAGATCCACCACGTGGTGGTCGAGAGGAGATTTACGGGTTCTAAGAACTCGTGGACGGAGCTGTCCTACATATTTTTCACGAGTACGTAGTTCTACATCTGGAAAGAACGTGTCGACCCGGCGCAGCGGTGCGATTCTGCTCACTCGACGATTCCTCTCTGCGGAATAGCCTATAGTGATCGCAGTTTCGCACGGTCGACAACCTGCACGCGTCCAACACATGTGTTCTTGGCCGTTTCAATTGCTTCGACCCGTGAAACAGACGCAGAAGTTCATTAACAACTCCTGTCTTATCTGATTCTTTTACTTTTCGAATGGCAAGTAGGTTGCGCAGAGGACGTGAGAAAATAAAACTTTCGATTTTTGCAGAAGAACCTTAATACACATCCAAATCCATTTTTTACCTTTTCAAAAATCGACTCTAATTAAAAGTTTGAAAATTATTTTTTCTCATTTATTTATGTCTTATTTTCGAATGAGAAGTTCAAACGAAACCATATTTTATGAATTAACGATTATTTCTGAATAAATTATTACAGCTTTTGGTAATTGGAAGAACATGATTCATCAAGAGTTACGCCCACTGTGTTTTTTCTCTCCAATGCGGGTCATAGACACAAAATGGGGGAAACGCTCCACCCACAAAAGCTAGTCTATGCTTTCTGATTGGTCAGGACTTTAATCTTAAAAGAATGCTTGACTTATGATGCAGCTTCTTTTAAACTTGACTTCTTTAGATAAAGTAAAATATGTAAAAAGAGAAAAAATGTTATCTAATCTAACATTCGAAATGAATTTTAGGAGTGGTGTGTGATCATTTCTCTCTCTACACTTTGCACATTCTCAGTTTGGCTCCTAATTATTCTCTAATTTTATTCGTTAATAATTTCTTTCATGGTTTCACAGAATATTCAGGTCTGCACTTTTTAAATCACCGCAGAATGAATTCTCGAGTCTCTACTGTAAAATGTATACCTTTGAAGTCGTGAATATTATACTTCTTTAACAAAGAGCAAGGGTCACTATTTGAAGATCCACGAAGTTATTGAATTTTTTAAAATAAAAAATAGAAGGTACCACCGATAATAATCTTGTCTCTCTTTCCTTGACCGGGCAAGCGTCTTTGGGACTTGTTAAAGCTGCCGAACCGCCACGAAATTAATTAGAAACGTCGTCATAAGTAATTCTCGTTGCACCGTCACGAAGCCTCTTTCATTTTCTTTCCTCGAGCGACGACTCTTCGAGTCTCGTGCTACCGACGAGGATAAAAATAGTTCATTTCTCTGTGGACCACTGCAAAGAGAACTTTAGATTTTTAAAGCTGAGTGTACACCTTTCTCCCTCCCTTTCTTTCTCTCTCTCCCTTTCACACCATTTCCTTATCCAGCCCCCTCGGTGGTTGTTTCGACGTGCAAAGCGTCGACTTCTCTTCATGAATTTCCCATTTTACCGTAGTCTCTTTCGAACGAATTCACCATTGTCTTCCCGCTCCCCTAAATCTCCATAGAGTTAATATGAAAACTAGTATCGCAGAGTATCTATCTCGATACTAGTTAATATGAAAACTAGTTAATATGAAAACTAGTATCGAGAAAGATACTCTGCGATACTAGTTTTCATATTATCACTACACAAACCGTTTTACATTTATTATCTAGGAGCTTCAAAGTACAACGCTGTTACGTTTGCATGACTGTAAAATACTGTTTACCATAACGATAAGAGTGTTCGTTTTCGTTATGCTAATTACCTCGGTCGAAGTTGCAAAAACTTTTTACTTGCAATGGCTGTTTGATAAATTTATCAAACGCAAGCATTTTCTAGAATATATACGTTTCTATGTAAATAAAAATTGTGGTTTACAAAAAGTAGATTATCATTTGATAGGAAATTTGAAAAACTTAAGAACATATTACGATTAGATAGCAACTACGTTTGAATCAGAGTCATATCAGACTTATTCACAAACGTTATTTTTGTGATTGTAAAGCACACTTTTATGTTCGAGGAGGTGACGTTAGAAATTCTTAATCCTAATTCTGCGTTACAGATTTGTGTTTTATTATATTCCCATTTCTTTAATGAAAAGTTTCTGCGTTGAATGCAAATTCTATTTTTTAGATTTCACTTAAGATGTAAACTCAAATTTTCTAAAAATATAACTTACAGACAATTTACAGATTTATATCTGAGACTGTTTACACAAAAGAACCATTCTCACTCAAAAAAAAAAAGCCAATCAGAATTTTCTATGAACTCTATGGTAAATTTTCTACTTTTGTCTCCTAACTGCAATATATATTTTATAAATACTGTCGTTTTCAAAAATGATTTAATTATTAACACCGAAACTATCACAGCGGTCAAGATGACTTGTATGATTATTTCTTATAAACATTTTATTCTATAAAGACATTATACTTTTCCTCTTTTAATATTACTAAAACTAAAGAAGTATGTAACTGACAAGTATAAAGAAATATGTTCCTATAAATTATATATTTTGTCAAAGACCTGCTATTTTGACACTCTAATAAAACTAAATAGATGTAGCGTTAGTTTCGGTAGTTCTAGTGTTGTAAAAGGTACTACCATCTGTCACGAATATTCGATCCTTCATTTACTATGAGTTTCCATGGTTATTTTCAAATTAGTCTTCCAACTAATTTTGAAACTCTATCCAATGAATCCTATTCTTTCAGATCACAACAGAAAACAAGAAACGCCATTCCTCATAAAATGACCTGATAACTATCAGTTACGAAAAGCAGATCTTTAATATTCCATCTATTTTTACCCGTCTGCTCGTAGAACGATCAATTGAGCCGCAATGAAGCATACCACCGATAAAATTGCCATTTAGAACTTTAAAGCAGGCGCCTCGAGACTTTCGGTCTGAGCCATGTCGATACGATGGAGCAACCACGTAACAATTCCCCATTGTGGAAAAAAGTTGACATTGAATGCACCGACACAGAGGGGAGCAAAAAATAAAGATAAAAGGGACGAATGTGTGTCAAATTTCTCCGAGTTTCCAATCGTGGACGGGGCAATTACGAAGCGTTGGATATATTTGGCGTGACCGGTTAACCTCGGCTGCGCAACTTGCACAATATTGCGACCGAAAGCGTGCAACTCTTTCCACACGCGAACCTTTAATCTACAGTCGTTAGGTACTACCTTTCTCGATTCTCTACCGTCTAAATAGATCTCTAATTATCTGTCAGTAGATATGGTGTTTGTATCACTGACTCTTTGAATTCAAAAATCACAATACTGTGATTAGTTGATATTTTCTCTAACTACTAATCTACATCGATATTAGTCTACATATTGTTTAAGCAACCTAAAAACTCAGGTAAACGCATCTTTTAAAGTGTTGGAGTCATAGAGTTATTATACAGATTTATTAAAAATTCGCAATGGAATCATTATTTGATCAGTTCAATGATTCAGGTAGTCTAGCTTCTAACTCCTGACAATGGATGCATATTATATCTATGTATGTACTTGGATTAAGGAAGCTTAGCAGTAAAACATTACGATTTTTAATAAAACAAAAATCTCGAAGGTGTAAAAACTCTAATAGTATTTATTGTTGAAATAGCCCGGATAAGTACTCAGGTCAATAACTTGTCTGATGTATAGAGGTCACTGAATTGATGAATTAATTCAAACTTCACGCTGGATGATCACTAGCACTTATATACTTCGCTACAATTATTTCTAAAACATCGGCAAATTTTTTTAGTAACCTAGTATTACTCTTAGCTAAACAGTTCAGTGACCTTGGCATCTTAGTTAATCATTTTTTACTATGAATAAATTATTTACTTGGATTACTAAGATGTTAAAGTTAAATATCACAAGTGTTGGTAAGATAAAACATCTGATATGTCTAGAAACTAGATTACTGTTGAAGCATCCCAGGTACTCAGGTCAATAACTCTTCTAAAGAATGGAGGTCACTGAATTAATATATTAATTTAAAGTTCACGCTGAACGATCACTATTTTCTGTAATTTCTGAAACATTTGTACATTTTATAAAAACCTAGAATTACTATTATCGAACAAGTTTAATAATCTAAACATCTTGTTCAGTATAGTAACAATCAAAATATCTTCATTTTTTAACAAATATTGACAGATCATTTTCATTTTCATAAAAATCTAGTAATTGGAATATTACTACTCCTAAAAACACTTAAAACCACTATTACCAAAATAGTTCAATAATCTAGGCTTTTTTGCTTCTTGTACCTAACAATGCGTATAGTATCTTCTTCAATCAAAATGTCACAACTTATTATCACAAATTTTTTATATTTCGTTTATATTCTTCTTCTCAACAAACAAATTTGTTAAACTTAGAAATATTATTACTCCTAAATACCTATTACTATTATCCATGTGTTCAAACACAAAAGTATTGTTACAGGTCATCAATTCACTCAATGTATTCAGGTCACTAAATTTCTATCGTTTTTCAAAACTCACTGGGTAATCAAAACTCCTCATGCATACAGAATTACACGCAGCTACAAAATCGCACACCTGCAAGGAACGTGACATAAATTCAAGAAAGTACCTAAATTTTCCAGGAGGAACATAAAACTGTTTGTGAGCATTAAACAAAATAAATTACTAGGCAAAATAATATACTTTGAAAAATTAAATTTTAGGAAAAAATGGTAAAATTCATGTTCATTTTCTAATCCACAACCTTTCATAATCCTCCGTCACTAGTATCGAACAATTTTTATGAGTTTTTAATTCACATACAACTGAATACTGTCGAATTTTTTCTGTTGCTTTCAAAGAGCAGTTATTAGATTTGTTGACAATCAACAGAAGTATGTTCACGAAACCCCTTTATGGTTTTAACTCAAATACTGAGTGTTTTGAGTTGTGTCACTATCCTCACGGGTGTGCGATAATTTCTTTTCATGAACTTGCAAGTATTCATCGAAGCCTAGAAAGACTAGAAACTCATTCATCCATAAAGACCTATAACCTTATATCAGCTTAATATCTAGGTAATATTAAAGTGTAAGGTTTGCATAATTGAAACGTTGTGCTGTTCCAGCTTTCCAAGCCAAGTTACTCCAATTTTTCAAGTATTAGAATTGAATAGTGCAACCCTTACTTAGGATGCTAGGTTTCATACAAGCTGCGAATTACATTTGCCCAGAGGATGTTAGCTAGATGCGAGCAGTGACTTCTAAATATGGCGCGTTCACGCCTGTCTGCATTCACAACCCCATACACCGACCTTAAGATTTCTCATAAAGCAAAGTGAGCAAGGTTCAATGCGCGTATATCGTCCAATCTGAAAGCGAAAAATCGCAGAAGTCGTTCCCACAGATTGACTCAGACGGACGCAACCGTAATCCGTGTCCCTGGCATGTGCATACTGTTGCAAATACAATTAATCATTTTGCGGAAGGCACAATGGAACACTAGCATTGGACGCCTGGTATCCCATGTTATTAATAACCGAAAACAATGGATGGTCAGTCTGTGCCCAGGGATGGTTCTACCATTACCTAGGTGATCGCCTAGGGGCGCTAACCTAACTCATAAACAAAGATAAGATAGATTCTTAAATCTTTTCGATCTGCAATTCTAGCAAAATACTGTTTAATTTAATATGAAATAAATATTTCATTATTATCAATAAATATATTTAGTATTTTAATTTAATTTGTGTATAGAGGCGCTTCAATCTTCCCTGGAAGCGTTAGCTACTCTTGCACCAGCTCTGTCTAAACCAGGAACGAACTTTTTATACTCAGGAATACCTTTATGCAAGCTCCGAGGCACACTAAACCTTCGCCGAACCAACCACTGTAGATTTTATGACCTGGGCGAGGGATCTACCTGATGAACGTAAACGGTGGATACTGCTCCAGGATCCTATTCTACGAATTCACAGGTCCTCCCTAGAATAGGTGCACTTCTAGGTAAAGAGAAAATGGAGATATTTCCACTAGTAGTTTATTATTCGCAAGCCTCGTTTATATTTGAAGCTTTTTACATAAAAATTCATTTTCTTTCTAAGTAACTTGGAAGATTTCTTTTTTTTTTTATTCTTTTATGAATTTTTACGTTGCATCAACTGCATACTGTGGTTATTAGCGATGGCTGCTATAGTTAGGAATAGCGTGATGATTTACTAGAGAGCAAAGAATGTTTCTGTACCTGAGAGCCAACCTGACCCAAGTCTTTTTTACTTATTTAGTCTTTTTTAACTTATACGATTAATCATTTCTTAACATAGTACTTCTGATACTATCAACATAATAATCGTAACTGAAATAGATTCCTATTACGCTAATAAAATGAAGAAAGCAGTAAGATGCTGTATAAAATTTGATTTTAGAAAAAATGGATTTGAGTCAGTCTGGCTCTCAAATATTAGGAAAGAAATAACTTGAGATACTTGCTTACTATCAAAGATTACTGTGTAGGGTTGGTTTTATTTGAAATTTTGTACGAGGGTTTGCATATTTAAAATTGTTTAGAAGAAATGTTCTACTGTTATTTAGAAGTTACAAATTTTAATATCATACATTGGAGAGTCGATTTTGGAAATTAGATAGGAATGTATTAATTTTGTCACTACTATTGAGTACTACTTTAGACGATTTTTAAAAAGAAAAATGAACATTTAGTATTTTTTGTGAATTTTATAGTTATTTACCATTGCTGCTAGAGAACATATCTGCAATATCTTTGTATCTTGAAAGATACAAATTCTTCAAATTCTTAGGAAAATGACAAAGGATCTTGAAAATCAAAGAACATAACCTCAGTTGTACTCAGCAGTCGAAGAAATAATATAAATTTTGAATGTATAGAACATATTTCCCTTGACTTTTAGAGTATCCCCCATTACAGTTCATTGCTGTATTCGCTATACATATCTTAAAATTATAATAACAAACAAGTTTTGCCTGTCATGTACAGTCATTCATATTTCTGGAAAGACTACAATGGATTATATGACATGACTTGACCTTTGAAACGTATCACTCACTCTAAACTCATCAGTTTATTCTTTCTCCAGATTCTTGTTTTGAAAAATTATTTCGAACGATAACTGAATGGTAATTCCCTACATTGAAATTGATTTTATCATTTCCTGGAAAGTGAGACAACAGTGGTGTTAATATTTCCTAAACACGTTACGTCGCATCGATTGTTCGAGTACCACGATTTCAGATAACGCCGCGCGATTTAATGATCGACCCAATTTCGGAGACGAATTACAATATGGCATAAGAGGTTTCCTGTGTTCTCACGACTCAACAATCAATAGAAACGGCGTGCTGCATCAAGGTTAATTATCGAGTCCGAGTATTAGTCACTGTTATCTGTGAAAAATACACCGCGTGTTGTTCTTCTACTTCAGTTATCGTTCTAGTGTTTAGACAACAGAGGTGTCTAGCTTGTCACTGGTAGATACCAACGTAATAATACAAAACGATGGTGTCATGTTGAATCACCTTCTTGAAACAGTATTCACGGAAAAACTGACGAATCAATGAATGAAAATTTCATAGAATTGAGAAATTTGCTGTTGCATTAAAACTTTGTTTATTAATGAGGACACTGCTCGTTTAAAATTTGAATAATATTTCGCTGACAATGTTGTAAATACAACAGTGGTCATTGAAATTGCAGCATCTTACAAATATCAATGTTTTTGGTTTAACTGTCACATAAGAAGTACATAATCGTCTTTGTTATTTGTCATTAATCAAATTTCCTTTTTGATACTTGTAATTTTCATTTATGTATATAGCAATTTTGATCACATCAGGTACATTCATAACTGAAGCGTTCGTATGGAAAGTAATACATACATAGTTCTATGTGATAAATACACTTTTTTAAACAAAAAGGCAAAATTTTTCAATTTTTACACTTATACTATTTTTTAGCGAATATTGCAATTTTATTGACCACTACTGTAGGTGAATTCCTCCGTTGTGAAAAGTTTATTGCACATCAAGAAATGTTAATAATTAATTTTTCCCGTTAAATTATCATTCATATTTGAATATTTTTTGTTAAAGCAAAGTAATCTTATAATTGCAATTAGTATATTGCACTGCTTCAAAGTCGATTATTATGCAAGAGAACATTTCTCATCTGGAAAGCACAATGTGCATTCTTTCACGTTGTTCCAACATTTATGTAATTAAAAACATTCACTGGATACGCATAATTCCTCCCAAAGCGCGTAATTATGTAACATAATAATCGCTGCGATGAAGTTTGGCCAAGGAAACTGGCGGCAAACAACTTTCCTTTATCAGAAATTTCATGCTCATTATATCGTTATATTGTAAAAGTTCCTTACAACGAATGGAGCAATGAATTAATAATTTCACTGATAGTGAACAATGTGAGACAGTAGAAATAAAAGTTTTCAGATAATTATGTTGGAAACAGTTCTTTCTATCGAAGAGGTAACAAATTAATTTGAAATGTTCCAAGTTTGTAATATTTCCACAATAAATCCTCGTGTATGGCGAACTTGTTCGATATCAGTTACGAAAATTAATTAAAAACAGTAAATAACAAATTCCAATGATAACGAACTTGCTACTTCGTTAAAATTTAATACAACAGTTCCATTGATACAGACAATTTATTTGTAAATGAAAATGAATGGTTAATCATTATTTTCAGCAAATAATGCAGCGTAGTTTTGTAAATATTTTACTTACTGATTGCAAATTGGAGTAGTTTTAACGAATACACAGGATGGTACGTAAAAAGGGATTTGAAGAATTAGGTCTAGATGATTATAGCACTTAACAAGAAGAATGAAAAGTGTTTATGGTTCAACTTTATGGTTTCAAATTTTAAACTATTCTAATGTTTTATCATCTGTCTGCTTTCCTATGATACGCAAGAATTATTAGAATTTTAGATATTGTCATATCATGTATACTGTAGAATTAACAAATTTATTTTCATTATGATTAAATGTAATAGTAACGAAATATGTACCATTATTTTTATAAGAATGACGTTATTTTCATTTCTAAATGTTATTTTAAATTTCACGCCTTGAAAGACGCTCCATATCGAGTAAAAAAGTTTAACATCTTTTTCACGATTCCAAAATACGAATAACCAATTATAGAATGGAAATATGTACTTGAATTTCTAGAATGTTTTAAATGCGACACAAATAGATTCGACTTCGTTTTTACAGAACACAAATATAATACAAGGTGTTAGATAAATCGTAATGCAGACGATAAGATGATCCGTTATAAAAACAATACATGAGTAATATAGAACTGTTTTATTACTCATCCAGTTATGGAGAATAACTTCGAACATGAAATTGTAATGCAACACGATTAAATTAAATTAAATGAAACCAGTCAAATATTAAACTGATAATATTGTCGATTTGTTTCATAAATTAATATGAAGTTATTGCTTTCAGTTATAAGAAGTAAGTAGGTAATCATATTATAAAAATTAAAATTACCAAAAGGATTATTTAGCAGATATGTTGTAAACAAAATTGTATTCTGCGTATTACCTTATTTCTAATTAATCGTAATGTTTTAATTTCTAAGTTATTTAAAAGTAAAATAATTCTTTTTTCTAATTACTCCAGATTTCTTATTTTTCCAGGACAAAGATAAAGCATCGACCAAAAATTCATATTCATTTGTTCATTTTTATTTATGTTGTACTGTACTATTTTTACGTGAAAAATAATTTTTCTAGAAAATAATCAAGCAATCAAAAACTTTATTCTACATTTCTTATTTATGACTTCTATAAAGAATCATCTAGAAAAGTCGACTAAGGCTCATTCAACAGCTTATAAAGACCTAATATACTTTTGCCATACCTAACGTAGGATTTTACAGGCCAATAAACTTCTACATAAATTACGTGGAAGCTAATACATAACACAACATCGCGAGTAATAAACTGATAGCCTCGAAAACGTGAAATGAACTGCACGAGGGTTCAAGTAACACTCGTGCGACCGTAGCAGTGTCTTCAAAAGGCGATACATACTTCGAGGTGTCGATACGTAGCACGTGAAAGACGTCAACAAAAAAACCTCACTGATACATTATTAATACAGCATTGCGTTTTCACATTTCACCGATACGCGTAATAGCAAGCAAAGAATGCTTTATAAAACAATTTAAAACACGGAAACTTCAATGACATCGGCACGTACACAGTCCCTCTAACAAAACTGATGGTTTCCCTTCGTTTCCTTCAAACTCTAAACTCTCATACGCAAATTTCTCCCAACAACATCGCGTCTGTTTACATTTTTACAGAAACCAAACGCAAACTCCATAAATTCGTGTCACATTCAGTATCCACAAGCTCAATCTCAAATAGAAATATTCCCCTTCTCCCTGCAACTGAGCCAAACTCGAATTCGTCCAAATACGACTTACGTAGTTCTGGCCTGGCAAGCATAGAATTCGTCGGTCGAACGACCCCGCGCGAGAACGTACGAAAACCGACGAAACGCAGGAAGAGGTAGAGAGAGACGAAAGAGAGTATAAATACCTGTCATCGTGAAGACGTTTCAGGTCGGTCATCTCGCGCTCAAACTTGAACTTTGACACCTCGCAGAGCAAGGCGTCGCGTTCGCCGATGACCTCGTTGAGCTCACGCTGCAATCTCTCGATCTCTGCATACTGCCGGCTGATCAGTTGATTCTTCTCCTCGAGGATGCTCTCAACGTCGGGGTCCAGCAGACCGGCCGGGTCACCGACACTGCCCAGTACCGCGCTCATACCGTTTGTTTACTTTCACTGAGAGGCCGCGCGGTCGCGCACACACGCACTCACGCACACACGTTTTCGGTGCTGTCTCTCGTATTCGGTGGCTGGCTCGCTCGCAGAGAATCGCTTTTCTTTTTATTTTTTTCTCTCTCTCAGCGGTCAGCGGGATCACGAATGGCACGCGCGTCGTCCATCAGCACGCGGCGCACGCAACAACGCCCTCGGCCCCATACTAACGCGAATACCACACAGAACCGAACGGTTTGCCCGCGGAAAGTCGACGAAAATCCATGCAACGATGCAACACCGTTTCATCGCGTACTCGCCATCTTGCGTCTCGTGCCACCTCTCGCGCTCCTGCCAGTCCCGATTCACGACCGTTCCTGTTCCAATTCCACTGGATCGTTTGTCCAGATATACTTCGCCGGCCGCGCATGCGCGGCAAACTGGACCTGGAGCGGCCGCTTGGCGGCAGCGCCGAATCAGAGCCATCTTGACGCCGAGCGGAGAAACTGTTCGTATTCTCGCGTGCGTTTTGTATGGTGTCAATAAATGGGATAAGGACGTTTCATTTTCTTTTCAATTTGTTTCGAGCTACTGATTCGGAAGATTAGAGAACAGTGTTTCTGTTTTTTCGATGATAAACGTAATAAAGCAGTCGAGGAAGTGAGTATTATGTAAAGTTGTTTTTCAGGGCGGTACTTTGTCCCACTTTGTTTCCCTTTTCGCTGCAGTGGGAGAAACGCTCCGCCTTCGCGAGCAATTTCAAACGATCTGATTGGCGAACAGTTTAATAGCTTTACGAACGGCGAATAGCATGCTTGTTTTCAAACTTTCTACATTCTTTCTTCGATAATGAGGATTCTTATTTTTTTTATACTATCAAATTTGCTGACTTATTCATTTTTTTAAGAAGTATTGTGCACATGTAGTTGTATAACAAACTTTTAAATTAAAATGTTTTAGTAAAAAGTAAATGTGAATTTTTTATATTTTTGTCCTATACGTATCATCATGCAAACTCAACGATTTCCAAAATAACATAGTATTTTACCATAAACCTTCCTTCCTTTTTACCTTCGAAACAAAATTTTTATCTTAAAGGTTAACAATTCTTTACAGTTAATAATCAGTACGTAAGAAATTAAATTAATATTAGAATAAATTTCAAATTGTACTATCATAGCAAAGTTTCCATTATTCTACATATTTACGAAAAATTTGCGAAAATTTCGCAATACCATCTGAGCAAAGCACGCGTTCTCCGCATTGCAAAAATAGGTTATCTTTCTACGTCGCGTTTCACTTCGTACTCGTACTTTCGTCCTGGCAGGGGCCTGGTTCACGTTTCGCTCGTGGAACGTAGGAAGAGAAATATCGTTGCTTCATTATAATAAATCGACGTTATTTTTTCTCGCGTCCCATTGCTGCGTGGGTGAAAGGACAAAAATCAAGGACGACGGATTATTCGCGACAAGAGATCGACAACCGAAGAAAAGGGACACCACCGACTGTCTTTTATCAAGAGCGACCTTTAAATACATACGTCGCAAGCACGCGATAGGAAGATAACAGATTTTACGGCGTACACACAGGATAAAATCGTTGTATACTCGAGGAAAGAGAATGACAGTGCGCTCAGGACAGGTTCGAATTGCTACGAGTAATGTGAAACATATTTTCTCCGGAGTGATGTTTAGGTTATCTGATTGGATTATCAGCGAAATCGGCACACGATGAAGTACCATGGATATTTATCGCGACAAACTTTCTAATTTCGCGGCCCATTTTTGTCTGACAGAACTTTTACAAGATCTTCTCGAACGTAGCTGATGCGTTCGTGACAATGAATGCGGCGTGGATGACTTGAGTCAGGTTAAGTCATTCCCTAAAGTGTTGACCGCATTGTTGCCTTCGCAAAATTTTTGCGAAAATTTTATGAACGGAATATTTTTCGTCTCACAACTCCTTGATTAATTTGAAAATTTGTTGCTGTATAAGGAAGAGAATTTAAATTTAATCTATCTTTGAATATAAAAAAAATCTTTAAAAGAAACAAACAAATACAAAAAAATGTAGTGAAACGATAAATTTGAAGTGTTGATCTGAACGAAATGTTCAAATTCTGATGATCATGATATTATCAACTGCTTCATTGTTATAATTTTTCCTTGAGAAGTAAAACCTGTTATACACAGTTTGTTGACTTAGATTGATTTTAAAATTAGTTTACACGATGGATACAACTTTGTTATAATAGATTAATATCAATCACAAGAACTATTTCTTTCTATTAAATAAGAATTGAAAGCAATAAAAGGTTTATTCTTCCAAGTCTGGTGCTGTTAGAATAATAATAATTGTATATTGTTTGTTTGATAATATTTTCCATAATGATTTATATTTATTTTAAAATATTGTAAAGATATTAAAAGGAACTCGTACTTTTAAATGTAAAAGTTTTAATCATTGCTATATTTATTTCTTAAATCAGTATAAGTTTATTTTATGAGAATACTACAAATAAAATCTTCAGTATCGTTTGGTATTAAAATCTTATATATTTAACAGCTGATATTATGTTCTTGGAGACCTATGATCTTATTGTATTTATATCAAAAGTTATGTTACTTACACTTAAAAACAAATCATGACGAGTAAAAAATAACAAATGTTAAGCTGTGATGTTATGTGGTGTATTTTAAACATAGTGTTCGTGCCATTCCTTTCATATGCAAGACATTGGCCACAGTTAATGTCTCATGAACATGCTCATGAGAATTATAGAAATTTAGGACCTCCCTAGAAAAAGTTGCTTTTTAGTTAAAATTTGGGTAACACATACCACAGAAATTTACTTCAATCATGACAGATATTACTCTTCAAGACTTACAAAAACTTCTCATATACTTCTCAAAAAATACGTACAGGGCAAAGGATGCAGATAGCACGGTAATTTTTTATTTATGTATCATTATAATTGAATACCAAATTTTATAATATTAAAGATGTTTTTCTTTTAGAGTCAAGCAATTATGCAAAGATGCCTACTGCTCACTGATTTAGACTATACTCATTCTATAATAAATAATAATGGAGGTGATCTCAGCGCACACTATCCCAGCCATCTTATTATTTTAGAATATGAGAAGTATAGAAACCCAAACATGTGTGATACACCACCACCACTGCCACGCACAACAGAAACTATATACGAGAGCATGTATGACCCTAATAAATTAAAGGAATTGATAAAAAGTGCTAGATTTGCCAGGTGTCGTTCGAGATTTCCACTGCCAGTAATACTGTATAAAGGTAGACATGTATGCAGATCAGCTACATTGTCTGGAGGACCAGAAATTTATGGTAGATCTGGACTAGATTATTTATTTGCTGGTAGTGAAGGAATAGTCTCTATTCAACAACAAGTAGATGAAGCTCGTGGTGGTGATTCTGTACTTAGTGACTGGCAATTATTTGATAAAGTTAGACATCAAGACATCAAACTCCTGAAGACGCTTAATGTAGGAACAATTATCGATTTCATGGTTGAAAAGAAAAAAGTCAAGTTTGGAATGAAGTAAGTAAATAATTTTTAATAGTATTTCTTTCTGCATGTGTCTGACAACATTAGTGACTCTGAATAAATTTGTTCTAAAACATTATTTCAGTTTTTCTTTACGCATTAAATAATGATCCTATTAATAATAATACTATTTGATATTAGCAAAAATGGTATAGTTATTTATTTAAAACTTTTCAGTTCTTTTTACTTTTTTATTTCCAGAAATTTTAAATTTTAAATATATTGTCCAGATTTTTTACGTTTATAAACATTGTATAATAAAATGAAGAAAAACTATAAAATAATTATTCAAATAGTTTTTGGATTCTTCACAGATTCAGTGAAATTTCATATTAGTTAATAGCATGATCAGTTTTTTTTATTTTATGAATCCACTTTTAGAGGACCTTAAACAGCTGATCTTTTGTTCGGTACTCAGCGTGACTTCATCGGAGAAAGTAGACAAAGAGAAGAGGTACTCAGACTTCACCTTGATTTCACTGCCGTATCCTGGATGCGAATTCTTCAAGGAGTTTAGAGAGAACGATTACCTGGCTAAGGGTTTAGTGTTTGATTGGTCTCAGACTCACGTAGATGCACAAATAGGTGTCCCAGAGGATTCAATTTCTACCCAGTTACGAATCAATTGGGAACAGTATCAAGTCTGGGATCTAGTCAAGCTTACTCAAAATTATTTAAAACTGATATTAAGATATTTAAGTGATAGCAGTAGTGGAATATTGATACATTGTATCTCAGGTACCTATATTTATTAATGAATCTAATAGATATTTAGAGTAACTAATGAATACTATTTTACAGGTTGGGATCGTACACCGTTATTTATTTCGTTATTGAGAATAAGCTTATGGGCTGATGGTGTAATACACACGTCACTAAATGCGTATCAGATTCTCTATTATACAATAGCATATGACTGGATGTTATTTGGTCATGATTTGGAGGACCGATTAAGCAAAGGAGAAGAAATATTCTTTTTTTGTTTTTATTTTCTGAAACATATTCATGATGAAGAGTTTAGCATTCATTCACGTCACAACAGATCTAGGCATGCAGTTCTACGCAATGACAGTGACTCACAGTTAGATAATGTAATGTTTGATAGTGAATCGGTAGTGACGCTGAGTTCAGTCAGTTCTAACTTAAGTCTGAATAGTTGGTGTAGCTCTGTTAGTCAAAATAGCAGAGATAGTCAAGATAATAATCCACCAGCGGTGTTTCATTGTGCTTCCACGGAAAGTCAAGACGATTGTCACAGTAATGGGTATGTTCATTTTCAGTGAATCAGTTTTTTTATTCATATTTAAGTAATCAGTTCTTCATATTAATTCATTTTACAGGAATGTTGTACCATGGTCATTTTATCCTTCTCCAAATAAAGAAGGCATGGCTCATGGGTCAAGATCACCCCTCCCTGCGAATAGGACTTCTCCTGTGGCAGTTCCTGTACCCGGACGTCTTCGACAACGAAACGAATCGTCATCGTCTGGCGGTTCTTGGCAGATGATATCGGGAACCGGAAGTCTACGCGGTTCTACAACTGCCAATGCTCCGCTCACGGACGGTTTAACGTCTTCTAGTTTAGTTTGCAAACCCCTTTGTGAAACTTGTACAGGACATGCATCTCAAGAGTCAAGCACAACCATCATTGAAGATGAAGCATGCGCGTCATTAGCGCAGTAAGTACCAGATGTGTGATGTCATTTTTATGAAATGTATATTAAAATTCGTTTCTACAGTTATTACAGTTGGTAAAATTTTATATACTTTGTAATTTGTTCTAGATCTCGCAGAGAAAAATTACAATGCCTGAGAAGAATATTTTATAATGCTTATAGTCATACAGTTGGGTTTCGAATGAAAGATAATTCAGAATCGAGTGGTTTTGGACAATTGCTCGGTAATTTTGCAGAGAAAGTAGGAATTCTTTCAGTTCAGCGCACATCTTTGTGACTATAACACGTCATTTAACTTCTTGCAATCATGAGTTCAATTGTTATTGATTCCTTTATTCGATTGAGAATTTTATAAAGCGCCATGCAATGAAAATGATATAATTGTACATTATCGTTTATGTGAATAACACATTGTTATACCAGAAACGGCGTGTATACGCATGTCATAAATAAAAAACTTGATATTTTTGTATATATATATATATATATTTACATGTATATATGTATGTAAGTACTGGTATGTCATTTGCTTTACAGTTTATCACACCTGTATTTGTTACTACCATCTGTATGAAATTATTACTAGCACAGATGTGTAGTAATTAATGTTTGAACAAAAATTATAAATATGTTGAAACATATAAAAAAATAACTCTAGTGAATTATTTACCCTTAACTTACTGTTTGGTCAAATGAAACAGAAACAACTTTTGTGTGTTTGTTTCATAATGTATCTTTTGATTATCTAAAATTTACAAATTCATTATATATACAATTCTAGAGGGTGCAACATGTGTTCTGCATACAGGACATTGAGGTTTAGAATTTAGCCAATCCGTAAGGCAAAACCAGCAAAATAAATGACCACAGGGTGTAGTAGTATTTGGCACATTCTCAAGACACAACTGACATGTGTTTTTAGTGTGTTTTTCATCCAATGCTGTATACTTGTTATTCTGATCTTTACTGTTGCTGTTTTGCCAAATTTTTAATGCGCATTGTACAAGTGTTGCAATTCCTAGTAACCTTAATCCCCAACTAATACTATCAGTTGGACGATGACCATATACCTTCAAATTTCAATGAGAAAGTAATAAAAGGTGAATTGATTAAACTTCAGAAGAACTTTATAGAAACATTAAATGAAAATTACCTTCGCATAATCTATTCCTGTTAATCTTTTACCTAAACTATAATATCGACCAAATATATAGAATAATCCTTTATGCACTAATATAAGAATAGGTATCATACTACACATATTTGGTATAAATACATTGAAAAATCTGACAGCTTCTGGGGTCAATTTACTCTGGGGATGGTTAACTAATAATTGTAATCTTTTTAACATTTTCAATAATGCAGCTTCTCCAAAACATTCCAAAATTACAGACATTATCCTTGCCTACAAATAATATATAAATATCAAACATTGATGAAACATCCCTATACATTTCATAATACTAGTGCAAACACGTACAAACACTGATGGAACTTTACGAGCTTCCAAATTGGCTTGTACAATTCCAGTATATTCTTCCCCTAAAGTTTGATTCCCCATTCCCGAAGTGACAAAGAAATAGATTAACTTAAATGGAATGTCAGAGTAGACAAAAGGCAAGAAACCTCTTTGTCTTCCAACTATTTGTAGTAGATCTATAATTTTGTCTCGTAACTGCGTTATAAAATCATCGTCTCTTTGATGCGATCGTAAAATTTCTGCAGGACTTGCACTTTTCAATTTTCGATGTTTTTTGGTTATTTCCATTTCGAAAAACTACTTTTTCTCCTAAGTGTCTAATTGTAATAATCTAAGTGTAAAATTATGTATACTTTCGTAGTAAACTGAACCCAAAATGCACGATCTCAAACATAAAACGTTACAAAATTATAAAGATTCAAGGTAGATGAATATTCATAAACAGAACTTTTCAATAATTCGAACATAACCTCAAATATTGTAATAAATTTTATCACAATTCTACTTGTCGACTTTTAACATTACACCACACAAAAACAACAAGTATTTACTATCTGATGAATCTAAAGAAGTTAAGAAACCGTACAAAGGTTAGAATTAAAATAAGGCGCCAAAGTTCTTTAGGTAACAACATGACACTGCTTTATGCGCAAATGCGATTTAAACTTTCTACAGATTTTATTAGAAGCAATTATTAAAAATAATTTCCTTCTATTTCGTCTTTCATGTATTATTAAATATTTTTGTAGAATACTTTATTTGATATTTTTTCGAATTTATTTTCTTTCTTAAGGAAATATTTGTGGAAATAATAATTATTATGGATGAAATTAAAAAGTGGTGTAATATTTGGCATTACAACTCAAAGATGAATTTTTAAAAATATATGAAAAAATATTTAATATTTTTATTATTAACTTATTTAACTTATTTAGTTAACATTAAATAACGTTTAAACGTATAAATTATATACACTACTTTCTATCCTATTGCATTACTGTTTAACAAGATTCGTTTTCAAACAGTTTTTAACCAATGTTCATAGTAAGGACTGTTTCATTTATTCTGCATTTTATCTTAACTTACAATTACAATCATTTTAAAAGCCGTTTCAAACTATTAAAATTGCCATAACTATCGAATGTCAAACAATAAAATTCAAATACATTACGTCATCCATAATCGATTATAGTTTCTAGTATCGATTATGTACAATCTACTCGGATGTATAGTTCACTCTCTATAAACTCACCTTTAATTTTACATTTTTAAATTGAAATTAAAGATCTTCCAAAACTCTACCTTAACTTCCTAAGCTTATTCTTAATACTAAGCGTGAGATTATAAAATTATATACATAGTATAGTAATATAATATATATAGTAGACTATTGTAGTAATATATATATATACAGTAAACTATAGTCTACTTATTTTACAATCCACACTAAAGTCTAAAAAAAATAAACTCTACCCCTCGCTTCGCCCCTTAATCCACCACCTAATGCCTAATACTCTACCCTTACCTGGCTAAATAATTTTTCAGTATCTTTTACTCTTATTTTTCTTGCGAACTAGACTTTCACCGTCATTGCAGGCGCGATAAGAAAAAGAAAATAAGTAAAACATATACGTCCCACTGGTCACGAAATGTTTAAGAATCGGAGTATCTTCGAAAAAAGGTAAATTTTCACGCACCAATCTAATGTTATCGCACCTATCGCCGGCTAGCGAGAAATGGCGATGGCAGGGGTCCAGTCGGTAAAGCAGTCGCGTGTCGCAATCGTCGCATCGAGCGCGCCACCAGCAGCTCAGCGAGCGCATAACCACAGGCAGAGGGCGAAGCGGTGAGCGAGCAGAGAGGCATCGCCCTAGATAACGGTAGAATCGTGGGCTCGCGTTGGGCTGGTTTTCGCGAGAGCGCTACGAATCTAATCGAGGGAGCGAACGCGCCGTGCGAGCTTCGTTTTCGCGCAAGGAGAATAAGCGTCTCTCGCGGACCGAGCTCGTTCCCCGGGTGGTCGGTTGTGGCCGCCTTCCGAGCCCAGTGAGTATCCCGCTGTTCGGAGGCGATCGAGAGAGGAGACCCGTGGCCTCCGAGGAGCTCTCTTTGGTGCACCCGCGCCGCGCCGCGCGACACTCGGATCAAGTGCGGAATTCCTCGGCCAGTGACACGTTCGTATTCCTTCGTTCCCCGTCTCGTGTCCGCCGTGCACCGGATCCTCCCCTTGACGTTCGATGTGTCCGCCACGCCGACGGGACGACGAGCCGAGCACAGCGATAGGAAGCGAGTAATCGCCGGAGAGAATCTCTTGGATAGATTGGGATACGGTGGGCCGTGGACGAGGACGGCAGGAGGGAGCGAGATACGGACAGTGAGGCGAACCAGTGCTCAAGAGGGATAGAGAGGGACGGGTAGAGTGCGCGACTAGAGGGCCATTAGAGAGGCCGAGAGGGATCACACACGGAGTACAGGATTTCGACGAATATTTTGAAGGCGCAAGGTAAGGGGAATACCGACGTCTCTATGGGGGTACTTGTGTTTTCGAAAAACAGAACACTGCATGGCCGATCCGTGTGAGGTCTTTGTGGCGTGGCACGCTAGCCGAACGCCGCCGGAAATCGTGCACGGTGACCGCCCGCGCGTTTTTCTCAGGCGGTGCCCGCGATCCACTGTGCGGATTTTTCGCGATTAGAGAAACCGCCGTCCATTTTCTCGCCTGTTTTTCCTCGCCGCTTCGAACGTGACCGCTGATCGTGTGCTGTCTGACGAGCACATCGGTATGACTGATCCACGCACACCGGTCGTGTCAAACCGTGTCGCTCGAGACCTCGAAAATGGGCAGAGTCCCTGTGCAGGTTAGGTTCGCCTATCAGTGGATTCGTTTATCGAGAATCCGCGATAAAGGAAGTTGTGTCGTTCGTGCGGAAATGGGAGAGCACGTTGACAAGGGCGGGCATCGCGAGGCAGAAGTGGGTAATGTCGGTTTAGAAAGGGAAATAGGTTATTTTAGTTTCAGTTTAGTTTTAGGATTCGTTGTGGTTAGGAGACGTTGACTGTGCTTTCATCTTCGCTTTATTTTTTAAGTTAGTGCCTCAGTTTCATGGATTTGTTATATTTGTTGTATTCTTGAAGGTTTGCTTGTTAGTGAACTACAAATAGATTGTGAAGGTAGTGAGCATAGTGTGAAAGTGTAAACAAGAAGTAGGCTTCTTAGGATAGTTAAAGTTAGGTGAAATCTGTAGTTGAAGTACTTTGTGGACTATAAACTTACAAGGTTTATTTAGTACTCATTTAGTGTAGTACAAGTATGTGCAAGTTGATCATGGTTTTTAACGTGTTATACTTTAGAAGTATTTATAGTGAGTTATAAAGAGCTTTGTAATTTGTATCTTCTTGAAGTTCGCACCTTGGAAAAATAAGTGTATTAAATGTAAATACAAAAGTAAAGAGTACATCCTTGGTATTGACATATTGCTTGTTTTATGCAGAATCAAAAATTAACAAACAGTAATTCTGATATATCAAGGCCATATGAATTTCTTATCTCCCTTGCTTTTACTTTAAGTCTCATCCTGAAGAATCTTCTCTTTGTATCGGTTCAAATGCAAATATACTAAGTATTCATGGATATTTAAATAAAGTCAAGTTGGAAACTTAGTTATGCCATGGATCTTTAAGAGAAACCGTTTTATTTGATAACTTCTGTGAGTTAGCTACATGCATATCCATAAATCCACAGTCCTTTCATTTCTTTCTGCTGTTTGCTTATTATTCAGACACAGTTATTTTCCTAAGCCTTTGTATTATACCAGTGACATTGATTTAATTGTAATCACTTTGACATTCATTATTCAAAATAATATTTCCAGTTCTATCTTCCAAATAATATTCAGATAGGATCCAGCGATCGCTCAAATTATTTTCTAATGTCACAAGGTGCTTCAAATGTTCCAAATACTATGAAACAAAGAACAAAATATTTCAAAGTATTTCTCTTCAATCTACACTATGTTGAAATGTTAAAATTCTTCAAAATAAAAATCTTTATTTTGTTATTTATAGTTCAAAACGATATTTTAATCCCCTCCATCGCAAACTTCATCCAACTGTCTTCATTCTCAAAACCTTTCCCGTTTTGTCTTCCTGACTGGTCGGTGATTCACGTGAGTCACTGGCTGCGCAGGAAGTGACTCGAGTAGAAAGAAACCCGGCAACGTGCAACGCTTGTGCCTCGAATATTTGTTTCTCTCGTGTACGAAGTTAACGCCACGCTTGGAATTCTCGCGTACATTAGCTGTCGTCTAATCCATCTTGCGTTTTGAGGCAAATTTTGCATGTACTATCGGCGTTGTGGTCCGTGGGAAGGTTTAAACCTTGACATCGCTTCAGCTTACTTTTTTTCTTATATTTATCGGTCATGCTTGGTGTACTCTGTCGCTGAATCGGCGAAGATAAACCGCTATGCGGATTTACTGTTGACACGGATCAACGATAGTACTGGAAGCGTGGCTAATTGCTGTCGCCCATTGAATCGTTGCGACGAAGAATAGTGCCGCGTGTCACGTGACCTGTAAATTCTGCTGCTGATAGGCGGGGAACGATCGTTTTCTCGTTTCATGGAAGCTGCCTTGTTTTTCCGCGCACAAAGCACTTCGTTCATTTCTGCAGAAAAATTAGTTCAGGTTAATCCTGCAAATACCTCTTGTATTTTAATAGACTTCGAATTCTTTTCACAATTGAATTAGGGAGAAATGTCTTTATAATTATATTTCTCTTCATATCGACCTATTTAATTATGAATTTGTAAAAGACTTTCTATTTGAATCGATGGTCATTTGTGCCGGTAACTATGAAAGTGATTTAAATCGAAAATTTCAAAAAAATAAAATCTATCGCTTATTTTGTGTTACATTGATTTATATTATGAAATAAGCGTTATATTCAATTCTTTTTTTATTTTTATTTTTACAGGTGTTATTGTTAGCCAAACACTCAAAATATCGGCACATTTATGCTGCATCAGTTTAAGTGTTTGTTATGGAAGATTCATTGCACGTAAAATTGAATGATTGGAATTATTTAGATTCATACTTTCGCGTTGTTGAATTTCCTTATTTGTTTTTTTTTTTTGCTGTTTCGTCATACTTCGCAGTACGTGTTTGTATGCGATATTCGGTATCGATATCTCTCAAGGGACGAACCGTATAATTTTCGTTATTATTTGTTGAAGTTTTTCGGCAATATATTTTTCTTTCTTGACGTTACATATTTGAGTTTTGTGACACAGACTTTGGCAAACAAAAAAAGAATTATTTGCAGTGTCAGTTTTCCGTTTGTTGCTCGTTGGAATTACTAAAATCTGTCGAATCGCTGCAGGTTTGTACTTTTTAAGAAACTACACATCAAAAAATTTTGGAACGAAAAATTTCTTTATTTTTTACGGGCGATGTGTATTATCTCTTATCAAATTTAGGTACCTATGCAAAAGTACAGCAGGAGATCAAATGTGTAAAGCTGAAAATATACCTGTATATGTATATTTTGCAATACTGATCGAGAAATGTATTTTTGCTGGTGCATCAGTTTCGATAGTTCCGTGCGAAATTGCTATTACGTTCATTCGACCAGGCGCGAATGACTCACAAACTAATGCAATCATTTGTAATGCTGAATGTACAAGAAATGACGTAACGAAAGCGTATCGCGTCATATCCGCATTATTCTAGTATTATTTTTGTAAATTTAATCGCTCGACAGTGGCACTTGCCACGATCCAGTCTTATCTACTGTACAATTTACACTTTACCAACCGCGATTCCGTTAATTTTATTTCTTAATTAGCTTGCATACCATAGCGTCACGAGGAAAAAATTCCACGTTCAGACGCAAATTTAAATTAATTTCATTTTTACACGCGCACGTTTATAACGATTTCAACCGTACATCGTTTTTCCATATTCAGCACAGAAGTATTGCTACACCTGAGTCTTCACACGGTGGATTTGTATCATGTAAAAAAGATCATATAAATAGATGCATGTAAAAATTGATTTGCAATTTGTAGAATCAATTTCAAATCAATCTTTACACGATCTTTCCTATACAGATCCATCGTGTAAAGAGAGACGCAGGTGTAATTACTTTGTAATTGAAAAAGCAAGAATCTAGTGGCAGAACTGACGTTCTGCAGGTATTGTGCAAAAAGAGAGACAAAAAAAAGTTGAAGATCTATGACAAGAGAGGAAATTGCAATCCTTTCGTTTCTCGAATCCAAGGCCTCGTTGGCGAATGATCCAATAAAGGGCAGTAAATTACAAGAGACCTACGGTTTAAACAGTTGCGGAAACGACGATAGATATTGTCCGTTACACTTCTGCTACGTTTCACAGGGCGATATATCGCTGTTCTCCACCAAAAGGGTTGATATAGATACACGGTATTATGCCCTGTAATCGATAGTTTTGAAAGTTTCAATTTACCTTACCGTTATGATTTTACTCAGTTTCAACGCGAACACGTACATTTGCTCTCAACAGATTATTTCATCGTGTTATTAACTGTAGATTTCAGATAAAAGCAACTTTAAAGAGATGTCTAATTTCTATTCCGAAAATTACAGAAATCTAGAACGTATTCAAAACAGACATAAAGCTGATTGTCGCGATAACAATACTGTGGTTGTAATGGAAAATAATAGAAATCTCATGTTTATTTTAAGGAATTTACATTAAAAGCTTTGAATTTCTATTCTATATTATGAATTTAAATTTTATTGTATTCACGCTTTCAATTTAGTCTTTAGCCCTAATAATACAAATTTTATTTCGTAAATCTCAAAATATAAATTCGATTTGTTCGAAAATGTGGCTTATGCTGTTTTGCTTTATATGCAGTGACAAATTTAGGTGAACCTGCAAATTAGTCATACTACCACCGTTTTCGATGATTTTTGGATATATTGTTAAGTTCATCACTCTGAACTTTTTCCTATTCGTATTAGGCGGTAGGGTTTAGTATCTGAGATATTTGAAAAAATTATTACACGCCCGTGGCAGCGCTATGCGACGTGGCGCTCGCTCTTCTGCTTTTTCTACAAATATAACACGTGCCCGACAACTAATATCATAAGGGGTGGAGTACTTAGCTTTAATTATCGATCTCGAGCATTGTTTTCGAAACCTTTACTTAGTGGATTAAGTTGACCCAGTGGGTCTAAGTTGACCAAGTGAACAAAGGTAACCTAAATCTATCTTGTTTTCGATGTTTCCAGGATAGTTCAGTGTGCGTTACCCTTTTCCACTGGGTCAACTTAGACCCACTGGGACTTTATAAAGTGTTAGGTCGCCCAGGAGATTCTTTTTTGTGTGTATTGTAGCCTTCCAATGAGTTAGTCCCTCGAGACGACACAGGGGCAAGACGGGTCTCTCACTTGCCTCGCCTGTCCCTCAATCCAGTTAAGCATGTGTGACCATTTTGTCCAAGAACATGCTACAGCTAAAAATGCGTGTGAGACGAGACGTGCTTCTGCTACTTTGGCCAATACGAGCTGCATTCCTTCCAAGGGACTACTCATGGGATGGCTATAGTACTTGTCCACTGGGTCAACTTAGACCCACTGGGTCCTTGGGTGTTGGATTGCCTGGGAGATTTCTTTGGACTTGTTCACTGGGTCAACTTATTCACATCATCACCGATTTCGATTTTTGCTTATAACTTTAAAACTAAGGCTGATCTCCTATTATATGAATAGGAAAAAGTTGTTAAAAAAGTTTGTTGTCGTCTATAATATGTCCAAAGATCATCGAAATCAGCTGTGGCTTGACTAATCTGCAGGTTCAACGAAATGTATTGCCTTTATTGCTGAGGCAAACGCACTGTATTACAATTACAATTAAAGTATGAAACGTGAGCTACACTTAAGCAATTGTTCTTCAGTCTTACAGGACTGGAGCATTTTCAGCTGCAAATGCACGGTACAAATAGAAATTTAGAAAGATTGTGTTTCTAAAATTAAATGATATGTATACATTTAAAAATCATTGCAGAATTATTAGAAAGATTTTCTTAAACATGAATCTAAGTTCATGTCAGTGGTAGCCAAACGTTGTCATTGTAGGAGCCATATTGCGTCTATCAGAAATACTTGACATTCATGTCTTCTGTTAAAACAATATTTTATACATATAATTAAAATATAAATCATATTTCAATAATAAAATTTATAAAAAAAATAACCTTTCTGAAGAATAAGTTTATTATATACTAATTTTAATAGTGTGAGCCAAGATGTAGTACGTGTCTAGAAAAATCACGGCTTTCTGACCATTGTTACATTTAACTTGAAAGAGACTGGTGCATATGTGTACATTTATTTTTTTTTAAATTCCTGCATAGTTACAAAGAATACAATGAAACCTCTTGGGAGTAAATATTCTCTAGAAACTTCTCTATTGTCTGTTACTATTTATTTGTTTGAATATATCTTAAATGAACACATTTACAAAATAAAATACAATTATCTGTTCTATTTGGTTTTGAAAAGAATTCTTCTTTCAAGAAGTCAATAGTAACACATGAAAAATGTGAGTGAGTGTGATGTAAAGACACCATCCTGGAAAGGTTAAATCTAATCTATAGTATTTGATCACCCAGTGCATCGTATAGCTAAAACGTGCGTAAATATCTGTCTAAATCGCTGTAAAAAGCATCGTATATTTAGTTTCCAGTCAATGACGCCTTTAACCAGCGGGAATGACTCAACTCTGAAAACGATACCAGGCGCGACTTTGAACCCAACACCGCAGACTGCAGGTTAAAATCCATACGATTCCTTCGTTACGTTCCGCGCAATGATGATACAGCGGCAAGTATCGATTTGTCTTGGCGTGGAAATCTGATATCACGTTGCGCGTAGATCTCGGTCGATTCTTTCATGGTAATTATACTCTGCGCAAGAAGTGCTGGCCGCTCAAGGTCACCGAGCGCTTCTTCCCTCCCCACATCATTGAATTTTCTTTGATACACTGCCGCTCGCCTGTGTGCCCCATCCAGTGGCACATTTAAAAGAACGAAGGCGCAAAACAGAATTTATGGAAATAGTAATTCGAATAGGTGTCCATAATTTCGAAATGCTAACATTTAAAGCGTTTTAATAATGTTTCTAAATACCTATTTAGTGAAGTTATTAAACATCTCATTTGGTTTAGGGTCTTATTTGAGGCTTAAAACACTAATGTTATTTTACGACTTTAATTATTAATTCATGAATTTTTCATGGGTGGCGAATTTGAAAGTACAGGCAGAATTGTGGTCATCTACCTTAGAAAGTGGATACAGATTATGCGGTTATAGTCTAACAAAAGTGATTCTGAATTGTGAAAATGCTCGTGAACGAGTGCATTTAAAATTGTTGATGAAACGAGGCGAAAGTGTACAGTGAAATTTTTTCGTTGGAAGATTCATTTTCGTGAAAAATGACTTCAAAAATGAAGTTAAGTATGCGCGCGACTGCTGCAATTTTAGTCCTGATATTTCGGGAAATTAAGGGTTTTCTAAGAAAGAAATCTGTTTCTAATTTATTACTTTATTATTGGACGAGAAATCGACTTTTTAAAGGAGTTACATTTTCCTGATTTTTTTACGAAATGATAATACTCATAGTAGTAAGAATATGTATAATGATTAACATAAGGGTTTAAACATCTGTTTCCCGAAACTGTACTTTTTGTCGCAGTGTCAAGAATATTTCAACTACGTACTGCTTCATTCATTTTCATAAAATTTCGTACTATGTAACATTCTCAAGTAAATTCTTTATAATGTAAAATACGATTCTACAAACATCGTAATTAATTTTCGAAATGTTAAAAAGAGAATATTGATTGAAATGTATACTTTTCACAAATATTAATTCATTTTTTATGCTAATATACCTACTAGCATTAGCGAAAACATTGACTTCAACATGTTGACTTCAACTTCAACTATTTTCATTTCTTATATTTGCAATCGAAACTATATCTTTGTGCAGCTTATTATGTATCCTATTCATTGTAAAAATTTCATGTTTAGTTTCCCTAGTATAAATTAGTAAAAGAGCCTTCGTTTTGACGTTGCCAGGGTGGCCTAATCCCCTAATACATTTATCTGTCAGAATCTTCTGTGCTAAAGTTTGATTTACGTAACTAACTAGGCGTGTAAGACGACGATACACACCGACAAGACGCCTTTATTTACATAACACGTGAACGTTTAGAAATGGATCGACTACGCAGTGAATACTTCGACATTTTAAGGGTGTATCAGAATTTTCCCACCACGAATCGCTGACGCCGCGTTAAAATTAAAAGCGGAATGGAAGCAATCAAAATTTTAATAGCTATCCTTTCACGTCGCGTTTGAAGCGCGGCCAGTTCAAAGGAAACTCGTTTTCCGAACAGAGTCGCGTGATTTTTAACGAAGAAACAGGGGTTACGTTGGAAAAGTTACCACCGCTCTCGATAGTTTCATTGTCGAGCCAGAACGCGAGTAATTAAAATTGAAGGAATAACGTTACGCAACCCTTGACCTCCGTCCTCCTCCGCTAATGGGAAAACGAACACGCGAGTTTCCCTCGAGGGGTATTTAATTTTTAATCGGCACGTTTGAATGGAAGGCCTTTCAGCGATCGAAGGATGCGAATTTTCCCTATGTCAAGGGGCGAGGAGACTATGTCGAGAAATTTTATAATCGAGTTTCGATCAAGGAGTGCCTTATCGTGGCTCCTGTTTAGAAATGGGTTCGAAAGTAATCATCTCAAAATCTTCGTGATAGCACGAATGTGAGGTGTAGGAAGGAATAAACGGAAGAAAGATAGTGTGTAAACGATCAGTTGGATTAGATTTTTTTATTCATCGAACGATATATGTACTTAATATGGAATTTGAGGTGTATGTGTTATTACATAGAAGCTAAGTGCGAATTAAACAGACACAATTAATTTCTATCACATAAAACAATGTAAATTGTGTTTTTATGTAGGTACATGTATGTACCCTATATGTTATTATTAAAATTTTACCAATTTTGTGGTAATGAAATTTTAATTGAAAAAGCATTAAAGATTAAAATTAAGTTATGAATCAAATTTAAATGAACAGTGCATAAGGATTAAATTAAAATCTTTTCCATTCAAAATAAATAAATGCTGAAATTTTGTATTCATGATTAGTATGGTTATTTATCTATTAAAGATATGGAAATCAAACGAAATCAAAATGTGGGTATCAAACTTAAAGATTTATTTATTAATATCGCATATTAGAGCTTTCAGGGAAAGTAATTTTAAAACAGGCTAAACTTTCTGACTTTTGTGCTTGGCTATTAGCACTTTATCTTTTTAAACTTTTAATTAAAACACAAGATTCCACACCGAACATTTCAAAAATATATAGAAGACAATTTTTCTTTAAATCTAAAGCTAAAAAATCGTTTAAAGCGGGATTTATTGAGATGTTGAAGTAAAGCTAAATAAAATTCAAGAGAAGATACGCATGTGAAACATTATCTCAAAGAACAGAGGTTATACAGGGATCAAATAAAGTAAAATAGTTTAAGCTGCTGCCTTCAACATAGCTTGACAGCGAAAATCCAAGAAACCATGACATATCAAAATAACATAAACATGACAATTCATATATCAATTCCTACTTTTTCTTATATTCAAAGGGTATTTATTTACATATTGAAAATATCAAAGTAAAACGTTTTATTTTATATTTCAGACTGTCTAAAATCAAATATTTTATTTACAAACTCATTGAAAATAAATTTAAATGAGTAAAATGTTTCAAAATAAACCTGTATCCCCTTGAATACTGTTCAAATGAAATGCTAATTTTAATTAAACACCATTTTAAAATTATAACTCAAACACAGTAGACACTATTTTATTTTTATTCACTTATAATTCCAAACAAAAATAAACCATCTACAGTTCATTGCTTACGAAGCTTTCTGTCGAAACATAGTTGCTGCTATATCTAGAGGGTGATGCATTTGACTACATTATATAAAAAAAAACTTTATCAAGGCGAGTTGAAGGCAGTGAACGTCTCGAACCTTGGCGGAAATGAAAAATGCAAAAGTAAATGTTCGACAACGTCGAGTTATCGAAAAGGGTGGGGACCGAAGGGAGGCCCCATTGCTCGCCATAAGGTTCACGAACCCATGACTCATTTCGCATCACGCAGTGACACCAAGCATGTAAGCCCCACAATTTTCCTACTTACTAACCGTGTAATGCATCGACGGTGCTTCCAAGAAACCGACGATATCGTCGTTCCCTTCTTCTCTTATGTTTTTCATTTGGACTTTTCGTGGCGATAACCCCTTAATCGGTTGATGGTTCTGTGAGAACAGAAGCACTTGCCTCTCCTCGGTTTTTATTCTCGCAACCTTGCCCGATTGTCGAAGAAAATAGGATTCCACGTTTGTTTGTTCCTTCGTGGAGTCCATTGACTCCACTGATTATTTCGACAAAGTCGAGGTCTACGAATTATTTTTTAATTTGCGTCAGTGAACGTGTACCTTTTAAAGAATTGTACGAGAATTCTATGCAGAGCTGGGAAGAAGTTTAGAGGAATATGGGTTTGATTGGTTATAGTATAGTAGTGTCAAGGATCCACTTGCTGATCAGAACTCAGGTCCTGATCAGTTTAGTAGTTAAATACATATGTACATAATATATATTTTGATAAAAATTTGTTGCAAAAAATTAGCAAGTAATTGTTACCTATTTTTATATTTATACACGAAATTTAATAACTGGCAGTAAGACATACTTTATGATCAATCAGATATTGTTCCCTTTATATGTTTTACTTAAGAATTGAACTATGATTTAATTATTTTCGCATTTTTTCAATAATAAATTGAAAATGACATAGATTTATATGAATAACAAACAATTTTTTTGATTTGGTTAATTTTTCCGTGAATACCTTAGGAAAACCATGCTCTTTACTCTTCAAATACATCAAAGTGATCAGGAACTGAGTCCTTAGTGCTATGTGGAATTATTTAAAATGATAAAGTTTTAGGTTTATGTACTGACACTCGCAGCTTTTGTAAGATTACGTACACTGCTACGAACAACTGAGCTCAGAAACGTCTTTTGTTATACACCTGGGTCCCTTTTTATACAATGGATCTGTAAAAAGATCATCTAGAGTCGTATCAGAATTGATTTACATATTGCTACTTGCCACTTCACAGTTTACAAATAACTGTTTATATGATTTTTTATATGATATACATTTACTGTGTTAGAAGGGGTTGCTGTGAAATCACCGACAGTTTTCATTGACATTTATGTCACAGGCATTAACTTTGTGTTTACTTACTCATGTATAGGTACATGTATAATGTAATTATCAACGGTGATTTTTCAAAGACACGCGAATTTCCTTGTAAATAAAGGGTTATATCTCATTTATATAGGTATATTGTTATCATTATAGGTAAATACAAAGTTGAAGTCAATGATATGAATGTTGATGAACACATTGTCACTGAATAAGGTAAATGTCCCAATACCTAAATGCTTAAGACGTCAAATGTCCCAGCAAGTAAATAACCTAAAACTGTATGTCCTGATATTGTAATTATGAGGTTCCAGAAACTGTGGATACCATTTTATGACACTAGTTTTTATTTTTGATTAGATTACCTAATACACTAGAATTTAAGCCTAAAATTGGATAAAATTAACGTTAGTGTTTAGGTATTGGACATGGTCGACTACTGGGACATTTACCTTAAATAGAGTCGGCGAAATTAGTATCGGTCAAATGTGTTGATAAAAACATTGTCGGTGATCTTACATGAATCCGTAAAAAGAGATTCAGGTGTAAATTCGTCAGTGTATCATGAACATTTATTAAGGAAACACTGTAATCTTTTGATAACTCATCTTTTCTTAAATTGGATACCTCAGCATGTTCTTTTGTCTTGTCAGTGTGATCAAGCATATATGTATTCTTAAGAGATAAGAGAATCGTCACTAATTTGTATGCTGAATGTCACGGACTGGGCCATGCAGAGTCAGCGAAGTATACATAGTGTCTCGACGAGAAATACTGACTTCATAAAAGCAAGAAGGATTTAAATCTTTCACGGCTTTGAAGTTTCGATTATAAATTAAACGCCAAAAGATGAATAAATATATTGCACATGTAGATATTTCATAAGTAATGCAAATAAAAGAAGAAAAAACAATTTTTGAGTTAGACTATAAGTATTGTTCAGAGCTCAGGAGATGGTCCCTAGACCTAATTAGATTTGCATTATTTCCAGGGACTATCTGCTGAACTTTGAACAGTTTGTAATCTATTCAAAGAAATTATTTGCTAATGACGAGTAACTATTCTTCAGACGAATTATTTAAGTAAGATAACTTTCTTTAGATAATTTTATTTTTTATCAGTATTATTTATTTAGTATAATAGTTTATTCGCTAAATAATTAGCCAAATCCCAAAACTTGTCAACATAGTACATGTATACGTTCCTTCACAGTGTATTTCCTTCCTTGTGCTAAAAGAACATTTTTACTTTATTTAATACTACACTTTATTTAATAATTATAAATTGTACTTACTTTAATACAATTAAATAATCATATTCTGTTTACAAAAATGAGTTGTACAAAACAGATTTCAAATTACTGTATCTGTCAGATACATTAAGACCTCAAAAAGAATTTCTAGGATCTTAACCCCTGCAGGACTATACATATATTTTACATCGTTAGCGAGAAAGGAAAAGTCGAATTTGAAGAGTGTGAAAAATTTGCCAAGCGTATAATAAAATAAAAGAAGTGTACAACCTCAGTATCAAGTAGTAAATGACACATTCAATGACTTGTGTGTGTTTAAAGCTATCATACAGTAAAACACTTGAGCGTGCCTCGATTTACATAGTCAGTATTTGTCAATGAGACTACTATCACGCTTTATGAGACTTCTTTCCAACTCTGCACAGTATGTACGCGACGTCATGCGAAGTTTTCTCAATGTAATTTCATCGAGCAAATTCTGCCCATCCTGTATAATACCCGCAGTAAGTAGATGCTGTGCTATGACAATATTAAACGTGGTATGGAGACAGCAATTTTGATAATGCAAAGCTTAATGCGGTTAGCGGGTAGGCCCTATCGATTTTGTATCCTAAAGTGATCAGGTTGCAGAATACGTACTTAATTAAGCCGATACTGCCGTACTTCTCCATCAAATTACTCACGAATGTTCCAGATTTCTCTCATATTTTACTCATTTAATTTTACTAAAATGTAATACCTTATAAAATATTCAGAAAACACCCAGAAAGCTTAGATCTCATCTCAGAAATGAGACTTTGTAAATTGGAACAAACAAAGGCCTCGAAAACTTAAATATTTAAATATTAGTAAATGTGAATATTAGAATATTCAGAAATTCGAATATTGAATACTGAAATACTGGGAAACTTAAATAGTAGAAAATGTGAATATTAAATTGTGGACAAGCTTGAAGATTAAAGTAAGGGAAGTTCCCCTAGCACCGGACACCTAATATCAGACTTTAGCTATATCTTTAAAAAATGAAATGCGTCAAGGCGACCAAATTGCAACGGTGAAGAGGAGATTTCTCTTTATCACTTTTGTAGTTTGGTCGATTTGTCACGTTTCATTTTTTAAAGATATAGTTAATGTTTGGTTTTAGATGCTGTCTGACGCGGCTCGCGACGCTAGGGGAACTCCCTCTATCCAAAAACTTTTATGTTGCAATATTTGAATACTAGAAACTTTTAATATTGGAATATTAGAAAGTTTAAATATTATACAATTATTGGAACATGGGAAAATTTGAATATCGAAATATTTAAACATTAGAATATTTAACAATCGAGATATTGGAACACGTAAAAACTTGTAAACCAGAAATCACTTCGATTTTTCGAATATTTTGTATTAAATGATCGGTTGACTGATGAATTTATTGACTTATAGAAAATAGTATAATAAAATCGCGCTTACTCGATTAATTGCAATGTTTCTATCAATAACATAAGTAATTTTAACCAATTGGTAATATAACTAATGTACAAAAGCAAGTAAAAGTTTTTTTTAAAAGTCACATTTGTTTACCTATAAATAATTACGTCAGTTAACTAGTCGAAGGCGCATTTCTTATTTTTTGAAAATCAAATTTCACGCAGTCAAATTCTCACATAATATACATAATAAATAAGTCTTTTAATAGGACTCCATTGATTAATTCCACTTTTTACCACTGTGTAGTAGGTAAATAACGTTAACATATTTTCAGAGCCATTTTCACAAACTTTAAATTCTCAGTTAAGAGTTCAATAAATTCGGAACAAAGTCAGTCATTTCATAAATAATTCACTATGGAAGGGTATTTACTTTAAATTGAATTTTAAAATATACTATTTATCGTGCTGTCTCTTTTCTCTGCTTTCTGTTTCATGCAGTTGATCGGTTTGGTATCCGAGCCATCGAATCAATGATTTCAGTTTCGGTTCCGTATTTACGAAAGAAAGGGAATTAAACGGTTATCGAATATTAATAACCGATTATCGAATAATAATAAATCTGGTTAAGTAACAAGTCAATTGATATCGAATATAACCAGCGTGTGAGATCCATATGCGGGTATGCCAAATGTAACTGAACACAGTCTAGAATAAAAATCGTAACTAACTGAGCACATTTGTAAGTTGATATTTTTATTTGTAAAAAATTTGTCAGTCCAGTCAAAATAATTGAAACTAAAGACCAATTATATGAATTTTCATCAAGATATAGAGTATCAGTTTTTTTACCCTGATACTTTTAATTAACTCTCGGTTGTCGCACTTATTCTGTGGCGCAGCGTACGGTTGTCACACTGGATTATCTAGGTCCGGTTCAATTTTCACACAGCTGCTGTTAAAAAAGTAACAGTGATATTGAAACGAAACAATTTTGAACTGTAGTTTAAATATTGTGGAATATATTCTGGCGATAAAAAATGAACAAATCAAGTGACATGCTAAAAGAAAAGTCTTAGGACTGTAAGTTCCGAGGAAAAACAGTTTTATAAAAAAAATTGTAACGTTTTCATATTTTAATCGGTGTAACTAACAATTTAGGTAGATGCTATTATAATGTAGTGTAGGTTAAGAAAAAAAAGTAGTTTTTTTTTTTTAGTGCATGTTTCAAAGAAAATATTTATTTGGCATATTGAAAAAGAGAAATTTTTGAATGTGAAAAGTGTTGTAATTATATTCACAACAATTATTGGCAGAAGCAGTACCACACTTTTTTTATTTTTAATGTAGATATGGATCGTCTCGACCCAGAGTGATAAATGAGGGTTACAAAATACAGTTTAGCTGTTATCAAAAACACAAAATAATAGCAATAAATCAAACAGAACAACCAAATACAGTATTCGTTGCTGTGATAGATCCAGCATGGTGCTGTCGACTTTATTGGCTGAATTAGAAATTATTGGAGAGTCGATTCATCTCTTCGTAAAAAAATATAGTGGAACGTCGAAGCGCGTCTATCTGTTTCGTGGCATTAATGATTCAACAAGTACATTATTATAATATCTCGTATTTCCTAATTATTCGTAAAATGTCGATTCATTAATTAAACTTGTTATTTATTAATTAAACTCCCACTTATTGTTATTATTTATTGACTACCCTCGAATCATTTTATTAGTTCATTAATCTTATTATCACAATGAATTTCCATTAATGAATCTGTTCTGCTTTCCATGTCGTTGGAGGATCAATATCTGTCCCTGTTCCGACGCAGAAGTTCAAAATTCTAATTAAGATTATTCTTCTCCGTTTGAACTGCGAGTTTGAACGAGTGACAATCATTGTCACGATGTTAATTAGACGTTAATTATATCCGTTGGCATGGTGTCGTGGCGACTAAGGCTGAATCGTCCTCCATTTCAAGGGATCTTTAGTCTTGGATAGCTAAAATCATAGAGTACAGTGTTTCTTCTTTATAAGCTCCTTGCTACCTTCATCACATTTTGAAAATATTTACTACAGACAAAATTTACTTTTATACATTTTCAAGTGTTTGACAATATAAAGTACATTGCTATCATATTAATTAACTTCATAACCTTTGATATAAATTCGTTGTCAGGGAGTCTATACCGAAGAATTGTACTTATTTGAAGTAAAGATATTTGATACGTACATACATCAGTATCGTGAAAATCTGAGGTTACTCTACAACCACAATAGATTTTTGTTCGAAACTTTTTCCATCGTTTAATTAACTTTTCAACATTCTATTTATAGACGTTCTACTCTTCCATGCTGTAATATGAAACAAAAAACGACTTTAGTTTTGGGATGATGTTCTGGATACAAAAAGGCAAGTTGTCTTCAGTATACGCTAAAATTTTTATAGGAATTTTAGAGGAATATAAACGTAATGAAAAATATTTGATCTGCCTTCGTTTTGGTACTCTAATGTCTTGAAGTTAACATACTATACTAACACATTACTGGCAAAAAGTTTGAAAGCACTTTCTAACTTAAGAGATCAAATGTTCCCTTATTAAGCACATAATTCAAGTAACAATCATTCTATGAGTTTTCCCCATTGTAATTAAATAAAGAGTATCGTGAAGTGAATATTACTGAAAGTACTAACTTCAAGTCGCAAATACTTTGCTGTGTAGAGCGACCCTAATAGAAATTAGCAAGTACTTCCCAACATTTGGCCGGTAGTGAAGTTGGGAAGCCCTATAATTTCTCACATTTATCGAGAAACTTATAATTGAGAGGAAGTTGTATATTGTAGGGTAATTTAACTTTTATGGAACATAAAGAATTTGACAGTTTCATAAATAACAGCTTATTCGATACGTGAAAGTGTATAGTTTTAAATCTACTGTCTATGAGAATCTTAGCTCCCAATTGGGGCAGTGTCATTGTAACGGAAGCATTTTAGTGGAGCCACTTTAATCTCATTATACAAAATGATTTGACACACGGAAGCTATACATATTTTAGTCTATCAATTTCAGTAGGCTATTTTTTGTGCCGTTGTTCATTCAATTATTTTTCAGTCGCGTTTATTTCATTTATTTCAACGCTAATAGCCCAAATCGTAGAACAAATCAAGGGATAATAGGTCCAAGCGCCCATAAATATTGTAGATTGTAGATGAAAGAATCACTAGACTCAAGGACTTCTGCTTCTAAGGATCTTTATTTGCATACAACGTTTGATCTTCCATTAATGCAATCCGAACAACAAAGTTAGGAGCGAGCGAAATATTTGCTAAGCATTTAATTTGAAATTAGATGGTCAATTTTTTCTTTTTATTATACTTTTTTTCGATGAGCAAAGGAAACTGAAATATAGACCTGTGCAATGACGTTTGTACATCGTTGAAGATACTTTCAAACCATTCCTGGTGATGATTACATTGAATGTGTCCTAGATGCTAGCCACATGGGGGCGATTCACTTCCCGTGCAATCAGGTCTGACCAATTAATGCTTGAATGCCTTCTTGTCTGAAGTCATAATGAACATCAATCAATGATCAAGTTCCCGTTTTCAGAACTAATGAAATATCTTATTTGAGACAAAAATCGTGTTCTTATCAATTTGAGTTTATGTGCAATTTTTCTATTTTAGTCATAGTTCAGCTCTGAAATATAGAAATTGTGGCTCATAACGAAAACTGTGTTCCGCAGATTTTACAGTTGTTTTTACAAAAATGCTATATTTTAATGATCAGAAAGGAGGCTCGCAACATAGCGTAATGTATACCATCAGAAACTTAATACACACGTGTAATATAACGAATACATTGTTAAGAAAAACTTAAGTAATCTATTTAACAA
Source organism: Calliopsis andreniformis (assembly GCF_051401765.1). Lineage (NCBI taxonomy): Eukaryota > Metazoa > Arthropoda > Insecta > Hymenoptera > Andrenidae > Calliopsis > Calliopsis andreniformis. Next base: position 4,198,174 of record NC_135064.1, read on the forward strand.
GAATTAAAGATACAAAAGCTCTTTTTGCTCTGCTGGAAAAAAAACCAAAAATCTCTTCTCTAACTAGAACCGAGTTTGAGCGATGCATAGGGAAGGTGTGATCAAGATCACCATCCCAATAGTTTCTTAAGTCTACGAGCATTATGGTTCACCAAAGTCCGCAGTCACACGAATTTTTCATTGCTAATCTAGATTTTGCAATTTTGTAAAAATCTAGCCAATATCTACAGTATCGCAAGTCAGCATGTTAGCGGCAGTTTATTTTCGAGGAGTCCTGAAGGCGAGGTTGTTTCACCTTTTGAGAGAGTTATGAATTTATGATAGGAACTCAAGGTGTGACAAAGGAAAAACGTGAATGGAACTGATATTGAATGAAGCCGATAGTCCCTAGAGGTCAAGGATCTGGAACGTGTATTAGAAAGACACGCGTACAAGTGTGTTAAATATACACATGAATATCCATGTAATATGTTACATGTATTTAAATACCAAAAAATGAACGTATAATATTTCACACATAATTCGGTAGTAAGGTAGTGTAGATTATAATTTGTGTAATTTTAATACATGAATATAGGAGTATGTAAATACATTTACTGAAGTGATTTTTGGAACGAAAAGATCATTTTACGGATACGTTAATACACCTGTACTAAAATAAACATGAAATAATACACGGTTACGTTTAATATATATAAATATGTGAAATCGTTTAATAATTTCTCATAATTTGGTGACAATTTTAGATTAATTTATATTTTATTACTGGTTGACTGCACATAAAATTACCAGTTTCAGGTAGTGTTCAAAGTGATTCTTGGAATATATAGTTAATTTTTTACACTATTTAGTCTTTATTAATTGTAGTTATACAAATGTAGGTGAGATTTGTCATTTTCAGTCAAACGATTACATAAAAAAGTTAAGGGCAAACATTTTATTATCTACATATTTGAACTTTTAAGCTCAAAGCTGTAATTTTATACGCACGAACAGAATACTTTTGTTGACATTTGCTTATTTTAGAAGTTACCCTATCGTTATATGAATTAAAAAATTTATTTAGTTTCTGTTGCATTTGAACGGTTCATATAAAGAAAAATATTGAATGGAAATATTCAAGGAGCCTATAGGATATTATTCTTAGAGTAAGTACTTGTTTCTTATTTCAAGGTTAGACGAATAAAAGCAAAAAATCTTGCAAAAATGTCTATTAAATTTATAGGAAGCATATACTATTAGTACAAATAAAATAGTTAAATTTTAAAAATGTTTTATAAATTACTATTTTTGTAATTTACATTTAAAAGAAAGAAGCAGCATGCGAAAATAAAAAAATAGGAAAAGAATTAAAAATGATCCGCAACTGAAAATGAACTCCAAAAACCTTAGCCACGTGAAACATCTGCCTTACCGTCTTCAGTCACAGTCTTACCTGAAATGATGCTTGATACTATCTGTTATAACAAGCTTTCAAATTTTTTTTATTGTTTTTCTCATTAACGAAAGCTTATGGGAGAAAAAGGCGGATTTTCTTGTATCACGCAAACTTTCATAAAAATCTGAGACATCATTTTGGCGGCCTCCCCTTGTCAGTAGCTGAATATACTTAGGCCCATTTCTGCGCGGATGATGTTACCTTATGCCCTATGTCTTATGTTATCACGCGCGCTGTGTTATCATCCGCGAAACTGTGAATACTTCTATGGAATATAAATAATTTCCTCCGTGCCCGTAACGGGAGCAACTCTAAAACGGGCCTTACTATTTCATGAAACTATTTCTCGTTTTTTTATTAGGTATATTAGAATTGAAACTGAAAATTAACTAAAATTAACGATGGCTTTGGGATGATGTAGGGCTGGGGCATGGTAGGCTACTGGGATGATGTAATTGCTTGAGAAGTTAAAATATGAATCGATATAAAAGTGGTGGAGTAGGGTTCAGTTACAACTACCAAATACCTTTTTTATTTCTTATTGCTTCTTGTGTAATATTTTACATCCTATTCTTACTTTTATCTGTCGTGTAATGGGCTATTGTTAGACGTCCTTTGTTGTCGTGGGCTAACAGAGACCGAAGCCAAAAAATTGCCGTTAACTGGCGATAGTAACCAGATATTTAGACAATACACACAATATATCGAAGTGATGCACGTTAATGTTCTAATACAAGCATGTACACAAGTTCGACCACACAAATACCTGTACATAGCTGATTGTTTGTGAATAACTGATTTACTAATTAGATAGCGGATTTTTATGCAAGATCACGCTTTTATAGATACATTTTAAAAAAACAGAATCTGAATAAAAATCTGTTTCATTCGTGATGTCTACTTTGTTTTTGATATTTTATATATTTTTGTGTAGAGTGTGCATTTTGTACTTTCTTACGCATTTAAATTTTCTGTAAATGCATGAAGATCCGCAGTATTAGTAACCATAATTTATGAGCATCTCGCAGAATATGTTATGAGTGGTCCGAATAAAATGTTACAAGCTATTTTCTCGAAAACGAGTGAAAAATGGACTTCCTCTTTTTTAATTAAATGATTCAGGGGAACTAATCTGTTAGTGTGTGACAAATTTCTTTTGGGCGAACGAGTGTTGGGCGAGAGTACCTTAGATTTTTTAAAGTGAAAAGTGGTTTTAATTTTTTTTATTTGAATAGTTTTTAATAAACTGAACAATATTTGCTTGAACAATTTCATTTATTATAGTTAAAGAGTTACGACGAGAAATTTTCTATATTTTGGAAAATATTCTATGGGACATAAGATGACACAAGAAAAATATGCTTTTGGCATGACAATGCGCCAGTTTACTTTGCTAGTAATACGTGGAAGATTATAGGAACGATATTTTAAAATAAATATACAAATAAAACACATAGGTACGTAAGTATATCTTAAATTAAAATATACGAAATAAAATTTGAATGAAATACGCAAAATGTAGTAGAGGGATTTTGTAGTCAAGATTTTTTGCTTATATATCATGCTAATTCTTCACTCGTCTACCGAATTTGTGTAATCACATCTTCAACTTACTGTGTATGCTTTAATTGTTTGTAAGAAATGCACATTGGCGCAAAATATTCTATACGATGTCATCATATATCTTCTAGATACATTCTATAACATTTTAACATAACCTAGAAGGATTCATCGCAGAGTTCCCTTGTTAGCCCCAGTCTCCACTACGATTACAGAATTCCCACACGCGGTACATGTTCTCTAAGCATCAAATTTCAGTACTAAGGAGGGTTAATTGCTCCAAATAGCTTTTTGTTACTTTGCTCTGCTTAGCAGAGTACTAGATTACTCGATCAACTTTCGGAACACTCTCGATTTTTCTTGAACTGCTGTAATCGAAGTACGCCTTTGGCTAAAACGTTCGTTACAGTGGATGGGAAATATCCTCTAATTTGATTGTTCGCTAGGTGGAAACAAATTTGGAGGGAGCTGCGTCGGGCAGGGTGTTCTCGAGGGAGCGAATCGACTCGATGGGAACTCGCAGGAGAGCTGGGAGTAATTAACACATTGTGCACCTGTAAACTTTGCTCGATCAGACTTCGGTGGACTCGGTTTTCCGTAAACTATTTTAATTAAAAGCCGCGCCACTTTTATGCTGTACAAATGGCGAAGTTAGGATATGGCAAATTGAATTCTTTTCGCCTCGACTGTTGCATTTTTACATTCAGGTCGAAAAAATACGCTGGGATGTTCAATTTCTGATTTTAGAATACTATCACGTTTCTTAGCTACAGACATCACGCTATAATCTGTCTTTTTACCAGCAAAGAGCTTGTAGAGTGTAGAGTATAACAAATATGTATCTATGTTTTCAAGGTCACTTCCATACAATGATAATTCGACCTTATTTAGTTAACTGATTGTGAGAGAAAATGAGATAGTAATAATTAATTTGATTTATTTACGGGGTGGGTAGGTGAATTCAGGTGATGCAAAATATGTATTCTGTAATTTTTAATAAGATTCTATTTTGCAATAATAGCTAGATTAGTTGTAAGAATAGATTTATTAACATAACCTAAGTTGAGTGCTTTATTAATTTAGAAATCTGAAATTAATTTTAGCGTTCTTAAGTAACCTTTAAGATTTAATTTAGTTACTAATCTAAAAAGATGTTAATACAATATTTTTTAGCAGCCAATTAGACTTTTATCGAGATATTACGTTATGACCAATTAGAAATAATTTTTATACAAATCATAACCTGAATAACATATGATGGAATAATAGTATAGTAATATACAAATTTTTATTGGTGTAAAAATTGAAAATTTTATAATTTCTCTGTAGAAGCAATGTTTATTAGTGTAAAAATAAATGAAGTAAAATATTCATTTGAATAAATTCAATAAAAAAATAATATCGACATTATTTTATACATTTTAGGAAAAATGTAATGTGTATAAGCAAAAATTTAGAAAACAGTCTACTCTTCTTTGTGTGATATTTCTTGGCTCTATGTAACAGAAAATAGAGAATACAGAACTTCATTATTAAATTGTGGTGTATCTGTCAGCACTTAATTAATGGATTTTCATTTGACCAACTTTACGTAGTATGTGTTACTGGTAACATAACGTTCTCGTTACCAGACAAGTTTCCAAAAATTATTCTACTTGTTGGCTAGCCATTCTAGTAAAATTGCCAGACCTGAGAATTGTACGATCAACAATACTGAAATTAAAGTTATGAAAGTTCTATTTTCGTCAGATACGTCGATTTTCCACGGTCTATGTACACATTAACTGGGTTAAGTGTGTACAAACAGTTCTGTACTCCTACTTCGCCATTGCGGAAGACGTTAATCGCGGACTAATGTTCTCTTAAGAGGGTCGAGTAATCTCTAGCCAATAGGAGGGTAAAACCACCCTACTTTGTGTACCTTTTTCCACGGGCAACTGTTCACAGCAGGCTTTCCAAATTTCTACGCGTTGCCTCAGCTGCTCTTGAACGATAGAGAGAACTCCAACAGCAGGTGATATTTTCAAGTGCTTTACGTTGATAAAATAAAAAGGAAAGAATACATATTCAGCTTATTTTAGAGGAGATTTTGAAATTATGAAAATTAGTAATATGTAGTGATATTGAATATCGTGTACGTGCATTGCCATTGTTTGGCTTGACAATGTCTAATATTTATGTAGTGGAAAATGGTAACAAGTGAAGTAAAAATGTTCCTACGTAGTGTAGAAAAATATTCAGTAAGTTGGATCCATAAATCTTGTTAAAAACGGACATGAGCATTTAACTCTTAATATCAATTGCGTTGTGTTTACATGTTCTTATTCACAAACACATAAAAGAAACTACATCCGTCACACGTACTTAACTTTCTCATAAAAACGTGTTAATATTTGCATTATTTGAATTTTTGAAGAGCTTTTTCCCTCTTCCATCTCTGTCCGTAAACGACGCAATCTAACTGATCAAAACTTTAAAACTTTATTATGAGCGAACTAGTTCTGGATTTTAAAGATATGATTCTTCCTAACCTTCTTACTTTTTCTTCAAACGGAACATACCGCAATAAAGAAATAATAATATTTTCTAAATTTTCATGTGATCTTTTTCCCAATTCTTTTAAACGTATAAATATGTCTGTAAAACTGATAAATACTTTTCTTCAGATTCTCTTCAGTTTCTCTGAATAGAATTTCTCGAGAATAATCGTCTGTCTGAAGGACACCATATTCCCCGTATTATGATGCGACACCAAGAGCAAGCTGATTCTCTCAGCGTTTAATCATCGCTGAACAAGCGTGCTTGCAGTTCGGTTGTTCCGTCTTAAGCGTCGTAAATGCTGCCTATATTTTTCTTGCTCGAATTTATCACAGCTAATGTTTTATTTATGAGAAAAATCCTAGCGTTCTAGTCGAACGAAAATTCATTGTCAACGATTTATGGGGGCGGTGTGGTTCCGTTTAGAGTCGAGATAACCATAGATTTATCGCGTGCCTCAGCGTATACAGGTTATTATTAGTCATTAGTGAAAGGAACTAGTTTGTAGCTGAGACTGTGTTCGAAGGATTGGACAATTTGTAAAATTTCATGGTAAGAAAAGAAATTTTCTTCAAAGATTTCAACCACAATGATTTTTGTTAGTATTCAGGCATTAGTATAAGTTGATTAGGAAAATATATTGCACCACATTACAATACAACACACAGGTACCTAGAAGGAAAAATAGTATTAGCTTGTTGTTTATTGTAGTTGCTATTACTTAAATATTAGAAGAAAAATAAATAGATAGAAGAAGACATGTACTGGTTCTAATATTAGGTACACAAATATTCAAATACTTCAGAAATTTAAATCTTGAAGTTAAATTAATGGGTCTTTCTATAAAGGTGTGTTCACTTCTGTTATATGAAATAAAATGAGCTATTGATTATTTCCAAACAATAGTTTTTGACATGCCAAACTGTCTAAAACGTGTCATCGAATAAAAGTGGTATTTAATTAAATCTTAAATATTTGTAAAAATATTATTATTTTAGTCTACTTAAACGCAGTATGTTCGAATATTTTTATCACTTCAAAATTCGCTCTTCTTTATAGTCTTCGTTCTAACATTTAAACAATCGTAAACAGTGTTCGACGACAAGTATGAGAAATTTTAAAAGGTGATTTTACACGCTAAAATAAACCGAAAATAAAAAGTGACAAAAGTATGTTTCGTTTCAGAATTATTAATTATTGCAAAAATGTCTATAATTCGCGTCAAATATCTCTCACTTGGAACTTACTCGAATGTCGATGTGAATTAGTCACACTAGACACAGTAAAGTTCGTAGAATAAGTCCCAAGTCAGACACACTTCACGCGTATTTTTTGTTTTCTCAACAGTTAGTAACTCGGAAACGAAGCCATAAACGCAATTTTGTTATTCTTGATTTTCGTTCTGTTGTGAACTGTCGTTGAATATTCTGTATAATACTATTGTGCTATAATGTGATGTAATATATTTTCATTGCCACTATTATATTTATTCAAGGCATTAATCCTGGAAATCGAAATTATATCAGGGTTTTCGAAGATTCATGGTAGTCATTGCATATTGCACCCCGCCAAAGGAAACTGTTACAAATCAAATATCTTTAATTTTTTCTTAATTGCCAAAAAATCTTCCAGTACATAGATTTACTCTTTATTTTTAATCCTACAGCATTTGGCTTTGAAAGAAAATTCATGACTTCATTATTCATGATTCAAGAGTATTTTATTTCTCAGTGTATGACAAAACTTCTCAATCTGTCTGTACGCTTTTTGCCTATCGTTTACACCTACACACATATTTACTCTCTATACATACAAAGAAATATTGACACGGACAGGAAAAACTGACGATATGGTAACGTTGCTATGACACCATGTTTTGGAAATTCTTCGGAATTTCATTAAATTATGAACTTCACATTGCTATAATTCAGTAAATAATGGTACAGTGTTCTGTTTCTTCTTTTATTAAATTCTTATGGATGCTTTGCATCATATATTAGTTTTTTTATCAAATTCCTGTGGAAATTGTCGGCGATAGAGCTAAAAATGTCAATTTAGCGAATTCTTGGCAGTAACGATCACATGTCAAACTCTTTAAAAAATTAATGAAGTTCTTTAAAATTTTAACCAAACGTAAATGAGACTTATAATATATTAACATGTGATTAAAATTGCAAGACATTCTTAAGAAACTCGATTTCGGCCCAAACTGCCTTACATTACGTTCAAACAAGGAAAAAAACAAATACATATGGAATTTCTTGAGGAATATATACCCCCAAGAGTTTTCATTGTATCTTTTGTAATTCCGCATAGATTTAAGAAAATCTAAACATACACATGTGCACGAGCTTACTTTTTAAAGGTTAATAAAGGTACATATCAGAGGTAAGAGGTTCATAAACGCTTGATACAAATTGTTTCGACTACGAACATAATTAATATCACGTTCCTTGATTTTTCCTTGGGGTAATCTATTGTAACGTAACTCAATAAGTATGTCTACAAGTGTCTACGATGCTGTCATCACTGTTAAAAGTCCTCAGAAGCTTAACAGGCCGCGACACGAACTGAAACTTGCTTCTTAACATCGCCAAAGCGGTTCGTAATGCTTTAATGGACCACTGACAGCGTTCTTAATTACCAGCCAGATGAAAAAGTCAATAATAGTAACTGGTCCTCCGCGTGAACGACGATAATACTGTGCAAGAATGTGTCAGATTATGTTCAGTCTCTGCACTGGCTAAAAACGGTTTCGTATTGAAAGTAGAATATAGCTTGTAGTAACTCGATAATTTTGAGCTGGGATTCAAAATCTCTGACGTAGATTCTATGTGAGCTTGAAATCACTTATATAACATAACTCCGTAAATACCTAATAATTTTAAAGAAAATTGGTTTAGATACGTGTACATGGTTTGAAACGGAAGTCAGAGTTTGGAAAGAATTTGTGGACATAAAAAATATGTCGACTTTGACTCCATGTTAATTAATTTTGTAAAAATCAAATGCATGCTCGAAATAAGTGAATAATTTAAATACATAATTTACTAAAAATGAACGCTTTAAAAGATTTCTTTGCTTTATTTGGCTTTACTCAGTATCGCTATTTCAAATTCAGTTACAATTTTTATTAAAGAAAAAAATCGAATTTTTCACCAGGAACATTCTAGACTTCAATTATACATATGATTCAATTATATGACCTTCAAATAATTTTAAAAAATTGACGCTTCTGTTATTTCTACAGTTGTCTATTTGTTGTTCTAAGTCAATTGGATTTCAACATATGTATGCATTACCTACGCTTTATTTAGTTCGTTAACCGAGTCGTCCAAACTCTTTCAAAGTATTTCAAAATAATCAAAGACGAATTAACTAATTTTGATCACAGTAAGAATGATATGCAATCTGACACTGTCTTCTATTTTCGTGCGAATGTTAGTATAACATATTAGAGACGAACGAATTTAGTTGGTTCACGTAAAGAAATTTTTACATGACGATTTAACCAGTTAACTCGTCTTCTGAAGTCATCTGAAGATCATATTACTTGAAGTAGATAATTGATTTTGTTTCTGTATTATCTATAATTTACACGATAAAAGAACATTTTCTTTCCATTTACACAGTTGGATAATTAAAATAACAAAGACAAAAAAAAAAGATTTAAAATTAATAATGAAAAAAAACAGATGAAAAATATGAAGCAATGTATCAACTGAATATTTTTAACCGATTTTTACCGCCATCATTATTTACTTACGTATTAAAGTTATTTTCCAATCAGTATTTTACCATATCCCACTTTGTGAATTTCTCAAAATTTTATTTTTTTAAGATAAACATTATTGAAAGTTAGCGAAAACAAAAATTACATTTTCTAAGCTAAAAATTTCACAAATTATCAATTTTAAATTTTTCCTCTGATTTACCTATGGTTTTGATTGACCTTAGACAAGTGGCAATTTTAATTAAATTTTTCTGAAGATATACCACACATATGCGCACTAAAATAACTTCACTTAAGCAATAAATAATGTCCTTGAACCCCTGAAACCTTTTCAATGAAGCAACCAGAAAAAGTTTAAACTTTGTACATACAGTGACACTTTAAAGTACATATTCCATTGTCACGCTTTATGTGCCTCATCCTTTACAAATTTTTCTATTTACTGTGACGTTGACCCGCGCGAAAGTTACATGTTTAACTTAAAAAGTGTTGCACAGCCGCGCGACAGTCGGATAAAGGCTACTTTTCAAACGTGTTTACTTTTTGCACGGCGGGCAAAACCATCGCTAAACACAAGCGCGGCTGTTCCCTTGAAACTTGCTATACAACCTCGGAATAATGAATGAGTCTCGAATTCTTGACTAAGTAAAGTTTTTTATGCGGAAACGTCACTCCAGTAGGAAAATTTGTAACTGGAATTCAAATTTTGTTCAGTTACGTCTTTCCTTTGATCGTGTAATCTTTTTATACGTATCTCTTCTTTCTTTTCTAACGTGATGTGTAAGTACTTAAACTGTGAATTTGCATGCAGTTATGGGAATTTAAAAAACAAAAAATAGACAAAAATAATAAGATACATTAAATATGAAAGAAATATACAGAATATAAAAGATAAAGTATTGATTATAGTACATATTTGAAGGGTGAAACACATTTTTATTTAAGTTCCATTTTTTTTTTAGCTATGTTTATGAAAGTACAGGCTTGCATAAAAATCCCTGGAAAGGTTGACTATGTACATACTGTAATTCTGAAAAAGAATTCCTCGATTTGTATTTTGTATATTCTAAAATCTTTTCCCATATATGTTGCTAGATGTCAATGAATATTCATTCGTTTTCTCGGTTTCAACATACGCTTTGTATGTTTAGATGGCAGTGGATATTCACACGTCTTCTCGGTTTTAACATAGATGAATTCACGTCTGTTCGTCCATCTCGCGTAGATATTTTGAGAATACGAGAATTAGATCGTGTCCGGCGCGACTGTGTTAAATCTCGTTTTATTTAACCTAGAACACGCGGAAGGGACTTCCTGGTCATAATCAGGAACACGAAGATTATTTAAGCAGCTGATTTGGACGCTCGTTGATTAATCACTGATGTCTGATTGACATTTTAGAAATTAGTGCAGAGTTTGCAATATGTAACAGTAATCTCAGAATCTTAATGTCTACTTTATCAGAGATTCTCAGTTGTCGAAATTGATTTGAAATGATACATTTTTAGAAACTTAGAAAATAGTCCCAAGGTGGGTGTATTTTGAAAAACTATTATGATTCACGTTGAGTAGGCTTACGTGGAGCGTTAGTCACTTTTATTTTTACGTTATAAACGTCATGGAGTTTTTTAACTAGTGTTTGTATCGAAAATGTGTTAAAGATTATCTTACTCTGTGTCAAATCTTTCAAAGAATTTGCTTTCTTCAAAATGACCTAAAACTTAAATAGTTTAAATGCAATATAGAGATAGTTACTTGCGATTATACCTAATTATTAATGTTAATTATAGTAGGTTAGGATCTGAAGAAAAACTAGGATTAAGTTCAATCTTTTTCATAGTACTTCTACTTAAACTGTCTTCATGTTCTTAGACTAACTTAACCCTTCATCGGTACATAAATATGACTACCATTATAGGTAGCTAAGAATGTACGTGATAATACATAGATACTTGTAATTTTAACATGATGAACAGCTCGTTAACATTTAACAGAGTTCCTCCATAGCTCTAATTGTCCAAGTAATTGTCAGCCAAGATTGAGTGTTATGGAAATAAATTATTATACAGATAATTATTGAAATCAAATTATTTTATTCATTATTTGCACTATTTATTTATCTAAGTTAATGTTATTTGAACAATAATCTTTTTGACAAATAACATTCTATTATCTATTTGATTTAAAAACTAATTTTTGCTATTTAATTGTACCAGAATAGTAAAAATGTTTTATTGTATGTGTTGAGCTTCTATTCTAATACCAGGCTTCTGATGTGTATCATCAGCAATGTTTACTTTTATCGCAATGGTTATATTTTGAGATCTTACGATTAGTGTAGTTAGTCTTTCGACTTTATTCAGTTTCTATTCGTCAGTTGTAATATGTACGTATATGCAGTACCTATAGTATGTAAAATTTCATTAACAAGTGTGATAGTTTGTGTAGCGACGAATGCTGATAATTCATAAAATAAACATATTGAAAAAACGAATAATGTTACATTGCAAAAATGAGTACATTTATGTTACGTAAACTCAAATTCCGTAAGCCGTGCAAGTCGAACAATCAAAATTGCTGACAGACGTATCAGCATTTCGCGGTCGATAAACCTAGATTAATAACAGACTGATATAAAAACCAGTTGAATTTGTGAGACGATGAAATTACCTTAACACGTTCGTCGCCACGTCACCCATATCTGGGTGAGGGGTATGCTTCCGTGGGGGCTCCATTACCCAAATATGGCTGACGCTGTTCTTGTTGAAGTTTATAGGATTTTCAGTTGGGCTCGGTGAGAAGCTCAACCGAATCGCGCTGGGCGACGTGTTAATAAACTCTAAATATTAACTTATATACTTGTATGTGCGAATGATCCTGTGGAAACGATCGAAGAACGTCTAGTTGGATATGAAGTCGACGAAAATTTCGTTTTTCACAATCAGTATGGCTGGTACTGTTCTAACATGATATCCGAGATACGCGAAATTTGAATCACAAATCGCAGACAGATAGATGAATTATTAGTTTTTTCATTATATCAAAGGTTTAGTCTAGGTTTTTAATCTCGATTTATTTGTACCTACTTTGTTAATTATTACCAAATATTTAAAACCTACCTGTCTCTTTTATTCACAATTCAAGACATTTAACACTTAAGTAAAAAGGGATATTTCAAGCTTTTCAATCTTTTTTCTGTTTGTATGTTGTTTTGGCCTATACATTACCATCCAAATGCATTTGCTTGCTCAGATTATATGTATTTAAAAAAATGTATAAAACCAGTAGTGAATTCTACTTCATGTTAAGTAGGTACTACGATCGTAAGTTTGATCATAAGTTCAGACCCTGGGCGACACAGGGACAAGAGCATGCGATGCTACTACAGGCACGGATTACAGCAGTATAACCAATTGGGCCAATAGCGAAAATGCGTGTGACCCTACACAAAGATCCGACCAATCAGACCCGCATTCCTTCCAAGTATTAACTTGCGATCGTTGTATAGTATTTTGTTTTGTATCACATGAATTTGTAATAACTAACTGGATATCATAGAACAAAATGCAGTGAGGACACATCCTATAAATGATTTACATTTATGCAATTAGAGTATATTAAATGTATATTCGAAATGGAATTTACGAAGAATAAGTGGCGATATTAACAATTTATATCGTAGAATAATAATTGGAATAGTAGGTTTATTGAAAATAGTAGATGTTCTAATACTTTTGGACGAGGGTGTGTATACTTTACTAGGGCTGAAAGGGTTAAAACACTTTAAACAAATAAGGACCCACCAGGAAGGGTATTTTTAGCTACTTAGAAACTTAGAATACTCTTTCATATCAGTATCGTACGAGATTCAACAAAATTGACGAACGCTACCACGGCTCTTTTTGTTACTTTATATTATTATTTGTAGTAACTAAATATTTGCAGAATAAGTAGCTTAAAATAGTTTATTTGGAAATAAGATTTCAGAATTTATTGTGTACCTTTATTTTCAAATAAACTTGCGATTTTATTTGAAGTATGTGTTTCTTCTTTTTACTTGTTATTTTGTTTTTAAAAGCATACAACTCTACTATCGTTATTGTTCAAACTTATAAGCTGCTTATAATAATAAACTTGTTTAGATACCTATATGTATTAGGGGAAGGCAGTGTTATCTATTGAATAATGTAATTAACTAGAATTTTGCATTTATATTAATTAAAAAGTATTTCAAGAAATTCCATGACACATACATCAGCTCGTATTTCTAAAAGAAATTCTGAAAAAAGTATTAATAAATATCAAAAGAAAAATGTAATGAAATAAAAAGGAAAGTATTTCATACTGAGGGAACTTACATCAGTCACTCGATTAAGTAAAGCTCAAAAGAAAGTTCGAAATGACTTTCAATCACCATGGTAAATCCAAAGACTCTTCTTGAAAGAATCATCGAGTTCTCCCCTCAAGAGGATGAACTGATACGTACTCGCTGATCACTGTGACACAGCACGAATTCATTTTGCTCGTCGCAGGGAATAGAAATAAAACGCCAGGTTTCAGTAAATTAAACCGGCTGCCTGCCAGCGATCCGCGAAATGTCAGAGAAATACATTATTTCACTGTCGGTGCGTTCGTGCGCCCGTGAATCTCTGGATTCCGCGGAGAACTGGGTCAATCCGTGTCCCAGAAGCGAGTAGTGGAGGCCCCGCGGCCAATCGGTGCCGGAAGCTGCCGTCTGGAACCGGAAGCCGTGTCAGTAAGATTGTGCGGAAGCCGGATGGTTGGTCGAACCGCTATGACCGTGGATATATCGATATTGATTAAGGACGCACCTTCGACGATGCTTTGAATAAATTCCTTCTTGAAATCGGGAATTCAAATCGACATTTTTTAAGATAGATGTTATCAAAAATGAGGAAAACTGATGGTATTTTTTCTTGATGCCGCAATCACTGACAGGTATCTTAATGGTTCTTTATTCAATTTTGAAAATTTAAGTTTTAAACCATTGTGGTAAAGATTTTTGTAATTTCTTTAGTTTCTTTATTAGGTACCATTTGATTTTATTTTATATTTATATCATGTATTGCTAAGAATATTGATGCACGTAATTCTTTCTTGAATGATTTCTTAATCACTCATGTGGGGTCTTAATGGTTATTTACTCAATTTATAGAATTTCATTTTCAAATTATTTTAATGAGGTCTGTTTGTAGATGAGTCTATGTTGTAAGCGGTTAAATACCTATCATTCAAATTTTTATAAATAGAAAAAGTTAATTAACTACAACGAAGATAATCCAAATGGTAAACACTTTCTCGAAATAAGTTGGTTGACATGATTTTGCAAAAAATAAGTATGTTCTTTAAGTGAACTAACAATAAGATTTTTAAAATATTTGTACGCCTATTCACTTTACAATAGAAGAGTGTTGCTGAATATAAACCTCTAAAACATCTTTACTCTACCTTCGTAATAAAATATTTTTAATATTTGGAAGATAATGGAAAAAATGTTATTGCATGTGCCTTGCTATAAAAAATGTTATGCAACTACTGCTGCCATGTAAAAAGATACCTTCATCAAATTGAAAATATTTTTATTAACTGAAAATATAGTTTAAGTTTTAGGTTAATAGTTCTGCATGTTGTTGTATGTGAAATTGAGGGGGGAAGAGAGGGAATATAATTGTTATCCTTACTCTTATTAGATACTTTAGCGAATTCAATATGTGCCATAATGATGCAATCATCTGTTGAAAGAACAAATATCTGGCCGTCCAAGAGATTTCAAATGCAAGAATCTCTTCTCAGCATTTGCAGGGCATCGTTTTAGAACTAAAGCTTTCCTGAATTTGAACAGTTTTTTCTTTCTCATTGTTTAGAGTTAACACAAATAAGCGAAAGAGCGTGCGTTTTCAAGGAGCACAGAAATGAATGTCGACGAGGATTTTTTCTCTTTCTTTTTCTGCGGCTACGCGGGAAAATGTATGCACGCGCCACTCAATTTGCGAAGGCCCGTGCAAATATTTGCACTCTACCCACGAGATTTCGTAGCTCGTAATTCAGCTACAAAGGCCTTACTGAATTTTTTAGGGCCTCTAGCAAGATTTTTTTTTTCGATTCGTTTGAAGGAAAAATGTTCGGCATCATTTTCGTTAACATAATTTCTCACTACTTCACGTTTCCATAAAGCGAATTTTATGCGTTATTGTTGAGCAAAAGGTGAAATATAACGTTTGTAATTTTTTGCCCTTTCATAGTGTAACGCATTGAGCCAAGGTGCTTCATAAGAAAAGGAGAAAAATCATGATTCTGAATTACTTCTGATATTGTGATATCAGATTGGTGATCTGATATGATAACACAAGCATAAAGGTGTACACAGAAAATGGTATCAGTCGGTTAGATAAATCGTAAAATATCACTCTGCCTTCGATCTTGATTGTTTCTCATGCGAAAGGTGTGTGAATATTATTTTGTGAAATATACATACAGGTGTCAGCAATTTTATAGAGTAACTCTACTTGACAAAATAGGACGAAAATCAAGAATGATAAAATTGCGTTGAAAGGTTCGTTTCCGAGTTATTAATGGTTGAGAAAACACCTAAAATATGTGTGCAATTTGTCTGACTTAGGATGTACTCTACTGCTGACGTGCATTAGCCAGATAAGACACGAAGGAATCAGGAGAATAAGTTCCAAGCCAGACATAGCGAACTCAGTAGAACAAGTCTCAAGACTGGCAAACCAAAGTCAGTAGAATGAGTCTACAGCCAGACACCTTGAAATCAGTAGAATAACTTTCGAGTCAGACTTAGCATAGCTAGAATAAGTCCCATGTCAGATACAGTGAAATCAGTAGAATAAGTCCTAAATTAGATAAAACAAAATCAGTAGTATAGGTCCCAAGTCAGACACATTTTAAGCGAGTTTTAAGCGTTTTCTCAGCAATTGACAACTCTACTGCAAAACATTAAACGTATTTTTATCATTCTTCATTTGTCCCTTATTTTAGAGTGAAAAATCACCCTGCACATTTTCTGACACCTTTGTCGAACATGCAGTATATTGGATAATCCATTTTAATCTAGTATTGGTAATTATTCGCGAATGACTGAATGTACGAAAGAAGAACTTCAGGTAGAGTTGAAAAGTTTCGAAGGGAGACACATATTAGAAGACATCCACAGGTCATATATGCCTTTATAAATGGAAAGACATAATGTTAATGTGCCTATCTACGCAATTGCTTATAAAGAAGTATTAACCTATGTATGGTAAGAAACCATTAGACTACGAGATAATTTAACTGTAACATTTCAAAGTGATACTGGTACTCATTCTTACTATTCTGAAGCATCACAGACTAAATTGAACTTGAACTAGTATCTATAACTTTGACATATTGCAAAAATATCCTCGAGAGTCTAAGCCCTGAAAGGTTAATATTTTCTTATAGGAAATAAAAAATGGTATCGATTGATGAATTAAAAATTACACGCTTTCATTTAGAAAAACATGTGTGTGTGACCTTTATATGTCCTGTACGCACACATCTACAGAAAATTAATTAAAATATGTCCCCCTCGTAATGATTCAACCCTACCTTAATCATTTATTTGTACAGCAAGTAGTTTACGAGTAATTTATAACATTAAAGTAGAACATCCTGTACAGATATCTACACAAATTCTGGTGGAAAAAAGTTCCGTAGTTTGTTGGTAAATAAATGCATAGGAAAAGCTAACAAAGATTGTTCTATATTAGAAAATTACTTTACTGTTTGTAATAGTATTATGTTTATACTTATATGCATATGAATAGTCCTTGAAATCACTTTAGCTATATTAAAGACATTAAATACACTAGTGCTGTAATATATTAGACTGCACATAATCTTTGATATGACAAATCTACAACAGATAAGTACTTATTGATATTGTAACTTAATTGATATTTTTCATTTATGTTGGTCTCAGAATAAAATGATGTCAATTGTCCGCAAAGAATTAATGTTTAATGTCGATATAATTAAATGTTAAACACAACTTCCCACTGCTTCAGGTTTCGTAAAAGCGAATTGTATGCGCTATTGTTACGTAAAAAATGAAATATGGCGTTAGTAATTTTTCATCCATGCATGGAATAGCGAATTCCACTATGGCACTTTATTGCGCGATAAATATGTTAATGTGAATGTAGTGAAAGCAGTAAATTGGATCGCGAAAATATTTCATTTGTTTTTTTAGCAACAATTTGAGCAGGGATTCGAATATGCTTCTGTGCACGTTACATTCGCTATAATCTTACTTAACAGTGTTGTTTTGTTTATCTTATTCACTTTCGTATTGTGTTCATAATGCCAACATTGGTAAATATTTTCAGAAGCATTCCTTTGCATGCGAAAAAATTTGTGTGGAAAAAATTAAATCGTATATTGTCTCACGATAATGAGTATCTAATTATTTAAACGCTTATAAGATGATTAATATAATTAAGGACCCTAAAAACACAGTAAAAGCACCATAAATCATTCAACAAATGTAGAAAAAACAGTAAAGCTGTAATTTCAAACTAATTTAAATAAAGATCATGTTAAAAGTGTGAAATGATCTTTGCCTGTCCAGTAATGAGTAATACGAATCGTCTGTATTAAGAATCATGTACCCTGTATTTTTAGGATGGACGACGTAATTGCTTTGAAATTATTCACCGCGGTAATGAGCGATTGTACAGTTAACCATAAGAAGCGAGAAGGTGTGACGTACGAGTGGGGAAACGAGAGTTCAAAGAAATTAATGCGAGCCCACGAGCGCGTTACGCGCGAAATTGTGTCGCCCGCTTTCGTTATCAAGGCGTTACATCATATCCTGTGAACTTGTTATCCGGTCTGAACGTACACACTTGAGCGCGATACGATTCCTACGGAAATCGTTATAAATTTGTCCTAATCTATCATTTTTATAATGAATTTTTAAAGCCTATTTCTGTTTCAGTAGTTTTAATAGGAGGCTGTAATAAAATTAGGTAGTAGTGTACAATGTGTACATTGCAGGAATTAATCCCTTCGTTACGAATGACTTGCGTTATTGACCTAAAGTGGGATTACTTGATTTACTTTTTATAATGTTGGTCATTGTGAATTTATCCTACAATTTAATTTTTAGATGGGGTTTATTATCAATTTTTTTAATTCATTTATTTGCAAGCAATGTTTACACTTTTACTAAAATGTGGTTTCATATATTAGCGTATAGGATACATATAGAATAAAAAATTGTTGTACAGAGTGTTAGAAATACATGTCAATACTCCAGGCACTGAATCTACGCACTAAACAAGTGAAAAATATATGTCCCACATATCTTTTTGAGTATAAGCTTGCGTGTATTTGGTTACAACAAACTCAATCTTTTTTTCTTATTGTTGTCTTTGGTAAGAGTTATCTGTAGATTTATAAATATCTGTCAAAAGTTTTGAATTAGTTTGTAATTCTTATTAAAATTCTACTTTATGATAAAGTAGATACTTGTAAATAGAAGTGAGTACTTCCAACGATTATTACAATTTTCCTTCTAGTGTAACAGAATGAATTAATATAATTTTTTATTGTTACTAAAATTGCATTTTTGGTTCGTGTACTCGAGTAACACTTTTACAGTATTTTTCTTATAAGATTCTTATTATGTAGGGTGGTCTACGAAACGTAGATTAGATTACTGTGATGCTGGTCCAATTGGAACATTTTTTTGACTAATATAACATGTTTCAAAGAGCGTGTTAAGATGATTGTATCAAATTTTTTGTCAACCCTTATTTCCAGAGTTTTCAAAGTCACTTTCAGTTTTTTAGGCAAACCTATAATTTTTTTTACATCCATCTTTTAGAGGTTACTGAAACGAATTCGGCAAGCATCATAACAAATGTTTTTTCTTCATCTAAATCAAAGAAATATTAAAAAAATATCATTTATCTTAATTGAAACAATGTTCAAAATGAAATGACCGCTGAGTTCTTTCTTAGCTCTGGAAAGTGTACAACATCTGATCACGTTTCGTGGTTCACCCTGTATCTATACATTTTAACTTGGAAGTATAGTATCTAAAGCAAACAAGTGTTTCTTGCAATACAGTGTTACTCATATGGTGCATTTGCTTCAGTAATGACATAACTAAAAAATGTATCATTTTTATGTTATGACCATAAAACGTGATAAAATGATTCTTGCTTTAAATAACGAAATTATGATATTTTTCTGGAAATCATAAATTTTTAGTCGTATCATTGTTGCAATGAATGAATTTGTTTCTTGAGAATACTGTTAATACGTGAATAATTTATCTACAATCTATCCTTCGTTAGAAACTTATCAGTTAGTTGTGAAGATTGTATCATGGAAACATTGTAAATATACAAGGTGTCCCAAACTGATACAAACAGAAAATTGGTGATTTTACATGATAAACAAAGTCGAAAATATAGAATATAAAGTGTTTTGCTGTCATACTTCGTTTTTGAAAAAATCGACTTCGAATTTTAGCCGAAGACCAACATACAGTTTTAAGCATTTCAGGGGTGAACGAGAAGAGGATAATATTTGTAGCTTACAGTAGAGAAAGTCAGTGGTCAGATCGCGAATATTTCCCTTACCTTGTGCACTCTTCAAATTCGATTTTCTCAAAAAACGAAGTAGGATGTGGAAAAATGGCATTCTATATTTTCAACTTATATTTTTAACGAAGAATCACTCCATCTTTCCGCTTATACCGTCAGCTTTGGAACACCCTGTATATAGATTCAAACAGAAGACAGGTGTCTATTACAGAATGAATTGCAATTACAGAAGATGTCTAAACGTAGCTCTCGATGCTATTTTTTAGATGTACGTATTTATTTTTATTACTGTTCCGATGGTTAACGTGGGTATTTGGAAAGGCACAATAATGAGTTTTCAGTTGAACTGCATTGCATTTTTAGCTGCATATACTATTTCCTTTATATTTAGTTTCTGGTACGAATTTGCTCGAATAATGGGGTATTGAAATGCTTGGGATATCGGGTCATCGAGATATTGACGTATTTCAGATGACCGAACTATTGGGCTATTGGCGTATCGGAGTATTTAAAACACAAAGGTAGTGGAATATATGAGGTATACCTAGGATGGGATGACTTTGAATTTAAAAAGTAAAACGACGTAAGGAAAATATTTCTCTTTTATCTTTAGGAAGTATCTGTACAACGTGATACTATTAGTCATTCATGCGTGTGATATTAGATAATGCATCAGTGAATAAATGATACTGTTTCTCAGATCGTGAAATCTGAGCAATAGAATTAGAAAAAAATTCAATCATTTTCAACTGTACTATGTATTTGGATATTTTAAATGATGAAACTTGGATACCTATATTTAGGGTATCATAAAAAACGGTGCTGTAATATTAAAATTCTAGAGTTTCTGAGACATTCAGGCATCATATATTTGAATAGGTATCGGGATGTTTTAAGTATTATATAGGGTGTTAAAAAGAAAAAGTATCAAGACTTTAAGGACTCAGTATTCAGCGAGAGGATTAAAAAATGTCCAATCAACATAGGTCCTAAAGACAATCCTTTCGACGAAAAATTGACTTTTATTATCTATGTATATTTGATACCGCGAATGAGTTTTTCCATAATGCATTGAATGTAAATAGAAGAATTGATTCAGAAGTATCTTTTAGGTTGTCAAAATAAGATTACTAAACTAGCACCAACAAAGATTGCTTCATAGCTTCAAATGTAGTATAAATTTTCAGTTTTCATTTAGTATTGGCCGTAGTTGTGAGCGAAGTAGTGAGCCTAGTAAATGTGACCTTTGCATTGCAACAATAGGAAGTCATATCGGACATTTACTGTAACAAAAAAGGTTTATGCTAAATTTGTATTTATTTATGAACTAATCCTACTTGATGCTAGTCTAATAATCTTGTATTAATAACTTTGGACTTATTTCTGAATCAATTGACATCTCTACATTCAATGCGTCGCGGGAAATTTCTTTCACGTTATCGAATATTCTTAGAGATATTAAAAGACGATTTTTTGTCGAAAGGATTGACCTTTGTATTTATGCTGATTGGACTTTTTTTACTCCTTTAAAACACGTTTAAGTGAAAAAAATTAAAGATTATAAAAGATAATCTAGTTCCTTCGTTTCTCCTTCTCAGCAACAAAGGCATGTCATAAATCGCGGGATTTCCAAAGGGTAAGTTAGAGTGTCGGTCTTAGACACGTGAAAAATCGGTATCTCACCTTGAGGAAATTGCCATTGGTGTTATACTTCCGTCTGTGTCCTCTGAGGACGTAGGTGTCGGTCCCCGCCTTAATCAAGAAAAGCGCATCAAAGGGCGAGCAGAAAGAAAGGAGGCGATGACCTCTGAACCACTGATTGGTTAATAATTATTAACGAAACTAACCAACCAGTGGTCAGTTTAAGAAGTAATGAGGCTTCAGAGATTTAATGAAACATTGAAGCAATCAGAAGTCAGAATTCATCAAGAAGACTACCTGTAGAAGAGCAATCAGGTTCTGAAAAAGTTAGTTCAGAAACAGCGATCCAAAGCTAACAAATTTGGTTTGTCCTTCTGGGATTATTAAGTGACACATCAGTGAGACTAGTAGCCCTGATAATAGGATGTGTGTAATGCAAATATGTGATACATATATTTACGTATTTATGTAGCCACATATTAGAATATTTGATATCTATCTTATGATTTTGAAATATTTTTGGTATCTGAGATGCGTATTCGTATATCGGTAATAATATTGTCATAATGTTAAGGTATTGGCATATTAAAAGTTGTTAGGCATTTGTACACATAGGTACTTTTTCATAGGTACTTCTTTTTGACATTTCGTACATGAATAAATCATGTAACTGAATAAAAAATCAAGGTATTTAATGTAAGGGCAGCATTGTGTGATGCATGTCTGTTCTTGCTTTCGGCTGAAGGTTGGTTCGTCTCAGACGACGGTTTTTCGAGAAGTGCGTCTAACGTTGAACAGAACAAAGGAATCGAGTGCGACGACGAAGCGCAGACATTCCCTCTTGGACCGTCGACGAATAGAGAGTATACGGTTATATGAGTACTAGTTTTTTTAATTCCCTTCTACAGCTACATTAAGTATTTAGGGTATAGAATATTTTTTCATGTTACTATATCTGAGATATTAGTATAGTTAAGATAGGTATAATGGTATGCAATTGAAATCTTTGAGACCATGAGTATGAAAATCACTGAACAGAAGTATGAGACTACCTCACATTATAATGTATAACACTTGATGTGGTAGTTAATACATACTATTTATCAAGATATTCAAATACCAAAAAACGTATTTGAGATTCTAAAGTATTTCAGATATGCCTCCGCGATATGAATTATTTCGAGGTATTTATAATATTAGTATTTAAATAATAAAATATATTGAATTCTTTGAGTTTTCGTAACATAAGGGTAGTTAGTTTAAGCAATCCTTTCCAATTAATATCGTCATATGTAACATTACTCTTTATCACGAAGTTTAATTGTAAAAATTGTTGGAAAATACGAATAAAAACGAAAATTTTATCAAACGAGAGGAATATGAACATCAAATAAAATCTCGATTATGCAAACATTTGCTCGTCAGTGATCTGCTTCCGCAAACATGTCTGGAACGTATGCAAAGTGTAGTAATTGTACAATAATTGCTCTACTCGTATCGCAGTTCTACGAATCAATATATCTTCGATTCTCTTTATTTAAATAACACTTTTCATTTAAATATAATATTCTTAACTAAAAAATTGTATCGCCAAATTCTATCATGTGTTTGTAATCTTTCTTTCAGAGAAGTGGCGTTGCGTGGATTAACGAAAAGAGGGTGCAAAGGTTGAGTGGTGGCGGTACTCGACTCGAATACTCCTTTAGTGGTTCATCGATAACGTTTTCCTTGAGGGTGAGTTCTCCCTTAAATTTTTAGCGACTCATCTGAATCGTCTGCGTTATGAGGTGTATTTGGGAGAGACTTCATCTCACAACGAATCGCGATTTAAACAAATTGCAACTGCACAAAGTTGCATCAAGTTGCAATATCTAAAAATCGAAATCGTAGTAAATTGAAGTTGTAAAGCATTGAATTTTAATTGCAGTCTCAGCATATCAATGTAGTGTAGGAGCAGTATCATGATATGTATACGTAAGTAGTTATTGCAGAGGGGCAAGTGTGGGTTTATTATAAACAATAATTTAATTTCATACCAAATATAACAAGTTTAATTAGTGTAAACTAGTTTAAAACACACATACTACTCACCAATTATTTTATTCGTTAAAGAAAGTTATTGTTATATTGCTAAATTTGTTTCCTTCGACTCCTTTAGAAATTCTGATTAATTTGACTCATTGTTGGGTAGGTAACTATTTCCACAAGCTGTAAAACAGTTTTGTGTAGTTTTTTTTTCATAAAATACTTTTAAGGATTTAAAATGATTAGATAATAAAGTTCTATGTATATTAGCAGGCAGTGGTTTTAATGCATATTTTGATAAAAATGATATGCATATTTTAATGAGAAATATTAAGAGATATCCATAAACAGATTTGTGAACATTGGAAATGAGTTCTTTAGAATGTCACGTGAAATTAATTTTATCGTAGAAGGCCTTAATACTGTTTGAGGAGAAACTCTTCAATGATGTTATTAGGGCTTCAATCGAAATAACACCTATTAAAGGAATTCTTTTCCTATAGATTGTGCTTATTAGGTTTCTGTTTTTCCTCCTGTCAATATTTAGGTTTATACTTTGTATTTCAGTAATATTCAATCATTTTTTAGAGGATAATATTCAAAATTAAAGCTTTTAATGGCTACTGTAGTTCTAGCCATTCTGTTCATTAGAAATACAACAAAGTAAAAAGATTCTTAAATTAGATGTATTTGATTATTACAGATAATAGCATAAAAGGAAATAAAATGAATAATTAAAAAGACAGCGATACTTTAAACTTTAGAATAGGTATTTAATATTTTTTTTCCATTTTTGTTTCTTTCATGGACTACGAGCTATAATGACATACCATGACGCTGTAAAATTTCGAGTCAATCTGTTAGAGAAGTCCTAAGATATTTCGTACATACTGCTTTTGATTTCAATGTTTTTCCCCTTAAAAATGTAGAAACTGTCGACATATAAATATATACCTGCACGAATAGTGGCAGCGAAAAATTGTATAGTTTGTTGGTAAAAAAAGAAATACGAAAAGTTTACGTTCCATGTTTCCAGAAAATATTTTACAAAAGGAAAAATATTTCCCAGACGAAATTGCAATTACTTTGTTTTTACTCATTTTTCAATTAAGGAGTTTAAATGCCAAACTAGAAATTTTTCGAAATAGGGCATCTCTGTCGGAAATGAGATAAAGACAATTTGAATTTTCATTTGTTTAAAAATGGTATGTACCGAAACTTCAATTTATTTCAGTGAAAATAATAGCACAAAATGTCCTATTAACTATCTACCTAAAAGTTCGTTACGAACTTCGAGGACAATGTCAGTTTCTCAAAAAGTGCTGCATCTCTCCCATACTTAGCCTAATTTTTAATATGACAAACGTATTATTTACTGATATTACAACTTGAATTTATGTTGATCTCGACAAAAGTTGTATCAGAACTTATTTGCAAATAGTCAACATAATTAAATGTTCAAATATATTTGTACATTAAATCTAATCATTAGTTCAATTTTATTAAAATCAATTGAATTAATTAACATCGATGTTAAATACTAATATATACAGTATAACTGAGAGGCTTTGTCAAAGTCACTATTTCACTGCTGGCAATAAGGACTAATAATTCAAAATCAATTAAGTATATTTGCATATTGGTATTACAGGATTGATAATGAATTGATAGTGCATATTAGTGATCTATGAAAGTTCATTTAGAATTACTGTTTTTTCTATAGTTTAATTATTTTATAATTACTAGAGTTGTAGTTATAGTAGATCACAGTTCTCCGTTGTAATTATAGTTTCGTAAAAGACAGTAGAATGATGAAATCATACATAGACAAGGTTGAAAATCTGAAATAAAAATTACTCAGCACGAAATTTGTTAACAAAATCCACCTATCGATATAGTTTTATCAACTATATCAATAATATCTATTTCATCGAACACTTCCATCCATGTATCAAAAGAAAGTCTGCAAGTCTCTTAAGCTCGGAAGAAATCACTTAATCCTGGGAGCAATTTCTATCATGCTGCGGAACTCGAATTACCATTCGCATTACAGCCAGAGAGCAACTTATTCGCTCAGCTGATCCAACATTTTTCTTTCTCCTTTTTTTTCTGTGTCGCTGAAATAGATTGCGCTCTGTAAGCCCCCACGGAAGTAATCTTTGCTCGGAAATATGGCTATCATTTTTTGCCGCGACACAAAGTTACTAGGAAAAATATGCTTCACAAAGAAATGTGAGCCTTTTGAAAAAATTGCATGACTTCAATCTTCTGTTTCTCAAAATTCAATTTGTTGAACTCTTGTAGGTACTGCTGGATTTCATGCATCTATACCTTTTCATTACGAGTTCAGAGAAATCAATGGATTTCATTTTTTCCACGGACAAGACGGAAAATCTGAATGTGTTTCTTTTATATCAGATAAAATATGCGCACATCAGTTTGTGATTTTAATTTTTAGAGTATTATTTTTCTAAATAATTATTTAATGAATTTATTGAATATTTTATATACGATACTTTTTAGGTGTTTGTTTAATACATGGAATATATGAATATCTATAAAAGTAATTTTTAAATAATCTCCGAAAGAAAATCTGTAGTAGAAGATGATACTAAAGATACTTCTATATCCAACCTAAAAAATTGAATGTATCAGTATGTGTATAAACATATTTTGTTTACATTTTATTACATCTTATTTTATATAGTATATATTTTTTCTGTGGAATATAACTTGCTAGTACATTCGCAGCGAATTTTGTATGCTATTTTGCAATATACGGAAGCTGCATACATCGTATATGACAATTTAATTACATAATTACACATTTTTACTATCTTTGTTCCAACTTACCTTAACATCAGTTTTGAGCTACTAACTTATTATTTAGGTACTAATATATATTCTAATTTACATCACATGCTAATGATATACTAAATAGATGTCTACAACAAATCCCAGTACACTGTTCAAAATTAGCATAACAAACTTACCTAGGTGCATGTAAATACATTACCATTTTGCATAGTTACGCTGTTAGTAAGATAGCCATTATAAGATAGCCAGCCGTTCACAGCCTAAAATAATTACTTTCATATGTTGAATTTTGGAAATTTGTGTGCAAAGCACTTGACACTTAACTTTTCGATGCATCGATTCATCGATGCAGCCAGATTCATTTGAGCTGGGTATACACCAAACTTATCCAAGTTTTCGAATGGTTTCTTCACTTTCAAATTTCCAGACTCTCCATTTGCTTCAATCCTCGGATCCTGATTGCTACGTAAAATTGTAATTACTTTTTCTCAAAATGCTTTACCTCTCTCGACCAAAATCGCACGATTTTCTTTTCTAGTGTTCTTCTGCCTCCACATTCACTCTTTTTCTTTTTTACGAGTATAGAGCTCGTCTGCGCTAAAAGCTAACGGGAATACGGTGTCGACGCTATTAAAAGGGGCGAAACACGGCGGGAGGAGCATCGATGTTCTCTAGGACCGTGTAAGGTTTAGCAGGCTCGTGAAAGGATACGTCGAAGTCGCGAAAAGTCGATATAGTTCTGTCATTAATTCTGGTTCGTTAGAAGTTCGAGTGAGTTCTCGCCTCGCGAAGAGCGCGAGGGGGCCTCGAATTAATTCCGTTTTACCTTGGGAAAAGCGCTGCAGTGCGGCCAATTGCGTCTTGGAGTGTCTGAAACAATGTTTCCACGTCGTTCCACGTTTCTCCTCCACTCTTCATTAACATAAGCACTAAACACAGTAAGCATAAACAGTTGCAAATTTTATATACAGGATGATTAACTAAAGGTGGAGGAAGAAAATATTTTAAGTATTAAATGCTGGACCATCGATCTTTGTGACAAAGTCATCTTGGTAATTTCGTATAAGAAAATATATACAATAATGTGGCTAATCCAGGTCCCACTTGTCCATGGGGCCTAATGGGAAAGTCACGTGAAAGTGGGAGTAGGGGTGTATAGGAACCTAATAATATCGGGTCAGGTCGGGCCACTTGATTCTGAATTGGATCTCCATTTAAAAATCTTTCTCAGGGTTGGATTAGATTCCCGAAAGTACAGTAAGACCTTGATTATCCCAAGTACAACAAGATTGAAGCCTGAAGCATCCTCTTGATAGTTTTACTTTTTTCAGTAAACTACTATTATTTCACTGTTTAAGTCTTCATTTATGTTTTACTGTAATCTTAGTATCCAACTGTTCCGTCGTGGCACAAGAGCTATGACCAGAGGTCTGGAGGCCGATTGTCATTTGGATTTTCCTAACATTTGGTTGCCATTCGAGCTCGTCCCGCACCAGGCCCGAAAATCTCTTAAGGTGGTTCCTGCCGCGATTATACATGTATAAGACTATATGGGACATTGGGTGTACTTCCAATAGGGGACTAATGAAGTCAACATCAAAGTACAGATACATATCTCTGTCTCTTCTCGTCACCTTTCTGATGCATGCGCATTACGCTCCAGAGAACGTAAAAGAGATGGAGCTATACAGGGTGTTACCTCTAACGCAACTCATGATGTTTCACCCATTTGCAGCCACTTGACAAACAAAATTTAGAACAAAAGTTACAAGGTATGAGGTGTACAATAGATATCAGTAAAAAATCTCGAAAACAGTTCGTTTTCATGATGAAATCAAGGTCACCTTGGGTTTTATAAATAGGAATACATTTTTTTTAATCATATTGTAGAAGACATAGAGACGAATTCAGACCACATATTATATATTTTTACTAACTAACATATTTCTCGATTTGCGGTAGTTGAAATGTGAAATGTTTAGCTTTTCGTCGTATTTAACTTTAAGACAGTGTAAACATTATTTGACACTAAAGAGATTACTGAATGTAAACACGGAATGTTGCTTGAAGCAATTGTTAGTTTGTTATTTCGGTTCCTTCGTTAGTCTTCGTTGGTTTCCACATACATATTTTAGAGATAGCATTAGAGGTAGCGTTAGAGGTAACACCCTGAATACTTCTCATAAATTTCCATGCTTTCATAACACATGCGCATGGCGTTCAAACGAACATAAAAGAGATGGAGCTATCTGTTTCTCATATATTTCTATCCTTCAATCTTATCTTCAGCACACAGTTCCGACGTTCTATATAGTCTTATACGTATACGCTAGGAACAATAGAGCAATAAAAAGGCCCCTTCCGTTGGGAGACTGTCGAGTTGATTGCGGTCAAGCGGGCCCACGTGAGTCAGCTGTTCTGAGGGGGGAATTTCCACCACCATTCGAAGGGTGAAAATCTGAAGGCGTTCTTCTTCCTCGGGACACTGACCAATCGTGGACAAAAACAATTCCAACGTCGCGACAGAGGATGACTATCTTCGAACACGCGAGAAGCCAGAATCGATCCAACGTTCGTACAAGATCAATTAGAGAAAATCGCTCATCGTTTCGGAGCATTGTAAACTCTTGAAAACACAGCTCGGCATTCGGAGCGTCAACTTATAATTCATCGATTTACTTCATTCATCCGAGGTCCATCCTTGTTATTTTATTCAGACACCTAAATTTAATTAGGTGGATGACAGTTCGCGAACGCCGTGATTACTCAACAATCGTATCGAACAGTCGCGGGCGAACACCAACTGAAGGATCGTTCAGGTCACTTGCACTTTGCACTAGACAACCCCCTCGCCAATTCGAAGTATACTGGGTCAGATGACGAGCCAGTTATGGCTAATAAACTCTTTGTAATTTCTATTTTGTGTCAACGAGAAGATTCTTATTAGGTTGGCAAGACTTTGCTAGCAAAAATCAGTTCAAACACGACAAACCTCAAGCGAATTATTTTGAGTGATATCGCAATGAAAAGTATATCTAATTGGAAGAAATTAATTCATCCTTTTCTACATTCCTTCTAAAATTGACGACTGTCATACGAAAACACTATAGTGAATTTTTTATTAAGCTATATTAAGCTGTGCTTAAGCCTATTTTTATCAGGAAAGTCTTGTTAATCCAATGTTTATTGTTTCATTGATATAAAATAGTAATTATAAAATTTCCTGTTAGAAACAACAACTTTGCCCGTTGAAATGCGTGATGTTAACTACAAAGGTTGCTGTTTCTTTTGCTTTCGTTTTTCGTTCCTTTCATGGTCCAATGATAAGGTTACCTCGGGTTTAGGCCATCCTTCAGAGTAAATCCTTGCTCATAGCATCTCCATGATATCTAGAAATCTCGACTTAATCAAAGTTTGATATTCTTCCTTTAATCTTTTTTACACCCATAATTGTTTGTCCCTTGAGCTTGCTGGGATAGTGCTTAATGTTTGCTTCGTTGGATATTAAAGTACCTACCGTATTTGTTAAAGTGTCTCCACTAGCAAACAGTTCACAATGTTTTGCAACAGTTTACAAACTTTTTATAACCATTACTTGATCTTTTACGAACCTCCTTTTTAAGAACTTTTGAAAACAATATATGAAGAGGTACGTGAACAAACGATTCCTAATGGTGCCAATATTCGTTTTTCTTCACTTTAGCAAAATTCGAGTGACACGAGCATTCTTTCATTCATTCGTCGACTTTTTTCATTCATAATAACTTTGGTTTTGCCGAAAATGGGAGAAGAACGAGCAGTCGCTGGCTTGGTCTAAACGCACTATAAGAAATTAAATTAAATTTGACTAACGAGCGAACATTGTTAGCAAACAATGTTCTTCATTTGTTTGCTAATAAAGACACAGCTGTAGATGCACGGCAACTTCTGAAAGAGTTTTAGGACTTCGATCTACAAAGGGTTAACTTTTACCTATGGCGAAGACGAAAACCCTGTATTTCACTTCTGCACCTTTTTCGACAGCGTTGAACTGCGGTTTCCACTCGAACTCTGAACAACTGCCTCTCAATGTTGATCAGCTCTGAAGAATGCGGTGTAAAGTCAACGCGTCGGGGAATATCGAGGATTGTTGTCCAGTTGGAGAGCGCGACGATTAAAAATGAACACCAGCCTTTAAGAATGACGAAAAGAATGCCGTTGGTAGCTCGGTAAAAGCAGTAGACCGCTCTATTGTGCGAAACTGTGTCACAGGGGCTCGGTGTACTCGCTAAGAGCCGCGAGGAGAGCTCTCGCCGTCCATTTTTCATCTCCGAATGATTTCTGCGTCGTGTCGTTGTGCACGGTGCATGTCTTCGCCCCAAAAGAGTCTTGTGCCTTCGATTCCCAGATTACTATGTAATTTTCAGTGACGAACAACGACCACTCTTCTTTGTCGCACTATAAAGCATTTACTCGCTAGACGCTCGAGGATTTGGTACAGGTAACGAGTTTGAGGAAAATAGGAAATATGTTTCCCAGGTCAATTTCTATGTTGACAATTGATTTCTGTTTCTGTCTTATCAAATGTGAAAATAAAGGAAGATGAAAAGGTATTTTTAAGAAATAAGAGAAATGGCAACAAATTTATGAGAAGGAAGTACTGTCTTTTTGTTTTTAATCGACGTGGTTGAAAATTAAATATGAAGGGTAGTTTAAAATTATAGACTAATTGAATAGACAGTGGTAGAGGATCACGGAAAATATATTTTGCCTGGAAAATATGTTTTGAATATTCAACCATTTTGTAGTTGTAAACTTTAAAACTTCTACCATTTTGTCTTCTCTCAACAAGTAACACGCCATACCGAAATGGCAATACCAATGAAATTGCAGAATTTTAGTTGGCAACCAATGGGTTAAGTGATACTTGAAAAATGTAAGAGTTTCTGTTTTGTCTAGTTACTTTTAAAGTTTTGTCGCTGCTATAGTCAAAATGCAATTAAATGGCTGTTTGAGATTATATAAGTACTTACATATTATCTCCACTTTTTTCAATATGTATTTTATCACTGCTGGAATTTTTTCTCACTATAAACGAATTTAACATGCATAGGACAATGAACTTTCTCTTTTGTTTCTACTTTTTATGGTCCAACCAACCACTTGTGTGCATTTTGAGTATTTTAACTGTAGTAAAAGATTAACCTACTTTGCGTTTTTGTTGGGCTGTACATGTCAAAATTAATTAAACAAAAAGATAAATACATAAAGTAACTGATTATAAAGCAAGTAATTGTTACAAAATGAATAAATAAATGCTTTTGCAAATATAACTAAATAGAAAATAAAATTACAAACATTACAAATAAAATTACAAAATAAATATTACAGAGGCAAGAAAAATAGAGTAGCTTGACAAATAAAAAGTACAATTTCCGATGGAAAATTTTTGTTCAAGACATTGGTTTTTAACATGTAATTTAGCGAAAAATAGTTTTTAATAATAATTCAGTTTAATAATTATGGATTACTGCGTTTTGGAATATAATATTTTTGTTTCATCTTTCTATTAAATTGTCAATACCATCTTTATTAAAAAATCTACTTTTAAAGTATAGAACATTCGAAAAATGTCAGGAAAGAAAATATTTATTGGGTTAGCGTTGCACATCGGTTTTAAACCGAATATTTCAAAATAGAATGTTATTAATGTAAATTCGGACAATGAAAAAGTAATGAATACTGGCAGAATGGAAATATTCGACAAATATTCGCAAGAATATAAATATACGATTGAATTCTATAATCCCATAAACAATATCCTCAATAAATAGATACAATGCAGAGAATCACAATGAGGTCGTCGTTTTATCGATTATTCGCTGTCGGCCCAAGCATCTCGCAACCAAGAACGAAAAAACGGCAAAACCTCTGAATTCGACATAAATATAGCCAACAGATGTTCTCAGATGCGAGCAAAGTCGTCGAACCAAGACTAAAATCCTTTAACGTTGTCTTTAATCTCGATCATCGTTCTTTTCGCGATTCGTCCGATTTATTTTTGGTTCGTTCGGTGCTGAAAAGGAGTCGCGGGAGGTCGAGAAACGTTCGGGACGTGTGCCAACATCTCCACACTCGTAAAAATGTCTTCGAGTCACTGGAAATGTCCAAAGAAGGGACCTTGATCGTTTGAATCTGACCAAATCGATGGAAGGTCTCGCTGCAGTTGACTCAAATCTGTTCCTGTGTGCTTTACTCTCTTGAAATAGGGTAAAGACACCTAATAATGTCTACTCAGAAATCAAAAATAAAATCATTCTCAACAGGAAAACGAATGGTGGTGTCGTATCTAACCAGACTCAGATGAAGGAACAGTTTCATGATTAAAAGTTGTAGGTACCTAACTGTTGAAATTTAAGGATTTTCCATTATGATTAAAAAAATACAGTTGAACCTTGGTAACCCGAATGTTAAGAGAAGAGCTAAAATTAGCTAAAGATTATAAAGATAAAGATTAGCTAAAAGAGCTAAAAAGTTTTCGAGTAAGGGATGTTTAACATACGAAAATTCAATTTACAGAGGGTTTGTACTAAAATTAATAATTTGCTGATTGTAATAACTTAAACAAGAAAAATTCAATTTTAACTTAGAAAATGTTAGTGTCTTAGGTTTTTTCTTAGAATTCATTTTACTCATTTTACTCTGAATTTTGTTCAACATAGTCACGATGGCGAGAATTTAAGGCGATGATGTGAATAATGTGTTCGATTAATGATAATCAACTTACATGGATATGCATAGATGGAGGGGTAGGGTCACGACCTGTGTCATCTTGTTTTCCGGAATTTATTTGTTTGACGAATTAGGTCACAGTCCATAAGTTTGAATTATAGAGGCAGCAACGATAAAAGTTTGACTTATAAAGGTAAACTTCGGTAAAAAATATACCTAAATATGTGGTAAATAATTCGAGTTAAAGTAAGTTTTCTCTCGATTTATAGAGGTTTTCACAGCGGAGCGGAAGGGAATGAGCAAAATTTCGTCTTATACAGATTTTTGAGTTAAAGAAGTTCGACTGTACATATTTACTGATATACACATAAAACGTAAAAATTGAGATCTTGGAAAAGTGTATACATAATATCGTCTGTCTGAGAAATATTAATCAATTCGTGATTTGTTTTAACATCGTATTTGTGCGCGTGTTTATTATTTTCAACCGTGAACCTATACATCTTGCAGACTTTTTGCCCAAATTGTATGAAAAGTGCTGTTCTTAAAAGTCATAATTATAGCAATCAGTTTTTAATATATTTATACACGATAGCTAAAGATGTACAAATGATGCTAGGAGAAATGGAGAGAGAGTATTCCGTTCTGAGTCTGCTAGTAAACTTGTCAATAAAGCTACCTACACAGAGTGTTCGACGACAGGTATCAGAAATTTTATGGGGTAATTCTATATGCTAAAGTAACAAGGAGAGGTCACGATCTGGACGAGCGCTTTTTGTATGAGACATGAATTAAGATGTAGAGACCAATAAACATAGATAAACTGTAGAATATTAGTCGTTTATGGTCAGCTATTTCTATAAAAATGATTAAACATTTAGAGGTCAACGCCATGGACTCGTAATTCGAAGGTCGTCGGTTCGAATCCTGATTCATCAAAGAATATTTTTCTTTTACTATTTTTAATTTTGTAATTTTGTTCCTCCACTTAAAAAGAGTAAAAGAAAAGTATTCTTTGATCAACCGGGATTCAAACTAGCGACCTCCGGAGTACGAGTAAGCAACATTGACGTCCAAATGTTTAGAGTAATTCTTTTATAAAAATGGCTGACCAGATATGGCTAATGTTCTACAGTTTGTTTATACTTATTAACCTCTACATCTTGACTCGTGTCTCATCCAGAAAGCGCTTGTTCAGATTGCAACCTCTCCTCGTAAGACGAAATTGCTTCTCAGACTTCGTTCCCCAATTATTAATTGCTGAGAAAACATCTAAAATACACGTGAAATGTATCTGACTTGGAACTTCGTCTACTGACTTCGCTGCAGGTGGCCTAATGCACGCCGACAGTAGAATAACTCCTAAGTCACATTTCTCTCGATTTTAAACGTTTCTTCAAGAATCAGTAAGTCTGAAATGAAGACCCAAAAGCAATTTTGTCATTCTTGATTTTTGTCCTATTTTAATATATAGAATCACCCTTTAAAATTGTTGACACTTGTTGTCGAACACCCTGTATAGCAGACGGAAATAAGTGAGGTCATAGGGCATATTCGTAGAAACGAACGACTAAATGACCACTTTCAAGAAGTATGTGTGTGAGTGAGTTTGATAATTCTTCTAGTGGCTAAGTGTTGAACGCGGTGCTGCATATATTATGCTACATTATTTTTTAGGATGGTCACCCGTATATGTATGTTGGACATAAGGTAATGACAGCACAAATAAGAAGACACACATACATAGGAACCAGGGAGCATTTTGAATACTTTTAGTAAGGCAGCATTGAATATACGTCAATCAAAACACAAAAAAGACTATTTAGTTCAATAAAAATATTGAATATTGAAATATTATTAGTAGCCAGACAGTGGACAATCAAATAGCGAATTGGGTGGTTTTGATGAGTAATAACAATGAGTTATGCGTATAGTAGGTACCCTTTGTAACAAATTTAAAAAATATTCCCCATGTCTCATGGTACCTTCCAGATTAAAATTCATCCACTCTCAACAATAGTTTCTCTAGCGAATTTCGTGGTACATTGGTGATTTTTTGTTGCGTGTTCGATTTTTTACTGCAATAATGGCAGCTTCAACATGAAGAGTATCGAAGCTCCTCATCAGAGCTTTAGGAGCTCATAATGCCCACGGTTCCCGAATCAATGAACCGTTAATTGGTTTCGAGAATAGCCGAAGGAGAGGCCGTTCGTTAATTGCCCGTCGAACTATTGTTCATAGTTTCAATTTCACCAAAAACATGACTGGTCACACCGAATTTTCATATAGTATATTGACCTGGTTAAAGTTGCAAAATGACTGAGATTGGGGAAAATAACTGTACATTTTATAAAAATTATTAAGAAAAAGATGAAACTTTTTTATTGAAACTACTAAAAGAATATTTTAATATGTAAACCTGTATAACTCGAACAGTTTTTTTCTATTAACTTCCATTAAGAGGCACAAGAGCTCTGCTAATAGTATACCATATGAGTTCCATAAATATTTAGATATTTTTAATTAATCAGTTGCTTTGCAAAAAAATATTTTTCAGTATCTGCACAAATAATTTGTGGCATTGGTTGTATCTGTAATTTAGTGTTTTAATATTTATACTTTTATTTTTAAGTTTATTATTATAGTACTGAGTTACATACATACATTTGGTAAAATAGAAGAGCAATAGTAGATAGGTATATCTAGTAAAGTGACATTAATATAATAACGAATATAATAACAAAACTAACTCGAATAGTAGGTATTTATAACACAAACCCTGATGAAAGTATTTAATATCTTCTGCAAAATGTCCTGCAAGTATATATGTAAATAATTATTGAATATTATTGCAAGACCAGAAATCTAACATCCAAAATTCCCATATTTTCGACTTCGAATTATAGTTTACGTAAAAATTGGTTGACAGTTTGCAAGAAATAAAAAATCTTAATTTCTAATATAGCGTTGAAAAGAAATTATTTTAAAATTTCTGCAGAGGAGTACATTTATTTTTTCCTGTTTCAAAAAGGTTTCAATTTCTCAACTTTAAGGACCGTTTTCATCACTTCGGTATGGAAGATAGCTGATAAAAAAAGTAGATACGTTTCAGTGCACAAAATGTTGAGAATTGGAATAATAACTGTGAAGAATGAATTTAATTAACAAACGAGCTGCCAAATAATAATGGCTTCCGTTTGTAATGTACTTACTGCAATATTCACTATTAGCTCTACTAATATATGAGGCTATTAAACCCCAAGGAATGCAAGTGACATTTTTGAAATTTTTGAGTTAAGAACAGAAATAGTTGGTTAAATCGTTAAAAATATATGTTGTGAATAATGTAAGTAATTCCCTGTTTCGTAAAGGTATCATTTAAAGGCCAGAAAGATTAGCTGCTAAGCAAATTATTAGAATAAGTTAATGGAAGAGGGATGCAAGTGATTTATTATCTCATATGCTGCAATATAAATACCAATTTACGCACACAACACAGGTGGTATTGTCGAAACTATCGTAGATAACGATGAATATTATTACAATATAGTTGTAATTTTAACTATTGGTATTCATAATAAATACGTTTACACGAACATGACCTTACAGTAAATATATTTTATATTTCTTTTTATTTTTCTCACAAAAAATTGATCGTGAAAAATTTAGTTGGTGGCAAATGAGTACAAGTGCAACATATCAATAATTTTTCTTTAATGTTTGTTACAAAGTAACCATTTTCACTTACCTTTTTTCGTTTTTCCTTTGTGGCTTCTTTTCCTAATTCCTGGTACGGTTTATACAGTTAAAGTTACTGTTTCTTATAAGTGAATCAAAGAAGTAATTTTATTATAATATGAATTAGCCACTTAAAACCAATAAAATAGAGATATATTAATCAGTGACAGTTTGCGTGTTAACATATTGCCAATTGCTAGAATGGGATGATCTGTTCATTTCATTAGCACATTAATACATGATTGAATTGATAAATTTGCTTTGCTTTAGCCTGTAATGTCAACAATGTTGTGACAATGCGTTGTATAATTCAGGTACGCCTAAAAGTACAACAAACATAGATAAGCATTAGTACTTGTAATTTATTAGTAATTCGAGCGTCTGACAATATATTGGAAAAACAGAAAAAGAGACTTCCATTTGTCTGACAAATCTGAGGTAGAATATCCCCTTAAAGTAATTTAAAGATCAAGGTTCTCTTTTCCATTAGTAGAAACGTGTTTCATAAAAAGCTTGAACATGAAAAATTATGAAGAACGTTAAAAAAGGATCACTAGTGAACACAGTTTCGTTGTTAACCAAGTACTATTTTTCTTTTGAGTTACAAAAAGAAAATAAACATACAGCTGCGTATCTATATTACAGCACTTTTATACACGATTAAAGAATCGAGAAAACAGAATAATATAATATTGTTTAGCAGTAGCGAAAAAAAAAACTTAGCGTAGTTTATTTAATATTAGATAACGTACAACACGTTTAGCCTGTTTTTGATGTAGCTATTTAGTAAGTATATTCGTGATAGCTTTATTAGCTTTTACAACCCTGTCGTTCATGCAGTCTGCAAAAACTATACTAAAAAAGTACAAAAATATACAAAAAGTATACTAAATAAAGTACTGTTGGGAGCTCAGAAGTAGTCAGTAGATCTGATTAGTTCTGCAGAAAAACACATAAACTACTGGTTCATCTGACCTCCTCTTCTAAAAATATTGAATATACTATTTATATTAATACATGTAAAATATATGCAGTTTCCATGAATCTAAATACTGTGTTACATTAGTTACGTATGCATATATTAAGATTTGGAAAGAAAGAAGGAAGAGAACATATTCTTCATCAAAACTGCCCTACCCAAAATATTGTTCTGATCAATAGAACTAGGTCTGAATTCAGCTTTTTTCAATTATGCCATAGACAGACTTTATTCAGTTCCCTTGAAAATAAAATACTTCTAGAATACAAATATTTCAATTTTATAACACCTTTTGAGCAAATGTATGAGTCACCGTATACTAACTCAAATTTTAATGTTTGATATGAAAAGTAGTCGTGGATGACATACAAAAAATAATTGACGAAGGGAACATTGATGACGTTACTATTAATATTTTCTAATAAAAGCATAGTGAACCTATTGTATTATGTTATAATATTAGCACTATATCACTTAAGAGTTAAATTCCCTCTTAATAGCTACCCTGAACCAAATATGCTAAGATCCCTGGTGGAGCTTATAATTCCTGCTTCCATGCAATAATTTGTGAAATACTCATAGTGTTAATAATTAATAACAGATAGTTAGCATACTATAATTTGGGAGAACATTACTAATTATTTAACATTGGCATAGTTTCTAATGTGGTTACGTCTAATTTTTGAAGATTTAAATGTTGAAAGATTTATGAATTTCAATATTAGGTTTTTATATTTTTAAAGATCTGAAGTACAGAAAATTTGTAGATTTAAATATTTGAATACTTAAGAACTTAAAAATTTGAAGTTTTACAGATTTGAAAATTTAGTGATTCAAAAATTTGAATTTTTGTGTATGACGTGTCTTTATTGGAGTTGGAGAATAGGCTATTATGAAACTAAAGAAAGTAGATAGACGCTAGAGAATAATTCAATTTTGCTAATTAAGATGTAAATAAACGAATAAAAGGTTAACCACTGATAAAGCTAGACATTTCATATCTTTCAGTTCATTAGTAAACTATTTAGTGAGCATTAGAGTAAACTTAAAAAATTAATAAATGAAAACACAAGGAAAAAAAGCAAATTTGAGTGTTAATATTGTCTCAAATTTGTATGATTTCATCTATTAAACACTACTATTTAGGTACACGATATGCCAATGTTACTCCGATTACGGCATACTACTTAAGCAGTCTTAAATGATCTATTACAAAGGTGTCACTGAAAAACTGGAATGACATAGTTAAGGACTCAGAGGAGCTAAAGTTAGTGCTTAGTTTAAAGACCAAGGATCTCTCGTCCATTAGGTTCATCCCTCGAATCCTACCCCCATCTATTCGCCACTGCCAGGCGAGCTTCGATCGCGCTCCATTTTTCCACCGTTCACGCTCTAGTCTACATCAGAAACGTGCGCCGATAATGCGAAAAAAAGCTCGTAGCGCGTATTTATATGCTCCGTGGTTGGTTCGATCGCGAGGACGGGGGGTGATTTGTGTGTCTCTGTGTGCGCGTCGAATTCTGAATGTTTCAACTCCCGCGGGCGGAGCCACGGGGAAATTCGGCCGGGAAAAGACGAGGAAGGGCGGCAGGCCGAGCTCCCTTCGCCGCCATAACTGGGTCACCCACCGAGCCTTCTCTCCCTCTGCGGACGTATGCGGATACCGATATATTTCCCCCTTCCTTTCGGCTCGGGAAAAGTTTTTTGGACGCTGGCCAGTCGGGGGCCTTCGATCCGTGTCACGAAGGCCCGTCGACTTGTTGCTGATATGCTGTGATATGCCCTGCCCTGATCTAATTAGCCTCCGATTGACCTCGCCGATGACGAAAACTCACGGGTCGGAGCTCCTTCGTCGCTGCAACAATGGAATGAAATTTGGAAATCGATTCTACTACCTATTGCGGGTTTCTAAGTTGTGTGTCTTCATTTTCTGCTGATATTGGGAGACTGAGACGCTAGAATACTCTCTGTTCTAGATTTTTGCTTCGTTTCACTGTTTTGGAGCAGGTATTGTTTATTGAGTCGACCTATACTTGTACCTTCGCTATTGAATTAGGATTGTTACATGTTTCTGTATTAACCTGGGAGTCCACTGGCAAACTAAGCTATGCTATGCTAAGTTTAAAAATCTTTGCTTCAATATAACGTATGTGCAT
This sequence comes from Calliopsis andreniformis, assembly GCF_051401765.1. NCBI lineage: Eukaryota > Metazoa > Arthropoda > Insecta > Hymenoptera > Andrenidae > Calliopsis > Calliopsis andreniformis. The sequence continues at coordinate 4,238,129 of NC_135064.1, forward strand.
ATGTACAGGGTGATCAGTTTATCTGGAAACCCTCCGAGTGTTGGCAGCACTTACAATGCTAACAGCAATTACAATAAATGCTGCCCACACTCGGAGGGTTTCCAGATAAACTGATCACTCTATATATGGAACTGTTTTCACCGAAGGTTAAGCTAAGGTTTGCTTTGTTTTCTCGAAAGCTAATTTTCCTCAAATTATTCGTTCCAGAACAGTTTTACACAAAATGCGGACAAACTATAAACACAATTATTTCCTTTGCAACGTAAAGATTCAAAATTCCAAAATATCCGTATTTTGTGTTTTGGTCAACAGTACTATGTCATAACAATATACATAATGTTGTAAAAAGATTGTTTAAGATTTTCAAAAGCCCTTTACACAGATGGATTGAGCGTTTAAAAATGTAGAATCAAAATGCATAATTTAAAGCGTTTTTCTACATAAAATAGCTTTCGAAATATTTGGTAAAGTAAGATTTCGAATTTCAGGTTTAGGAGCGATTTTCACTTTCGTAACGTGGATATAAAGAAATACGTGTAGAATATTTTCAGTTACTCTACAAACCTGTCATATTTCAGCAAAATGGGAAATTATCACTTTGGAAAGCTCCGTTGTTAGCAGATAATAGCTTAGCTTAACCTTCCAGTGTATTCTCGATTTCAGTGAAGTGTTCACCTTTATAGAATTCACAGTTTCTTAAATTTAAAATGACTTTTTCATTCAAAATGTTTCGTTGATTCGCTATATTAATTTTTGGTTCATGAAATCATTCATAACAGAAGTCTAGTATTTAATCCACAACGAAAGAAGATATTATTTTAGTTATGTTTTATATAATTCATAATAAATTTCTCTTTAACCTCTTGAAGATTTTTTTCAAGACTAAATAGGATAAGTGTATTTTATTTTGTTAATCTATTCATTTAACATATATTTAAACAAGGAAAAGGTAAGAGACAATAGGAAATTCCCTAGGGAATATCTGAATGCGTCCAAGAGTTTTCATTGTACTTTTTGTTAGACTCGATGCACACGAGCGATGTTCTGACACACGATTTCGTTGCGATTGTATATGTTTTCCTTGATTGTAATTCGGAAAACAAAGAAAAATATTATGATTGCAACAAAATCGTGCGTCAAAATATCGCTCGTGTACATTAGTACTAAGGATTGAGTGCTTCAAAGGCAAGTAATAACGCAGATGAGTATGCTTCGCTCAGGGTAGTCGGGTTACTTGAATTCAAGTCACTTGGATTGAAGTAGCTTGATGTCAAGTTTCTGTTCACACAATCAAATTACTTGAATTCAAGTGATTTGTATTTTAATGTAACTTGAATTTAAGCGGTGATACAAAAATAACAAAAATGACCTCGAAAGAGGTGGTGCATGCTGGTTATTTGGTTATGCATTTTCCAAATGAGACATGCTATTTTGACAGCTTCTTTGACAGCTTCTTTGACGTTCATACGTTTGTCGATTTACTTGAAGTTTGTCCTGTCTGGCACGGCATTCGTCATGGTATATCATCAATTAACGTGTATTTCAAGGCAAGGAAAAGTTGAAAGGACATCAACTTCATCTGAAGTTTGAAAAAATATTTCAAGTCAAGTAATATAACACGTTCACATTGGTCAAACTACCCCAAATCACTTGAATTCAACTAACATGACTGATCTGAACGCGCCTAGACAAAATAAAAACTTGAAGAGATGTTTCAAGTCAAGTAAAATAACAGGTTCACATTGGTCAAGTTCCTTCAAATCACTTACATTCAAGCTGCTTGAATTCTAGTAACTTGACTAATTTGAACAAGTGTTGTTAGAAAAACGAAGCAGATTCGATAGAGACGTTCCTAGTGATTAATTGTCGAACTGTACGCATATTAAAAAGAAACCGCACGTGAAAATAAAGAAACATGTGTACGAGTGGAAGATAAATTATGGTGGGGACTTTTTAAACAATTTCGTACACACATTTCTCTATTTTTCATGGACGATCTCTTTCTATTGTGCGTATAGTTCGACAGTTAACCGCTAGGAACGCTCCTTCGAATTTGCCTCGCTTTTCTAACGACCATTGACAGTCTCCCTACTCATCTCATAACTTATAATTATAGTTAGGAGAAAATAATGTCTACATGTGGTCCAAACTCAATAACCAGAGTCTATAATCTGGAACTATAACATACGCTCTGTCAAGGTCTTTTCGGTTTGCTCGTAAATTTCTCCCTCGTGGATATTTATTGTGGATATTATTAATTGTATGGTCATAAACAATTATTGTAGATATTATCTATACATTTCTTTAAGAGCGCTAGATATCTATAAGCTATTTTAAGTGCATGTACATATTAATTTCATTGTCTTTTATTGTTTACTCATATTTTTCGTCTGCAAGCATTTTTTTTTCTATGTTTCTACGCTCCGTTTGCGTGTATCTTTCTTATTAGTAAGTAATGGGTTTGTTTCCCGTATATAAATAAATAACTAATCTGAGTTTGAGTTTGTTCAGAAAGCATTTGACAGAGTAGCGCTCTCCAAAGAGAACGAGAGCAAATAACCGCTCAAGGTCATTTAGCGAGTGTAACCCCCACTACGTCGTTTGATCTATCTGGCCACTCCCATTATTGTGTACCTCGTCTTCTGCGCAAGCTTGTGGCTACAGTATTTTCTCGAAATAGGTTCACTGCTCACTAGCGAGTTTATAACATATAGCACGTTTTTAAAATCAATTCCAGCACATAACGTTGATGACCTCCCACTTTGACGTTATCAAAAAACTGTCAGTGACAGTGCACAGAGAATTTTGTTAGACTATATATAGACAATACTGTATTTTGTTTAAGCTTTCTGGGTTGATTTGCATGATCTCTGTGTCTGTTCACGAAGCTTTCGTTCCAATAACGTTATTTTGTGAGAAAGGACTAGCTCAATTGACCGCTCAAAGTCGTTTGGCAAGCATCGTCCCTCACTGCACCATCTAATACAACCCTCCCTGTTGTATAACGCGTCTTCTGCGTAAGCTCGAGACTATTTCGTTCGATTTGGTCTACATATAGATCACTAGAAATATATTGCAGTAGCAGGGGTTGTAAATTTTGACTTAATTTTTACTTATATTTATCTTGAATATTTTAAGGGAGTAGCAGGAGGTTGAAGTTTGAGCAAAAAATATTCTACGACATAGTTCCTGATCTGTCTTCAATTTGCTATAATGCCTTGTAGTTAACATACCTATATGCTAAACTAACAATAAAAAAAAATAATTTCACAGATACATTGAAGGACAGAAATAGTAAAAGTATTAATACATTTTGTTGCATGTCTTACACTTTAATTTTTATCAACTTCTCTTCTTTAATTTTTATCCAAATCCGAGGTGGTTGTACAAAATGGATTGCGGATTTTTAAAGTTTCATGAAAGTGAATCTGTGAGAGATACAACAAAATGAATTAAGACTTTTTTACTTTATTCCTGTCCTTCAATGCATCTGTAAAATTAATTCTTTTTACTATTAGTTTAACGTAGAGGTATGTTCACTTTAAGGTATTATTATTGCAAAATGAAAGCAAATTGGACATTACGTAGTAGGACATTTTGTGCTGTAATTTATGTCCCCTAGCACCCCTTAAAGTATTCAAGGCTGTATTTGTTATACAACTGTATATTACAAATTGCGTAACATAAAAAGGTGTCATATCCACAACAAAAAGGCATTATATGAATAGTGTATTTATTATTCAGGATTTATTTATAAAGCTTCGAGAAGGTTTATTGGGAGTTATACTTACCATATGGTAGATGTTATATAATATACTTTCTTCTTTTTGTTTTAACCAGAAGAAATATTTCTACAATTAAGGAATTTGTTGGTATTTAAAATTCAGTAAAATAAGAAGAAGCATAAAGAGAAGAATTTTTTATTAGCCTCGGGTCTTCCAACATCTTTTCATTCTTTCTTCCTTTTTTCAAAAACAAATTCACGTGACTGTGAAGGAGCAATCTCTTTAAAAATAGTGTTTTCATGGAAGGAGCGCTCGAAGTAGGTCTCTGTTCCCACGGTTCAAGACTTTTTTTAGAGACAATCTTCTCTAAAGACTCGCTGCATCGATTTTTTTTCTAATTTCTTTTACTTTTTCAGAAATCTTTTATACGAGATGGTTCTTATTTGTATTTTCCGTGTTTGTTTTTATTTATATTTGGGTTTAAAATACAAATGATATGCTGTAGGTATTTTGGGACACGATTCTTTTCTTTCCAGTTTTATCTGTAGTAAGGCATTGTGATGGAAAGAAAGTTTAACATTCATATTTTTATACACGCTCAAGTCTATTCTGAGTAATCCCCCTGCTCTATATAATACAAACTCTGGGGTGAAATTTCCTCTCGTAATACTATGATATTTTCCTACAGCCGCATCTTGAATTTTCTTTGGACAGTTTCTACTTTTAAAATTCAGGAAGTCAAGTTATAGTACAATCTCGATTATCCGAGTTTATCAGACGATATGATTGCTTACAAAGGATTGAAATTTCGAGTGAATAAATACCTTTTTATATTAATTTGGTATATTTTAGGATTTTAGACAAGAATTTTATTTTTAATAATAAGGAATATAACGATTTGATTTACGATTTACAAATTCTATATATTTACCTATATTTTCTGACGGGTAATTTGTACATTTGTCTCTCAACTGCAAATTCAATTGAACTATGTGACATTCGTAGTGGTATAAGTTTTATTAGACTGAAATTATAGTTTTATATCCCTGTCACGATTTGATAAATCAGTTTACTAAATAGAAACATACATACACCTACATGCTCATGGTGGAACATAAAACAATAGTGTTCATCTAAGACTTATTCTACTTTATCTACTTTTCATTTTTCACATTTCAACAAAGAAATGGACTCAAAATAATTGCTTAGCTAAAAGTCCAAAATAAGTACAGTTTACATTTTCATGTAAAAGATCTGACTTTTCTCGCCATTTTTCACTAAAAAATGCATGGATTCAATTAGGTTTCCCAAATATCTTATTTAAAAAATATTAATTTATGGCAAAGTTATTCTTGATTTAAAAAAGAAATGATTTGGTCTTAGGATAAAAAATGAATTAAGACTAAGAATATTTCACAATTTTGTCTTTTTTTTAGGTAATTTCTGTCTTAAGTTTTTTTTTACAGTCACAACATAATAAAGTCTGTATAATAGCACTTTCATTCTTTGTTCAGCCCTCTCGTAAAAAATGTAATTTCAAAAACTCTAGTGATCTTCAACATTCAATTTATCTTCAAAATGGAATATAAAATTTTTAATTTAAATCCATTTTTCATTTTTTATTTCAATTTAATGGTGCGTTTTCAGATAAATCATTTTGAACTAAAAAATGCCTAACAACTAAAAAGCACATATCTTCTATTGGCAGTATTATCTTTTTTATTTATTGATATTTTTTAACCTAAACATTGAAAACACGATCGATGAACATATCTACATGTATTATACTTTTCTATATTTGCTTTCTTATTTTATCTGTTACTTTTTTCTCTACGCATACTTTTCGCAAGAAATTCCCTGGTGCATTTCTAGATTAATGCAATCCCTTAATTATAATCTCCGTAACGACTAACGGACACATTCCGCGAAGAAAAACCTTTTTAATTTAGAATCGGAAGAAAATCTACAGAGTGCCATGGTGAGTTTCACGTGAATTTCAACGCGAGTTTTCCCCCAGATTGTTCCATCTCGTTCTTCAATATGATCACCCTAACATTCGATTCTCGTCACCCTTCCGGTACAGACTCGTGCAAATGGAATCGTTGAACCTATAGAAGCTGTCTTCCTCCCCGGATGATAGTAGCTCTGTCGATACAAACCCCTTCGAGGTTGGAGATTTAGGCTTAACCCCACGGCTATTGGCTGCGTGTTTTTATCAAGAGGGTTGGTCGAACCGAAAAATCATCGAAATATCTGTACTTTTATTGCTTGTATTACGAACTGCTCCAGAGTACAATCAGAGGGTGTAAAAATAAAAAATTGATAGAGAGGTAGAAAATTTGTGCTAACTTGTGAATTGTCGTTCGTAAAAATTGGGGTTTTCGTAGCTCTTGTTGATGTTGCTACAAAAATCTGGCAAGAAAAAACAGTATTAAATATAAAATGTTGTATTTGTCTTGATTATTAACGAAAATACTCTTTCAAATTTGGATGATTAAATGTACTTGTACCTCATTTTTATTTCATACCTTTTTTTTGTGCGTGTATTGTTGGGTTACAAATGACTTTGAAGAAAATGAATACTTCTCTTTTAATTATTATTTTCATTTAATTTTTTGTGATTCATAAAGAAGCAAGATTTATTTTATGGTATTTTTTCGTCCTGGACTTGCTTATGTACATAGCGTAATTTTTTTACTTTTTTGAAGTTTTTTTTTTTTTTATTGGGGCTTTCTTGATTATTAATTAATCCCTTGTATCTTAAATTGTGTCATTCTTGTTTATTACTGTTATCTTTAGATAGACAGTTCAAAATATTTAGTTTTACAAAATATTGTGGAATCTCTAAGCAGTTATTATTTTAAGATTCAAACCATAGTTTATTTATAGTAACATCTTAATGAAAGTAATGTTTTAAAGTACGTTAAGATCATAAAGGGTTAGTATCTTTTTTATGCGCGAATGGCGATTATTTTCATATTTTAAATCGTTGGTAGGTATTAACTAAAAAATTGTTATGTCTTTTAATATTTCACATGATCATATATTTTCAAGCATATTTTCATATATTATTATTACTGGTGGCAATTGAAAGGAATGAAAAATAAACGTGAAACAACATTATAGATATTCTAATAAAAATTTTAGTGCAAGTATAACTTCATTTAAAGCGCAATTTCTACTTACTTATTTAGAACCCAATTTATATTACCATAAAAGTGACTTTTAAAATTAGCACAAAATGGCGGCACTTTTCTCCTCAGTAATAAATACAAATTTTAAAAAATTGATAAATTAAAATTATACAACCAAAATTTTTACTTGTAACTTATTGTTTCCACTTTCTTTTCCTATATATTATGAATGAATTTTGTTCACCAACTTTAAAGATTTTTCCTGAAAATGTAAGCATTAATTACTCGTAACGTAAGATTCTCTTTAAGTCGATCCTTTTTCCCAATGGTGCTCGTAGTATCTTGAAAGAGACGCGGTAGCGTAAAGCTGGTCCCATTCATAAACCTAAAATCAATGACGAATTGGTGGAAAGAAATCCGTGGCCGTGGATTGGTCGCGTTCCGTCGCCATGATGGCATCGCTGGCCAATCGGCGTGCCCATCTTGTTTTCTCTTGTGTACTCCTGTACTCGTGGCCAATTCCTCTCTGTCTCTCTGTTTCTCTGTCTCACATTTTTGAAATAAAAATTTTCTTCGCAATCATTTTTTACCATACAGCAACATACGAACCTATCGGCTCGTATATTCAAACTGAATGATTCAATTTTAATTTCGGCACAGATTGCCTAGCCAAGCACATAGACATACTCGTAACGAATATTTCATGAATTCCTACGAGATCGCCAGCGTTAATGCGATGAAAAATTCTGACGACTTATTAGCGAGATGGATTTCTACCTGAAAAATGCGTGGAAACTAACGTTTGAAATTCCGTTTCATAATTAATTTAACAAATAATAGAAAATATTATTAACGTCATTTACCGGTTGCAATATTCCAATTCTCCAATTTTAATTCTACTGTTATGTTTCTGTGGCAATTTATTTTGATTCAGGAATCAACCAACCATCGATCAACCAATTTTAAGTTCACGTTTGGCACTCCGTATTACTGATCAGACATCACAGAAACAACGCATATTGGGGAATTGTACCTTATACAAATAGTAATTAATCCAAACGATAATTAGTCGATCAACAGATCTCATTAATTACGACCTCTTCGTTGATTAATCGAGAAAGTGCTGAAGAGATAATCAATTTTCAGTTGTATGTTGGAAATCTCTGGACAACTGGGATAATGTCTAGTTGAAATTCACACGTCTTGTGTATCGACAGTTTGTAGAATTTCATAGTGTTAAAATCGTATATTCGATATTTCCTTTCGTCGTTCAACTAGCGCACTGCGCCTGTGCTTCATGCACGCAATGCGCCATTCATCTTCAAAAAACTAGAAAATCCTGCATGGATTGCGGCAATAATATCCCCCAAAATAATGCAAATCTTTAAATTATCTGTGGACATAGAAGTTTAAACTTACAATGTAAACTTACACCTACATTCACCCATACGTGGCTGTGATTTTTTGTGTAATTATAAATAACATTGATTTACATGGTTAGCATGATACTAACAAATGAACTATTCAAAGTGTAAATTTCCGATTTTTGTGAAATTTTGCAAATTCGTAAAGTAGCCAGAAAGTATTAGACACATGTTTTTTAATTTGCTATTATCCATGTTAAAGAAGTAAAAACCATCCCTAATATTGGAAGTGGAAAACAAATTTCGCCTAATATTTTAGAAACTATTCAATATAGACGCAAAGTGCAAATTGGAGAATTACGTATTTTGAAACGATAAATCAATCTGTGTAAGCAGTTTTTAAAAATATCTGTTTATTTAAAAAATATATTGAAAAATGTAATTAAATAAATTTTTTTACAATGCAAACATTTCAAAATCTATATGTTCTGTATTTAAGTCTGTATTTTATCTGAAAAATCACCCTAAACGTGTCATTTTTCAATATATTTGTTGAACAAATAGATATTTTTGAAAACTTTACACAGATTGATTCGTTGTTTCAAAATGTGTTTCCCACCCCCAATTTTGGGGTGTGGTTCTCACCCCTCTAACATAGATAATAGCAGATGAAGTAACAAGTAATAAAAAGTTCCCTTGTAAGTAATTAAAAATTATAATAAAACCTTTTAGATGAAGGGAAGCACTGTAACTTGTATACAAAGGTGAATTAAAACTATTACTGCTTCGATATAAGCTCGCTGGCTAGAATAAATTAAGAGATGACTTATCAACCAGGAATTTGAATTTATGAAGGTGAAAACGAGACGAAATAAAAAAAAATAATTTCAAGGAAAAAATATACCCTCCAGCACGTATCGAAACACTTCAACAGTCTCTTTCTGTAACACTATTGCATTTTTCTTATAATACAGTTCCTACATTTCTGTTTGTCGGTATACTCATTTTCCATTAAAGGTTTCAAATAAGTAAGCAAAAGTATGCAGTATAAAACGGTTGAAAATTAGTATTCCCAATAAGTACCTACAAATTTAAAAATGTAAGAACAGAGAATTATAAAATCTTAGTAGAAAAGATATATATGATACAAGACATACCGAATAACCTTCGATGTTGCAATTAATACATGAAAAAAGAAGAAAAATAATAAGTCTAAAAAAAGTAATTTCCGGTGATTTACAGGGACTATTATAACGCATTCATTTTGGAAAGAGAAAACGTAACCGCAATCACTATACATATTGTGCCGTGGTTTTAGCGGGAAAAAGTGGGTGAAGCCCCCCTCCGGGCGGCTATCTTTCATTCACAACAAAGGTTCTAGGGGGGGCAGAAAAGTTTCTCGTGGCGAAGACAATAGAGATGGAGAAAAATTACGCGATAGTTCACGGACACTTCTCGGTTTTATTATTCGCCAGGAATAAATTTTTTTATATTCGTAATTTAGCGTTTCGGGACGCACCTAAACACTGGTTTCCATATTTTGAAATTACGACTAAGCTTGATATTCAAATTGAATTTGAAATCGACATTAAGAACTATTCTGCGTAATTTGAAATTGTAGAAGAACGAACTGCTTAATCAAAGATGGGTTTCTCATGTTTTAGGTCTGCTTGATAGAAAGCAAAGAGGAGCAAAAACGTGGCGGATTCGGTGACCCCTCGGCTGTGACCAGGCGCACAGAGAATTAGGGCAAGGAGATGCGTGAATATAAAATAGTGGTGTTGGGCAGTGGAGGTGTAGGCAAGTCCGCCCTCACTGTCCAGTTCGTACAGGGGATCTTCGTAGAGAAGTACGATCCGACGATCGAGGACAGCTACCGCAAACAGGTCGAGGTCGACGGTCAACAATGTATGTTAGAAATCCTAGACACAGCCGGAACGGTGAGTTCTTACATTTCCACCGACTCTTTCCTCTTATCCTACAATGCTTTTTTCTTAATTAATCACTAGTTTTCATTTCTCAAATATACCTGTTCCTCTTACTAATTTTCTAAAGGTAATTCACATCCCTATTTGCAAGGATATAAGTGAATATTTGAGTTTTATACAAAACTTTGTTTAACATATTGGTATTTCTGGTCTATTGTGGTAGTTTGCTTTATTAGTACTCATAAAAATGATATTTTTCTTCTTTTTCTTTGATTAATCAAAAGTTTTCTTTTGATCAATCTACGCAATTTCCTCAATCCTTTATTTCAACTTTAACTACCCATGTAATAAGATTATTCAAATCTAAGAATTATAATCAAAGTTATTTTGGGTGTTTCTGCAGTTTAGTGACTTTTCTCAGTTTTGAATATTTCATTTCAACTTTTAGTTTAAGGGTTTAATTTTATCACTAAAACAAGAAATTAACCGACACAGCACGAAATTGATATATCTTTTGTTATTTTATTAAAATATATACATAGGGTTCTCCCAACACTGGGGTGGTTGTTTTTTTTTCCAAGGTCACTAAATGTAGTAATTTTTCCAGCCCGCCCCCATTCAGGACCATTCTTTGCAATGTTTTTGAATATTCTATCCAGAAAACACAATCTCTTAGTTTCTGAAGTATTGAATTTAATTCCATTGCGTGCTATTATATTTTAACCCTACGAAGCTTAAAGAAGGGTCCGAAAATGGTCACGATGTTATGAATTTCATTTTATTTCATGTATAAATAATAATTATAGGGGGATCATTCAATCAGTAAATAAACAAACATTCTTGTTCAAATAATATCTAAATCATTTTTACTTAAGTATTTGCAGGAGATTCTACCGAATTTCCTGAAATGTAGTACTTTCGAAATCATAAGTGGGTATCCTTGCAATTTGTTTAGAATAGTTATTTGTCAATTATTTTAATATACTTAATCTCTATCAGTCAGTTAAGGATGGCAAATCCTTCCGAGTCACTTGAAATTTATTCCAGAATATTTAAACAGTATGGTATAAGTTGCGTAAATTGTGTAAATTTTTGCAGAGGTAAATCTCTTTAAGGGTGATAGAGCAGATATTTTACTGACGAATCGAAGTGTCAGTTCCAGCTCTGGAAACTTGCATTTATAAACTTATTCTTGGCAACATGCGACTAACGGCAAAAAAAATTGTTAAAAATTGTCATAATGTTATGTAATGCTTGAAAATAATGTATAGTCTACAATACAAAAAAAATGATGACGTTTCCAAACAAAAAGATTGCTTTTTCTTCTTGCTTTACCTTACTGCACAATCGTCACTTGAAACTACCGAAAAATTAAACTGGGAGAGATTCTATTACATCTGCTGTATAGATTTCTTTGTGTTTGGCCCCCTGAAGCCATCATTAAGTGAAGTTAAGTTTTGCAGAAGCGAAGAGATGAAAACGAATGTGCAAAACTGGACTACACAATATAATAAACAATTTTTTACTACTGGAATAAAAAAGCTAGTAGAATAGTGGAACAAGTGCATTATTGTAGTAGGGGTTATATTAAAAAATAGGTAAATAATGGAATTCATTTAATAAACCATATTAAAACAGCAGTAGTTTGTCTGTTCACTTATTGAATGATCCCTGTACTTAATAATCGTAAATAAAGGAATGAATATTTTCTATTAGATATTTCTTTAAAATCAGCTATTAGGGCTGATATATCTAACACCTTGGATTTCCTAAGGTTAATAATAGAACTTATTATCGTTGCATAGAGAAGTAATAAATCATTCTCCTTTATTGTAGGAACAATTCACAGCCATGAGGGACCTTTACATGAAGAATGGCCAGGGATTTGTGTTAGTGTACTCGATAACGGCGCAGTCAACGTTCAACGACCTGCAAGACCTCAGGGAACAGATCCTGCGGGTAAAGGACACAGATGACGTGCCAATGGTGCTGGTGGGTAACAAGTGCGACTTGGAGGACGAGAGGGTAGTGGGCAAAGAGCATGGTGTCAACCTTGCCCGGCAGTTTAACTGCGCGTTCATGGAGACCTCTGCCAAAGCCAAAATTAATGTTTATGATGTGAGTAAAAGTCACTTCCTTTTATTAACCCATTTATCCTTTGGTTGTGAGCACTTGTCTTATGGTATGTCTAGACTGTTGCAGACTGGAATACAATGGTTAGAAATTTTGTACATATATCGACTGTCTTCTTATTCATTAATTAGAAAAGAATACACTAAGAGTACTTGTTTTAAAAAAATTCCATTTTTATATAAAGTGGCTCTTCTGGTTGACAGTAGAAGCTGATTCTTGTACATGAGTGTCTTGAGAGTGTAGAACAGAGTAAAAAGAGGCTTTTATTACTCAGATAGTGGAGGGTAGTGGCGAAGCACACAATAGGGTAGAATAGTCTTTTGTTTCTTGAATACTATCGATAGAAATAAAGGAAAGTCAAGTCACGCACGAACGAGAGTAATATAAAATATAGTAAACTTGAATGGAATATTTGTTACTAGCAGGAATAGTTCATTCAAAAGTAAGTTAATGCAGTGCATTGGCGTCACACAAAACATACCAGCAAAGAAGGATTTTAGCCGTTGCAAATTACTTGCACCTACTGCAACAGTTTCCAATCTTCAGGTGTTAAAATGTTGCTTATTCAGTGGCGGTGGCACGTTAACATTGAATCTCGCATATTCCTCAAGACAGTTTGCACGTTGTTGTAAAATAACAGTAGTTCGTTGAAGAGACTATTGTTGGCTAGTAATTAACGTAACGTGTGGGAGTTCAAGACCGTTACGAAGGCCGAGATATTCTAATTGAATGTGGGAATGCGACTGTTAAGTGTGTGGGAGTGTAACTTGCATTCATTGCTACCTACCATTTACCATTCACACTTGCACACGCAACTTTTAACGCATAGATTGCAACTCATAAATGAGCCGTTCAGATGGCAAACTGATCAACTCCATAAAACAAGAAGCAGAGAAAAGTGATGATACAATAAATAATGTATTTTAAAATTAAGCTTAAAAAAAAAACAAACAGCACTGGTAGCTAAACCTTGCCATGACAGGAGTCATATTTCTCCTATCAAAAATACTGGAAAGCCACATCCTCTATTGGAATATAGTCAATATAGTTGGAGTACAGTTAAAATGTTATAACAGATACCACTACAACCTTTAACAAAATTTTTTTGATCGAATGCAACAATACGAAATTACTTAAAAATATTATAGTTTTTGAAATGTAAAACGCATGTATACATATACATTTTATGTATTATGTATGTAAAAGAAGTCCATCAAGAAAATACTTCCTTGAGAGAATAACATTATTATAAATTAAGTTCAATACTGATAATCACTCGTGGCTCGCAAGCCACGTTGTAATATAGGGTGTTCGATCAGTGTTATAAATTTTAAAGGTTGACTCAAAATGCTAAAATAAGACGAAAATAAAGATAGACGAAATTGTGTTTCAGACTTCGTTTTCGAGTTATTAATTGTTGAGGAAACGCTTAAAATACACGTAAAATGTGCCGGAGTTGAGACTCATTCTACTGATTTTGCTGCGTCTGACCTGGCTAGTGCGCGTCGGTAGTAGAATATGTCCCAAGTCAGACACATTTCACGTGAATTTGAGACGTATTTACAACAATTAATAACTTTGCAACGAAGCTGCAAAAATCCTATTTTGGTACATAGAATCGCTCCTTCAAATTTCTGACATCATGTTGTTGAATACTCTGTATAATACACTTAACTGTTTCAAAGTTTTACTTCTGCAGTATTAAATTCTTGTAAGAACTTGAAATGGTCAAAATAGCTACGAAAATGGTACCTATATTAAATGTTATTTAGAAATTATACGTAATACTATTCTATGACAATAAATATAATAATTATGCAGGTAAATTTGTCAGATTGTGGAAATTTGATTATCAATCACGTGCTTCGGTGATAAAATTTAATTTTTTTTATTTTTTACAAAAAATTTAGTTGAATAATTTGGCTCCTGAAAGGTTTAAATCATAACGTGCTTATAAAAACCAGAAATAAGGAATGAAGTTACGTTCCTCTCAAAAGAAAATGTTTCTGTTATTTTTGAATCCCTGTTTCCCCTGCATCACTAAACAGACTCCTCTGCTCGAAATCCTTCTACATGTTTATCTTCAATTCTGAAAGGATTCCTGCAACGAGAGTTCTTTGAGTGGGATTTTGTAGATTTTTATCCTAAAGCTGTTGGGAATTACCCTTTTGGACCTGATTTATTTTGTATAGTCTCCAAATGAAAAAATATAACTTCAATATAATGATCATTTTCCATTTTATTTTTTCATGATAGCCTGCCTTTCTAAAATCCCATGTCTAAAGGTTTCTGAAACGTACTGCGAGCGATTTTGTATAAGTACTATTGCGAATTTATCTCTCGTTCCCACATTTGATTGCTTCTGTTAATCTACTCGTACTGAATTGTAATTCAATTGCATAATTGGAGCACGGTTTTCTTTACGATTTTAGCTTTTGTCAGAAGAGCATTACGGTAAATATTGTGCATTAACCAAGTAAATGTTGCATCGACTATGACTAAAATTCCATTCATCAGTGTAACATGAGAACATGAGAACAATTCATAAGAAACAACGAAAATGAAGGGGGATAAACAATATTAAGTTTTTAAAAAATACGAAGAGATTGTTAAAAGAGCAACAGAGAACAATTATTTTAAATAAATTTTATTTACATTTATATATCAACTTTCACTCTGAAACGCGTATCTAGAAAATGTTTAACTTTGCGATCTTCTATTGATTACCTTCTTCATCTTTCTTTTTTTTTATATAAAATTTTCACTTCTTATTATCCAATTAAATTTCTTCTGCTGAAAGATCGTTAAGGATGTTTACTATCACAGCTAAAGCAGAAATAGGATATGTACTATCTTGTTACTTTATGGCAATTTTCTAGAAGGTCTAATGAGAAAACGAAGTTGAACTTTAGTGGTAGAACAAGTAGAGAATTTAACGGTTACCAGCGCCCTACTTAATGACTATATTAAATAAATTCTATTTGCATTTTCTAACTTTACACGTATTGAAATACATGTGTCGTCAATGCTCTGAGGTATTTAATTATTCCGAATTTTCTCTCGCATAGCTTTAGTAACTATGTAAAACGTTTCTGTTTCAGATCTTCTACGATCTGGTGCGACAAATCAATAAAAAATCACCAGAGAAAAAGATGAAGCAGAAAAAGAAATCGCTGTGCCTACTTCTGTAAGGTAGAAATATCTACTAGAAGCCCGTTACTCTCCTGCATGAACAAAAATATTAAAAAAATCCAGGATATACCAGTGGAAGGACACAAAAGTTCAGGCGACTAGGGAGCAAATACTGGTGACAAGGAGGGGGCTGACGGAATCACAAGTTAAATAAAGGCAACATAGTGGAATACATAAAACACTGGAAGGAACGTGACAATGAGACACTGGACGAGAAAGGAAAAAAATACATAAGAGGACGGTGGAGAAAAAAAGAAAGAGAGACGTGGGAGAGAAACAGCGAAGAAAACTAATAATGTTGTATATACGTTGGTCCCGGGGTGGCTCGTGTGCACGCGCAAACACAGGCGCACAAAGAGAGTTTTTAGTGTTAACGAGACCCCGTGGCGTCGGTTATCATTGTAGGAGTTTTGCATTAAAGAAGAAAACGAAGAAGGGAAAGAAAAAAAATATGATTAATGATAGTATATAAATATATAAATAAATATATATATATATATATAAATATATAAATATATTTAGGAGAAAAGGATGACGAAGAAAGGCAAAAAACAATGTTTTGAATGTGCGTGTGCGCAGATTCTCATCTTGCGTGTATCACCATCGCGCACCTTTCTCTTATGTATATTATATATATATATGTATATGTATATATATATATAAATATAAATATAATAATTATACATAGACGGTACACGCCACACACAGACACACACACACACGATGATTATTATTACTATTATTATTAATTATTAATTATTATCGAAGCATCAAAATATTCATAAGTTATATCAACCGTTTGTTTCTCGAACAATATATGTTTTTTCTATATCTCTCCGTATTAAAGCAAATAATAAAAAATCTCTCAGCGAATGTTAAAAAAACGGAACGAAAAGCCCAGGCTGTGTGGTTCTCCTCCTTGCTCTACCAAGGCGTCCCTTTTTCTCCTTCGTTGGCTAAATTCGAGGAATGCTAAGTAGTCTTCGAACTGCTTAGTGACTTTCAGTTTAATTGTATGTTATTCTTAATAATCTTAAGCTTCTTTCCATAAAGTCAAATTTATTCAATTCTTTTTTGTAAAATGTTTGTACCTATCAATATTTTGTATCTATTTAGACGTCATTTGTGTTTGGGACATGGTCCATTTTGTGCAGTGTTCTCCTCAAATTCTAAGTTGGAAAAATGTACCAAAATTATTCAAGCAATACAGAGTATGTTTATTAAATAATTTGAAATAAATCGGCTTGAGATACGTTTGGAAATCTTCAGACATTAAATGAAACTAGATAGTTTACACAAAAAGGCCCATTCCTTCGTGTACCAAAATACCTTATTCTATTGTACGCTCAACAATATGAAACAAAGAAGGCCTCATTGAGCACATCTAAAGAGTCTTCAAACATTCACTACAATTGAAGGCACTTTATTGCCACAGCCGCGACCAAGCTGCTCAGAACAACACCCTGAGAAGCCTCACTCCACGTAGTGGAGTAACTGGTTACATTGCAACAATTATCCATCGATTCCTCAAGAACCATGGGATAGTACTCATTCCAGAAAGCGAGTGCCTTGTAATCAACAGCGTTAGCATTGCCCATATCAATGTTCCTGTCGATGATCAAGATTCCAGGCTGTCCCTCGGTGTAAGGTTCCCACTTGACGTTGTTCAAGGAAGGGTTTCCAACTCTGGCGAAACTTGCCAGCATCGCCATGATCACCTCAGCCATCTTCTTGTCAGCGGAGTTCCATTGAATAGAATTACTAGTAGTAGCGAAAGGAAGTCCCCAGACAAATGGAAGCTCGAACATATGCGGAACACCAGCCCATTCGGGCACATCCTTATTAATGGATTGTGTCTTGGGCCTATAGTCAAATCTGTAAACGAAGGCTAGCTTATCTTTGGATATTTTACCAGCCAACAGAGTCAACCCTGCAGCAAAGTTCTTCTCCGTTTGAAGGTCCAAGTATCTATCTCGAAGAACTCCTTGATCCTTACTCGGTGGATGTGGTTTATAGAAGAACAACACCGCGTTAGCTACCATCTCCGGCTTTATCTCGCACGTGCTATTTTTGTCAGGGGTCTGTACAAGTGAAACAAACTCGTCTGTGATGAGCATCTCGAATTTCCCAAACGACAATTTGCCATCCGCATTTCCTTTGCCAAGAGACTCCATATAGGCCAACGCTTGTTCATTATTTGTGTATCCAACAAGCAGAGGAACACTGTTTATGTTGCCACTCTCTAAAGCATCTCTAGGAAGCATGGGTAGGAATGGATCTGTAGAATTGTTGGTCTCAAAGTCAACTATTGGTCCCCAGGTTTCTATGTCTGAAGACTCGCGAACAAGGATGTTCACGTCAACGCGACGCAAACACTCCATCAGAGCTGATGTGGGACGTCGGTAGCAACCGAATTTCTCAGCTATGATGTCTACCACCGGGAGTTCATTTTGAGGAGAGCCCACTGAAGTCACTGCGTCGCCGCTCATAGCGATCGCCTTGGAGAACTTGCCTCTGCTCAGAGGGCTAATCAGGTGCAGACCAACGCTGATGGCGCCAGAACTGTGACCATAAATTACCACATTTGATGGGGAACCGTTGAAATGGTGGATCTTACTCTGCACCCAGTCTAGGGCTGCAATTTGATCGAACATGCCGTAGTTTCCTGGCGCTTCGGCGTCTGTTGTTGTAAAGAAGCCAAGAATGTTAAGGCGATAGGCTACTGTGACCACTAGGACCTATGAGAAATAATTAAATAGTTGTTACTAAATGTACGTCAGATACTAATAGAGTTTTGTAAAAAATTTTTGATGTTCTTCTTTGAGACGATAGGTCAGCGATAGGTGAATTGTTGTACATTTGTGGTCAAAAGAAAGTTCAGGAATTATATCCCTATTTTATGTCATACACAATTAGGGGATTCCTAAAAACACTATTAGTATCAACACAATAGAATCTAATATACAGGCCAGTAATACCAACACAATAAATAAAGTTTAATACGAAAGTTAGTTATCCATATTTTTAAAGTTTCTTTTGACCACTACTGTGTGTTTCTTTTGGTAGAAGTTAACATTTTCGATAAGAGAGATGAATTCGTTACCTTTATTTTATTGATGTTAAATATAGAACCCGTAATGGTCAGTAAGAACTCATAAAAGTTTTCAGTGAGCATTTACATATTGCGTTGCCTGAAGTACATGTTACGAACGAATAATATTCGTGTAATTCCAAAAGTCGAACTTACCTTGAAGAAAGGAAATGGCACTCGAGTCGTATTCTAATTTTGTTCTATTTCCTGTCTAATTTTTGACACTTGCTTCGTTGATTTGCTATTATGAATTCTTTTTGAGAGTATGTGTTAAAGGTAAAATATTTGAATTCATTTGTTATCATATGCAGTATTTTTTTTTTAGTATAGAAACTCGAGTCAAGACAGTACTTGAAACTTGAACATTTGTAAGTTAGCGATAACTTGTCGTATTTGTAGTTCTTCAAGATACTTTTTGTGGAATTTAAAAAATTGTAATTTCAACAGCTCTTTGACAATATATTTGATAATTTACCTTTTGCTTACTGACAAAGATGGATGCATCCCAAATTGCTGGAGTACCAGTATTGAAATCTCCTCCATGGAACCATACCATCACTGGCCATCCATCATCTGGTCGATTTCCTAGACAAAAGTTTATACGTTCACGTTATGATATACGATAGTGGTTAAAAGGAAGTTTAAAAACTATACTAATGCATGTGTATGTATTATAGATATAAGTTTAGTAACAGTGTTTATTTATTAATGTTGGTGTTACTACTCTAATTTATGAAAATTTCTCGAAGTGAGGGATATAGTTCCTTCCCGACAGATTATAATATTTTTGTTATTATTAAACATTTAAGCTTTCTTTTGGCCATCATTGTAGGTTTAAGTGCATTTACAACATTTGTATTTGTATCTCAGGATACTTGACCACTTTTTAACTTAAGAATTTAAACCATGCCTGTTGAATTATATTACTTAATAATATCACTTGGAATAGTAGTTTCATTGTTTGTTGTTGTAGAAGAATGGTTAAAAAGTAGAGGAATGAAAAAATCAATTTACAACGGTTAAATTTTGAAATCTGAAATGTTTGACTCTTTCCAAACTCAAGGATTTAAACTGTACCATTTAAACTACTTAACAATACCACTCGAAATAACTGTTCTAGTATTTGTTATTCTAGTAAAAATGAAGAAATCAATTTAAATACACTAACGTACAATTTTTGGAAATTTATTCGTCTCCTTTGATTTACAGTAAACTTGTCACTGAAGAAGCACACGTAGGTGGAATTCATGGAATTAACGGACTCGCATTCAACCTAAATGAGTCTGCGTGCTCGCGAGTATGCATCCCCGGTTCCGGCTGAACCGGTGAATCGATCGTGACAGAATTTGCATAGCGTTATCCCTTGCTGGCGATGAGCTCCCTAGACCACTGGAATCACTTAGAACTCATGACGATCGCGAGTCACTCTAAACATTACTCTAACTCAGAAGTTCCCGAAGACTCTAAGAAGTTTTGAACTTTTATCCGTTTATGGAAAACTCGTACAGTAACAAGTACAGCTACAGCTATTCAAATATTCAAATTGCTTACTATTTAACATCAAATTAGCGATTACAACAGAACATTGATATCTCGTCAAATAACCTTCAGAAATTTCATCCTCGAGTAATCGTTTATTTCTCACTCAAACACAAATTGCTCCAATTTCAGAAGGATTAAACTGTTAAACGCTTCCTCGTTGTCCTTCCTCAAAGGATGAAAATTTTATGAGATACGCTGAATGGTATCTCCAATTTTACTCTTGATTAGAGTTTGAATAATTAATTTCGGCGATTTCTTCGACATATCCGGCGTCCTCTAGGTTGATTTTTGAAGCGTGCCAAGGTTATAGAAATTTAGGTCGTTGGGATGCTTTAGATGGCACGATAGCGAAAACACGGTAGAGACCGGTGAGCTAACAGGAAATTCGGCCTGGTCTTCGTTATCGGTCACGACGGTGTCTGGAAACGTCCAGGGATAGCTGCCTGGGGATACACCCCCGCCAGGACAATTCATTAGCCAGTTTATCGTGATTGCACCCAGCACGGATTTTCTCCGGTACGCTCCTCGCGAACGACAAATAGTTTTAAGCTACTACATATGGGTGTTCCTTGCATAATGGACTTCCGCTGGATTTAGGTCTTGTCTCCGATTTCGTTTCGTTATAGATGTTAGTGTACATTTTTTAAAAGAAAGAATAAAAAGTAATATTAACGAGTAACGTGTTTTTTAAAACGTTTCAAGATCCTTGTACAAGTTCATTGGGAAGTAAAAGCCTCGTGATATCATAAAATGAGCCGTCCATTTGCCAAACAGATTAACTCCGCAAAACAAAGATAGTTAGGTATATGTATTTTTTTTTTAAATGTAAAAAGTTAAGCGTTTGGGCAGTAAAATTTAAACAAATTGAAAAAGCAGAGTTAATCACTTTGACCTGTGTTGGGCTCACATAAAATTATTGAATAACTGTTTTACATGCAGCTTTTATAGATTAGTAGATTCATAAAGTGAGTCATCGATTGTGACGGTCACTTTTTCTGCGAGGTTTTAGGAACAAGAGGATATGTTATGAAATACGTCTCATCGTTAAACTATAAGTTTCCAGAAAAGAAAAGGAAGATATCCACACCATGGTGACTTACGCTAAAAAGTAACAAATAAACCCAAGTTTTTTGATAATTATTTCTACTACTTTCATACATTTTAAAATATAAATTTTTCAAACATAATTTTTAAATAGTTCTCTGGTCTTCTTAAATATATGAATTGCAAACGAAATACAATTTCCTGAAAAAGTATTATTCGAATTTGATAAAAAAGAATTAATGATTTATTTTTACCCTTACTGATGGTATCTGCCAAATATTGGATAGCATCAAGTCGGAACAGAAAGCTTGAGCTATATGTAATGAATAGTATTTACTCATTATTATAGAGAAAGAAAGAGGCATTGTTCTAATATGATAAAAAAATACTCTATAGCATATTTAATTTATCTGGAAAAAATGCAAGATATGTAAACATTGGTTTTATAAAAATTATGTGATACGAATGAGAATATTATGCGAATACTTAAAAATCTCATTAATTCACGACTTCCCGCTGGGGTCAATCCATTTTAATGGATTCCATTTTGGTCTTGAATAAAATACTTTTCTCTACCTTCGAATTAAAAGAGCTCTCCACTATTTCTATATTTTTCTTTTCTTCCTTTTTTTCCATGGCACTCAATTATTCTCATAGAAGAAAAGACAAGAAAATTCCATTAGAATTATTATTCACTATCTTCTATTTGTAGGTTTAAAATTGAATTCTATACATACGTAAGTCAAATTTTTAACGAATTTAAATTATGCCTCAATCGAAGCCCAGAAAATAAAACTTGTACCTCTAGCGATGGCGATGGAATTTAACAAATGTTTACTTTTTTTTAAAACAAAAATGAAATAGGATTTACCTTACGCCTGACAGTCATTTATTATACGAAAAAAATGTGCATAAAACACTGATTGCGCAATTTTAAGAGGGACATAAGTTAGAACAAATTATTTTTTATGTATAATTTTTTTATTATAAATTTAAAGAGAATCTTTCAATTTTTTTAATGAAACGTACTGAATGTTTCAGCGAAAAGAGAAAGATACTGAAAAACTCGGTAAATAAATGTGAAGTCATAATAGATCTAAAGTGGATATTTATTAAAATATTAGCAATAAACGTAGCTTTCAAAGAAGCCTTTCTAAACGTTTCATTAACCGGCTTATCACGCAACTCGCTCCTGAAATACCTTTCTGACATTCCAGTTTATTGTATTAATTTTGGTAGTGTATTATTAAATGGTTTTTCGGTTGCTTCACCCTCACTCTATAAACATAAGTCATTTGTATCCGACATGCTTTTGAGTGGGTAAGATTCGTTAGAAAAATCTGAAAAGTTTTATATAACATCTTTAAACATTCCAAATTAAGATTCGAATGAAAAAACTTATGCAGTAATTTGTTTAAATACGTGATTATGGTAAATATAATATGTAAAATTGAAAACCAACAGTGTACTGTAATGGCGGTACAAGAATGGCTTCTGTTTCCAGAGTAAGGGTTAATTATGAAAATGGTTATAGTTATTTTCTTCTGTTATTTACCTCTGTTAACATATTAAATATCGTTAGAATTTGAATATGTGAATTCAATAATTCGTTATGAACGAATTTTCAAATTCAAATTCGAATACGTTCGAATTAAAAACAAATTAAGACATGGTTGGACTTTATGAGTTCTGAACCCTATGAAAGAAGCTATAGTAATAATATCACTAGTAAAATATAGGTTGATGATAAAAATCACCTTCTCTCACAGGCTGTTATTATTATTATCATCTTCATAATCATTATTATGTTATAATATCATTTTGAGGTCCCTGACGAACGCCAGGTTTGCTCATAGGTTAAGATGTCCTTGGATCAAATAGGGAAATAATGTTCCTCTGTTGTAACAGCTTTTACAACAAATTTCTATTATTAATCCATTGCAGTACAGATTAGCTCGGTAAAATGCGCGTTCAAAATGGTGGAAAAATACCATGAAAATATTCATGTTTGGCCTGAAATCTTGACCACTCCTTGTAGTCAATGAGACTCCTTATTGTACTCAAAGGGGTTAATGTCGCCATAAATATCCCATTTTGATCTATCGTGCTTAAATATTTACCTATCTAGTTGTTAGTGCTCTTCTAATGCTTCTAAAAGAAAATATAGGGTGCTACTTCACCGAAAATTCAAAATGATCTACAAACCTTGGCCTGTAAACAATGTATATAGAAAAAATAATAACTATTCTACCCTTGCATAATAAAATATACTTCATAATACAGTATTAATATTCAAAACTTTAAACGTCAATAGGCACATATTTGTTGACATATTATGGCTTCTATTGCTTCGTTTTGCAATCACAGAGGACGAGGTGTACACCCCCCAAAACAAACCCGAAGTTTACGATACTTCATCCGCAGGAAGCCAGACTTCCTTCAAGTGTATAGCGTGCGTCTGCGGACGAAGGGTTCGCGAAAACTCGCCGAAGTATTCGAACAGTTGATTCCAGCAAATTCGGCACTCATACGTGAAAGAAACAAAGGGGTGGCACTGGGCAGAGTAAAAGGGGTGGTTTCGTGACCGGCCTCACCAGTATCTTAACATCTCGACCGACCCTAAAAGATCGCGTGCAACGACGTGCGCCAGTTACTGTTACTCTTATTCCTTGCTGTCTCTACAGGGTGCTTCTAAAAACTGGAACTAACCTGAGCTCTGTTTTAACTAAGAATAGACAGAAACGGGGAAGAGGAAACGTTTACATAGTTTAATCAACGATGTCCATCTGTTAATTACGTACTACTATGGGTGCATCTGTACGTCTTCAAAATGGCCACCAAACGACAGCGTAGCTGAAGAATCTAGGTAAGGAATAAGATATAGAACACAGTTTGTAAAACACAAATGGGATATTTCTGTGGTTGTAAGGCAAAATTACCTCACTTTAGTGTCATCTTCTGAGTTTGATGAAACCTGGTATACGAGTAGAGTTTTTTTTAGTTACTGATATTTGTGTTTAGGGGATGAAAACTACATTTTCGTAAATATCCCGAATTTCGTTTACGTCATCTTATTGCTTATGAAAAAAGCACGTATTTTGTACATTTGTCATTTTTTTCTACTTGCATTGGTTTTCGAGATATTTACGAAAATATATTTTCCACTCTAACTTTGAGAGTGATTTTTATTCCCTAAACATGAATATCAGCAGCTACAAAAAAAACACGTGTCTAACATTTTTCGACGCTCTACTGGTATACCAAGTTTCATAAAAATTGGAAGATGACACTAGAGTGATGTTCCTTGTAATTTATATGTTATTGTTTTCGAGATATTGTTGTTTAAAGTTTTCAAATTCAATACTATCCCATGGACTTGTCTCTTCTTCAACCCTTATTTTTCAGTGAAAAAGACCTATTTAATACTCTTTTCTCTTTTTGAAAATATCA
This sequence comes from Calliopsis andreniformis, assembly GCF_051401765.1. Taxonomy (NCBI): domain Eukaryota; kingdom Metazoa; phylum Arthropoda; class Insecta; order Hymenoptera; family Andrenidae; genus Calliopsis; species Calliopsis andreniformis. The sequence continues at coordinate 4,262,732 of NC_135064.1, forward strand.
ATTCTATTTTCTAGATCTCAATAAACGCTTCAACTCAAATTTTTTGAAAATGTGACAGGTCATTTTGTCTTACAGCTGTAGATTTAATCCTTTTGCTGTTTAGTCCATGCGGCGGAGCAAAGCCAATATTTTTTTTAGCATTTTCTTTGTTTAAGAGACACAGGTAAAAGATGTTTTTTGGTATTACCAACGCAAATAGAAGTCCTTTTAATCATGAAAAAGGTTGAACTTTTTTTCTACCGTTTTTCGATATTTTAGCAGTCAACGAAAGGGTTATTCAAGTACTTCGATCGCTTTAATTTACGTTTATCGATGCAATTTCCCAGGAAAAAACGGGTGTTACTGAAGCAATTGCTGGTAGCCCATAATGAGCTATGTCCCTGACCTATATTAAAGATTCAGAAAAATTATGATATCATAATCACCTCGTCGAAGGTTATCAGGGATTTCCCTAAAGTACTACAAATTATAACGTCAAACTTCTTGCTGATAGCTGTTCGCTTGGTAGCGCTATACCATTGATCTTGATAATCGTTTTATGCTAGGACTATCAGAGTGAGACCAGTAAAGGGCACTTTTCTGAGTTGGCGAATTGAGACATTAAGATTAAAGAAACGGGAACAGAAATCAATACAAAGGTTTTATATAATAGAATATCCTTCGACCACGGTCACTGCGATATCTTTTCGTATTGATTATCGAAATGGTTGCTAATGCAGTTTTTACGATTCCTTCGTTCTGCGGGTTTACGATCGCGACGATGCATGAGACATCCAAAATTAGTTCGAAATGATACTGGTAATGCCGCTGTTAACCTAGTCCTTAACCGACATCCTTAAACAACGAGATTTACGTACAGTCGACACGCAGAGGTCGCGTTTATTGTCAATCGAGAAATTGGGACAGGAAATTACGCAAATATGAAATTATTATTAATCACACAAGAGTCGGCAAATGTTATTAGGGATTCCAAATAAAACACGTGAAATTGGTATGCTGCAGAGCGTGTTTCCTGATGGAGTTGCAGGATCCTTTTTTATTCGAAAAGATGTTCCACAGTGAAAGTATGACATATCATTTGAATTAATGCCTAAATATCATTTGAATCACTGCATAAAAATTGCTTTAGCACGATTTCTTATAGCTTGTTTTTGAGTCAAATGAAATTGAGAGGAAGGCAAAATATCTCAGCGTCTCTACACGTGGATATTCACGTGGACTCAAGATGATTTTGAAGGATACATATTGAAAAGAACTATGTATTTATTTTCATGTACTTATGCCTTAACTATCAAGAATATTGAAACACTGTGTGTATACGTTTAATATTTTCTTAAATTCATATATTCTTTTGTAATTAGAATATTAGCGTCGCATCGACAACTAGGTAATTGGTGACATGGATTGTTAATTAACAATATTTAAATGAAATCGTAAAGGGGTTTGCTACTTTGAATATTCTTGATATTCTTAACCAGAATATTCTTAAATATTCTTAACGAGAACATTCTTAATATTCTTAACCAGAACATTCCTAGCATTCTTAACCAGAATATTCCTAGTATTCTTAACCACAATATTCTTAACATTTTTTGTATTACGGAATTAGGAAGTTTAGCCTATTTTGAGTAGTTTTATATTCTTTACAAGATATCAATATGTATTCGAGGCATAGGGAATATTGACATATGTTAAATTAAGTTAGAGGTGATTTCTTCAGTAAGAAACTATTTGTTCGTGTACAATTCTAATATGGCCAATTCGAATTTTGGTTAGGATGACTTAGTTTCTTCTATTGACGGATCTCCCATTACGGTTTGGAAGAAGTTATCTAAGTTGTTACTCAATTTTGTTGGTTTCTCAGAGTTTCACTTAAGATTCCATCATGCATACTTTACTTATGCATTAATTTATTTACAAAAAGTAATAGATACTTCAATTCATATATTTATGGTTTATTATCAGCAACCAACTTGAATTATAAACAAAGACATAATTCCTAAAAGTAGGATATACACAGACCATTTATTTTGTGTAGTTAAAGAAAAAAGTAGTTATGGAATAATTAAAAAAAAAGTAAGGATAGCTGCAAGCTCTTAAAGGGTTACATCTACAGAGTGAACAGTTTATTTGGAAACCCTCTTATGAGTATGATAGCACTTATAATGCTAACAACAATTACAATAAATGCTGCTAACACTCGGAGAATTTATAGATAAACAGATCAGCCTGTAGTTTTTTGTATACATATAAGTACAGCAGTGCTCAACCGTGCAACCCTTTGTCGTTGAAAGCTGTATAATTTCATTAATTTTTGAGATATCGATATGAAATTTTCATATATTTTTTATATACTTGCGTACATTCTTGGAACCTGAAGCTTTCAAAATACGTAAAAAACAAAAAATTGCTTTTTTATGCATTGAGGTACATGTAACTCCTTAACGATGAGATGCTATGATGGTTAATACACAGTCACTCTAAAATTCATCATGAAAAAAAGGGGAAATACTTCTACATTGATAAACTGTAATCGAAGGAAAAACTGAATCATATTTTCCTATACCCATGAGACATTAAGTCTCCTCATTAGGTCTTCAGACAGAATGCAAATAAGATTAGATAATAACATGACACCTACCCACCCAAAATGTTTTAGAAGAATTGCAAAATTGAGATTCAGAGATAAAAGGACACTTCTTAATTAAATTCTTAATTAATAAATACTACATATGAATAATATCGCTACTTGCATTAAGAAAAGTAGCAAATCTCATTTGTCTTACAAAAAGTAACCTATTTTGATTATCTACCAAAAAGAATATATTTTATCTCTTCTTACGAATAAGAGCATGTTTCGACTTTACCACGAGAAGCAATATATTTCCTCATCTTGCCACGAAAAAGATCACATTTGGACATTTGATGATATACAATATCATACTTTTTTTCACTATAAATCATACAAACGTGCTTTTCTTTACGAAGAGAAACAGAACGTGATATTTTGAATCCCACCGAAGACAAATGTGTTTCGCAAGACAAATAACAAATAAGACGTGCTTCTTTTCTTAACAGACGTCGATATGAACTCTTTCTTCCAAGTACCATATGCAATAAACTCGCTAAATCTGAAAATATAATAATAGTGAAAACATATGGGCCCACAAAAAGTGACAAAATATACTTTATACTAAACTGTTTTATAGCCTTAATTTGAAAATCATATTCCTTGTGTGCTTTTTAACGTTGGAACGTTCGAGAATTTGAAAAGGGATTTCAACGCTTTGAGGCAGAAAAAAATGTAACAATTATTTATCTTGAAAACCCTATATAATATAGCAAGCAAGAGATATGAGTTCCTTTAATATTATAAAAATTGTCATCGTTGTTGATTCCTATTGTAATAACTGAAGTTTGATGTTAGAAAATTAACAGTTCTATTTTCCGAAAATTTCTTTTTTTGAATACACACACAGACAAAGTTATCTCTCTCTCTATTGATTCAGATGAAGGAAACTCTGCTATATGATTTAATCCCAGTATAATGAATTTCGTAGCGATTGAACTTCCTGTGGCTTGGTATTAAGGTAATATGTTTTTCATGTCTATAATTTTCTTTTGTTATAAGCTCGTTACCATATCTTCTATATCCTAAAATTATTTAAAGTAGACGCCATCGACTGCATACAAGCGTTTCAATTGCCTAGTAAGCATCATTATGTAATTTTCTTAAAAGTTTAATGAATACGCAGAAGCTTATTTTTATTTTTCATTTATTTGCAAAATCAATCAACTCAAACTTTGAAATGATACCTAAAACCTACTCCACGCTTTCGAGTGAACATTAAAGTCGACGTCATCTGCCACGTCTAATGTGTTCTTCAAACGATTCTGTCAAAAATATCGTCTCTGCAATTCGTTCGCGCAGCCACGGTTATTAATTCGTCGCACGAGCCTCTGGTCCGATAAAAAAAAACTCCACTTTTCTCGAACTGACGACGTTATAATCGCAGCCGTTTCTTTGCTATGAGATTGCGATCATGTCGCGCCACGTAGCCCCTTAAAATATTGAAGAAAAGGAACAGAAGTAACGATCATCACTCGGTGGTTGCGTGTTTTTTAAAGTTAAATATTAGTTAGCTAGAAAGCTGTGTCGTGACGTGTATCGAGGATTTTCATCGGCAGTACTATCAGTTGGAAGCGAAAATTACGACTACCCGCTGGTCTTTGTGTCAAACAAGCACCTTTCGCTGGTGAACACAATCCTAGCATTTTCTGGCGCTCCCTAATGACGCAGATACGCTAAGTAGTTGATGAAAGTCACAGGAATGTCAACTAGTTCGACAAAAGAACTTGCAATTTGTTATCGTTTTAAACTAATGATTGATATCGCTCATTTTCATATAAAAAAATGTTTTGGTGAGATTTTTTTGAAAAAGAAATGACCGTTATGTTCGATGCTGTTCTTAGAATTGTTCGAGGTTACTCTGTACGTGCAACTACGTTGAAATCAATCGATTGCTAACAATGCGTCAATAAGTAATCTAACTCATCGAATTCTCTTACCACTTGCTCTCTGCTAAAAAATTAATCATCTTCTCTAATCAATATTACTTTCAAAGCGGTTAGAGTTACTACAGTTAAACCTAGACATTATAGGTTCGAGAAAAGTTAATCCCTCGACTGCCATTTGTAACTTCTATGTTCATTCCCCTTAATTTATGTAAATGTGTATTATTAAAAATAAATGTAAGTGCATGTTTTATGATTACTAATTAATGTACTCTTTGGGTAAATTTTGCCCGAAACGTAATTTTTATCTTTAAGGGGACAACTGTTTAAAGTTTCAAAAAATGAATTCGCTTTTCTTACGTGTTCACATAAACTGGTATTTTAAGAATATTTTAAATATGATGAAAAAATTCGAAGAATTAGTGAAATTATAGAGTTTTGAATGAAATGCGAATAGCCTAGCAACATGTTCAAGGAATTCCAACACGTTTTTCTTAAAACCATATTTTTTAGTACGGTGGCTCTGGTATTTTAGGCTACGTTCGACTAATCGATTTCAAACTTTGTATGCAAGTTTATTATAAAATTGTGCATCTGGCAACGAAGGCATTTTTACTCGTCTTTTAGTTCTACAGAAAGAAAGTTGAGTTTTCTTTTGAAATAATTGAATTTTTTTAACCTTTCATTTATTTTTTAGAATTTTAAAAATTGTCTTGAGCCCTAAATAGTTGTTAACATGTTCAGTACTGGCGTTTTCAAAACCACTCTCCAAAAAGAGTAGCGGCAGATAAGCTTGCTTAACTTTTGAAAATATATCTTTTTAACAATAACCTAAGTCTATTTTTCTAAGTATTTCTAATCAAAATTTCGATACAAAGTTAGAAAAAAGGGATAAAATAAACGAGAAAGTAATAAAAACAATTTTTTCAGACATATCCTCTTTTTCATACAATATTGCTGGAATAGTTTTCATTCTTTAAAGTTTACAGTGTTATACAGGGTGTCCCAGTAAAAATGACCACATTGATTATATTTTAAACTGTGAGAGTAATAAAAACATTTTTTAAACAGAAATTGTTTGATATTAAAGTTGACATGTGGTCATGTCCACTTTTTTGTAGGTGGAGTTGCTGAAGACATGTGAAGGTTACTCTTGTCTTTCTAAATAGCATCCTACATTTTTCTGTTTAGTATCTGATAATAGCTTTTGAGACGAATACAAGCATCTATAACATAAGGTCATTCAAGGTCACGCAAGAGAGATTGTGAATTATAAATAAATTCACTTTTTTTAGATGTAATTTTCAAAATAATACATGGTATAATAAATCGCGATTGTGTACATGTTCATCAATATTTTTCATAAGAAGTAAGTGTAAATGTGTCTCCAAATATGTCATAGAGTAGTTACATCACCAACAACACGTGTGCAGCATTGTACTAATGTTAATGGTCGACATTTCGAACATTACATCTAAAAAAAGTGAGTTTATTTATTATTCATAATCCCTCTTGCATGATCTTGTATGATTTTGTGTTATAGGTATTTGTATTCGTCTTGAGAGCTATTATCAGATACTAAACAAAAACATGTAGGATGTCATTTAGAAAAACAGAAGTGATCTTCACATGTTTTCAGCGGCTCCACCTACAACGAAGTGGACATAACCATATGATGACACCTTTATTATCAAACAATTTCTATTTACAAAATTTCTGGATAACTCCTACAGTTTAAAATATAATCAACGTGGTCATTTTTACTGAGACATCTTATATATTACTTCAAATTATGTGTTATTTTAATATACGAGAAAATATTATAAACTCATATTGATTATATTGAAAACTAAATTTTAGTTTCCTGAGAAATGCTCAAATTTGACATTCTTTATTTGTCCAATCTGATCTAGATTCTGTAACGTTTTAATGATTGAAAGAATTGAAATATTTATAACAGCAGAGTACACCAATTTTTGGTAAGTCATAGACTTTTTTTGTAGACCTATTTCATTTAGTGTATAAGTGTAAAATATTATATAAGGTGTATAACAAATAAGATGTATACATTTACGTTTTTCAATAATGTTGCGTTTATGCAACTTTGAACCTTAATGGGTTAAGCTATCTTAAATAGTTAAAACGAAGTAGGTAAAAAAATAAAAAAACATATCAAGTCGTTGACCTGTAATAAAATGAAAAAAGTGCACCTATTCTATAGCAATTCAAAATATGATTCACATAGAAAGTCCTGATTTTCAGGAATGGTATTAGCAATAAGGTATACATTTTATTTTGAAGATACATATTACCGAAAGTTATTTATTTATGGTATGCAAGCATACAGGGTGTTTGACAACAGGTGTCAGAAATTTCAAGGGATGATCCTAGCAAAGTGCTACAAGAAAACACAAATAAATGTAGACAAAATTGCAGTTTAAGCTTCGTTTCTGAGTTATTAGGTAATTCTTGAAAAAACGCTTGAAATACGCGTGAAATGTCTGATTTGGGATTTATTCCACTGACTTTGCTGTGTCTGGCCTGACTAGGGCGCACCAGCACTAGAATAAGTTCCAAGTCAGATACATTTCAAACACACATTTCGAATTTTAGACGGTTTTCCAACAATTAATACATAATTCTAAGACGAATACTCAATTTCTGACATCTTTTGGCAAACACCCTGTATCACAAAATCGGTGCAACAAAAAGATTGCACATAATTAAGAAACTATATTAAATAGATAGGTACACAAGTAGATACGAAAAATTATGTTAAATATTTTGTTCTTTCTCTTGCGAAATTGTCATCATGCACTTTGCAAACAATTTACATATCTAGCATTTTAATATATTTTGAACAAATTGCTTTGATTGGATGTGTCAAACAGCTTGTATCAAAACTACACTGCAAGTGCAATAAGTCATTTTTTTGAATACTTAAAGTGTTAACTTCTGGAAAGTATATGTTTAAACATTTTTCTACAGAGTGTCCAAGCTGAAACAGATCACCTAAATATTTCCTCTATTTTTAGTAACGCGAAAATTGTTCATAATATAATTTGAACGATTTCAAAGAAGGAATATCATGGAAAAACAATCTTTTGCGTAGGATCATATTTTTTTTAGTTTTTTAGATTTTAGATTTGGATGACCTGTTTTAGCTTAGACACCCTGTGTAATGTTTATAATTCTCAGTCAGCAAGTATTACTTTAACTCACCGTCTGGGACGAAGATGTTTAGGTAAAGACAGTCCTCACTGACTCCAGGGTCAGGCAGATCGGGTGGCAGGAGTCTTTTGTAAAGTTTCTCGTGCAGCTTCAATCGGTTGGTCACTTGCTGGCAGGAGGGCGCGAATTGCGTTGCATTTCGTATTCCACTCCAGGAAGGAAGGGTGTCAGTAACAGGGGCAGAGAAACGTAGTTTACCCAGCGGCGGTTGAGCGTAAGGTATCCCGAGGTACTGTGTCACCTTTTGAATAGAGCTTACGAATATCTGGGGGCATGAAATACGCAAATGAGAAAATTAAATTGCTGATGGCAAAGGTATTTAACAAAAATGTTATAGTTCTGTGATTGTAAAACAAAACGATCTACCTCACATTTTCAAAAAATTCGGGTTAAAGTCTTAATTGAGATCTAGAATATAGAATTGATACTTTCAGATGCAAAAAAGAGCATTAAAAAAATTGTTTCACTTAAAAATAAGGGTTCAGGAAGACATAAGTTCATAAGATAGTAGGTCTTGAAATTGGAAACTTTAAACAGTATCTTGGAAACGAAAACATGTGACTTAAGGTGTGAACACGTTATTATCATGCCACATATTATAGCAAATTTGTTTCATATTATAGTAAAATAGATTTAAAATAAAGGAAAAACATTGACTCACACTAAGGATTTATTATAATATGTTACGTGGCACTAACGTGTAATACGATCGCGTTCACATCCATGAAGTATGATTTCACGTGTAAATCATGACTTTTACGATCATGACAGTTATGATGCGAAACGTTACTGTCACGTCATGTAAAATCACGTTACATATACAGGGTGAGTCGCCTAACGTTTGCAGCTGAAATATGTTTATTATTTTTTAAAATACATCAAATGTCTAAAGAAAAAAGTTGAATGGTTCAATCGAGCTCATAAAATACTAAAAGAATTTTTGTTTTTTTGTTATTTTTTTAGAGATATCAAGGTCAGGTCAATTTTTTTTTAAATCAGATCATCCCTTTCTAAACACCAACAATGGTAGTTTCTTTTATTAGAAGTTCAGTGACTATAATTACTCAAGGTCATTCAAGGTCACGGACAGAAAAAACGTACATGATTTAAAATATGAAAGCAAAATACGTTTATCACGAGTGAGACTTGTAAACATATTAAGATCATATTCAATATTATTAAATGTTATTGGATCTGCCAATTTTGTTGGAAGATGTCTCTTTACGAAACCGTTATATGTGGTACCAACATGACGGCTGTTCTGTTCATTATGCACGAGTAGCAAGAGAAACGTTAGATTCAATGTTTCCAAACTGATGGATTGGACGAGGTGGAACTGTTTCATGGCCAGCACGTTCGCTTGATTTAAATCCACTGGATTTCTTTTTGTGGGGTCTGCTAAAAGAGACCGTGTACGCGAATGCTCCAACAACAGTAGAAGATATGCATCAGCGTGTCATCGCAGCATGTGCAAATATCACCTCGGATATATGTACTTATCACAGTTCGACATTCCTTCAGAGCCCGTTTACAGTAATGTATCGACGTAAACAGCCATCATTTCGAACATTTATGAACATTTATGAAACATTCCGCTTTTATATTTTAAATCCGACATATTTCTCTGTTCGTGACCTTGAATGACCTTGAATAATAATAGGCAATAAATTCCTAATGAAAGGGACTATCATTGTAGGTGTTTAAAAAGAGGTGGTTTCATTTAAAAAAATGGAGATGACCTTGATATCTCTAAAAAAAAATGACAAGTTAACAAAAATTTTATTGGCTCCATTGAATCATTCAACTTCATCTTTAAGACATTTGACGTATCTTTAAAAATAGCAAAGTTATTTGATGTGCAAACGTTAGGTGACTCACCCTGTATAGCACGTCCATAGTGTGAGTCAACGTTTTTCCCATGTTTTAAAACTATTTTGCTATAATATGAAACTAATTTGCTACATGTAATATATAACGTGATTTGACGTGACGTGGTAGTAATGTGTTTGCACCCTAAATGTCATGACTTTATCGTCATGAAAGCTAGATATTGCGTTGCCATGACATTAAATTTAACTGTCGCAACATTTATTTGCATATTTAAACTTTCTTCCTCCATTTCCCATTCATTCTATTAGCTTCAAAATTTATACTTTCGCCAATAACGCGGACAGTAGCCAGACTGATTACAATAGATGCCACGATTGAAAGTAACTCAATTTCTTGACATTAAATTTCGTGAGTTGCAAAAAACTGTCACGTCTTTTGTTATCATGACATTTGTCGTACAGTGTCATGACAACAGAAGTCGTGGCTTTTACTGTCACGTAAAAACGTACCTTTAGGTCACTTTGCCTTATAACCACAAATTTAATTGTTGGCCATCAGAAAAGACCGAGAAAAAGTTTTCCGAAGATTTCTGTTTGCAAAAAAGTAAAAGGCGTCCTACTTCAAATATTACTTAAACAAAATAACCCTTTGCAAATATGACTTTTCTTAACGAGTACATATCAGTGTTAATTTATACAAAACGAAAATATAAACATAAATGACTAATAAGTAAATAAATCAAACGACTAATTAGTGGGTAAACCATTACTGCAAGATAAATACACAAATCGTTAATTATTCACGGATCCTACAATTTCGCTTTCCTCCTTAAGTTCGATGATATAGCAGTTTCTGTACCAATATTTGGTCACATAATTTGTATTACGAGTGTGACGAGTTATTATTAAGCAAGGGGTTGTTAGGAAGTGGGTCAGGAAAAAAAACAAGAAATTTCTGAAAGGACTTTTATATGTTTCATTTTCAACTTAAGAGAAAAACTATTAAAGTAGGACACAGACAAAATTTTAACGCTATTAGGGAAGATTATTAACAAAAAAACTTTAAATTATTCATCTTCAAATTTTTGATGAAAATAGTCAAATAATGGTAAATTCATTTCGTATTAAATCATAATACGATAGAATCATCGAATTTCTATCATAAAAAATAGCTCATAGTACTGTGTATAGGAAGGCCCCAACTTGAATACCTTAAATATTTCATTTGTATTTGGTGATAATGGAAAATGTTTGAGATGAAAACTGAATGATTTAATTTTATTCGTCTTTTCAAGAGGTATGTTTATGAGACAAATAGAAGCTTATGTAACTTGTAAAATGTCAATCAGGAATATAAGTACCCATAAGTAAGTGTTCTAATGCCGTTTTGTAATATTGAAGTTAGAATATCTTCTAAGTTAACATTTTTTTACTATAGGTGACTTACTGCTTTTTTAGGGGAAATGATAAACCGCATTAATTATAGTACAAAAAAGATATGATTCTATTTTTGAAAAACGAAGTTGACCTTCGTACGTTTTCTGCACATCCACTTACGAAGAACTACATAATTAGGTTAAATTATGCCTACTTCGAAACCATTCCACTTTTGTCCGAAACATTTTTTCATACCATTAAAAAAGAGTGAGATAAGAAATTCGATTTAGGTGGGACACTTTGTATTATTTTTGGACATTTTTCATGCAAAAAATAAAAACCTAAATTTATATAAGTACTATGATCTCACTGTATCAGTCAGGAGTTAACAGAAAACTGAAATTCTTGATTTTTAACTTTTCAAGGTTTGCAATTAAAGTGAGTGTTCATTAGAAAAAGAAAAAAACAAAACCAAATTAGTTGATCAGCAAAAGGTTGAGCTTCTGAAAAACTTTTCCCGACAAAATGCAAGCTTAGCATTAATGGAATTGTTCTCGAGTATGATTAACGGTAATACTTTAAAGTGACTTGCAATCGTAGTTCTAAAACATTTACACTTAAACCTAGGTTTGAACATTTTGTAACAATTGCCAGTTCCTTTATATTCTCAGATGCAATTAAAATAACATTACTTATACACTATGTAATTCATGGCGATATCTATCTAAATTACTTTCTCATTTGTTATCGTGGCAACATGTGCGGCAGCAAAAAGTGAAACGTTCTTCATGTAATTTCTCACGAATCGTGTATTAAAAAACTTGAAAACATGTCTAATACAGTAATAGAGAATAATTCATGGAATCTAGGAAAGATTCGGAAAATGAAATTGTTATAATGAGGATTAAGTTTTCAATAAAAAAATTTTCTTGGAAATATAGGGTACGTAAAGGTTGCGATTATACTTTAAAATGAAGGGCACAAGCGCTGTAATGTTCGAAGGATTTTCGTTATACTTTCGGATCGTGAATGCGTTAGTGGATTCAACTTCATGGTTAGAGAAGAAGAAAAAATAATCTATAGTATTAAAATTCATAAATGCCCCTTCCACTGCCCCGATTATGCATTCATTTTGCATGTTATCTGCATGCATTTCATTCAAACAATTGAAACTTACGGTGCTTGCATGTTTTTGCTCCTGGCGTGAACAAAATGTCAAATACTTTATTCAGTCCCTAGCATTTGAGCCGTTTTAACCCTTATGTATCCCTAGCATTTGAGCTGTTTTAATCCTTGCGTATACTTCTTATACTTTGTAGTATTATGATTAAAAGTGCAGAAATTGTATTTGACTTAAACTCTTCTAAGAAATAACATCGAAGATTGAAATTGAACGTTCGAAGGAATAATATTGAAATGGCGCTCTTTTTTAAACAAGTTCTTACAGCGAAATTGTTTCTCAATGTGAAATATTAAATGGAGCAAGCCTTTCCTACATGCAATGCAATCCAACTTTCTAAATTATCATTATCACTGTCCATTACGAAAACGAATTGAAATCTGAGAAGCACGTTCTCCATCCACAATCCCAATCACTTGCCCTCCAAAACCATTCCCTCAGACAAGCGACATAGAATCCAGTGACACTGACGCACTCTAAAAAAAAGCGTTTTCGTTTCATCGCGTAGCAACCGATGTACGCGACGGCACGAGGCCAAGGCAGGAGGGAGCGAATGGTTGGGATCTCTGTGGAATTGTCGCACCTCCTTGCCTGCAACCGATCCCTGGTCCTGGATCTGAACGACGGGCTGCTCGCGGCCCAGGCCTTGCCTCGCGTAGGTCCTCCTCTGCGATTCGGCGACCGGTATGCCTTGGAAAAAACGGAGGAACAGAGCGAAGAACAGCCACGTTGGGCACCCCATTCTGCAGACTGACTGATTTGCTTCGGAAACAATCGGCGGTTCCCCGAGGCGGCCTCACCCGGAGCACTCGGTTCTCGCCGGTTGCGTGACTCGGCCAGGTTCACCTCCTCGGCTTCGAAACGACGCGGTGGAGGTCGAGGCCTGCGCTCTTTCGCCCTGCCTTTCTTCGCCCCCTTCTGACACGGACCTCTCGCAAGCGCTCCCTTGTGTTCCTCGTGGCCCGCACGCCGGTAAACTTGCCCTTACGGAAGCGTGCAGAGGGTGGAGAAACGCGGTGAGGTCGTGAACGCAGTGGGAGGTGGAAACGACATGCCGAGGGGTCAGAAGTTCAGAGAAATACTATTTTATAGGGTAAATTGATTTGAATCGCTTGGATTGAATACGCAGAGATGTTGTCTGAAAATAATCTGTGGGATTGGATGAGTTACTTTTGAGTTATATTCGCTGAGAGAGAAAAGATTCGAATGATTATCGCGAAGGATCTGTCTTCTTGGGAGAAATTATTCAGATATGGACCAATAGGGATAGAAAGAATTGAACTGGGGGCGGAGCGAATCCCTCACTACGTTTCTATTACCAATAGCATCAGCAGGTGTGCGGAGACTGGGGATATACTCCGCCTCTAGTAGAAATCTTAGATAAATTAGGTCTACCTAATCAAGTTTTAACTAAATATTATATTTTTTTTAAATAGAGAGTCCCAAACGAGTTGTCTAAAAGAATTTTCGTGATTAAATAAGTTTTAATTAAGTACAATTTTCAAATGATAATTTGTGATACTAACAAACTACTTTTCAAATTAAATCGTATCAACTTTTCAAAGTTATTTACTTTGACTTTTCTGAGATTCGTAACTTTTGATTTCATAAAGCATGACCTCTTCCTATTCTTGAGATTTCCATCCAATCAGTATCAATTCAATTTCCCTTTGGTTCAAAATAATGGTTGCCAGTGACCTTCAATTTTGTAAGGAAACCGTTAGAAAATGGGATTAAACGTTATATTTGGAACAAGACACAGTTGATGAGAGTACAGTGGGATTCAAGAAACGGTGGAAGAATGAGTGATTGAAAAGGGTGGCCCGTGGCGGGTAGCGTGACCGCAAAAATCGAAGGAACGAAGAGATAACGAGTAAGAAGCATTAAGTAATATACGTGTCGGGTATAGGTGAAAGGTGGTGTTGTAGCTTGCGGTATGATTGAAGACAATTAGGGCAATGAATTCAGAAATAGAAGGTAAAAGTCAGAACTCAAAGGATGTCAAGTACAGTATAAATGCAATTTCTATGACGCAAAACTACATACTCAGGTTAAATAAAACTTAGACGCAATATTTTTCCAATAAGAATATAATATCATATCGATTTCTAGATTACTAGCGATGACATTTTGTTTCCATCACACATCTGTGACTATAATACAAAATGAAATAACTCAACATTCAAAAGATTTGAATTTATAGCTTAATTGAAGTTTACAAAATTAAATTTATATTTTCAGCAGAAAAAAGGGAACAAAAGGAACTTTTTTCTTTTAAAAATGAGTCTCTAGAAACATGCAAGTGTAAATACAAAATTGAGATTCAAAATTTGAACATTAATATTTTAAAAAGAAAAATACGTATTTTATACTGTATTTAATATGTATTTAATACTCTAAAAACCTGCAAGATTTGTATCTTTCGCAACAATGTTGTTAGGAAACCATACAAAGTTGTATTTTAAATCTCTATGGGAACAGATTTATATTGCTGTTATAAAAAATGAAACATACTCAATGAAACATCCGAATTGAAATAAAACTAATAGATTCTTTTATTTTTGCTGTTTTTTTAAAGGAGTGTGTTAACATTTTATCTCTACCAGTTTTTGTTTTTCTGTTCTTACAAGCAATTAATTGAAGTTATGTCAAACTAAATTATTTTTTCATATTCGTACAAGAGATAAGTTGTATGGTTTTCAGAATTTTTATTTTATCCTAATTATAAAATAAGAAATTAAATTCACAAAAACGTAATCTTGCGGAAATGTAAAACCATTTCTAGAAATTGTTGCGATACGATTGTCTATTTGTTAATTACTAAGATTCTTATATTTACAACTGTTCATTTAGCTTACAATAAATTAAATATCTGCTTCTGTATTATGACAGAACCTCTACTTATCGTCAATTCAAGAGTGAGTTTTCTGTTTTGAAGTATCAAATCTGTCTGAATTCAACTTTTCTTCCTCATTACATTTAATTATTCATTACTTAAATTATTCAGTAAAAAGATGTATTAGTTTTTTCGCCTATTACGTGCTTTTTTGCAAAGGAAAGCAATTTTTGACTTACTCTTATTTAAGAATATTTAGATAGTTACTTATTCACGTAGTTGCAGCGTTATGATTTGATCTGGCATTATCATAATAGAAATACTATTAATAATAGAAAATAGAAAATTGGAAGTCACTTAATTGTTGAGTTGGTGCGCTTTATCTAAATAACAATTTCGTGGAGATCTCTAGGTATGTCTTAGCCTAACGTTTAGCACGCTATCAATAAGATGCGATCTTCATATGACCCTCCCTAACTAGAGTAGGTGTCCC
The DNA here is from genome assembly GCF_051401765.1 of Calliopsis andreniformis. Taxonomy (NCBI): domain Eukaryota; kingdom Metazoa; phylum Arthropoda; class Insecta; order Hymenoptera; family Andrenidae; genus Calliopsis; species Calliopsis andreniformis. The sequence continues at coordinate 4,278,193 of NC_135064.1, forward strand.
AATTAGTGCCACGTTAAGCTTATCACGTAACTCTCTTTAATTATTTTAGTAGTTGTTTAACCTATAAATCGTTGCAATTTGAAGCATAATATTGCTTAATATTTCTTTTATAAAAAAAATTTTAATTAATAAATTTTAATTATAAAAAAATCAATAATTAAATAATTGAAAATGTACAAAGAAGGGTAATGTCTCTATTACTGTCAGTTAAAAAATCGTCGTGTCGGTGTACCTACCACCCAATAACTGTCAGTCCCACTAACTATATGACTGACAATCCCTACTATTGATACAGAGACCCAATTATAGACAATCTTTATTACAGGTAAGTAAATATGAAATAACAAAAACAATTAATAAATTTAAGAAGCTTACGAATACAAGAACTAGGTAGTTATAAAATGGTACTTACAAGATAAAAAAATTGCCAAATCAAACGTTAAATAAAGGCAGATAAAGATTAAAATTGCACGTGACAGATATGCGTACAGAACCATGTACGAGACATATGCTGTACCAACTGCTGAAGGCAGTGATATGAACAAACGAAGAAATGTCTCCATTGCTATCATCGTTAATTATTATAAGTTAACAGATAAAAATCACTCTTTTCTTCGCTGTATTATTGAAATCATTCTTACAGATATTAGAAATTCATTTTGTAGAACAGATATAAGACAAGTAGTAAAATTATTGCCCTTTTTGCGTTATGACTTTTTCTTTACTTTCTATTTAAGTCAGTTGTGTTTCTGACACTCAAACAGCACGTGTGCCTTCTGATATTTATTTTTAAATACAGACATAAATAAATATGCAATGTTTTTCTGTTGTTACCTAAAACGAAGTCCAGATTTTGTATTAAAATTTTGTTAATCGTAATTCTCTACATATTACTTCACTATTAAGTAAAGCAATTGGAGTGGCAGTTATAGGGACACTGGCAGTAATTAGAATATCTACCCTACTACGACCTTGAGCATATCGTGTCGTTGAAGGATATCTGTAAAACAAAGAAAATAGTTGATTCCTTGAAAAGCAAAGCTCATGAAATTGGCTACTGATAAAGCTCGTGAACACGTTTCTCAAAAGTTATGGAGCAAAGATTCTTATACGATTAGGGTAATCAAGAGTTGCAAGCAATATTGCTTCATACTGTTCTTAGCATATGTACAAATACGATAACTTGTGTTAAGAATTTCTGTTACATACACATGTGCAAACCGTAAGATTATGATAAAGTACTATTTATGTAATCTCCTGTAACAATCGTTTCAGAAGTCAAATTGATTAACTCAACCTTTTGTACTAATTTCATTTTTGTCGCCAAACCATGTGACTAGTAATCAACTGTTCAGAAATCGAAAAACTGATCTGCATAATTATATCTGTTATCATAAAGTAATAAAAGCAGGTATATATGCGTGGTAAATAATATTTTGTACATTTTCGAAGCCATTTTGACAAATTTTTAGTTCTGAGTCGAGAATTTAAGATCGTAGAAACAAAATTAATTATCTTTTTAACAATTCATTATAGTAGATGACTGTGGTTAGTTACTGAAAGCTGCATTTTAAAATATATCCTTTATTATATTGTTCCTTTTCTCTGCTTTCTGTTTTAAAATAGAAGTTGACTAATTTAACATCTGTGCGATACACAACTGTTACTGTTATTCATTGAAAATGCACTTCAACTTCGACAGTGTCATGGATTATTGCATCCTATATTACCTTACAACTTTTTTCACTCGCTGAGGGTAAGACGATTTTCATTATTGTGTCATAACCAACGTTATTGATTCAATCTGAAATGAGAGTGCAACTCTATAAGTACATAATAGGGTTGAAAATACAATATTTGATGAAACATGTATAATCTGATTCAATGAGAATAGAATTATGATTCATTTTAAAGTTTAGGAATTCTTTAACATATTTTACATAACTGATATATAAATAGTTATTATATTCAACTAATTAAACAAAAAGTTTAAACAACTTGTAAATATTTCATAAAACATCTACGAAATCTAATGTTTTCATTAAAGCTATAGCTCTAAACAAACTTTTTATATAATATTGAAATACCTATACATTATAATAATGTACAGTATATTAATATTATAGAATTTTTGTTGATTAATTGCTGCCAATTATTGACATAAGTATTTCCAATTATTTGAAAATATTTTTTTATAAACATATTGATGATATTTTTGAATAAACATATTTTCTAAATAATTGGAATGTAAGTGGTAAAATGTATCAGCACAATCGGAGTTTAGAATTTTAAATTACTTTAATATTCTATTAAAAGTAAAATAGGAAAATAGAAAATTAAAAATTACGTATATCTATAGCCTGCGAGCTTACTAAACAACTACGTTTTTCGATACAAATCTATATAAACTTATAATTTATTTTATACACTATAAGAATTCGGAAAAATTTCTAACTCTTATGCAATATTTTAAATGATATTTAAACTTTCTAATATTTCTAATAATTATCATAAGATAATTACTTAAACATTTAAGAAACATAATAATTAAAGTAATAGATTAAGTATATCAAAAATATATTATATTGAGAATGCTGCAACGTTAGTTTTATATTTGTCACACATCTGTCACGTATCTTTTCCCGCTATTATTGGTGAATTCGGCAGCCATCTTTGAGTTCAAATTGCGCGCGACGTCATTCCACGCCTGGACACACTGAGGGTAAGACGTGTCTACCATTCGTCGAGTCGAACATGCCTAATCTTGTTCGTGGTAGTTTCCAACTATTTGTAAAAGTATGTGTCCTTAATTTTAACACAATATTACGTATTGAACGGAAGATTTATCTTAATTTCGATATATATAATGATTAATTTGTACTTGAAAAATTTGTACTCTATACCTTGATAATACAAGTATCCAACCATGCTTCAATATTTTCTTCTACCTTAAGTAATTTTAAAGTGTAGCTGATATATTGTCTGTCTATTATTTTTCGCGTCTTGTTATATCGCTTGGAGCAAATTGCTAAAAGACCATGATAAAAGACCCCAAAGCGAGTAAAATAAATAATGATACAAAAATTCGAATAACAATCTCGCTTCTTTTATAGAAATAAATAGAATCTATTGATACATGATACAACTCATAAGTTATATTTACATTGTGAATTGCACATATACGATAAATACATATTTCTGTATTGCATAAAACGTTTGGATTTGGCTTTCAACCGTTAAAAACGCAAATGTATCAAAATTATTGGAAAAATGCTGGCAAATATATGTATAATAAAAGTCCCACCCTTTATTAATTATCACTTCTAACAAAATGTAATACTACTAAACTCAAAATATTCTCTTTTTTTTCATAAACTCGAACCTTTAAGTTATGTATTCGAATTGAAAACATAACATATTTACACTTCTAACATACTGAAAATACAATAACTGTACAGTAATTAATACACGGTAATTCATTCCGTTCTGCATTAAAAATTTTAAATATTTAAAATTTTAAATATTAATAAATTTAATTTTATTTAATTTTATTATTTTATTCAAATAAATTATGAGACACAACAAAATTCCTGTTAGTAGTAAAAATATTAAAATACAATTTTAATACGTTAAGATTGTAGTCAAATATCTGTTTAATTTAATCAAATCTAGGAAAGTTAATATTAATGGCGCAATAATTGGTACATTTAACCTGTGATAAATGAACTGATTATTATTCTTGAGTTGCTTTAATGGCTCTGTTTGCACTGTTTGTTTGCACAATGACGTTTGTTGCTAAACTAGAACCTCTCGTGCATTCTAAATATTAAAAAATGTTCTTCAGGAGTTTCAAAGTAGTATAATTTACAGTGATGGTTAGAATTTCTCCACCCAAGAACAATTTTATAAGGTACCTGATGCAGACGTAAAATTCGTCAGTTATTCAATGGACAGCGGGAAGATAAGATGTTCTTATAACTCTAAGAGTATTGGTATAAGCATAACATATTTATTGACATCTGATTATTTCTACTTACTGCTAATACTTTTGTTTACTCTTAATTATCTTTTTTAACTAACAGTAGTATACTTTCTATTACAAATTCGTTCAATGTTTCCATAAAATTTTAATCAGCTTTTGTGACCGTATTGTTTTCTTTTTTGAGTTTCCATATCTTTTTAAAATTGTTTTATTGTATTTTATTATACTTTATTAATCACATATTTACATTTCATTTGTGGTTCTCTTCTATTATAGATTTTTTATTGGGATTAATATACATGTACCGATGTCAAGGAAAAGGAGTTTCTGTCTTGAAAAATTTGAGTGCCGAAACGTGAAGAATAATGTAAGTATTATTGTGTTAAAATCCTTAATAAAACTGAAGAAGTATGATTAGAACTTTAGAAAATATTTTTCTACTACTTTTTATTTTTTTCGCTTCAAGTCCAGCAGACACTCCGTGAGTAATTCGTCGAGCTGCCTTCATTTTGTGGGTGTGAGGGTAACCATGTTTTTGATCCCTCCAGTCACACAATCATATAGGACACAAAGGTCCGAAGCAATACGACGTGGGTAACTGATTGTATTTTTTATAGTTTTGCGAGTATAGTGACCATGGGAATAATTTTGTATCCGTGAGTAATAAAACCATTTTTATACATTTATTAGCTTAGACTAGAATCTTCTCATAAATTATGTTTTTTAACAACATTAATATCTCTTGCAAAATTGAAAAAGTATTAATCTGGATTTATGTATACATATACACAATTAATAGAAGGTAATAAAATGAAGTGAAATTTCTTCCAACTTCAGTATAGTAAAAACTGTAAATTAAAAATATACAATATATTCATTTGATATGAAACGAATGAATTTTGATTAGAATATTGAGTAGTCTTTTTTTGATGAAGAGAATTTCAAGTAATTCGTTTTTTTAATATGTACATAAAGAGAATTTCGAGTCGAACCTTTATCTTATTGAATATCATAAAAAATAGTCACTCTTCTTACCGAATGCAACGAAGAATCGACATTTTTTTTACCAAAGAATTTTCATAAAGCAAGTCCCTTGAATCGAAAATGAAACAGGATACTAGACCACTAGATTTATTGCATTAATGATTCTTTTTAGCAGAGACTTTTCAGATAACAATGCCATAGGTATTGCCTCTGACTTATTCATATGCTCAGATGCTACTTGGGTGGGTACAGGCAATGAGCTTCGATGACCTAGTTCATAGGATTTTAATAATTATTTATTCGTAACTGCCATGGTGCTAGTACAGGGTGTCTCACTTGATTTTGACATCTTGATTTTCTCGCTATTGTTACTCGTAGCAAAAAATGTTTCAGGGGAGGCTTGAATGATATCGAGTGGAGCATATTCTGATGTTATTAGTTTTTTCGTGAGTGGACGCGTAAAGGTCACATAAAGGTCAACTTTGTTTTTTTAAATGGAATGATGTATTTTTTAATACATCAATCGATGCAGCTGGACATTCGTTATAAAAAAGTACTAACCTGTGTATGTCGAAAAGTTAGTAGTTCAGGAGATATTTCAATTTAAATAATTCTAAAACACCATTACTGTCGTACTAAGACGTTAGCGTTTATTTACAGGAATGGTTCAATGTAACGACCATTTACATCACGGCATTTTTTAAATCGATCAAGTAATGACTGGCTTACATTGTTTAATGTATCGGCTGATATTTTACGACACTCAGCGATAATACGCTGCTTCATATCGGCTACTGTAGTTGGAGCTTTAGCATAAACTTTATTCTTTAAATCGCCCCATAAGAAAAAGTCGAGGGGCGTTAAATCAGGTGACCGTGCTGGAAAATGAATGGGACCACCTCTTCCAATCCAGCGATTCGAAAATTGTCGATTTAAAGCATTTCTTGCTACTGAAGAATAATGTGCAGGGCATCCGTCTTGCTGCATCCACATTCCTAAACGAACATGTAGCGGCACATCTTCCAATAATGTGGGTAAAATTTCCATTATGAAGTGTTTGTACTTCGGTCCAGTCAGTGGCCCATCGATAAAATATGGACCAATAATATGAGTGTCGATAATGCCAACCCATACGTTCAAACTCCATCGATGTTGATGGTCAATTTTTTTTTTTGAAATATCTGCTGAACTACTAACTTTTCGACATACATAGGTTAGTACTTTTTTATAACGAATGTCCAGCTGCATCGATTGATATATTAAAAAATACATCATTCCATTTAAAAAAACAAAGTTGACCTTTATGCGACCTTTACGCGTCCACTCACGAAAAAACTAATAACATCAGAATATGCTCCACTCGATACCATTCAAGCCTCCCCTGAAACATTTTTTGCTACGAGTAACAATAGCGAGAAAATCAAGATGTCAAAATCAGGTGAGACACCCTGTATATTGTGCACGACGTATATTGCACTTTGTGTGTGTATGCATGTATGTAGTTAGATCGTGGAATTACGTCTATTACAATATTTCTTTGCTATATGTGATCATATGTATGATAAACTCATTGTGGAGTATGTGCATTAAATTTGAATCACATACGGTGTATTATACTCACATCGATTCTATACTATAACAACGATGGCCAAACCATGGCTCGTGAGCCGTATATGGTTCTTCTAGATACATATTGTGGATCCTATGTTTTGGAAATTTTCGTAGAAAAATTTTCAAGGGAAAAACCACCTTCACTTTCTCGCCCCGCGTCCGAGTACAAAATATCTCCAAGAATATTCAATTCAGGGATAAAAAAATAGAAACTTTTCCCTTTATTAAAAATAAGCTCAGGCTCACTGCTGTACGATTTTTATTATAAAGTTATAACGGTTCAAAAATACATAATTTTTTTCCATCTATGGATCGTTGCATTATTCTTATGCCGGCGATATACTTTCCATTCAAAGTGCGAGAAATTGGTGACAAAAAATCGTGCATCAATTTTTAAGGTGTTGTTCGAAAGGGGAGTCTTCCACCTTGAGATCTATTGCAAAACAATTCGCAAAAAAGTTTATGAAGTTGGTCAAAGTTACTTCAATTCGAAAAAGTTCGAGAAAAACTAGCATCTCATTCTCATACTACAGCTCAGCACAAAAACATTTTTACAAAAATTCAATTCAAAGATAAGAAAGTAGAGACTTTACCTTTTAAAACGAGCCTATCTTCGTCTTTTAAAAAGTGCATTAAGCGAACGTACGTTAGTGCAAATGAACATGTAACAAAGGTTGAAAATAAATTTCACAAAGATACGGTAAGTTAAAGGTCGATAATTTTTTTTGCACAAAATTAGCGATTATTTAATTTTACTACGAAATATATGTGCAGGGTGAGTCACGCAACGGTATCACCTGAATCTCCTTTTAAACTATTTATTATATGAAAAAATGTTTCAATCGACAGTTGTTTGATATCGAGAGGAGCATATCAAGAAGGAGCATATTCTACATACCAAATAACCTTCATTTGGAACCTTTTTTCATACAATAAATAGGTTAAAAGAAGGTTCAGATAATACAATTGTATGACTCAACCTGTATAATAATCCTAAGCGGATTCAACACAAAATTATCGGTCTAACTAAAGACCAATTACAGCCTGAAGAGAATTTTATATGACTGTCTTTTTATTCATTGGATTGGAAAAGAAGAGTTGATCAGTCTGTAATCGGTTTTTAATTAGACCGACAAAATTGTCGGTTGTATATGCCTAAGCGAATTAATACTCATATATATAAAATACTGTTCCAATAGAGGATGTGGCTTTCGAGCATTTCTGATAAACGAAATATGGCTCCTATCACGCTAGGCTTTGACCATCAGTGCTATGTAATGTACCTGAAGTAATTATGTGTATTGCCGTTCAATTGAAATCTTCATGTCATACATCAGTGTTTCTTTGTCTATAGTCTAAACATACACGCAATTGTCACTAATCCTTCTCTGTCGATTTCAGAAAAATGGTACGTACTTTAGAGCGTGATTGTTGTATACCAACCTCGGGTGATGGAACTGTCCTAGAACGTTTGTTTGTTTACCATTTTTAAATATAGGTTTAGGTAGATAAGTAGCTTAGTTTCTTACGCAAATGCTAGATGTAAATAGGCAGGGCCAGGACAGGTCATCACAGTTTCTTGTATCGGGTAGACACGCTCTCGCGTGATGACTTGTCTCTGAGGTCAAACCATTTGAAGAGCTGGAAGTAAAGCTAGCGCGACAGGAGCATGCCATCACCTTAGTTTTGTTTATTGGCTTTCCAAATTCAGCGATATTGTATTAGGGTCGCTGAACCGCAGTCGGAAGGATAGGTTCGAACGTTATGCCCGAGATTCTGCACGCGAATACGAACAGACATTTCCTGGAAGTTCTAGACTCCCACGCAACTGCTGACCGTGTTCTTGTGCTGTACCTGAACTTGAGAACTTTAGTTTGTTTTCGATGTACGAAGGAGAGTCAATAATTATCCTCAATGTAATTATAATTTTTATTTCAATACAAATAAAAAATCGACATTAACATCATTTTTTGACATAATGCTTTTGGTTTTAAACTCACCTTGTCCATCGTTCAAAAAGCTTTCTTATGCCCTCAGAAAATTTTTGACAGAGCTGTGAGCCACGCATGCACCACTTCCTTCTCTTTTTGATATAGTAATAAGGTGAATCAACAACTCCTTGATATTTCTTTGAGTAGTCTAAACATGTGATAGTCAAAAGGGGCAAAATGAGGCAGTACTGGGCCATATGAGTCCCAAAAATTGTAAACATCAATTTTTTGCGGTTAATTGCCTTTTAAACATTTTCTTGCTAGGTGATTATGGACATTTCTATTACATGCTCTGCCATTTACTCTTGGGCTTGTAATAACAGGTTCATGTTTCCTCAATAACGATCATTCTGTCTAACAAGGAGAAGTCACACCTGTGGAGTCGCTTTGCCCCTTTTGACTATCACATGTGTAGACCACTCAAAGAAGCATCAAAGAGCTGTCATCAAAAGTGAAGGAAGCAGTGTATGCTTGGCTCACTGCTCGGTTGAAAATGTTATTTTCTGGGGACATAGAAAGTTTTTTCCATGATGGAACGGCAACAAAATGTTACTCGTTGTTGCCTCAGTGGAGGCAATTTTACCTAATTTTATATGATTATTTCGACGCTTGTTTCTTTAATAGATAATGGTGACATAAATACAAAAAAATACAGAAATAAGTCCAAAATTGTCACAGAGGTGAATAGAAAATTTAAAATAACTAGAATTATGGATACATGTATTTTCAAAGCGATAACTCAGAAAATTGATGAACTGAATAAATAATTAATAATAGCAATAATAGCAGTAATAGGAACTATAGTAATAAAAAGATTAATAACAACATGGATAAACTACATAGTATAAATAATAAAGGATAAACTAATAGCTTGTACTGATTTCAACTGTGAATTTTACAGTAAGATCTCCTTTTATAAAAATTTCAAAATTTAACTTTGAACTAGTAAGCCAAAAACATACATGGATGTCAAGTTCCATTCATGTCTTCAACTTAGACTTTAAAGAGTAAGAAATCACCAAGTTACCATTAAAGAAAAGTTTGAAGCTTAAACGCGTGTACGTTGCAGTACACTGCAACCACAAAATTGACAATCGATGGTGCGAGACCTGCCACCTTGAAGATCGGTAAATTGGAGCGAACAAATTAATAACATGAGCCTAGCTATCTACCCTTACACCTAGCCAAAATGCACAGACATTGGCCCGGACAGAACCAGTTGCCCAGGTCTCACCACATAGAGGTTGTTGTGCTGGAGAGTGGAGACCCATAGGGAGATCACAAATGCAATCAAAGTTCCATTGACCTCCCTTTATAAAAATCTTAACTTAAGACTAGTAAGTCAGAGACATGGATGGAAGATAAGTGTAAGAATTAGAAATATTAATGAAATCTATCGGTGGGAATGAGTGAAGGAAAAATTGACGTTAAGGGTCGGGGTGGACCAAGGTACATATATAATAGGAGAAACAGAAAAAATAAACTTAAAGTTTAAACAAAACTTTTCAGTAGTCAATCTGCTCATTAGTCAGGGTGATCTGAGGACTAGGAGTCCCTCTAATAGATCCCCAGGAGGATCCGCATCCGCTGAAGAATCCGCGATGAGTGAGACACTCGTGGTCTCCAGGTATATTTATACATTCTAACCAGAAGAAGGAAACCAATGAGAAAAGTTCTTCGATGATGGGTATTGCTAGATTAATCGAATGATGAATAATTTGCAAAATTTTACTATTTTCCATAAAATAATTATCGTAGCAACAATTTCTGCTACATGTAGTGTTAATAACTACTGAATACCGTAACTTGTCCAAATTATTAACATGTATAATTATTACTTAACGAGATACAATGAAATTTGTTACATTTTCCCTGAGCAGAAAAATTATTCAGATACTACAAAGTTGCAAATTACTTTGTATCTCATTAACTAACAATTATAAATCTTGATAATTAACATGAGTCACTGTGTATTGTGTAAGTGACTAGCATAACTGTGTAAGTGATCGCTATTAATAATATGTGGCAAGAATTGTTGCTGCAATGATTATTTTATGAGAAATATCAATTTTTGGAAATTATTCTTCGTTTCATTAATCTCGTAATTTTTGACAAATTCTTTGACGTTTCGTTACCTAACGATTAATTAGTGTTAATAATTTGCACTAATCACTGCGTGCGATTGTTATTAACAACATGTATATAGCAGCAATTGTTGTTGCGATGTTTATTTAATGGGAAGTATTAATTTTCCTGAAATATTCTTCGTTTCATTAACTACTACGTGTATAGTTGGTATATGAGCCTCACAAACCAACGGCGAGTATAATTGTGTGTCGATTACCGACCTCCTATTTCAAACACGAGTTAACTTGTAGTATAAGCACGTTAATTTGGACTTTTGGTTTGGGAATAAAACGGATAGCATGTCTGGGGGTTTAGTAGAAGCTTGATCATCACTTGGTAATCTCACAATTCAGTGATTGGTTCTCACTCTTCCGATCACTCGGTCTGAATCGTCTCCAAATGGTGTAGATCGTCCTGACGATTATCTGGAGAAACTCTCTAGAGTCTAGGGCCTAGATTATCCTGAACTCCTGTGGGCTATTCTGGACTATCCTGGATAGTGAACAACTTGACCTGTGGTCAGGTGTTTTTAGTTTACTAAAATAGGTGACCCCAATGTCATCAGTATTTTCAAATTCACTACCTATGAAAAATTCATTAATCCATAATTATAATCGGAAAATAACATTAATATAAGGTTTGTAAAGAGAATGACCTTTGTTTAACAGCGTTTTAACCAAAAATTGTAATATGCTGATTAATAATAAACATTTTTGTGAAACGTGACATGGTCGCATAAGGGGTTTAAGATGACTTACATAAAGCTGTTTATTTAGTAAGTCTTGTAAGCAAATTTGATATTAGGCAGATAATTCTTTCAGTTTGATTAGTAAACGCTGAAAAAAGTTCTTAGGCTAAGTTGACAACTTTTTCTGCTACGATATGGCGAAATTGCGTACCTCGAGTATGGTATTCTGCCAGTTGTAGCCTTTTATTATTTTGTTCTAAACTACAATTAAAACTCTCTTTTATGGATAAGTGTTATAGCTATCAGGTAAGACCTTAAACTTTATGAAACATTCAATAATTTCACTACATTTAGAAATATTATAAGTTTAGATGTCAGCATAGCGAAATTAGGGTCACCTACCTTAGTTTAAGTTTTAGACTTTAAGACTTTTGTGAAAGAAGATCGATGGGACTTTGATTCCCATTATCATTTTTGAGTTATGCTAAAATATTAACTGTTTATTAGACTATTTATTATTATTCTTAATCATTTCTCTTTATGTACCACATGTACTAAGCGATATGTGGTATACGTTTTCACATTCGTATTCATTGCTAGAATTTATTATTTACGTATCTGTTGGCATTCGTTATGTATTTTTCGGATGTACTAACTAATTCGAAGCATATCTTGATTAGTAGAGCATAGATACACCTGAATATTTCAGAAGTTATGAATTTCGGAATAAGTGTATGTATGTACCTTAATACTTTTACTTAGAATTCCTTATTTCACTGAATTTAACCATAAAAAATTAAGCATCTTATTTACAATATATATTGCTACTCTGGTACAATATATCTTTTGTAAATAACACTTTCGCTTATCACTTGAAATTACAAGGATGAATGAGGATAGTTTAGTGGGAATCCTTGTACATGTATTGAGTGGTATGATAGAATTATTTTCTCCAGTAATGCTTACTGGCATTACCAACGTTAGTAACGAAAACACAATGTATTTTCTACATCCACCTCTCAAAAATTGTACAAGGCACTCAGAAAGTTACTACTTTTTTGTAGTTACTACTTTTTCAAGAAGTCGGCATTTCAGAACACGAGACATGAAAGTCTATAAGTCCATAAGCTGTCCAGCCCTTCCTGTATACTTTTCTGTAGTAATACCTATTTTGGTGAATGGAATAGCTTTTAAATTAACCGCCATTTACGAACAGAGGTCGCTAAAATCAGCCTTAACTTAACTAGATCGGTAAAACAGTTGGATTGCGACGTTCGATTGTGAAAGTCCATAAATTGATGTGTTCTGTACTTTGGCATTTTTTTAAACTTTAACAGTCATTCGTTGACATTCAAAAGCAGAAAATATTATAACTTTCGACTTAACTTTTTAGTTTTCACGTGATACCTCGTATTTGCATAAAATCAAGGGTTTTTATAAAAACTATTTTTCGAATATCGGTATTTTCTCAAATAGATCAATCTTTTCCCTATTTGAATATTATTTCGAATACTTAATTCTTACAAACAAAATTTTTCCAACTCTACTCCGATTTTTTTGAAAAAAAGAGTTTTCTCTGGAAAAACCGGCATCGACGACGCATGCGTCCTACCGATGAGAATGTAAGGAGAGGTTAGTGAGGAACAGGGTAGCTAACCAGAGATTAGAAACAGGAATTGAAATAAACAGTCACCTTTCGTTTTTGAAAAAAATGAAAATGAAAACAATATGTTTCGTTTAAGAGAATATTTGTTGGTACGAAATTTTGATGAAAGAAAGTGGTACTATTAGAAACTCATAAAAAGTGTTCTTATGGAACAGATAGTTTAGAATACATATGATAAAATTTCTCTGGAAACAATTTATTTGAGAACATTTATTAGAAAAGGTTCTATAAGATAAATAAAGTTACTAAGTTATTATATAAATTCTAGTTTTATTTATCAATGTGATGTAATACATATATTAGTATGTTTAATTATGATAAGAAATATGAAAATCAGAACATAAGTAATTGTCTAATACTTTCATAAGAAGTATTGAAGACAAAAAGGAACTTATAAAAAATAATACCGATATAACATATCTTTTTATAATATATTTAATATTGACGAACGAAATATGTATTTTTATTACAGAAAAGTTTTTATTTTTATACTTTATACCTAATTTATATATTCTAGTCAGACTACAGTCTGTATTAGGATATCACGACTGTAAAAAAAATAATTCTTTTTCTTTAAGAGCACGTATATTTAATATTTGCAATAAACAAACACACAGTTTTCTATACAACATTGCAAATACAAAATCGTATCTTCTAAATAAATATCAGTTAAAGGAATTTTTAAATTTATATTTTAAACTATAATATCACATTATATGCTTTACAATTTCGAAATTATACACAAAAAACCAAGTTCTTATTGATAAAAGAAGTTGCAATTATATGTTTTTCTCCTTCAAATAATTATCGTATCCATATTAAAATTGTACAAAATTATTGCATTCGCAGTTTCGAAATTTAAACGATTTCGTACTTTAGCCCAGTAATTATTAATGGAAAAGTCGCTTATAGTTATAAACTTATGAATATTTCAAATTTGGTACAAACAATAGCTCCAAAAATGTATCTCTGAGACAGTAGAACGTTAAACCCAAAATAGGGACAGATTCCAAAAGATCAGAACGTTTAGTAACTCTATTTTATGCATATCTAGTGATGGCAGCTGAAGCGTATCGAATAGCTTTGAATCTGTATGTACATGTACTTATATGACGAAAGCTTCGAATCGCTTCGAATATGTTTCGAAGCTTAAAACTCTTGAAAGTATTGATCAGTTTTGTATTTTGAAAAATCTTAAGCCTTGTATGTCTTGATAAGTTTTGAATCTTGAATGGCCTTAAGTCCTGAAAGTTTTAAAAGTCTTGGAAGTTTTAGATGCCTCGAAAGTTTTACTACTTTAACTGTTTTGAGAGATTCAATAGGTCTTGAGAGTTATATTTGCTATTGAATCAGCACAGAAGCCATCCCTCAGAGTTGACAATAGACAGACCCATTTTTTTCTTATTCCCTATATTTTTCTATTACGCTAAAAAACCTGAGCTGAGAAAAAGAAGGTCATAGTTACAAAATGTTAGATAATCTTCAATACATTGTTATTTATTATATATCCAAAGCCTTTATCCTAAAATAGGTAATAATATTGCAATCGATTTGGCAAACATCGGGAAGCAATTATTTCACAACAGTGGCTGTCAACAATATATAATTTTGAAGGAAAATAGAATGGGAAACAAAAATACAAAATGTGTATCAACTAACCCTCGATTCCTCTTACATATTGAAAATACTTGTAAGACATTAAATAGATACTGTTTGAACTCTCAAAATCAATTGAAAGTTTCAAGGCTTCCACGCCAATCGAGACTCTCAAGACATCCAAGATTTCTAAGCTTTATAGACTCAATTTATAGACTCAAGATTCAAGACTTTCAAATCTTTCAAGACTACCAAGACATTTAAGAATTTTAAGCTTCGAATCCTGTTCAAAGTGATTCGAATCTTTACAGCTGAAAAAACTTCGAATCGCTTCGAAGTTGGGATTCGAACTCCCATCACTATGCATGTCCCCGATGGTCCTAATTCAATGACTAAGGGAGCAACGCGCGTACGGCGGTTTACACGAGCGGTGCCCCTCGCGGGCGAGAGTTTGCTGGGTCGCGGGAGAGGGACGAAGGCGAGGAGAGACAGTCGGTGCATTGAGCTAAGAAACGCGCGCGCGAGCGGAGAGCGGTGTGCACGGGTCGGTGGCGAGCCGTTTGCCGATTCGTTGACTCGGGTCGTGGGGCTCTCGCTCTCTCAGTCCGTCTCGCGACCGCGTGCCAAGGGGATGGATGGTTAGCGACGTTGGCGTTCACCTCTTCCTTCCGCGATCTCGATCAAGATCTCTGTGCACGCTGGCCGTTTCGCCGACACGTCGCATCGAGCAAAATCGGTGGCGGCGCGCTATGTGACGCGTGTGCCCGCTTCGGTCACGCTTCGAACGTCTGCCCCGCGCCCCGTGCCCTTTCGTGCCCGAGTCCAGTGGGAAATAGAGGTTCTGCCGTGCTCCTCGGTGCGCGCGGAAAACGACGACGAGTGCTTTGATGCGACGAGATGGGCAGCGAGGCGGACGCGGAGACCACGGGTACCAACGCCGTGGATTCGGATGAATCCGATAGCTGGGAGAAGTTTTTCGGTGAGTCCACCTGTGTGCTTTCACGCGAATTTAGGATGCGCACTTTGGACCTGCATCGCGGATGATTCGTCCACGGTGGAAGGTGTAAAGATTCTTTTCATCTGCGTTTCGTCCAAAGTGAACAGTGAACGATGTAGAGCCGGTCTTTACTTTTAATGAAATGCATGGATGATATTCGTAGTGAAACGGCAGTGACAAGTCTAAACGCCTATGGATGAGTCTACGAACAAGTGAACAACTATTTAGCCATTCAGATTTTATTTGAAAGCTAATGGAATGCGTTCAAGCATTCAACTGATGTAAATATTTCAGCTTTCATATTTCATGTATACTGTGAATGAATCATCTGCAATGCACATTCAAAGTGAAAAAGTGTAAATTCGTCTTTAGCGACGGATGCACCGTGCTTGCGTCTTCTCCGTGGAAACGGATCTGTTTTGTCGCGTGGAGATATTCGAGATCTACTGCTGAAAGCGGAAGAGGTTTGACCTGAAGAATATTATAGTACAAGTGAAAGGTTTTTCGAATTTGCAATGAAGAGAGTGCTGTTAGGCACGTTACTATTATTCGTGTGGTTGATAATGGATGATGCGTTCTAGGTAATTTTCTTCAGATTTTATAGGTTGATCGGTAAACTCTAGTCGAAGCACATCTGTTTCTAACAGTGGCTTAGAATCATTGGAAATTGAGTTAACTCCTGCTTTGTGGCGTTAGTGTGATTCGTTAAAGTAGTAGATAAGCTAATGTCTCCAGAGGCGTAGAAACCCCTTCTATGAGAAGCATTTACGCTTTTCCCGTTCTTTATCTTTTTTGAACCATCTTACTTATATCGAGTGAGTTTGTCACCAGATATGTACCAGTGAACACAACAAATTTTGTTTAGAATAAGCTCGGAGATATTTAGAATTGTTTTGTTTTCATTGGGGGATTCTATCGTACCTTAAGGTTTTTAAACATTTCGTAAACTTTCATGAGCGCCGTGAGTTAATTACACGATTTGGTTTAATTTGGTTTTGGTTAAAGCACATAAAAACAACATGTGTATGTTCATAATAAAATATACAAATGATATTCATGTGCTTTAATAGATGTAATAATTGAAGATGTTTGAGGAAAGAAGTACATAAACATAAATTGGAATCAATAGAGAATAAAACGTAGATTAGGAATAAATGTCATGATTAAAAGATGGTTAATTGTTATAGCTGACAAATTGTGTGTTTGCATTGTATTTGTGTGTGTGACACTCAATATTGTTTGGAGTATTATTTTTATTTCCAAGCTTTATATTTTGAATACTTAAAATAAGAAACAGACATTTATTACACCATGCTATAATACAGAGTATATGTAGATATTAAAAAAACTATTGATTGATTACATGCAGTTATTTCAAGTTTAGGAAGAATACTAAAGAATTTTGGTATTTTCTGTTGGTACATCGACATTTTGCAAATTTATCATTAAATTAAAATAAGTGTTGTTACTAAGCTGTAAGATTTGGTTGAATATCAATGACTGATTATCCATGAATTAGTTAACACGCTTTAAACGGCTCAGTATGCTAGAAATGATATTTTTAATGTAAATAATCAACGTTGATTGTCATTCTTCTAGCAGATGATCTTTTAATTTTTTTTTGTAATAAGCATTTGAATTTGCCGTTTTATTACGAATTTCAAACAATAGTATGTGACAAGTCAACATTATCTTTTTTCTTAGATATCTATGTACTGTACCATAATGTGATGTAATATATTTTTGATGTTCATTACGTAGTTATTGACAATATAAAGTTCAAAAATCAAAATTATACGAGCGTCTGAATATTAATGGTTTCACTGTATGTATACAAAATTCCAGTGAAGAATTGAAAAAAGAATTCGGAGCGATTCCATACGCCGCCATTATACAAAAACCGGAAATATACCGGTATTTCTATGCTTTGACATCATTTTGATCTGGTGTGACAAGTTTTATTCTTATTTTAAAGGGTTAGATATGACGTCGTTGATTTTTAGACTGACTGACATTTCTGAAGGGAAATTAATTCATATGCGTATTATTTCGAAATGACGAGACGCAACGATCCCTTATGAATAGCGTCGAAATAAGAAAGAACAAATCATAACACTTGTAAACTATCATTGTGCGTTTATTGTCTGTAATATATTCGCGTTCTACCATGAGTGGATAATTCGTCTTGTTATGGGTAAGACGAGGGCTACACTTAAGGGGAAATTCGCCTTGTACAAAAAAGTAAATATAGTAAATAATAAAAAGTAAAATGAAATATCAAAGTTACATGGAAAGTATGTCGACATTTAGCTATGATTCACAAAGTTAATAAATATTATCTTCGAATCATCTGATACGACTTCATCAAATGTTAGCTTTTCCAATTAGTTTATTTGTAGATAAATTGTATTGTTTGTAGGTACCATAGAAAAGTGTATATAGCGTAAAAATAACAAAACTATGATAGATGTCAGATTATCATTTATCAACATTTAATAGATGAAAAATTTATCGGTATAAGTCTTCTATTATCTGTAATCAAAGAACATGTATATATTGCTTATACATTTTTTTGTATTCGAAATCTATGTAGGAACAAATATTGTAAAAAAAGCAAAAGCTTAATGACGTATTGGGAATTTGTAATATTTACAATATATGCTGATTTATGTACCTGAAATAAGTGATATGCAATAGTGTTAGTAATTACGAAAGTGGTGTAAGTTAAAAGTCTAAAAAAATTGAATTGGCAGTATAAATTAATGCAAAACAAAATTAAGATTAAATTCAATGCTTTCAATTTATCGAACTATGGAGTTTTATATTCCGTATCGTATTTGACTTTGTCGTCAATTGATAGCGTCGTTTACATTTAAAAAAAAATGTATGTCTCGAAATTTAAACAAATATCTATGCAACACAAATGATAAAAATGATTGCAAACATTGATATTGTTAAAGGAAATGAGGACATCGACAAATATTGATTTGGTCAATGCAGTCGTGTTCTTCAACTGTATACGAGCGCAAAAAATAGTTGTGCTTCCTTATTGAAATGATTTTGAATCTCAAATTTTTTTAATTCCAATCAGGAATTTTGATTTACGAAATTGTAGATCTTACATTTAAATTAAGTATTTTCAATATTTGAAACTTTTAAATTCGAAACTAAATAATTTAGAACTAAAGAATTTGAACTCGGATATTTAATATTTTGAATTTTTAAATTTTCAATTAAGAACTTGAGATTGTAACACATTAAATTAAAACCTAAAAATGCAGAAATTTGGGATCCCAAAAATGTTCAGTTTAGATAATCAAAGATGCAAGAAGTTGAGTTTTCAAACAGTGAAAACAGTCGACGAGAATTTCAATATTAAATTCACTGGAGAGAATTAACTCGTTCGAGCGTAAACGTTTGTAGATCCGTGTCACATGAAAAGATACTGGAGGGTACACGTGAGGGGCTAGAATGAAGATAAGTGAGAGATACACGAGGCAAAGTAACAGTACTATATTTCACAGAATTTCACGTGGAAGAGAAAACGTGAACTTCTTACAATTCGATTTGTCTGATTTAGTTGCAAGTGTGTGCATACGCGTGAAGGAGAAATGTCTTTGTATGACAATACACACCTAGATCTTTATCTCTCTTTTATCTAGAAATTTTCTAAAACGCCGCCTGCATTGCATAAAATTTTCTACTTTTTACGCTTAGTCGATACAGGAACATGATATCTTGATCTTTTTCACGTTGCTGAACTCAATGCAATCTACAATTTTTTTCAAGTGATATTTATTTATAAGTCATCTTGAAACTTGTTTTATTCAATTTAGAATTAGATAAATGACATTACGCGTTAAATAACAATTTTAGAACTACTTCGATGTACATAAATGCGTCATAGAAAATTATATTAAATCTTAAATATTCAAAGCTCTTACTTTTTCTTATAGGGTTTAAATCACACTCGAGATCAACTTTTATCAAGTGATTATTTAAATTGAATTTTCATTTGGTTTGCTTAATATCTGTTATTTTAGTTAAAAAGTGTATCACATGTGAATAACTTTAAATATTACTGCATTAAGCTTTAATAATCAGACACATCAAGGTTTAGTATCTGAATGAATTTGGTTTAGAAGTGACACACATTTTATTAAGAATTAAATGAAAGTTCTAATGTAGAGACTACTGAATTTTCAATAACAATAAGTACACAATCTGCCAGAAAAAAGTACCTATTCATGCATTAGGTTAATCATTTTTCATAAAATCATCAAAATATATAATTAGTATTTATATAGTTAGACATCAGTTACTGCCTACAGTTGTTGCAACTTGTTCAAACATGAGTATAACTAAATTAGTTTTTATACTTTCATTAACTTTCTTATTTGACTACTCGCTTTGGCGTGCCACTAGAAAAATAAAACAACCAACGAGATCGATTCCACAAATTAAAATGAAAAATAGAGAATGGGCAAGGACGGACAAAGAAAAAATAGTATTATTCACCAAGCATCTGGATAAAACGTTTTAACTGATTAACAGTGAAGACCCATCCACCAACGAACAACTGAAACAGAAACTAGAAATACCGCTACAAATGTCACCTTCCATCAAGCCGTTTACCATTGCAGAAGTAAAATAGACAATATGCAAATCGCTAAATCCTAAGAAAGCTCCAGTCATTGATCTAATTATCGGGAAAATTCTGAAAGAACTTCCTAAGAAAGCAGTCATCTTACTAACTGTCATCTTCAATGCGTTTTACAAATCAGCTACATACTAAATCGCCTGGAAAATAGCTCAGATTATACTAGTTCCTAAACCAGGCAAACCCACGGAAAATGTTCAGTCTTACCATCCAATAAGCCTGCTACCTACCGCATCAGAAGTGTTTGAAAAATTACTCCTGACGAGACTCATAAGTACACACTGGAGCAGGAACGATTTATCCCGCAGCATTAATTTGGTTTTAGACATAAGCACGCTACCATTGAACAAATTCACAGGGTATCCGAAATATTATAGAAGATTTAAACAACAAAAAGTACTATTTGGTTGCTTTCCTCGATATTTCACAGGCTTTTGATAAAGTTTGACACACGGGTTTGCTAGTTGAAATTAAAGAATAACTACGTCATTCGTATTATCTCTTTTTAAAATCGTATTTGGCTGACAGACACTTCATGGTAAAAATTCGGGAAACCACCTCCGACCTATACCTAGTATGCTCTGGTGTTCCACAAGGTAGCGTGCTGGGTCCAGTACTCTACATTCTCTTCACCGCCGACATACGAACAAAAAGTAATACAGTAACCGCAACATTTGCTGATGACATAGCAATCTTAGCCTCTGATAATAATCCAGTTAAAGCCTTGGTGATACTACAAATACACTTCAATGAAATCACAGACTGGTTGAAAACATGGAAAATGGAAGTAAATGCTACCAAGTCAGTACACATTACCTTTGCAACCTGTACTAAGACATGTCCGCCAGTCAGCTTAAATGACCTAGCAATACCGCAAAATGATACAGTCAAATACCTAGGTGTTCACTTCGACAGACGCCCCACATGGAAAGCGCACATCAAGAAAAAAAGAGAGCACGTAAACGAAAAATACAGGAACCTATAGTGGCTTATCGGTAAAAAGTCACAACTTAACACCGCAAACAAATTACTGCTATACAAAACGGTATTGAAACTAATCTGGACATATGCTTGCCCCATATGGAGAATGGTACACGATTCAGACCTAAAAATCATTGAAAGATGGCAGAACAAAATTTTGAGACAAATTCTAAACACAAACTGGTATGTAGCAAACAGATAAATCAATAAAGAAACTGGAATATTACCGGTCAGAGAAGAAATAACACGCACCAGCAAACGCTACCACATAAGACTTAAAGCTCATCCAAACCGTCTAGCAACGAATGTTGCTAGACCTAATACAACTTTCCAACGAGGAATATAGATTACGTAGACATCACTTTTTGCAACTACTAACTAAGTTTAACTAAAATAACAAACTAGGTTATACAACTGCAACGATTTCTAACACGCCACTGGGCGCTGTGCACATTCAGTGCCATACCAAGTATAACAAAGTCGGTGCCCTAATATCTTCTTTCATTGATAGATTGCATAAAAAAGAAGTAAACATAAGAAGAGACTTTCTTATTTAAAACTGAATGTTTTTTGCAAGTTTATTAATCATTAATTTTCTGATCTATTTGCAGGTCAAAGCTGAGCATATTTAAAATATTGTATTAAATAATATATTGCTTAATTTTATAGTTACAACTATTTCATTTTTGAAATACAACTGTTTCGTTTCATTTTATTTCAAGAAATAATTTAAAAAATACTCATTTTGTTACATGCAGTAATTAAATACGTAATCAAATATTCTGTAGCGTAATTAAATGTACCTCACGAATCACGAACTGAAACTATTTTGATAATTATTTTCTTTTTAAGCTTTCAAATAAGAAAACAATGAGATCTGCAATTAACAATTTAAAATTGCTATTTAAGTAACATATTTGATAATAATAAACCTATTACGTTTTTTGCAAATAACTAGCTTCACTTAACAATAGGCCCTCACCATGCTTGATCATATGGGTGTGATAATCTTACTGCTTACGCTTATCCTTTCTCCACACAAATTTCCATCCTTTCATATAATAGGATAATTTACATATACAAAATTAATTCAAACAAACCTATCGCTATTGAAACCAGAACGTGCCTGGTGTTTGAATTTTTTCAACTTCTAATATACTGCTATTATTCAGCTTCTATAATTTCCTTCGACCAACACCGTAGGTCGTTTTGCTTCACGAGGACAGGCTCATCGTCTTCCTTTTTTTTAACTGTTACTTGAAACAAAAACTGCCCAATCCTGATCTAAATATAGAGTGCAGGGCGATTATTCCGGCGGCGAGCGAGGAGTCAGCCTCTCATGACCAGTCTGGGTGATCTATCACTGCAGCGTGGAAATTTCTGATTTTCATTTGCATGCCGGCGTGCACGTACGTGTACGATCCAAGCGCACGATAGTCACGAGAGAGAAGACGCTCGGCGTAGAGACAAGTGGCGAACTTAAGGATGCGATACAACGCGCAAAAAACAGCCGGTCTGCCGGATGCAGCTTAGAGAACCGTCGCTGGCGAGGCCTGCGTTTTCCTCTCGGCTCGTCGCGACGAGGGCGATGCCTCCGTGTGCTCGCGTGTGCGCTCGTGTCACGTGTACCCTCGGCCCTGTGCACGCCCAAAAATCGAGCAACCGGCCCTCCCGTTCCGTCTGGACTTTTATAGGCCCGACCAGAGCCCTGGCCGAGCCCTGAAAATTTCAGGAAGTTCCAAGCGACCGAGCCACTCGCCTCGCGATAATCTGCTCTGTTTCGGGTATTGCCCTAGTTGCGTCACGCTTTCTGCTATTTTCAGCCCCTGACATTGCCTTCTTGTCTATTTTTCCGCGGAATTTAGGGCTGCTGTACCAAATTTTGTTAACGCCTGTCGATCCTTGGAAGCTTTCGTGTTTACAAGTTGCTGGATCAAAAGGAACTTCTTAGCTGTTTGATCGAGGCACGCTTCGAATGGAGATTCTTCTTTGTGTATCTTTTCTTGATTTTACGCTGATTTTTGCGAGGGAATCTAACAATAACAAATAAAGGAGAATTGGACTTTTGATTGAGGCATGTTTCGGTTGAAGATTTAGCTCTTTGTATCTTTTTCGGGTTTCGCGTTTGTTTTTCCAATGGAAATAAAAAGAGTCGATATAAGTTCGTTACTGTTTTCGCAAATTCTTGGAATCATTGGCCCATTCTTTCTTGAATTCACGTTTGACGAGATACTTGCGAATTCTTAATGCTAATATAACATTCGGCTGGTTTGGTGGTAGTAATGTAATGTATCGTATTGTCAGGAAATTGTTGCGGTATATTAGGAAAGTTATTCTTAATATTAAGAAAAATCACACTTTTTTGATGTATTCATTTCTGTAGATTATTATTTATGAATACTTTTCATGCAAACGTAAAAGGTTGTGTGTTATATTATATGTATTATTGTGTTTATATTATATTATATGTTATGTTATATTATATTATATGTAGTATGTGTCAATATCATACTGGCTAACAAGCTTGTAAGGGTTAACTTCAGGTACATAAATTCAGTACTATGTACTATGTAGGTTCGTTGTGGGTATCAAGTTAGAAAGTCATAATGAGTAAAAATTGTACGTATTTAACATTTTTGCCCTTTTTAGACTATGTATAGGTATGTAGTAGGTCCATTTAATGATAGAGTCCATTTTGTTTTATATTCAGTAGTTTCATATTTTGTGAACAATACTTGAATATTATTAGTTCTTGAGTATCTATTATTCAAATATCTACTATTTAAATACGTTGTACAATTTTTTAAATAGCAATGAAGTTTAAAAAAATGGCAAATTTAGAGAGCTTCATTTATAATACGTGTATCAATTGCACTGTTTGAACAATGCGATTATCTAAACGTATACTGGATCACAATATTCGAATATTTATAGAATATTCGAATAATGATGGTATTTAAATAAAAATATTTGAATATTCAATTATTCTTATGGACATTGGTATGTAGTTCCCTACATCTAGTATAGCTAAAAGTCGCTTATTCTACAGTTTACATGTTAAAAATGAATAACTATGCTCTAGGTACATTCAATGGATGTTTTAAGACGTGTATGTAACGATGAAATCAGCCTAGAGAAAGCTTTTGAACACATGTGCTCAATCGTGAACGGGTTTCATGTATTGCATGTCAGATTTAGGTGTAAAATAAATTCTCAGGAGACTATGAATTTTAGAATTGCTGTATTAGCTGCTAAGAGGTATTCACATATTCTGAAAGTAAGACAAGAGCTGTAATGATAACTCAAACATTATACAAATAGATAAATATATACAATATATTTATTAAGTATACGATATACAAACTAGTTAACAAAATTTTATTAACTGCGAGTATATTTACACTAACACCATGAAGGAATGGCAAGAAAATTCTTTTCTTCTTCTGAATTCTGATAATATATATTTTGTTGCACAGTTTCGTGACATTTTGTTTAATTCTGAGCAGTATAGGTCCATACATTCTTATTTTGCAAAAATGATTAACAAATGAATTATCATCGTTACTTCGAAAAATGGCTTCTCTGTAAAACCGTATTTCATATTCACCTTGACCCATTCTCTCAGTTTGATAAAAGCTTTTGTGGAGAATTCTATAAACTTAGTAAACAAACATATTAAATGCAAGAATATGAAAAATAATAGGTACCTATATTAAGAAAAGAAAAATGATTAATTATCTCGTTCAAAAATTATTTAATATTTTCGCTACCATGTCTCTTATATCTGAACGACAGTTTTATGAAGAATCTTAGAAGAAAATTAGGCTGTATGGAAAATCTTAAAAATTGGTCTGGTAATGACTGTTAGAAAACCGTGTTATCATCAAATTAAGAATTAGGTACTTGAGTGTGTATACTCGACCAAACATGCATATGTATACTTAAATACATACAAAAATTGACAAAAATTGTAAGTGTTTGGCTTACTGTACAATACTTTTTGGAGTCACTGTATATACATTTCTCATACAGTATTAAATTGTTACTTTCTTTGAATGTGTACATAACTATTAAGATCTATGTACAGACACATATTCCGAAGCAGTCGAAACGATTGAGGTTGAGCAAGGATTGCATCAAATTGATGAGTCGCAATGTTTTCAAAGTATATAATAACCATTTTGTGATTATAGGATGGTAGAGAGGGTTTTCTTTTGTTTCCTCCGATTCATTAACATTTTGATGGACAGCAATTCAAGATGAGACACCTGGGTCATGATGCCTACGGCCCTGATGATGTTGTGGGCTTAGTAAAGCGTGGGCGTACCGCGCTTCTCCAGCTGCATTTGTAACGCCAAGTGCCTGCGTGGGGAATGTGGTTTTAGGTGCATGTATAGGCTGATTCACATTACTTGTTGGTGCATCCATTGACCCTTCAGTTGCTACGTCTTTTAGAGAGAAATCCGTTATAAGCTCGCAATTGCAATGAAAAGAACGAGTTCGATGAAGTCAATTAACGTATTGGTAATTTATTCTTGTTTTATCGTAGACGGAAGAAAAACAGAGAATAAGTTTAGAAAATGAGGGGTGTGATTATGAGTTTATAATGGAAGAATGTCGTTTTATATACATATGTTTTTTATATTGTGTTTTCATGCGTTTAGTATAATGGAAACAAGATATAGCAAATGCTTTTAGGATTATATAAAGTACACAGATTTTAACGACGAGTTGTGAACTGTACCAATATAGTCAATGGATAGAAGTAAGCAGAAATATTTAATTTAATAAAAGTTTCAATAACAATATGAAATGTTAATAGTACAGTGTAGTAAACTTCGAAAATGTTCATTGTTTCTGCCAGTATCTACAAGATTAATATTTCAAGAGTTGTATTAACTTATATATATTATCTCAACTCTGAGTGCAGTACTCATTGTTTGAATTACTGAATTACACGTATGTACATACGTATTCGTTACTAAGTAAATTTATTAATATTGACGTAAATAATTATAGACAATCTTCGATAAAAAATAAATTTTATTGAGTATTAGTAATAACAGTTAATATTATTCTATCCGAAAAATGCAGATAAAGAAAGTCTAATTTATGTAAGTCACGTTAACTTAAATACATCTTAAATCCGTTTTAACAATTTTTTGCAAAGTTTGAGTAAAGTCCTGATCATGACAACCCTACTCGCGTTGAACACTCCGTATTTAAATACCAAAAGCAAATTTCCTCAAAA
This sequence comes from Calliopsis andreniformis, assembly GCF_051401765.1. Classification (NCBI taxonomy): domain Eukaryota; kingdom Metazoa; phylum Arthropoda; class Insecta; order Hymenoptera; family Andrenidae; genus Calliopsis; species Calliopsis andreniformis. Next base: position 4,304,727 of record NC_135064.1, read on the forward strand.
CATCTCATTTTTTCAAGTTTTTCAATTTATTCGGTTCGTTCATTTCTCATGTTCCACATCCACAAATTCTAAACATAGGGTCCCCGAAGATCAAACACTTTTATATACCTAATCACTCTCTCAGTTTATCCGCGGCGCTTCCCCCTACTAATAATCCCTCCTACAGTGTTCATAAACGTGACTCAATACGCACATACCTACGCACACCAGCTAACTTCTTTATCGCAACTTTTATTGCTTGAGGAACAACCCAGCGAAGTTGCGCTTTATCGCAGGATGTGTCGCGTCGCATACACCCTAGAGACCTAAGAGAAAAATGCCCTTTTTTCATCACGGAATTACTTAAGGACGTGAGTTTGTGTCGAGCTGTTTGATACATGCAAACACCTTAATTTTCAGCTACTGTGCTCTCACGCGGAAGAGACAACCTGTATCACGGGTCGCGGTTGAGAACAAGTGGGCGAGATAGATGCGCACAATCTCTCTGGCTGGCCTCTTGTAGCCCACATGCCAGCAGGTACGAGAGAGCCGCGTGTAATAACGTGCTGTTAGACGACCAGTCGGTTGTCGGCACAGATAGACTAGGCCTGATATTGTCAACGATGATGATGCTCGATGGGGGGTTTCATTTTTCCCGGTGACTGAATGACCATCGATGTCAGCATCCGCTAGTTCAGACGATTGTCGATCAATCTAAGCCTCGGGGCTTACAGAAGAAGTCGTAAGAGTAAGGTTGCAGATTTTAATCAAAATTTTCTGTTGATTATAGAGCCAAAATAAGTAGGCTCATATCTGAGCGTTTTGAGGTACTTAATATTAACCCTTTCGCAGGAAAATTACTTTTTTTAACATCTTTTATTCTTCTTTCTTTTCGTCTAGGTTTCAAACGTCATTCTAAGTACGATAATGGAAAACAAATAGAGGAAACATATAATTAATTTCACTCGCCACGAAATGGTTAAAGTTTCGTTAGAACTGGCTGTTTGAAGACTGTGCAACTTTTATCCTATATAAGATACATTTTTCAAATGACATATAGTTTAGAAATTACTTGGGTGTGATTTGTGTCTTATCCTGAGTCCTGTACTATATATACATAATCTGGTCTTAACATGAATCTATATGGTCCGCTTATTAGATTTCATGGAAATATGCATCAGTTTACTTCCACTGCCCTTAACATGGCGTCACATTAACGCTGAAACACGCGACTCGAAATGTCTGAATGTTTTCCAATTCCAATACTATCAATAATGACAAGTACGATGATCATAAAAAACAAAAAAATAAAGACTAAACGGCAAGGGGCAAAAAGAGGGTTAATTAACAGAAACACATTTTCTAATTGCGCATTATTAAAAGAATTAAAAGCAACGGAGCCGAGTGATTGTAGAAAGTTTTTATGTATAGATAATTACGCTTGTTAATGTCCATTGGATAAGACTCGTCTAAAGATTGAAAAACATAATACTCTGATGAAGGATTCAATTAGTGCAGAAGAAAGTTGTTACGTCTGCTTAAGAACCGAGTTTATTCTGTTGTAGCTTACAATAAACTAATTCTAGTTTTTCTTATATTCTTCCAAAAGTTATATGCACGCTGTTACACGTGTAGTTACCATCTACGACGAAATATCGGAATTGTGACGGAACTAGTAGTGGGCTGGAGTCACTAGACACTTTTTCAAAGTGAATTACAAACTTTATTAAAGAAACATTAATCGAACAACTATACTGATCGACTGCCTTAATACGTCTAAAATTATCTCTTGTTTCCGACTCTCTTTCGTACTACAGTATGTAAGATGTGACTCGGTTATTTTTAGGTATTAAATTCATGGTCATATTGCGTCTTAATCTTGACCTTGGACAACCCTCAAAATTGCGACGCCATAGACTAAAAAGGATTTACACCCCGCATTCGCATGTCACCACATAATCAAAGTGCGGACGCCGTCAAAGGCGTTCGCCGAGGTCGATAGCTTGTCTACAGTCTACAACGTAGTTTCACATTACCTTAATACGCTTTGTGCAGGTCTCGACACGATATTAGCCTATAGTACATACCTTATGTCTTAAAATCTGCTGTAGATATTTGTCACTAATTTTGCGTACGAAATATACGCAATTTTACGCCAAATTAACTTTACATTATTAATTAGTTTTTAAACAAAACTGGTGAACTTGTCGATGTGTGATGCCCTCACCGATTTTAATGACCTTTAAATGTGTTATAAAGGACAACATTCTCAACAACTTTTTTCTATACATATACTAGGCGGTTGGCTTTAGTTTCCGAGATATTTGCGAAAAATCGCCGCTACTACACACTCAGTTTCGCCTTCACGTATACATGCGTGACAACGTATGCGTCAGCTCAGCTCGAACGCAGCTTGGCTGTTCTTTCCGAGAACACAGCGCGCGAAAATATGTAACATCCCCCTTTTCTGTGGCAGAACACCGAGCTTAGACAGTATTTTCCAAGTTGAACCTTTAATTTTGGGTACTGGAGGGCTTTGCCCCAATCCTCGACCGAGGACTCTGCCCACGCCCGCCCCTGGTCCGCGGAAATTAAGGATTTCAAATTTAACCACTATAAAATCTAATCACCTTGGCAATGCACAGAAAAGATCTGTTCATGAGTTATATGTATATGTTGGCCTGTATTAGGGTTTCGAGTTCCGCTGATGCTTTTCAGGCACCTGCACGTGTAGGCGAAATTTAGTGTAGTAGTAGCGACGGTTTTTCATGATGTATCTCGGAAACTAAAGCGGATCGCCTCGTATATGCATGAGAAAAAGTTATTCAAAATGTTGTTCTTTATAACATATTTCAAGTTCATCGAAATCATTGTCATTAAGTCAAGTATAAAAATTATATAATTGGTTCCAAAATATATCAGGCTTGTAAAAAATTCTTTTTTGATGATAATTTAGAAAATACTATGTATTCGTGTCAACAACAAGGCGGCAGCCAAAAACAAAATTTGAAATTATGTGGATTTACGCTAGCGACTGTGAATGCACTAATTCTTTTAGGGCTCATGATGGGTCATTACAGTATCTATTCGTTATACACTCATGGTGATTTATAACATTTCTGTTTAAGTTTTGAGAATACTTTTTTTTTTGGTTTCACCTCTACGTCTCTTACGCTTTATAAACTCATTGCTAAGAACGAAACGCTAAATTGTAACAAGTGAAGACTATCAGGCATTCTGGTGCAATTGTGTTTAACATTGTTGGCTCATGGTTTCAGTTTTGTTTACTATGATATTACGGCTTACTCAATACAACTATAATTTATTTAGGTGTAAGTTTTATGTAGCGTATTTGTTCTATTTGAGTTCAGTTAGAATTTCTTTTTAGACTTTGTAAACATATAGACGAGAAAAATCTACCATGCTTAACATGTATAGCTGGAATTAATTGAGATTTATGATTTTCGATGAGATATTTTAATTTTTGAACAACTTAGGACGTAGTGGTCTATTAAATAAGTGTAGTTAACTTGTTGTGTAATGACATTTAACAAGCATTGGCAAAAAAATAAGTACTTCACTCAAGGATGAGATTTAGTTTAGAATGGGTCATGTTACATGCAAAAGAATATACCGTAAATAACGACGTTCATGTTTGGAAGCCCTAAAGTGAATATTTAATAAGAAGAAAGTAGCTAAAGTAAGGTTGACCCCCTATCAACAAGGGTTACTTGAACCCCTTAACAAGGCACGCGTATTAAATTACTTAGGGATGCTTCCATATACACGGAGTCTTGTCTAACATTAATGTTGTTCTTAACAGTACATACAATTATTTTAGATAAACAGTTATCTATTATGATCTAAGGAAACTAATTTTCCAGGTAGTAGTAAAAACCAATAAGAAATATTAATGTGGTATACTAAATAAAGAAGCTGGCTTATTGTTAATTTGATTCAGATTTATCTTTTTGAAAACGTTGAGATACATCTTTTTGTTCTTATTTTTTGTGCTTAACTTAATAAATTTCTTAATAATTTCTTCTCAATATTCCCAATTTAACTAACTTTCCTCTACACATAGCTCCTCACAGCTCTTCTACATAGCTGAAACGACTGAAGGCATCAAAATTAGATGCCTCAAAAATCAAACCAACTCCACATTAGATTAGTGTAACACTTTTGTCTCTTTTAGTTTGCATATTCATTTTTCAGAATATTCAAGACCTCCTGTACTCATAATATAAATTTACATTCAAAGTATTCCAAATTATAAGCTCCTGCGTGTATCGCTACCTGAACTTTTCAGAATAAAACCGATAAAACCTGAAAAATGCGTCATTGATTGGCTACATATAAGTGGTTCGTTTATTTCCTCGAACTCGCTTTCTGGAACTTAATAAAATAAATTATAGGGTGCGAAACCGTTACATGAATCAGCTTGTCCGTGCTCGCGAGGAGATCCTGAACGTCGCGTGTACGAAACCGTACTTCGATTCCTCCTTCAACAAGATACCATTGAACTTGATTTCCCGACACGGTGAATCCGCCTGGCGATTGCACGTGCAGAAACTTTAAAGGAGTGTGGCGCTGCCCTTGCTCGCCGTGTCTCGCGTACTCTAAGTAAACCTCGAGAATTGCATATGGATTTTGTGAACGAGTCTCGCGAAGGTCTCGCGGATTTTCAGCGTTTCTATCTCTCTTGTTTCACCATAAGCGTGCTGTTATTATTATTCATCGTATCCTCGGTGAATAATGAATTATCCTAGATGCTTTCACCGAGGCACGTCCACTTTCGAGGACCTCTATTGTGCAGGCTAAGTCGACGGAGGATTTGTAAGAATTGTCAGTAGCTTAGACTTTTACTGACAAGTTTGCTTAGTAGTTGGTAGTCATAGTTTAGAGGAAAAGTAAAAGCTCCAATATTTGCACATTTAGGGTATGTGAGCTACACATAGCTACACATAGCTACACACTAGGGAGCTACGCAATTGGGATAGGGTAAGAGACAGAAAAAACTGCAGCTTAAAAATTCATGTGTAATACGTATTTATTTTTTCTTGACAGAACATACTTATTTAGTTATTAAGTTCATTTTTTTGTAAGTGCAATGATGCGTCCAAAAAACACAAATTAATGTTTGTTTTTGTTATTATTGGAATTACATATTTTTTTACTGGTATCGATTCTTTGAAATATTTTGCATAAAGAAATTTTGAAGTATAATGTTTAAGAAGTCAATATTTCGCGAAATACCTCAAATTTTTAATAAGTCCTATGTTTTGGGAAAAATATGATAGATCTTAAGATCTATATCGGTGATTAACAACTTTCAATTTGTTGAAGGTAGAAATTTTAATGATTAACAAGACTTATTTATCTACCGGAGCCAGTGTGTTACTACTTTTATTGAATGTTTTTATAGTTTCAACGGAATGATAGTTTTCTAAAACAGTTTATAAAACACAAAAATAATGCTTATTCATACGTTTCCTTACTTTTATTTAGCATTAGCGAAGAAAACTATAACATTTCCAAAAAATGAAATGTATGTAAAGAATAAACATTAGAGATCTTTTTGATGACATTTTTTTTATTGTGAAAGTATAACTCGAAAGAAAACTAAAAATAATATACTTGCGTAAGGCATTCTTTTTTTTTTTTTTATTTCTTTAAGTGTATAGATGGGCCCTTTGAAGTATTGACATTAATTTATGAATTACTTTATACAAAGTCAGCATAGACAAGTATACTTAATTCAGTTACTCATATTTATCGTTCTCTCATCAATGTAGAACGTAACTTTCAATTTACCTACATTTCTTTTAAACTTCTATGTTTCTTACGCATCACAAATGTATAATATTAAGTTTTATTATTGTGAATGGATACTACAAGAGAGATATATACTATTACAAAAAAGAAAAAAAAACAGATATTAAAGTGTACCATGACTAAGTTCTTACGAGATATTTTATGATTGCACCTTATTAAGCTTTACTAAAGTTCAGCAATAAAAGGAGTTAAACATCATTCATTGCGTTGCTTAACATTTAAGGAGGAAATCTAACTTACTTTATCGTGTCAAGTTCTCAAATAATGGCAATAATTAGAATGTTTGTAATCTCTTACAAAATTTAAATTAAAATTGAGATTTCGGATTGTCTGATTAAGTTTGGAAGACAATATCTTTCGTAATTAAATCTCCGATTGTAAGATAGATCTGTGCAAGGATCCGTGCATGGATCATGCACAACAGACGAGAGTTATTAATTGCGTGGAAAGTTTCTTCTTCGTGCTCTTCGTTGGTCGTATTGTCTTTGCGGTTACTTATATCTCGCGTGTTCATTATTTTACGTAACTGAGTTTCTATACTGTAACTTAATACGTTGATTATAGTAGATCGAATCTCTGGCTCCGGTGCGTCTATGGTTCTACAGGTAGCTTCAAAAGTCATCCTTATTTTTATTCAAAGTTTTTTGTAAAGTCAACGAAGTATAATACAAGAGAATAAAATGTAGACATAAATTGTAGAATAAAGTCAATAAGTATGACTTATTAGACTAATAGATCGTATAATAGTTCTTTAAAAAAAAGTATAAGCTTAATATCGTAAAGTAGATTTTGAAACAGTATTTTTGACAGTATTAATTAGATTCCTAACATGGTGCAACTCAGATCATATTTTTGTTTTGGAATTTATAATATTTCAGTCTTCTGGCTTAACTGTTTAGTAAGTTCTTACATTTATTGTTTTAACTAAACAATACATTGTACATACATTAAAGTAAATATACCTTCAGTGACACTACAATAGATTAATAATACTAAAACGAAACATTGTCCATTTTTTGTTACTTCCTGAAAAGAAGTCGTACATTAACCTTCCTTGAGTCATTTTAGAGGACAAATCCTCTACTTACATATTTTACAAGTCCAACTACCTAAGTTGGTTGTGACGAACACAGACAAATAAAATATCGCTTACTTATTCTAGTTATAACAATTAGGATCGAAGTTGTTTTTAACTGATACCAGTAGTATACTTCATTCAAAGTGGAATGACTCGACAACAGAAAATCGCATATAGGGTTTCTAATAGGTTTACAATATCATTATTATCTTCTCAGGCATTTAGCAATAAAAACAGAAATATCTACTAAATAATTTGCTAATATTTGTAGGCTCAAAATTCATATCAATCTATTGCTTGAGAATTAATTTTATTGAATTGCGGGATTTCTAAAAAATAAATTTTGAAATCTTACTGTTCTCTTCCTCTCTGTCTCTTTAAAAAAAGTAACATTTATTAAATCTAAACTTTGAATCATCCAAATAAAAATTAACTTTCTGTTGAATGCATGAACTTACAATTTTACGTAAAAATGACTAGTAAGTTTAATCTGAGTAATATACAAAAAACTCAAACAATGATTTCCATTAAAATTAAGCAAAGACTGCTGGTACCTAGGACTTTGCACTTTGGTCGTCGAGTTAGTGGTTTGGAATGTAACTACTCTGATAGTAGCTATCTAAATGTAGTGGGGATACATCCTTTTCCCTCCCAGTAGTAAATACCGACAATATGGTTCAGAGGATGTTTATGAACTTTGTTTCTCTCGATGCATATATCTTCCTTCGTGTTTTAATTCCCTTCGCCCACGTGTTGAATCACACTCATGTGATATCGTTTCGACACGAAAATGATCACTCTCTTGTCATCTTCATTTGGACTTTATGAACCAGTGTTGGCTAAGTAGTTGCGTGTGTTTTCTTAAATCCAGATTTAGTGTAGTGAATGCATCGAATTGTGTGGAATTTCTTAAACTCTGGCTGAAAAAACGCTGTTTGGGACCTGAATTTGAGCTTTAAGTTCTCGAGGTAAAAGTTCAGTAAAGTTCTTAGTCATTGAGTTAATGCTACATGTAGAAACTTTACTTTTTTAATAACTACATTATGTTGTCAATGACAAATTGTCTTTGACTCAAATTTTTTGTGAATATGTAAATCATCATGCGTACATAGCGATTGATTTATTACTCTCTGCTTTTGAAGCATTTAGCTCTTACTTGTCATTAAGTACACCAAAGATAACTCCCAGGTGCTGTAGATATGTTGATCTTTCAGTCATCTTAATCAGTCTCACTGTAAAAGTCAAATAAACTAAAATAAAAATATTACGACCTATACAGAATTGAATTGAAAGAAGTTCTCTTTTCGTTGATATCTAAATACTCCATTGTATGTATTCGAATTTCTATTGTGAAAGACTTAGGCACATACAAAATTTAGCATAGAGAAATAACAGGACTCCCAAATGTAAAAAGGGCTTTATTGCTAAGTATATGTTGTCAAAGGTGGTACTATTTCTCAGCGCCAGGGTCCAAGCACGAATAATCTTCAGTAATTTAGAGGGCCAGAAATTGTAAAAATGCTGTAAAATTAAATCTTTATCTATCCTGCTGGAGTTTTAATAAACGTATTTACATTCATTTTCTAACAAAACTCGATTTATTCCATTATATATTATATTCCATGTTGCCATAAGATAGTGATTAAAATATTACTACATATGTATATACAAATTAAGATGACTCCATTACAGTATTTTCTCAAGCTCATTGCTTCATTCATTGTATCTTCAAATTATTGGTAAATCCATATTATCAGTACATGAATAAATCTCAGAAACATATTCTTTATTATAAATTCATCTATAAAGCTTAAATCTACTGCAAAGAAATACTGTACACTACTTTTCCTAGAATATAACATACAACTTGAGACAGTATTGGCTGAGGGGACACCTTACATACAATTTTTCTTACAGTGTATGCAAGAGAGTTAATTTATACAAAAGAAAATAATAATTGATTGATTAATGGATGAGTCTTTATTATAACGTAAATAAGTTAACTACTAAAAAATTCATAATTTCGCTTTCTTTATAAATTTGTATGATGTAGCATCTATTCGAATATGTATATGAGAAATAATTTGTATTACGAATGTAATCCAATATTGTAAGCACTAAACGCGAGATCTGAGATTTCTAAAGTTAGACTACCTCCTGCATTCAAGATCACCATGACTTTCAAGCTTCCTTTTCTAATATTTTGCTTCCAAAGTCAGCATCCCCGGAGTTCAGGTGTCAATTAGTTTATCCTTTATTGAAATCCGAGTTCAGGTTGTGTCGGTTGACCCCACGAGTCCAGCTGAGCAAGAATTCCCCTCTCGGTCAGTTCCCTCACTCAATTATTCGCGTTTAATCGATCCATCAACTGGCTCACGCTGGCAAACACCGCGAGTCCCCGATGATCAGCATTCAGCACTACAGTTAGACCGAATCAGCAGTGTCGAAGGGTGGCGGGTAAAGTGGAAGAAAAAGCCGTTGGATGTGTCCTGATCTGGCGACCCACGCTTCTTAAGTCCACAATTGACTCTTGTGCATCCAATATGGCTGATAAAACCGGATCTCAGCGCGGCAAGGGGTTGAGCTGACTCCTGCCATGTACGCGATACCCACCGATGCCTAATGTCGTTACTCGTTACGATTCCCTTATATGTAACGGAGAACCAAGCGTGTGGATTGAGATAAAGGTTCGTTTACACCACCGTCGTGGCTGGCCTTAAGCCCTACTTGGCCTCTCTTCCCTGATCAGGCAAATGATGTCGTTAATGAGGCAAAAATCTTTGGGTGTCGTGGGTGAGGTCAGGAATAGGAGAGTTCATCCCTGTTGCAGACCTCCGGGATGGTCTGTTGTTCCTTCACATTCTAGTGTCTAATGTATTGCTTTCATTTAGGAAGACGCCGTGAATGTGTGGAATGAAAAGTGTAAAGTTTTATTGTAGGAGAAATTTGATGACACTATTTCAGAGATATTTATTATTTTAAAAAATATTGGTAATATTTACAACAGATAGTTTTGGGAAAGCTTGTATGTGTTGTTTTTATAATTTCAATTTTCAGTAACTCCTTGAACAGTTTATAATCTTACTTAGCATAGGTACTGTCTAATTCGTACGTAATAATATGAAAACTATACTCATTTCATATTGATGTTTATAGTTACTGTGTAGTCATGATTTGTCTGTAGCATAGTCATCTCATAATTACCTTGCGAGTTTATCATTATCATCGTCAGTCTAATAGGCGTAATATACACATTTAGCTCTGTATAAGTGCCTTAATGCTACAGTTCATTCGTTTTATTCATGTAGCTGCAGCATAGTCACTTTATAATTGGAGGAAGGTTGCCGAATTTGGATCGGCTAGGTTGCACGACCGGTATAACTTATTATATATACATACACGTATTCTATATACATACACGTATATAGAAAGTACATTAATTAGGCTAGAATTTGTTGTATTGAACTTTTATTTGAGTAAGTTACTTAGATTGAACTAAAAGTAGTTGCCTACATTAAACCAGTTCAATATAAGCAATAGTAAAGTGTTACGAAAACAATATCATTATAAAAAACAAAAAATGAATTCTGAGTGATTTCGCACCTTTTGTGAAATAATCAAGGAAGAACACATAATAGAGTACACAAAATGTTGCACTTGGGTTCGTACACTATGTATAGGACTAACAAGTGTGAAATTAAAAAAATTGCATTGCTTACATTGTTGACTTTTACTATGAGATTGTGTAAATTGGTATGCTAATATTTATGTAATATATTTTGAAAACTTGTTTTTAAGAAAACAATCATTTTTACTCTTTAATTCAGTGGTTCAACTTAGGAAACCAAAAGTCTATTCTAGGAAATCGGTTGCTTTGAATGGACTGACGTCATCATTATAAAAAACTACTTGTCTAACTTTTTGTATATTTTAGAAAACATCAATTTTTAGGCTACCTCCTAAACTTTAAAAACATTTTGTTACCAGCCTAGAATAAAAAAATATTTTAGTGGTATAAATTCGACAACCTTCGCTAACTTGAGGACGTACTATGATAGTTATCTGGTGTGACTATTGCGAAACATTTGCTTCAAGACAGTTTCTTTGGCCAATATCTTTTACTTAGCAAAGATCTCATACAATTTAGATTATGGTTATGGAGTAGTTCCTTTATAGTGAAGACAGAACAATGTGGCTATCTGCTGTTTAAGAGTACATGTTGCCTCTTCCTCATAGTACTCTCGAAGGAAACAGCTAGAGCTTCGTTGCCTCTCATCATTAGAACGTTCCTTTCAGAATTACCAGGTCCAACGCACGCTTGGAGAACCGCATTGAGAAGTATTTGTCATTCTCACCTAGCTCTTTATCTTTCTGGGTCTCTGTGCACACAGCATGCGACACAAAGGTATGACTAACGCGACGAATATGTAGAACGGCTCGTTATACAATGTATACACGACGTCCAGTGGGCCCTCGTTACTTTTGCAACTTGTTATCGTTGTCGAAAGTGTCACGTCTTCCCGTGCACAGATTTCTGCCGTCGCCGCAAACCTTGCGTGACACTGTTTATAAAACTCGGCACCGAAAGCGTTGCAGTTTCCTCGGAATTCTCAAGCCTGGGTTTCGCCGACCAGAAAGAATATAAACCATTTCGAAGTAAGTGCCTAACCATGAAACGAAAAATTGATACTTTAGTCTTATCCATCTTGCAAGCAATTGGTTCGAACTAGGGGTGGTTTTCACATTTCGCATAGTTTTTATGTTATATGATAGATAGATTCATTATATTTTAAGATTTTATCTTTTATTATTTATTGTTATAGTAAAGTACCCATAGTGCCATCTTTTATTATTTATTGTTAGAATAAGGTACTTGATAATCGACATCTTGAGTAAAATCTAGCAAACTGCTTATAACAAATTTATAGCAAAGTATAGGTACACAAATATAGTATGTTTAATATGCTGTAGAGTGTAATAGTATCGTCATTATGGTGGATTTTTACAAATTTTAAATTGGAACCCTAAGTTTAAGGTAAATTCATAAAAATTATTTACAGTTGGATTAGTGAAAAACATTTAGCCCTTTATACTCGGATTACCTGATTTTTCATACATTTTGTCCCCTCAGAAGGGACAACCGAGCCCAAAAGGTTAATTTCGGCTCATTTGAATAAATATCTTTTACTCTTTTTTTATTTCGTGTCTAATACTTGTACAAAGAATTATTGTTAAATTTTTTACACTAATAATATCTGCATTTCACCGCGTTATCGTACAAACGAGAATGATTAGTTAGCGAAAGTATTTGGGGTTGGTTGCTACAATTGCTAACCAACCTCAGATGAATGTATCCTTTTTCATTAAATGGTTTAAAGCAATCAATCCTTTTACTATTAAAGGTAACTATTCTTACTCATTATAGAGTGTTTCTTCTATATTTATTCTAGTGATCTTCAATTCAATTTTTTCGCAAAATTAGTCCATCAGATATTAGACTTTGTCTCAAAGCAGAGCTAGGAAGGTAAAAAATGGTACAAATAAGTGGACACGGTTATTTGTCGAAAAGGAAGATAAGACGCTCAGAAAAGCAGCAGTAGAAAAGTACACAAATTTTTAATTTAGATGTACAGAATTACAAATTCACATATCTTTCAAGCATTTCAATAAAAATTTTATCATTTACGATGTCCACAACAACCTACCCCATTATAGAGATCTTGACGCGCGTAGGACTGGTTGTCATGTTACACTAACCTAATTAATATTTATAACAGAACAGGTATTTGCACTAGCTTTGCGATATCAGAATTTTTTTAAAATCCCAAATGCCAACCCTTTTTTGTTACTATAGAAATGTATTAGACATCTAATATACAGGAGGTAATGGAAATAGTTAAAGAATGTGACAACCGTCCCTGGTCTTCTCTGTTTTACATATTCGAAGAACCGAATTTCCTATGCATGTACAGATGAAAGTCACAGAGGGTTCGTTTATAAATAGTATTAGAGAAACGTTCGAAGCGCGTTCGTGGGTTAACGGTATAGAAACTTTACAGATAAACTGCATTGTATCTCCGTGGAAAGCTTATCGTGGCACAAGATTGAACTTTGATTGTCCAATGAGATTCTCCATTGTACATAGCTGGAGACACAGCGCTGTGGAGCAACGGCACGCGGCGGTCTGTCGTCTTGTTGTGCCTAGGGCCTAATATGCAACGCGAGTGTGAATGAACTCGTAAATCGTCAACGTCGGGACAGTTCTGTCCTGCGTGCGCATTAGGTCGTGTACATGCGCATAGTTCATAGAACCTAACCTATAACTAATAATGTTGGACAAAAGGTATTTAGAATAACGAATCAAAGGATTACGAATAAATTCGATTTATTCGGTATTTGTGAAGAACGAATAAACTAAAATTGTTCGTTATTGAAAATCTTCACATGGAAGAATGTGCAAATTTTTTATTTTTATCACTTTTATATCTTTGTGGTATACAGGGTGTCCCAGATTTGGTGGTCGGGTAGAATGGGGATAAACATAACACAATTTGTGTTTTTGATTCTGTAATTTCTGAGTTTTATAGAATTCTTAAAAAGATCGTACACGGCAATAAACATAAATTATTAGATAATATAATTAAATGGAATAACTAGCAATACATTTACTAGTTTTTTTTTAAATAAGCCTGCTTTTAAAGTATGCTATTTGATACTTTTGTTCCTGCCTATAAGGATAAAAGTAACGGACGTAGGGACGATGATAACATTCAACTTAACTTTAAAAATTAAATTAATTAATAGAAAAAATACTTTTGAAATGTATTTTTATTTATTCTGGTGTTAAAAATAAACATAAATATAAATATAAATGTAACATAAGCTTTTAATAAGCTAGTTCACGATCTGTTCCACTTTTACAAAGGTTTAGACATTCTGTAAACATTAATTCTGTAGGTATATTTAAAGACCACAGGGTAAGGACTTGATAGGTCCATTTTTGTAACTTTTCTGTTCTTGTCATTTGTTAGACAGAAAGGAGTACTTTTATAATATCTCAGAATTGAAAAACTAAAAGTCCTGAAAATTGCGCTTTGTTTTCAAGAAATTAAAAAAATATAAAAATAGTACATAGGAGCAACTTTTATACTTACTAAATAAAAGTTGTACTTACCTCTTCATTACATACAGCATAGATATCTGATTATTTCTCTTTGCAAAACTGCTGCTTTTTTGTCTTTTCATATTGCAACGGTTTTAAACTTTCTCAATTTTCCTTTGTCCAGTACTATATGTAGGTACTATAAGATGCAATGTCTAATGAAATATAATATATCGCGATTCGCACGTGTGAACGTATTACGTCTGATGTTTCATACGTAACAATCATATTTGATATATGTATGACATGTTATACTACATATTGCAATACACAAGTGTGTACCCGGCCTAATATAATGCAATTTGTACGTGTGGATCATTACATGCAATACGTTCACACGTGTGAAACGCATTACATTATATGTTGTAGTATATACGGGTGTACTCAAGTCTTACATAGCGCGCATAATGTTTCAACCACTTAATGTCTTGAGAAACTTTATTAGTGTATTTTTCTTATGAGAATAATTGCTTAAGACGAAGTACATCATATATAAAGGTAGAAGGCATCGCGTTCTCTCTTCGTTGTAATTGTAATACATTTTTAACCCTTAACTACTATGAGTGGTTTCACAGCCAATGTTTATTGCATTATTACCTACATCGAAGTGCCAAATAAAGATCAAATCTGATTGAAAGGTATATGACGTAAGAAGAGTATTAGTCATGTAGGAAGAGAAATAGATGAATAAAAATTTGAAGCGGGTTTTATAGACGTACTATACTGTCGAACTATGGAGAAAGTCTGTAACTATCTACAGAAAAATGTCATAATCGTTTTACGTATTGTTTTAGTACATAATAGCAGTAAAATATTTTTAGTACTGCTTTTCTCTGTAGTTTGGTAGTGTACCAGTTACGAGTTAAAACACATTAGAGGATTCTTCTAATCTGGGGTGTACATTGTTTTAAGAATTGAGATATTTAAAGGATATACTTAAAACTATTACTAACTTGATAAAATTGATATAGAACTCATAAAACGATAATTTTATCTGCTTGAATTTAGTGTTTCATATTTTTTTAAAAATCAATGCAGATTTAGACCTGCTGCAGTCGAGTATTTTATTGCTGCCTCGATAATTAACCGCAGCGCGTTGTAGCAACAGGGACAGTTTTCAATTTTCAATTGTGAACAAGGACAGACTTACGAATGCGGCAACTTGGCGGCACGTTTGCGTATTTTCAAAAGAACGCAGATCCTGTTTCGCCGCTTTGCGTGAATTTGCCACAAACGTGCCTTCAAGTTGCCGCGTTTATATGTTTTTTCTTATTTCCCACAGTTGAACATTGAGAATTATCTTTGTTGCTATAACGCGCTGCGGCAAATCGTCATGGCGGCAAAATACGCTCGTCTGATGTGGGCTTTAATCGTAGAAAGCCTAAGATGGACCAGAAACTGTTACAAGCTTTTGAATAGCTAACTTTATTTACTGATTATGAACAAACGAATTACTTAGATAGCGTGCTTATTTCTGTTAAATTAGGACCGATCTTAAATCTATTAACAATTTGGATTTTCTAGAATTAGTAATGGAAATACATACGTATATTCCAAGCTTTTCATTTGTGAACTTGTAGAGTAAAGGACCCCCAATATCCATGACCGTCCGATTCTGAATACTAAATTAATGTTTTAAAAATTCGGAAAAAATATGAAGTAATTTTATCATTCTATTTTCTTAAATAAAATTTAAGACCTTCTTTATGCGTATACATAAAAATTATATAGTTTTTATGTTTCTTTTTAAATTTACAAAAATTAATGTACCTTGTATCTAGAAATGGATGGGCACAGAACTAGGTCCTTCGTTCTCTATCAAATAAATAAAAGTGTTAAATTAAACAGAAATTATTTGTATAAGACGCGAAAATAAGAAGACCTCTGGTAAACTTTGAGCAAGCTAGAATCTTGTTTGACAGAGGTTTTTTAAATCCCCACAATTTGCCAATATCATCAAGATCTCTTCGCGATGGACTCGTTACGATCCCCTTGTAAGTCGATACCCGATGCTCAGACAGGTAAATTTGCCATGACCCGTAACGAGCGGCTCTAAATCAAGAACGTGCGTGTCGCGATGCTTGATTTCTGCTGCGATCGTTTGATTTATTTGCTCCGCCATGGTATTCAATTATCGTGCTGCCGTACAATTCAACTGGCCACAGGCGAACGCGTCGAATTATTTCTGACCGTAACTGTGGTTAATTGTTGGCAATTCATCGCGGAGATTTCTTCGTATAAGTATCGTTCTTTTTGCTTTCTCAGCATGACTGGAAACTGAATCCTCACTCCACGTAGCCAGCATTCAGGGACATATGTTGGCCAGTTGAAAGCTAATGATATTCGTTTTGATTATTAAGCCCCATTTTCACTGAAGGAACAAGGAACTTTGCGTTACATTTCCTTTGTGTTGGATAAGGTTTTGTGAGGCCTGGGTGGAGTTGAGTAACGATTAATAGCGCTCTCGATATAAAAAGCTAAAAATATAAAAAGGAAGAAGGGAGTGATACAATGCTAAAATAGTCCCTACTTTTTAAAAGGATTTTATAATGGATAAGATCTTCAATCTTTGGATTAATGTATGCTCAGAAACTCCAAAGTAAATTGAAAATTATCTTTTTTTTTTAAATATTTACAGAAATTTATTTAAGCTTCTTAAAAGATGAGACCCAAGGCTATAGTCCTCCCCTTGTTCAAATATACAAAATATGCCCAATAAGTACCAACTTGTGGAAGCACTTTGTTAACATTGAAATAACATAAGTGGAGGAATATTTGAATTTTCTTTCGGTGTTAAAGTTATATTTGTTCTTTGTAACAAATTACTCATATGTAAGTGCTGTAGTAAATTGTGGATAATGGCTGAAGAAGAAAAGACATAAGAAAAAAAAATTTGAGTTCTACCAAGTCCTAGGGATAGATAGAAATACGGGAATCAGAAGCATGCAACTTATCAATGCATTGAAGTGTGGTAATTTATCAATGGATGGTCGACATATTTCAAACTTTGTATGCTTATCAAATTCGGATCTGAAATATAGTGGCTCCAAAAAACTTGTAAGTTACTGTATTTTCATGAAAAAAAGTCATACTCTAATCTTTCGAGTGTCGTCTAAAAAAAAGGCGAATCTTCTACTTTTACACCCTTAAATTGAATTTGCACGAAGACATTTTTGCACTAAAAAGCAGATGGGAAAGTGAAGATAGTTTTCCCTAAAAAATAGTACAAACTCAAACCGCTTTAGTTTCTTTAAAAATTTGTGTTCGTAATCATAATCACCATGGATTTAAAGAGTTAAGTTTCGCATTTAAGAAAGTCTTTATGAAAGTTGCTGTGCGATTTTTCATTGCCGACTTATTCCACTTTCGATTAAGTATGCTAGCGGTACCGAAATATTTAAAATAAAAATTAACTTCGATTCTTATTGTTATAACTATATAAGTGAAACTATACTTTACGTGCGTGCATCTTGTGTGTGTTCGACCGTATAAACTCTTCGAAATATAATTTGGCTTTTATTATGTCGGTAATATACACTTCATCGAAAGTGGAATAAGTCGACAATAAAAATCGCACATCAACTTTTATGGAGTTTTTAGTCAATACGAGACTTTAATCTTTAAATACATGGTGATTTCGATTGCGAAAAAAACTTAAGGAAAGTGGAGCCATTTGAATTTGTGCGATTTTTTAAGGAAAAACCATCTTCATTTTAGATAGATTATTTTTTCATCATTCTGGAACTCAAATTTTTTCATTGTTTTAGAACTTAGTTTCCAGAAATCTGCTAAAATTTTTGTAACACACTATGTGTAATACACTGTACACATACACATACCTATTTTTATGTGGGACGTAGCAATAGAAGTCCAATAAACCTTTCCTACTTAAATTTAATACGATCGACAATGCGTCGCCAGACAAGCTTAGTCAAATGCAATAGCTAAATGCAAGGAAGAAAAACAACCCGGAATAATCTCATTTCCGTTATTTCCTGAAAGAAATATCTGTCTGATCGCGTGCGGCTTTCTAAATCACAGCGGAACTCAGGATGCTAATATCGTGAGTCAGTGCATGAAATAAATCGTACATTTAATCGAGTGCAATCCAAATAATGTCGCCGTGGTTGGGTCTAGGTGCTCGAGTGATATTTAAAATGCAAATGAAGCGGTCCTAGTGTTTCACAGCGCCGGAGGAAAGCATAAGCCGCTTACGCACTCGCGCGCATTAGTGAGAACGCGTCCTACGCGCGCCTGTGCACGCGTTCTGCTACACTGAGTCATGATAATTAACAGGGCTGCGATAGCACAGTTCACTTGGACACTCTGACAAAGAATTTCTTATTAAAATTTGACGTACGAGCAGCTTACGATCTCTACAGAGTCCAATGGCGCACCGAGACATCCAGAGAACGTATCACAAAAGACGTAGGGAATCGGTTGTTTCTCGACATTTGAGCCCTGATATTAAAATTCTTGGTATTCGTTATCCATACCCAGTAAATGTCACTGAGATTTAAGACGCATATACAGTGAATCAAAAAAGTAATTAGATACTCTGTTAGAGTATAATGTTAAATTTTTGTATTTTGAGTATGACAGTATTATTGATCATGCAAAAGGGGGTTGAATGGCAAGGAACAGTGTGTTCATTAACGTACTTATAATTTGGGTTGAAGTGATTATTTATATTATACAGTGAGTGCGTTTGATCATAAAAAATTATTGTTTGTAAATGACAAAAAGCTTAGAAACGCGATTTTCGAGTTACAAATATGAACCAGTTTAATAGTTACACCTTTATTCATTATAAAAATGTTACCAATTAGTTTTCGAAATTGTAGAATTTATTCAAAAAAATCTTCCAACATATATTACAAACTATTTAAATAATGACAAGAAAATAATTTATTGCAAATAACGCATTAATATTTTTCAGTTCATTATTCAAGTAACATAGCTTTCAGTAGATAGAACAGTAATTATTTACATTAGGGGTGACTTCACCTTTTTCTGTGATCTTGAGATATGTTGTCAAGGTCAACATTCTAAATAACTTTCTCTATACATATAACCGCCGCGCGATTTTAGTTTCCAAGATATTCGTAAAAATGAAATATCGTAACGTAAATTTGTTCAAAGTTTTCCGCGATTATCTCGGAAACTAAAACCAAGTGGCAGTTACATGGCAGTTATAGGGAAAAATTATTTAGAATGTTAACCTTGACAACATGTTTCAAGGTCATCGAAATCGTCGAGGTCGCTTCTAATGTAAGTAATTACCGATAAAACTACTCTTAAGTCCGCTGCAAACGAGTATTTTGTCGCCGCCATGGCGACTGATCACAGCACGTTGTAGCAACATAGATTATTCCCAATTTTCAATTGTGAAAAATAAGGAAAGGCATACAAACACGGCAAGTTGTAGCGGCAAATTTACGTAAACCGGCGAAACAGGATCTGCGTTCTTTCGAAAATGCATAAACGTGCTGCGAAGTTTCCGCGTTCGTATCTTTCCTTGTTGTCCACAATTAAGAATTGGAAATTGTCCTTATTGCGGCAAAAAACAGTTGTTTGGAGCGGGGCTTTATTATGAACATTATTTATTTAGCAAATAATCTATTTAAATTCGTTGTAAGCTCACAAATAGCAGGTACTATCTCTCATAAATATACTTCTTTGAGTTGTGTTACTTTTAAAGAACATATGTGATGTGTATACTTATATTTATTCTATATACTATGTATATATTGTGTACATCGTATCGAAACAAATAATATACAGGACGAAGATAAGAGAAAGAGAGACTATTTAGTAACGAAATAACGATGAGCTTGAAGGATAGGATAGGATAGGAAGGATAGGAAGAAAATAGAAGGGAGATGAAAAGCAACGAGGTCTTTAATTCACGAAGGTATTTTAATAGGAATTACTTCATCCAATTCTTGCATTAAAAAACACTGTTTCTATTTAACTTTTTGAAGCATGGTAAAGTTAAAAATCTTCTTCTTGTTAATACCTAAATATGCATAGCGAGATATGTTGTAGACCTTGAAATATTAAAATTAGTTGAAGCACAACAATTCCCTAATAATTAAAACAAATCTACTTTGTTAAATTTGATAAGAATAACATTTCTGTGCAACATGAACCTATTTGTTTTCTAAAATAAGGCGCTTCAAAGAGTTAAAAGACTCTATATGGTACAATAAAAGAATAATGCAAGAATAATAATTTGTGAACAAAAAAATTATTTGTTCACATAATAATCGTTATATACATATATAATATCCTATATAATAGTATACTAAATAATAATAAATAATAGTATACCGTCTAATAATATACTATATGTACATATAATAGTATACTATATAATAGTATAGTATATAATAAAATATAGGATCGTTTATTCTCAAACTGTGATAAATCTTTTACATTTTATTGGAATGTAAAATAGAGCTAAATTCTATCTAAATATTGTTTCTCAGCAGAAGAATGTTCGTCTTATGCGCATTAAGGTGCATACCGACTTGTTGCGTATCCGCATGTCGTATCATCAACGTGTATCATCCAGTGATACGATACGATGCAACGATGTATAATTTTGTCTTTATCATCACTGCGTATCCATATGAAAAGAAAAGATACGTTCTGACGATACACATGGCAAAGACGTCAGTTCCTCCTGTGTCCCATGACTGTCAATACATAATGACTTCAACGCTCCAGTTAGTTGATTTGTATAAAGTATAAGTGAAACATAAGCTTAATTTATGATGTATAAATTAAAAGTTCCAAGAAAATAATCTAGAGAAAATAAACTCCACCCGAACTGGCTTAATTAAACATCGTATTATCATTTGCGTCATCTGACGACTAAAAACCGACGAATAACGGATCCCATTGCGTATCCTTGTATCAAATTTTGATCCGTAACGATGCAATGTTTGCCCATGTATATTGATGCGCAACGGTGATACGATATGTAGATGTGTAACAAGTCGATGATGGGGCGTTCCCCTAGTGTTGAATGGGGTAGAGTGGTAGCGATAAAGGGGAATTCTCTGTGTACTTTTGCAGATTGGTGGCTGTGTTGAGTTTTAGTTTTTAAAAATACAGCCAATGTCCAGTATTAGATGGCATCCGATGTTAGACATTGTCAATTTTTGAATTACTTCGTGAAAAGATGCAGTATACTAATTTTCCAGGGATATATCATTTTAAAGGGCGAATTTTCTATTTTCACATCCTTAAGTTGAATTTCCACGAAGATATCTCTATACTACAAAGCGGATGGGAACGTGAAGATAGGTTTTTCTTAAAAATCGTACAAATTCAAACGGCTTCAGCGTCCTTACAAATTTCTTCACAAACGAAATCACCATGCATTTGAAGATTGAAGTCCTGCATTTACTAAAACTTCCATAAAAGTTGGTGTGCCATTTTTATTGCCGAGTTATTCCACTTTGAATGAAGTGTATATTATGGACATAATAAAACCTGAAGTATATTTCGAAGAGTTTATACGGTCGAACATACACGAGATACAAGCCTTAACTACATAAAACTGTCGTAATGAACAAAGACGAGTAAAATACCCTTTAATTTTTATGGTTGAATGTAACAATTAGAGTCGAAGCTCATTTGTTTTCTGAATATTTTGATACCAGTAGCACACTTCATGGAAAGTGGAATAACTCAGAAATAAAAATCATGTATCAACTTTCAGAGAGATTTTTTTAAATGCGAAACTTACATCTTTAAATCCATGGTGATTATGACTACGAACAAATATTTTTTTAAAGAAAGTGGAGCCGTTTAAATTTATACAAAAATTATATAATTACACAAATTTTGCATAAATTTATGGTGAAAGTGAGCGACTGATTTCTTTTCATGACGTTACACAAATTCAAAAATTGATAATGCTTCAGCCTAGTGTATTAATTCTTTCTGGAGTAGTTACAATTACTTTTATAACTTATAAGCCAATATCTCCTGAACGAAGCGTTTGCTAGCATACTTCCAGAAAAAAAATTTCCTTGTTTTAATTTTGTTCTAAATTTTTATTGTAATGCAATGTATACGTGCCATATTTGCACATAAGTTAAGAGTAGCAATTTTTACACTTTTAAAATAAAAAAAAAATTTCGGTTCATCTTATGAGTAAATAGATCTACTCATAAATAATAAATAAAAGTAATTTGTAAGTTACCTATTTACATGATAATCTCAATTTTAACTCATAGAACGTAAAATCTAAAAATATCTGTATTTGCTCATTTACAAAAAAGGTTTGTCAATCGTTCAGGATTATTCACTGTATTAATAGTAATACTCTAACATAATCCTGACTGAAACTTAAACCATAATTTAATAATAGTCAGTAGAAGATAAGAGTATCACTCATTTATAGGGTGTTCGAATTTAATATCTGATATTAAATTTATTATCCTAGGACCCTAAGTCCTAATAAGTAAATTTGTATCAGTATTTGCTCGCAATGCAAGTTAGAGGAGCTTTTTACTTAGTCATTGCAGGGATGCATGATTAATTGAACAACGTGCTCGCTGAAAGTGTAACGGGACTCGAATCTGCTTTGCCCAGACTCACTTTCCGCTTCACGGCTTTAAACGCGGACCTCCCAGGGTCTCTCGATAGTCGGAAGAAACGAGACTCCGCCTTTGACGGGATTTCATGGCCATTTTTGGTCCTTCTCGTCGATCCTCTGTGCTGAATTTAACTAACCTGCCACAGCATAATCGTTTTTGTCATGACCCATCATAGTATAAGAAAAATAATAGAACTCTTCAAAGTATGAAGTGTAGTAGTATAAGAAAAATAATAAAACTCTTCAAAGTATTACAAAGTACATTATAGATTGAATTCTTAAAATGCTCTTGATTGGCGTTAAGTTATCTCGTTTTTTGTATATCTATTTTGGTAAATTAATTTCTCTGTACATGTGAAGTGTTTTTAAATATCTATTTAGGTACAACTCATTATTAGTAGTTTTATAACGAAGGGCACGTTTTTATTTGATCATAAATACGAGTAAAACATCTGCGTTCTTGATTAATAATTTCAAAATGTGAAATATGTAACAGTGGACTTAGAGGGAGGGTATATTTTTATTTTACACATATGTGTAGTTAACTTCTTGTTTGTTGTTAAGTGTAGATCTAAATGCTTTCTCTGAATTTATCTTTTCATTATATGAATATATCCATATTAACGTATTTATTAATATAAAATATAAATAGAACATGTTGTGTACACGAGTGTTATTCATGTAGATTTTCTCTACCACTGGATTTCAAATTAAAATTTCAAAAAGGTTCCTATTTATGAATGTAGCCTTCGTCTAGGTATCATTTTATGCATAAATGAACTTTTTCTATTTAAATGTCGAAAATTATGCAATTAAACATAAATAAAATACTTACAATTTTACAGACAAAATAAAAATCTGTTTATACATTTTTTGGAAATGTATTGAATCACATTAAACATTATACATATATAGATAAGTAAATATTACATAGATATAAATATACATATATTATTAAAGAAGGAAACGATTTGAAATTTCAAGTTAGTAACTTAATTTTAAGTTAATTTTATAGCAGGTATTGATAATTGTGTCAGTGTCAATTTTTGGGCATTTTATTCTAATACAAGAATAAATTTTGCAAAAATATAATTTAATTGTGATAAAATCTTGAATTGTGATAAATTACACTTGTTTTTATTTAAACGAATGCGCTTTCGAAAAAGATAGGCTTAGATGAATTTCTGACAAGTGTTAGTGTTTAATGAATTCGAAATTCTTTTGATAGGTAAATTAGCTGATCTACTCTGTTTATTTGACCCAAGACAACCTAATTCTGTTAGCGTTCGTGCCTGGCCGAATATGTATTTCTAGGAACGGGTTGACTCGTTCAAAGCGTTCGTCTGCCAACATTTCGTGACGAAATGAACTGAAACGATTTAGCGCGTCTCTTTTGTACTGTTTCGTGTATTTCTTGTGCTCCATTCTTTCCAATCGTGTCGAATGTACCCGCGTGGGTGTTGTCACGTGCGTGACGAGTGCAGTCGTCTAGCTCTGTGGACGTGCTGGCTTGTCACGACAAGCTGTGCAGGCTGATCGGTTGGAAACCTTGAATTTTTGCCGACCTGTCTCTTCCTTGAATGCACTTGATGCACCCTGCCGATGTAGAACTTTCTCGTGTGTGTTTGAATATATACGGTGATTCATAAATACATGTCAGAATCTAAGACTAACGATAGATTAAAATAAGTAAAACATCACAGAAGCATATCGACACCTTCATTTTAATACTCTGATACCACGCATTTGACATAAATGAAATTTTAGAGAACAGTGGAAAAACTGATTAGTTCAGCGTAGTTTTATTATAGAATATTTAAATATTAAATATTTATTAAATATTAATATAATGTAAATTTATTAAATATTAATAAATATTTAATATTTAAATATTCTATAATGAAACTACACTAAATATTAAATATTTAAATATTCTATAATGAAACTACACTAAATATTAAATATTTAAATATTCTATAATAAAAGTATTTAAATATTCTATAAATATTTTAGAATATTTTACTTTTACATAAGGAGCTTTTGTGGCGTTATTTACAATTTAAACATACAAGGAGTAAACAATATACATGGTAATATTTCAAAGGATGGTAGAGGAGTTCAAATGGAACACAAAATTTCCTAAAGCTTAATGTCCGAGTTGTCTGCATTTTGCAATAATGATGTTTTAATGTTAATATATTTATGTTCTAAACCAACACGTAAAGAATTCTGTAATTTCGCAGATACATTGAGAAGCAAACATAGAGCGAAAAAGTCTTAATACGTTTTGTTGTACCTTTTACGGTTTAATTTTTATAAAGCTTTCAAAATCTGAGATCCATTTTCTAGAAATATCTCGAACTTTGTATTTTTGTATTATATGTAAAATGAATTTGAAACTATTCGAAAAGTAAGTACATATGTACATACTTGGTGTTTTCTAGTAAGTCGAATTGTCACTACTAAAGTGTGCAGTAGTGTGCATTAATGAGATGAACACTTTAAATAATTTCTTTAATCATTTGTAAATAAAAAACTAACAATAAAGTACGTAAAACATATGCTGATATCACATTATTTATTTATTTTAGTATGTAAATTTCCGCTGTCTAATTATCCATGAAAAGACTCTTTGGATTTCTTCCACTTACGTTCTCATCATTGGGGAAAACGCCTATTAGGGACATCATGGCAAGTGAGCATCTCTATTTTCAAAAAAGCTGAAATATTACACAAGACGTTTATATGTACAACATATAATCAAGACACATCCTATAATTATTTAACGATTAGAAGGATTCAAATAATTAAATTATTTACATTTATGTGACTAACATACATTAAATGCATATTTGTAATTTTATTTTTGAGAAAAACGATTTAATTTAATAATTTATAGACAATGAAGATGATAGATGTTCTAATACTTTTGTACGAGAGTGTACATTAGCCAGATTACCAGTTAGAATATCAGACTTATTACATACTCGATTCATTATCGATTCTTATTTATAATTTGTTCTCCTACGCGGCGAAGGGTGGCACAGCTTTCGTTTGCTCCTGTTACCTTCCCACACGGATAGTGACGCCTCGGCGTACCACAACGATTTCTCGGTTTGCGAAAGCCTGCGAAGGTAGACGTTTTTACGATTTCATATCGTTAGTTTGAATTTACGTTTGGATGACGTATAACGTATCGTTCCTTATCACTACTGGCCAATATTGATCGACAGAGTTTTCTTTTGACAGTGTGATTCGTTTGTGTTTCTTCTCAGACTTTTGTAACATATTTTTATTTAAAAAATATATTACTCTTGTAACTTGTGATACATTGAAATGTACGCAAGTTCGAAGACGTTAATAAATTAGCGCAGAATTGTTAGATCATAAAATATAACATAATAGTTAAGTCGCTACTGGTTGACTAGTTATTTCTTATGTTTTATCTTTGTGTTTTTTACATTCGAAGTTGTACCTTGGTGTTATCCATGGTGAAAAAAATAACCTAGAGTGGTCGTTTGATTTTGTCCTATCTATACTAATAGTGTTTGTTGAACACGTTCGTTATTTTGTGCGTGTAAGGCTGCGGTTACAGTGGATGATAAATAGTTTGGACGACATATTCGTCAAAACACCAGTTTGTCAGAAAATGCATCCACTGTAATCGCAGCCTAAATCATGGCATCAGATCGTAATACGAACGTATTAATTCTTTAGTGTTTGATTTTTAGTTAATTTGACAACGTCGTTAACTCTAATACCGTCGTGGACTCTAATAACATCGTGAACTCTAATAAAGTGAGACCCTAAGAATTGAATGATATGGACTTCTAATAAAGTGAGACCCTAAAAATTGAATGATATGGACTTTTAGCAAAGAATTTTAGTTCAACTATAATTTATAATAACAAATTTACGGTCATAGTAATGAAGATTAGGCAAGAACAATAAATTTCATTGTAAAATTGTTTTAGTAGTACTTACATAGTAATAATAGTAATCTATAAATGTAACAACCCTAAATGAAATCCATTGTATTAGGATTATTTATATTCACTGATAAATATTTGGTAACTAAGTGGCAATAAATTGTATGCTTTAACTATCAGTGAGTTTCAGTAATATTTAATTTTGAATACGGTACCTATTTACTAATTATAAAACTGTGTAAATATCAAAATTTATATGTTCTTTTCCATATCAATTATTTGATACTATTCACATTTATTAGGGAATAGAGTCGTACAATTTACAATCACTCCTTTTTTGAAAGTTATTTAACATCTGTGGAACTTTGCTTGTTGAGTAGTAGTTATAAGGCATGAGTAACTTAAATATTTTCTTATATAGAATGAAAAATTGCATCAAATAGAGTAACCAAAGGTACAAGGTGTCATTTTAAAAAGTACCAGATGTACACCAATACTCAGAAATGTACAAAGTTAATTTTAAAATACATATCTTTCATTCAGTACGTTCACCATTCTGAAGGTACAGCTTATCTCAGTTGTAAGGAACGCCCTGTATACCATAGAAATAATTGTACGAGTATTTATGCATGAAGTACTAAGTATGTGAACATATTTGATATTTGAACATGAACTATTCCTTTGCGCCATTTTCATCATCCAATTTCCATGTCGAAGGGCTTTGTGCTCGTAACAGAGGCTTCGTTGTTCCCTTTCTGCTATTAACACCGAAACACGCTAACTGTCCCATAAATGGGAGCTTCGACATCGTCGATTCCCTCTCCGTTTAAATTTATAGTACGTTTCATAAGTAGAAACGATCGAAACGCGGATGTCGGTTCGAAGAAAAAAGGTTATTTAATGCCGCGTGGGCACGCTGTTGCGTTTATCTCGCGAGGATTATATGGGTGGAAAGTAGGCACAACAAGAAAAACTGTCATTTGACGGCCGGTCAATGGGCTTGGCAACCCGTGCACGTTGTTATATTTACAAACTTGATGAGGTAAGCTCAAATGGAACAGCTTCGCCCTGTTATGTGTAAGTACCTGACTCTAGCTCAGTTACTCCATATTCCTTTGAATCGATGTTACTTGATTAAAATTTGAAGTAAAATTTGGTGACTTAATAATTATTAGGTACTACATAATTATTAATAATTCATAATTTGTCCTATATAATAATAATTATTTTTTACTTTAATCCTAAATTGAAGTTCATTCATTAGTCTCACGAACAAAATTGTAGATAAAGTTACTGAACAGCTCGGGAAATAAGCGTAAATGTATCTTTTGTCTAGTAGTAGGTATGAATGCTTCTTCTTCTAAAATTTATTAAAAAACTGATTTACAAAACTTGCAATTGAGAAATTGCCAATTATTTCGAGTTTGTACATGAAATACAACATTTATACTATAAACTAATAAAGATAAAATTAAAATAATGACATCGAATATGATTATAGATACTTCTTACATTAAGTGTACAAAGTAACTCATAAAAGAAACATGTATTTATATTATAATAACAGTATGAATAGTGTGAAATTGTTGTACCTCATTCTCTCGTTATAAACTTATGATTTATCATCAACTACAAGCTTATAGAGCACAATAAGTATTTTACTGAAATGAATTGAAATGCTGGTAACTTATTCTTGTCTTCTCAGATACTGAATTACGTTAGTAGTCAAAATATTCATTACACCATTCATTGCATTGCCTGAAATTTCATGCTTAAGCAAAATTGGGGATAGACGACTCGTCAGTGTACCATTTTCAACGAAGATTCAGTGAACCATTGCTTAACTATTTATAGACGGAAATATATGTCGAGCTAGAGCAGTCTAGTTATTTTAAAAATGTTCGCGTACGAAGTGCGACAATGGAGTATTACATTTTATTACGAGCCTGACCGTTCCTTTGTTCCAACGAGTCTGCGGGAACAAAGTCAACAGCAATTAGCGTTGCGTTGGCGAAAATTCCCAGTGCAGCAGTCTCGCGAGTTTCTTCTTTTAACCTCTTTCGTACTCTTTCTTACCATATCTCTACGTGTTTGCGTTTAAACATGAATTTGATCATTCAACTCAATTTAGTTGCACAATATTGAAAGCAATAATTTTTGTACTTATAGATTTATGTAAATTTCTTCACATATTCCTGTCCATTATAGTTTTTCCTCGTTAAATTCGTCTTTCTTTTCCTTCTTTGAACAATTTTTTTTCTTACTTTTGTAATTTTTGACATTTCCAGAAGACAACTGACTTTTTAATACGCAAATTTACTTTAAAAGAATGTCCTTACTTTTTCTACAAGTTAACTGTTTCTATCAAGTTGTGATACATGAAACTTTTATTTTGACAATGATTGTATAATGATTAATATACTGCAGTCGAATTCAGCGCAAATTATAACATTTTAAATAGTGATAATAATAATTTTTAATTTATCCTTGAAATGACAACGTTTTTAAGACTAATGAACACCACACTGCAATCTTTCAGATTCAGCGTGATTTTTGTACATTTAGAATATGCAAAAAAATTCTGCAGAAAATGATAAAGGCTATAAAAACCAAATGTTCAAAAGAGATAAAGGATTTTTACAATTATTTTGTGACACAGTAAGGAAAATTGGTATTCTAAAGGAAAATTGTACTTAACGATATGCAGATTTATATTTATAACGTAAATCTTCTGCAAAAGAAAGCTGCTGTAACAAATTTCAAAAAATTGTATTTGTTTCAGGAAATAAATATATATTTTAATATATCTACATACTATACATTTGCTTCAAAAGTGGTGACACAACTCAAAAAATTATGTTTACCAAAATATACTTCATATCAAACCATTTCATAGTCCTTATTTGAAAATTACGTTTCTTAAGTTGTGTTACTTCTGAAACAAATATGCAATATGTATCCATGCAGATATTGTACATGTAGCAAAGGTGTCTTCTATGAAATAAGACACTTTTTCCTGATTTGCTAAAAAGAACATGACATTTTTATTGAAAAAAGTAATTGAAAGATACGTCCAGAATGTTTTATTTGTAACTTAACGTTGTTCAGTATTGCATAAGTTGACAATAACTTAATGGAAAAATTCCTAAAGCTTTATAAGAAGAAAATAAACGATTTTCGTCTCCTGCAAGTTTTCTTTAAAATTGATAGAAGTGAAGTTAAAGACGATTGAAAAATCAATAATTTTGTAACTGTTCCTTTAAATGTCGTACATAGTAAAGGTTATACAAACAAATTTGCGGTCAAATATTGGTTATATTTTTACATATAATAGGGTTTCAAAATAAAAAATACATGTCTTTAATTTAGAAAAAAGTGTACCTTACAATTTCGTCCATTCTTTCGCTGACAAAAAGGACATCTATACTATCTTATGTCAACCTGCAAATCAAACAATTTTTGTAATAAAATGTTCTCTATGTCTTTAGTCCTTTTAAGAATATTCCACCTAGTATAGGTCAGACTGACACCCTGTATATTATTTGCGTTTTCTTTACTCCTAAAAAAGTATCTAAATAAATAATTGTCGATATAAAAGCTTTACATAATGTCGGTTTGCTCTGCATGCAAGGGTTGAGTAGTTTCCTGTAGCAGTTCCTTCTTGCCGTGGAA
Source organism: Calliopsis andreniformis (assembly GCF_051401765.1). NCBI lineage: Eukaryota > Metazoa > Arthropoda > Insecta > Hymenoptera > Andrenidae > Calliopsis > Calliopsis andreniformis. The sequence continues at coordinate 4,334,996 of NC_135064.1, forward strand.
TAGGGAGAGAAATCAATCCGCATGCATGTCCGGGAATTTTTCGCGGGTTTTCTCAGGAAACCGCAGCAGCCCGCACGATTTCCTGCGATAACGTGGCGCGACGATTCGATGAGAAAAGGTGAGAAGAATCATCCTGCTGGGGAAGATTTAGTAGCCATCGTCTAACGGTTCAACAAGGCTGGGGCCGTTTCTTCTCGGGTTTACCGACTACGTGATGCAACACAATCGGCCACTGGTAACATCCACTGCAGCCTTTCCATTCCTCGCTGTACCTATACGTAGCCGTTTGTTTCAGTCTTTCCCCGTTAGGCTCTTATCATGGCGAACTTATACACTGCTAGACAAAATTATAAGACAACCTTGTCCACTCTTCCTGACATACAGGAAGGTGGGGAAAAAAGGTTTGTAACTTTTAAGGTAGATAGTACTTCCCAAATGGAACAGAATAATCCTGATAAATATGGATCGAAAAACTAATATTCTCAGAGTCATAAAGAACCTTTTGTTCTTAATTAATTATAGGTAGTCGAAAATGTCGGAAGTGTTTTTTTGTGAGTCAAATGTAAAGGTACGAAAGCAAATGCAGATATATTTCTTTACATTGTTGCTATCACACAGATTAAAATAAAATTAGTATTAGATAGATATGCAAGGTTCTCCTAGGTTTAAGGTGTTAAACTTTGTTAGTGCATTGTATGGATCTAGATAAGAAAAAAATATTATGATATAATATTAAAAATATGAATGTTTTATTAAACAGTTATAAAAATACCAAATTCCAATGAAATAGTTAATAATAACGATATTCAGTTTTATGCAAGTTGTGTTTACTGTCAGCACTCATCAAATACCAATTTTTTCTGAATACTAATTATTTAATACTAACTGTTATTATTGATACTAATTTTTGTCTAAATTCTTAGATGCAACTTAATGAGTGACAACATACGTGTAGGACAAGGCCATTGAAGCTGCTGTGGTCTGTTTTGAACTTAAATGATAATGGTTATTCTTTTGTTAACATCTTAAAAACTAAAACATTAGCAGCCGAGTAACGACTTTGATAACATATTTCAACGTCATTGAAATCGGTGAAGAAGTAGTTTGTCTAGAACTTCATCTTATTTTTTTCGAAATCGGACTCGACCGCCTTCAAGGTAAACGGCTCAAATAAGAGCGATACGAATCTGCGAATAATCCATTGAATTTCTACCGATATAATTACGAAATGGGTTTACAATATTCCCCCGCTAGTGGATCAGACTTGTGGGTTCTCGTGTTCTTTCATTAATAAACACACTTCATTTATCTTCTCATTCGTTTCATTATTGTACGCGATCTTTCCTATCCATTTTAATAATTCAAAAATCGTTTTTGGATACGTTTGTTATTTCATCTTTTGTTCTACCTCTGTTTTCCTTTTTCAATCACTTTTGTTATCCATTTTGATTATAATATTGGTTCTTCGTCGCAATCTGTTCAAATTTTTACTGTGAACACAAGTTATATAAAAATGAATTTTATCAGAATATTCTTTGGAACGATTATGTAAATTGTGTGATGTAGAAAGTATTTGAACAAATAGATTTTTTTTATTTATAGTGATGAGTTTTAAATTATTTACAAATTATTTACTGAATAAACTGAAGTATTCTGCTTAAGACTTCGATAAATTGGGGTTTTATATTATAATTTATATAAAGCGCAGCCGTTAGTCTCAGCATTTACAGTTTCTCTTGAATTTTTAATGCATTTTCTCCAGAAACGAAATAGGGAAGTGAAGAAAGACGGATGAGTGCCATACTCATACTCTTTCTATTATAAGAGGAACTTCGAATGAAAATTCGCCAGAAAGTGCAAAAAAAAAACTGTAAAAACTGCAAATAATAGAAACAAAAAGATAAAATAAAGATCCCCGAAATACGATCTTAATTAATCATGTATATCTTACAATGAATTATATATTTAGTTGAACATAAAACAAAATTAGATACGATACCTAGTCTGTTAAGATTGAACCCACTAAGGATGCATCAAGGAGGAGGGAAATGATATCTTCATGTATATGATTTTTGTACTTAAATTAAATTACAATAAGTGTAATAATTATCATTTCATTGAAAAGTATGTGATTGTATAATTATAATAAAATTTACATGGCTTTAAGGGGTAGTATCACCTTGAGCTGTTAAAAACTATGTAAATAATGTTATAGAATTTTTTTTTAATGTAAATACTACATAAAAAGTTTAGTCTTTTTAATAGGATATAAATGTAAGTTTCAGTTTCAGTTTTTAATTTTATAAAAGTAAGAATATTACTTAAATGGCTGTTTTCGAAACTTCTATTGGTAGAACATCGATTGCTGACCTCATTATTATACATGAACTGCGAGGTCTGAAATAAAAATTCTTGTTGATTCATAAAGTATGTACTGTTATCTACAATGCAACGTACGATTTTTAACAAATTTTAGTAGTTATAGAAATAATAGCATTGTGAAAGAAAAACAATTATTTTCACTGTAAAAAGTCAACTTTAATTATCAATAAAAAATCAAATAACTGAGATATAGAAAAAATCGTACGTTACATTGTAGACAGTTTTTAGTTTATAAATCAACAAAATTTTTCTATTTCAGATCTCATACTTCTTATCTAATGTGGCGATCAACAGTGGATGTTTTATTCGAAGAGAATAGCGAATAATTCCGCAATTTTGTAACATTCTTACTTTTAAAAAATTGGAAAGTAACACTGTTACTTATATTAATATCGTTTTAAAAGGACTAAATTTTTCATTAACTAGTCACCTGTGAAAAAGTTTTTAAAAGCGTCAACTTTTTCTTATGCTTCAAAGTGGTGGTTTCCCTTTAATAAGTACCCCATTTTACTATTGATAGCCAATTATTTTTTTTTTAACAAAGAATCTCATTTTTTGATAGTCTAATGCTTATTTAAGATTTTTAGTTGCGTTCAAAATTTGTTTTGTCTTTTGATTTATTGTTATCAGAGAAAATATCTTTGATGCCTTATTTTATCTTACTTGTTCCTACACTTTTAAGTTTCTGAGTGGTAAACGGGGCAGGGGGAATGTTTATCCATCCTTCAACCACCTAAAACTCTACTTCCGCAATTGAAATTTCATTTTCTCAAAAACAGAGGACAATATAAAGAAACTTTTCTAGATTTTGGATTTATTTTTTCATATGAAGTCATTACCTTTCCGTTTGTACCACCAGTTTTGGGACATCCTGTATATAGCGACTTGTACATGTACGTGGGAGGTAGAATAAATGCGTGATTCTAGCCGCGCGAACGCAATGGTGTAACCAGTAAACAAAACTCGAGAAAGAAGGACACTGTACGAATAAACCTGTTCGCTTGACTTGTTATCGGCGAAACGCGAAACGGGTTATTAAAAACGATCGCTTTATGAACTAATTCATAGAGAATAGTGAAAGAAATCGACTGCTCATTTTGAGAGTACATGTAAGGCTATCTGCTCTGTTTCATTCCATTGATGATTCGACAATAATAATACACGTTCCTGGCATCTATATAGTCTGCAGTTATTTGCTGTAGCGAAACAGTTCTGAAAAAAGCCATTTTGCAGAAAACAGACGTAATTATTAATAAAAGAAATAACTTTGTATCATAAATTTGCCTTATAATATCCATAATTTTAATGAGAATTAGCTAGAAATTTCAAACTTTTGGGCAATAATGTAAATAATGTATCCAGAACTGACTAACTGATGGCTCACAAGCCACATGTGGCTCTTTTCCCCGCTTATTTGCTCCTTAGCTCATCCCCACTATTTAACATCATACACCATTCACGCTTACACCATCGCTCGTGGACTAGTAGTAGTGATTACGGATTCCAAGTAGTGGGGGAAAGGAGGGGCTGATGGTGGGAGCATGTGGCTCGCGGTCGAAAGAAGTTAGTCAGTTCTGGACTATACATTGCTGCTTCAGAGTGACCCGTCGATCCGCGTCGATCCTCGGACTTGGTTCATGGAGACCGGTTCTCTGCTCTTAGCTGAGCGCCGCGCCGATAGAAAACTCTCCGCGGCGAAACAAGACCGCACCCTGGTGGCTCCGCGGTGGTATTCCAGAGTATTCCTGTCCCACGTGAACTTTAGTGAACAAAAGCGGGACAGGCGACCGCTACAACTTTCGAAACGGCGTGCAAAACGTCTCTTTCTCATTCCCCGAATTTGTATTTCTGGTAATCAGAGTTAGAAAGCCCTCTGTATCGAATCTGCAGGTGTCTGAACTCAGTGGAGGAAATACTGGACTTTACGTTATTGGAAGGTAGAAAATCCTGAATTTTTAAAGGGAGATTTGTATTCCAAGATATTTTATTCACTTCAGATATTTTAGATTATGCTTCCTATTTTCTACTAATGTAATGGTAATTGTGCAGTTTAGCTGCTTTTCACAAACTTGGTTATTTTCTCTAGTTCTTTTTAAAAAGCTTCAGTTGGTCACTAAAATGAGAAATCAATCAGGGAAGCTCGAAAAAGTAATGTTTATACTTTCTGGTATTTTTCTTAAGAAAGGGATGTGATAAGAATCTTTTTTAGGTTTTGTCTATACGTAAACGGCCATATTGCAGATCCGAAGAACCTGTGGAAAGTAAAATAAAATATAGCACATCTCTTTGACGACCGAAATTATAGTGACCGAAGTTACAGGCCAGGGTTAGGTTTTCCTAAATTTAACTCCAATCCACACCTTAAGAACTTAATCCATGCCTGTAACTTCAGTTACTATGATTTCGGTCACCGAAGGCATATGTCATGTGTTCTATTATTGCATTCCGCCGGTTCTCCAAAATGTCTAAGTGTTAATATTTACCTGTTAGTGTAACTTTGGTATCTTGTCGACAAGATTAACATCTTATAAAATACTTAAACATTTAACTTTAAAAATATTAAATTAATTAAACTGAAGAAATACCATATTTATATTTATTGTTGCAAAATGGAATTGTATTTCATGCTTTAAAGAAGAATAACAGAAACTAGAGTATTTTTACCATCTTCTCCAATTGGATTCTCGTTTCAGTGATAAGATAAAGTGTTCTAAAGAAATATTGCTGCGAAATAACAAAAATTGAGAAAACCGCTAAACTGCACATTTACCAAAAATTATTTGATAAAAAAATATATTCGAATAATGCCCAACTTTGAGTAATTGCTATTGTTGCTTAATTGTTTACTATCATTACAGTATTTCATCTCTGTCCAAAATCAAATCACATAATTATAAGCTTGTAACGTGTATAATTGAAATAACGAGTCTTCTAAATTATACTTGACGACTTAAAAATCGTGCATATTTCCTCCAAATTTAAAAATTTCAAAGGTACTTTTATAATCTAAAAGTGAAAGTGTTTGGCTGTACGTGGAGGACAATTAATGTGATTTTATCCGGCTTTCTAAGGGAGGACATACCTTCAGGCTTACAAAAAGAATATTTTCAAGAATTTGTTACAGGACAATTAGTCAGTGAATCTTTCTTTTCTTAAAAAGGGGTCACTTTATTAATTATTTTAAAAAATTTTTGAAATTACGTAATATCAAACATGGCCAAGAAATGAATTTTAGAATGTCGTCGTATGAAATCATGTTAACAATTATTGTTTTCCATGTATTTGCATTTTATGTAGAAACTATTTAATTCTTCCACAGATTAACACGATGTTGTCCCAGGGACAGCGAATTCGCGACAAATAATCAAATTAGACATACATATTCATATTGGTGCGAGAAGCGTTCCGGCAAAAAATCGCCGCTGCTGCGATAAATTCGCGTCGGTGTGTGAAAAGCTTTTATACTATTTTATACTACTCATTATACTGTATATTTTATATCATATAGATTACAATAACCTGTGTGACACACGTACACTCTATATACATACTTGTAAATTGTAAAGGGTAACAATTCATAAAAAAGAACAAGACCAGAAGTGGAGTTCGATTAAATAATAGAAGTGGTATATAAGTATTGTAACAAAACGATTAGTAATAAGTAAACTATTATTAATTATTATTTCTACAATCTTCAGATTTTATGATGGATCTCAAATTTAAATTAATTGAATTGGGTGAAATGGTTTCTATACCGCTTACACTACCAATAACAACCAGAGGCATTGGTATGGGCGTGTTCCATTACTAATTAGACGTTTCCTTAGCGCAATATCGAACATATACCTATCTATTCTCTTTTCCGTGTGTCTCTGGCTGTACTTGAATCAAAATTAATGTGTCACCATCCAATGAGACCTTCTGCGACTAATATATGTATATAAATATATGCGACTAACTTCTGTTCCTTAAAATCTTATGTTACCACAACCAATTGCAACGCTCATTGTAGCTATTGGATCTGTTGAGCATAAAGGAACGAAGTACATACTGTCAGTCTTGAAGGTCTTCTCCGACGATGTACACTTTATTCCAAGACCAGAAAATATATTGATTTTAAATTTAAAAAAAAAAAAAACAATAGATGCATTGACAGATCCTAATACTCCAGAACACTACTGCAGAAATTTTTTAGAAAATAATAGTATACCTGGTGCAATATGGAATGAGACTGATTATATATTTGAAAATCAAGGTGAAATTATGCCTTCAAGCTATGATATATGCCAGTGATGTTCAAGTACCTACGATGAGATCGTGAGCAACCGACAATACCCAGAATCGCTCGCGAGTGGTTTCAAGGTCAATTTCAGCAGCAGAGAGGGGAGCCATTGGAACTACTCTAAGGCCCTTCCTCAAGAAATGAGGCAGCTTCTCGGACTAGGTCGCGAGCGAGCGATTTCGGGCATTACCAGATGCCCGCGAGCACTCTTCCTGAACAGCACTAATATATGCTCTCAATTGCATACTGATTTGATCGAGGTTTACTTATTCTGTGTGAAATTACATAGTATTGCACCAAGTTTCATTACAAAAACCTCGAGTTATGGAGAAACTGGTTCTGTTTCTTTCTTGGTGACTAATGAAATGAATCATTTGAAAATACCTTCTCGATAACCAGAACAGTGCATATATGATTATTGCAAAAACCTTTTACTCGAAGGGAATACTCCTGTATATTTTACAAGATATCAACTGAAAAGCATGGATCTAATAAAGGACCAGGTATGTCTATGTGGTGAGATACCAGTTTATAAAAACATCGTATCAGAGTATCCGCTACGATTAGAAGCATGTTCAGACTTCATATCTGCAAATACACAGTAAATGTTATATAGGGTATACTGTAAGGCAAAATATGTAAAGGGTAAACTAAAATAAGCTAAATAAACTAAATACTATACCCATACATATATGTACACACACAGTTCACATGCTACACACGGTTATTGTGAAATAAATATATACTTCATATTGTACATTATTGGAATAAATTATTTGGACTGGTGTTTGATGACAACACACTATTGATTTTACATGATCCTCGTTGCAAACTGATGATGTAGCTAGTAGTAGCACATTATACTTTTTCAACCGAATGTACAATTAACGTCATTGTACGTTGAACATCAATTTTCCAGTGGTTTACGTCATAGAAGAATCACTCAGAAAGTAAATACTGATTAAAGAAGTCATCAGTGTTAGTTTTGAACTGATATAGGAAATTTATATACATGATACGGAAAAATGTAAACGATGAATCCGATCATTTTCTATTTGATGGTAAAAAAATAGTAGTCAAACATTAAATAATTTATTTTTTCTCCTATAAACTTTTTGCATTTTTGTCATCCATAAACTACCCCTGACGCTTTATACAAACTAAATTTTTATGTTCCTGCAAGACATTTAAAAACTTATTACTGTTCATCACTGAGTCTCATCGCACATTCTACGATTATGTTAACCGCTTTAACCGATTTTGCGAAAATGCTAATCATTATTGCGACTTTCTTGATTTTTTTTTAAACATTTAATTTCATTGAGGCGTTCAGCTATTATTGCTGTGTATAACTTGTTATAATATATTTTTAGTCTGTACATTTATTATTTTCTTATTTTGTATGTTTTATTTTTTATGTTGGTTTACGTTTATTTTGTTGACATGCATAATATCGCAACAAAGTGTTAAATATAAAATATTATTTATGCATAACGGAAATTAAAAATAACATCCTTTAGCACACCTAACAAATGGAAAACTAAAGATTAAGGGGACAGACGCACACAGTTCACAACACAAGGAGTCTGCCCTTAATAATAATATGGATAGTAGGTTCATTCTGCAACAGCACGTCCAGCAATCGAGAAGATTCTATCACATCTACATACTTACACAGCTGTATTAAGTTCACCACCTATGATCGTACAATCATGACGCAAATATATACTCTACACTTTTTTAATCTACAATTAAATGTCAACATAATATTTCAAAAACCTGTTATTTTAGTTCGACGAAACCTTTGAAGGAATACGATTAGAAAGCACATACATGGTTTTACAAGAAATTACCATGTTGCAATTAGCCTGGTCGCTTATTTTGAACAATTGAATTGCAACGTTCCATCCCTGTTTTCTTGCAAAAACCAACGTTGTCTTCTCGCGCGGCAGTGTCTCGTGCCTAAGGACGAAGCACAATGAGCTCTGTCAACAAAGGATAATTATTAACCACGTTCGTTCGATTAACTTAATTCCCTTTCATTGTTTCTGCACCTTGGCGTTCCTTCTCCATTCCAATTGTTCGCTGCAAAAGTAGACGTTTAACCCATTTCTTGAAGTGGAAATTATTATCGGTAATTCGAAAGTATTCAAAGATAAAAAGGAGTCTAACAATAAGTTTAATATGCAATTAGCCACAACTTGGAGATAAAAATTATTAGTTTATTAGAAAATAATTTATTTAAAAAATTATCAGTTCTTAAGAAGATGAAGTGTAATTTTTATGAAATCACTTTAGATGGTTTGCATGATTAACTTTGTTGTATGCATTTACAACAGAAAAATTAATAATAGTATTAAACACTATGAGTTACAATCTTCTGAATTGGAATGCAGCAAAAGAAACATGTTTTGATAAAATAACAACTGTATAAAGTGTAAAGCAAAAGTAAGTTTATTATAAAAATTTGAGCTTCTACAAAAGAACTTCCAGTTCAAAAGATAAAGGTGCATCTGCTTTGCACGCGTGTCAGACATTGAAGCGCTTGATTAACTCAGTATTGAAAAATCATGGAATCCAATTTCTAAAACTTTATCAAGAAAATAGTAGTTAAAGTTTTACTTAACAACTTTACGCGTATAGCAGTTATTTGCATTCTGCTATTTCTGCCGAAGAAAGGGCCCTCTCTTCTTTCAAAAAAAGGTGGATAAATAATATAACAAATATTTTCAAATTTTGAACATCTAAAAATTCAGATCTAAAATTTTGGAAATATAGTTTTTAAATGTTATACTTTAAGAAAATGCAATAAAAAATTAGGAGATTGTTCAAGATCTGAATGACCATTCTGTCTCGTATGGAAGCACATACAATTTTGTAGCTGGGTAGGGAACAATGATCGTCTAATCTCTAACCATTGACTGTCTCTACGGTAAGCTAGAAGCATTTCCTTTTTCCCTTTTACCTCTTAATATATATGCAAATAATCACTCCCTTTCTGCTTATATCACTAATTCTGAATTAACCCATGTATAATGCAATTTTAAGGAGTTAAAATAATTGCTTAAAGTTTTAATACTTTTCTATTTTGTATATATAATTGTGTAATGGCGCAAAACACAGCAAAAATTTTCATACAAAAAAGGGTTAATTTTTGGTGCTCTATCACCATGTTGCAAAAAAGAATGCCAAACACAATTGTATTCATAACATGAAACAATGTTGAAAGTTTGAGGATTGATTTTACTCTCTCAAAGGAATTTCTTGTCAATAAAAAACTATTTCATGTGTAATCCATTATGCTTTACATGCACATAAAATTTCATTAAAATTAGAATTTTCGGGTTAGGCGAACTTCGTTGTAATATAGTTATGTAAATTTGTATGACTGACGTAGTGACTGTAGGTGAGGCTGATGATTTGAATAATGTATCCCATTTTAGTACGAAATTGTTCCAGTTCTATTACTAATCGTTGACCTTAATTTCACGTGCAGTTCGAAAGCGTTTGCAAGAGCACTATGGGGACCAGTTCCCGAGTAGCCAGAGGCCACATTCACGTTAATCATCCTGTCCCCGTCTTACGAACGTGCCTAAGAACAATAACGGCCAATTGCCCATAATTAGAACGCCGAGTTTACAGTACCGACTTGAACGCAGCTGTTTGCCCGTGTATACATACTCCTCGCTTTTGCACTGTATGCTTCCAGATATTTTCGAGAGAATCTAGTTTGTTGACTACTTCATTTGAAGTCAATCATTTCTATTGTACCAAACTTGTTGGAACTGCATGAATCTTATAATTACAATTCGAAGGGAATATTACTTGGACATCCAACAGGATTCGTATCTTGAAATTAGAATTTTGTAAGGGGGTTGTTAAGTGGTGGGATGGAATTCGACACCGCAAAGTTCCTCGTATGTATATAATTTGCTGTGCAGTCACATGGATTTTGAGTACGTTGCATTTTATTCTTTGTAACTAATTAGTTATATTTTACTTGCAGTGTTTGGATTTAGTTCATTTCTCTAACAATTGTAATACTATTTTACAAAATATGTGTCCACGTAAATGTCAAAGTTTCGTAAGTGTTTCAGCCTATTGGAAGTATTGCCTTTAGTTTTTGGAATATTATAGATAATTGGAACCAAATCGATCAGAATTTGAACCTACATCTAAGGTAGTCTAGCGATTAATTCGTTTGTCAAGCTTGAGCTACAAATACCGTTATCTTCAGTTAATTTTCGAATTCATATATTTCTTGACTTCTTTAGTTTTTAAAATAGACTTCTTGGATCAATTGCAGGGGTGTGCCTATATTTGATCGGTCTACCCGAGCCTTGGGTCGGCTGGAGTCGTCTTTATTAGATTCGGATATACGAATATTACAATTGTGCGGCATCCCAACTCGACCCAAGTTCACTTTTGGGTACCCGAAGTTTACAAACTTTCGGAAACTTGGCCCAACTTCAACTTTGGGTACCCCAATTTTATGAACCTTTGGTGCCCAACCTGACCTGACTCGACGATCACCCAATCCAACTCGACTCGAAATTTCGGGTACCTGCACACCCCTGCTCAATTAGAAATTGACTAACGCTTGTTACTAGTGGTAAAGAAGAATCTTTGATGAAAGAACAAAAACCTTAACGAACCTGTAATCCCAAATTCTGGACACTGATCTTAGCATGAATCGTGTCTGGTGCCTTTAGTTGCAGCATCGATTGCGAAATGTGCTTTGTGTTTACAGCATGGCTTTCGGGACCAGTGTGTCATGTATGCGCGCGTGAAAGTCGTTATGTATCGGGGGGGAAAAAATGCACGCATTTAGTAATGACCTAATACCGATGTCGACTGTGGCATTAAATTTGAACGACACCCATTGAGATCGCTGAACTGATACTCAGCACCGTCAGCTATTCGATATGCTCGCTAACTGGTAATGACGAGGACTCTAGTTCGGTGAGTAACGAAAGTATTCGGATTGTAGGATAAGTGACATGTTTACCAAAATGTTATCAGGTGGAAGATCGGGTCATCAAATTATAATCTAATCATAACTCTTAATAGTTATAAATATGTTGATCTTGCAATCGCTTCAGTCAGTCTTGCTATAATGCTCAAATAAGTTAAAGTGAGAATACTTTTTCATTTCTTTTTGTTTTATTGAATGGACATAGTCTTTTAATTGTAAAATAAGAAGATGCAAGAAATATAGAGTGATATGTGTAAATACTAATAATTAAGAATGATAACGAATAGAGGTGTATACAACAAATTTAAATGAAGCTATTGTGTCATGAAGTAGTTTTTTCACTAATTTAACTAAAATATTCAAAGGATTTGTGTACATATAGGTAATATAAATTAGATTAAAGCCAAAATTAACATTTAATTTAAGAAACCTAGGCTAGACAATGAAGATTCCATGATAGTGGAACGTAGTAGTACTAATTAAGTTAGAAGGATCAATGAACTAAACAAACGATTAACATTGTTAAAGTATATAATATACATATAGTATTTAACTAGTGATTAAGTTCTAATTTAAAAGTACTAATTTAAGTAATATAAGTGGTATCTTTACCTCTATTTGAATTATATTAATGCAAGTAATGTTTGTCAAAGTTTTCCATGTAGTCATTAGGTGGTCGCTAATAATTATTAAGTTAACGCACTGAACAGTGTTCCAAAACAAAGAAATGAAAGAAAAATCTATAATAGAGGCTAAATTGGTCAACATATTATAAGAAATGCAGAATTTAACTAAAATAAGTTCTCTTTATATTGATGTTACAAAAGTTTCCATTCCTCCAAGTTAGTGTTAAAAACTTAATAACTACACAGTTCATAAACTTAGCTAATAGTAACTAATAAACTTGCGAAGAATTCCGTGTACGTATTGTCGTGCCAGCGTTTCCGTTAATTTACAAACAATCACTTTTTCACGAGAGTTTTCGCCACCTCAAAACAGCACTTTCTCCTGTCATAACGTTCATCACTCAGCTTTTTAATTTTCGATTCGACACGATGGCGTTGACCGTAGAACGAGTTTGACCATTTCACGAAATTCATCGTTCGTATTTGTTCTTTTTGTGAAAGCGGGAATATTGTGTTTCACGGTACACGGCATTAGAAGTGCATTGCTTTGTATCGAATTTCATTCTGCTAGCATGTTACGTTGTCATATTTTGCCGTTTCTTTTCCTTGTTTCTTGGTTGACTAGGGCATTACACATTTAACCCTTTGCGATCCAAGTTGTAGTCGCTGTTTTCTTCTAGCTAGTTCTTATTTATTTGGCCCAGTGGTTTTTAATCTTTTCAGATATATTTTTTTACGAAACACTAACGTTAATTTTTATGTAATTTGACAAAATCTTAACACTAACGATAAAAAGGGCATGCGGTTGACAATAAAACAAATGAGGCATTGGGGGTAGTAAAGGCAAACTCAACAGATCTGAATTTCGGAGAAAACGCTCTTTATTTATATTCTGTAGAAAGGAATAAAATAAAAAATATTTTTGAAATTGTTGATTTCACCCTTACTACCCTCAATGCCTCAAATGTATTATATTTAAAAAAATAGCTTAAGACAAAATGGTAAAAAAGCAAAGAAACAAAAGAAAGAATAAACATAAAAGTATATTACTTCAGGTAAAAAAAAAACGCATAAATATTTTTAAAGAGACATTTGTGACGGTTTTTACATACTTGAACAGTATCAGATCTAATTTCGAATATAGCTACCCTCATTTTCTATTCGCGTGAAACGTGTTTGACTTGGCGCTTATTCTATTGACTTCCCTGTGTCTGGCCTAGCTAGTGCATACCAACAGTAAAATAAGTCTCAAGCTAAATACATTTCACGGGGAATGTTAGGCATTTTCTCAACAATTACTGACTCTAAAACAAAGTCTTGAACGCAATTTTGTCATTCCTGATTTTTGTTCTATTTTGTCACGTAGGATCACCCCTTAGAATTTCTGACATCTATTGTCGAATTATTCTGTACATTACTCCATACAGTCACCTTCTTGATACATGTTGTTGCTACAGTAGAGACACAGCTTTATGTCGAGCTGATCTCGATATACGACTGGCTGGAATAAAATACGATGTCGAGTCAGATTTGACATACCACCACAAAGGGTTAGCGATTTTATCGAGCAAAGACTGTCCCGTTCTTCATTTCCGTTCTTATGTTTCTGCTCCACTACGTCTCCAAATGCGAAAGCAACATGAATGAAACATTAGACAACGGCGATTACCATCATCGATGAACTTCAGCTACGCTAACTATGAATATTCATCGAGGACGTACGTGACGATAATAATAACAGCGATGTTTCAGAATGGAGTCGTAGAAAAGGGCGAAATAAGTGCGGATAAACGAAATTACCATCTCTTTGCCTTGGGAAGTCGCCCACGATAATCTTTAGTCGACAACGATTTGTGAACTGTATTAATCGATCAGCCTGATTCCATCGTCGAAGCGCAGCAATTTCATTTTCTCATTGTCATGCATGCTGAATCAGTTACACACAATTGCAGCAGAAACTATGTAAGGTGTGTCTCAAGGCATTGTGCGACTTCATTGAGGTTGGAGTTAGTTAATGATGCATTCTACATTTTACATATGAAAGTGTGAGTTTAAAATATGTTGCAAGGGAGGATAACAGTTTGAATTGCCCCAGAATACTTACGAGTACCTACTTTCTATGTGTAATTAAAGCTGAGTAGCTTGATTTATTTCTTCCATTTTACTTCTTTTTAACTATTTGAAAGGACTTACATCATTTCGAAAAAAGATTAGATTAACAAGATGTATTTTCAAAAGTTATACAGGTTTTTCCGATGTTCCTGTCTCTGGATGGTGGATCTGCTGAAAATGCTTGCACATCATATCGGAAATGACAAAAGTGAAATTGTGCTGCATTAGGCGACGATTTTTTAAATTCTAAGAAATGAAGAAATGCTGGCATGTTAAAGAAAAATTTCAGTTACTTTGGAAGATAAATCAACTTTTTCTGTAACTAAAAAACGAGGAGTTATAAAAAAAGGCTTCGTTGCCAGATGCGGAATCTTATGATGAACTTGAATGCAAAATTTGAAGTCGATTAGTCGAATGAAGTCTGAGTTATTAGGGTCATGCATGTCTTGAAAAATGTCTCAAAGAAACGGGTTTAAATGTTGTGTACAAGCTGTTACACTATCTACATCGTTCTTTGCAAGACTTATAATTCTCTAATTTTTCAAATTTTTTCGCGGGACTTGTTTTGAAATATTCTTAACAGTGTCAGTTCATGTAAATATGTAAGAAAAAAATTTTTTAAAGCTTTCAAACAGTTACCTTTCTTTAAAGTATATTCGATTAAATATTTTTTTTTTTTTTTTTTTTTTTTTTTGCGAGAAACGTGTTTCATTGGTTCTTTTAATTAATGAAGTTGATTGCTTCTGGAGTTGTACCGTGAACGATCTTTCCCACTGGTGGCGATACGTATGCAAAATTCGACATTAGCTAAAGCGTGATCTATCGGTGTCCTTAATTAGTGGCTCGCTAGATTTATCTTGGATATTTAGCAATCCTAATCGTTACGCTTCCGGTGGTCGAGGAATCTCGAACGATGGCTTGATCCCATCTGCGAAAATGACCTCTGTACAGACAGTCTATAGAGAATGAAAAGTAAAGGAATTAAAAAACATTGTATTTCATAATGGTCGCAAATTTGAATCAGTCTGTAACTTATACACATCCTTAAAAATGAATACATATAGTAAGGTATCCCGTATTCGAACTAACAGGAACATAAAAATATTTATACGAGGGAATTTTTGAATAATAGAACAATTAATTTTCAGATGTTAAACATTTATTCAAATAGAAAATAATATTTAAGAATCCTGTATTTTTTCGTCTCCTAAAAGGATCCAATCTTATGGAGTTTCATTTTTTCTGTCTTTAAAACTAAAGAAGCCCTTTTGTTCAATGGCTTGAATGCTTCGACGTCATTGCTTATCTTTGCCATCATTACTTTTGTATTATCATTTTAGCTTCGGCTTGTGTAAAGTATACATGCGCGTCATTTTTATCATTTCTTTATTTATCACAAGAAAATACATGCATATTGTACATACATACTCGATACTTTAAATAAAGTACAGTATACATTTAGTTATTGTAATAGAATTAACTTGTTACAAATCAAATCTTATCAGCTGACGTTCAGCAAATCATTGAAACTGTTCATCCGATTATCTTCAAGTTTGAAACATTTTATTCCTTATAAACGTTTCTAAAATATAGCATAAGATTTATGATTAATTTTGAAAAACAGTGAAATGATGGCATTTTAAGGAAGAATTTTCTTTCTTCACTGAGAAAAGATATCAACTTTAAACATTCATAATATTTTAGTAAATTAGTGTCTGAAAGAAAGCATACACTACATTGTAGATAATCTTATAAGAAATAATATTTATCTATAAATTGTAAAGTTAATTAGGTAAATAATTTCGGGAATCTTTTGGGTTTGAAGTATTTAGTTCATAGTATTTTGAATATGATGTGCAGTTCTCTCTAATGCTGTAATTTTATGTTACTTTATATTAACTGTTTCAATGAAGAAAAATTCCACTACTAAAATATTTTCCAAATATTTTAACAACACAAAGAGAAAACTTGTCGATACTGTGAAGTTGATAAGGTGACGTACCCTTTCAAGAATCCAATTAGACTTCAATGAAATGCATTATTTTCGAACTACTCACCCTGTATATTAGAGTAAACGCAACGAAAATCGTGGCCTAGGTTCACGACATGGACCTTAACGTGAGAAATCACTTTCATCGCTCCTCCTAGGAATTGAAAGAACAGAGAGAGAAGGTGAGAGTCTCTTCTCGTAACCAGCTGATCAAGTTACGCAGAGTTAGAACCTAGACTAATTTCATCCGGTCGTTTACTTTTCTTTCTACCATCTCTTCCTTATGACAGTTTGTTGAACCACGCCCTCTTGGCGTAGTTCATGTACGGCAGAATTAACGCTTTTTGTGGGTACAGATCTGATATTGTTTAAAGTGTTTCCTTATGCCATATTAACATGTGCCTTTCTAATAACCGTGCAACTTGGCAATTAACTATTTTTTTCTTTTTATATTGGTTTTACAGCTATTGAACTAAAAAAATGCGTGGCTCTTGCTTTTACCTTTTCGACACTCCTGGAAAGTTTTATTGAAATTAAAAGGAGGCACTTTGCTATTATTATTAAACTCGTGGGAAATCCATTTATCTATTTCTGTTACTTTTCTGTTTGAAACAAGTGATGAAAAGTGATAGAATGCCTTGCAAAATATTTGAAATTTAGTTTTTCTTATCGTTTCATGCGTATTATTTTCTGTATTCTCTTTTTAAAACATTTAAGATAATAAATGACCTAGTACCTGAACACAATCGCTAATTTTATTTAATTTTGAGCTTCAACTCCAATATACCTAATAAAAGAACAAAAAGTAGTATCATAAAATAGTATATTCAGCTACTGGACTGCATTTCAAGTGACTGGAAGCGTACAGAAGTAGCTAAAAAGCTATTTTAATATCCTAATTATTCTCAATTTCAAGTAGTGAAGGTCTAATGAGCGTATTATAAATTTTATTATCTAATTTTTGATATATAATGTATATAAGAAAATTGACAAATGGAAATGGAATGGAGATTTTCATGAATGGTATCAGTCTATCTACAATAAATTAAACAATAAATTAATACTAACAATAAATTAAACTATTAGATAAACAATCTACTTGTAAAAACACAGCAAATGTGTGTTGTACGTTTCAAAATATTAATTAACAAAATGAACAATAAAATTTACATATACAGAAATCTACAAAAATGTATAACTTTGATAAAAATGTAGCAAGAACTACATAAAAATCTGATATGTTTCTGGAAAATGAATCTTGAATTTTTTAAATTTTATAAAAGTTCAATTGTAAGAGATACAACAAAATGTATCAAGATTTTTTGCTCTACCTCTGCCCTTCAATTCATTTGTAAATCTACAGCATCATTTGATTAGTAGTTTAGGATATAGGTATACTAATTTTGAGACATTAGGTAGGGGAAACCAGAGACAAACATAAGACGGGACGAATGCAACAAACGTTATAAAACAAATACTAATCGATCAATAATCTTGTGCTTCCATTTTTGCATGTCGTTTCCATCTCTTCTTCACCTTAGTTTTGGGCATCACGTGTTAATAAGCGGTTTTTCGTATTTTAACGTTTTATTAAAATAGTATATTCGAGGTAAACTTGTAGAGTCTGTTTCAATTATATATCCTGTTGTTCTGGCTTCATAAAATCCTTTGACTTTTTTGTATTCCATTTAATAGACATTGACCTTTTAGGTAGGTATAAAAATTGTTACGATTATAAGATAGATTAGTATGTAGAACACGTTCCTGAGAAATACTGCTAGTAGGAATAAAAGTAAGAAGTTGTTATTTTTGTCCCGATTGTAACTTGGGACATTCTTCTATGCTGTTTGCTTTAACGAATATGTTATTTTAGTAAAAATTAAAGAAAGAATTTCTTAAGTCACATTTTCTAAATTTTACAGACGAGTGATTTTGAAGTTTGAAGCAGAACACTACAGAATAACAAAAACGAGTGATGCAATCAACCTAGTCAACGTATTTCAATACAATTATTAGAAACTACGAAATAACTTCTCGTTTATTTGTGAAATTGAAAGAATTTCTCGTTTATTTGTCAAATTATTTTCCTGTTTCACACAGACTTTTCAAGTTATTTCCCTGTAGACTCATGATGAAAATATTTATTCATACCTTGGGACTTGTCAAGATTTCCAGCTTTTGATTATCATACGACATAAATAAAAAACAGAAAAAGGACAAAAATGAAGTTATTAAATTCTTAAACGCGATCTTCAAATACGGGATTACTGTTTATAGAATGTCCCACATTCGGAAAAGAAAAACAGATTGTAGGCTGGCTTCTTAAAAGTCTATGTTAAGTTTATATTGATATTTATACGTATTTTCTTCAAAATAAATAGAAATACCTTTCAGAAGTATTTTTTATATTACTTAATTTAATTTTTAAACTTAAATAGGATGTTACCATCGTTCCTACCTCATATTATCGTATTTTACTTTCGTCCCAAGGGGTAGTGACAAAAGTAACAAATGACATACTTCAAAAAAACGTTTATTTCAAAAAATAGCTGTAATATACTGCTAGTTTTTCTTGCTTTATTACGTTGTTTAATAATGTAGGTTTACTGTCTTGTTCAACCTTTTTAAAACTTCTAGGAAACTTAGAAATTACAGAGTCAAAACCCCAAATTGTTATGTTTGTCCCTGGTCTCCCCTATTATTACAAAATGAAGGCATATCAAGCCCTATGTTATAGAATAATTTATGTTCCATTTGAGTTTCCTTACCACCTTATATACATATGTATATTTCGAGTCATTCTGACCTGCGTCTGGTATTATTAACATAGTATAAACCATATAAGGGTCCGATGCCTGAGGCTTAAAGGAAGATGAGAAAATTTATCAGTGTTACGGTGACGTATTCTGAGTATTTATTAAAGATTCTGGTCATACGTCCGCCTCATATGCGCGAGTAATCAAAATTGCGTTCGCATGAACGCGACCTTTCCAATTGTCAGGGCCAACGAGAATGCAGACACGCATTCAGAGGAAAGGAAACAGAAGTTGCTCTTAATCGGTCTGTAAATGTTGAAAAACCAACATACAGTGTTTCTAGTTTTTCTTACAAGTCGTTAGAATGTGTGGCGCAAATTCCAATCGAAGCGAAAGTTTGCGATTACTCGTTAATTTTTTATTTTTATGTTTTTCTCCAGAGGATGTAAAAGGCATAAGAAGTTCACACATAATAAATGCATTGGTTCTCAAATTTCGCGATTATTGATTGTTAAATGTATGCAGTGTGAACAGTATATTTTTAGAAAATTGAAAAATTTTGGTTCGAAGAACCCTATTGTTAGGCATTAAAATTTGAAATTTAGATACAATTTATTCGTGAAATTTCAAGTACGTATACTTATTGTTAGATATAGGATCGTAGAACCTTTAGATTTCGGAAAATGAATATGTTTAGATTCCCAAAATTTATAGGATTCTCACAATTTATAATTCTAAGGTTATTGAAATTTTGTTTCAACACTTTACAATTTTTTAGAACTCAAGAATCTATAAAACTATTAAGGGAGTGTTTTGGTCTAAACAGACAATTTTAAGGTCATTTTTAGGAATTTATTTTGGAGAAACAGATGATGTCACAGCATTGGTGTTTTATTACCATTTGCGTTATCTAAATAAATTTTTTAATGTGCTGTTGCTAATTGATGTGTTTCTGTGTTTCTGAAAATTAGTTTCAATGGTAGCACTGATTGGGCCTCTCCTGATAGTTCGAAGTGAGAAGTTTATACCTCATCTTAATTGTATTGAATGTGATTATCATTCCTGTCAGAATAAATATAAGAATATTTTACAAAGGCGATCGTATAAAGTAAGATATTCTTATTTAGTATGAATTTGCAGCTTTTAAGTGCTATAAGAAAAATATTTGTAGCATTGACTTGAATGTGATAGGGACAATAGCATATGTTTTGAGTATTTGTGCAAAGGTATTTACAAATTAATCAATTGAACGGTTCTAGAAATGGCAGTGTCATCAGTTTAAGAAATGTTGTTACAAGAAACGCATTTAAATTTATATTTTGAACGCGTTCATCATTGTTTCTTTCAAATCTCTATAATTTACAACTTCATTATTCTTTTGAGTTTCAAAGAAAAAGCGTGGAAAAATATTTTCAGAACTGCAAACATTAGGAAAATGGAAAAATTGAAAAATCGATTGTTTGACATTTCTAATCAGAATACCTCTAGGGGAGGCTTGTCTAGGAATTGATTCATACGAGCAGCGGAGTGTCTACTCTTGTTTTCAGAGTAAGAAGCAACGAGTGTCGTATTGTCAAGAGTAATAGGGGTGGGTATTTATAAATATAAACTGTAGTAACCTAATCATTCACATTACACCATGACCTCTCCTTTTTCACGGCTGCTCCAACCATTGGCCTCGGACAGCGAAGACTGCTTTTCATGGTGGGAGTAATCTTTGGATAGGTCTGCTCTATGACCTAAAAGTCCCCTGATTCTGGTCATAGGAACTATTGGCCATGATCACTACTTGGAGTATTACTTCGAACTACATATGTGTGCATAGAGTAAAAACCTAATCACTGTCACTTTAAGGTATTTCTTATTTATTGATCAAAGGCATACCTATGTTTTTCTTACCATTTGTCATTATTCAATCTGTTTATTTGAAACCAAGAATTTGGTAATTCTCGAATCCTCTACTTTTATTTAAAAATTTATTGATTTGAAAACAATGTCTAGGGAGCTGTTACTGTCACTCAATCATTATATCATTATATCATTATCGTACTAAATAAAAAACTTTATCAATTCCTAAATTACAATATAGTTAGTATCTTCCATGACACTTCAGTTGTCTGAAACATTACATTTTATTTATATTAGTAACTCAAACATTACAATTATAGACTTTTCTTCCATATCTCACTTTCTCTGTTATCATTAAGGAAGCAACTTTGAAATATTAACGAAAAGAAATAAGTGGTATTTTTACTCCCAGATAAATTACAGTTTTAATTGTATGCTAATATTTTAGCAAGGTCTGTTTGTTATCTTAATTAAAATAGCTTAGCGTAGCAGTAACAGTAATTGAGTAGGTGTCAGTAATTAGGTTCTTTTCTACTTCTAACTTTATGTTTTCTAAACATTGTTTAAAATACAAGGGTGTAGAACATTTGTATCAAACTCGTTAAAATCCTCGTTAGATGTGCAAGGTTGTGATACTTCATCGATTCACTGTATGCTTGTCAAAAAAATCATTCTCTTTCTGATTAATCGTTTTCTTTGCTTCCAAGGATAGATATCCCACGAAACAAGAATATTTCTCGGTTGTCTTCTTAATTTACTACACCTGTAAGTAAAACGCTGTACTTGTTGGATGGGTGTTCAGTAGAAAGAAGTGACCGGTTTTCAAAATTGCGGGTTAACGACAAACGCGTTGTCGGGCAAGTTTGTGCCCTTTTTTGGAATTTGGCAGTTTGAACATCGCTGAAAATTCGAATTGAGTTATTTTCGGGGAACGAGTCTTCCGAGTCCATCCTCTTTAGGCAATCTCCCTCCCTCCTTGTTTGGTTCGTGGGATGAATTACTTTCGATGTTGGAGAAAGTGACATCAAGGAGAAAATTCTTCGTGAGTATCACCTCCTTTTGATGGATTTTACTTGGCAAAGGAATGTGATTATACTTAATCACTTACGTTCTAATTTTAAAAAAATACCTAAGGGTGGTTAACACGTTCCGTGCCGAGATAAAACTGACATAATATCTCAAAACTGCTAGCCAGGCAGCTCGCCATTAGCTCAGCACAAATGTCTTACGCGATAGCGCGTGAACAGCAATTTACGGAGTATCAGGCGTGTACAAAAAACGGAACACGTGGCACGGAATGTGTTAAGCTTATATTGAAAAAACACTGTGCCAGTTATTTAATTATTAAAAAAGGAAACAATAGTATAATAATTATTGAACGTTACTTCAACTCCTTTTTCATTATTTTTAGTAATATGATAGTAATAATATCTATTTCAGTACGGTATTTTCCCTCTATAATATACTTTTATAAAGCTTTTTATTATCTACATAAAATTTAAGGAAAAAATTTTGCAAGTATAATTCTCTCCTTCGTGACATAGAATCATAAGGCAGTAAAACTAGTACGTATGTATATCTTCAGGAATTTGTGCAAAAAAGATTACAAAATACATTTTTTAAATACATGATTACCAATACATTATCATTCACAAATATAGAAATGATTAAATAACCATAAAAATAAAATAATGAAAATAATTATAATTGCCTGTAGCGTGCACCTTCATTTTAACATTGAAAAATATCTGCGTGTCTTTCCGTCTTTTGCCTTATGTTGCACCACTCTGTATCTAAAAGTCTATGCACCGACTTTAATGTCCATGATGTTTTCAAACGATCGATATATCGTTGCCATTCTTAGTTATAAGTTACAGCTGCAGGAACGTAATAGAGGGACTGTCATTGATGAATTACATCACTTCTGATAAATCGTGTTATCCGCGTTGGGTGAACTTGACTTTGATTACTTAAGGCTGGTCCCGAAGCAATTTTAGTTCCTCGAATTTATCTTATCGCTGGTCCTTTTAATTCCTTATATGAATACCGTACGATGAATATTATTGCTCTGTAAAATGGCTATCTTTCCCACTTCTTTCTCTCTCTTCTTGATCATGAACCAAAGTCAGTTTCAATACTTTTCCCGCAGATAATTTTTTCAGTTTATTTTAACGATTCATTTATTTTGACTTAATGAACTTGTTAACGTAATCATAGAAATAAAATTGTATAGAAATAGAATTTTTTATCCATTTATTTACTTTTTAATTGTATTCGTGACAAACTCGATATCCACATCTAGTGATTTTCAAGATACTGATTGGACAACTACGGCAAAATTGCTCCTAAACCGGTAATAAATACATATATACGCAACTTGAGCTATACATAAAAACAAAACGCACAGAAAACATCGTGGAACACATCAGCACTATGGAAGCACTAAGTAGAATCTTATTTTTTTCACATTTCTTTTCTTTACTTCCGCTTTAGGCGCAAATAATTTTCAACCAATCAGCAATCTTCATCATCTTCTCCAATTATTCCCCCGAGGATCACTATCCACATCTACCTACTTTCTTTAGAATTTCTTTACAGTATAACTATTTTCATAATGGGTACACAGGAAAATAACTTGATAACTTCATGTGGAGTAAGAGAATAATTTAGTAAGTCAACGAGAAATTCGGTATCTACATATGATTGAATACATAGTTCCAAATAATTTTGTTGAAGAACATTGGCTGTACTGATTGCACAATTCGTTTTTGTTATGTTTTAACTCCCTCTTTCAAGAGCCTTGTAATTGTTCTCCTAATCTAGAGTTTAGGAAATGTGATTTAACGGGTTCTTTCTCTGTGGTCTTCATATTAAATCGTTTGAACATCACCAATATTAGAGATAGTAGAAAGTAGAGGAGAAGGTAGTAATACGGAACCCCAGTTTGTTTTTTGACGAGTTTTCACCAATTAGTGCATTAACTGATTTAAGTTTGGGCTTAATTTAATCGTCTTTTATTATTCCTTTCTTATATTTAAGAATGTTAAAGAAAAGAGAAAACTTTCATTTTATTTGGTAAAGTATATTTTTCCACTCAAGAGTTCTTGTGCAGCTAATATGGGACCCTGATTTCCTTAAATAGAAAGTTCGATTTGTATAGACATATTGACATATTGTTTACATATTTTCACCCATTTTCTTTGCTTTTATTGCTGCACCGGCTTTAATCGTATAATTTGTATCGCATGACCTTTTACATTTTATTGAAGCTAATGCTTTGAGGCATATCTAAGTACACATATCTAAGAAATGAAGAAGAAGCGTCTACTTAACTAAAATGGACTAGACGTTAACAGAACACGTTTCATATGTAAGGTTCCATATTAGTAACAACCCAACATTTTGCTCAAATTTACAAATAGTCAAAAAATTCAATGCAACCTCTTGTTACAATAAATCAACGTACTTTCAAACTACTTTAAACATCACAAACATCACAACAACCGCCAATAATCACCAATTAAAAAAATAAAAATAAACTGATATAGAAAAAATTAGAAAAAACTTCTCGATTTCACAAAAATGCTTTAACTGTTATACAAAACCAAATACGATTGAATATGTCACTTTTTTCTACTAGAAATATATCTGGTTACACCACAAGTGGTAATGTAATACTTATTTTAATGATGGGTTCCAATTTACCAATGGGTTCCATATAACCACCCACTCCTCTACTGTTTCAATTTCCTAAAACATTTATGGAGGACTCGAATTCGATAAGTCAATGTTCGAGCCTACTTGCGAGGTACTTGATCCCATCCCTATGTACTCTTCCTCATCTCTCGTTGCCTTTCCACTCTGCGTGAACCGCTCCCCTCGCCTCGGTGCACAATCCTCTCCGCCGCGACGCCGCGTGAAGAAGGACAAGAGAGGGGGTGAGAGAGGCGCGGGACGCCTGGTGCTGGCGCCGGCCTGCTGCACGCATTTTTCCGCATCGAACTGTGCCGCGGCTTAGCCCGCTTTCTGGGAGAAGCTACGCGCCAGCACGTGACCGTACGCCCGATAGAATTCCGTTTCATCGGACATGTCAGTGGACTGGGTGGTTTGGAGAACGGGTCGCTTCGAACGATACAAGTTTGCTAAGTATAGTGCTGACTCGATACAAGCTCACGAGACTTGGAATCAGTTAAGAGAGGAAAAATGAAGGCGTGGAAAAAGGAGGGATATTCAATTTTAGCATTTCTCAGGAAATGAGAATATAGTTTTCAATATGTTACTTCATATTTTCTTATGTAGCAAAATTAAAGATCTTTTTGGTCTTTTATTCTGCACCATGTTCAACTGTTACTCTAAGCTTAGCTATCTATGTTCGTTTTGCGCAAAATTTGAACGAAGTTTTGAATTTTGACATGTTGCTAAGAACTGCTAAGTAATATATGTTAGTGTACAATTCTGAAAGTTGGTGAGTCATAAGTTCTATTGGTAAATCCTAGCATTTACCATTAGGAAGGGGGTAAAAGGTCGAAAAAAGCTTATAAATGCTTTCATTAAAAACTTTTACCAAACCATTTCGGTAAATGCTGAAGGATTTACCAATTTTCTGACATTCATAGTAACAAGTATACGAGTATAACAGAGTTAACTCTCAAAAAATGAAAACTATTCCAACAGTATTATATCCACAAAGGAGGGATATTAGAAAAGAATTGCTTTTAATATCACTTGTTCTTGAGAAATATTTTTTATTTTTTGTTTTCGAATCTTGGTTGGAAACACAGTATTGTCGTCTTAATGTTCTCGTATTCTAAATAGCTTCCGGTTCAAGATCCAAGTGTTATCTTCGACGACTCAGACTAGAATTTTTAAGCTTTTTCTTCATAGAATATATTTAAAATTTGTAGTTCTTCGAATCGTCGGCGAGATCTGAAACATTTCTTTTTTTGTATTGTCTTTCTTCAACATTCCTAATCTTTTTGTTGAACATCTCAATTTCTTATAACCGTTAAGTTAAAAAAAAATTGTTATTTCCATCGTGATGTAGCCAATGGTTGTAGGTAATTTTCCTTCATTTATAATTACAACATTCTTAGCCTACACTCAAAGAAGGCATGAAGAGGTACGTACCTACATGACCCGCTTCGATTCCGTTCGTGCGTGAAGAAGCTCACCCGCTTTATTTATAACCGCATTGTGGACACTTTCGACGCTGGAGATTTATCAGAGATCCTCGAAACTCTTGAAATCGCACGCACAAGCAAAGTGCACCCTTGAAAAGCACGTGGAACGCGGTCGATACTTGCTCAAGTGAGCAATAAAGATTGGAGAATACTTATTATTATAGTAAAATCTTTCAAATCTTTCTCTTATGTGCTTCGTTTTTTCGACTTAATGTGAGGGAACTTTAAAATTGCGGTATACTCGAGCTGAAAACAGAATGATTAATGACGTTAATTTTAAAGACAATGTTAATTTAATATGCGATACTAGTCCTCGTCATCTAATTCTACTCTGTTTCTCTTTCAAATATACAGGACTGTGCGACTGTAAATAAGTTCTTACTATTCTACTAACCCATTCATCGATTCATTCGTCACTCATGTTGGAACTGAACTTCAGTCATAGTAGAACTCCGTTCATATGAATGAAATTTAGTCTTAATTCTAACTGAGCTCTTACATACTATTCGAACCACTGTTGAGTGTCGCTCCAGATACATATCGATAGCTTGATATACAACCGTTGTACCCGTGTCCATTTTTAGACATACAACGTTTCTGCATTAAACCATTGATATAGTATGCCGATAATTATGAAAGTGGTCTAAAGTAACATATGTTAGAAAGTTAAATTTATCACTATTTTATAATGTAAATGGATGCAATAGAAAACAACTGATAAATTTAACTTTTAACATTTTTTGACTTAGGTCACTTTAATCATTTATTACCACCATATATGTATATGTATGTATGTATAAACGTTTAATACGGCGTAAACAGTAATTTATACAACATTAATTTCATATTAATACACTGCACCATGTGTCAGAATTTATTCGTCCGGTACTACGTTTTTAGTACCTACAAAATAAATCAAGAATTCATTAAAGCGTTAAACACTTGCGTCGTTCCTTGAGGGCCGATGGTATTAAATGGAAAAAAAAGCTTTATGACTCCACTAATAACAAAAAAACTTTTACACTTTTTTATTGAATTTTATTGACGTATTTTTAACACAACTGAAACTCCAAATCATAGCTAGTTGAGGGAACTAACGCAAACTCTTATTGTATGAATCGACCTGCTTACGATGAACTTGTTTCTTCCCCGAAAGGTTCATATAAAATGGAGTTTTACTATATTACTACTACTGTATATAAATTGTTTCACTCATTATTAACATTTTTATATTTAACAATCATCAAATTCGCATTAGCTTCTAGTTTTGACTTCAAATTCAGCCTAGAACCTTTAGACACGCACAGTAGGTGAATGGAACCTGCTTTCGAGACCAATTTGTACAGGCAAACTTTCATAAGAAACAGTGATCATTTAGATCGATGCTCAGTGTAAAAAAACGTAGCTCTTAATCGCGTTCACAGTCGCTAATTATTTCTCTCGTACGCGTTACGTAGGTTGTGCGGAACTCAGGCGCCTCTTACGCGCATTCTTACTCTCGGAATCCACGAGTTTTCATTCCACCACGAGAAAGTTGCCGAACGAATCCAGAGCAAAGTCTTAAAATCTGACGAATAATAATGCAAGAAGAAATCTCCTTCTACATAAAATATTAACTCTGTTACGACAGACTGTCTTTTTAGAGTACATATTAAACGTCACACTAAAATCTTTTACATTTTTATGTTCGTTAAGTAAAATTTAAACTTGCGAAAAAAGTTAAAGAAGTTTCACGCATACTTTCATGTCCGAACTTTCTGTAATGCGAGCTAAATGTCTCCTTTTTATGCTACAAATTTGTAACATTCACGCGCAATATGTACGTCTTTGTATTCGAAATATTAAATATACAATATGGATACGTACATGTATCTATTTTCCTACGATAAAGACAATAAGTTTTGCAGAAATTAAAATAGCAATGGAAAGAGATTTGAAGAAGGGTTTCAATCGTTCGAGACACAGAAAGAATCCAACTTTATAGACTCACATATATTGAAAAACTTATCTGATTTAGCACCTAAAAGGATAGCAAAAATTGTCAATTTTTTTATTTCTATGTGAATAATATTTTCTTTTCCAAGTACCTTTGTTTTCCTATCAAGTCTCCTTGTCGAAATTTGCCAGGAAAAATTATATTTAACTACATTGACTGTACTTAACAATAGTAGTTTATTTTGGCATTCTCAAACATGCGAGTGCATGAAAGCAAAACTCATTCACTTTAGACAATACCAATTCGTATTGAATACAGCAGCAACCGACCTTATATCGAGGGAATGCTAGAATGTTCGTTAAATGCATATCGTTTCTCTCTTAGCCACCCGAAACATGCCCTAAATGAAACGGTGATTCAAAGCTCAGGATGCGAAAGAATTCGCGTTTCGCGCAAGGCAGGGTTTCTTCAGACTACCTTCGTCATTTAAGGGGGCAGACTCCTTCGGGGCCTACTCCGAATCGATCGAAGCGCTGTTGCGAAAAAACGGGCATTAGTGAAAACATATAATTTATACATGCGACATTTGATAATGTGGCATCTAGCGTTATCCTGTTGAATTACAAATGAGAAGTGCGAAGGTATAATTGCCAAATCGCAACGTAGGAAAGTTCTGTCACACTGTTGCCACATCAATTACAATTTTATGCATCAGTAAATCTCTACTGAATACGCCTTGAGCCGATATTTTGCTTCATACGAAATATAGAAAAGGACGGTGCGAGCGAGAAAGAAAGAGTATCACGAATGAAACAATACATATGTGCCCAAAATTATGAAAGTGGTCTAAGAAACAACATTTTCGTATGAGATTCACACAAAATTTCACATTTATAATAAATGTTCATTAATCAACACTAATTATAATGTTACGTAATATAAAAATATTTTCTAATTTATTTAAATATAATCCTTTAAATATCCCAAAATAAGAAATATACAATTTAGACCACTTTCATAATTATGGGCATATATATATACTAATATGTGAAATCCTAAAACTTATATATATAGAATAAATAATTCATTAAATTCATGCTATTCATTCAATCATTCATTCATACTTTTTAAGAAATAAACAAACGAAATTACTTTAATTTTTTTTTACTTAAAAATAAAAATTTTATGAGTGGTATAATTGTAATCTGTGAAAAGGTATACAAAAATTAGAATTATTTAAAATAAAAATTGAAAACAAAAAAAATTAAAAGCTACCACGAGATTCGAACCGGGCACCTACAGATTATGAGGGAATGCCTAATTCACACTCAACTAAAGTACTTTCTTGTAAAATTAGTGGATTAAACTATAACTTGTGATACAATTCCAATTGTTTGTTTATAGTAAATAATAGCTATTGAAGAATAATGATTTGTAAATCACCTTTACTTGCTACATTTTCATCGATGCAAGGGTCACTCACACTGAACCTCTCGTACTGTTTGCAACGAGTGCAAGACGTTGCGAGTATTCATTAGCAATGTTATAATTTATACATTTAGTGAACAATAAACATGTATCATAATATAATGACAAAAACATTATAGGGGTATATATTTTTCGTAAAACCACTCGTTTCAGGGACCAATTTCGCACAAAATGCAGTTTAACTAGGAATGTTATTATTTTGTTTATAACGTAAAAATTCAAAATTCTATTTTAGCCGTGTTTTGTGTTTTGGTTCATAGTATTTGCATACAAATTTGCAAAACGATCGATCAGCATGTTGTCAGTGAAAACAACGACAATATACTATTTTTTAATATATTTTTTAAATAAATTAATATTTTTAAAAACTATTTACATAGGTGGATTCGTCGTTTAAAAATACACAATCGCCCCATTTATATCATTTTGCTATACGCACTAGTTTTGGAGATATTAAACGAAATATGTTTCCCACCCCCAACTTTGGAGGTGGTTTTCACACCCTTTAGATGAATTAGAAGCAATAAAAAAAATACGTGTCGAATATTTTCGGCTATTCTACAATCCTACAAAGTTTCATCAAAATCGGAGACTTTCACCTCGCGATGTTCCCTTATTAGTAAGAATCAAAATCTCGGCTGGAGTTAGATTCGTTCAAGTTTTCCTGATGGGCAGAATTGTAATATGTACATACATATATGTGGCAACAGCGTGACCAAACTTTCAATACGTTTTGGCAACTAAGCCTTTCTTGCGTCTGTATTCGTGTATTCGATGAATACGCCATTCAGCTGTCAAATTCTAGATTACATTTACCGACTGATCTGTATTTTTATCGATGCTGATGGTAATATGACCAAATTGATTAAGATATACCATTAACGCTTCTAACGGCAAATCGTTGAACTATTTTTGTGTCAAAACGGGTGCACAACGAAAATTACGCTTTACGCCTTCAAGAAGTGTTAAATTGAGAAAAATCGCATTTCCACGATATTGTGCTAATTCAAGGAAGGGTGCTCTGGTGTGCTATGAGTGAAAAAACCATTAAATCGTGAGATATTTGCAAAAATGTCACTTCGGCAGCCATCTTGCTAGTTTACAACAGCGTCTGTTTCATGTTTACAGTTTGTAATTTTACAGTTTTCTCAACGTATAGTATTTATTGGAGTTTAAATGGACCAGAGCACCCTGTAGTGAAGTCTACTCGTGGGTTCTGTACCCGCGAAAAATTCATTTATGCAAGTATCGAGACGTAAAGCGTAATTTGCGAAACCGTTTGTCTCTCTCGCTCATCGCGTATACGTGTATGACTTTCTTTGCTTGTGTGAGCGCACGCACACAGCTCAAAACACAAGGAGTCTGCCCCCTTAATTTCTTTTTGAACGTAGGCTCTCCCACTGGCGCACCGTGCCAATTATTCCTCGCACGGAAGTTCCACGGCTTGGCGTGAGAGATTGATGTAAGTCGATGCACTCCGCGCGTATGTTTTATTCATACCTTTCACCGAGTCCGATAAGAAAATTATATTTAAAGCTGGCGCCTCGATGATGTCGCGGGAAAAGAGAAAAGCGGGACCGATTCGACACGATTTGTTTTCGTCCAGTGGAAAGTGATGTTTTTCAATAATGATGCTTTAGGTGGGTGGTCGACTATTCTTTCGCTTTGGTTTTTGTTGAAGAGGAAGTTCTGGTCTAGGCGCCTACAAAAACGTCAGTTTTAGGAATTTTTCGTATAACAAAATGAACAGGTGGTAATCTATGGTTTTTGGTATTTTATTTATACATCCTTCGATCGTATCAAAAGCTGTATATACATATTTCTTTTTTACTATTAAGGAGTTCCGTGATGCATATCATAATAGTCTTGGAAAAATGATCTTTGAACAATGGGATGTCTAGTACCTCAAATGTAAATCGGAACCTAAAAATCGAGTATATTGAACTGTATGAATTTTCTGAAGTAATAAACCTATGAAAGTGAATAAATAATTGTTTTACCATTTTTTGACACTTTAAAGTCAAATATCATTTTTTTTACTGATTCCTTCACAATTATACATCTTTTAAGAATTAGTAAATTTGAAAAAACTCGAAATATCGGGTCATTCCGTGCGAAACCAGACACTTTTTGGAATAACATTTCGGATCTTGTTCAAATTTTGATATGATAATTTTTGAAATTTTGGGAAACTCTGACATACGTTTAAACATCGCTAAAGACTATATGCATATGTATAATATAATATACGTAGATACACATAATATAATATACGTATATACATACAAACATATACATATAATACCTAGATATACATATAACAGTTTTTATTTAAGAAATAACTATGATATTAAATGATGATAAAAAAAACAAAGTTAAATTGTTCCGTTTTATTTTCATCCAATTGTTATAGTCGCTTAAAACGATGTAAAATGAATATAAAAATCTTTCATTTTTATTTTTAAGTGGTTTGTACAATGAGCTATGGTATCAGTTTATATTAAAATAAGAACCTGTATCTTGCAGGTGTAGAAAAGTTCCCCTTTTTGAGTTTATTTGAGTTATTGACAAAGTAAGGTCTGAAAATTGAATTCATTTCATGTAATATGATAATAATATCAGTATCAATTAGATAAAAGTAGATAGTTTGTCAAACTGTTTGCTATTCTCTTTTATCCGACTGTGCATTTCAGCAAAAAGGCCTAAAATACTTTTAGATCTATAGAACTTATAGATCTAAAAAGGCAGTTGAAAATTAATTAAAGTGTTCTACCTATTACTTGTTTAAAACTCTGAAACAAAAATGATAAAAATCCGCTGAAATCAGTTTTAACACGCTATTGTAGACAAAACTGTTAGTTACAAATTCACTATATGCAATACACTATCTTTGATTTTTTACAATTCATTTATATAACATATATAAAATAATTTTACCAACTGTCCATACTAAATCCAGCATAGTTGTTAGGTTTATAGGTGCTGGACACAATCTATCTGCGTTATCTTTGAGTTTAGGTAGTATGCTATTGCGCAGCACATTGTCAACGTTATTGATACTTATCGTAATTATTAAGCACGTAATGCAGCGTGACGCAAAAGGAATTTAGTAGGTCAGTTACTCAGTGATGTTATACGTTACTGGCAGATTTACCTCAGAAGTTGACAATGTATTACTGTTTACCTTTAATGGATATTACTACGTTTAAGAAATACCGATGCAAATTAATACACTGTTTAGAATTCGATTTTTGTAACATTAATACGGACATCAGTAATTCTAACAATATTAATTGTGCCATTTATTTAAAAAAGATATAAAAATCTATATAAAATCTATATAAAAAAAATTGTATTTTGTATTTATTAATCTATTGACAAATGAAGATCAGAAACAGTTTCAGGACTTAAATACCATAAATGTTTCTAAAATTTAAATACAAAATCCTGATTTAGTGTTTTTGCAACAAGAGAGATTTTGCAAATATAAGAAAATTTACGGCAATTGGCGTAATAACAAAGCCATGAAGTACTAATCAAAAAAGTAAAACAAG
The DNA here is from genome assembly GCF_051401765.1 of Calliopsis andreniformis. Classification (NCBI taxonomy): domain Eukaryota; kingdom Metazoa; phylum Arthropoda; class Insecta; order Hymenoptera; family Andrenidae; genus Calliopsis; species Calliopsis andreniformis. The sequence continues at coordinate 4,368,125 of NC_135064.1, forward strand.
AATACCTCTAACTAACTGAATAGGTTTGGTAGTGGACTTGAAATAGCAACGGGAATGCGTTTATGAGATTTTACAATTAAAACTTTAAGACTTTGAGAAGAAGAATTCAGAAAAGAATTCAGAATTCGAAAAACAAAGATCACCCTAATACTCATAAAATTAATTGCCATTTCCTTTAACCTATTATGGAACGATAAAGCTTAATCGACTAGGCCGATGCCCAACTTTATTTTGCACAAGATTGATCTAGGCAGCAAACCAAGCCTTTACGAGCACTAGAAATCCCGTTACTTCAAGTTCCCAAGTGCCCTGCAGACGAATATTGTACATACAGGGTGATCAGTTTAACTGGAAATCCTCCGAATGTTGGCAGAATTTTTTGTAAATGTTGTTAGCATTGTAAGTGATGCTAATACTCATTACAAGGTTTTTAGTTAAACTGATATCACCCTGTATCTAGCAATGGACTGATTCATAAACTGCAAGCGCGTCGAGTGCTCATTCAGGGCTTCAAGGGACGTATTTCTTCAGAAGAGGATCCATGCTTTTTTTCCCGCCTTGAATTCTTTGCTTATGAGAGGAGGAAGGCAGACAGAGGAAAAAAAGAATGCTCGATCAGACTGCAATAGCTAGAGCAGCACGTAGTGAGTCACTCTTGGTGACTGGCTTGTTGTAATTCATTGCGATGATTGAACCCCCACTGGGCCTCGAAGTGTACGGCTTCATTCACATCGGAGGAACGATGACTCTGCACTAGTTGCTCGACTTTTTAGTTTTTAAATTAGAATTAAATTTTATTCGGTTTGGTTTGGATGAATCGACTTTGATGAAAAGTTTTAGGGACTTAGGATTGAATTAAAAGGTGGACACGATTGGAAGATAACATTTTTTATGTATCTATTAGTGCAATGTAGAATTTTTTTGTATGTTTCTTAGCGATATAAGTATTATTTTGTAATCTTGAAAAAATTACATATTAATGTGAATTTATGAATGCCCATATTTGGAGAGACGTTAAAACAAGTGTTAACAGAGTAATATAATACAAAGTGTAATATAAGTGTACATAATGGAATTAAATAGTGAAAAAATTAATAATGAATGATGTCTTTCAATTTCATTACTGTTTGGTTTAGTGTATAAATTAAAAGATGGGTAAAGTTGGATTGACAGTTAGAGAAAAGGTTGTAGTTCTAGTGTGAAATGAGTTAGAGTATAAAATAGATTTAATGGCGGTTCGAAATTATCATGAAGTCCATCACTATCTCCGTCTCTTGGTTGTTATTTTTATACGTTTTCTGCCACTTGTGTAGGTATTTTACCGTAATGAACCCATGTGAATTGTTATTTGTTCGCTGTAAATGTTATTCCTATGTCAATACATTAAAAATTTGAAGCTTTCACAATCCAACATCACACAGTTTTCACTGTTAATACAGGAAACGATAGAAAATGAAAATTCTTGTATTTATAAAAATTGTATTACCGGCGGAAACGAAAATTCTTGTTTTGTGACAACTGCATAATAAGTTGTGTCATTAAAATCCCTCGTCACGTCGTACAGGAAAATTTGAGCGGAAAAGTACCTGTCGACAACGTCTTAAAACTCGGATATAATCCAGGTGACCAATTAAAAAACTTATGATTGGTGAGCAATGAACTTGAATATGAGCAGGTATATTTAAATAGTGAATCACTAAAAGAGACATACGATTATCAGCATGTTATTTGACATTCTGACGATGCTATTATGCTTGTGAAACAGTGGAATATTTTTTCCAAAAGAACACAACTTTTGTACTGTTTATTATAAGAGCAATTAATGATAAATGTTAATCAATCAGTTTAAAATCATTGCGTAAGTGTCGTAAATTTGTAATTTCTACACAATGTTTCTAAAAAATGTAAGTAAAATCATGATTCTCAATTAACTTGTTTTCCAACATTTTCACATCATAACGACTTGTCTCTTATTAATTATGTTACTAATAACATAACATATGTTAATTATGTTATATAATACCAGACATATCTTAATTATATTATGTTATTATACTTATGCATACGGTGTTTTCCAGCTAGGCACAGACGACACAGTGTAACACTGTGTTCAACACAGAATGTTCCAACAAAGACACAGCATTACACTATTCGATAAAACAAAAATCTAAGTTATAGCGTGTAATGCGTGTTTGTTACCAACGATATAAAATTTGGTTTGGTAACTATGATTTCACTGTTCGCATCATAACAGTATAGTCGATAGAAAGGCTCTAAGAAAGTACACAGAAAATAGTAAACCTTTACACTCTACACAAAGAATGTGACGAATTTATTCTAGGTACTTGTTATTGTACTTTCCATCAAGTAAAATATAATTTTACGTTCAATTATCTATAATTTCAATAAAATCCAAATTAGAAGACTGTTAATCTTTATAAAACAAAAATGTTTTCAATAAAATTCAGTTTTTTGCTTAGATAATTTATTTTCGAGATTATACCATAGATAGCTCCAAGTTTGATCACTTCTTGAAACGTTTAAATTATAAGTTAATTATTAATTAGATACGCTAAATATTCGTGTATAGATTCAGAAGGGTCTAATGTAGTATTTGTAATACTCTGGTATTGCATTAAAGAACTAAACTGCGTTCCAACAAGTACTTTGCACAGTACAGCACAGTGTAACACAGTGTGTTGTAGTTGGAAAACACTCATAATATCTCTTCTTGAAGGACTTTAATATAAAATACTTCGATCTTTAAACAAAATTTTTCTGAAAAGTCTTAGTTACGGTCTAACTATATCAAATACCAATCAGCATTAGACAAATGTTTTTACGATTTAAGCGGGAATTTTAGTATTATTGAATGCGATATACTTAAAAGTTATTTATAAAAGTGTTGAGACAGAAACACGACTGTTTACAGTTTGGTCAGACTTGTCATACTCTAGAATTCCTAAGAGTAATTTCAGAACAACGACGATCCCACAATAGCCAATGAAAGTACCTTTCCTGAGTTTCCACAGAAATAATTCCAGTAAAACAGTAGGTTATCGGTTTTTCACGCACTTAACAGTTGCCATTGCCACTCTGGAGCTTCAAATTGATTAGAACCAGGGAAAAATACTTTGGTTCATTCTTGGGTCCCAACTGGCTAGCATAATGTTGATTGTTAGAAGTGCAAAGGACCAACAGTCCCCTATTTTACTGAATCGCTTTTCTGCCATCGACTATACAGTTGCAACAAGTCTATAGTACTTTATAGGTATGTACATATATACATTGATGACAATATGCAGACACTTCAACAACAGACTTTCCCTTTTTTAAAAATTCTCAGAATGATCCTCTCTCCTGCAGATAATTGTCAACGCCCATACATTTTTCTTCAAACCAATGATAACAAAGATAAAACCCACTGCCTAGTGAAATAGGAAGGAACTCCAGAAACCTGCCACAAATTATGTAGTCTTATTTTGTTGGTACATTCATACCCATAGTAATCCAAATATAATTTTTATTAATATAACAACAACCATTTTTAATTCTATTATAACAGAAAATGAAGAGCATCTTCATTAGTTTTACAAGGAAACGATTTTCTCGAAAGTTTATTTCAAAATATGTAGTCTGAAATTTTATTTCTAGCCTCTTAATCAATCTTATCATTTATTAACCCTGCCAATAACACAATATATTGTTTTACCAATCGCACTGAACAAAATTTGCACGAACTATTAAAATGTCCATGAAAATCTCGACTTCCTTCAGTAATTGACACACACGTGCACTGATTACACAATTTCTGAACAAGACAACAGATCGATACAAACGTCTTGCCTGACAGATTACGCGATAATCGGAACTCCAGCCAATCCGATAAATGACATCCTCAGTTACAATTTGTTAACCTTCTCATTACGCGCAATCGCGCGCGATACGTTCTTTCCATTTTATGCAACTACGCGTTACGTTCAGTGAATGATTAATAAGGCTGATAAGGAGCGCGCGTTACGCCGAGGAAACTGGCGAGATAACTTCTCCCCGGTTTCGTAAATGTATTACAACGAACTCTGGAATTCTTGGTTTCCCTCAAAGATCTGAAAATGTATTTAGGCAACGGGCATTTGTTTTTGGACTTTCTTTTAAACTAAGAAACAAGGAATGTTTCTTAGAGTTAGAGGGTAGTTTGATCCATAACATTCGGGTATTCGTTGCGTTGAAAGAGAATAAAGATTTTATCGCAATCTGGGTTTTAGTTAGAATTAAAATCCTTGTCCTGAAAAAGAACAATACAATGATGAAATACAAAACTTTTTACTCTTACGTATATAATTTTATAAAAGATAGATACTTTTATGTGAAAACGTCACATCATTTCACTGCTTGGTCCCTAATGTTAAAGTTCAAAATACTAAAGATTGTAAATATAAAACAACATGATTATGTTATGTTATCGAACTTATATCAAGATAAAATTATATTTTAATTTTAGGAAAAGATATTTCAGTGTAGATAAGTGTTATCATTGTGAGATGATATATTGTATAAGTAGTATAAAGATTACTAAAATTTATACACAAATGCTAATCTCTAACACCATCTGTCAAAGGTTTTACAATATTGCAAGAATTTGCATTTTTTAAATTCCCTTTATTTTATATTTTTATTTTTGTTATCTGTTATATTTTATTTTTATTATCTCTAAGATATCACGAAAGGAATGAAACTTGGGGTATCTAAATAACTTTAACTATAATGGGTATATAATTTTATGTAATCATGTAGTACTAATGGATTTTTGACATCAGTATAATTTTAGGAATTAGATTCTGTTAATCAGGTTGAAAGAAGTTTGTCTTAATATTCTACAATAGCTATTTTAATGAAATGTATAGGTACTTCCAGCATATCATTTGTAAATAATTACAAAATATTTAGCAGAGTTAGTGTTTGTAATACCAAGTACCAAAACCATAGGTCACTCACTTAATACAATGTAAGGATAAAAGTATTGTAAAAATAATACTTGTCCTACAATATTTGTCTTTCACTTATTTTTTCTCTTTCTATATTGCCATCAATTACAATTCAGATGCAACAGTATACTCATTTTCCTTGGTTCAGAGAAGTTATGCTTTGATATCAGTTAAAACAAAGAAAATATTAAAATATTTTAACAGAGACATACAACAGTAGAAAATTGCCTATTACCGTCTGAGGCCATCATACATAAGGAACAGTCACATTTGTTCCAGTCCTTTATGTCCTATAAGAAAGGTCCTCTGAGAAATGTTTGTATGTAGCCCTTTAACAATCTTGAAGACAGCATCAGACAAATGATAATTCAAAAGATGTATTCAACTTGTGAATTCCTGAACTGTTTACGCCTATCGTCACATAACAATTTTTTTGTGTTAGGTGAAACGATTGATCATGAAAATTTAGTGAGGCACAGTTGATAGGCAGTTGATATAAAAGAAAAAGATATCGTGTTAAGTACTACATGATATTTTTTATAAAGAAAGATTAATTCGGCTTATTTTATTTTCAAGTGCTCAATGCTCAATATATTGAAGATGTGTACTTAATTTAAAAACGAGTTACTTAATAAGTCAAATTTTAAATTCTAGGAAGGACAATAATAATAATAATAATACTATTGATGATAGTAATAAGTAATAATAATACGTACACATATATGTTGAAATGCAAATATAAAATACAAAAATGTTTCAAAAGGAAACAATAGAATAAGAAGCTAGATTTAGATAAAATAAAATAACTGTTAGCTAATCTGTCTTAAATAATTTTCTTTTCTTGATTTCCCCTATTTACAGATAAGGCACCTCCGTGAGAAAACAGACTCGAGAAAAAATTGTTCAATTCTTTTTTAATCGCGTGGAGTACCCGTCTCCTAATAGGTGTATGTATAGTTTTGCCACTGCTTTTAATTTGAAGCAATAGATATTTGAGAACATTTTAACTCTAGCATTTAAGAATAAGTAATTTTACAGGTACAGAAATTTTTCACTCTTTTGAAGAATTTTTAGTCGTCGATGAGAGTCGATGATAAATTTTCTTTGAAATATTAATTTCGAATTCTTTCAGACAAGTATAAATAAGAAACATATCTTATTACAATAAACTTGATTTATCGAATTTCGACTATGTATATTCCTAGATATAGCAGGATCAAGAGTAGAAGTTCAACAATAATTTAGTTACAGTTTAATCAAATTTAAAAGATTAGACATCAAAGAAAGAAATAAAACTACTAGTACTTAATTTTTGAACTTGATCTGAAGTCAATTAATCGAGGTTTTACTGTAAGTCTCTAAACCATATTATAATAAAGTAAGTATTTGAATTTCCACTTACAACAAATGAGAAGTCAAACTCTAAGATATTTATACAGGATTTTTTTAATTCTTTGCACGTACAATTCTCGCGCACAGTAGCTGTTGACGTATTATAATTCCGTTTCATTAAAGTGTACCATTAGATCATTTTTTGACGTGACCACCCATGGGCCTGTAGGCCTATCAAACTTTTCATCCCCACATCGAAGCTCAAACGAAGTAGTCGATGAGCGTCTTCTACCTAAAAGGCGAAATGTAATGTTTATTGAATTACCTCGAAGCCATATTTATACAGGGTGTCCCAGCTTTTTTCTATAAGCGAAAATAATTGTGGTCTTATAAATGTTTTATTAGAAAGTTATAATAAAAATATAAAATAACAGCGGAATACTTTTTTGTTCGGTACCATATGTAGGAATACATTGACAGTTTACACTACAACTAACTAAACAACATTAGTCCCAAATAAAAAAGTCAATAATTGTACTTCAGATGTAAATGTCAGTTCACATAATACAAGAAAAAAATAATAACCCCTAAGCTATTTTATAATAATAGGAAAAAAAATAAAAAGCACTCTATGCAGAAAAGAGTGGGCTTTGTAAAACTAGAAAACTTAAGAAATCGATTTTTTAAATCCATTTGTCTACTCTTAATTCAGATACTTGGAACCAAAGGGATGCAAATGATATTTTTGAAATTTTGTTAACTAGGAACAAAAATGATTAGTTAAGTTATGAAATATAAGTTGTAAATAATTTAAGTGATCCAACGTTGCCTAAAGTATTTCTTTAAAGGCCAGAAAAATTGACTGCTAAGCAAATTATTGAAATAAGTTGGAAGTGAGTAATATCATATAAGTATAAATACCAATTTACCCAGACAAAACTAAGTAAAGATAAACTCAGTATAGTTTTAATAATATTTTAACTATTAGTATTTATGATAAAGGTATTTACTAATACTAACATGTCTTTACAATATAATATTTTATGTTTTCTCCATTTTTTACACTTAAAATTAATTGTGAAAAATGTAGTTAATACTAAAGGGACGCAAGTGCAATAATATTATTTTCCATGTACATAATTCAAAAACTCATAAATTAAAAAGTGAAGTTCATTAGAAGTTTGCGTATACGCTTCTTACTATTACCAAGCGCTAAAAATAACTTAATTTTCATATAAACTTTATTGGTTTAATTGGTTTAATGCATTCGATTTCAAATTGAATTTCCTCGATTTCAGAAAAATGTCACTTGCAACCCTTTGATTCTAGATATTTCGATTGAAATAGGTGACACTAAATTAAGTCTGCGTACGACGTGCGACTAAACCGTGCATTAGCACATAACAGTCTCGGTGTGAACTCGGATTGAGCTACGCTCAATCCCGCTCGTCGGCATTCGGATCCGTCTATCCGAGTGGCACACTCGCTCCATTCCCATCTTCGCCTCTCTCCGCAGTGTCTACCTGTTGCTCGACCAGCGAAGGCTACGCTCTACCTGCCTCCGCTCCGAGCACTTTCAGAATACGTCATGTCTCGTGCACCTGACTCAGTCTCATCTTCGTTTCTTCGACCATGACCGAAAGTGCTTCCTAACATGTGATTCGTATTGTTTTCCAAACAGTGAACCGATATTACAGTGATAAAAAGATCGTTCCTTCGAGAACGACTGGTCTGTTTTCTGCGAAACGTTGATCAGAGGATGCAGTGATCGTGACGAACGTGATCGGACTTCATTGCCTCGAATCAATTGCTTCCTTCCTGGCCAGTGTCAACGTGGACATCGATTAGAATGGTTGTATGTGAACGCGGTGTCCTTTGAAGTGTTAGTGAACTTTTTGGTCATCCGAGGATCATTTTGGTGAGTAGATTCAGAAGAAATAGTTGATAGTCTTGACGTCAAAGTGTAGTTGTAGGGGGACCAGTACCTAAGTCACTGACATTGAAGTTCGCAAGAGCTGTTGAGCTAAGCTTCGAATGTAGCTTTAGAACAGTGATTGATTGATGGAGTTTAGTTTTAGAGAAATTCAACGTCAGATTCTTGATATTGATTCACTGACTATGTCTTTGTCAAAAAACGCAGGAGGCTAAAATAATTTTCCAGTTTTTGACCACCAGTAACCACGTGAATTATTGATACTGCAATTGTAGCTGTTAGTTCTAGTTTCATGGAAAAATATAGGTACCATGTGGATTATTACTCTCAGTCGTGATATTAATTGTTTCAGCTTCTACAGAAAAAGTGCTTTACTTCGAATTTCGTATAATTGTGATTACATATCTAGAAATTTCCATAATCCGAATATAAAGAAAAGCCGTTATCGCGAAATGACCTTGCATCTATTCCATGTCCACTCATCCGATGGAGTGATTCATTGAAACAGTCATAGATTAATCGTCTCTTTTGTGAGCGATCTATTAACGGAATTATCAGTATCCTCATACGTTCAATATTGATTGCGTGATTCAAGTAACAACAAGGAACCGATGAATGGATATGAATGAAAATGGGAAGGTGATAATTACTGAAATTGTATGGTTATGAGTCTGGAGGAATATCACTTTCATGAAGCCAAGTCGTTATAAAAATCAAAATGTCGGCATCAGAATATCAGTTCTTATCCGAATATCAGAAAGTATTTTCTTTTCTTGGTAGCAACGATTGGAAACATCCATAAAATAGGTAAAGAAATTAAAATTCCACTACGATTATCTTTATCCGAGATAACGCTTATCACAGATCTATGACTCGATCGCACACATGCTGATAAGTAGCTTACCTATCGTTGTTCAAACATCGACTACGACTGTATTTCGCACAATTCCTGCGGATATGAGATTCGCATATTTACGCGAAGTTCGTAAAATGCGCAATATTTCATGACGTTGCAAATTCGTAAAAAATATAGTTCATCATCATCATGTACACATAATATGACAATACAATCAAATTTGGCCTTCAAATAATGTTTTGTCACAACGTGGCTAAATTTATGCGAAAGGACATCAAAGTATATATACAAATAGTGTAGCATAGTATATAGAATATCTATTTATTTATTATGAGGCGTAATACGTAGCATATCTGTGTATATGTACATATGTGTGTATAAAGGTATATCATTTTTATCTATTGATTGTTTCGTATATTATTGATAGCTTATTATAGAAGATATTTACAATTAATATTACTTGTAAACTAGATAAATAATGCACTTTATCTTTTCTTTACTTCCCTACGCGGCATGCCTTTAGTTATATATATATACTGCTCTTTTTTTCATGAAAATTGCTAATTCTCACAGCTGATTTTCTTTGTCCCGTTTGACTATATCTCTCCAGTCATTGTTTCTTTAGAGATTTTATTCTGAATGCAGCATACTGTAGGCATTCTTGTAGCTTGTGTCTTCTGGATTCCGGATGATTTTTATTGCACACTGAACATAGGTATACTGTCTTCAATTTTTGTATATTTTATATGCTACACCATTTCCTATTCTTTTAACCACTTCTGTCTTCCTACAAATCTGGCTTGTGTTATTGCTCTTTTAATTGTTAGAGGTATGTATAAGTTTAAATATTCAGATCAAGAACACAATAGAAATAACGAAGTACTGTTTGTGTCCCGTGAGAAGTCCCCTGGAAAGCAGTGCCTTTAATGTGTTGGCCTGTTGATACACTTCGCTATATACGGATCTTATAACTCTGTCTCTGCGTTCTCTATAGAGTTTTTGTGCCATCTTTGTTCTTGTTCTTTCATTAATATTGCCCCTGTTAATCCCTCATTAACCTCATTTGTATACGTATAAATATATTTATGTATATATTATATAATATATTTATAAATATATTTATAATATATTTATAATATATTTATATATTATAAATATATTTATATATTATAAATAAATAATATTATAATATAATAATAAAAATATATTATTTATAAAAATATAAATAAAATATATTTATATATTATAAATATATTTATGTATATATTATATAATAAATATATTTTATAATATTTTATAATAAATATATTTATTGAGTTTAATTTTTAATTGTATATACCAGTTCCTTTTCATACCCGATGCTTCATTGTGTAATGTCTGTAGAATGTGCATACATTTCAAACTATACAAATATTAAGGATGAATTTTTAAATAATTAGATATATGTCTGTATTAGCCAAATCATAGTCATTTGCATCTTATTCTAATCTTTCAACATACTGATTCATTATAATTGTTTCCATTCACTTTTTATACAACTCAATTGTTTGAACAGATCAGTTGTTCCTTGAAACGATTTGGATGCAGTGGTTTTCACAAACTTTCTTGTTGAAAGAAATGATTCTTAAATTCCGTTCTTAAGTTCCACAACGACATTGTTCTGGCTAACGTAATATCGTCACCTCCGGCTAGCTAGATTATTCTAGCAATCAAGATTAATCCTTGAGATACCACCCGGCCATAATTGACTACACTGTAGTCTGTAGGACGTACAATTAGCGTGAACGTTGCTGTCTTTAGTAGAAAACGGTCTAATTGCCCAGCAATTGGATTCCTTGCGTTCTTGCAAAATCTTAGATAATCATTTATGATAAATCATTGCAAACCTTCGTGTGTTTATAAATGGATTTTGATATCGTATCTAAAATTAGTGATTCGCTCATTGATTCACCGAAGGACTAATCCAAACGTTTTTTTATCAGTCTGTTGCTTTAAAAAGATTTAAAAAAGCTCTGTTATTTAAAAATTCTTTAATGGCGCTAAAGACGGGATAGTCGAAGATATACAAAACTATTATCTTTTTCCCTTTATGAGATTTAGCGAGTATAGAAATTCACATATACCTTTCCATAGTTTAATACAAAATGTAACATTTTGCTAATGAAAGGAAAGATGTGTAAGTTTACGCAGAAAGGATTCGTAGTCTTTTTTTAAATACTGTGCTTCAGGTGGACCTATTTTGCTAATTTGTTCAGTTTCATGTATGGAACAGGATTTTACGAAATTTGAATAGTTGTTGAGGTTACAGCACTGAGGACAACTGCACGTCATATTCAGAATAATGTGAACTTAAAAATTTAAATGCGTTGTTCTCGAAACTACATTTCCTGATCTACCACTTAGTCAATTGACTAACTTCAAATTTGAATTCTTTGTTATAAGATTACTTAAACTGTAAAGCATGACATTTCCGATATTATAATTGATTTAAATATTATGAACGTTTAAAGTTACTTTTTCAACAAAGAAATAAATCTTTTCCTTAAAAATCCGCAGTTTCCTTATTTTTTCAAAATTATAAGACAGTTGTACGCTAAATTTCACATACGTTTATAAAGAAAAACTTTCCAAAAATTTGAAAAGGATTAGGTGAATTTTGGAAATCGGCTGGGTATCGACTGACAAGATCCTGTTAAACGTGGCAATAGATAATGTTGTATTACTTCGACATTTTGTAATTTTAAGTAATAATTGTTATACAGAGATAAAGCTAAAACGTTGCTTAACATAACCTACAAAATCGCGCAATAGTATTAAATAATTACCATAGAATTAATAGAATAGAAGCTTATAATTTAAATGTTTTTCTAAATTTTGAAAATGTTGAGATAATCTCTTCTTGATAACAGTAGTAGGTCTTTCTTCTAGCTGCTAACAGGTAATAGTAAAGGCTATTATCTCTGATCATCTCAGGGTTAATTATCGTGCTACACATAACTTATGTAAAAAAAGCCTGAAAGAATTCTTCGACAACATTCCAATTGATTCTGGGGTCACTTCACACTTCCACCGTTCCACGCGACGTATTATCGCAATCCACTTACATCTATGGCATCCTTTCCATTCTGCCCTCAATATCACTGTCTTTGGTGCCTGTACACCTTTCAATATTTAATATCATTAACGTTTTTAGCTTATCTGCTCATATTTCTCGTTTTTCTACGCAAGACATTGTTACTATTCACTACGAGCGAGATTCCTATAGATTGGCAGGGTGAACTATACTGGGTCCTTTCTCCTGAAATTTGGTCTAGAATAAACCTTACTACCGAGAAATCGAGTAATGTCTTTCGAATCCTCTTCAGTGTATTATTAGGAATATTTTTGGATATTTGAATACCCAATATTCTGATATCAGAGGACTAGGATTGATTTAAAACGTTTCGAGCAATAAGGTCATAAGTCATATTTTGACAAAAAACGAGATACCTACATAGAAACATGTCCCAAGGTGGTAGCAAACCATCTAACAAAAATTGTTGAAAAATAATGAAAAATTAGTGATACTGTTTTTAAAATTCCTTATTTGTTCAACTTAAATACAGTACTGCACACTTAAATTCCAATAGAATTGTTTTACCGAAATTCCAATAACCCAGACCTACTACTCATTATCTGAAGAGTCAGTGTAATTCAAACCTAGTGAAGCCCATTCGAACTCAAGGTTTTTCCTGGAACATAATCTCGACCCGTGGAATAATTCTCGTCCGAGAATTATTACATCATGCAGAGCCCTGACTCTATCAGAACTTTAATATGCACTACTATATTTACATTATTTTGGGTCAACAATCTTCTAAGCTACACACGATTAAACATGGCGGATACGGAAAAAGTTAAAAGTCAGTCCTTATACAAAAACTGTAAAAAAACACATTATATAGCATAAATTTAATAAATTTAATAAATTTTTATTGGATTTCAGGATTTAATGAAAACCTTTGAGGTCGATTTTCTCAATAAACTTAAATCCATTGTGCCTATGACCCTACTGCTCCGAATGCTTCATTTGTCCTTGCTTGTTCACTTGATAGTGACAAGTACTGAGAATAGATTTACAGTTTCCCCAAAGAACACTCAGTTTCTCCGTAAGAGAGTGAAGCGTTGTTCTTTCCCGTTATCTTCAATGTTACAATCCACAACTCACTGTCAGAGACTTGAGACCTTCAGCCCCCGAATGAACTCCTCTCGCGTTGGGACAGTTAACAGGTAGCTCCGTTGAAGAGAGTAGACACTTTTACACGGCACGTCGCTTTATCCCATGGAATGCATGCTTCGGAATGCGCTTCGGTGGCCAGCGCGTTTCCGGGTGCATCTCCAGGAACAGATAAGAGAAGAAGCACAAAAGGCAGCCTGGAATTCCGGGGCAGAAGAGTCTCACGTTGGCGCAACGTGATCCTCGTACTTGTCGCTGCGAATACGTGAGCCGAATGCGATCTTTCCTTTTCTGGTTCGTCGCCGGTTTTCTGCTTTTCCGGCATTCTTTGCCCGAGCCTCGACGCGAGACTCGTCTACGTGACGTGGTTCGCGACTGGTGGATTTGCAGGGCTGGATTCGCTATTAACTCCTCTGCGTACTTCGAATCCCGAGCATGGGAAATTTGGAGCCTGGCCAAGCGAAACTAATACTTTTTCACCCTGCATTGCTGAGGGGATTTACGCGGGGATTCCCCGTGTCGAGGAATCTCGTTCATTAACCCTTAAATGTATAATGGTACTATGTACGTGACTATACTAGAGAAAAGTGACCAGGCCTGGACCCTCCCCCTATGTCCGATCCCCAATTTATTTCATTAACCCTCGGTTGTCACACCTATTCTACGACACAGTTGTTGCACTAGGTCATCTTAGATGACGTATAGACCCGATTCAATTTTCAAACTGCTATTATTAAAAAAATAACATTTCCGTAATAAAAGGTTAATAAATGAAGTGATATGTTCAGAAAGATTGTTAGGACTGCACGTTCCAATAAAAAACAGTTTCGTGAAAAAAATTGTAACGTTTTCATATTTTAACCGCAGTTGCTAAAAATTTAAAAGAAAAATGTTATGCAAGAGATACCCAATTTGGAGAGAGGTTTAACTTTGATCGCTTTCTTTTTTCAGTTTAAAATTCTAATCTTGTTTTTTGAGATCGATTTTGAATTTCTTGAATATTTTAAATTTTTTACCCTTGAAAGCTCCAGCAATGAGAAGTATCGAGTAATCCTAGCAATTAGGACAGGCTGTATCTGTTGCGCTATGATCAACGAAATGTGTTGCGTTGGATTCATCTGTTGAACCTCGCTTCCTTAATTTCAATTAAGAAACGAAGGATAATTGAATCTTGACTTTATTGTGATGTTTGCACAGAGCTTCTTGGCTATTTGAAGTGGACTCCTTTTGGTATATTTGTAAAAACTTATATATTTTTGTCTGTAGTTCAGTCGAACCAGTCAGGAACTAGGACGATTCCTATTGGTTTGGGCCTAGCTTCAGTTTTCAGAGTGTCAGGTCGCGAAAAGACCTGACCTACGCGTCAACGACTTAATTGCGGTATGGTTCGACGTGGCGCGATGGTGTCGCAGTTTCATGGCACTTGGTCGAAAAGTGAAAAGAAAAAAATGAATTTATGACGGTAGAAGTTAATCCTTAATAAATGTTCGAAACTCTTGTAAGTTTCAAAAATAAGATTTCTACATCTGGCGTCAATAAAAGCAGATTGTTGCTTCGTCGAATGGAACAGTATCTCTATTTTAATTGAAGCTATAAAAGAAATTGTAAAGGAAAGCTTTGCGCTGCTTAAGACTCTATCATCCTACAGTAATTTTGTTCAACAGATGGCAATTTCATAATTTGATTGCTTTTGGAAAATTATGCATTTAAGATAATGAATTCTGACTAAAATCAGACGACAAGAGGTAGTATTTAGGATAATAATTGGAGTAATTTGTATGCATCGTTATGTAATTGAAGGTTGGTTATGAAACACAGTCGTAAAGCTTTGTTCTTTAAATATTGAGTTATTTGTGGCGATTGAAGTTAGGGAACAGTTTTTGCAATCTCAGCTGCAATGCAGAAATTTCGTTTCTTTTTTCTCAAAGATCTGGGTTGAAAATATGGGTTATTACTGTTTGACAGAGATTGATATACGCGTGGCTGGAATGCATGACACGATGACGAGAAGGTAGAATGCAGAGGAATTTGGATGACTCATGGAAAAAGATCGAAGCTTCGAGGAAGCTGCACCGTGAAGCCCGACACGGTACACCAGCGTCTCGAAATCTTTTGTTAATAAAAAGGCGAGAATCTCGTTTCTAATAGTGTTTATTCTAAGTATTTTACTTCGCTATCATTATAAAAATCCGTTTTTTTATCGAAGAAACTTCCAATTATAATCTGTTACAATTTCATAAAATGGATATCACTTAACATGCCTCACTCCTTAAGCACTGTATATAAAACCTAGGCATTAACCATTCGAGCATTTATGATCTGAAAAAAGGTAGACTACTTAACACTTATGAGTTAAATAGCAAAAAATTATTAAAGCAAAAAACTATTGAAATGTAAAATACTATCGATATAAATATTGTACATACATTAGGGTATAATATGAAGTATTGTCTTAGAATATTGTATTAATATGAAGTATTGTCTTACATTATTCGATTTGGTCCAAATGTGATGCATTAGATACATATAATCTTGATGCTTTGTCTTACAATAGATAGCTAGAACATTATCTTTAGAACTGAAGTTTAACATATGTACCTATTATTATTCTTTAAAGATTAGGAATTATTTTCGTGACATATCTGTGATTGGCAGCAGAGAAAATTTGACACGGAAAATTATCTGATACAGTAGGCAAAAGTCCCTCACTGAATTGGTACTAGGTATGGGACTTTAAGACTAATCTTCAAGTCTCAAAAGTGGAAAAAAAATTAAATTTAATAATTGTATTGGATACAGATGTACATATCCAGATTTATCATTTCCTCTAATTCTGAAAAAAGAATGTTTCATACACTTTTGAATAAGATTTGAATTATTTGACTTATCGTTAGAAATACTCTTTTAGTTATAGCTGTACTTCTTTTATAACTTCAAAATTTTCTCTACCTATTGAATATACTTAACACTGTTCTATCCAATTCTTCATTATTCCTATCAGGGGTATTCGGTTGTAATTACGTCCCTTAAATTCATACGCAAAGCTAATTGCGTGTAGTTATAAACTAGTAGAGCATCTCAAAATTTGAATATAATTTCAACATTTATTTACTCGAATATTCGAATTTTTTAAAATTTCAATAATTACGTTAGTTAAAACGTTGCTACTTATATATTTGAAAATTAAAAAATTAGAAAAGTAGACAAATAGAAAATTAGAAAATGTATACACCTCACACACACAAACTACTTTCTACGTGCAACAATTTTCGAGATATTAAGCCAAATAGGTTTTCTATCTCCAACTTTTGGGATAGTTTTCACGTCTTTAACGTGAATGTCAGTCGATAAAAAATATATGTATCGAATATTTTCGGCTACTTTACAAACCTGCCAAGTTTCATCAAAATCAGAGATTCACATCTGAGTGTGTCCCTTATCAGTACATACTGGTATATTTGTAATTTCATAAACTTACATATTGGGATATTCAAAGACTCAATACTTAACATTCGAAAATTTAAAATTAAGTAATCGTTCACACATAGACATCTTGAAAGACAGAAGTTTCGTTTGAATATCTTCCTACCAATTCGATAGTAACAGCCTAAATTCCAAAATAATCTCCATCTTGGAATGATCGCTGCAGCGTGTCTAGAATGCAAGAAACCGTCGCGAGCTTCCGGGTAGGTACATCGCCATCGAGATAGGAGAACCGAAACGTCAATTTGCATGGGGAAAGTCTTAGATCGATACGTGTTTTCTCCAGGCGCGAAATAATCGAACGAATCGCGAGTGGTCTGGTCGATAGCGTGACCGCGAGCGCGCAATAGCCATTGCGACCGATAGCAGAGCAGTCGTAAGAGGCGATTTATAGTTGTTTAAGTCACGACCAAATAGACTGTCGACAAACGTGCGTGAGATGCGAGCATTAGTCGAAGAACCTGGCACGTTAACCTATTTACATTGGAATCGTGCAATTAGCTACCACGATCCCCGAATTGCTGGGATTTACCATTTTTTCTGGAACTCGTCTGTTAACACGCTTACGTGATCGCCTATTTAACACCTCGTGAATAGGCCACCTATTTTGGCGCTGTTCCACATATTCGAGATTCGATGCTGCCTGATTTACTATTTCCTCACACTTGATTTGGTACCCAAGGGGAGTGGATGTTTTGTTTATTGAATGATGGGTCTGCTTGTTGAGTTATCTGGACCGTAGGGATTCTCTCTTTCTAATGTGTCTTATTTTTAGCAGTAGCGACTGCTAAGTATGATAGCTGTGGTATCAGCAGTCGGTAGCTTTAATAATGTAACCCTTTCGATCCTGTTGAGACACGTGTCCTAGTGAATTTTGCTGGTTCTCTGTAGAACATGTGCCACATATGTACATACGTTATTTTATAGGTTTTTAGTTAATTTGACTATACATATACTACTGTCTTTGACTGGTAATTACGAAAATATGCAACATAGTAACCTGCTGGATTATTTTTATTTTGATAGAGTATGTGGCTGCAGAGTCACAGTGACAGAAATCGTGTTCCTTTCATGTGTAATTGAACAATGCTAGGAACCCTGAAGCCTACCGTAACAATAACCTAATAAGTTAGTCTGTTTTTAAATGTTTGTTGATTCACATACACACCACGTCTCAATGTACATACTGATGTATGTACATGCCAAATGTCAATTTGGCGAGTTCTACAAACTGGCAGAGACTTATTAAAAAGAGAGTATTACACTTAAGAAACTGTCTCCATTATTATTATGGAAAATTAAACGGAGGCGTTTCCTTTACAGTGGGCTTGATACATTATAAGTGTCAGCTGCGTGGGTTAATGCATACCTACTCCTAATATAGATCACTTTAGTGTATATCACTGGTTTAGCTACTACATAGTGTCTAACTATAGCAGCTATTAGCGATCTCTATTAATAATAGCAATCGTGTTCATCGATGTATTTTAATTAGTGGTTCGATTAACGATGGAACCATCTAAGCACTGAACAGCATTTGCTGTATGTATAATTCTTTATCGATTTACAGTTTTCAAAGTAAATTCTTTATTATATTAGTATAAATACGAGAAATTTTTGTTTCGACATTAGTGTCCCACTTTTCCTCAGTTCAACTCGAGAAATATCCTTGACTTTTCGTTTTGTTTGCGGGCACAGAATTGATTCAGACATGATGCAAGCAATAGCAATAGTCCCTTACTGTGACTGTACCTCGCACCTGGAAATCGTAAAACAAATTTTGCACGCAGCGGAGCCATTTATGTGGCTAACAGAGGAAAGTACAGAGTACAGTGATTGAACTGCATGTGTCAGAGAAACGTATGATTTCACAAGACTTGACTGATTGTCTATTGTACAATCGAGATCAATTTCTAGAAATTGAGCTTTGCTTATCTGTCGAGGCGTAGATTAGATTTGAATCTAAATCTGATTTCATTGAAGAAGTACTTGATCAGGTGCAGATTATATGTTAGCTTCAATCTGATAGATATGAACTAGAAATCATTTAGAAAATGGTGGCAGTTTAGATTGAGTTTAACCCTTAATGGGTCATTATGGTGCCAGTTATATGCCATCAAATGTATTATCCACAATACGTGTCTGTCACTGTGGAACAATTGAATTGGCAGAGGTTTAGAAAATAAGTAATTCACAAGAAATGATAAACTGAAATACTCTACCCTTTCTGTATATTAACACTGCAATTGATATACATAACTACTGTAATTAAATCAGTGAGATGGAGAACAGTGCCAATCCAAAATCCATATTTCGAGATATTTCATTCGAATGTGTAGTTCTGTGTATTTTACATACAATTTTAAGATTATTTGAAAATGAAAATGGCTAACTTTGTACTTGTAATGGTCTTCAACTGATCTATTCAATTGTTGGAAATTCTTCCAGGTAAATGTAATGGATCTAAGCTGAAATAAAATCCAGTTTATTGAATTTGTGTATTGACATTATTTTTTTTCATTTATTTCTACTCTGTGTTAGAAATTCTAGATGGTGTCATTAATAACTGTATATATAATTAATTATGAATAATGTGGGAATCACAGTTTTAAGTTATTTGTTTGTACTAGGATTATAGTATTCGTTTACTATATGCTTGAAACTATTTAGAGCAAATAAATGTTGCTCGTCACATACTGTTATCGACATCTTTGATAAAATCACATTAGACTGCCAGTGCATATATGTATAGGTTGACCTCAAAAACGTATCTTTTGCTAACAAGACCAACAAGGGAACAATACGTAGTGACAATTTTCGAGTTCGATTAAATACGGGATTAAATTCGATTAAATATTTTCGATTAAATATTTTATTTCATAAAATAACCAAAAGTGCGATTATATATTTCTTTTACAATGCAAAAACATGAAGTTCAAAAGTATCCTTATTTTGTATTTTCATCTATGTTATTTGTATTCCACTTTATCAAACAATCAATTCGTTTTATACCTGAAAATTAACAAAAATTTTTTATTTTTTAATATATTGACCAAACAAAGTGATATTTTCAAAATTTAATTCGTAAGGACGAATTCAATGTTAAAAATACCCAATTACTTGACTAAAATTTTGTTCTAATTTCCAATAGTTTACATGTGTTAAGTAAATCCGTTCCATCTCCGACATTGGGGTGGTTTTCACATCTTTAACGCAAATAACAAGATATTTGAATTTATGATTAAACAATTGAAAAAAGGTTCAATATTCTCGACTACTTTAGTTTCAACAAAATCGGAAATTATTACTTCGAGTAATGTTTTTGCAAATTCTAAGCTAGGGGTAGGTTGGAGTCTAATTTTTAAATTCTGGAAATTCGAATCTAAAACTTTGTAAGATTTCAAAATTCTCGAAGTTCTTGAAACTTTTACAACTTGAAACTCTTAAGTCTTGATGGCACTGAGTTTATTTTGTCAAAGAGATATTTTAAGAACTGAAATCTCAACAAAGTTTTTGCATAAATTTTTATTAACCAAATGTAGTCAACCAAAAGAAAAGTAAAAACATAGCAGTATCCAAAAATATCTAATCCTTGTTCAAAGACGCTAACAACTTTCTGGATCTAATTTATTTCCTTTTTTATCGCTTATTGATTGAAAACGAGTTTCAAGAATACGAATCATGAAAAAAAAAATACAAACTTTTAAATTCTCAAAAGTTAAAACATTTTTAGGTGTCTAGGTATATTAAAATTTCAACATTTCAAAAAACTCATTCCAATTTTAAACACAATCAACGTAATTGCGTTTAAAAATCGATGATCACCTCTTCAAAATTGATGATCGCCTACGCACATGAATTTTAACTAACGCAAGATCACTATGAGCATGCGTATTCATAACGAAGGCGCAAGTTTCTCGCTGGTGGTGGAGCATTTTCACTGTTCTCTCTGGTCAGCTTGAATGCTTGCTTGTTAGTCATCGTCTCTCGTCCACGATGTGCTGCTGCGTTCCCGTGAGTCACAGCAACGTGGTCGGCATACAGACGTCCGAGCAACAGCAGCAGCAGCAGTAGCAGCCACTTGAGACTTTTCAGTGGTGATTCTTGCCGCGTTGCTTTTCGTCAATGAACGGACGTTTCCCTTTCTTTCAGAGGCCCCCGTGGAAGCTATTTTTGCCGCCTGTCGGCCAGCGAGGCGCCACGCTGCTCGCCGTCGTTTTTCTCCCGCGATTGTATCCAAACGATGCGGTATCGATACGGAATACACGATCAGGCGAGCCTCCCGCACCGGAACTAGTAGAAGAGACAAAAGTGTTCAGACGAGGGAGTTGTCGAATAATAGATCAGTCACATTCCTGATTTCTCTAGACTTTTAATCGTTAAGGAGCTTCTAGGTACTGTGACAACCCCAAAATAAAGCGATCTTCTAGGTTTTTTTTTTTTTTTTTCAGAAACTATACAACATATATTTTTCAAACTTAGTGGGGTTATTTATTAGTATCTTAAGATTATTTCAATTTTTGAAATAAACATGATGAAACATTCTAGGTCGTCCTGGTATGGCACCACGAAAAAGTTCTTCGTAGTTGTTACGATTCTAGTTGTTGCAGTGGCCTGAAAACACAAAATCGAAAAGATTCTTAATCTGTATGGTCTTGGTTATTGCATAGTGCAGAATGGGTTGAAAGTTTGAAAAGCAAGCAATACCGCTATTTTGAAAGAAATTGTGTACTTATCTAGCAAAAGGTTGCTTGTTTCATGGCTCGCTAAATTCGAAATAATTTCAAATCGAGACAGTTTTAGTAGAGGCGAGAAAGACGCATCTACTGAATATAAGGTAAATGTCCCAGTAGTTGACCATGTCCTGAACACTAATGTTAATTTTATCGAATTTTAGGCTTAAATTCTAATGGATTAGGTAACCTAATTAAAAATAAAAACTAGTGTCAAAATAGTATCTAGTTTCTAGAACCTTATAGTTAAAATATCAGAACATACAGTTTTTGGTTGTTTATTTATTGGAACATTTGATATCTTAAGCGTTTAGGTATTGGGACATTTACCTTGCATGCTGCAACGCCTAAAATGAATTGATCAAACTGCTATGGATTTATCGTGGTGTTTTGTGACGGACGAGCTAGAACTTTTTATACATCTCTTTTCGCTTGAAAAATGTTTAAATAATCTTAAGATGCTACTAAATAATTTCATTAAGTTTTAAAGTGATAGATTGCATAATTTTTTGCAAAAATATTCCTAAAGATCGTCTTTTTTCGGGGTGTCATAGTAGGATAGCCGCCACTTAACCCTTTGATCAGGGAAACTACTTTAACTTGTATTGTACTTCAAACTTTAACTAATTTAATTTGTCCCCTGGTGTCAAATTGACACAGTGACAAAAAATGTGTAAAGTAAGAACATAAATAGTTAAATGTGGAATCATTTTTATTCAAAATAAACAGAATGAATATTTTGGATACGTATATTTTTTATATTGTTGACAAATACTAAAGTGATGTTCAAAGCAAACTGATCTTTGAGTAGTGCATGAGGGTAATGTTTGGTATGATGTGTCAAATTGTCACCAAGCATAGATGAGGGTTAACATGCACTGCGTGGAGAAATTATTCAGCTATACACAACGGTGCATAAGAATTTGATTGTAGGTTGTTAATATTATAACCACTTGGCTAAGTAATAAAAGGCTTTATGTTCATGTTCTTGCTCGTATTCTACAACTTCAGTTTTTTCTGTTGTCAATTGTATGCATAAAAGCAGATCTTTCATTCTATTAATTCTCTTGTAGTGAACCTTTTTAGGGCTCTAGAGTGTTGTTCTTCAACGTGCATTTGTAAGAAACTTTTCCATTACTCTCACTTTTCTTCTTTCAGTCGATATTTCGTTGTGTAAAATTTAGTTAAAATTTAAATGTTTCACAGTTGAGTAATTGTCTTCTTGGGGGGCAGTTTAAACAATGTGTAACATGTCCAACAATATGTAATATGTAATGTGTCACAAATAAAAGATATAGGTAGAGGTAATTTCCACATGGTCAGAATTTACTACAATTGTATACAATTAAACTTTCCAATTGAGAAGTATTTTCTGCACTAAGACTAATAGAATAGTGGTACTACCTGCGAGTTTTTTTTAAATTAGTTAAATTAAAGTTGAGTTTGCATTAGAATGTATGGTACTTTTGGAGGATGACAGATTCTGTTTTTATCATTTCTGAGTTCTAGCTATTAGCGGAAACAACTTGACTTTTGTAATGGTATACCGGAATCTAAATTAGATTAACAAACTTTTTAAAGTAAATCACTTATAAATTATTATTTCCCTTAAATTTACGAACTTTTGTATGCATATAGGTATTGCGTCGCATTACAAAATTTTATCAACTTTCTCCTAAAATCACATCAATTGGCGATAATCTGTGTTTGAAATTTATCAAATCATATGGTCTTTTCACGAAGGTGTTCACGATAGGTGTTTAAGTAAATCGTTGATACAGTCTATGGCGGGGTTGAAGAGCATCTGCTATTTTTGAGCTAGGGCACTTTAGTTTACGATTAGCGTGTTTATTAGACTCGATGCATGTTCCAGCGGGAGAAATTGAAGGTTATTAAAGACAATCTGAGATCTTTGCTTCTCTCGACCTCAACAGCAATGACGTGCCATAAACCACGGGATTTCTGAAGGGTAATTGGTCAGAGTACCGGCCCCAGAACCAACATGCAGCACACAGGTGTCACCTGAAGGAAATTGCCGTTGTTGCTACGATTCCAATCACCCCTTCTAGGGCAAGAGAAAAAGGAGGTATCGAGGGTCTCTGACCCATTGACTGGTCAGTTTTATTAACCATAGCTGACCAATCAGTGGGCAGTTTAGGAAGCATCGACGCTCCAAAGTTTTTAGAAGTTACAGTCGTAGGCAAAGCCAGTCAGTTTTTCAACTAGATGGGCAATCAAGCTATTAAACAGCAATATCTGGTCATAAACCAGCATTACTTGGGTGGGCCTTCGAAATTTTAGGTGGTACAACTAAACTGCACTATTCAAGGCTAACAGTAGGCCTAAGAATAGAAGATGGGAATTTCTAAAAAATAAACATTCGTAGATACCTAGATAATCAAAAAATAAAATTAACTATTTTTCTATATGAATATAGGAAATAAGAACAGGCGAACACATTAACCGATTTTATTAATTAAATAATTAGCCTCGATAGAGTTCTGTTCTCACTAAACTCTCAATTACGAATGAGTCCTTATTTATAATTTGTTACTTATCAGCCCTGTTTCTTTTTCAAGCTTTTCGGTCATACTTAGAATATCCTTCACACCAATTCTCAATCACCCACTTTATTCATATTCCATTTTTCACTCACATACTTCAGGCCCTACGTGAATTTTATGAACTAAAATTTAAGTTCCTAGAGTGCAAGAGATTAAGTAGATTTACGTAACATATTAATCTAAAACCACTCAGATTAACCTCAACAGTTAGGTCGAGAATACAGTCGACTTGGTCATATGAAAGTCTCTAAGACAATAAATCTATTATTCAAAGCTCAAGAGATGGTTCTTGGAACCAATTAGATTCGCATTATTTCCAAAGACCATTGCCTGAGCTCTTAACTCCTATATTTCACCTACAACATAGTCACCAATAAGACCTATAAAGTGTTTAGTCAGTCGCGCCCCTTGGACGTTCATCATCCAGTCAGCAATCGAAATAAAAGGGATTCTGCATATCACAGTGCGCGTGGCATACACAGAATGTCAGAACTCACTTTCACCGACGGAATTCACTGACAATTAACGGCCTCACTGGGCAAGAAACCATCCCTGATGAATCAATTAGATTTCATTTCCAGCTCATCGCTTCGAATCGATTTTCGCTCATAAAGCAGTCTCAAATAGGTACTCCATCAAAGAGACCTAACCTAAAAAGGTATTCCATTCAGCCGTGTGCAGCCTGAGAACCTCGATTCACCGAAAATCACAGGCTACAGTCGCCGAAGAGCAGTCAGGCGCCCATGAAAGTGTGCTGCTGATAAACGATCCACTAACCCGTGTTTTTTCTCCTCTTTTCGAGGCTTGTGCCTGGGATAATCGTTTCGTAACTGCTTTGTAACGCCGTAAATTGCCGCGATAAATCGAGATCGTGAATCGTTTGTGAAGCCACGCGAAATCTGTCCCCGCGACCTCTTCATTTGGGAGCCTTTGAAGGCTGGCCCTGCATTGTGAAAGAATGCGGTTAAGAGGGCGAACTTTTGTGGGAAATTGACTATCGCGGACTAATTATAAGATGGTCGTACGTGACGAGGCATTAAATAGGACAGTAATTATACTCTTGATGATGAGGTACATATCGTTCTAGCTTGATGGACTGATAGGGAATTGTGGGTCACATTTAACGAAAGGATTGGGCTTGGAAGATGCAGGTTCTTGCTGGGAAAAATTTTACATGTTGATTACTGGGAAATTTAGAGTTTTGGTACGTGTAAGTATATTTTCTGAAATAGGTATTATTAATAATAATATCCACATTGTTATAATAATATGTTACTGTTAATGATTATTTGTAGTGTTAGTAGTTCCAGTACATTATTTGTAGAGATCAATAACGTTGAATAGCAATAGCCTGAGAACTAGTTTACTTTTATGGCTAGTATACTAGTCTAGAGGTACAAGACATGACATTAATTAACATTGAAACTATTAAAGAAGTACTTTTACAAATTATGTCTGCGAAATTTGTTTTATTTTTTTCTAGTTTCTCTCTAGTTTCTAGTTTAAAGTCCAGTACACAGATAGCTGAAAAAAGAACCATTATAAAAATAATACAGTACAATATCAATATCCTACATTTCTCTATTATTTTTTGAGATGTTCACATATACATGTTTAGAGTAACAAAAAAAAAAGAAACTAGAAAAGCTGTTTTCCTTAATAGAAATATTGAAATGTATTAAATTGCGTAATGCTAAAACTTCTAGAGCAGCCAAAGTAGACAATACACCTATACAATTACAAACTAGATTAAGGAATCGAAGGTTCTCTTACTAAACACCGAACTGAAGTTACAATAAAAAATTGTATGAATTTTTTTCACTGTAGTTACTAAGATAAACAATACTGGGACTATTACTAAGAGTACTAATCTTAAATAAAAAATACTTTACCACATAGTGTAACTTTAATACGAATTTACAAGTGATTTCAAACTCTTGATCTATACACTTTCTAAATGATTTAATGAAAATAAGTCTTAATTTTCCATACATTTCGTCCCTTTAGAAGAGACAACCGAGTGCAAAGAGATAAAACTTTGTATATTTAAAATATAAATATCTTTGTTTTGAAGAATTAATCGATTTGGTAAATGATTGGCTCATATACCCTACTTACCTACTATTTTTTTCTAATAACACAACTAAGATGACGTTGAAAGCCTAGTTATACAAAAGACAAGAATAAAAGATCGTTAAAAAACTCATTCGGCAACGTTCAGAGGGTTAATAGATGAAGACAATCGTAACAGAGGGACGATCTCGCAGAAAGTGCAGAGCAGAAGACCGAACATGTCATCGGTTTCCAACGTGACAGCCCGCGAGGAAGCCGGTGCACGCGAGGTCAAGACGAAAGTTGGTCCCGGTTCTATTATTAGCCCGGTTCCAGCCAAGTGCAACATCGCGATCGAGGAGGAACGCATATGGCCGGCAACGAGCGGAGTAGAGCAGAGCAGAAGGGAGCAGAGTAGGAGAGAGGAATAGTCTCTGCCTTCTGCAACTCTTTCTGCCACGCAGACTGTCTGGCCATTCGATTCCTCTGAAATCTGATTCCTCTAATCGCGAACAACTTGTTGGAGGGAACTTGGAGCAAATTGGATTATACGAAATTGAACAAATTGCTACATTATTCAATACTATCGTAGAATGCTTGAAAACTTGAGAAAACGTTATGTAACACGGAATCTGAAATGACGAGAATGATATATGAAATGACACAATGCGATGTAAAAATGTTTTTCTGCTTATGTTAGCTGAAATAAAATTAAGTAAACGCTAGAGAAATATGTCAAATAGTAGTACTGCTTTAAATTGTAAATCTTATCTAAAGTTCAAATAAAATTAGCGACGGAATACGAAAATTTAACTACTGTTTCAATTAATAATCTAATGTTAAATTACTTCTTTGAAGATACAGGACTAGACTAGTACATTCAATCATTCTATTAGTAATGTTATCCTCAACGGTCATTTGCGAAAAAATAAATGTTAACTGTTACGTGAAATTTAATATTTCAGATTTTAATCTTTTAGATATGTCCTGAATTCTTTTCTACAACAAGGTCCCACTTTGCTGAAGTAAAACATGAAACAAGCAACCGACATTACTCATGGAATGACCTAGTAATAAACAGTTCCATTAGGCCCAATAATTTGCGAAGTTAAATGACGCAGGTCACTACAGCGACCATTTCGTAACTTTCTCAGACATCTTCATATACTGGATTGTCATCTTGTCTTTTTGTAATATGTAGTAGTACTCGTGCAACATCGAGCTTATAATGAAGTGTTACTATATGGAGTCAATGTAATTTCAGTTTTTGAAACATATATTTTATCTAAGTGTATGAAACCAAAACAAAATCACATTTCTATTGAGCACACACATAAATAATCGACGAGCTAAATCTCCGTCATACAAACATACATACTTTGCTTTCTTTGCGCGTTCTTTATGAAACATATTCACATCCGACAGCTGCGAATCTCGAAAGAACAACTTCCTCCGATGGCCACGGAGGTTTTGTCGAAGACTCTGTAGTCAATGCTCCACTGTTTCCCTACTTGCTGAGGAATGTCTTCAATTATGAACCCTAAAATTTAGAAACAGAAAGAGAATATTTTAGTTGTCGAGAATGGTACTCACGTATTTACGTAAAATATTTAAAATAATTTATATTCGTTTAAGATCTTTAGAACGTTTATTATCAAAATTATTACAGTCAGACGCAAAAATTTACACATACATCTAGTCACATAGCAATTGAGAAAATGCACAAATGATTTTTGTAATATTAGAAATATTCATTAAATTTTATTCAAAGTTTAATATAATATTGTCATCCTTTCGAAGTATGTACTTGTAATTTTAGTTTAAACATTTTAACATTCATAATATTTTAAAAACTTTTATATTACCTAAGAAATAGCATAATGCGTAGATATCTGTAGCTTACTATATATATACTTATTAAAATTCTCTGTTTTAATTATTTTGTTATTTTATCTTATAATTGAGTTTTACAAACACTTTTACTTCATGCTCCCTATATATTTTGAACTCTAATTGATACACAATTTAATATCTATACCTCTATCCAAAATTTTATATTTTAAGATTTATAAACTAAACTTATTGTAAATTATAAAGTGTATATTGTATAGGAACTAAAATTTTCAAATACTATGTACATATTTGGAAGTCTTCTATGGGCGTTGATCTGACTTGTTCCCTCGTTGCAAGGTCCAGCCTAGCTGGAGTCTTGCAGTCAGGATTCGCCATTGAAATTCGATTCCTTGAACGTTGCAGATTATGCAGATATTATTAAGAGAGACTTCCGCAAGTTGTATCTAACAACAAGAAATGTAGAATTCATCGCTGCTGTATTAGAAAGATATTCTTTTGTTGTTTTTTTAACAATATACTCTTTACATTTGTATTTCCAATTATTTCAAGTATTTGTTGCTTCCCAAGATTTGTGATTTTAAATTAAACATCTTGGATGTGATGAACTTACATTGCGTTACTTTTCGAGGAAACTGAAAATAAACCGTTGCAACATGTTTCGTGGATCAGCTTGTACAGTTTCGATACGTGGAATACAAAAAACTTGTGGAGTGATGTGTATATACGTGTTAGTGCAGACAAGTTCATTGCACGTTGATTCACGTCTGCTCCGGAGGGAATTGGAAACCATCACCCTGCTCGTTTGTTTATGCAATATTGTTATGTTTCGTTGGGGTTTGCGTTTAAAAGCGTACACTGTTTTCTAGCAAAAGCAACATTGGTATCTGGAAGAGAAGATATTGGCAATAAACAAAGTTCTTGGGAATATCAGTCTTAACAAATGCATTTGAACAATTTAGGCAAATATTGTTGTAACAAAAATGCCGAACTTTATTGACCAAGTAAACAGTGCTTAATATATCGATGTATGCACAATAAAGTTTGCATGTAGTATTGTAAAAAGCCAGAATTTATGAAATTTCAAATACATCAGTTACGAAGTTGGAACGTTGTTTCGTGATCAAGTTTTAAGAAATTTTAAGAGATGCAAGACTAATGCGATTGAGTACAAAATTTTAGAGAGGCTAAAGAGTGTTTGCTTTAAAATCCCTAATTTAATAGTATTGAACACAAAGTTAAGTGACTCAGATAGGTGCGCAGATAGTAGAACTATTAGATAAGTATTAGAAGTCTTAAACAGTAATGAAAAATGTAATCAATAGGAACCTTTGTTCAATTTCTTTAATATTCTTTGGACAAAAATGACTACTTCTGCTACCACCAAAGTTCAATCCCAACATCTGTAACTTAATACAGACCTGCCATTTCTAAGCCCAGGCCCCAGTATCGAATGATACCAACAAACCGTACTAATTTTTGTAAGGTAGAGTAAATAAAAGTCAAGAAAAATCACTTTTGACAGTTATTTCCATCAATTGTTTCAGGATCCAGTACAGACCTGGTTCCCCAGGTATTAGGGATGTTCGACGAGCTAGCACGTCGCGGCAATGGCTACTCCGATCACGTAGTCCTCCCAACGGTGCTGCAGAAGCGATTAAGCCTGGTGTCCCATCGTGGCTCCATATTCGGCCAATACTGTACCGATATGTCGAAAAGTCAGCAAGAGGAGGCAATGACTGATCAATCAAGGGTGGAAAGCATCGTGGAGGTAGTCGTGGCCGATGAAATCACGCGGGAAAAAGAGAACAACATTTACGAGACGCTAGAAAGTAGCCAACAAGAAGATCGAACCGATTGCACGATCGAGGAGAAGCCTTATCGTAGGGAAAGCAATAGACTGACACCCCTCAGGTACAATAGACGATGCAGGAACGCTGATAGGCCGCTTTCTGGGAGCTCCGTAGCCTCCAGCACCTCGTCCAGTGGCTGCAGCAACCAGGGGAATACGTGCAATGTTAATCCTTATTTGGCGTCCGTCGAGTCCCTGGCTGATACCTGCGCCAGTTCTCAAGGTAACGGTTTCAGATTGGTATTTGAATTGAAAATTGTCTGTGGCATCTTTAGAGGTCGTATGATACGGGGAACTATAAGGCAGTGCTTTCTATGAGTCGAGGAGATTGCATGCATATAATGCAATTCGTGGCTATAGAATTAGAACTATTTAAATGGGGATCGACAAAATTTGCAATAGTATAAACGACAACGTTGGCAACAAATGGCTTTTAGTAAACTCATGTAATTAGGGCTAATTCAAATTAGATCATAGAATCATAATTACTCGATCGAGGATCAACAGAGTTTGCAGTAATATAATGGCTTTTAACGAACTCGTGCAATTAGGACTACTCGAATTAGGAAGTGGGTCATATAATTAGGATCAACAAATTTTGCAGTAGTACAAGCATGGTAATAATAAGAGTACAGTAGGACATTAGATTAAGACTTAAACAGTGAAGTAATAGTAGTTTGCTAAAGAAAATAGAGCTCTTTATCTAGAAATACTTCCGGTTTGAATCTCATGATACTTCGAATAATCGAGGCCCTACTGTATTTTTATTTTGTGGAGTAAATGAGCAACTCCTGTAGACAAGTCATTCTACATATTCAACTTATTTTTACGTCAAGAATCGCATCCTTTTCGTTTGTACCACGATTTCAAAAACACCTTACACAAACGCATTGATTGTTCTTAAAATTTTATCATCGATATCTAAAACGAAAATTTTCACCAAATAAATTGATATTTTTATAGAATATTTTCTGAATGATGTTTATCTATATTTCTTCTTTCTTTCCCTCTTTCCGAATGATAACAAATTGTATGAAAATATAATACCATGTTCTTCCGTGAAACGAAAGCGAAGTTATCTGTTCGAAAAGTAATTCTTAGGCAATCGAGGTACATGCATTTTCTTGTTTCGCAGAAGCAAACGTTTTTCTCGATGATCGTTGAAACGCTGCGAGAGGAGAAGTTTATTGCTACCGCGGCTATCATTACTGTCATTGGTAGTTATTACGTTATAGCGGAGAGAAAGTCAGAGTCCTTGCAATTTCCTTCATCCGATCCATTGGCAAACTTGGGTTTCTAAAATATTTCAAGTTTTGGAATGTAATCGTCCCTCTCCCTTCTCCCCACAAGGCATTTTCAAGAGAAAGGATCCTCGTTTGTTCAGAAATAAATTTGTCGATAACTGTGACTTTCTTCACACCAAAATATAGTACAAAGGTGCGTGGTGATTATTTGTAATGATACAAAAGAGATTAAAGTCGAAAGGTTTGAATAGACCAAGCCAGATTATTATTTTTTGCTGCGTGATAATTATTTCGAATTAATGATTAATATGCAAAATTGATTGAATTGTATAGGTTCTGGAGACAGCGGAGTGGTGACAGTTTCGGAGTCGAATTGTCGGATTGGAAACGATGGCAGTGGTCAAAGGAGAAATAGCGCAGAGGAGGATCCACTGTTATATAAACCACGTTACTGCGATCCTCATCGAAATCCTATGGAAAGGGTGCTCCTCGAAATTGTTGATACCGAAGCGATATATGTGGAACATCTACGACAGATTATTCAAGTAAATACTAATTTTCTTTTCTCTCTTTATTACTGAATTCGAGACAAGAAATTTTAATTTGATGAGATTTTAGGGTTACCTTATATTTTGGAGAAACGATCCGGCATCGTTTGCGCATCAAATGCAATTGAGTGACTTATTTAGTAATATCGAAGATATTTTTGAATTCAATAGGTAAAGTATATTATTTAACTATTGATTTTATATCGAATAAATTAAAATTGAAGATGAAGAATCTTAAAGAAATTCAATAATATTTAATTGAATGTAATGTAATCTATTTCCAGAGAATTCCTTAAAGAAATAGAAAAGTGTGGCTTGGACCCTGTTTGCATGGCAAACACATTTATAAAGCACAACTCAGGATTTAAAGTGTATACAGAGTATTGTACTAATTATCCAAGGTAAATTAATTTCTAACTCTTTGCTTCATGACCAGAACATATTTTAGATATAAGTCAAGTATCATACAATAAATGTTTTGAAGCTTGTATAGTTGAGAATTGTAGATTTCACTCGTAATATTTTTATTATATTTCCATATTTCTAACTTCTAACTTGATATTAATACACTTCATTTCAGGACAGTTTCTGTTTTGACTGATCTAATGGGTCAAGAAGAAACTGCACATGCATTTCGAGAGAGGCAAGCAGCTTTGGGACACGCGTTACCTCTTGGATCATTTCTTTTGAAACCTGTTCAAAGGATTCTCAAGTACCATTTACTTTTAGAGGCAAGTCTTTGTTTATATCTTTATTATTAAAGAAGAGTTATAAAAGATGTAAATATTGAATACGTTTATAGAATTTATCGAAGGAGTATGGAGCAGACTGTGAATTGAGAGAAAATGAGGCTGAAGGAAGAAAGGCGATCGAAGAAGCTTTAGCTGCGATGACTGGCATTGCTAAGCATATTAATGCAATGAAGAGAAGACACGAGCACGCCGTGCGTGTTCAAGAGATACAGTCACTTCTTTATGGTTGGCCTGGTCCAGATTTAACTACCAGCGGAGAATTAGTCGCAGAGGGTCGATTCAGAATGCGAGGAGCAAAAGCTCCTAGACACGCTTTCTTGTTTGACCGTATGCTTCTACTTACCAAGAAGAAAGAAGATGGACTTCTAGTTTACAAAGCTCATATTATGGTATGAAATTTCTCTATTCATTAGGATGACTGTCCCATTTGACGAACATTTAATGACAACTTGGAAATTTTTGAATAATTTGAAATCAGTTTTTAAAGTTATTTTACATTAGGATTTGTAAAGAGTTGATTATTAACTATTTTTTATGTTTATTAGTTTCTTTTCAGGCTGAACTTGTTAAAAAATTTTAAAAATATTCATTAAAACAAAACAAACACTATGATTTCTAGTAACCAGTTACCTATTTATTTTATTCATAATAATATTTTTAGCACTTGCAACATTTTATGCCACAATGCAATGAAACCTAAACTCTGTTAACCTCTGATTAATCCATGTTTCTTAGCGCTCGTGTTAACAAAACGAATAAACTACACTATTTCGTGGAATAATATTTTTAGCGAACATTTTTTATATTTCGAACAAGAATTACTTCAATGTTTTTGATTTTCATTTGTAAAGAAGGACTCAGATATTATATTAAAAGATATAGTAATTTTATTAGTGCATGCTTCTCTGTTAATTTAAAAAAAAAATATATTCATTGTCCTGTGATTGGAAGAGGCATTGTAATTGGGCCAGTTACCCTGTTTGGTATTTTTCAAACTTTCTTCGTTGTATTGTTAGACGTATTAAGACATTTCATAATCTTGCATTTACAGTGTTCGAACTTAATGCTCATCGAGAGCATACCAGGAGAACCACTTAGTTTTCACGTGATTCCATTTGATAATCCTCGTCTGCAGTATACTTTACAGGTAAGATATATATATAAAATAGTAGATAATTGATTATTAATTTATATTTATTTTATTTAGGCACGAAATTTGGAACAAAAGAGAGAATGGACTCTACAAATAAAGAGGGTAATTCTTGAAAATTACAATGCAGTCATACCTTCCCATGCAAGACAGTTAGTTTTACAACTTGGCCAGACGCAACCAGAAGGTATATTATTATTAAATTAAATTTTATTCAGATTGGATATATTGCGATAATGAAATTGTTTTAGACGACGCTTTAGCTGATAAAGGATCAGCAAAAAAACAATATTCTGCGCCACCGGAGTACTTAGAGAAACGTAAGCAGGAAAGAGAAAGGAGGAGATCTGAGACTGGACTTAGACAGAGATTTAAGAAAAATGGCAGAAAGTCTGAGACTACAAATGAGGTAAATATAAGGCTGTGACAAATGATATTGCTAATATTATTTATCTTTATTTTAATATCTGTTTCTTTATAGGATTCTCCAGCATCCCCAAGAAAGAATCAGAATGAGGACTCTATCAACGACAGAGATCAAGGTCTCAGAACTTCAGATGGACGCGGATCGAAAGTTAAGGTATTAGAAAGATTAATAATCATTTTATAATCGTACGGAACATGTAAAATTCAAATAAAAAATTATATTTGATATCTGTTACCTAGGATCGCTTTACCGGATGGAGGAGAAAATCTGAACCAGGTTTCCAATCCTACGTATCTCTCAATCAATCTGATGAGGAGCAAAAAGAGGATACGTGTGACACTGGATCTGCTACAGTGGAAACTGAGTGCGCCATAACTGAAAATGACCATCATCCATGTAATTCTCCAACATACGAAACCAAAGAGAACACCGAGCAACAATCTCAAGCGCAAACGGTTGAAGAAATAGTGGGTCATATCCTGATGCAGAATCAAGAATTTCAGAAGCTCCTCGAGAAACAGCGAACGAACAGTATTCTCAACGTCAGACAACAGCAGCGTTTCAACAAACGCATCTCTGCAGACACTTCCGATGACAGCGACTCTGAAAATGTTAATTATATCACTGAAAAAGCAAATAATAACAGAATGTTATCACGTGCCCGCATAACACAACGAGACCGACTGGTTACAACGAATAACACCTGGAACTCGTTATCCTCTTCCAGAGATCATCAACCTGCGTTACAACTATTTTATGACAACCTAAACAAGAAAGAGAGCAACAAACTAGCTGAGAATAGTCTAAAAAATAAAATAAATCGTGTGCAGGAGAAAAAGGCACTATTTGAAGCATTCAAAAAGCAAAGCATTGTTACAGAGAGCAAAATCATTAAGACTGCACTTAGGATAAGAGAGAATTCAACGTCCAAGAGCGATGAACCTGTTCTGACACCCACTTCAAAGGAATCAAATGCACAAATTGTGGAGAACGACAACGAAATATCTGTGAATGGTGACTGTCTGTGTCCAGAAAATTCCCAAGAGATCACAGAGTCTAACAAAGGGTTTGGGAACTACGACAATCTGCAACATGTTTGGGAAGGTCTGCAGGAAGAAAAGGATATAGACGGAAACGACAGCCCGACTCGGCCAGCGGTTTGGCTAACGAAACGTTGCGAAGGACTACCTACTTCTCCTCAAAAGTGTGGCTCCCTTCCACGCAGTTTTCAAATCAATCCCAACTCGAATCAAAATGTGACCAAAACACGATTCTTGCAGAGAGACGGAAAGCCGATGAGCGAGAGACCTTTCACGATAGCCTCGGACAAGCCTGCTGAGATCAATTTGGAGGACATGGAAAGGTACGCCTCCAGCTGTCAGCCTCAGGGAAGAATTGCCAAGTTTCCTACATCTGCCTCTACTTCCACTTCGACATTCTTCTGCTCCTTGGATGAAACATTAACCGATGCTTATTCCGAAATCCATATGTCTTCTACGAACACCAACATCCATCCGGATCACAAAATTTATAGGGCAAACGTAAGTGGCAGCGCTATATTCAAAAATGTCCTTTCAAAAGCGGGAAATCGTCTGCAAGGCTTAAGGAACACGATGAGTACGGAGACTCTAGAATGTAGCGAGGAGCTTGAACGAACCAAGTATTTTCGTTCCCTCAGTACAGGTAAGTCAAAAAAGAAAAGCAAGTTAAAGCACTCCAGAGAAGCTTCGTCAGATGTAGAAGAGCTTGTAGGCTGCGCTGCTAGGGGAACTTCAGACCAGAGGATCCTTTCTCTCTATTATAAACAAGGAAGCGCCAGGCTAGGTGCTCGAATCGCTCAGTCTGACTATGCAGATCCTACAATACTGTTCTCTGAGAGTAAGAGACTTGGACAAATGGCAAATAGTTCAACACAAGCCAAGGAAGAGAAGAAGGAAGATGAGAGCATGGAGAATAGAGAGAGCGAAACAGACAGCTTTTACGAGAAGTCCTTTGAAACGATTGAGAATTATGTTGATGCGGATGTGGACGATACGTTCCGGGACAGTGCAATATTTAGCGACATAGAAGAAGTGTTGGTGGCGAAGCCGCTTTCTAATCAAAATCCAGAAGAATGCGCATCTTTCACAAGCAAAATCGCCCCACCAATTCCTGCAAAGAAAAAAACAGACTTAACTCTAGTGAATTCTCAGGCATACAGTGCAACGATGAAGTGCAAACCGAGTGTTGCTCAGAAGCCTAACCACTTAAAGGTGAAGTCAACGGTCCGAAAGCAAAAATTGGATTGTAGAAGTTCATTAAAATCTCCTGTGACTGAAAGTACTACGTGTCAATATCCCAAGGACAGTATACATAATAATTATCTGGAAAACGGTAGTGAAGAAAGAGATGATGTATCGGCTGGACAAAGCCAGGCTGGATGGGTACGGAAGATTGTGGGTCAGTTACAAGGTCACATCGAAACGTAATTTATACCAATGAAAGTGTACAAATATAATTGGGATTGAATGCTCGTGGCTGGAAGCTTTCAAACACCTGAATTTCACGTTTGTTATCACTCTTAATCCTTTCAAGTCTGATAGACGAAAAATTGAAAGCGAAAAAGCACGAAGTCACAATCTAGATATAATAAAATAAATTAATAAAATAATATTGAGATGCATTTGAAACGGTTTAAGAGTTTTAGATATACAGTAGACTATTTTAGAACATATTTTACAGAAATGTACATCTTGAAAGGGTTAAGTAATTAATATCCAGATCAATAATGCTCAGTCGAAGTATTATTTGGTAGCATTGATGTTTGCTAATAAGTAATCCATAAAGTACAATCTCTGAGATTATATTTTATTAGAGCAATAGAATATGAAAAAGGAGATTAATAGAAGATATAATGATTTCTTATTTGAAGCATATGAGAAACAAACAAGCAGGATCTATAAAGAGTACCATTGATCTAGATAAAACTCAGATATTGCAATGGAAAGCATAATATGTACATAATGAACTCTGCATGGAAGTAAGTAATAACTGTTATTTTTTATAGTTTCCTTCCTACTTATTGAATGTTTCATTTTTGTTTTGTATTTATCATTCATTAAAATTGATATTGAATGGTTAAAGAAAGTTTAAGAATAACCGGAACAATTGTTATGTACACATTACGTTTCCCTTTATATCATTTGTACCTTATATAAACTATTTTCCATACAAACATGAAGTTCTAGTGTTAATAAGTACACGTACATTGTACAACATTGAAACAAATACTGCCGTACGATTTGTCATATCATGTAAACTAGCGGTAAATAGAAAAATGTTGTAAGTGATAATTTCAACTAACGTATACCATATTTAATTTGTGTCATACATAAATTTTAAACCAATAATACAGGGTAAATTAGAAAAAGGATTTGCTACAGTACAGCTCGGTTGAAGCCTTATGGAATATGCTTTCATTCTGCATGCTATGGAATCGAAAGCAAAAGTACAATTGGTGCTTCAAATGAATTATTCAATATTGAAAATTTCACGTCTTCTTAATTTTTATGAGAATTTTAACTTTTCTTTACTGACTGCATTATACGATTTCTTCATCGCATGGTTTGTCCCTAAGTTTTTGAGTCGTAAACAATTTAAATATCAATTTCGGATAAAAATTTAAAGATGATTTTAATTTAAAAGCCTTTAATCTTGCAGATTATACATATTTGTTAAGGGAACAAATTTATATATTCTATTTTTCACCGAAAATATAAAATATTGAAAAAATATTATTGAAGTAATGTTGAAATATTGAAAAAAAAAGAATTTTAAAAATAGTAGTTCCCCTGTATTGTTATAAATTTTAATGAAGATCCTCTTATTTTAACGTTATTGATCAAACTATTGTTTACAGTATGCGTTTCGACTGAATATTTGTAAGTGTTGATGTACCAATAGTAACTCGTTAGGATTCAATTTATTATTTTATTTGTGAATGAAAAACAAATTGAAATAGAAAGAGAAGATCGAAGACAAAGTTTTATTTTTTATTTATTCATACAGCCTAACGAGTTAACTATTATCAAACTATATGTGAAAGAAATCAACACACGGCATATTTAACATTACATAGAAAATAATGAACTTATAATATAAATAAGTGTACGATTTATTTGCAATTACACTACGCGAGGAGTTAGTTTTGTTGCAATAAATCAGTTTAATTATTGTCAATACTCATTTCTGCTTCTATAGCTTTCATACACCTATTATGAACGTGATGCAATAATGCAAGTATTATTCTGGAAGAAGGCGAGAAGAAAAATGAAGAGGTACAAAATATTATTCAGGTAAGATTTTATTACGAGAGACTATTTACAGAGGTTTGGCTAGTCGTGTGCTTACAGATACAAGTAAATGATACATAATATTCATAAATTAGTTTCGCAATACTGTATTTTTATATATATTTATATATATAAAAAAAGGGAGAATGACTAAAATGGTGAAAAGCTCAGTGAACTGAAAGAACGATTAGCGATTATACACATTATATACAATCATAACGACTATAATACACTTAATTGTATTGGTTTGAATTAGAAGAATCTGTCCCCTATTTTCAGAAGAATCGTTCAATCTTCATTAATTCCAGTTATCGATATAAATATAAAGAATAAATTAGAGATCCCTTTCGATACAAAGAATGATGGTCCACTTGAATGCGGAGCATTTCATAAATTCATTCTCTTCAGTCGTTCTCTGTGTCAGTGGTAATTACAAGCTATCACACACCTAATCTCTTAATCTCGTAACAGTGACTGATCACACAGCTTTGTCGCATCGAAAGGGCGATGCCAGCCTTTTCCAACCGATATTTGAACAAAAACGAAAGTTGGAAAATACTGGTTCAAACAGGATAAAATAAAACGAGTGTCTCTGCTCGTTTTTTCTATACATCATCTTAAATCTAAAATTCATTTATGCGATATTTGACGCGCTCCTTCTACGATTTCACACTGTAAGAATAATTTCATTAATCATCGCTTCTATTCGCAGCTAAAGCTTTGGTTAATAACACGCTATCGACATATTGACAATTTTGCATATTTCTCCCTCTTGAAACGGCGCAGAACTAATAAAATTCACGCTAACTTTATATTTCTTTGTTTGAACTTACATTTCTTCGTCGAAGAGTCTTATTATATTTAAATTTATATTCATATATTTATGTGTGTGTGTGTATATATATATATATTTCTTTCTGTTTCTCTTTGCGTATCTCTTTCTTTCATTTTCTTCACATTGTCTTAATACCCCTACGATACGAATTTGCCTCTTAAAATACTTTTTCTATAACACGTTTGCACTTTCATAGAAAACATAATACATAGCTGACAAATGTTAAATAAAGTTTGACAATTGTAACTTAATGGTAACAAAACAGCACCTGTGAGAATCTATGGTTTATGAAATTCTGAAAGCAATATCTTTAAAACCTAAATACAATAATCATATCAACTGAGCCAAGCAATCTCGTTTTGTTCTCATTCGATATGAAAATTCTATTTCATGGAAAACTAAATTTAACACAAGTTGTTCCGAAGAATTATATCAGTAAAATACATAAGTACAATACTGCTAGTACTATTGCTTTCAAGATTAATTAAGAATAAATTATAATGTTATTATTTTAATTTACATAAAAAAAGAAAAATGCAGGTAATTGAGTTACATGTAGAAACAAAGGTACTGATCTGGTCAATACGGACAGGTACATGTTATCGCTGTACTATTTGTCCTACTGCTACAGATGTCTATATTGTGCATGCCAATTGATCAAGAACATGCGAAACAATTTATTTAATGATTCCATAAAAACATTGTTTCTGCATAATTTAAACATTTTTTCTTCATTTATTTCATGGAATCATTGCTTTTACTTTTACATGTTTATGTCCAATCTGCATATAGTATATAGAGTATTCCAAAATAATAGGACAAGATAAAATATGCAAATTTCTCATGCTAAAAAAATAGGAATGAATATTTTTCTGACATGGAGAAGTTACATATTCTAATTTGACTCATTATTTTTGAATACTTGTATATATATCAAGATCTAATAAAAATTAAATGTTTCAGCTATGCACTATATTCAACGAAACTCTATCCAGGGTTGTATTTAAAATTTTGTGATCATAATTAGAGCACGGATATGTAAAATTTACATGTACATAGAATGTTTCCTGTGTTTTTTCTTAACGCTTTGTTTTGTAATAATAGTTGGTCTGCCAAGAAATATGTAAAATTACTTGTTTTTTTTCATTTCCTTGAACAGCATACATGTTTTCCCTTTACATTTAGCCAATAAATATTTGGGTATTCTTTTAAAATGTGTAGTCAACACTGAGAATGAAATTATTGTCTTTATGATAATACAAAAACTTGCCAGGTAACATTGCATTGTAACTATTTTACTACAATATTGAAGTAGATATTTGAGACTGACGTACTGATATTTAGCAAAATAATAAATGATTGAACATTTGTTATATTGAATAAATTGCAAGAACACATGTATATTCAACATTAGAAGCTTAGTAATATACCCAGGAAATTGGTAATTCTTTGTTAGAAAATATAAGAATTTCAATATTAATTTTCCAAATCAACTAATGTTTAATAAAATTTAGTTTAAAAAATTTTTTTCCTGGTTATATTATCAATAATAATGTGTTTTTGCATATATATATATATATATATTCAGTTCAAATTCTTAAAAATTATACCACATAGAACTTTCACATCTTTCATTGGTTCTAATAATCTATATCACACCATTACATGTCCTTCCTGAAGAATGATTTTTAAAATTTACAAAGCATAAATTTCTGTAATTAGATTTAAAATTTAGTAACATACTGACACTCCTTTCCTAATAATTATCATTTGAACACAGGAAACAAAATGCACTCTATAATATCTTTGCATTGATTCTTAATTAAAGTACACGTAAAGCATACTTTATTAATGAAAAGCACTTACTTTTCAAATACATCTAAACCTATGCAGAGGCATTACTTCATAAATTTTCATACACTGTTATAATAATAAATCTATTAAGAAAAATCTGAATTATGATGGACCACAAAAACTCAAATTAAGCAGCAAGAAAAATTCCAAATATGAAATGTTACCAAAATAAGTTTTCTACTTTAAAATACTACTACTGCGAGCACTTAATATTTCCTAATAATACATGCTTAACTGCGAATACAGGGAAGACATTACTTTATACACTTTTCCTTTACATGACCTACAGATTTGTATAAATAATGTCCTAGTAGACTTGTTAAACAAGTTGTTTATAATTTGATTAAACATTTCATTTCATATTTGATTGCTTAAGCACTGATTGTAATTGTATACTAAATAGTTTGTTTAAACGTTGACATGAATGCATGCACGTGTATTGCAACATGGACCTGATTCATTGTATTCCCTGAAACATCTCTCTTGTCTTTAATGCCATATCAAATATATGATTGTTAAATCTAATATAATTAGCTAGACACATTCGAAATTAAACTTTACACAAATTAATTACATTTTGTGCGCGCACATGCAAATTGTGCAATAAATGAATAAATTATATTATAATAAGTTTTATCGTGTTCTGAATGAGCTATTTTAAAAATGAAACGCAAAAAGCTGGTCTAAAAATGATAAGACAAGAGTGATATTTAAGATGGTAAAGTGAACTATCTTGGATATATCTTGAACACAATTAGTTCAATGCACTTTTAAAGAAAATTCTCAGCTTAGAATATTCTTTTGTTAAACGCAGTTTCTCTATATTCAGTAATAACAAATTGTGTTAAATAGCGTCGCAGCATAAGTGATATAAAAACATTGTTTAGAATAATTAGAAGGAGCCAGTATTTCAATTGTAATATTGGACGTATTTTAAAATCCATTATAAAATATTATTATTTTAAACTTCTTTAATTTATTAAATTCTATAAACAGTGCTTTATAAATCTATTTAACCAATTAACATTCATGGAATGCTTGAAATACAACTTAATTTAAATGTTAAAAATTTGAGTTACACCACTTATGCCCCGACAATAGATACAGCAATTAACGTAACATAATTATTTACGACAATAAGCAGTCAGATGTGATACTATCATAGTAAATCTTTAAGTGTGTAATACTTTCTTTAGTAACCTACTTTCTATTTACAGAGCAAATTCTCATATAAAATACCAAAATATGTTAACATTTCCAAGATAATCTTTACTCTGTCAATCCTCTTCTAATTCAATTTACATTTTTGTTTCTCCTGATGCAAACAAATAACTTTGGTTTGTAATGTATTAATGTATCGACAATGGATGGAAAAGTGCCAGATACGATAATCAATAATAGGCATTTCAATATTTTTTACTATTTTTTTTATATGACTAATTACCTAATTTTTGAAAGGCCTGAGACAAAGTTTACATTAAATTCAAATAGTCTTATTTGACACTAATATTAAAATATAAATTCCCATTAATTTAATAGAATTTAAGCTATGTTTTTAATCTTTTTTTTCACTGACTACTAAACATTTCAATGTTAAATGCCTTCTTTTAGATATAAAAACATGTGACTTTAGATTAATTTAATTATTTTAATATCATTATAGGTTGAATGTACTAAAGAGAACTAAAGACCTAAATATTCTCTTAAAGAAGTAGTTCTCTCTTTCTATTAATTCTTCATTAATTCACCATATTTGATAAACTAAATTAAATATTTAAGCGCAAAAATGTCTTTTATTTTATACTATTTACAACATGCAATGAATAAAAAGTCTATTTCTAGAAAAGGTGTTTAGATTGATTAACTTGATATTTATGTTAAAATATAATACTACAACAAAATTTTTATGAATATTACTAAATTACATAAATAATATGAACATTTTTTACATAAATGAAAACACCTAAATATTTGCAAAACACTTTCCTTCAATATAAAGAAATAATAAAAATGTTATTTTTATGTCACGTTTATGGTTATTATATCAGCAATGATTATCTATTTTTGTATTACTTATTGAAGGAAATTAACGAAATATCACATAGTACTGATTAGTACTAACACCAATTAAATTATAGATAGTTTATGCATCTCGTTGACACAAAGAGAAAACAAAATAAATTTCAATCGTTAAAGGAGAAGCGATTCTGACCCAAAGCATAAATTATATAAATTGAATTTAAATTCAATATCGTTTTTATATCAATATTATGTTACCGAATTAGATATTTCATCCAGCACTCTTCCTCCCAAATACACCATCTGAGTGTTAAGGAAGTCTTTCACGAACGAGAAATTTTCTTCCTCCCAGTCTTAATCAATCATGTAAAATGCACTTAAATTCGTTATTTTATGGAAAAAAATATTGATTAAAGATATTAATCAAGAAAATACATTTTTTTTTTCAAACTCAGTAAAGATAATGTGCTCATAAACTTTGAATTCATATATAAAAGAAATTTAAGGCTGCCATAGTTCACATGCAT
This sequence comes from Calliopsis andreniformis, assembly GCF_051401765.1. Taxonomy (NCBI): domain Eukaryota; kingdom Metazoa; phylum Arthropoda; class Insecta; order Hymenoptera; family Andrenidae; genus Calliopsis; species Calliopsis andreniformis. The sequence goes on from NC_135064.1 coordinate 4,411,669, forward strand.
ACAATTGCGACTATTTGAAGCGTACACCTGATACCTTCAACAAACAATTTTAATGATAATTAAATATGCAGTGCATACTTACAAGAAATATACATTTAAAAAAAAAAATACTAGATAAATAACGAAAAGAGTATTAGTCCGACTCTGATTTTTTCAAAAAATGACTATTAATATTGAACTTAATAAGTAATCATTATATAATAAAATTGTTTGCAATGTACATATTTAAAACAGTGTATGTACTTAATAAAATGATCATTTTAAATTCGTTTAAGTGAAGTAACTGCTACATATTTTTCGTATATACTTCTTAAAATAAATAATTTATGATTGCCATCATAAACTACTCTGCAATTTATACTGCATCTCTCATAGTACAATCGTCCAAAATTAGAGACACTGATGAACGCAATGTCTTATTAAAATAACTTTGATGCAATAACCCAATGCCTATCAAAGCAAAACTTATACAATGAATAAGTAATGTTGATTCTGAATATTTTCAATTGGATTTTATTTTTTTACAAGAAAAATATATTTAATAAGCATAATGATGTTCCATACTTGTTAAAGAATTTTTATTTTAATTGTATTCGTTGCTCTTCAATATTTAAATATATTTATCTGCTTAAACTACGTATATGGCCAATATCTCATGAGTTATTTTGATGAGAAGCTTACAATCAGGATATCAGGATATTATAATAAGATATAATCTAAAAATGATTCTAAAAATATAAATGTTCATGTATCTACAAGGAAATATTGTACATCATATTGGAAATATTGAAAGCTTTAAAATTTATTGATGGGGTAAGACGAGCTGAGAGATTAACATTTTTTTCTATCTGTCAAAATAAAATTTTTCAATCAAAATTTTAATTTACGTTTTATCTTACTGTAATTTTATGATAAAACGAGAAAATGTAAACTTCACAATAGCGCCGTACATTTTTTGAGCGAGAAAACTGGATTAGTATAAGCTTTATTTTGTCAGGCATAGGGGTAAATTTACACATTATTTTAAATATATTCGTGCTTCTTCTTTATATTCTGCCCCACCATGATTTTCTTTTAGATTTCAACCACTAATTCTAAATCTGTTTTCATTAAAAAGTTTTCCTTGGTAAATAACCAGTCTATGTAGCATTGACTATAATGGAGAAGAGTGATGAATAGTGTGTGTGTTTATGTGCGCGCACACGTGGCACGTATTGTGTACACTGCTGGATATTAATCAATTTCTTTTATATGTACTTTAAACAAGATAATTAACAATTTCTCTTACCAATATCAACCACTGCTTCTCTCAGTACAGTCATTATATTAGTTTACAAGCAGTCAGTGGGATTCATCACAATTCACTTGCGATATATTATAGTCCTCGCAATTGCCGTCGAAAGATGAAATTTAGTAACTGGCTTCGTGTCCAGCAAGTATGTACAAGTCTGCTCCTTCAGATTCAGTCAATGTACCCGATTGAACCAAATGACTCTCCAGCATCACAACTCTGTTAAAAATTATATATAAGTGCTATTCGAATTGTGTTGTTCCATGAATTGTATAATTTTACTCGACAATCAACGTGTTAAAAGTATAACAATCGAGAAATACATACTTGTCTGATCCAAGTAATCTATAAGTCCTGCTCGGATCGCTAATTTCTTGTGTAACTTCTCCATTTTTAAAACTTCTACCTTGCATACCGTGTTTATGGAATGCAAGTACACTATCTGGTAAACAGACTGAAAATAAACAGAAATGTGTATTATTAATCAATAATTACATTTCACATTTATTGATAAATGAAACTTACTGATGGATTCAATTTGAAAGTTAAAGTGTAATTCTGACATATGCTTTCTACTCGATCTAGGTTTTCCTTGTAGAGTCACTACTTTTACTACATCTGTAAAAGAGAAGTATATTTAAAACATATATTTAAACAATATCTCTTATTAATTCCGTAACAATACTCACTATCATAACATACTAATATTGCATTCTTTTCTAATTGCGTGACATTAATTACGTTAAGGTTTTCTCTTCGCGGTATCACAGTAGCTGTAAAAATTATTTCATATTTTTAATTTTCAATTCTTGGATATATTGTACATAATTTTGAAGTTTTTAAAATACCTGAACCATCCATATCTTCCAATTCGTCACTGTGAAACCAACTTGCTCCCGAATTCATATTAATTAGATCCAATTTCAATTTATTTTGCTGATATGGTTGTTTTACTGATACACACACCATTGGATATTCCATTTCAGGTGTAATAATAATTTCAAATACGTTTAATGGTGATGGCAGAGTACAATCAAAATGCTTTAAAAGCATGAATTTATTAAGAGGATCGTACCACTGCATTAAAAATATTCCCGTTGGCATTGCACCACAGAGATATTTATACCTATACCGAGTATCGTTATCAATGTTATAGAAATTTATTTTACATTTCGTGAGAGTAATTTCACACAAGTTTTAGTCACTCACCCGTTATATGGATTTCTTCCAACACAACATTTGGTGCAACCTTTAGTATCTGGTACTTTAGTGGTAAGAGCAAATTTCCTAGGTACTAATCTTTCAGGTATTTTATTCATGTGCAATGAAAACCTATGACTTTGTTTGCTTTGCATTGCTAGCAAATCGTGTCTGTATAACTGAGGAGTTTTTCCTGAAATGTGGTTGGTGTTTATATATACAACAAAAAGGAAATATATATAATATACTTATATATTTATATATTTATATATTATATACAGGGTGACCCGCAAAGTGTAGTACTATCAAAGAGAGGGTAATTCTACGTAAAAAAATATGTTGTAAATAAAGAATAAAATTTTTTTAAATAATGCTTCGTTTTCGAGAAAATTGATTCTGAAGATGAGTCAAGCGTGCTTGCATTTAACTCTTAGATAATGATTTGGTGAGCTTTAGTGCACTCAAGCAAATCATAATATCGATTTCAAACCAGTAGAATGATAGCTAGTAAATTATGGCATTAACCATGTTTGTAACTACAAGCACGAACAGAAGGAGGGATAAACGATAACACCCACGAAAGAATTATCTTGGAGTTATGTGTACACATATTAGTCATAACTTTAAAATATATACAAAATACAAATTTTGAATAAAACATCAAAACACAAAAACGCCAAAGCATACATCATCCAATACTGGTTAAGTTTGTCTAATGAAAAGTTTTTCTATCTCTTACCGTTTAAGAGCTATAGCCTAGCCTAGTTGCGTGAAACACCCTGTATATATATTTCATAATTGTTAATTAATTAATAATGTTTTACCAGACAGAGACATGAGAACATCCTTAATGACGTACATCCAAATTGTACGTCTTGGATATAACTGATCTATTGCTGTTTCATGAAGTTCATTTAGATTTAAGTTATAAATTCCTTCTTCTGCTGCAATCAGTAAATGTTGATCCCTTGTATCAGGATGAATCCAACTTGCAGTGCAATGTATTCTCAGTGGACAACCATTAAATACTTTTGAGAAACATGCCCCCATATGAACTTTGGGAGTGGGTGGTAATCCATTGCTAATAGGTCTAGGAGGGGTGTGACGTTTTCTGTCCCTTCTTCTTGGAGGTACAGGTGGAGTATCAGATAATAAATCTGGACTCATACTTTCTCTATCTCCATCAGCTGATACTTCACTTTGACCTAAAATAGTATATTCTTGGTAACGGAAGAATAACTTTTCTTTGTCATTGACAACAAAATATTCATCATAATCGATATTAAACTACACATATCACAAGATGTTGCAATACATTATCCATACACGATCAATCTGTACAAGAAGTTCACAACTAGAAGTCAAGGAGAACAAAGAATACTTGTAACGATTAATGCATAATTCATGTTCTACTTCATAATAAATGATACTTGCATCAACCTTTGCATGTTAAGTATGCATCAAATGAGGGGAGTAGCTAACATACTTTAACAGAATAGAATTTTATAAGCATGCCTCAAATTAGTGTAACAGGATCATTGACTTACAATTATGTTTAAAAGAGAAAAATTGTGCAGTATAAGTTTAACTTAAAAATCAGTGTGCTCCTACCATTAGATTGTGGGGATTCATCTCTGGGACCACTATCTGAGAGAGATCGTTGACGTTGTCCATTGACAGCAGCTAAGGACTGGGTACCGCTCACCAGACCATACAACTCGTCCACAGAGCTGTGATGTCTGGGACTTGCTTGAGATCCTAAGCAGCGAACCTACTTTTTATACTACAATTTCGATATTTGTTCAAATCATTCAGAACCTCCACATCATCCAGATTACTAAATTATTTTAACTTCTACTTCAAAACATTAATTTAACTTTTAAATACAAATACTTAATATTAAGGTTACAAATTATATACAGTTTAATCAGTTTGTTATTGTCTACTAGTTTGATATGGAAGTCTTGAAGAAAATGTGTTATTCATACATGTTCTAATTTAATAAATATAAATATTATTATAAAAATTTATATTTTCTTACCTGACATATTGTAGTATGAACAATGTACTTCACAGTCATTTGATGTTTCTCCAAGGGGAAGCGTAGCTCTGAAAAAAACGTACACATCATCAGTAATATATCATTAGAGAAATAATTATTCTTCCAAAACATAGGTACTACTAAGGGGGTTAGTAAATTATAAATGAGTAATATGTACATAAATAAATAATTTAATAAGTTGAAAGCTTAAATATAATATCACTGTGTACGAAACCCTTAAATATAGAGTATTCACAATAAAGTGTTACAAGCTGTTTTCTCTGAAACCACTGTAGATATTGACTTGAAATTTTTAAATGTTAGATAATTCATAAAGGCTAATACTTCAAAATATAAGAAATGTTGAAACTCATTCTCCTGACAATGGAAACAATTTCACTTCCATTGATGACCAGACTTTTCACCAGTGTCCTTTCTACCTTTAGGAAATTCACCTCCAAAATTTCTTAAATTCTAAAATGTCAGTTTCTCTGAGCCATACATAAACATTTCAAGTATTGACTTGAAGCACTGACTAGTATTGACTAGCAGTGGTTTCACAAAACAGTTTGTAACTCTCTATTGCAAACACTATGTATTTCATTGAAATTAAAATAGCAGAATGAAATGAAATAACATATTAGAGTATATAAAATTGTAATCTTCAATCAAGTGAATGTGTAAACACCATCACGAATCAGATTTATGAAGTCTAATTGTAATGTATTATCTATTAAGCATAAGAAAAAGCATTAGAAATTAGTATACAGTGTTTTGAAAGGGGTGCTGCATTGAAAATATAAAATTTTTAAGCAAACTGACAAAATAAGAAAAACTATTGTTTAAATGTACAGGATATTTACTACTAAGCATTTTTCATGAGTATACTATAATATAAATATATTTTCACTATGTTAATTTAGATATATTATATATGGCACTACAAATTTGTTATCAATATATATTGCTTACATCATTGACAGTTACTTGAAGCCAAATGTACATTATTAAAACATTGCTTAATATAAAAGCCCACTATTACTTTAAAATGAAAGTAATAAAATTAACTGAATTCAATCTACAACCAAAAGTAAAAGATTCTACTATTACATTTTATCATTTACTTACTGCAGGGAATATAGCTGGTCGCAATGCCCACCAACCATCGACATTGCATTCCCCCTGCACACATGAAACTATAATCATATACTATAAAACAACTGATGTATCTCTTTATTATTAATCCTGTGGAACTTCTTGCTAATTTGTTTTACATGTAAATTCCTGTACACTTTTATGTACAACAAAGTCATTTCACTTACACTTTTTACATTTGATTTTCTGTTATCACTAATTGGATTATGAAAATCACGATTATAATTCAGACAAGATATTCAAAATTGTAATTTTTATTATTGAAAGACAAATTTCCACCACCAATATGGTTAGCAAATTGAAACAATACCTCTAACGAAAACTATCATGCAACAATGTTAAGGATATCTACTAACAAAAAAGCAGACTCTGAAAACGTAAACTTTTATGGAATGCTATTTACATGCAAAGTTCAAATTATTACGGAAATTTTAAGAAATAAATAGTAAACTGAATATAGTAATGATTTAGCAAATGTACACAGTTCAGTTTTAGAAGATAAGTAATCTGACAAGACTGTCTGTCTTATTCAATTGAGTGATGAAAGTATCTCACGAACATATACCATGTCATTACTATAATAGAAAGAAAGAAAGAAATTCATAATGCAAACTAGTCAAATTAGTTTGTATGCTCTTGATATAATACACAACAAAAGTTATTAAGGGATGGTGGGACATCAATCGAAAAATGACTGTAAAAGCAACAATTAAAGAAGTAAATGATTAAATGCATTGTATTAGGAAACAAGTGCAAGGTGCAAGGTGCAAGGTGCAAGGTGCAAGGTGCAAGGTGCAAGGTGCTAGGGAAAAGGGTTACCTGCCAATACCTTAGCAACAACTCCTCATCAATGTACTGCAATAGACTCCTGTTGGGAGAAATTATTAAAATTACAAACTGATCAGAGAAATTAAAGCTACAAAGAAGTAAAGAAGAAATCAGTTGTAAAATTATATTTAGGTAAAAGAGTTAGAAATATGATTACAAGGAATGAGTAACTATTTTAAAATGCTGTATTATTTTAAGATTATAAAGAAGTACCTGTAAAGAGTATTTGAACTTTTATGTAATGCATTTCCAATTCAAATAGAAAATGTTTTATGATATGTGGCACATCCGGTAGATACAATATTCTTCAATTGAAAATAGTACTTATTGGTTTTAAATTTCATTAGTTTATCTCAAATAATTATTATTTACCGGATATGTAACATCTTGATAAATGTAATTTGCAAGATACAGTGAAAATTAATACCTTAGTAAAAAATGAATATAAATTTACTTAAGCAAAATGATCTTTACGTGAAAATATGAACATACCAAATAGACTAACTATGGTAACATAATACTTACAGAGTGGAAGTAGCAAAAACATCAAGACCTTTTTGAACTTTTACTTTAAGCATGCATATTCACAGTAACTTATTCTAATCATTAACATGCAGAATTTCCTTTAGTATTTTTACAAGTACCCATTAACACTTTAACAAAAGAAGTATTGACTTTCACACCAAAGCAATAAAAAAAAATTAAAACGTCTACATGTAATTTGCAAATAACAGTATTTGGGTAGAGTATAATTTCGTATTATCAATTGTTAAAGTATTTACAAACATTAACTTCATCATGGTACATAGTTCATGCACATCTAAATTACCAGAATAAAGCAAAATTTGCCTAATCATTCTTCGACATAACATAATTTGTATTAATAGTACTATTTTATATTTAGTTATATTATAAAGTTAATAACTAAAATAACATGCAGTCATGTAAATATTTATTAAAGAAAACTAAAAAACATATTATGTGTAATAAATTACACATTCGAAGTTGAATAGAAAAAAATTATTTCATTTTGTTTGTGGTTATATAAGAACGTATATGAATTTTAAATAAAACCATATATTTTCACACCAGACTACCTGCATCATAGGCATTACCTTAAACTCATATGAAATATTTCTGTGCCTGTTTTGCTTCGACGTAACTCTCTATTATCTGTTGTAACGTTAGCGCCGACAGTACTGATACACAGAATAAACTATATCATGTCTGGGAAACAATTAGTATAGTAAAATGTAAAATATTTTCAATCAAGTGTCATAAACACGTAAGTTAATGTTATACACACAAATTACTTAGAGTGAACTATACGAATAATTATGAATTACTTATATAAAAAATTGAGCTGAGAAATTCTTATAATCTCGAAGATTTCTCAAACTTTAGGCACTATTAAAATTATTTCATTATTTCATGGAATCAGTATCAAATCTTTTTTGAAGAAAAAAAAAGGAGGGGGGGTACAATTTTCCTATTAATAACTGTTGCAATATATGCAAAGCAAAAGCGGACGTGCCATATGCAACTTAACAATAGTCAGCATTAAATTACTGTTTCACTTTATAGTAACAAATAACGTGAACTGTATTTATTGATGGAAAGTACTTTGAGTGAAACAGCAATTACCATATTAGTGGAAGGACTTTAAAGCACCAACCCTCCCCACATTTTAGAATAGTAGTACATAAAATTAAAATTAGGTAGAAATGAAATTCATTTAAAGTACTTACTTCTCTTGTACGTCCTCAAAGGCAGTGCCAATACCACAGTCTGGATGTACATCACAGTTATAAACAGCCTAAATACATAATTAGGTGTGAAGTCAATAAAATACACATTCAATTTCTATTTATAAAAGCACAAATTACCTTGACATTATTCATAATATCCATAATATCCCATGCGGGATTACCATCCACTGATGGTGATACTATATCTCTTTGTAATGTTCCATCAAGATTAATTTGATCTGTAATTATGTATACAATTTAAATTTTTACCAAGGAACGACGTAAACATTTGTAAATGTATTGCTGTTTACCATCACTATCTAATTGTGATATGGGGCTTTTTGGTCTAGGTCTTGCAGTATGACGAGAAGCAATCCTTTGTGGAACATTGGGTACAGCTCCATCTTCATCAGCTTCTAAATCAGTAAACATATGACAAGGATTCGATACCTTTTGCAATAATTCCAAAGCTAAACGTTTGCTCATTTCGCCTTGAAAAAATGCGTGCTGGAATAACAGTTCTCATGTAAATGTTTGTGCATATTATGAACAGCAACATATACACAGATAAAGAATTGAAAATTCACCTGTAATAACTTTTCGGCGGTTGGTCTTTTCTTAGGATTCTTAGTCAGAGCAACTTTAACAAAATTATGGAATGTTGGACTCCATTTGTCCCGATTTGATAATGTTGGTGGCTTAAAACCAGATTTAGACATAAGAAAAAGTGCTCTCATCGGATGCAAATCAAACATTGGTGGTTGCAATTCTGCTAATTCTATTGCAGTAATCCCACATGCCCAAATATCACAAAGTTGATTGTAGCCACCTTTCCTTTCTACAGCTGCAACCTAGTAAAAAAGAAATAATGTAAATTTTTTTTACTTTTTTATACAAAACCATTTAGAAAGCTTAAAATACCTCAGGTGCCATCCAATAAGGAGTGCCAATAAAGCTTTTCCTTTTATTAATAGTTGCAGTAATTTGTGCTGACACTCCAAAATCTGCTAACTTGACATCACCAGCTTCAGTCAATAATATATTGGCACCTTTAATATCACGATGCATTTTTCCCATGCTGTGTAAGTAAGCCAATCCCAGAAGCGTTTCTCGACACATATATGCTATCTGCATTTCTGTTAATGGTCCAGTTACTATAACATTAAAATGTTGCAGTTAATATAAAGCTGAATCCTGATTGCATACTTTATGCTTTAATAATGCATATTCATGTTTAGTTTGACAATAGTTAAGTTTCATAACAATGAGAACATACTATGATATATATCCTGCAGAGAACCACCTCCACAATATTCCATACAAATCCATAACTTATCTCTTCTCAAATAACTTCCGTAATATGCAATTATATTAGGATGTCTGCAATCTTTTATCATTAAAATTTCTTGCTGAATGATCGCAAAATCATCACCTAGAACAGCAAAATAAGAATAAAATAAAAATTCAATTAGGAAAAAACAAATCTATTACAGATTTAAATCCAAGTCCCCAGCTATTCACTGTACTTAGTGAATAATAAAGAATATATCAATCAACTTACTTTTAAAAATTTGTTTGCGAATAATGAGTGTTAAATATTTACGATAAAAGAAAGCAAATATTGAAAACTCTTACCTGGCTCTAATTTGATAACCTTAATAGCAGCGTGTTCGTTCGTAGAAAGTCTTTTGGCCTATGAAAATAAATCAAACAGCGCTTGTATAGAATATGTCACACTTGTAAATATAAAAATCTAGTATAGATTATGAACCTTGTAAACATCGCCGTACGTTCCGCTACCTATCCTTTGAATGAGCTCGTACTCATCCTGTGGATTTCTTCGACTTATGTCACTCGACAGCGCGTTAGCGTTCAAAGCCATCATAAAATGCGGACTCGTCTCTGCTAACGCCTAACAAGAGCAATTAACATCTACGAAAGAAGATCAACATTAAAGCGTAAAAACACATTTGCTCGTTAGAATGTCACTTTCGTCGAAACGTCGCCATTGTTCACAACAGCCCTGAGGTTAGTCACGATTCACGATTTTAGTAAAGCGGTTCTGCGATACATCGATCAACACAGAAATCGATTCTTGTGATTATCTCGAGACCCATCTCAGAAGGAAATCTAAAACTACGGATTCACTTTCTGTATTTCTTTTGAAAATTTTCTTTCTGTATCTCTGATAAAGTATGTATATTAATTCGTACTGACTGCGAAGTTACTTAAACTTTTCAAATCTTAGGATACCTTTAAATAATAAAGAATTTAAGCAAATGGAGGTGTAATTATTATCAGTGTTCCAAATGATAAAGATTAGATTAAAAACAATGTCTATACTTTGAACCTCTAGATAAAAAGGTCTTTATAATATATATATTTTATAGATTGTGACTGATTTTAATCTTTGATTATAATTTATAATATCATTGTAAGATAGAATACGTCTATTAAAGACGTAATAATTTGTGAATATATGGACGTCTTAATGACGTCTTTAGGACTTTATGGACTTCTTTGAAACGTCCTGAATGTCTTCGTCAGACGTCTTTAAAACGTTTTTGTACTACCTAGGAAGCAACTATTAAAATACAAAATAAGTTTTAATTTGAGAACAAAGTTATATCGGGCATATATTTGTCTAAACCTTTTGTCTCATTTTAGTGCGTAGAATTCATACCTGCAGTACTTCCCAAATGCAACCGGACACCCCGTATATTATAGACATACAAATTGAAGTACAATTAGAGAAAGACGATTCTACGTAAAAAGATAAGTAATACTTTTATATGAAATCTTTTCGTTCAAGACTTTATTAAAAAATAAAAACGATTTCAAAATTTCGTCAGATATGCATACACTGATAATGAGTGCATACTAGACCAATCATCTAATAATCTAATTTATTTTTCTGTTATACGTTCGAAGGATTCGCGATCACGAGTCTCTTTATCGACGTTATCGATTCAGTCTAAAATAAGATTATAACGCTAAAAGTGGTAGGAATTAAAATTGGATGCATGTATAAGAAACAATTGAAATTTGAAATGATCTGAATGTTGCGACTATTATTTTATTTACTAAATGTGAAATATTTAAATATTACAGTGCATTCTTTCAACAAGTATGAATAATGTACTTGCCTATGTTTCTGTGCCCATACCAATCTCTGTGTCTTCGAATTAAAATCACTTATAGAAAAAGAACTTTTATACATAAACTAATGAATCTTTTTTTATTTAAGTTTACTTATTAACACGTAAAATAAAAAAAGGTATTATACTTTTAAGAATATATAATAAATAATTTAAAAAAAAGTCATTTCAATCTGAAGGCACTGAAATAGGTATGTACGAGCATAGGAATATGGACAGGTACCCTGGGTACTAAAATTTACCACGAATTAAACATCGAGAAGAAAATAAATTGTTTCTTATTTAACAATGATAAATTTAATGTTAATAATGTATAAAAAACGATACGCAGAATTGTTGTTAACACAGTACCTATAGTAAAAATAATTTCAAGAATCATTATTTTATCGACAATATCAATTTTTCACAAATTACTTCGTTGGATTACATTTTTGTTATGACTTTCAAATAACCTCATGACTTATCGATTCCTCAGTCGCTTTTCAGCCTTTAATCGAATCGCATCATTCTGCCGATTTCTCGATCAGAGGGTGATTTGGACCTACCTCTAACCCAGCTGACTTCTAACCAGGCTTTCCATCATTGTACAGAAATATTTTTACAGATATTTTTGTCAGTGATTTAACGAGATACATCATTTCAATTGAAATATAATATTTCACCATTGGTTTCGGTTTCATAATAATTATTTCTCCATTCCGAATTTACTTAAATAATACTTGGTATTGAATTGTAATTATTAGACTGCGGATTTTTATGTGTACACAGAAAATTTAACTGTGTAAAAAAATACAAAATGCTTGTTATATACAAAAATATATAAAATATTAAAACCAAAGTAGGCATAGCAATATTTCAAAGAATCGCAAAGAATGAAATTAGTTTTTAATCAAATTCTATTTTTCAAAATGTGTTCATAAAAATTTGATTTTGCACAAAAATCCGCAGTCTAGTGATTACGTATTGCTTTTTCGTATCAATACGAGCAAACTTTTTTCCCTCTTTGAATGCAAGTGGTTTGTGGGTGCTTATTCATCAAGTAAATTATAGAACTTCAGTGGATTTTCGGATTCTATGTAAAGAGAAGGGGGTTGAGCGTCACGAAAATTTGAAATTAGACGTAATATGTATTAAATACGAGGCACCTAGAACCAAAGGGATGCAACTGACATTTTTCTGATATCGAGAAAGTCGAGTTTGAAATTCAAATGTGTTAAAACAATTCTACGTAAGGCTTTCTAAAAGTTAAGTAATATTTAATGCTCCATATACAGTAAGGAGCATATACACAAATTTCTAAGGAATTTCATTTTTGAGTTTGAGTTATTGTATATACTGAAAATAATATTATTGTGCCAACTTTGGTACTAAATAAATTTTTCGTTATCAGTTTTTTATGAGAAAAATGGAAAAACATAAAACATCATATGTATTGTAAAGACATGTTAGTATTGATAAATGTCTATACAACTATATTGAATTTATCTTTACACATCGAATTCACAGAAATTCTTCGTCATTGTCTACAATGGTTTTTGTAGTACGAGCTGTTTTGTAGGGGTAAATTGGTATTTGTACTGCAGCATATGAGATAATAAATCACTTGCATCTCTTTTCTGGTTTTTAAATGATAACTTTATGCAGTTGGGTTACATAAATCATTTACAACATCATATTTAACGATTCCACAAATCATTCCTATTCTTAACTCAAAAATTTTTAAAATGACTCGCATCCCTTTGGTTCTAAGTTCTAAGTGCCTCATAAATACATTCCATGGATTTAAATACGTTCCACACCTTAAGGCTTAGAAGGTTGAGAAGTACCTTTTTTATTGTCATGTTCTCCTGATCTTTAGATTTGACTCACAATTTCAGCCGAGCATTCGACCACTTTCCTGCCTAAACTCAAGTCACAACACTAGCTCTTTTACTATTATATTCTCCTAATTCTTATTACAGTACTCCCGGGATATAGGCTTGCTAGATTTTCTACAATGAACTCTCGTGGACATCTTCGTTACTATCACTACTAGGGGGGTAACTCTCGGAGTCAACATCACTCAACTCGCGCGATAAATCCATTGCGAAAAACTGACGACTAGATTTGAAAGCTTGGCCGTAAGTGAACAAGTGAATGTAACAGTGAAAGCTTATTCACACTAAACTGAATCGGTTAATTAATATCTTTAGGAGCTGAATAGGGAGTCGAAAATACAAAAATATGTGAATGCTACTTTCGGTTATTAAAACCGTATCGTCTAGACGCAGTAAGAAGACATTTAATAATTATAACTATATAAATAAAAAGTTAAACTTCTTATTTACTTACTTACTTATTGTCGGTTCTCATAAATCACAAAAAGAGTCTCCAGGACCTGTCGCATTAATTATTGCAGAATTTTTATACAAGTACAAAGGAAAACTTTAAAGTTTTTAGTCATGTATGGAAAACATTTTCAAACTCTTTTTCTGATTCAAGAAAATATTTGTAAAATGAATTTCATTTATTGAAAATTTTATTTCATAAATTTGTTTAATAAATACTATAGTTGTTTGAGATTGCTTTTCAGCTAACACCTATATGATAAAGTCATCCTGTAGGAAAGTTTAATTTTGTTAAATCCCTAACTACAGGATTACAAATTCTTAATACAATAGGTTTTGTGCGGAAGTTTTCTAACCGCATCACATGGTTGCATATCCTCTGCAGAGGATTGCATGATTGTTAATAAATTAATAGATTGCTTGGAATTATAACGGTTGTGGAACGAAAAATTGTAAAAAATTAGTTTACAAAAATATACATTAATAATTTAACTGCAAATTATTCTTAACATCCCCAATTAAAATTAGTAAACCATTTTGGACCCCTTAATTTGTAATAATGTAAAGAATAATTAACTTAAAATTAAATATTAATTTTGTACTTAATCTTGATTTCGATTTAAGAAGTATTGAAACCAATTTTGAATTTAAATCTGTTTATATGTAAATTTTTTAGGATTATAATTAGTATCAATATTGTATTTAATTCTAATTTGGAATCAAATTAGGTGTACTTAAATCATTTTTAAAATTAAAATATATTTATATGTAAATTTTTTACGTTTATAGTTTATAAAATCTAATTATTTAATAACATAATACAATTGTTCAAACGTTTGTATATCAATAAGTAATAAATAGTGCTTTTTTATATATTTGCATAATGAACTGTAATAGTTCTAGATTTTTAAACCATCAGATTGTAAGGAAATTGTACTAATATAAACAAATTAGATTTTTAGACGTGATATAAAGTTAAATGTGTATCCGTAGTTCAAATCAATTGTAGCTGTAAAAAGCAATGGGATTCCTATATTCTAATTTTAGAATATAGCTACTTTACAGAATCCATGTCTAGTGATGCATCTTCAAAGCGCAATTATAAGCACAAGCATATTTATTGATATTTACGAACCAAAGGGATAGTTTCTACGAAGTATGTTCGGAACAATTAAACGATTTGTTTGCTTGGATTCTAAAAAGACATATAAATAAAAAAATTGTTTAGAATAGTGCATGTTAGAAATTTATCATGTTTACAAGTATCGTGATTTCAGAAGCTAACTATGCCAATGAAAAAATGAGAACGTAAATCCATTAACGGCGCATTAGTACTCGTTAACTCTTAACGACACAACGACTCATCAAATAAGAGTGCTCTTATAAAGTCTTCAATCTATGAAGTAATTTGTAACTGACAATGAGTCACACACTAAGCTATTCTGTAATATAATAATTTTTTCCTTACTTTTA
This sequence comes from Calliopsis andreniformis, assembly GCF_051401765.1. NCBI lineage: Eukaryota > Metazoa > Arthropoda > Insecta > Hymenoptera > Andrenidae > Calliopsis > Calliopsis andreniformis. Next base: position 4,426,890 of record NC_135064.1, read on the forward strand.
TCAGTACTTATACATACCTGTAGAAGCTGAAATAACATGTAGAATGTGTTACGACTATTTCAATTAGTATCTACTCTATTTAATTGTATTTGTTTACATACAAATTTTCGGGAAAATATGAGATCAGAAAAATGAGATAAGAAAGTGTAAATATATTGAATATTATTTTAATTAAAACCTTTTCTAAGTAACACTTTTTGTCAGAGAATACAATAATATGCAGATAAATTCGAGAAAATTTTACAAGAAAGTTTCTCGAACCGAGAAATATTAATTGCAGTTAAACTTTACTTAATTCTACATAAGTATTTAAACATGCTCAAACATGAAAGAAATAATTTTTTTCAAATCTCCGCTATTGTCTATCCTTTCAGAGTGAATTTTTCCTGAAAAACTAAAATTATTTCTGCCTCAGTCCCTAATATTCTACATTCCCACAAAATTCCATTAAACCCTGACTTTTCAGCTACAAGAGTTTTCCGCGCTAGTCATATATGCAGATGGCCACAGTAAATTGTAAAGAGACATGTGTCGTCGTTCATGTCACCCCTTATCGAGCGCATCTGTCGGTCGAACGCCTTTAATACCGAATACGTTCCTCTAAATGGACTCCTTAGTAGCTTTCTCCTTAAACTCAGGACGATAAGGGAGGGGGTGGCTGGGTCTGTCGAGGGCGCGGCGACGTTCTCGCTGGCTAAACGCGAAATAAAGTGTATATAGAACAAATTGACGGCTAAGCTCGCCGTAGCATAGCATAATGATAACACGCTCGAATAATAAGGATAGCAGCAGAGGAGACAGGGTTGGATACGCACGCGTGGGCCCGCGTTCGGGGCCCGTCTTCCGCTTCCACTCCGGTGAACGTTCTGGCTTTAAACTCTCCCGGCTCAGTTCCACTATGTGCCTCCAGTATTGTGGTCTGACCGTCCTAGATACTTCGTTTACCTCGACTATTCGTTTTCTTTCCTTTCAGTCTTTTCCATACCCTTCCTTCATATTTTGTCCTCGGCTAATTGAGGTACTAATATACGCTGACGACCAAAAGTCTGCGGCTGTTAGGCAAAACGACCTATGTCAGATTTTCCAAAAATTTAAATTAAGGCTTTAATTGAGTCTTAGAATATAGAGTTGATATTTTGTAGAATTTCTTCATCTAAAAATAAGAGTTGTAGAAGGCACTAGTTCATAAGATAGTACTGTAACTGAAAGCTTTAAATGTCAGTATTTCGAAAACAAGAACATGGGAGATAGGTCATTTTGCCTTGCTCCTAGTGTTAAACTGGTGCAACACTCATTTTAAACGTGAATCTGTTGATAGTGAATATTTTAATATTCAATTTTTTTCGACACAAATCTATAGTTTCACTACTTGTAAAGCAAATTTTTATGTTTGAAATTGAGAAAGTCAAGTATTTTCTCGAAAATCAACATTTGGCGCCTTTAAATTTCAGATAAAATTTCATTACATTTTAGATTTAAGGGTCTGGATATTAAAGGGTTAATGGAATGTAATTTAAGTTTCAAATTGAAAAATTTGCAACCATCTTATTGTTTCTTATGTGTAATATACATAGTAAGGTATCATAAAACTAAACCTTACTATAATAATGAAAATGTAATAATGAAATTGTACTCAGAAATGCCAAACCTAGTGAAACTGTTTTATTATATAATAAAGATACATGTGAGTGCCTCCAAAAAACTTGGCATAAAATTAGCTGAGAAATAATTAAAAAATTCGTAGAAATGCCGAATAATCGCATATTTAGTGTTAATCTATTATTAGTAAGTTTTGGAATCAATAGTTTTTAATTTTTAACTTGCTTATATTATAAGAAGCTAGTTAACATTGGTTTCGATCACTATTTTACGGACTAATATTTATGTTGTTTTGCATTTATTAAATATCTCAATATTTTTGATCAGCTGTGTACGTTCATTAAGATGAATAACAGCATCTGAGTTTTGTAATGACCATTTTTGAAACCAAACGTTTATGACGCATCGAAACATGTTTGATCATTATAAATGGACAATTTTATTGAATGTACGCTTCTGGCTTGCTGATTTTTGACTAAGAACCGGAAGTGGAATTTGAAATTAGAGAAAACTTAGGGGAACAAGTGTTCCGTGAAGTGTTTGTATCACAACGACAATAATTAGTGTTAATGAAAATTTGACTGGGCTATTTGAAACTAACAATAAGTTACACATACTGAAAGTAAATTTTTCACTTAAAATAAGTTTTGTGATTCTTACATAATTATGTGGTTACACATGTATATTATATCTGATATCTTGTACTAGATATATCTATTATTATATTTAAAATATTTTGCAACCTTTGCGTCTTTTAGGGTATAAATTAAAGGATAAATGGTACATATTTTTGAAATTCTCATTAAGTCTGATCTATGGAAAGTTCAAAATTTATAAGGGATGTAAAAATGTTTCGACGAACCACCGCTAATGGCGCTGGAGACTCTATCCGCCTCGCGGAGCCTCCTTTGAATTTCACTACAGCTCACTTCGCCTTATGTTCTCTAAACGACAAGGTATCCTGTATTCCTTTGGCGCGATGTTGTTAACAAGTAGTCACAGTGTCTTAAACAATACACATTCAATAATGAAATGAAGTATATTTTTAATCATAAATTCAGTGTGGTTGTTTTTACGAAAGTGTCTTAAATATTTAACATTCGTTTAACTTACTGATAAATAACACTTAAGTCGGTGAAGTGAATGCACAGTGTTTATTGTGAGATTAATTTAAGAAATGAAACAGAATTGCGAAAGGATAACAGTAGGTGATTAGAAAAAAGATTAGAATTATACAATTGGTGACTAAGACTGAAAAAGTATTACAGTTGGACGAGATTTCATATATCTGGGATTTAAAAAGGGGGGCCCGTTACAAAGCTCATTTGGCGCTAACGTTGCGGTCACTATGAATCGATTTCACAACCGATCAGAACCTGACTTTTCTGTTATGCTAGATTACAAGTAGAGAACAAATGAAATGGAACGAATTTCTATCGAACAGGTGTCCATAATAAGATATCGCTTATTTCTCACGGAAATGTTTGAGGTCTCGGTTAGCTTGTAATATATAATATAATTTCGATTGAAAATCGTTAATAATCGTCAAGTGTCCAAGTTCGATCAACCATTATCAGGAAATGGATGAACTAAAACGTTAGAAGGACAAAACTGAAATTATACAATTGTCGAGAATATTTTCACAAAATTAACTGAGGGTTTATTAATAATGATTATTCAGTACCACCAAAAACAAAACCACGTCCAAGTGCTTAAAGTAAACAAATTTTATCATTATTGACTACTATCAATAGGACTACACGAACGGACGTTTCGATTTAAGTACAAATCGTGACTAATTACATAGAAAGAAAAAAGAAGCTACAGCTATAAAATTGTTAAGAGTATTTTCGCAAATTTAACTAACAATAAGGAACCATTAACAATGATAACTTGGTACCACTACTACGTCTAATAGTTTAAAATCAAAAGGTGGCTATTCAATCCAGGCGAAATATAAATCACTGTTAACAACATAGAAAGAAGAAAGAAAAAACAAAAAAGAAGACCCTGACACCATAGAATTGTCAAGAATATTCCCACAAAATTTAATTAATTTTAAGAAACATAGTGCTGTACAAGGAGCGCTAAAAATTCGGTATCACCGAACACAAAACTATATCTAACTACCTAAAATAGAAAAAACATTAGAATACAATTACTTAAAGAATAACAATGACGGCTGACAAATTGAAATCCATTTATCTTCGAGGCGTCATCTCGATTGTGCTGGTAATTATAAATTGCGTCAGGGCTGAGCAAAGGTTCGCGGAAACCCCCGCGTTGTATCAGGAAGTGTCCTCTGGGGACGACGCGCAACTGCGATGCAGGGTGCAGGACAAAAGGGGTCAGTGCATCTGGCAAAAAGACAGGAAGCCAGTGGGTATGCATCCGGATAAATACGAGTGGGCCAGTGGTCGTGGCACCGATTGCACCCTTCTTATCAGGCGAGCCTCCCTTGACTTCGACGACGGCTATTGGGAGTGCCAAGTCACCTCTGGTGATTTCACGAGACAGGACGCTCTTACTTCTCTGCCTTCGCGCCTGTTGGTTAGGGGTAAGAGGATTTTCTTTTCCTGATTTGATTGCTAAAGGAATATTTTTTAACCCTCTATGAGCAAACGATTTTCGTAGCTTTCGTGGGTACACTGGGTCCATTTTTTCCACGACTTTTCTGTTTTACTGTTCTATGCTTTTAAAAAATCTGGTATTTATAAGTTTGGAAAAAATTATAGTATATGTATTGAAGTCTCTAGTTTCGGAAGAAATTTGTATAAAAATCAAAATTCACTGCGGACAAAATGGACCCAATGGACTCCTTGCAGTCAATTAGCACGGTTGCAAAATGGGTTTATGCATGGGTTTATGCTATTAATCATATACTGACACTAATGTAATTTGAACTTCTAAGCATTATATTTTAAATATGTATAAAAGAAGCAATAAAAATGTATTACTGAACATTATAGAATCGTATACACTACATCTCACAACTATAAAAAACAGCTTGAACTACTTGAAGTAATTAAATCAATCGACTCATGAATTGATTAAATTTTATTAAGATATGAATTATTAAATATTTAGTACAATAATTGTTATATAATAGTTCACTTCTATTTTCATTTCATTTAATGTTAATTGTAAGACACAAGAGTTAAGAATTCTAAAGTGGTTTTATAGTTATGAAATGCAGTTTATAGATACCCAAAATTGTTTAACTTATTGATTTACAAATTGAAGATATGAAACTACAATAATGATATTTTGACAAAGACTTAAGATTTGACTGAATAACATTTTTATTTAATAGAATACAATTAAAATTTGTAAATTTGTAATACAATTTGTAAAGGATTTGAATATTTATATAATATTAGAATCTGCATTTCTGCGATATTTTTACTAATATTTAAATAATAGATTGTAACAAGTCAGCTCTAATTTGTCTGTTGAGTGTTTATGTACTTTACTTTACTTGCTTTACTTACTTTGTTCATTGAACAATTATTTAAAATATTTATTGCATAATTAATTCAAAAGTTTGGAAACAAAACTATATTGTTTCTGAATATTAATGAGAGTCATTGTATATTACATTTCTGGGAGAAAACTGTCGTATGTTAACGATTCTTTATTTTGAGCTTTGTTTTTTCTGTTATTTGTCTTTTAAGCCTGGTACATTTCTTGGGTCTTTTTTACCCAATCGTGATTTTCATTGTTTTTCTTTAATATGAAATATGAAATAGTTATTGTTACTAACTATACTTTTGATTTTATACTGTTATATTAAAACATCATTATTTATATTCGTAAAACGTGCTGGTAATAAATATTGACTTTCAAGCAATGTTGATAATTAGTATTTTTTTATATATGTATTGTAATTTTAAATTTTAAACAATTATTAAATTTCGACTAAATTTTAGTTAACGCTTGTTTAATAATGCTGTAATTATATAATTTTGTAAATAGAGATTTTCTTTTCGCTCTTCATAGGAAATCCATGTTGTGATAGGTTTTTTCCGGATGTGTGACATACTCCATTAATATTTTCTCACGTCCTGTGGTCACTTCTACAATTCCTTAAATAAATAATAATGTTTATTTTCATTGTTCAATAGTTCACCTTTTATTAATAAGTATTGGGCACCTTATAAATAATATCATTTCTTATTTAACTTTTTGGGTTAAAACGGATCGTAACAATATCTGAAGAATAAACAATTATCGTAGAAGATAATGATAAAAAATTTCAGTGACCAAAATATCAGTGATTAAGTATGTATAACTGTAAACATTAATTTTCATGAAAATGAAATAAGCTTTAGTAATATTATTCATAGGATGATCTAATAATAATTCAAAGAGTTCATCTGCGTTGAACATGATGCATATTGCTGAATAAAAATTAAATAAAAAATCTCTTGCTAAAGAATGTAATTTTTTCAACATGTAGGTATTAGATGTAGCTGGGAGTCTGCAACAAGCCCCTCCATACTAGTTCCCCCATGAGTGTAGAAAAGACATTTCCCAGATATACCTGATACCATCAACCAAAAAAAACTACGAGCCCACTCCTCATGCGTGTTATATTTACTGAAAAAAGGAATTTCTGTTCTAACTTTGAATGCTTGTATTTCTCTACGCGATGCAGCTGACTAGGTTTCTGGGGCTTATACCAGAACAGGCACTTTTTTAGCCACTTGAGAACGATTCTTTGGTGCTCTCTGCATCTGCGTATGATCTTATCGGCTCGAGGCGATTCATAGAAAGAAAAAAAATTAGGTTACTGGATCTTTTCCATGAAAATCTGTAGAACGTCTGTATTTCAACTACTACGCATCTGTAGATGAGAGACGGATATTTGTAGTCTATTTTATTTAATTGGCTCTTCGGTAAAAATTATTCGTGGGATTCACAAATTAGCAATTAATATGATGCTTTCGTAACAGTCTCTATAACGTTTCGCGAGACGTTAAAGCGTTTAGCGTTAATGGTGTGCTTAGTTTCAACGGAACGTTGAGTTTTTACATCAGTGGAGCGAAGATTCACTTTCCGCGTAGAGGTATCCTTGCCGAATCGTTGAGCATAATCAGATCCTAAAGCTTCCTCAATGGAACAATGCAGATTTTCAAAAGGGTGTAACTTGAAATTCACTAAACGCCCGATGTGATGCAACGATCACAAGAACTGTCTGTTCTGTCCTACTTTTCCCCTTGCGGAAGAATTTTTGCAATAATGATACTTGGATGAAATTTTCTGCTGAATTAAGGTTTCTCATTTACTGAGAGATTTGAAGAAGAAATATAAATTTAAGAACCCTTTTTAAGGAGTAAGTGTGTCTGCAAGGAAATTTTCTGTATAAAGAAATGTATTGATTTTTATATGAAAATATGAAATAAAAACAGATATCGCATCCTACAAGGGAGGAGTGTTGTTTTACTTGATGGATACTCTGCTGTTTAAATAGTGTAGGTACATAAATACGTGTAACCAAGAAATTACACGGATTATAAACTTAAATTATGAAAGTAACTATTCTCGGCGATCTTAGGCTTTTACATTCTAACTTCGAAGCCTTGTTGTTATAAAATTACAAATAGTAATTTCTATAAATATATGTAAGTAGGATCACAATAAATTGACTTAGCACGAGATTCAATATTGGAACACCTTTTTAATGGCTAATGTTTTTATTTTCTGCTGACTACTATTCAATGTACTTCGAGCAAACCCTATTGCAATCTTATTATTAAGACAATGAATAATCAAAATAGGTAAATAGGTAAATATGACTCGATTAATTGTAGTCTTACTATATTGAAATAAGTGAGATTTTATAAGAAAATACAGATAATATTAAAAATCGAAAACGACTAAAGACTTCTATTTTTATGTTATACTTAGTATCTACTTAGTCTTTAGATAAAACATTAAAAACACATATCTCATATTAACAGCAATGTATTTCATAATTACAAAGAGTATTTAATAAAGTATTTCGCAAAATTTACTTAATAGATTTATTTTATATGGAAAAGAAATAAATTATTTTTCACTTATACCTTCCGCAAAGAACATTTTATAATTCATATTTTCTCGAGCTTCTAGGTAAACTCAATTTTTAAATTCTTAATATACATGGCTATTATTTCCAAAGAATTCGATTTGAACGATTTGATTGTACAGGAAACAATATAGGAAAGATAATTCACTTGAGAAATTTTACGAAGTAATAAAGTCACAAGCCAATAATGCGGTAATTGGTTTGAGTCAATCATTAGACATCCTTTTGCATTATGACTTTCAGTGAAACCCCGGATACCACGGTTGGAATATGGGGGAACGATTTTAAGCACCGCCCTAACTCTAAGGGAGGGCCAGGAAGTGACCATTTCCTGCGTATCGAGATATGGAAATCCACCAGCGCTCATAAAGTGGTACGTTCGACTAATTAACTTGGAAAAAGGGTAACTTACTTCACCCTAGTTAATCTTTTTTGTACTATTTTCACACATAAATCCAATGAGTTAGAAGGAAAACAAAGAAGCTTTTAAATAATTGAATTTATACATAATTCATAGGTTTATGGAAGGTAAGGGTGTTGAACAATGAAACCTGCTAAAACATACCAGATTGTGTTAACTCATTTGAAGATCTGCTTTGAATTGTAATAGTTTTGCATTTTCTAATGTTTCAAAGCAATTCAAATTGTATAAATACTAAGGAAAGTCATTTTTTCAAAAAGGGGGGTACAGTTCGAATGAAGTATAAAGGTGTACGTTCATCTTCTTAAGCTGTGCAGTATTTCTCATAGAACGGTACCAATCATATTCCGTTTCCATTGTTTTTTACATCAACTTTCGTTCGGAGGAATGTTAGCCACAACATGAAATCACATTAATGCTTTTCGCTGCTCATTGGACGTTGACAATCGCTTCGACACGAGTAGTTCACGCGTTCTCAGATTAAAGTAAGGTAAATGCCTCAGTAGTTAACTGTATTCCAGTATACCTGAACACTGATTTTAATTTTATTTATTTGAAAGCTTGATTTCAAATCACCTAATAAAACGACCAAAAATAGTATCATAAAATAGTATATTCAATTACTGGAACGTAATTTAAATGTTAAGACATACATTTTTAGGTTGTTTCCTTATAAGGTATATAAATGTTCCAATACCTAAATGTTTAAGATGTCAATTTGCGAGTAAGTGAACAATGTAAAAAGCATGTTTCAATACTTGAATTATGACATCCCAGTAACTGAATATACTATTTTATGATACTATTTTTTGTTTCTAGTGTAATTTAGTTTAAGCTTAAAATTAAACAAAATTAGTATTAATGTTTAGCTATTTTGACATGGTTGGCTACTGGAGCGTGTATCTTATCTGCTTAAAAATCAGTCAAGAAACATATTCACAAATCAATAAAAAACACTTTGTAGCCCCTTCATCTTCATATTTAGACGTAGTACCCTATGTATATTTTCTTTTCAATATAAAAATATAAAATTATTATACATTTAACAATTCGAATAAAATTGTTATAAAATATTTATTTTCAGTGAATATGCCTACCAGTAAAATAATCCATAACAAGAAGATACATAATTAATAATTGATATCTTAACAATATCGATTGTTTGAAGTTGATAATGATAATATGTATGAAAGAATTTAACAATATTCAATTAATAGTACATTAATTATTTTTAAGTAGTGAAAGAGCTACATGAGTAACTAACAGTAGACGTTTACGAATCTATAACTCAAGATTAATTATTGAGATTACTCCCACACTGTCCAAAAATGATATAAGCATCTTACAGTAAGATAAAGCTGAAAATATTTATGCATCTATCTTAACAATATATTGCAACCTATCAGAAATATTTCTCACGCAGTTCTACGCTTGAGAATTCTCTGGCTTCATGGAAATACGGTGCATAGCGTAAAAACGTAAAAACTATGATCTACAGATGCTAGTCGAAGCAAGAACCATAATGTAGTGTTTATGCAGCCGCGAAGATTCGCGAGCAACGTCTTTTTCGTTTCCATGGTCTAGTGACCAGTGGCTAGCCACGCCTCATCTAAATTCTTCTAACGTAAAATTCGCTGTATTCTGATCATAACTTGTGCACGAACGGTGTTACAATTTTCATGAACACCGTTGACCGCGAATACGCTCGTCACGGTGCACAAGCATGGCTTATTTAACTTCTAATCGGATTTTCAAATTTGAGATTACGGATACAGGTCATCGTTACCATTCTTTTCGACTATTCTATTCTGGAGATTGATTATAGATTTTTATTATCTACGAAAATTAGAAAATAATGTACTAAAAATTTAGAAAAATAGTTTGTTTTCGTCCTGCTCACAAATCAAGTTTTAGAAATTCAGAGTTCTCTAAATTTTCGAATAAAGTATCCTAAAGTAACAGAAACTTATTTTAAGAATAAGAAAATATTTTTTGGATTGTAACCGTTTTTAACATACATGTTAGTGAAAAATAGTATTTTTAGTGAAACTTCTGTCTAACAATAAGTAAATCTGTAGTTTTCCATTTCGTAGAAATTGTATAGACTTCAACTTCTAGCTTGGATAACAGTAACTCAAAATCTCCAGAGACACTCATTTCAAGCACTTATTTAAGTATATTCTATAAGTATTTAAGCACTAAATGGAATCTAATTATAACGTTCATATCTTTATTTTACTTAAAGTCTGTCTAATTATATTGCCATCAATAAATGTTATCAATGCCTAAGATTTAATAGAAATGTTTTTCTTAATAACTATACCTAATACAATTTCTAAAATGCATGTGCAGATAGCATATATTACTAATTGTACATTAGTACTAAAGTTGTCAATATTTTAGCCGTTTAATTACATAACATTTTAACCAAAAAACTTTGTAGGAAAAAATAGGAGTAACTAATAGGAGTTGCGCGTACTATACATAATATTCAAAATTTTACCAACAAATGAACGATTAGCAATGTATTATAAGTTATATATTGACTGCCACAGTTACTTTATTTCAATCTAATCAAGAAATTGTGAGATGAAATTGATAAAATACGAGAGAAGTGTTCAATTTCGAAAAAATAGCTGTAGACTAATTTATAACGCGTTTAAAAGGTCATTCAAGACTAAGATAATAAACATCAAGGGATTAAATGGAAAAAACCATTTTTATTCATTTCCTTCCATTAATGATAATTTTTGAAAAAGACTTTCGTTAAAATAAATACACGGACGTTCTAATCAGGTTCCATAAAGTCTCCAACTATTTACGGACAGTTATATTTGGGGCTATAAGGCAAAACGACGTATGCCATGTTTTCAAAACATTTGAGTTAAACCCTTAATTGAGATCCAGAATATAGAATTTATATTTTCAGGAATAAGAAAGAACTTTAGAACAATTTCTTCATTTAAAAATAAGGGTTGAAGAAGACACAAGTTCATAAGTTCATAGGTTCATAAGAAATAGAAAACTTTAAACGCCAATATCTCGAAAACAAAAACATGTGGTTAGCTGAGTTTTTTCTTATAACTGTAGGTTGGTATAGAGTATCAAAAAAAGTAATTTTGAAATGATAGACTATCTATTATTTGGACCTAAACGAAAACATACGTCTATAGGTACTATTCTATCTAAGTAGATAGTGTATGTATGATAACACCAAATTCCATTTCTCTAATTCAACGAAATATTACACTTCAAAAAAACCAAACAAACATGAAATATAAAAGAGAACAGCTCTTAATTTGACACCCCGCTTCGCACTCGAGGATATGGAGAAAATTATTCACCCTAACGGAGAAAAGTTCCTCTGACTCTTTTTATGGTCTTTAATGGTCATGCTGTTTAAATAGTTCGCCGTTCGTTCTTTTTTTTCTTCTTCCGTTGCTACGAAGATGCAATGCCAAGCATAATTATGTAGATTGCAGCCGTAGAAGCAGAGAAACTGGCGGGCATAGTCTCCCTGTGAATCACTCTAGAAAGGGTACAAACCTTGAATATATACATAAGTATATCGGTGTAGTATTTGTTGGGAAGTTGCTAAACCACCTTCCGGGAGCTTGGTAGTCTAACGGTTTGCCTAGCAAACGATCGATGTTAAAGACAATGGAGTATATTTTTTATACAACCAGAAGTTACATTTCTCGCCATTCATGAACATGAACATCTTACACTTCACGATAGAAACTCTCACTTAAAGTATTATGAAATAAAACTCGATTTGTTTCTTAAAAGTTCTTTTATGTTCTATGGCATTCCTTTACCAACTGAGTTAAGATAGCCTAAAGTGCATAATCGTGGGTATCTCCTTAAAATCTCGCTTGCGCAAGCATTGATGTCACTCTAACTTGGGAAAGAATAAAATTGCACTAGGGTGAATAATGAAACGTGAAAGTTTAGACGAAAAGGGTACTTTTATACCCTTGTTCAACATTTATAGTTACTGTTTCAGTAATTTAGATATTTAATAACAAAATTCACTTAAATATACGTATTAGATGTTTGTATTTTATCAAACTATTCCTATTGAGCAACCTATGTATATCACGTCATCCCACAAAGAATGCATATTATTTTATAAATTATCAATAATGGCACAAAGAATTCTATAATTTTGCAGATACATTAAAGATAGAAATAGAGCAAAAATGTCTTAATTCATTTTGTTGTATCTCTTACGGTTTAGCTTTTATAAAACTTTAAAAATCCGAGATGTTCGTAGGAAATGGGTCTCAAATTTTTTCGGATAAAATAAAATACAATATATTAAGACTTTATTGCTCTATTTAATTTCTATCCCTCAATGTACCCACAAAATTACAGAATTCTCTGATTATTAGTTTAGAATATATGTATGTTAACTTTGAGGCATTAGTATTGCAAAATGGAGGCAGATCGAACATTATGTCATAGAATATTTTGTGTTTCATTTGAACTTAACTACTACCATTTAAAATATTATGACGTATATTGTTTACACCCTGTGTATTGTGTCCATTGTATTTAAATTTTCTAACTACGGCTAAAATATTGACTATTCACAATCAAAGTTACATTTTATTTTTGAATATTGTTTAAAGAGAGCTCAATTTTATAACAGGTACATAGGAGGAGACGAAATAGAGCCTTTAAGGGAGCAAACAAATGCAACAGAAGTGGACAGCCCTAAAACCTGGGCAGCTCACAGTCTCCTACGGGTTCGTGGACAAAGAGAGAACCATGGTCTGCCGATTCGGTGCATCACGATGCATCCGTCCAGCATCGTTCCAGCTTCTGCGGAAACACGACTGGATGTGCATTGTATGTATATTTCACAAGTCCTTTTTATAATGCAACAGAAAAAGAATGAATTTGCAACCGATGATACCATTCACTCTTCTCTATTGATATCAGTAGTATTATATTCACATTATAGTGAAACTTTTGTCATGTAAATGGATTGAATATCAAATACTATAATAAGAGAGGTATTTAAGTCGGGAGAAATTTCAATAAATTTCCCCTGACCAGTAAAAATTCAAAATTGGCTATTGGCCAGATTCAACTCTTAAAGAACAAAAAAGTACTTTGCAGAGTATTTTGCAGAAAAGTACTCTCTAGGAAACAAAATTCAGCGAATTTGTGCTAATTTACTAAAGCCAAAATCTGTTATTCAGTATAATTTCCCCTATTCAGAATACTATATATTATAAATCGCAGGTCCTCTGACGCTTCGTCGAAAATGGGAAGTAGACATTTCATCAAAGGAACTTTGTCGAATGAACACTCTGCTAGACACTTCGTCAAATAGATATTTTGTAGAAAAGACATATCGTCGAATTCATATTTGATCATTTGGGTTTAGATTTAGGTTTGAGTTTAGATTCAGGTCTAGGTCTAGGTCTAGGTTTAGGTCTAGGTTTAGGTTTAGGTTTAGGTCTAGGTTTAGGTCTATATAGGTTTAGGTCTAGGCCTGGGTCTGGATCTGGATCTGGGCCTGGGTTTGGATCTGGGTTAGGTCTTTAAATGTCTCTTTGGTAAAATGTCCTTTCAACGAAGTGTCCATTCGACGACACGTTTTCGATCAAATGTGCTTCGACAAAGTATCTTTTGACCAAGTTTTCTAGAGCCTAAATCACAGTTTTATCACATTACGTGTAATACAGATATGTTACGGATATAAATAATAGCAAATTACTTTCAACTTAAAGCCAGCCACAATTAAAAACAGAATTCTATTTATTTCTACATGGCTGAACCTATGTTTCATAGTAACCTGATTTTTATCTCCTACAATTAGTATAGTCTACACGGTGATTTAAATTATCACAATAAATACTGCTGCTTTATTCTTGCAATCTCTTTATCGCGCAAATTTAGCGCACACAAATGTATTCCATAGAATAATAGAATGTAAAATAATAATATCATATCAAGCAATGCTTACTACCGTGAAAGAACTGTATAATGAGTAGTTTAATCAACAATAGTTAACTATGATTTTGAATTTCAGATGCCCCAGAAGTGAGGCTAGAAACGAAACCCCGTCTTTTGGTGGCAGCACTGGAAGATTCGGCGAGCTTTGTCAGCCTGCAATGCTTCGCGGACGGGAACCCCAGCGGAACGATCAAATGGTTCAAGGATTCGGTTCCCCTCGCTGTAACCAACAACGTGGTAACGTTGATGTTAAACAGAACGCAGCCAAACGGCACTGTGTCGGGCTCCGAGTTGAGATTCGAGCCGGTCAAGAGAAACGATGCAGGCCTTTATTCTTGCAAAGCGGTCAACGTTATCGGTGAAAGCGCCCCCGCTAACTACAGGCTGGACGTGCAATGTTCGTAGCGAATTGGTTCTTAACTTTTACCTACTTTTTAGAATGGAACTATCTCAGAGGAAGTAACGCTTGTGCTCATTGACAGAGACATCAATTTCTACTTAAACCAAATGTCCCCCTACGATTTCAATGTAACTTTCCACGTTTGTGGAGCAGCTGAAGATTAAGAATGTATATTCTTCTTTAGCTATTGTGATGCAGCCTCAATTTTACAGTGAAAATCATGAAATGGTTGTTTACCTTCTTGTACTTTCAATGATTTTTAAAATACTTACACTCTTTAAATATTGTCTCAAAAATAATAAATAAATTTTTGTTTTTGATCTGCTTTGTGAAGCTCTGCTTAATGTCATTAATATTGGCGGCATTCTAAATTTTTAATGAGAGGCTTATTAAGAAAGCCTATAAAAGAGGCTTATTAAATATTAGGCTGTACGATAAATTATGAAATCAGCCTAATTTAAAAATTATGTATTATGCATAATTTTTCTTTTGTACATAATTAATTTTCAACAAACTTAACATTTAAGTCTCTGCAAATAAGAATAGCTATTATTCTTTTAACCTTCGTGCTCCTGGTCCGAAGCCAGAATCATTTCTGACTCGCAAGAATGAGTCACCCAGTGACTCCGGCATCGTATTCCGAGGATTAATAGTCTTATGAATATTAAAATTACTTTTACCATCAATTAATAGTGAACACGAGTCTTTCAGAAAGTAGACTAATCAACTCCAGTTTCTGTCAAATTTGTAATTCTAAGCATTTGATTATTGTGATTAGTGATTAATCTTCTAAAAATTGAAAGAATTACGGTACAATTGTATTTATTACATGAAGTAATGATTATGTATGATTTCTAAATAATATTTAATATATTTCTAAAGCACTTTAACTTATTTCCGCACAATTTTCTTTCGTAATATTATCACATTCGCTACCGATTTGAAACGTGTGACTATTCCAAACTGCCAAGAACATAGCTCCCATTGAATAAACATGAATCCCTCACGCGATGGTGCGTGTTTGCTTACTTGCGGAAAATCCTCACCACAATTATTGCCTAATCGGCAGCGAAGATACTGTAAAAAATACATGAGTAAGACTCGTCAAAGTATTGAAAGGGGTTAACAAATTTTTAGTTCCTAGTCAAGAACTCAACATCTAAAAAACAAAGACTGATCATTTCTTAAACAGTTCACTGTAATATGTTATTTCATTTCTTTACAATAAGCTGAAGTTAAAAATTTATTATTTATTGTACTGTCAACTTTCACTGCTTTTTCTTCTGTGAAGTTGATCAGTTTGGTACCTGAGTGACTCATATAATAATATTGATAAATGATTATCTGTACTTTAATTGTACTACACTGCAATGGTGGCCAAATCTTGTCATAATAGGAGCCATATTTCGCTTATCAGAAATTCTCGAAACGTGTAGCCTTCATTGAGACGATTACTGGTACAGGTTGTCTAACAAATGTTAGAAATTTTAAAGAGTGATTCTACATGCTAAAATAGAACAAAACTCAAAAATGATGAAACTGCAATTGAGGCTTCGTTTCAAAGTTATTAATTGTTTCAAAAATATCTGCAATGTGTCTGATTTAGAACCTATTCTACTAACTTCGTTGTGTCTGATTTGTGACTTATTCTACTGATTTTGTTATGTTTGGCTCAGGATTTGTTCTACTAATTCCATTATGTCTGATCTGTGACTTATTCTACTGACTCGACATTTATTCAACTGATTTTACTGTGTTTGACATGAAACTTATTCTAGTAGCTTAACTGTAGAGCAGAAGAAATATCCTTTTTAGAGAATAGGTATATAATAATAAATTAATTTTTATAATGTAAACCCACGAGCTGAAGCCTGAAGCAAATGCTTAAGAGTGACGAATGTGACTCGCGAGCCGCGGTTTGGTTACTATTGCTATATTGATTTCTCTTGCATAATTTAATTTCATTTTATCCTTAATTAAGCTTTAAATTTTTATCTCTTCCTTTTAGATGGTCCAAGACTTAAACAACAAGAGCCTACCAATGACACAATACAGAAGTTTGAAGAAACTACGCTGCTTGGCTCATCTTTGGAACCCTTTGAGTGTGTTAACTTTGAAGCTAATCCACCAGCTCAGTACAGATGGGTGCACCTTCGTGGTGAAATAAGGGAACCTATAGAAAATCCTCTTCAAAATAAGGATGGTGGCAAACGTTTGCGTTTAGAGAATGTGATATGGTCAGATGAGGGGGAATATCAATGTCTGGCATTTAATGTGATCAATGGAGTAAGAAGAGAGATGTCAAGTGAAACTCGTTACATGCTTCATGTAACAGGGCCTCCTGAAATACAGGCGAGGCCTTCAGCTGGTGAGAAAGGCTTCTACGAATCTTTGGGATGGGCTGGAGAAGCTGAACACATTCTCAAATCTCGATTTTGCTCAAGACCACCACCAAAATTAGTTGCTTGGCAATGGGGAAGCTCTCATATTAGAGCTGGTATGAATTATTTATGATATTAAATTTTGTATAATACAATTTGAGGAAATTAATTTAAACCAACCAGAAGCATTATGTATTATTGGTTCACTTTTAACTTTGTTAAACTTATATCTTAAGTCTATTGTTATTCTTTGGATGAACAAGAAAGTTTCATCTAGGAATTTTCTAAAAGTTCTATTGTTATGAAAGCTTACTTTAAACTCTATAAATCTTTGCCTACCATTGATGTAAAAATGTTTCACCTTTTCCATATAATCATGTAAAATCACTGATAGTGCTAACTGTTTTCATAGGTGAAAGTATTCCTCCAAAATATGAAGCTTTACCCCTGGAACATGTCAAGGAGAACGAAATGCTAACAAACTGTTATTGGGCGAAGTTAGTAATTAAAGACCTCCAAAGAGAAGATGCTCGAATGTACACTCTTCTGGTAAAAAGTGAACAAGGTAGAGACTCGACGAACATTAAACTTCTTATCCGTGATCCAACAGAAATAAGAGTGATCGCAGCAGCGGCTGCTGTAGGGCTATTGTTTGTTTTACTTTTAATATCACTAACTGTGTACTCATTATTGAGACTGAAAAGTCGACGATATCGTCGAGGAGAAGAAGAGGGAAGTATCGCAGCAGATGCATTTTACAGTAACGCAACAACTGATAGACAAAAGAACGTAAACTCATCGTCTCAAGGTAAAGGCTTTGCCAGGAAGACGAGCTCTGAGGGTGGACTTGCTGTGACGTATGATTATGATCAAATCACCAAGCAGGTGCGCACCATGAGTCCAGAAGCTTTAAAGATCAGACGTGCGCCAGCTGTTCTTCAACCGCCGACGATCGTGTGACTTAACGTGCTCAGTGCCATGACGGCCGCGTCTGAGAACGACACTGAACTATCCATTTGCGTTGTGTATGTCACTGATGCTACCTTTTAACAACTGGCCTGGTTATTCTGGTGAAGGTCAGAACACTCCTTTTCCGTTTGGTATCTAGAAATACAGCTAAATGTTCACAATAGATCTACTTTAAAAGAAAATAGAAATGGATCTGTTTTACGTGAAGAGTTTTAATCTTCTAAACTCTTCACTCTGTCTTGTTTAGCAACATTTTTTATGTATTACCTTTTATATGTACTAAATTGAATTCAACTTTTTGCATAACTAAACAATTGTAATATATTGTTACTTTACCAATGAAAAGGTAAACATTGGTATTTACGAATTTTGTTTCACTTTTTTTTTGTGAAAGTTGAATTATTTGTTGTTTTTACTATTGTTTGATTTAAGTTTTATCGTTTAAGTGTTATGATAATTTATTAATAAGTAAAATAATTTAAAGTTTACTGATTTAGTTTAATAAATATAAATGATAAAATAACAGGCTGTAATAATACTTTTGGATATACATATACTCATATACTATATAAGAGTTATTTTGTAAAAATTGTATTGTACATAAAATGAAGAAACGAAACGATTGTTAGATATTTTGTAATACTTGTTTGGTGATCTCGTTGCGTAAATATGCTTCTAGTATGTCGGCGCAAATTCCGAGAGGGCTACAGCATAGAGGGTCTTGGGGAGCCACATTAGTAGAACTCCGTTCATGATTAGATTCCATAACAAACAGATAATTAACACAAGAAACAATTAAACACTTTACATAGCAAACAACTATATAATTATAATCAAATCTCAAAACTCAAAAGAATGAATATCTTTCTACATAATCTGTTTATGGAAGGGTATCACTACCTGCTTCCCTAATTAATGAACACTAGCATAACAATATACCTATATCGCTAATTTCAACTTCTTGTGCCGACATAATATTTTTTCCCTAGGATATGAATTTTCCTTGTAATAATACATAGTAGTCCACATAGTATTATAAAATACCAAAAATTCTAACTTGGTTACTATTAAAATTAATTATAAATAATTCTGAAAATTACTTGTAAATGTGAAATAATGCTTAAGTTACTTACTGTGTTCATGTACTAACACTATTTTTTACCAAACAAGAGTACTGAAAGTAAAGATAAAAGATCAATAAAGGTATCAAAACACGATTTCATATTTCTCTTTCATTTATTTAATATTTCTGTATAGCTCTCAGTTGTTGACTCCTTAACGCATAAAGAAGCTATTCTATGTAACTATATAATAGCACTGAAAGGTCTATATAATAATTATACATTATATAGTATTAAATACACTTTACACTTTATAATAATATTTCATCATAAAAAAAAAAAGAAACAATAATGATTGTTAAACATTAAGAATATATAATCTTCATTTTTTTGGAAAAAATATGATATGTGTACATCTCTAGTATTTTAATACATTTAGATCATTGGTCCCAAACAGGCATTTTGAAATATATAATATTTGCAACATATATTATGACATCTACAACTTAAACCTTACATTATACACGCACTTGCACGTCCTTCATACATTTCAACGTTCCTCTTACAGTCAGGTACATACTTTAAATAAATTCAGTAACGATCGTCGCGTGTAAGGTGTAATTCTTCTATCATATTAAGATACATCCGAAAAAATTGATGAAACAATTTAACAATCATAATAACACTAAATCAACAATTTTTTAATTTCATAATGATCATATAACTTTTGCTCTTATGAAATCCATATGTTGCAGAATAGGTTCTTTCTAACTGGAGAATTAAACATTACATAACAATGATTCCCTGAACATTATCTGTTAAACTTTTAAATAACATCATTTTTCAATTTGTATCAACTGTATTCTAGATAAATCTGTATCTATACTCATCCATTTGTAATTCTGCATTCAATTCAGTACTCGAATTGAATGTACATATTATAAAACTTCTTAGAAGTTATCATCGTATGGTGAAAGTATTTTTCAGTATTAACAATTTATCAAGAGAGATTAATTCAGATTTCGTAATACAGAACTAAATAAAAAAATATATTAAGTTACAAAAAGTTTTTAAACTCTTTCATCAATGATTCTTAAACTATCTGAATCAGATACTCCCTTAAAAGTTAAAGTTATATTGTTTGTAATCTTCTTCTATGTGATTAAGTCAACGTGTTTTCCGTCGCAAAACAAGGCAAACAATAAAGTACATTTGTAGTTCAAGTAAAACTTCTATAGTACATAAATATAATTTACAAGGGATGTTAATATATTCTGTAGCAAAAGATAACATATACACATGTCCTTATTAAGGCTTTTAAAGGAACTATTTATCAATTGCCACATTGTTTCATAAAAACATACATTTTTTATACTTCTATTTCGTGCAAGCAAGCGTAAATCTTGTTGTTCAGAAAATTATGATTGGGGTTTCTTACGTCTACCAAAGAGGTTACTTAGAACAGAACTCCTCTTATAATCACGATCCTTGCGATTATTACCCATACTATGTTCACTTTCTGATCCACTCTCGCTTGGTCTTCTGCCACTATCCACAACTGTAACGTTTTGAGTGTTCTGTGGAACAGCTGGAGGAGCTACATATGGAGGCAAGGAAACTGGCCTACCCGTGAAGGAATTATTTTGTTGTTGCATGCCCTATAACAAATATGTATTTTTTCGTTATTAGAATGTAAAGGTGAAAAGTTTAAATAATTAGCTTTAATTAAAATGAAGTTCTAAGTAGGATAAGCGTCTCTTCCAAAAAGACAATAATATATTTCTTCAAATCATTTTAAGAGCTAAATTGAACTTATGCATTTAATTTGTATTTCATGGTAAAAGTATAATTACCTGTCTAGTATTTACGGGGACATTTCCATATGCTGCAACAGAAAACATTCTTCATTTTTCTTTGTATTGCTTTCTCTCAAACTTTCATATATTAGTGTAAACCAGGAGGAAAATAAGACATTTTTTAATATCCATAATAATTACGAATGCGAGTCAGGATAAATAAATAAAACGCAACTAAAAACGCAAAGATGAATACGAACAAAGGTGATGTTGGAAGTTGGAGGGTTAATATAGCATGCAAGAATAATGTGTTTGATTACAAATTTCACAAACAGTTAACAATGACTAACCGGGATCATGAGGAGCACTCCACTGAGCCGTTCTGGTTGGTGGAGGAGCGCTCGATGGCAAAGGAGGTGCTAATTCTATAAAATAATGATGAACCTTTATACTCGAACTCAATGGAGAAGGGATTGTCTACACGTACGCACACGTAAGTTCAAAGCATTTAGCTAAATACATTCATAATACCTTGATGCTGCGAAGTGAGGTCTACGCTACTTTGTCTATGCCAAGTTGCATTTGATGGGTACTGACCAGATCCATTGTGGTTTAGTGTTGCACTACGTTGTTGATAAAAGTTAGACCTCCCTTGCATATGCTCTGCATCTGTAACAATATGCACAAGTCATTAAACATTACGTTTTAATTTTGACTTTGTATTGATAATAATTGCAGTACGCTAAAATATGGGAATGCCAGATAAAATTGATGTTTAGGATGGATTGGATGGGGTTTCTGTGACTCGAAAATCTTAGGATTCCTAAGAACCTCAAGATTCTCAAAAGTTTTGAGTTCAGAAAATGTAGAATTATTATATTAACAAGTTTATTTACCATCACGTCTGTACTGTATAGCATCTGAACTTGGTGATCGTATTGGAATCGGTGGTGGTGCTCCTCTTGGCGGTACAGGTGGTTTTTCACCAGAACTTGGTTGATACTGTTCTCTCTGATTCGCTAACTGTTCTTGTTGTATCAGTTGCTGCTGCTGCTGCGCTAACAGTTGCTGTTGTCTATGCATTTGTAAAAATTCTGTTTGTGTTTGAGGTGGTTCTGTTCTTTGGGATCCTATAAACTCAGCATTATTTTGTGGATCGCGTCTTTGTTGATTTTGCCTATGCATCTGAAGAAATTCGATTTGAACACTGCTCGGAGAGTGTTGATTTGATAAATCACGTCTGATCACAGAGTTTTTTCTTTCCAGTTCAGGAGTTGAAGCATGACTACTACCAGTTGACATATTGTCTTCTGCGTGTTCTGCACACACATTTTGTAATCTCTGTAAACCTTCCTTCTGAGACTCATCATAGCTTAGAAGTTGCAAGCTAGGAGGTAATTTTGCATGAAACGATATTTTATTCACCCAGTCTTCCATCTCTTGTTGACTTGGAGCAAGAAACAGGAATTCTGATCCATCTGTACATTTTAGTCGGAATACATTTTTCTTCTTTGTATAGTCATCTGCCTTCTCACATATAGCATTAAAGATAGTAATGGGAGCAGTAGCTGCTTTGCTCAACGAGAAGTCTTCCATATCCTTAAAGAAGCACAATAACTGTCCACACAGTACAGTATAGTATTGTTTCCATGAACGCACAGCTGCCTTCTTACCAGCACTTTGTAATTCATGCTTTCTTTCAAGTAAACCTTGAATTTCTACTGGAGGCAATGCATCCATATTTTCCATTCGTTGAAGTTTCCTAAAACTTTGAGTTCTTCGTCTGGTTGTAAAACTGGGTGTCCTTTTCGGTTTCTTTGTATCTACTTTCATACTTTCTGCTCTTTTAATGTCAGGAGTTCTTAGTTTTTCGCCAAACACGTGAGAGATGCCATGCGATTTTTGACTTGGTGTTGTATCCAAATTGTCAGGTACAGTTGATCCCTTCAAAGGTGATAATTTATTCATAGATTCATGTTCGTCTGCCGTACCATTAATCTCTTCATGTACAGTGCGATGAGGACTGTCTAACAATCGCCTTCGTTCTTCTTCACGTTTTCTTTCTTCAGTTATTCGCTGCACCTCTTTCCGTTTCCTTTCTTCAAGTCGAGCACGTTCGACCCTTTCTTTTTCTGCTTGTCTGGCAGCCATCTCTGCCTCCTGTTGTTTTTGGAATGCTTTTTCCAACATAGTAATACGATGCAAGGCGTTGAACCGTTCCTCTTGAGCTTCAATAGTTTTTTCAAAATCTTCGTGTTTTCGTATCAATTCTTCTACTTGTGAGATACTGTCACCAAGCTTACCATCGTGTAACATCGGTTCTCTGCTCACTATCCAATTTTCCAATGTTTCTGCTTCTCGCTTGAACAGCTGTGTGTCTAAGTTTTGTTCGTATATGTATCTTCTTTGCTCCCAAGTATCTTTAAGGAATTGTTGCCTGTGCTGTAATACAGATATCTTTTCTTCGACCTCTTTCGCTAAAAAGTGACCTTGTTCTATTAATTCTCGGCCATTTTTGTAAAACTTCTCGAAGGCTTCATTACGCGTATCGATCTCTGCTTTGTATTCATTATGCCTGAATATTAATGCTTCAGCACCTGGTACATCACGTGCTAAGTCTGGAGCAGTAACTTTAGCTACCATCTCATTTATCCAGGACATTAGATCCCTGTACTCGCCCAAATAGGCCTGCAGCTGCTCTGCTTGAGCTAGTTTACTTCGCCTCTGAGCAGCTTTCTCTAGAAGTTCATTCCAAGCTGCTTCAGCCTCTTGATGTTTTACATCTATATGTATACGAGCGTCTGGAAATAGTTCAATTAATCTAGACGCTTCCTCCATTAATAGCTCAACTTGTTCTTTCACAGCACCTAAATCGGTTTCGAAACCTTGATGTTTTCTGACCAAAGCCTGAATTGTCTCCAAATCATGACCATAACCATCAGAACTGAGGGCGGTCTCCTTTTCTTGAATCCATGAAATAGTTTCATCCGCATTTCTATCAAACATGTGTACTTGTTTGGCACCTGCTAATGCATCTTGGCGTGCGTGTGCTAGTTCTTTCAAATCCTCCCACTGTTGCTTTGTTTCCTCGATTTTCATTAGGATCTTGTTCTTTTCTGGATTATTCTCTTCTATTAGCTTTTGTCCTTGGTCTAACACAGTTGATACTCGACTTTCGCTGGTCGTTAAACCAGCTAAGAAGTTATCAAATATCTGAATGAGAAGTTCAACGTGTTCTACATCACGACCATAGTCCTCTGAAGCAGCAACTGTTGTTTGGTCCCCAATCCATTCGATAACCTCATCTGCTTGTCTGATGAATTTGAAGAATTTTTCGCTCTCTCGTAACCGTTGGAATCTGTAGTCTTTCAGCTTCTGCAATTCCTTGAATTTTTGTTCGATTTCCGTTTGCTTTTGAGTAATATTTTTACTGTCGAAATGATGTCTTTCTATCAGTCCCTGAGAAAGTTTTCTCAAGTTTGTAATAGTTTTCTCGAAACCGAGTAGATCTCGTTCAGTTTCCTCCAATTTCTTCATCAAAGACTGAACAGAATCTTCATCTTTCCCATGATCTGTAGAAGTTAACTGGGGGTGTTTTTCTTTTATCCACTGTTCAGCCTCTGCAGCCTCAGCATGGAACATTTGCGAGTCAACTGCATCAAGCAAACGCAATTTTCTCACACTAGCTAGGTCCCTGAGATGAGAAAGTTTTTCCTGCAATTCTTGGGACAATTTTTCGATTTTCTCTGACGCAAAGTGTCCGCTTCTTACCATTACTGTGGCTCTACTGACTAAAGAAGCTACCACAGGCTCTCTTGATATTAATTCTGCTTCCAAAGCATGATGTTTCTTTTGTAATCGTTGTACAGTAGTTAAGGAATTACCTAAATCATTGCTAGCAGCTAAAGGTTCTTTTTCTGACAACCAATGTAGTTCATCTTCAACATCTCTCGCAAATTGGTGTAGTAATTTTGCATCTTCTAAATTGTCTCTTCGTATTTGCATTGGTTCTTGTAGACTATGATATCTATTTATTGTAACCATCGCTCTGTCTTGTATCTCATCGCACATAAAGTGATTTGACTTCTGAAAACTAGTTGCTGTTTCTTTGATCGACTCACAAGCTTCGTTATGGCCTAGAACATCATTCTCTAAGTTGGTATGTCTTTTTAATAAATTGGCTACACTAGACAAATCTTTCCCATGGTCTTCTGACTGTAATTGAGTCTCTACTTCATCCATCCATGTCTCGAATTCGTCTAAAGTACGTCCAAAGAGTAAAGCTTGATAGGCATCATTCAATCTATTTTTCTTCAATTCACTGGTCTCTTGAAGTAAACGCCATTCTGCTTCCAGTTCATCTAAACGTTCCTGTATGTTGTCAGAAGCATAGTGATTTTCTTCAATTAGTGTTTCTCCTGATAAAAAACAATAAAGTATAAATTTAGTTTCTCATATTCAATTTGTGGAAAATAAAAAAAAGTTAATAAAAGAATTACCTTCCCCAATTACTGCTGCTACTCTTCCCTTATTTGCCATCAATTCACTTTCAAAGGCAACGTGTTTTTGAATTTTGCTTTGTAAATTTGACGAGTCCCTATAGTTCTCATCACTGGCTACCTGTTGTTTCTGGTGTAGCCAACCTTCAACTTCATATATGTTTCGAAGGAATTGATGTAAATGATGACTTTCTAAGAGCTTTTTCCTTCTTGCTCTTGCACTGTTTTGCAACTTATCCCTTCGAGAACAAACAGATGCTAACCTCTGCTTTATGATATTTGCATCTACATGATTTTCTGATAGAATTTCATTTGCAAACTTCTCCAGTTCTTCAATACGTCCCAATTGCGATATCAACATTTTTTCAAATTCTTCATGTTTACGTAACAGCGCCTCAACGCCAGATAAAGATTCACCAAGATCATCATTGTTGAGGAATGCTTCTTTAGTTGCTAACCAACTATCAGCTTGATCAGCCTAAAATATGCAAACAGAAGAGTAAAAATGAACTATACTATTCCATGTGTTTATGTTAAAAATTAAGATTTAAAGACTTACCTGTTCTTTGAATAGTTGCAATTGATGCGCCTGTGTCAATTTCTGCCTTCGACTTTCCCAAGCATTAACCAAACCCTGACGAAGTTCTTCCAAATGTTCAAGATTACTCTTTACATCCTCATTAATAGAAAGAAGTTTTTGTCCGTGCTCCTTCAAGGCTTTGAACGTGTCTTGCCTACCATCAATTTCTGCTTTTCGTTCTTGATGAAGTTCTAGTAGAGCTTCAGCTTCAGATATTGTCGTTGGCGGTTCAGACTCATCCATACGTTTGATTGTATCCGCTACCCAAAGTTCCAATTCATGCAAATCAGCTTGAAATTTATGTAGTGTATAGGCTTGATTCAAGGCTTCGCGACGATGCTGAGTAAGACGATGCAGGTCATCCCAATTGGACTGTAATTCTGATAATATTCCATTGATTTGAGGTGCCTTGTCTGGATATTTTAATGATAATTTTTTCGCTTCTGCTTTGTGTTCTTTCAACTTTCCTTCAATAGCAGTCATATCTCGTTCCATTGCCTCCTGCTTTCTCTGTAAGTGTTCGACAGCTGGCAGGTCTTTACCTATGTCAGTCGTATTCATAGCAACAGATTTTTCAACGACTCTTTGACTTGTATCATCAATATCTCTATTGAACAAGTGAATCTCCAATGCGCCTGCCAATGTTTCCCTATAAGCGCTTAATGCCCCTTGCAGACCTTTCCATTTGTTATTAAAGTTGTCACGACGTTGTTGAATAGCTTTAGACTCATTATCTCTACCCTGTTTGATAAGCTTATCCGCCAAAGCATTAATTGTCTTTATTCTGGAGTCATCTACCCTCATGTCACTGTCCACATCGTCAAGCTTTCTTTGTAAACTCAAACAGTGCTCGTAATCCTTTCCAGTATCACCAGCTTGTACCATCATTTCTTTATCTCGTATCCATGCTTCAATTTTTTCTACTTGATTATTAAATTCGAGAATATCCTGTGCTTCTTCAAGGCCTCTACCACGGTTTCCAGATTCTAATAGTAATTTTCTCCAAGAGGCGTGCAAGTGTTCCAATTGCTGTCGAATTTCTGTACTTGCTGGATGCTTTTGGGCAAGTAGAGTTTCTCCTTTGGCTTTGATTTCCTCAATTCTACTCTGATTTGCCGCCAACTCTGCTTGAAATGCTTGATGTTTTTGTAATTTTTTAATCTTGTCTTCTAAACTGGACACTTCACCCTTTGATGCTTCAGCTTCGAGTTTCTTTTGCTTTTCGCCAATCCAAGATTCTGCTTCTGCAACATCTCTGACGAACTGCGTATGCAATAAGCCTGCCTCCAATCGTTTTCGTCGTACATCACACAAATTTCGAATCCTCGCTCTTCTTTGAACAACTTCACTCAATCTCCTCGCAATTGTAGGTGAATCGAAGTGATTTTGTGAAAGGAGTTTGTCACCGTGTTCTTGCAACGCTGTTAGTTTTTCCTCTTGGGTTACAAGCAATTTTTCAAACTCGTTATGTTTTTTCACTTGTGCATCTACTTCTTCGACAGAATCTCCAAAATTATCACCACTCAAGGCAGCTTCTTGAGTTGTTGAAAGATTGTCTAGTTGCTTAGCATCTCGTAGGAAGAAATGTAAGTCAATCAACTGATCAAGATGAATTTTCTTCTGTTGCCAGGCAGTGTGTAACTTTTGTCGTTCGTCGAGTAACTGATTACACTTCTCCTCTACTTCCTATAGAAAATAGTGAAACTATTAGCAAGAATTTATCTATGTGATAATAAACTCTAAATTAAAGTATTTATTATACTTACTACGGCAGCGTAATGACCAGTTTGAACCATAGCTTCACCAAGGTCAAGGACTGAACTAAAACTACTTTCTCTAGCTTCAATTTCTCCTTTCAAAGCTTCGTGTTCAGCTTTTAGAATTTGTGCGCTTGCTGCATCTCTTACTTTATCTTCCGTTGACATTGTAGCACGGAGTCCAGCTGCCCAATTCATTAAATCTCTGACCTAAAGATACAATTATTAACAAAGTTACATTGTTAGAGCTATTTATTTTTCTAATTATTCGAAAAATTCTTTAATACCTGAGTTAAAAATCGTTGCAAATCGCAACTAGCTTGCAACTGATCTCTTCGATGAGCAGATCTCTCTTTTAACTCTTCCCAATGAGCAACAACAATTTGTTGCTGCTGATCAATATGTACAGCATTGTTTCCTGGATAATGAGCTTGCAATCTTGACGCATCCTCAACTAGGACTTGGAGCTGTGCTTCTAAAGCGACTAGATCATTTTCGAAACCTTCGTGACGCCTGATTAATGCTAGCACGGAATTTAGATCACGTCCCAAGTCTTCTGGAAGAGCTGCTTCTTTCTCTTGGATACGCGACAGAGCTTCAGCAACGTCACGATGAAATCTATGGATTTCTCCTGCTGCTTGCAATCTTTGCTCACGATTTCGAATAAGGCCAAGAAGATGTTGCCATGACTCCCTAATAAATAATGAATAATGTAATATGACTGTATTTTTATAAATTAATCTTTTCTCTTCAACAATTTAATAAATTATAAACATGAATATATAACACAACAATATAGTAGAAAGCAGAAATATACAGAAAAGTTAAGTGCACTTAAAATTCTCTAATGTGTACTCACTGCATCGCAGCATGCTGTTTCTGCACTTGTTTCACAGGATCATCATCGTCATGTCTGCGTTAAATATATGTACAAAAAGATAGTTAGTCACCCGACACCAGAATACATTATCATTATATGAATATCTTTCACCAATCTGTTTTTTCAAATACTTAATTTCATTGTTTAATTTTCATATACCTCTATTACCCATTTACCAATATCCATTGCATAAAATTATATTAAAAACTAAAATAGCAACTTACTACCAAATAGAAAGTGCAGATACCTAGGTTCCGAATTAAGTTCAGACAATTGAACATGCATTTAGAAATGTCTAAGTTTTAAAGTCCTAAGCCAAAATTTTGGGCCTATAATATGTACACGTTTAAGGTAGCTAGTAAACCATATTGAAATCTTACCCTAATTGTTCTTGTCGTTTCTCGATATCTTGAATATATGGACTTTCATTGGCTATTAGTTTTCTAGCTAATTCCTCGCACTGATTAAATCGTTCTGATCCAGCTTCTATTCTATGCTTAAAATCGTTAAACTTGGCTTGCAAGATTAACAGATGTTCATAATCCTGGCCATAGTCTTCAGAGGCAGCTGCTTGCTCCTGTTCCTTGATCCATTGTTCTAATTCTCTACTCTCTAAGAAGTATTCGTGGCGGTACATACTCTCCATCAAACGCTGTTGTCGTACTGTCGCCAATCTTTGCAATGCTCGCATTTGCTGCGCGATTGCTTGCTGCTTATTTGCTATTGCTTTACTATCAGGATGTTTTGCATTGATCATGGTACTGGCTGTGTTCCCCATTTCTGTTACTATACCATTGTAAGTATCCAATTCTAATTCGATTGCCTGAAATAATGAACAGTCTTACTTGCAATGCGAAATAAATTTTTTATTAATTAATACAACACTATAGTTTGCGACTAAGCTATTTTATACCTTATGCTTTGTCAACAGTTTTGTAGCTGCATCTCGATCTCTACCATAATCAGTGGAGCTAAGAACATCATTCTTTTCGTTTAACCAACTTTCCACTTCTCCTGCTTCAAAGAAGAACTCCTGTGCTTTTAATGATAGATCTAACGCTTTGCTTCGTTTGCCAGCTTTTTCTTGCAAATCTTTCCATGCATCATCTAGTGTATCGCATAGTTCTTGAATCTATACAGAAACAAATCTGTATGATTTCATTATCTTAAAGGTAGAAGAAATATTCAAAGTGCTTACAAAAATCTACAGTTAATAAAGTAAAAGTATATTAATATTTCTGAAATGTGTCCTGTAAGACAAGCACATGCATGCATTTTAAAACTTAAATTTTGTTTTACACTCATCGTCAGAATTAAAATATTCTTCGTCATTTGGAAGAATTTGCAACTTAACAATGCTTAAAGTACTTTAATATGCATTATTTTAATTAATTAAACATAAATTTGTATGAAACATCATGATATATAAACATCTCTTTTTTTAAAACGAAACAAAACTAATCATGCATCTGTGCTAACCGTACCTCTGTAGACCCAATAGTCTTGTAACAGTCTCAACTGTGCAAAGATATCAAGAAAAAAATATATATATATGTCACTGTTTTTCGGGAATTATATATTTCTAGTACGCGTACGAGATATATTATTACCTTCTTTTTTTCTGGATGGACCTGATCAATCAAAGTCTGTCCAGAAGCCAAAGTTTTATCTATCATAGGCTGGTGTCCAGCAATTTCTGCTTCAAGTTTCTTGTGCTTTTTATGTAATGTTTGGGCTTGGTGGAGATTTTGTCCAAGTGTTGTTGAAGATGCTTGAGGAAGATGATCTTTTATCCATTGTAATTCAGCATCCAGTTCAAAACCAAATTTGTGGAAACGCAAACTTTCTTCCAATGCCTCTCGCCTTCTTCTGGCTGGTTCTTTTAAGCTACGGAATCTATTAAACAATCAAATAATATGAACATTAGGAACTAGTACATACAATCGTGTTATATTTTGGTATTAACATTAATAAAGTATCACATACTTTCTTTGTGTTGCTTGGCTAGCTTTCAGTATGTTAGCAGCATCAAAATGTCCTTCATGAGCCATCTCTTCACCCATTGCTACAAGATCATCTACTTTTTGTTCCCACTGACACATATCACTTTCAAGCGTTTGATGCTTCTTCAATAACTCCTTGCAACTCCTGAGATCTACACCAACCTGCTTGCTTTGCAAACAGTTTTCTATTTCTTCCAATTTCAATCTAGCATCCTCCATCGTACGATTGTAGCCATGTTGACAAGCAGCCTGTCGCAATCTACGACCTTTTTCTAATGACAAAGCTACTAACCTATCCCACTGATCGTTTAACTCTTTTAGCGTTTCACCTACATCATCTGATCTATAATTTTCTTCAGATATTAAAGCTTTACCAGCTTTATTTACTGCTCTTAGTTGTCCTTCGTTCGCTCTTAACTCTCTTTCGAATGCTTCGTGTTTCTGAAGTTTCCGTTCAAGATTGTTTAGGTCGCGATAACTCTCATCAGAAGCAGTTTTCATTTTATCACCTAACCAATCCCTTAAGTCATCTACCTCAGCTGAGAATTGTTGATAATGTTCTGACGCTTTCAAAGCTGCTCGGCGCCGCTGTGCTGCGTCTTTAACTGCTCTTCGTCGCGCCAGCACTTGATTCCTTCTATCATTGATATAATCTTTTTCATAATGATTCTGGGCAATTAGTTTGTCTGCGGTATCACTAAACGCTTTTAGTCGATCATCCTGTGCGTGTAAAGTATTTTCAAATTTCTCATGTTGTTTCAATAAAGCTTCAACGTCGTCTAAAGATTCCCCTAAATCGGTAAACTCTAAGAATGCTTCGTGAGAGCTAGTGGTAGCTTCAATTTGATCAGCTTCGCGATTGAATTGTTGCAATTCTAGACATTGTTGAAGCCAAGCTTGTTTCGCCATCCAGTCTGACGTTACCGCCTGATATAAGCCACGTAGTTTGTCTAAACGTTCACTAACATCTAACAAAGCTGGATTTCTATGTAATAGTTGATTTCCAAGTTCCTCGACTTCTCGAAATCTGGGAAGACAAAAAAAAGTAGAAGTAGAAATATGGAAGTAGAAGTTTAGTCTTAGCTATATAAATAAAAATGATAAAAAGGCTTTAATACTTACTCGTCTTCCCTAGTCTTTATTTCTTCACCTAATTCCATATGCTGTTTTCTAAGCTGTTCAGCGGTAGCAATATCTCTAACTGGTTCCTCAACCTTCATCGTGTCTTGTATATCCGCGGCCCAATTGATTAAATTCTTTGAGCTGTTCATGAAAATCTGTTGACCCACCGCGTCCTCTAATCTAGACCTACGCTCCTTCGCCTTTGTTTGAACTTGATTCCATAATTCTTTAATCTCATTTTGTCTGGCATTCACATTATTGAGTTCATGAGGATAAGAATTCTTCACACTATTCGCTAATAAATTCACTTTCCTCACTTTCTCTTCTACCGGTGCCAATTCCCTTTCCAAATGCTGGTGACGTCTCTGCAAAGCTTGTACTGTTTTCAAATCAGGCCCCAATTCCGCAATGTCCAATTGAGTGATTTTCTCCAACATCCAGTCATGAGCCTCATCGCAAGTCCTGTTAAATAGCTCTACACTGGATGCTCCTTCAAGACTTTTCTCTTTTTGTGCCTTCAACCAATTCAAATGGTCCCACAGTTGATGAATATGCCTCTGCCTAGCTTTCACTTTATCCAGTTGACTGTGGCCCTGTCTAACGAATTCGTCTACAGCAGCATCTATAGCCTCAACGCGTTTCCCAGATGCCGAAAGATCAGTGAGGAATTTCTCATACTTCCTCTTTGCTGTTTCAACGTTGTCTCGAGAATCATCTGCTCGGAGCATTTTCTCCTTATCCTTGATCCATTTCTCAAAATCATCACATTCACGGTAGAAACCGTAAAGTCGTATAGCATCCTCTAACAATGCATGTCGTTTTACTGCCAACTCTTGAAGTTCATTGTACGTGTCATTGATCTTCTTTTGTCGCTTCTCAACACTATCACCATCACTGGTCGCCTTTCGTTTAATCGGTTTTACCGTAGACTTGATAGACTTCACTCTTCTCACCGGGATCAGTTGCTTCACCATCTTTGTCTTTTTCACCCTTTGCGTTATTCTAACCTTTTCTGGTCTTCTTACCTGAACTTGAATCACTTTTGGTTCAATTTCACGAACATAGTTAGCTGGGACGAAGCCATCAGTTCCATCTGCCTTCCTGACGCTCCACCAATCTGGGTTCGTCTTATTTAGAAGAAACATTACTTCTCCTTTTACCATATGCATACCCTGCCCACTGAATGGATACAGACTTTTCACCTGAGGCACCAGTCTATCCTCGAGAACAGTTCTAGGTTCAAGACGTTCTACAACTTCATCCACCCATTCATCCTGAGGAACCAACCTAATTTCTTTACTCCATTCCTCTTGTTCCAATTCCGCAACAGGTTCCGGGTCAGCTGACAACTCGAGGGTCGATATTCCTGATTTGATAAGCTTCTCAGCCTGCATGTTCAACGATTGTACATCACCCTTATAAGCATTTAATTCTCCTTCAAGATCTTTGTGTCTCTGTAGAAGAGCTTGAGCGCTAGGTTCATCGACACCATAGTCTTCAGAAGCCACAAGGGCCATTTTTTCGTTCATCCAAGAATCCGCTTCGTTTGCATCTGCGTAAAACTGAAAAGCTTCAGCCGCATCGTCTAACTGCTTCTTCCTCAAGGCTGCCAGCTCTTCTAAAACCTTCCAGTGTTCTTGTAAAGAATCGATACGATTCTGAATTTCTAAGGAGGATGGATGATTATCTGCGATCAGCTTCCTTCCAGCCTCACAGAGTTGATCAGATTTTGGTCTTCTTACCTTCATTTCATCTTGTAAAGCTTTATGTTTTTGTTGAAGGGAAATTACGGCACGCAAGTCTTTTGCTGATATTCCAGCCTTGCAGATCCTCTGCTTTTCTATGAGCCACGACTCCTCGTCCTCATGATCCTGAAGGAAATGAAAGAAATTCCTGGCATCTTCTAGGCGAGCTTTACGCTCTTTGCTGTATTCCACCAACTCATCATATGCGCGATTCAACATCTCCAGCTTTTGCTGCAAGAGAGGCACTTCTTTACTTTGAGGCTGCGCCAGATGCTGAGCTGCTTGCCTGCCAAGTCTCCTCTGGGTTTCTCCCAAAGCTGTGACTTGCAGTTCTTGCAAGCTATGCTTCTGTAGCAGGTCCTCAACTCCCAGTAAATGTGGCCCAACATCGGTACTCTGGAAGTTGAGTTGAAGTTCTTGAATGGAGGCTAAAGTCGTGTCGATCTCTCTCATTAGGCTCATAAGGGAACTCAAAGCAACCAAGTTGGATTTATGATGGTCTAGAAGAGCCAAAAGCTCCTTCCATCGTTGCAGTACTTCCTGTTCTCTGGTACGAACTCTCTCTAAACCATGATAATTTTCTCTTACGAGTTCTTCCGACATGTTCGTCAAATCGTGGAAACGTTCCTCGCGTGCTAAGATATCTGCACTAATGGCTTCATGTTTCTTCACCGTGGCGTCTACTTGAGCTAAATTGCTGCCGTATCTTGGATCCGTTAAAACTTGGATCATCTCCTTAAGGTATCCTTCCCTTAAGACACTTTTTCTTTCGAATTTGTAATTCAATTGCTCGAGTCTCTCCTGACGCAAGAGTTCAGTTCTAAGTGCTACTTCTCGACGATGTTCAGCTCGTTCTAATTCTACCCAGTTTCTTTCAATATCGTGTATCAACTGTCCTTCTTGAGGTGTAAATGCAGGCTGGTTCAAGGATTTCAATTGCGTGTTTATATGGAAATACAAAGCTTCTATCTCTGATCGTTCTTTATATTTTGGAGGCTTTTCCACTGTTCTGTATTGCTTGAAAGTCAATAACTCTCTTTGAATGCCCTCTAAAGAATTAGGGAAGTTTCGATTCTCCAAAACTTCTATCTTCATCTTGATCCATTCTAATAAGTCAGTAGTCAGTTTTTCATAGTGAATTTTCATCTTGTCAGCGTCCATCATTTGTCCAACGATATTCGCGATTCTTTTGCCACTTTTGATTTCGTTCTTCATCCTGGCGAATGTATGATAGTAGGAAGCAACGTAGGTAATGATCGACTTTTCGTCAGGACGTGCTGTGTCAACATCTTCCGCGTCCAATAATCTGGGAATTCCGAGTTCAGAGTTGGCCACATCGAAAGCATAATTGAGATTGTCGATGTGCTTGTTTTGTTGCAGTTCTGACCAATTAACCAAATCTGGTCTGTGAGCGTGGATAAGGGCATTAAAACCAAGTCCACTTCTCCAGGATCCCGTGAAGTCTTGAATGTTAACTCCAGGGTAACCGTTGGTCTTCCTCTGGCACCACAGCAGCAGGGCATCTTTGGCGGATTTCTTTTCACTACTGTCATTTTCTTCGTCTACATCTATTTCAATCTCTTGAATCTGGAACCTTAGGATGATCGTCCAGATCAAGCCTAATATCAGTCTCGGATTCCCATCAACGATGTCTTCTGCTCCAATACTTTCTAAGCGAACCTAAAACGAAAGAAAGAAAAATAGTTTTTAAAATGGACCAATATTACAACTTCGCAGTGAAATAGTGTTGTCAGATGACTAGTTCTCTGCTAATATTCTATTGGCTCTAGGTCTCTCCTTCGTGAGGGATTTATAAAAGCTTCGTTAAATATAACTTACACATTATTACGCTTTTCACTCTGAATTAAAAATACAAATTCTCATTAAATTCCACTGTAAATTACAAATACTAATTTAAATACCTATAGTAATCTAAAGACTCTATTGTCTCTTAACTAAATGGCTAATCTATTTAAGATGCGATATAACATTTTCAAGTGTAGTATTTTCCATTTACCATTTCTCATACTTCGATATCATTCGTGTAGAGTACTCAGTCCTATACTTCAGTTGTAAGTATTTACGAGGAATCATTCAAAAATTTTAACTACCGCCTTTTATGAAATTTTGCAGGTTGTAGAGAGACCCAAGATATTTGATATATATTTTTTCTATTGGCTGACATTCATGTGAAAGGAGTGAAAGCACTCCTAAAGCTGAAGGTGGGAAACATATTTGATTTAATATCTTAAAAATTGTGTTAAAATTGCATGAAAACTGTGGTAACAAGAAGTGAATTAATGTTTGAACCTTTTACTTTTCGATCCTTTGGGTTGATCTAAAATCCTCCCTTAAAAAGGGGGCTATCAAACTATAAAAATTTCTTCATATATCATACGAACTCCAGTCCAGAGGCAACAGTGTTCACAATTTTTTTTTTTTATTTATGTTCACAATTTTATTTTACATTATCGGAAAGTATGGTTATTTTTCTTTAACATAAGCGAAACCCTATTAAAAAGGCATTTTTGAATAATATAATTTTTACGGACGTAATCCCTTGATTTTTGATAAAGTTACTGCCATTCTTTCAAGGAAGAATTTTACCCCTTAGTCAGCGACTAAAATAAAATCAGCCAACGAGATCTAAACAAAATTACAGAATTAAAATTTTAATTCATTTCTTGATTTAATAGTTTTCGAGGAATTGTAACAAAGTTATGAGACTTTTAAGCTTGACAATTATTTTCCAGTAGCACTCAGGTAGTTCTAATTCAATGGTTAGGAACTTTAGAAACGTTATAAAGTATAACAAAATCAGTATGTTGGAGAACTGTACAATTTCAGAAACTATATTTTAAGATATGAATCGCAACGTATAGTTCTCTACATTTTATACGATTGGACTCCAAAGCTCAAGTGTATAAAATTCACTTTTTTCTGTGCGATTTAATGCACTTTGGCTCCAAAATCCAAATATAACTTTCAGTTTATTTGAAAATGACTAACAAGGATTATTTCGAAAATTAAAAAAGTTTGCAACTTTGCTCAAATGTAGCTCAAATGACTCTATTAACAAACATATTTGCTGCTTTGGCAAAAAATACGGTCTTAGGGGTGAAAACACGCTTGAAGAATTTAATTCAAAGTTTTATAGTGTTTTATGTTTTACAATATGACAACAAAAAATTTTCGAAAATAATTTTCAGAAAATATTTTCGTAAATAGTGTCACCTGGAGTATATTTGTATAAAATTTCACAGTGTTTTTAATTTTCAAGTTGCCGAACATTCCTTGTAAGTTTACACTTATACTGTATAGGGCTGATAAAGTTGGCAGACGGAAGAAATATGGATTTAATTGATTGTAGCGAAATAAGGTTGCTTATTCAAACACAATCATAGAGTCAGTTCAGATGAACTTTCATTATTTGGTAGAATCGGTCAAATTTATTAATCGGTACCTGTAGCGGCGATAAAGGTGGATTTAAATGTCGCCCCAACTTATTAACCATGTACAATGCTCTTTTTCAACTTCTGGATACAGTCGATCTACATTTTTCACACGAATTTCCAACAATGTGGCAAGTGAAAACTCTGCATCATGAGGAATGAGAGTAAACTGTAATTTTCAATGAACTATGCGTTGATTCATCTTACATTTCATTAAACTTTCTCATCCGCGCGGTGTAGGATCTCCCGGCAGTTGGATCAGGTGAATGTAACCGCATAATGCACTTGCAGAGTACATTATGAGAGGGGATCGGTGGTCTTCTGGTACAATGATATTCGCATTCCAACGTGTGCACGTGTGTGCACGCGGGTACAAGGGAATAAGTAAAAGCGTGGAATGCGCGGCTGAGTTATTGGGTATCGTTGCGTAAACAGTGGGTCTTAATAGGCATCTGTGTAGAGAGGTGGATGAATATCTTTGCTGTGATAAAATGGACGGGTACTGCCGTGTTGCGTCATTTGAAAAGTAAGAAGCGCGAGACGGCCTTGAGGGTAACACGTTATGATAATGTGGTTATTGGAAATGGGAAACCAGATGCGTTGTGTCAGGTCATGTAGTTATGTTTGTCACAATGGAAGGAAACAGAACATAATATTGGGATAGTGATAGTTTGATGAATTTTGTTAGAGCCTGCCTCATACTTCATTATTTCAAATGCAAATAAATGAATATGTAGGTATACTATTATTCGTTTTTTTATTAAGTACATCAGAATTTAAGCATAAAATTAAATAAAATTCGCGTTAGTATTCAGGTACGAAGATTAAGGCTACTGGAACATTTGCCTTACACGTGTTGGATGGCAAACTTATTAGTATTGATTCATAAAGGATCAACATGATAAGCGGCGTTTCGAAAATAAGTCCAAATAAGGATCCAAAATAAGTTGTTTGCGTTAAATATTCTTACTGTGTTGAATTCTTCTTTCTTTTTTACTGTTGTACCCATTAAAAATACATTACATAGTTACCAGTAAAATTGTAGTTCAATATTCACAAGTTTCTAACATATCGACTAAGTAAATCGTACTAGGTCATCAATCTAAAAGTGTTTGTTCAAAAAGGATAAATCTATTAATACAATGGTCCTTTTAATGTAATAGAATAATATCAATATTAGAACTAATGTCAGATTACTCAAAAATACTAATCACCCACCAGCATACAGGATGTCCTGAAACTGATGGTGCAAGCGGAAAGCCAGTGATTCTATATGAAAAAATAAGTCGAAAATATAAAATAAATTTCTTTGTTACTGTGTTTCGTTTTCAAAAAAATTGAGTTTGAATTATGATCGAGTACAAGTGTACAGAAGTACAGTTTTGAGTGCTTGACTGGTAAAGGGGGTAAGCGGAACACTGTCAGTCTGACCATTGGCTGTTTTTACAGTAAGCTCAAAGCATTCCCCTTTCATCGTTTACCCCTTAAATGCCTGAACCTGTACTTCGGTACACTTGTACTCGGTTAAAATTCAGTCCATTTTCTCGAAAATAAAATATGATATCAAAAAACCATTATTCTATATTTTCGTTTTATTTTTTATGTAGAATCAGCCCATCCCCACTTGTACCACCAGTTCTGGTATATCCTATATAATAGTAGTAGATATTACAATTATGAAAGAAAAGAAAGTAGAGAAAAGGACTGATTTGAGAGACATATATATTAATTTTTTTTGTGACAAATTTAGAATTATTTTGTATCTATACAGGGTAATTCGACGATAACTGTTAGACATTTTAAGGGTTGATTCTACAAAATTGCGTTTTAGGCTTTGTTTCCTAGTTAATTGCTGAGAAAATGCTTAAAAGAGGCGTGAAATGTATCTGATTGGGATTTATTCTACTGCCTTCGCTGTGTTTGACTTGACTAATGCACGTCAGCAGTACAATAAGTCTCATACCAAACACATTTCACGCGAATTTTAGACGGTTTTGAGACAATTAATAATAAGAACACATTCTAGTAGTCAGAAGTGAAACCTGATACCAAGATGAAATCTATACCATCAAAATCTTAATATATTTAATATGAATATTTTATTGAAAATGATTTTAATTTATAGAACAAGGATTAAAGATGTTCGAGTATTTGTTCTTTCTTCCTAGAAAAAAATAAAAATTGATAATTTGTTAT
Organism: Calliopsis andreniformis; assembly: GCF_051401765.1. Classification (NCBI taxonomy): domain Eukaryota; kingdom Metazoa; phylum Arthropoda; class Insecta; order Hymenoptera; family Andrenidae; genus Calliopsis; species Calliopsis andreniformis. Next base: position 4,465,791 of record NC_135064.1, read on the forward strand.
CAATGCTTCAATTGTAACGTTTAAGCATTTATTTTTTATTAATTTTTACAGTAGTAGAAAATTTAAAGAAATGTTTGTGGGTCAACGAACATGTTCCTGGTCTTAACTACTTTACTATACTCAATCGTATTGCGTGCCTGAAGCGCGGCGTTCTCGCGACTTCTGGAATGCTGTCCGATCACTTGTGCCGATCAAGGCCGCCACGAAATGAAAATTATTGTTCCCTTGAGGACATCCGACATCTTGTGGAATGTAAAAGAAACATCATCAACGGTCGGTAAACGTGAACGCATTCAACAAAGGGAATTGACCTACAAACGGCGAAAGATCATATATGAAATAAAATTAATCAGAATTATTCAGTGACAGAAATATGATCCCAAAAGTATTGAATGTATAGGTTGTTACAAATTCAATTACGTCTGTAATTGAATATAACATTAATGTTGATAAATTAGAAATTTGTTTTTGGGTCGGTCGGTAATTTACCTACACCATGTAATTTTGTTTCCATGTTTAAATAACGGAAAATTCAAATTTTTATTAAGAGATGTCATAAAATTCTAATAAATAGAATATAATAATAGAATTCTATAAAATTCTAGTTAACGCGAAATAAAATATTTTATGAACAGAGACGTAAATATTCCAAAGTAGAAGATCAAATTGATGAAAGTCGAATTCCTTCACTGTTTGTGGATGCAAATTTCTTATGATAAATTTACACTTTATATACATCCTCGTTAAAGGAACATAAGCCTGGTTTAAAACTGAGTTTTTTCAAAGAATCAATGTGCACCATTTAATAGGTTCAATAACACCATGGATAATCGTTTCGCTTAAGGAGTCGTGGAAAACGATGTACATAAACCACGCATCGAAATCAATGTTCCCATCCGTAACCTGATGATTAGTTCACGATGAGTAAACAAACGTTCTTATCACGCATATTACGCGATGGCAAATATGTTCTTCCTGTTACGCATAATTTGTAGCCGTTGTACACGTTGTACGTGTAACAGCGGCAATCTACGGGAGCACATCGGAGGTGATCACTCGATAATAACAGATCTTCGATCTGCATAATGGGCTATGAACCAGGGCGTTAGCTGGACGATCGTCCCATTCATCATTTTTACTCCCTAATGTATCATTAAAACACGAAGAGCAACTGTCGTTAACATTTATCCTCGAGAGGATTAATGGAAGAATAACAGAGTGACGTGCTACGATTCTATCATGTAAACTGTCAATAACCTATCTTGATAAACACAAACAGGTACGACTCTATAAAATGAATTACTAACTTGTTCCTGATCGGCGATACTTTATATTTAAACGATCTGTAGTTATTCATTTCTCAAAAATCGCACTCATATACATAGTTAGTAAACTAACAACCCTTCCTAAAGTACAGTCAAGATTAAGGCTACTAAACTGAACTTATTCATACGTGATAACTCATTTAAAGACTGTTCTCATTTTGTTTTCTAGATTGTCTTCAGTGCTTATTCTATTTTAATGATTTCTAATTATTCATTCTTCAAAGAATCATGCTCATAATTTAGTAAAGTACCAGACCTAAATACCTAAAACTACATTTAAGACTAAATGTCTTAAACTGAATTTCCTTCAATAGAGCGATTCCACTTCAAGACTTTCCTACGCCTGTGTTCTAATTCTTCCTCAAACTTCTACTTAAGTGATCTTCAGTTGATTATTCTTCCAAAAGTCCAATTTATATGCATACTAACAGTAAGTAGGCTAACAGACGTACTTGAAACTAAATTTAAGACCAAGGGTCCTTAACTGAAGTCACTCCAATACGAGAACCTGTTTAGATATTTCTTCAAGTTTGCATTCTAGGTGCTTCAATCTTCTATTTAAATAATTTTTAGTTAATTATATCTCAAAAAATCTCTGTGTACTCATGTGCACACTAAACAGATTAACAAACTTAGCCACGTAGCATTACACTTAAGACTAAGGACTCTAAAGTGAACCTACTACTATACGAAAATCCACTTGAAGTCTTTTTCAGGTCTGTTAGAATAGTTTTCTAAACGCAAAAGCAACTCTTGGAAGCAATAATACTTCTATTATGAATCAGTATACTACAAACTATTAGAGTCATAAGCTTCATAAGTCCGCCAAAAAAGTCAACCAAAGGAAGTACTTAAGTTATTTAGGTAGAGTAGTCAGTCCATTATTTTTATGACCACAAGTCTCTACTGGACTAATTTTGAGCCAGTGTACACACGAAAACAATCCGTTAGCCTGTAAAGAGATCAACCTTCGAATTTTCATCCAGCCGAACTGCATACGTTCACGTTATAAGCCGGGTATCAGCGGCATATGAATAATGAATGAGCCACGGACTGCATAGTAAGACGAGAATACGGTACTGTTACATCGACTGAAAGGTGGGGTACAGTTAAAACTCGTGCAACCAGACGGCCAGCCAATAAGTGGCATAAAGGCAACGGCGTTAAATAACCGGTACTCGTTCCCCGCCAATTGCTTTTTGTTGTAGACCACGGCACATCAGCTCGAGTGGCTCTGAGTGAACATCGCGGAGTGTCCTTTTTTCTTCGTGATCAAATTAACGAGAACGACGTTTGATGGACGTTCTTGGTGACGAGGGATTCAATTATATTAAGGGTTCTCTAAGGAGATATTTGTAGTATCCTTGAATAAGTAGCCTGAGCATTCAGGGGTGGTCTCAAGTGAATGTTCTCAGGGCATGATGACATTGGATGACTGTAGTTATAAGACTGAACAGCATAAGTTATTTATTTTTTGGGAATTTAATTTTTTCTATAATCTACTTGCGTGTTATTGTTTTATCAGTCGATTACGTTGACTTTACAAAATTTTACTGAGATACTGTTTTTAAATTTATAGACATGTATATTATTTTATCTCATAGTAAGAGCTTAGTCACACAACCGTTAATATAACGAACATTCGGCGTCCATCGTATATCTTTGTCTACCTAGTTGAAAGTAACAAAGACACAACTACAATCATCCGTCAAATTCGATATCCGTCAACGTTCGTGTGACCTAGCTCTAATAGAACTTACGTTTCGTCAGATCAATTTATCCTAATGTTTAGTCATATCTAATAGAAAGGTGTTTACAAAAACGTCACCAAAATATACACAGAAAAAATGGTCATATAAATCTTGCAAAAATTTCTTAAAGAGATTTAAGCAAGGTAGACTTTTGTAAGATCTGTTGATTACAGTAAGGTAGCTTTGTTAAATCTACAAAGTCGACTCTTACTGATTCTATTAAACTTAGACCTGTTTGAATACTATTGTAAATTCTACAAGAAACTTCAATAACTTTAGCTTAACATTTTGTCTAAGTATTGTATAAAATTTAATTATACAGAAATTATGTTATATAGAATATTATACGTTTATAGACATTTCTCAATAATGTTTCTAACAATGATGTAGTCTTAGCAGGGTACTCTTAGCATACATGGGAGTAACCTTAGAAGAACATTCTTAGGGCATGAGAGAATAATGTTAAAGCAGCATTTTCAAGGCAATGAAGGAGTAGTTCCAACGGGACTGTTAGTGCCCGTACTACTTGTCATAATCTACACCCGCAAAATAAAATCTCGCATAATAAACTAAAAGCCAAACAAGTCAACCAAGTCAACCAATTAATACATCCAAGAATCTTCCAACAACTTCACGCGTCATTTTCTCGTTAAACAGGTTGTTCCATGTATCCTGACGTAAGTGAGCCGATGTCCTTAAAGATATCGTTCCGTAATATCTAGGCGGATCATCCATTCAGTCATTTCTCTTAATTGCGTGCACCGTTATCGTTGCATTGATGGCCGATCTAGTCACGGGAGGACTTGAACGCAGACCATCTGGGGCGCAACGCATCTTGTTTAACTACATGCATAAATATATATTTCCAAGGAACTGAACACTTAGTGCTTATAGGATACACCATGGACTACTGACTCGGGCTAATGGAAACGTTCACGGAAATTAATTCCATCGGGGTTGCAATGACGCCAGGGTCTGTGGTCCGCGAAGCCAATGGAATGGGAATAGCATTCTTAATGCATTTAGCGTGGAATGCGACTCCTACGTCCAACATTCACTGGATCGACCGACACTGCGAGCCACAGTCACCCGCCAGCGTTTATTTCTTCCAGCATTAACGGCTGCAAATACAATGTAGTTCTTCACATACGAAAACGAATGACTCAACTGAATACAATATTGCTTCATTATGAGCTCGCTGCTATATTCACTATATTTTGAAATTACTTAGACCACATGTCTCTACCTATAAATTCGTCAGTGAGTGAGCTGTGAATTTATAACAAGGAAACAATTTATATGATCGTTTACCTAATAGTTTGCAGCTGCATGGTTGTTCTTAGGAGCTGAACTGCTTAGAGGTAACTAGACAATACTATTGTGGTCCTAAACATTACTACTGAATGAGCATTCATAGCATTTCTATTGATTTTCTTATTGTCAACATATGGCTTTGTGTTGTTTTCAGACGTATTAGAATGGTTGGAAACTCGCAATATTGAATACAGAATTTTACTTTTACAGGTAATGTTAATTGAAATCGTTACAAAAATTACGGGACAACGAATAAATACAAGTGTTGTTAAGAATCTTTGCCTATATTTTTGCGGGCGCACATATGTATATGATAGGTTTTTGGTGGGGTGATGAAAACTTTAGCCCTTAGCTTAATTACAAGCTGAAAATACGAATTTGGACCCTAATTTGGAAAGTTTTCGCAAACAGCGACGTAATTCGTTTTAGATGGACAACACTTATCATATCATCTTTATAAATTAGAACTAATGGGCTAGTTACCCAACATAATAAATAGAAACTTGCACTAGTTCTATATAATAATGAATGTTTTACTTTAAACATGAATAACAATATAATGAGTCACTGTTTACTTTTTAGCAGAAATAAAGGCGAGATTCATGAATAAAATTCATACGCATACACTTCACTGTATATCTATGTAATATAGATTGAAGAAAGACAGCCAAGTGGTTCAAGGCAGTAAAAATATTTGTAAAGTATATTGCAAAGAACCTGTGAATGAAAGAACATGTCAGTCAAGGATATTTTACTTGAAGATTAACAGCAATCCAGACAGCCTTCGATTTCGAAGTTATATCGAGAGCGAGTCATTGGCTGTGATTCAGTCAAATGGGCATCACAAAGAAGAAATTGCAATAACAGTATACATTCATCGAACAGTCATTTTAAGAAAAAAGACTTCATGTAAAATTCAAAATCAGATGGCTTAATGTAATGCACAGAAAAGCTGTGTTATTCCATCATGACGACGCTAGGCCACATACGGCAATGATTACTCAGCAAGCAATTAGGGAGTTTGGGTGGGAGATGCTGTCATACTTCTCATATTCGCCTGACATCGTCTCAATAAATTTTCATTTATTTAGGTCGTTACAGAATTTTTTGAAGGGCCGAACGTTTATGAACGAGCAGCAGTTCAAATAAGGCATTGTTAACTTTATAAGCTCTAACGATCAAGAACTTTTCAGAAAAAATATTAATCAGTTAAGGAAACGATGACAAAATGTCGTAGGATTAAGTGGAGAATATATTATCACTGCACGTAAATACAAAGAAAAAAATTAAAAAACAGTCATTACATATTTATTCTATAACACAAACAGAATATGTTTGCACTCACTCAATAATTTAAACTTAAGCAACCTCAGTACTACTGCAGCTTAGACCTGTGTTCTTCTCGGGTTCAGAAATATCAAGACACTTCAAAATTTTTTCTTTTGATACTCTATACTCTATACCATCATCCATAAGTATTTAGACACTTTGTGGAATCTAATTAAAATGTTAATAACTCTATTTTAATATAGGTACCTAGATGTATATTATGTAGATCAAGTACTAGCCAAAAGTATTCGGACACTTGACAATGTGAAGTAACAATATTTAACTATAATTTAAGCTTGTAAATTTACTTTTGTTGGATCATCGTATACAATAACAGCACTTATAAATTCTATGTGTATTTAAATTATATTCTATCAAAAGTTAACAAATGTTTACATATTTTTGTCAAACAGAGTAAGTCTCTAAATAGATTTCTATCAATGAATGTTATTGATGGAAGAACAACAAGGAAAGAACAAACATGAGTTACATATTAAAAATCTTACCATCGAGTGAACAACTAACAATGAAACTAAAATGATGTAACAGCCATCAAGATATGAAATTTGAATCAGCTTCTAGCAATCGTTCCAATGCTAGTAGATACCAGTGCACGTGTAGAGAACTATAAAAGTCCCAAAATAAGAATGGCGAAAGGAGTCTGCCTCATGGAGCCTAACCGCGGATCTCCAGGGACATAGTCGTCCGGCCGAAGCGGCACACTTAACGGTAAAGTGGATAAGGCAAAACTCTCAGAAACTGGCGGCTCATACGATTCCTTAAGCGATGACGAAACACGGGGAATCTTGGCGGCGCGTTCTCCCGCCTGTGCACGGTGCACGGTCACGATCAGAAATGTCCTTTTGGAGTTGTCATTCGCGTGCCTGCGATCCACATTCCGCAGTTCTGCCAAGAATGCGCGTTCCTAGTTGTAAACGATGCTATAGGAAAACCGCTACACGGCCTGAGCCGAGGAGACAGCAAACGGAGAGAGGAGGAAGCCAAGGGGAGTCTGTGGATGAAAATTGCCTGCAGTTTGCTGATCGCGAATCTTTTGAGAGATCCTCATCGCTCGATCGTGGCCGTTTCCACCTCGATCGTGCTAATTTATGAGTAACGCTTTCGATCAGAAGATCGGACGAAAAACATGGCAACGGTACGTGAGCGAATTAATCACGAAGAAATACGGTAGTCTCGTTAATAAAGGCATCGCGATACTCTCGTGAAATACGTTATAACGAGATGAGAATGTTTCTTTTATCAATTTGAACAGCGTGACCGTCGTAAACGCGTGGATATAAACCGAGGCTACGCGTACGTGACTCCGTATCACGGCATCGAAATGTCAATAAAGAAATTTTATTGCGTGCGTCGCTTACGATACGAGAAATTCGAGTGTCACGAAAGTTAGCGAGCTACTAACTGTGAAATTTATCTTGAAGGGCATAATTAACTTGTGTCGACTTATTTCTTCATGTTTATGCTGTTGGAGGTATAAGTGGCATGTTCCGAGAACTTTGTGAGTTGTGAACCTGTATTATGTGACAGATTGTTTGCCTAATTTTATTAGTATTGAATTGCAGGCGATGTAATAATCAACAACCTCGGCGTTAATTAAATATATTTTTCAGTTCGACATTAATTTTATTAATGTAAATGGGATACCATTAAACTCTTGGGCGGGGGGCAACCGTTCGAAAGTTTCAGAAAAATAAATTTTTTTTCTCATATATTTATATGGATTGATATTTGAAGAATATTTAAGAAGAATTAGCGGGATTATAGAGTTCTGAAAACGCGTTTTCCAACTTCATCGATTAATCAACTTCAAGCTTTGCATTGTAGATCCATCATAAGATTTCGCATCTAGAGACAAAGTTTTCTTCTATGTGACTCCTCATTTTTTAGTTAGAAAGAGAAAAATTTTTCTTTTAAAATAATCGAAACTATTTTTCCTTTATCACGTTATTATCTCTTTTTTTTTAGAATTTTAAACATCCCTTTAGGTTCTAGACAGTTATTAATATGCTTTACCCTTGGACTTCCATGCGGGGTCAATATTGACCCGGAGGTTACGGGCCTCCGCGGAATCATTAGTAGTCTGATAATTAATATAGCACGATTTCATTTTTCCATTTCCAATATGATGTACAAAGGTTTTCAGGGCAACCATTTAGAAAACGGAATATTAGGAAAACCTGTATAACTTCTGAAAATATAATGTTTTAAGCCAAAACTTCTTCAAAGCAGTTTATATTTTTTCAAATAGTTAAAACGAAGTAATAAGGAAAAAAATATATCAAGCCATTGAGCTATAATAACATGAAGAACGTGCATGTATTGATCAAATCTCTCAGATTTTTATCCTCTGCTTCTAAAACACAATTAGAAGTAAATGTATAAATCTTTCCTGTTATTCGTAAAATATCAAATGTAGGTATTCTGTCAAGTGTAAGTCCTACAAGTCTTATAATCAATTTTAATACACTTTTAGCATATTTTCCTATGTATATTCCTAAAAAAAATTCCTATGTATGGAAATGCACCAACATATGTATGAATTTCCCATATACGTACAATTCGTAAATAAAGAAGATTGATGATAAGCGAATTTTCTCGAACAAGTCCATCTTTTCCCGTTTTCAAAAGTTTTGGTATATTCTTTAAGTTCTATATCTCAACATTTAATCATTTAGAAAATATAAATAATTACATATTCTGATGATTATCACATATTACACGTGAATACTGCTCAATGAAATGGCTGTGGAGTAGGGATTAAGCCAGTGGCCGATGTGCTGAAGGTCGAGGATTCGAACCCCGACGCCGCGCCGCGGCGTTCACTGGAATGTTTTTTCACTTAATTTCATTTATGGTGACGGAAATGACGCGCATACTACTGAATAGTAGCTATCGTACATGTATTGAAAGGACACGTAAACTCGACACAAAAACACACACTAAGGCTTGATTACGGCAATCATATTTTTTACGTTTAACTTCTTCCGTGAAAGTAATTCGATTTGCGCTGTAGGATAGTTCCCATACTGAAGTCAATTTTGTTGTATACGATGCTGTGCACCCTTCAATGGTATATATATCATGTTCGTTATGTGTTTGACACTGATTGAAGAAAAGAAATTTCCGGTGGGTGATGATCCGAACCAGCGAGGTCTGCAACAACACGTCAGTTGTTTGCTTGGTCTCCTACGCCATAATCGCTTCACTGAGAAAGTTTTACACTAACAATATACAAGATTCTCTTTTGATCAATTCGTCATTGAAGCCTTTATTTCTAGGAATTATTATTCTACTTCGTTTTTAACTCTTCCTTTTGATAAGGTAACAGTGCGTTGCTAATGCTTGAACTGATATATACGCAATATGTAGGGGCCATTTGTTTTTTGTAAAATTATTGTTAGGTAGTAAATTGCAAGCTTCGAGGCAGTAGCTATTAATCATATGTATAGAAACAATCCTTCATCAACAATCTGTTTTTATTAACACTATTAGCAATTTGAGTCGTTTATGTTCACCAAAGGTTCTTTTTATATTCTAGGCTTTTAAAAAATCTACAAATATTCTGGGTTACTTTTCGATATCTGTAGAATATTGTATAGTAGTTTTCATTCGTAAATGTCACTTTACTTTTCATAGAGAACTTCAAGGTCTGTGCGTTAAAATATCCAGATTGCGGAGGGTTAAGAAACTTAATTGTTTATATTTCTAAGATTACGAGGTGCCTGCAGCAGGTTACAGAAGTCTACACATACAGATATTATTACTATTCTGCAGAAATATTTAGAAACCAAAGGAACACAAATTGCATACTTCCCCCTCACTGTTCAACTTATTTAGATATCAGCAAATGAATCAGATGCTTAGTAAAATGGAAGAAAATATACATACGGAATTTGTTTTTATTAGATATTTATGGCTTATACTAGTTGATAAAAGTTGCTTTTAGAGTAAAACTTAAATTGTCACAGTTTGAACTTGGTCACTATATTTATTGCGGTATTGAAAATCACTCAAAAGTTTTTACTTTTAGTGATTTTATGAGTTTTTGTATATAGTCATTATATAGTCACATTATATAGTCTTTCTGCAAAGCACAGAATATAGTATATGAACATTTCATAAAGTAGATACTGTAGACGATGAAAAACATTAAAAAATACTATACTCAGGAATAGATAGTCAGAAATTGAATCATTTTCCTCGATGAATTCCGTTTATGAAAAAATCCTGTAAATCACGATGTAAAATCGTGTACCCATAGTGTAAAACATTAAAGAATGCAAAAATTTTTAAATATATTTTAAGTAGAGAACAGAAACATTAAAATCTGAAGACTCTTGCGGCGCCCAAAAAATTGTTCTCACAGAAACTAACTTTTCTACGCTTAATCTAAGAAACAAAAAACGACTCTTCGCTACTAGAAAATAACCACACGCTTTAATTTTCATCGTTCCACCCTAGAACCTAGAACAATTAACGATTCACGACTTCGTAAAAGACTGACTCTTTTAATAATCTTCAAGAATTTATGCCTTTTTCTTCCACACTCGTAGCGTTCCAGTTAAAACAACGTCCGAGAATTCTTAGGAATATAACAATGAAACGTTTCGATAAGGCATACCGTGTACGATTATAGAGTGTAAGGTTGATCGAGAAGTCTTCCACAACAACTGAAGTGTACATAACGATGGGATGAATAAATCAGCTATCATACTCGAACGAGCTGAAGAATGCTGTTCCAGTCTTTAACCAAGAATCTAACCGTGTTTTATTCCTCATCCGTAGCAACATTAGTCGTGATAATCATGGGACTGAGAAAGACGATCGTAAACTCGGAAATGATTTATCTTTGCAAACAGTTAAACTATTCTAAAGAATTTTGCACTTTATATGCTTCTAAATTTCCGCTTGAATCCGTTAAGAATGGACCATTACTGCCATCGGACATAAACTGCACTGAGGCAACGTAGAGCACGTGTTGCGAGTTGCAACATCTTGCAAGAAAGCTGTGTCTGCGGGAGTAACGGGTTTCCGTGTTACGGCATCGATCTAGCCGGCAAAAACGAGAATTTATTTATATTTTTCACCCATACGATGCCAAGACCCGGAGACTCGAAGGATTGAACAAAAAGTTTCGGTGAAAGTGCATGCTGGAACGTGTGACTTGCATTTCTTAGCAATTATCGTGAAAGGAGTCTGAGGGCGAGGAATTGGAGCAGCTATACTGTAAAATGAAGCTTTAGGTTATTGATAACCTTCGAGTCGTTATCATGGCAAGACGATTCGAAAATTCGTTCAGCAAAGCAATGAGGATCAGTATAAGCTCCTTATCAATCCACAAATTAATGTCGTGATGTGACTGTGAATGTACCAGATAAGATGATCGCGTAAACATCAGAGCAGAGTGTCTCAGTTCTTATTTTTCATTGATATTTTTAACAATGAACACACTCACATTTCTAAAAATGTGATTAAAGAAATGATTAATAATTCATTTTTTATAACTTATACTAATAATAATTGGGTTTCTTTCTCTGGTATCAAAACATATGCAACTAAACTAAATGCAGTTCAAGTAAAAACTTATTGTAAATATTTCATTAAAATTTGTTTTTCTTAAATAAATATGTATATTACTATAAACTGTTAGGAAATATCTGATGGTATGTAACTGATTACATAAGAAGTATAGAATTTATTAAATTATTAATTATTTCATAAGACTATGTTTTTAAGAAAGCAATGCAGAGTGCTAAAGTATTTAAAGAAAATCAATTGATTATGTCAATGTAAGTAGGGTCTCAGAACTGTCTCCCTCCTGCTTCGTGATTTTCCTTGTCCCTTACTTTTATATGAACAATCCATAGTAATATTGAAGAGGACCGATAAATATTCGCTTTTAAGTTAGCTTCAATTTTATATATGGTGACCTTATATGCATTTCCCAGATTTCTCTTTTTAGCACCGGTCAGAGAAAGCAGTACAGAGCGTTTAAAAAATGAAGGTATCAACTTATGTCTGAGAATTCTAGGCGCAAACTTGTTCATAATTGATGTTTAGGCTCTCTGGATACTGATTACTTAACAGCTGTAGAGAAATTAAAGGTAGAAATTAAAAATTTAAATTAAAATTTCAAAATTAAAGGAAGAAATTTATAGCATTACACAGTTTTTAGAAAAGATTTGTTCAACATTGTAGAGTTTTTCAAAGTTAATATTGCATAGAAGAAATTTGATATTCTTACTACAAATAAATAACAATGAAGTAATATTACCACGCAGGATATTTCTTGGTCAATTATAAAAGATATTTTAAAATTTTTGATTACTAAATTTAAACGTATATTCAACATGAATAAACCATATTGCAACAATAGTAAAGAATCACAGCCTGTTATGCTCCTCTTTTACTCATCAATGTAATTAATTACTTAGAAGACACAAAATTATTCGGCAAATTATATAGCTGATAACATAATAAAGACAATGGCCCCTCCAATTTTTAAACATCCTGTAGAAATGACACTTCTTCTCCCTGTTCTATCCTTTTCCTTCGAAGATCTCCTCGATTTTACGATTCCTTTAGCATCGCCAGAGGAGTTCTCTCGTTAGAAATCGCAAAACTGCTAGCCGCAAAGCATTCAACGAGCCATCAACAACGCGAAACGATTGTAAAACCAAAGGACGCGGCCCCAACCTCCTTCTAACGGAGACCGATATCCATTTCATCGTCAAGCTTCTTTTGCTTATCACCGTAGATGTTCTTCGACGTGCATTGTTTACCACCATGCTCTATTTTATTGCCGTTTGAGGAAATTTATGACTGGACATAAAAATTTCCTTAGCAGCTGCATTGCAAAAATGTATGTCACGCCTCGGAAATCATTTTCTGCTGTTCTTGGAGAGATAATCCTAGTCTGCCATCTTTGGGTTGCGTGGCAGGAAAACACTTTCCCGCTGTAAACTTTTTTCTTAGAATTACTGTTTCATTTTCTTCTACAATTAACCTTACTTCTGAGTAAGCAACGACTTGTCGTCAGAATATTAATTCAACTCAAGAGTGTAAATGTCCTAGTAGTCAACTATGTCCCGGTGCCTTAACACTAATGCTAATTTTATGTAATTTTTCGCTTGAATTCAAGTGTAACTAATAAAAAACAAAAAATAGTGCCATAAAATAGCTTATTTAGCTACTGGAATGCAATTCAAGTGTCGGGATATGCATTTTTAGGTTGCTCAGTTACTGGGACATTTGATACCTTAAGCGCCTGGGTATAGGAACATTTACCTTATTTATTACCGAAAGAAATTCTCGATTAACAGGATCATAATTATTAGCAGCCTCTTTTATTCTTTTATTATACAGCTATTCACTGTAATTGTAATAACGGTACATCATAATATTGGTTGAGATGCAAACTGTATTTTAGTAGTAGTTTACCGAAAATAATGAAATCGTTTATTAAAAAGGTACTTCAGATTTAAATCTCGTTTAAAGTCGATTAATTAAGATTTCTATTGTACCTTCTGTAATGTTTTTTTTTGTCAACAAGTCGTGCGATTATACAGTAGTGTTTATAGTGTACTTTGAAGAAAGTTAGGTTTTAAAATATTTAAAATACGTATAACAATTCGAAATATCTTACTTCTTTAAATATATAAAATTTCAATTTTTCAAGTCTTTCAGAAAAATAATAAGCAACTTCAATTGTTAATATTTAATTATTGGTGATGTTTTCAAAAGGAAATACTAATGTAGATACTCAGCTCAATAAATGTTTCAAAAACAAAGTTTTATTAAAAAGTGAGCATTGAAAAATAAAATAAAACGACACCCTTTTGGAAAAAAATGTAGGAAAATGTCATAGTGTCTAAGGAGTCAAAATGTTACAAATCATTTTCTTTAAGATGATTAATGACTTTAGCAAAATTTTATTTGTGTTGCTACTGTTACACTATTTTATATTAATGACAGCATAAGTATTAATACCTACTAAACACTCCAAAAGATAGAGGAGGTAGGTTATAAAAAAGAATCCTTCTATTTGTTTAAACTTTAATGTATGTTATTGGCAAACTAGTCACATCAATTGGTACAATCAGCTAATTAAATGGAAGTTTTTCTACAGTAATTTTGAATAGTAATTTGAAATATTTCAAGCAATATCTAAAGATGTAAAATGGCATCTGCTAATGAAATTTTTATATAAAAACGATTATTATTCATCACTTCTCGGGAGTCTTTTTAAACTCTTTAGATATTATTATATTTCCTTAACTAAGAAAATGAAGAAACTACTTCTAACAAATGTTGATAAAATTAAAGACAATCACCCGAAAATAAGAACACTTATACATCATTCCATTTGACAACACGGAGAAAAATATTTTTTTCTTTCCTTTCTCGTGGCCAACAGTAGTAGATATACACATTATCAGTAATATAATAACAAACAAAAGTGATAAAAAAAATTGTATTGCTACATTAGTGATAAGCCAAGAAAACGATAGCACCTTAGCTGAAGTACCGCACATGTAGAAGCTAGAGAAACCCATTATCCCAGTTACAAGATATAGTCACTACGGTTGATATGGATTGTATCACTAAGGATTACCATAAATATTATAGGTTATCCAACATAGCGTTACATCACTAAAAAAAATCGATACGTAACGCAACTCCAACTATATCTTTAGAGAATCCTCGAAAAACTCGAGAAACTTCAAAGAGAAGACAGTGCTGTCGTCAGCTTTCCTCTAGAGTTGGAGTCAAAGGCGTCAGGCGAAGGGGCGGACAGGACTCGAGGAGCGGTTCTTTAGACAGAATCGACCGAATAGCGGCGTCTAACGTGAAATGATCTGCACACGAGCAGCGTATGTGCCGTCTGGTTTCATTTCACATCTGCGGGATTCACGGTCTAGCAAGTTTCACTTCGGTCGCTGACCTTCCTCTCTCTCTCTCTCTCTTTCAGCCATCTTGCTTCCTCTACATTTCTTTAATCCGATACCTCCATTCTGTCGCTGTTGCAGAGATTTAAATTGTATTTTTTCATTACAAGCTCCTAACTCGACACCTGTGACGAGCTTATAGCGTACTCACGAGAGATCTTCTAGGAAATTCGGAATATAGTTTTTCTCCTGTAAGTGAGATAAAGATACCTTAAATGGGATAGCGAGGTCTCACAGTAGTTTGTAAATATCTTTGGCTGTGAGATAATGGACCTTGAGCACACTTGTTTGTACAAGTTAGATATGTAACACTGCAGATTCACTCCACGAGGTTAGTTTCAAGAACTAGTGGGAATAGCGACGATTTTGATAGTCAATTTCGGTAAAATCTCGGACAATTTCCAAGGCATCACAGTATTTTTTGAAAATGAGAATAAGAAAACATGACGTTCAAACTTATTTGTTTTGGCGGGAATAAGAGCGACCTAATAGCGAAAAAATAGTGCATCTAGTATATTTCTTTTTCTTGGATAGATCTTTCTACTTATTGACTCTGTTGTAGAATTTTCGTCTTTCCTCCACAGTGGAATCGTTCAGCTGGATCTTTTTAGAGATTCTTCCACAGAGCTTCTTCCATTTCCTTTTTCACCGCCTCTTCACCCTTTCTTCTTCCTACTTTTGTTGCACATTCCCCCGTCATTCTCGTTCTTTTCTTCTATTTGATTCTACGGCTTTCGCCTTCCCTCTCGTCATTTTTATTTCATTCCACGTCTTTGTTCTATCCTTTTCCCTTTCTTTCACCTTCGACGCTGCTCCCTCGTCCCACTTCCTTCGAATCCCTATCTCTTCGCTTACATTTCGCCGTCCCGTTTCCAATCGCAAACCAAATGGGTGACCAAACGGAGCATCTACTGTTTGCTCAAAATTCAAACGGTAAACGGTCCAAATAAATATGTGCTCACAATTGACTAAACAGTATCTTGCGGTGAAATACGACTGCAATGCAATTATGGTGATATAACCTATAGTCGATTTCATGCATTACTTTCAAGTCTGTTATTGGTCAAATTAGCGGTATGTTTGTGTTAGAACGTAAGATAAATGGATGGAAGTGGATGGAACTTTCGATAAGTCTACTACTTTTGTTGGAATATTCGAAAATAATAGTTTAAAATAGTATTCCTCTATAGGCTGCTTCAGAAATAAATGACTAAACTCTGGTATCATATTCTAAACGTAGGTATGGAAACTTTTCCTTTTCGAGAAAATAAAAACTTTTCCTTAAAAATTACTTAATGAAATTTTAAAAATAATTTCCTTTGGAGTCTTGCCACATGCAACAATAAAGCTCGACACAAACCAGTAGCTTTTCGCTACCGCGGTAATTCGTCGCCCGCGTCTGAGCATCAAGCACAATTTCAATATTTCACTGGGAAAACAAGGATAAAGCACTCGTATGCCTTTCCTTGTTTTCCCAATTGAAAATTGGAATTTGTTCTTGTTGCTCAAACGTGGCAGCCAATTACCGCAGCGGCAAAAAGCGGCTTGTCTGTACCACGCCTAATCCGGTTTTATGAATATTACCTGACTATCAATATTACTATTAAAGTTTTCAAATGTCCCCATAAATAAAAATCCAAAGGAGTTCAGAAAGGAAAATGTACAGACCATGCAGTTGGTCCTCCTTTGCGAATCTAACGATTAATGTCTATGGATAATTGTTATTAAAAAATATTCCCGAGCAAGCATTATTAGGTTTATAGGTTATCTTTTTTGGTTTATATTACCTACAACACTCAACATAAAACAATGGAAAAATATATTATACAGTGATAAGTAGATTGCAGTATTTCTGTATTTATGAGAAATTTAAACACGTAGAAACTACATAATGTACGTTACATGCAAAAATGTATAAAATACTAAATAATTGGATGAAATTTATCTCCGTGTGTGTTTTGTTTCTTAATTATATTTGTAAAAATTTGAATATGTTTTCATTTCAAACGCACCACAGCAAAAGAATTGATATTTGATTTCCAAGTATCCATATCTTAGAATTGCTCTTTGTTCAATTTTTTCTACTTTTAGATCTGTCTACTCTATCAGTTTCGCTATGGCTTTGCAGAACCTCTGGCAGTTGCCTCCCTAATTATTCTAGGCTTGGATCCTTCTAGGTTTGGGAACAGCCTCTAGGCATAATTCAGTCGTATTTTAACTCAGTGGTGCAACAGGATCAAAATAATCAGCTTGCTCCTTTGAAAGTATTCTATCCAACTATATTCTTTGTAACTTTCCGTGAACAATCATTGAGTATTCACTTTCTTTTCTTTTAACATGTTGCTACAGGAATAAGTAATCAAATTATTAAAAAAGCTATGGATATATTTCATATTTTTGGGCGCATGATTATGATTTTAGAATTATAAAATAATAAGTACCCTTTTCTGTTCTTAATACATAAACAGACAATTCGTTGATATGTTGATATATTGTTGATACTATTCTATATCTTATCAATGCACATTTTCATCAAAGTCTGACATTTTGTATTGTCATTCTTCATATCTGACAGTGACTTGACATTGAATTATTGTTTATTTTAAAATTGTTAAGTAACATTAGAAGTTTGTCAAGGCATACTTAAATAATTATACATATTTTTACGTGTATCCACGTAATTTATAGAAATTAGAAAATTCTTGTTTATGTTAAATGGTTTTAAAAAAGTAACAATACTTTTTATAATAAAAAAGGTTTCATTTTAAGTATTATTTTAATTCCATTCTGGTTCAAATTTCAAATAAGTAATTATTTCGAAGTCATAATAATTTGATCACTCACCGTATTTTTCAAAATAAATACCTAGTTCTTAATTAAATAGTGACACGGAATGGTAAGTTCCGCATGATATATTGTTACTATCGCACTCATTAAAATATCAAAGTCTTTATAATGAAAGTTTGAAATACATGTCACCTCATTTTAACATTCCAATTAATTTGAAAAATATTTAACATCAATAAGTTTTAATCAATGTTTGTGTATCTTGAAACTGGTTGTCCGTAGTTAAGGGTTAAAAATGGGAAATGTGATTTCAACTTTCTAATAAATTAGAAGAGTCATGTATAAAATTAAAATATCTATATTACTTTTTTGCGACATTCATGTACAGAAATTTCTTAATATTCTTACTAATGGATTTACTCTCTCATCACAAAAACAAGTTGGTTATGAGTATGAAATGTAGTGCACCGTTTCATTCTTATTTTTTGATATCAAGTATTAGGATAGACTAGATTGCATTGGATGTTCTAGAATTGATGGTAAAAGTATATAGAAAGATGATGACTCTACATGAAGAAATAAAAATTTGTTACTATCATGCTTTATTTTTTGAAAAAATTGAGTTCAAATTTTGAGTAGATATATCTTGTAAGTGTACAGATATACATATAGAATTTTAGCCACTTGAAAAATACTCGCAGTAAGATTAACATTTAGAATGTGATTACTGACTTTATCTTCTGTAATGTGAAACTTTTTCCTCAGTCTCCGCATCCCTGAAACGCCTAAAATTGCAATTAGATCTGCATGACCTGAGCTAAAATTCAAAATGAATGTTCTAGGAAACGAAGCATGATATCAATAAATTTGAATTCATATTTTGGACTTATTTGTTCATGTAGAATTTTCTCCTTTCTGCTTACACTGCCACTTCTCCAGACCCCTTCATATTAACCTAGGAACACCGGCGACTTCACACAAATTTTAAATTTGAAGAACTATGTAGCATGTATTTCGAAATAACTTAAAAATTTTGTTTTGTTTTCTGTAAACAAAAATCAGGCTGTACAACTATTTTTTCTTAAGAAGCCCAAGGAAGAATGTACCAAGAATTTTTCGAAAATAATAAATATTTTACATATTAAGACTTTTTGGGATCGCTCAGAACCCCTGTGATACTTACGCCGAAAATGTATCGTTTTAGGGTTAAATATAATTCAATAACTACTTAAGACGCAAATTATCAAAATAAAACAACGCCTTAACGTTAACATGTTTGTAAGTTAAATTAATAGTCAGAGCATTCTATAATTTTACATATACCTACAATGAAGAATAACAATAAAGCAAAAAAGTCAAAATACATTTTGTTGTATCTCTTACGGTTTAATTTTTATAAAACTTTTAAACTATCTGAGATGTACGTAGGAAAGAGATCACAATTTTGGTCCGATGGAGGGACCAAAAATTCTGAACCATATCTTCAGTGGCAATGATTCCTGGGACCAACACTCTTCAAGTATGCTTACGAAAGGAACCAAGCGCAATAAACTGAAATAACAGCTTCATCAAGCGTCAGAGTTGAACCCCGCTGGCTCTTAAGGTTTAAAAACTGATAATGCTTCGACTTGACCATGTTTAAGAACAGCAACCACGCCCAATCGCGAGCACGAATTCGGCACGCGGTTAAATGTCTCTGAGAATCGATCAACGTGCCTTATCGTAGTCACTCGTCTTTCCGATGATTGTGTACTGCGCGGTTCTCCCCCTACCAGAATCACGCGAAAGGACACGAGTTATTTCTGGAAGCCGATACCTGACGTCGCGCGGAACACATTTTGCGAACGTTCGACTAACTTTCCGTTCGTGTCTTCACATCCCGATGAGGAGAGGGCTCGACCTTCAGGTTATCCATTTTAATGAAACCTCTAGGGCATGTAGTGGATGGATCTCTTTTTTTCATGAATCACGTCCTATATAGGTTTAAAGCTTAACCACTGAAAGGTTTTTGGAATTATACCTAATCTATGGGAGTGTGCATTAACTAAAGTGGAGTCTGAGAAACTTGAGATATACAATGTATATCGTGGTATATGGTGGTCCATGTAAGTGGAATGAGTGGCATCTCTTTTCTGAGCGAAATTAGAAAAAATGTTAGTGAATAGTTCAAAGAGAACCACACTTCCGTATAAGAACTTAAAATATATCATCAACTGTTTTGACTTTTTGATTCTTTGACCATCTCACCTCGATGCATTTTTACGAAGCATTATGGAGATAGAAAATCGTAGCACATGCTTCAAAGTTGCAACAGTCGAAAATTTCATTGTAATGTAAAAATGGAATGTTCTTGTTCTATTTAAAAATAATTAATTTTCTTTCTTGAATACAACTGAGACCAAAACAATTGAGTCAAAATTTAATCCTAATTGGTATGGTGTTAGTATTATAACGTACTATGATGAGATCACCGTGACACTATGAAAAATAGTCGTATGAAAAGGATTCACGATTTTTAACTTATTAATCTCTACTATCTAAGTTAATTATTTAAGTTATTTATGGATATTTTATTATACATTTAAAAACTTAGAAATCGAATTAGTATAAATACTATAACCCCACTTAAGCAGTTTCAGGTTCTTCTTGATATCGACTACTGACCTCTCTTATTTTCTAAAAATCTTATTTTTCCTGTTCATTATTTTTGGGAAGACTCGTGAAATTTCGCAGCGATCTCACGAGACCGTGAGAGAGAAATGACAAAGTGCGACGTGTCGCTGCCACTTCCGGTAACAGGAGATTCCAACGACTATGATCTCTCTCGGCCGAATCGAACGCAGAAAGAGGAAGACGTTGGTACGCCGTCGCAGCCCGCTGGTCAACGCTCTGCTTACTTGCCTTACGTTCCAGACTGAAGTTTATACATTACTATTCAAAAGTATCGGCGGCAGAGTAAGTCAAAACGCGTGGACAAAGATAAATTAACGTCTTTTAGTAGGAGTTTCTGTTTCTAAGAAAACAAAGTTGGAAAATGAGAAGTATGCATTTCGCACATTTATATCCCTCAAATTAAATTTAAAAAAAGTAAAATGTACTGAAAATGAAAACGATAATCATGAAAATTAAAGGTATGAACCATAAATAAGTATCTCCAATATATATATACATGTACATGTGCACAATATTTTTAGAGTTAACTTATATTCATAGTTTGCATTGGTGTTTATGCTGGTACTAAATGTTTACAATGAATGTATGCGTTTTATTAAGCAAAGAAAAATTTTGTGCACCCGAAATTAGCTCTTCTCCAAACGTAAAAGTAAGATAAGAATGTCAATTACCATGTGCTGCCGTTTGGTCCAATTATGAAGAAAAGCAGTAACTACAGAAAAATGTAAAATTGAGTTTTTTGCGTCTTTAGATAATTTTGAACATTTTATGTCTTCTCTTAGTGCAAAATAGCAGTGAAATATTTGTAGTCGATACTGCTTTTCTCCATAGTTGGGCATGTAATACTATTAAACAATGAAAATAAAAGTGGTGACACAATAATTAGTATGCTTACCCAAACTCAACGTTTGTCTGTATGTAATAATATAGTGAGTTCATAGTATTTATACTAACTGAATTTTTGATATTTCATTTGAAAAATGTACGATTATCTTAAAAAGGTTCATGAACTGAGGAATTGTTATTTTTTTAAATATGACTACCAATCATTTCTCCTACAGTATTTGCAGTAATTCTACTATGTACTATGTAGAATTCTATCCTACAATAGTATAAAATTATTGCTAACACCAAACCGAGCGAAAGTTAACTATATGTACCAATTTTGATAAAATCTGCTAAAAACATATTTTCAAGACTTTTCAAAAATCAAATTTTTTGTCGTTCACATTGTATTACACCCCTAATATTATACAATTCAGTATAATACACAGATGAATTATGGATGTTTCAATATTTTTTAATCGGTAATGTGTTCAGTCTGTCTGGTTTCAAGTCCGCCTCGCACACGATTCCGTAAGTGTATTATACTACTCGCGTGCAACGTATCTACATAAAAAACTATTATGTCATAAGCTACGAGGCGCAGAGGCCATTCACGAAGACTTTACGCTTGCGGGGCTTCGTCGCGAGTTCTGTGTCCACGTAGGATGTCTTGAAGCTGTACGGCTGTATCGGACACACGAGCTAAAAATGCACTATTGTTTGCCTCTGTTGCAGTCAAATAAAATAATGAGTAACGCACAGAAGTGTGCGCTTTCGTGTTCTAAATTACTTCCGCTTCTGGCACACAGGAAGACGTAAAGTACAGAACGGGATATATGGCTGGAACCGAATCGTTAATTCCGAAAATAATGCTTGTAACTAAAATTCATATAGATGGATGTTGTGTGGATCAAAACAGGCTACAGAAAATACTGTTCACTTTCTTTTGTTACTTGTAGCTTTCAAGATTTCAAGATCAACTTCAGTTCTTTAAATAGAAATCAAATTTTTCTTGTGCTAGAAATCGTAAATAGTATTGAGATAAATTTAGTAATGTAAAATAATGACATTTTCCAATGATTTTGAACAAAACACAAAGGACATATTAAAGGCCAACTAATGCTATTAATATTTTAAGTTTTTTATTTGTTACCATGTTGCTCATTTACTTCAGAGACATGATTAAAAAATCGTAATTTTTCGGAAAATGAGGTAATATCTTTATTTAGGATAAGAATGTTCTTTTCATAGATATGTACTAATAACTCCAAAAGTGGCTATCATTTTCTGTCATTATTGCAGCAAAAGAGCGACATACTGATTGCTCTTCAGTATTTTGATTACTTAAATTGTTATGTTTGTTGATTTCGTAAACCTACTTCACTAGAATATATAATTGACATTAAACACAAATAGGATGATGAGATTGAGGTTTCAAGAAGTATAACTGACAAAATGATATTGGCTATTGCATCATGCAACTATGTAACACACACATAAACTCATTTTCACTAAAATCGTTATTTGTAGGACTATTGAGGTGGCTTCACTGACGTCCCGCATTCTGCATGTGTATATGAATACCAGAAATAGAGAAATTACAGAGATATAAAAGATTATTGTATTCAATAATGACACATTTTTATTTAAAATGGTCTTCCCAATACATACTCTGTGAAACTATTCCATACTGTAAAAAATTTTGTGTACAAACAAAACCCTTGTCTACGAGAAATCTCAACTTTGCTTTTTCTATTTATTATATTAATGTAAGGCGTATTACTAACAAAAACTGAAGAAAATTAAAAAAATTATTCCATATAAGTTTACAGCTTTTAAGATTTCTTTATATGAAGAAATTTGTTATATGGTTAAGCAAAGACATTTTAGAAGCACTCGTTAATATAAAGAATTTATGTAATAATAACATACAGAGAATTCGAAATTAACTTAAATGTCAATTCGTTTCTTCTTCAATGAAATGGTCTGCTAGTGTTATTTGTAATATAATAATGATCCTAAGACAAATTCAAAAATATAAGTCATATAAGGGCATTTAACAGGACTGAAGATAATAAGTGAAAAAGGAGTATAATGAATAGAAAATGAGAAAATTTCACTGAAAGGAACTAACGATAAGGCAGTCTTGAAATTTCTATGAGCCTCAATCTATGTACATACTATTCAAAAAATCATTTAAAGACACCTCTCTATCACACCTAAAATCATTGTCTATTTACTGCGACTGTCTACAAAATATTTTAATAAAATTAGAGCAATTAAAATGTTACGACTTTATGTATTCATGAGAAACTCCAATATGGACAAAACTACAAAATCCATATAATATGCAAAAATATACAAAATATCGAAAGTTAAATATACTTTATAATATTCGGAGAATGGAACAAATTTTTAATTAGGTACTATTTTTCTAATTGTGTTTATGAAGATAGAAATTTGCTTAAACTTCTGCAGTCTAGTTATTATATAATAATCAACCAATGGCAAATGAAACATTATTCGGTGTCGTTTATTAACGTTTCATTTACAGAGAAGCTTCAACGCCAGAAGATTTTTCTCTTGCGCAACTTATTCCTTATATAACATTGTGTCGCGAAATAGGAAAGACAATCGTGAAAGCGTGAGAAGTATTCTCTATAGTGTCCTCAAACAATCAGCTCTCCATCGACATTAATGAATGAAGCAGAACCTACTTGAAGGTATTTCTAATCATCGACATGGCGTGTCGAAAAATTTCTAGACACTGTTTTCCTTTTTTCCAGAAATTAATTAAAGCCATTTCTTACCTTCGTGTGAAGGAACGCCAACGACTTGTTCACGTTCTCAATCTTGTGCACCCGCATGCGGCCATTGTTTGGTTTGGCCAACCGTTCGCCAGAAATGATCTCCAGCAGTTTCAGCAGCTTCTTGCCGTCCGCCAAATCCGTGAACAGGTCGTCCACTTCCATACGCGCCTGCCAAGTGAAAGCAATTGAGTTAACAAGCTCCTGAATATTTGTTTTATTCTAGTAAACGGATTTTCATAGACATATTCGCAGACATTGAGTTCGCTGAGTGGATTGAAAGTTGTGAATAGTTTATGGGAACACTCGAAAGTCTTGGTCGAGTGTATTTTTTTTATCACTAATAAGGAGAAATTTAATCTTTTCGCAATCCAAATGAATTTAATCTACTTTTTTTGTAAGTAACGCATATCAGTTATATCTGAGTTTAAGGGTACACTATTAAAATTTTAAAAAAAATTTGATTTTTTATCCATAAAGCTACTTTACACATACCTATTTTACTGTATTCCAACCCTATTTGAACTTAAAATTGATTGCTAAAAGGCAATAGTAGCTCCTAAACATACCTCAAGATAAGTCAACAAAAAATTAACTTTTTCGTTATAAAATCACAAACTTTTACTTTAAATGTGTTTTTTCAGAACCACATTTTTTACTGCAATGACAGCCCCGAGCTATTAAAAATCATCCGATTTTTTAAAATTTTTCCCAAAATGTACTCAATAGTATAATATAGGGATTAACTGGTCCGTTTTTTGATAACTATATTATTCTTCTTTACAGTCAAGAGAAAATGATATTTATGGTACGATTTTCAATTTTTTTCAAAATGGCAGCCAAAACAAACGAGCACATTTTTAAAAACCTGGGCTGTTATTCTTTAACAATAAACTAGAGCTTATATTTCAAGGTTATAAATGACTTTTTAATTTTAGATGAAAAACAGAAGTTATAGGCTGTCATTCTTGTGATCGTGTTTTTTATGCAGTATGCTACAATGGTTTCTATTTCTATTTTTATTGATTGCTAATGTAGCAACTGGAAAAAATAAAAAATATGAAGTTCATGAAAAGAAATATAGATATTAGAAAAAAAGCCATGGATTTCATTAAATTGCTACAGAAGAAAAGGTTTAAAAATGACTGATTTTTTATCTTTAAAAGTTTACCCTTTCCTTAATTATGTTGTTGATAAATGAACTGCAAATATGTAAATAATATAAGTAAGATTTGAACTATTTTATACTTTTATACATCAGGGGCATAACTTAATGTTCTCCATGACGCGCTATGGTTACTGTTTCTACTGCAAACTAAATGTGATCCAAGATGCTGATAAAAATGGATTCTCTGCTACCTATGACGCAATTAATATTCTTCTTCTGATAAACTATCAGCAAAAAATTTAGAAACACTTACTAATTCCTATTAAAGTTACGCTATATAATAAAGTATTTCTGACTTAAAGTTTATATTTTAATATCATTCTCAATATCCTTAAACAGAGTGCTGTGGGAAAAATTCATACAATTGTCTATTGTTATTTGAATTATGTATTTAGCAAGGGACAGTTGATTCTCTAATTTAGAAAATCCTTCCAAACTTTTGACCAGTAGGCAGTATATATTGCAATTCAAACTTTCAAAACAAAAGTAATGAAAGTATAATAATTAAATGAATTAGTATCGAGTAATAAAATCTCTGGAAACACGTCGATTAGACACGATCCATTAAGGTAAATCAAACTAAGAAAGGTGTATCGTGTGTAATCATCACAATACTACACATACGATGGTATCGCAGGACATTATGGAGGATTTTTGTATCATGTAAAAAACTTAATTATATTTTTCACACTTACGGCTTACCATGTGGAGCCTACGAGTTTTTGTCATTAATATAAAAAAGTCGATATATTCATTAGTTTCTAAGAAAACAGCTTGTAACACCTTATTCCAGGCACCCTATAGTAGTCTTTACTTTTAAATTTTTTTACACTGCTTACTATTATACCTCCATGATTGAAAATGTGAGAAGTTGCCTTAACTTAACCACGATGCTGAGTAATTAACTTTTTCAGGCTCGAAGTTGCGTAAACACAGCATTGTATTTTAGCTCGCAAAAACTGTAGTAAACAATTAATATGTTTTTTTATGGGGTTGCATATATGTAACATTAGTCCTTGAATATTACTAAACATAACAACTTAAAATCATCAAATTTTATATGGAGCTTACTTAGGCTACTACATATTATCAATAAATAGTAAAAAAGAATTTTTCTCATAGCCCAAAAACATTCGGACCTGAAAAAGTTAATTTCGTCAACTGTTTAAAAAAAAATATATCACATTTTAAGAGGGACACGAATCAATCAACCCGATATGAAATAGCACATTGACGAATCTTAGTGTGTCAGAATAAGTATCACAAAATCAGAATAAATTTTAGCTACACGCTAGGCTAAAATCGAAATACGCCGTGAAGAATATGTAGTTGTGGATGTTCGATTAATTAAAGCTACATGTTGCAACGTACAAACTAAGCACCATTTTATTTTGTTCCTACCCTACAACTACACGAAGAATTTTCTCAGATAATTTATTTAGTATCTTACAGAGTCATAAAAGAATGATACCTTCAACAGGAAGGAGTTGATCCATTTTGTGAACGTTTTCTTCTGTATATGTAAACGTTCCTCTTGCAGGGCCTTTATACGGCCCTGCTCGAACTTAAGAACGTCCTCCCTCTGAGTCATTCTCTTCTGTATATCAGGACCACCCCTGTATCTGTCGGCTCTCGTCGGCGGATAGCTCGGTGCGTATTCGAGGTTGAAGCTCCTGTTTTGGGGTGCGGCGCCAAGCCCAGCGCCGGGCACATACTGCGCCCCTGAAATCAGACATTTCCGGTTTAGGCTAGGACAGATTTCCTTCTGCGAGAATTGGGGGAGAACCCCGCACGAATAAACTTCTCCAACGGAAACGGAAATTTCTGTGTGTATTACAACATACAGAGTGTTTCAGAACTGGTGGTACAAGCGGAAAGGTAGTGAAAAAATAAGTCGAGAATATAGAATACAGTTTTTTAAGGTCGTGCTTCGTTTTTGAGAAAATTGAGTTTACAAAGTACATTTAACATTGACTGTTTCTAAGATAAGCTACGTGGAAGCATTTCCTTTTCTCAAATTTCCTTCGCAAATGCCT
The DNA here is from genome assembly GCF_051401765.1 of Calliopsis andreniformis. NCBI lineage: Eukaryota > Metazoa > Arthropoda > Insecta > Hymenoptera > Andrenidae > Calliopsis > Calliopsis andreniformis. Next base: position 4,492,775 of record NC_135064.1, read on the forward strand.
GAAGCTATAATTCAGTACATTCCTACTGAAAATTCGGTTCAAATTAAAAAGCTAATTTTTTCGAAAACGAAGCATGATATATCGAAGAGTTTACTCTTATGTGCTCCACTTACGAAATACTATATATAAGTAAATGGAACATACCACTTCCTCTTATACCATCAATTTTGGAACATCCTGTATAAAGATGAGTTAAAAATTGCGTCAAAGAATTTGTGAATAAATATCCATGATAACGATAGTGAAGTGTGACAGTGATGTGCTGCATAACTAAAATGTAAATTTTAAAGCCACGTTTGCATATGCCTATGGTGATGTATCATTGAAGATGTTTAAAATCTTGTTCCCACATGTGCAAAGATATGTCGTAAAAAATACTTAAAGCTATATTTTCGGATAAACGATCATGTAATATGGGTATACCTCGCATATATAATCATGTTTTCACATATGCAATGACGTGATGTGAAATATATTATAGTTAAACCTACATTTTTACCAATCACACGGATGTCATAACAAGTACTTACTTGGAGTCAAATTGAAAACAAACGTTTAACACGTTGACTATTACGTTAAATTTATGAAAAATTCTGTCACATTGGCAATGATTTTAACTTAAAAAAATTGTTTTTAAACTCGGTTTTATATTTACCCTGTAATTCTTCTCTTACTTTAGGAACTGCCACTGTAATTGTTTTTATTATGATCATTCATAATTGTATAAGTTATTGTTATACACAATTACGCAAAAATTATTACCCATGGCTGACATGGCAGTGACCATGTTAAACGTGTTAAATTTATATAGAAAACCAAAAGGGATTAGCAAGCGCATAAGTAGCGTGCCCAGAAGGATTTACAGCCACATATCCCTTGCGCACTGGACAAATAATTGCTATTGTATATACGAGGATACAAGCATGACTGAATTAATTTCTATCGCATAAAATAGTCAAAAATTGTATTTTCACACAGGAATGTATACTTCAAATACTACTGTATGGAAGTTAATGAACTTTATGTAAACAAAATTCTTCTAAAATGGCATTAAAAATTAAAGTTAAGTTACAAATCAAATTAACTTGAACAGTATATAAGAGTTAAAATTGCACTGAGAAAAGCCCAACAGAATAATACAACCAACATACATGGCATTCTAAAACTGGTGATACGAGCTGAAAGAAGGTGGTATTATATGAGAAAATGAGTTTAAAATATAGAATAACAGTTTTTGATATCGTGTTTCGTTTTCAAGAAAATTGATTTTAAATTTTCACCGAAGACGAATGTACCGCCAAGTACAGTTTTAAATATTTGAAAGGGAAACTGAACAAGGGGAATACTTCTACATAGCTTACCGTAAAGACAGGCAATAGCCACACCGTGAGTATCCCTCTTACCTCGTGAAACCCTTCAAGCCTTCAAGAGTCTAAAATTATACTTCCATTGCGTTCATACTCGATTATAATACAAACTCAATTTTCTCGAAAATGATGTGCGATATCAAACAATTTTATTCTGTATTTTCTACTTATTTTCTCATGTAGTAACACTAACTTTCCGCTTGTACCACTAATTTTGGAACATCCTATACAAAGTCTCGTTTGCACATTTTTAAGATTCGATATGAACAGTATATAACGAAGTTTTGCTTTCCAATCTTTTGAACTACTTAATGCTAAGCAAAGGAAATTATAAACATATTTCACAAATTATAAACATTCTTTATAATGACATTTTGCTATTTCTAAACGATTTTCATTCACGTTCACGTTTATTCCATCCGTATTCTGCCCTTATAAGGTACGATAAAAGTTATGACGGAGGCTTATGTGCTGGCAATAACGACAATAAACCGAGGACAATGATCTTGTCGAGTCATCGACATCCATAAGAAGCAACTGGTCTGCTTCTTCTCCCCAGAATGAACTGTCGTTTGCACTTGTTTCTTATTTACTTTCAGATGCCTCAGAGACTTTACCGATGGATGACAATTTAATTTTGTGGACAGTGTAGTGAAGAAGAAATTTTGATGAAGATGTACATATCTCATATATGTATGTGCATATATAGGCAACGATTTCAGATCCACGAATTTCATCAATAAAACAAATCACAATTTACAATTTACATATACATTTTTCAGCCATTAAAAATATTTTACATACTGCCTGAGAACTAGTTTATGAATGCAAAATCTTACTCCAGCAGATACCGAAAACTCTCCAATATTCGTGTACACTGATACTTTCTTATTTCGATCATTAATTTACATTCCATAATGGCCAAGAAATAGGACATTAAAATATTTGTTGCTTCGGTGTCTTTCAATCACCTATTAATGTTTCATATTAATTGATAGTTTTTTTCCATTAAAAGGAGTGAAATATTCGTATAGAGGTCAATAGAAGGGATGAAACTGTCAAACTGAAACCCTTACTGAAAAAGAGGATCAAAAAATTAAGAAATAATAGATAAAATTTTGCATTTAAAACATGTGGATGTTTAGAGATTTCCATTAAAGATAAAAATTACATTAAAGATAAAAATGAAAGATTATAACGTATACTTTATCTTAAATCGTTTGTATATTTTTCCGTACTCTGTGCATTCTGTACATTTTTGCAATTTCAAATTTTCCATAAATGCATAAATTAAATATCTGCAGTCTAGCAATTAATATCTATTCACTTTAATAATTGACTTACTTAACGTAATAAGAATGCAGAAGATAATATGAACACTAAATATTTTCGCAATTTAACATTTAATAAATAAAATCAGCAGCGGAAAAAATCGGGGGGAAATTATACTATATCATACATGATATTCAATTATCATGACTATTTTCAGCTTTGAATATCTTGACTCAGTGATAAGTTATCCGGGGAAAGAATGTTACTTCCGCGTGGGTTGACTGAAACAACCATTGATGTCATGAACGTGCAATGTAGATACGATTATACCTATGACAATTTTTGTACTTTTTCTCACATTAAAAACAATAGTGTTTCGAATGTTTTCTTTTGATAATTATCTCGATTACAACATGGAAGGCGATGATAAGGCACGCGTTGACCTTAAACGTGTTGTAATCGATATAAACTCATTACGTCTTTTAATACGTATACCATAACAATTGAAAGTGAAATCAATTAAAGTTTCGGGTACTTACACCATGTCAACTACGTTAATTAATTCATATACACATTGGTTTAAAGTTTAAAGTTTGTTGATGACTTTAAAAACTGCAATTTGTTATAAAAATGATAGTCTTCACTTTCCAGCTCGATGTTTGAAGTTAACTTCAATAAAAATAAATTTGTCATAACTAGACTGAATAAAAAATTAAATGTATAAAAAAAATACAAAATACTTGTAATATTTTAAGGGTGATTCAAATCTAATTTTTATATAAATTATATTTTTTAGTTGCATTTCTAAAACTAAGCATAAACTTGCATAAACTGTATTATACCTACTATTTTTAAACAATATATTTGTTTCTATATTAGTAATAAAAAATGTTAAATTATTTTCGACAAAAAAGTTTGACACTATTTCATCAACCTCATAATTAATTTAACTGCATATCTTCGTCATTTATCTCGATAAGTTGTTTAAAAGAGAGTAATCCATTTTGTACAAACCTGTAGTCTGTCGAGACTAATTCTATTCAATTGAGATTTGTCATGCATTAACTATCGTGTGTCCGATTTAAATTGATCGAATCGATATTCTGAACATTCATTAACGATTACTACAGTGGAAATATACACTATTAAATGTCTGCTATTTTGAATTCATATTGTTAATATTTACCGATGAATTAATTCATAATATTGTTCTAAATTTTTCTATATTTAAACATTTCGTCAATGAAGTCATGCGAATTCCAGTAGCTTGTTTAATTACTAAATTGATAACACGCGACTGCTGATTTCAATTACGTTTTACATACATGGAATATCCGTTTCAAAACTATATAGTGCTTGTTACACTTTCAATGCCAATTATGCATATATTTTCCACGCGTTACGCTTCTATTTTTACCAGATGTTGCCAATAGCTCGTGTTGCAGATGAGCAAACATTTAGTATACTTTTAGCATAGAAATAATTGAAAAATATAATTACATACTTTTACTAACATTTATTTCATGCACAATATTTAACACGATACCAAATGTTTATCTATACAACAACTTGATATTTAACTCCATGTTAATCTTGATATGTATTATTCAAGGAAAGTTGGCTTTGGAATATTTAAACAGCATTTCGTACTAATCTTTAATCAGTAGTATGCATTATTCATGATGATTCAAGAAAACAAAGTTATTCTTCTCCAGTAAATAATGTTTTAGTTACTTCGTTAAAATTTATCAATACTGTCGGACGAATGAAGAGCTTGTAAAGCCTCTAATGAGACGAATCAAAGTATCTAAATGAGCAAATAATAAATGAAAATGAGAACAAGAATCGTACGAAAAATTTAAGAAAACAGTTTCACCATCAATTTAAGTTCAGTTAAGTTACTCTCATTTTAATGTACCATTCAATTCACTTAATTGCTGAATATAAATTTTAGTAATTCTTTAGCAGGTATTATTTTTACTCTTAAATAATTTTTATTTAACTTATTTCGAAATGGTTAGTGATTAACCACATTTGTACAGAGGTACAACATCAATCTATACTCTGATTCATTTAGCTCTAACTAATTATGCTTACGGTTAAAAACCACGGTGCAGTCATCTCATGATGTCATTTCAAACACATTCAGCGAGAATACTTATCACATTAACGCAGTGCTATCTTGGAATTCAATTACAGATTACGGTAAAAATAGCCACACAACATCAAAGTTAAACAACGAAAGAAAATATTGATTTCTAACGCAAGTGAATTTGCAAATAAGTTTCTTACAAGTAGATATTATTGGTTTTGGAAAGAAAATGAAATCATAATTTTAGAATTCAACTATACAAAACTAGGATTACTCAAAATTAAAATTACCAGAAGTTAAGACTACACAAAGTAAGATTTATCTTAAATTGGGATTACTCAAGATGAGAACAATCCAAGATTAGGACTTCTCAAGGTTGAATCTACTTGAAATTGAGATTTTTCATTAGTAACACTACCAAAAAATAACACTAAGACTACGTCAGATAAAAACTACCGAGGAATTACTTGAGATTAGAACAATTTAAGATTTAAATCCTTCAAGGATGAAATCTCAAAACCGAGATTTCTCAAGTCTAAAAGTACTACGATATTGAAACTACTCGACACTAAGCTACTCAAAACAATGATTACTTAAGATTAAAACTGCCATTGTAATATTGCAACTTCATAAGGTTGATACGGTTCAAAACTGGAATTCCTTAAGATTAGGATTCCAAGAAATGAAACCTACTCAAGATTAAAATTATCTAAATACATAAGGTTAAATGTACTTAAAATGTTTCAAGATTACATCTACTCAGCACAAAAGCTACTAAAAATTGACACTAACACAATCACAAAACCAAAAGTTAAAAGTACACACAATTGAAATTTAAGATAACTGCTCAAAATTGTGGGTATCCGAAACTGACAACAAGATCATCTAAAGTAACAAATATCAAGGCACAAAATATTATCAAAGCACATGCCAATCCATCAGAGATAAAAGAATAGTAAAGTCCAAACCTATTAGAACTGGGGTAAGCTAAGCATCAGGTCACAGACAGTAAATGTTAGCAAATGACACCCGGTGTACCAAGCTCTAATTACAAGGAATGCGGTACGGTGCTACGCTAGATAATCTCTTATCTACACGGATGAAACAGCAAACAGGTGCGGTTGGTACGAGATTAGGCTTTGTCTCTAACACCACTGCACCGTAAAACGCATAACCAGGCTTACACTATGTTTCTATGATATAACCAACCGCCATAGACGTTTCAAAGTAACGATTTCAGAGACGTTTATAGTTTCCAGTTTGCACTTCACTATCTCCCATCTGCTTTTATCGTTTTCCGATAGAACGTACCGTAATAACTGCGTGACATTGTGCCTTTGATCCTTCACTGATCACCGATCCGCACCGTCATGACTACTTTTCACTGTTCAACTGTCGACCTGTGTACGTCGAAAAATTACCGTTGGGAGTGAACGTCTGGACGTCTGCGAATGGCAACCACGAACTGATTCAGCTGTTAACCAACGACCAACGACCACAGACACACGGGCCTCTTATCGCGTATCGCGAACGTGTTATGTCCACGTTCTTTTATGTAGTTGACGCTGAGTACAAGTGTATTCCTCGCACCTAAACGGAGCGACAAACTTTTGCCAGTATCGTTCTCAACGCCCAATGATTTGATAATATTCTCAGCCTTGGTATTTTTTATTTTAGATGATCTCATTGTCAGTTTCGGATACCCACAATTTTGTGAGAGAAATTAAAATAAGAGGTATGAAAAAACTGTTGGCTTATTCTGCTCTATGCTGTCACTTTACAAGGAACTGCATGTCAAAGCAAACGTGAACTCTGCTGCGTTTAAAACAGGAATGCTCCGAGAGATTCTGTATATCCTTTGGATAAGGCCACGACCAGGTTGCATTGGGGTAAGCCCATGTTAAGTGACTCCGTCGGGGTGAGCTGGGCCTTGACTTTTATACATGCCTTGACTTCGAGAAAAGCCAAAATTTCTCACAATTTTGAGTAGTTATTCTAAGTTCCAATTTTAGGTTCTTTTAATTTTTGGTTTTGCAGATAGTGTGGATAGTGACAATTTGTAGTAGCTTGTTCACTGTGTAATTTGAGTTGAGTACGGTTAATGTTTATTGACGAATATTTTATATAAAGGGCTAGACATTACATATTTTTAGGTTCTGCGGACCAAGAACTTAGAACACAAATAATTTCTTTAGAAATCCTTGATTGACGAAATTAAAGTGTGTTTATAAATGCACAAATTATAATACCTGTATTCTAAGAAGGCGAATAACATTCTTCAAAAAGTGTAAAAATTACTCTCAACTTTCGGGGTTGACAAAAATAAATTGCGATCCATAGTTTGGCGACCCCTGATTCAGTACAATCTAGTGACTGATAATGGTACTTAACATTAACAAGCTTAAGCAATTATAAGATTTAAGGATAATAACCACGAAATCTAATTTATTTATTTACGACGATTAAGTTACTCTACAACATAATTAAAATAACTATTTTTACTTTCGCTTTAGTTTTCGTTCTAGTCTTTTAATCCTTTGCCTTAATTTTAATTTACATATTGTATTCTTTTTTCCTTTAATTGTAATCAAAGGGTTTATCTGTCAATGAGCTAAAAAATAAAAATAAAAATAAAACAGAAAGAAGTGTTTTAAAAACGTCTTTTTATTTTCACATATAATAAGATGTAGCGTTACGCAACTATTTAAAAATATTTATGTCTTTTAAATAAAACCAAATATTTTCAATTTAAAACTGTTATTGGTTATTTATGAAAATAAGAGATGGGCATAATAATCGGTCAACACACAGTAATTGGAACCCTTACCCCATATTATTTTATGAAAAAATTTAAGTTATTTGAAAGCTTCTGGACATTTTTTGACATTCTTTCAGTAGTCTAGGGTTAATTGGTCTTTAACCTGATAACGACCAAACTTTTACAAAGAAAGTCTGGCGAACAATCAAAACTATCGATATCATGAAACCATGTTTACGAGTTTAAATAGAACTCGGTTTGATAATAAAAAAATTTAATATCGTCTCTGCAACATTAAAAAGTTGATTAATCAACCATTTATAAATAAATTTTGCTCAAATAAAGATTCTTATGATTCTCTTTCGTAAGTACACAGTTCTATTTTCTTTAAATGTGTAATGTTAGAATAAAATTTGCATATATAAACTATTGACGATTAACGTATACCAATTAAAAAGGGGAGACCTCTGTTTTGTTAGTTTTATGCAGCGTTGATCTAATACATGGTACCTATATATATACTCATTATAAGCTCACAACTCAGGATAACACTGACTTTATAAAGACTGAGAGACCCTTTTCTTAAATGATCATTGGACGTAAGTGATGTAATAGTGAGTGTTTTTATCTTGCAAAAGATAAAGAAAGATGAGGGTGCATTTAATTTAAAAAAATAAGAATAATAAGGATTACATGAAGAAAGCTCTAAACATATGTAGTGTTCTTTAAGAATAAATTGTACACGCATAGGAAATGATCGTACCAGTCATGCTGACTGCCTTTTGGGTGTGAACAACTATCGCCTAGGCGTGGGAGCACACGTTTTGTCGACTTTGAGGTGTGGGGGAGGAAGAAGAGTGCAGAAAGGAAAGAAACTACCTACATATGTAGAGGAAGTAGCGTATACTTCAGTTTCGCTTCAGTGTTGAGAAGGAGTCACCAAAGTAAAGACAGATGTGATGTCACGAAACAGAAATACATATCGTTTAGCAAATTTTTTCAAGGCATAGGCTTGTCACCGCGTTGTGATGCAACCAGCAAATACATGGAATTATTGAAACACGCTCGTCTATGTAGCAGGAAATGAGAGATCATGCCGGAAATACGGTGAATGGACTAAAGGGAACGATTCATTCGAAATCGATTCAACTTTGATATGTTTCTATACATATTTAGAAGAGAAAGGGAAAGTCGGAGACGCGAAGAAAAGAATACTTCAAGATACTGTACTTATTGATGATATAGAAATAATATCTATTAAATACGAAATTAGTATTTGTCTATTGAAATATACAAAAATTATTTTTCTGGACTAAATAACGAAAAATACAAAAAAGATCATTTTAATCTTAATGACTATAGAGTAAAATATATATATAAAGAACAAGAAAGAGTGCAGTTATCTATTTAAATATTAAAACCTCTCGAGAAAATTGTCTATAGTCTCCTAATACGTGACAAAATGTATCTATTAAAAAATATTTCGCGCAATTACATAAAGAATTTGAGATATTTTACTTGTGATAATTTTGTTGCGGAGATATGATTGTATATACGTACATCTACCATTACAAGTGAAAAAACTTTTGGTTTTCGTAGGTATAAGCCCTGATGACGCCAATATAATCTTTGACTCAATCTAAGTGTGTCTCCTTTGCTAAATTAAACTTGTGTATTTTTTTACTTTTTACTGTTAACTAGAAAACTAGACTTTTAAAATCATCTAAAAAGAAGTAATACTTCTTCTATTTCTTTTCAATAAACTAGTTCCTTTCCTACCAATTTTTGAATTTTGTTCGTAAATGATTGCTTATGAGAATTTTCCTATCTTGCTCTATACTTAGATGTTATATCAAGGCCATCTAACAGATAATAGTTTTGTTTGTTCATGAATAACCTACATAAGTACCGAAATAAACAAGATACTATTTAATTGATAATTGTAACTTATCTGTTGAAATTCCAGGGCCGAAGGAAAATAAGATTTCTCAGAATCATAAGAAACAGAAAATTGGTCACTATATCTATCTCATAACCATTCTTGCCCTATGAACATTCACTATATTGTATCGATTGGAAAATTTTGTTGAATTTTTTCATGAATAATCAAATTATTCCTCGAATATAAAGTTCATCCATTAACTAGAACTCATCAAGTTGATTAAAATATCTTGTTTTGGGAGCATATTGAGCACAGTTTAGAAGGTATTCATAATTGAAGTTAATTTCTTGAAAATTTCAAATCTACGAGCAAGATAAGATATATAGAGCAAATTTAATTGTTAATACTTCGCAAACTACTATTCATACATGTCTAAAACATTGAACAAACGTAGGTATTCGTCTTGACAAGTTCTAGAAACTGACGAAAATTCAGTACACAGTCAGCGTTACAATTTACACCTAAGGAACATTTTTTATAAAAGGTGGAATCTTCGTTAATTGGACACAACAAAGTTAGGAATGACTGATATCTTATCGAAACAAGCTTTATTAAAATTAGCTTTGGTATAAAAGTATTGAATTGTTTCCGAAATTACTTTTGACTCAAAACTTATGACACGATTTTATCGAAGACGTTTAAACGCTCACGACCAGTTCTTATCACATAAGGCAGCAAGTTGTAATAGTAGTAGTAATGCGATGAGTTCATAAATCATAACATCATCGTTACTTTTACCAAATATTCAATAGAGATAAGCATACACAAGCGCTTGTCGTAATCGATCTCAAATAAGAACAGTCTCCACTTTAAAATTAAATCTACCAATCATGTACATATATGGTGAAAATAATAAAAAATATCTTAAGTGTTAGTTAGAGGTAAAAATATTTATTAAAAATGATATCGACTGTTCGTTGACTTTTACGCATTAATAATTAAGCATTAATAAGTATTTATATTATATTAATATTAATGTTAATAAACGTTGACAAAAGCCGAAGATGTTGAATAATGTTTTTAAGTACTAATGAATAGAATAAACATTCAAGGGCAGAAAATATTGATAATTTTTTAACAATTATCGATAATAAAATCCAATTAACAAAAACTACAACTTTTAATCAATTCTGACAATTGTGGAAATTTTTAATAAATATTAGACAATCTTCATGGATATTCACAACTGGTGGGACTGATATTAGTAATGTCAATAGTACCCATTGATGTTATAATTTTTTTAAATTAAACGCCACTTACTAACGATACTATTATAGAATAACCGTAAAACACCTTATTATCCTAAATTTTTAGCCGCCTATCAGAAACGAATAGAATCAATTAGAACAGTCTCATTTGTTTTTTTTTTTTAATATTTATACTCTCCTTTTTATCGTTACTAAAGTGCTGTTATTAATTTCATTAAAAAAATTTTAGGGATACCTATCAATTAATACATTGAAAGATCACGAAACACAATACACATACATAATTATGTAATATGTAGCAGATTTAGACTTTTCCTGGCTTCATGAGGTCTATAAACTAACAAACATTTATTAAAAAATGAATATTACACTTGGTGAGTTCTAGTTAGAAATGCACTTATAGAAACTTGTTAACAATTTCAGCAGTTTAGTACAGTCTTATAAATAAAAGACGTATTTATCCATCAAAAAAAGAAAAAGAATTTGGCGTGTACATTGTATTACATGTGTCATATACACTAGCCATTTGACTAATAGTTTCCTATGCTATGTTTACGGGTGTAGTACAACAGCAATTTTCGCTGCGTGAACTTTCATCGTTCAGGCTTGACTGCATAAGATACCGTACGAACTCATTTATGCGCTTGCAGGAATAGGAAGCAGCGAGATTCCACCGGAAGCACGGTGGATGAGCGATGCTAGAAACAGAGAAACTTCAAAGGTTTCAGTAATATCCAGATAAAAGTGTAGAATTCTTCCGCGCTTAATTTGATAGCCACAATTATATAAAAATATGTTTTCATATTTCTCTTAAAGAATTCTAGTTTTTATTTATTTTTAAATTGAAATATAATCGAAAGAATTGGATATAATTTATAGAGCTTAATTGTCTTATGATATTGTTCTTAAATCATTATTTTCTTTATGAAAAATTGAGTAAATTAAGTATTAGTAAATATACTAAGAATGTTTATGCCAGGATTTACACATGTAAATTTTGAAATCTTTTCTAACTGCATTATCTAATACCTACACTACCGTGCATAAGTATTTAGACATTTTCACGTTATTGCAATATGTAAAATATACCAAGTAAAATTCTATAATATAGCTTTTACTACAAATCTCATCTCAGATGATTATACAAGGCTTACAAATATCGATGCAAATAATATCTGATATCAGTTAGCATAAATAACAAAATGTAGGTATTTCATGCGTTTCTAATGTTAAAGTGTCCAAATATACTCATGCATGGTAATGTATATAAATATGTTTCATCACAAACTGTAGTTTTTGTAATAACACGACCACCAAAGTGCATCAAACTGTACACTACACGAATTCTTTTGCACTTTGAATGATTGAATAATCGAAACTTAACTCGACGACTAATTATGACATCAAACGCGAAAAGAACATTGAAGATTGCAGCGGAACGAAATAATTAAACGTAATAACTTTGATCACGTTCTGTCGCGTGACATTTTACGATACGTCACCGACGAATTTGCATACCCGGGAATCGTGCGCGCACGCACACACACGCGCGCATACGTTTGTCAAAATTTATCAAGAGAAAGTACGCGTTCCTTGCTTCTTGAAGATCTTCAAGCTATCCAACCAACGTTTATCTTTTATATTCTCAAGGACATGTGTATATTGGTTCCTTGTAATTTCTTGCACTCAGTTTGTACATATGACCATGTCGTTTCCTCATAGTTAATTTATTCACTGTAGTACAAGAAGAAGTTTGAACTCAGGATAAAGTATTACGAGCTGAATAGCGTTATACGAAGAGGAGAATGTAGGTTCAATAAAGAGGAAATGAACTGAAATAATGATTGGAAATTCTTAAGATATCCTAGAGTTGTAGAAAATTTGTTGCAAAAGAAAGAAAAGCAGTAAGTTCGAGGAGAAAATGTAAAATGTGCTGATTAAGTTGGAGGCTTTATCAACCCTTTTGCTGCGAACGACTTTACATATAGTGTGAATCAGAAGTAGAGATTAATCGAGAAGGTAGAGCCAGAGTTTTATTTCTAATAATGAACATATGTTATTTTTCATAATGCTAAACAAAATGATAAAATTATAAAAATTGTAATACAAAAACATGTAATATCTAAAACTAGAGAGGCCCTGTTTGTAGGGAATTAAGATAGTTGTAGATTTTCTCAGGTATTCTCCCACAAAAAAACAATAAATTATTATTAGACTATATGAGTACAGGAGCAAAATAAATTGCAAACATAAACAAAATTCTAATTACTTTCAAAATATACAACTTTCTTGTTCATAAAATGAAGCTAATAAATATCTTTGATTCTCCACAATATACTTTATATAAAAGACTTTCCGACTTATGCATATAAAATGCAAAGTAAATTGTTTTATTAATAGTTTTCGACATTTTTTTGTCAAAACTGAATATATTTCGTCAGCTTTCACTCCTAGTTATAAAAATGATCAATAGTTCTTGTTACAAATTTGTAAACGATATAAAGAAAGAATGAATATGTATAATATTAAGTGTAAAAATAATCTATTGAATTGTTTTTATTTTTTCGCTTATTATTTATAACTGGAATTTCAATTATTGCAATCAAAATAAAAAAATGTATGGTAAAAATTATTTTCTTGATTAAAATGTTTTTGATTACAAGAAACAGTTATAATTTTTTTTATTGCCAGTAACTACGACTGATAATGAAATTTTGCTTCGGTTGCTCATTCCATATATGAACATAATGTGATTATGGATGAGAAAAATTAATTTCAGTCTACCGTAACCGTCGTCGATAACAAAAATTTATCTACTTTTCTCAACTACGATTCGTCATCATTAGAAACCGTTTTTGTTATAAATAACGGTTATGAGCAACTGAAATAAATTCCTCTCATTGTTAATGACTCTCGACAATAAAACAAAATTTCGATCGTAAATAATAATTGTTACGTGATTAGAAAGTTTTGGAAATCAATGTTTTCTACTCATGTTGTTTCTGAATAATTTTCTTTGCACCTTATAATTATTATCCTCAATTTAATTCTTTCAGTGTCAAAATTGCCACAGACCGATTCCCCGGTACCCATTTGAAAACTCTTCTAACTTATAACTTTGTTTACTGTTAAATGTGTGAAAAAGAATACAACTTTTTATAGTTGGGGTACTCTGGAAGAATGTATCGACGTGTGGAAAAAGTTTCTCTCACCAATAACATTTATCGCGAGTATAGGATTTTTTCTTAATGCATAAAAATTAAGTAAATATTGGCCTAACAATTTTCACACTATACCCATGATGTAGATGTTAGCACTGAAAGAGTTTAGTAATATATAACATATTAATAAGGTTTTTAATTGATCTTTTTCATAAAATTTTTTAGAATAACTGTTATATTTGATCCCCGATTTCTAGAAAGGATTTCTTTTCTCGACCAAATCAAGTAAATATAGATTTTCCTTAAAGGTAAATATAACTTTTACATGCTTAATCTGAAAAACTAACTATGTTTGTTTATACTTATCTACTATTAGAAAACAATCACACTATTTTAATTCTTTCATTTCACGCTAACAAGCATCTCACTAATTATCAATTAAGACACGAAACTAAGGCAAATACTCATCATATCTTCCTTTCATCACAAATAAGGACTCTCAATCTTCCATGATGAGCAAGTAATGCACTTACTGCTACAGCGAATCCTTTGTCACGGTGACTATAACATTTTATTAAAACTTTCTGCACAGTTATTATTCAGCCACTGTCAACAATCCACTGGAATCAATTGGAGAAAGTTGCAAAAGGAAGGCTCTAAAGAACAAAGAGGCGGTAGGAGACAGTCTCACTGTTCAAACGTCGTTAGAGGTTCATCGGTGCCAGGAAGTGCAGAATCGCTCCGGAAATACGGTGAATGCTTTGTAAGAGCAAGGCTCTTGGGTGAAATCTGAACTTTATTATGATAGAGACCCATTCAGAGTCGGCTCTCGAAAGAGAACCCCACCTACTACTGACACTGTCAGGTCAAGCAAACGTTTGTGTTGCAAGAAATCGTGCGCTGGTGAAAGAGAAAAAGGATGTGACGAGGTCTCGCAAGTTCAAACGATATGACGATACGCCTATTCATGTATATTTCGTTGGTCGATCGACGTCAAGATCAAGATGAGCGTTTATAATTTCTTTTCAATGGCACTAGACTTCCTTTTTGCGATCAGAGACGGGGATGACAAGATCTGCACATTGCCCGTTTCCAAAGTAAATATCATAAGTCGAGATTATGAAATTCTTCTAAGGAATAACGAGAAAATTGCTATTAGCAAAATTATTGTGTAACAGCATTATGAAATATAGATTAGGTAAAATTTACTCAGAAATTTATTGCTTACAATTAATACAGATGGTAAGTGTGTGAATTAAAAGATGCTTCACGCAGTTAAAAGAAAATTGAACATTTTTCTTCCGTGTCAGTTTTCTTGAAGAGATGCTATACGCAGTATTTTGTCACTCTAACTCAGCATTATTCCCCTAATTTACCCAAATTATATTCTTTCTCCTCAGAAAACAAAAAAACGTCAATGTGTAAATTAGGTTCAAAAATTAACTTCTTATATCTTGTAAGATTGAAACGTAGATACATATGATCGTAAATATATTTTAGTAAGTAATTAGTAAGTCTTATATAAAATTATATACTTATCAATAAAGTAAAAAATAATATGAAACATGTTTTAAACAAATCTTTAATAAATACTTGAATAAGATTACGAAAAGTTATTTTTTAATTTATATTGTCATATGAATGAGTCATAGAGAGATGAAGGTATCTATTCTATTAGAGTGGCTAGATATTTTAGTGACCAAGTATGTGCTGAGCCATGAACTTAAATAGAGCAAATACTGTATACGTATGTGTAGACTTTAGTCAATCAGGTTAACACTGAAAACAAAATTGAAGCTCCCCTTCGGTTATGATCTTTTTTTTAATTTTAGTAGATTATTATTAAATCTTTCTAATTAAGGCTTTTAATTGAAATTTTACTCAGGTTACTGTGGTTTTATTGTTAGAATGAAGTTCTGGATGATATTTATCATAAATAATCATAACCTAGTTAATTGAGAGCTTACTGTATTTGAGAATTCAAGGCAATTTTAACATTTTTAACATACAAAATTCTCTTCAGAGCTCGAATACTTAAATAACTAAAGTAATTATAAGTAATTATAAGTACACCTGGATCTATTTTTACACGGTACGCATCCACCATGCTAAACGAGACACAAGTGTAGTTAATTATAACAAATTGACAGTTCATTACTTGTATTTGCATAGTGCAATATTATTGTATTTTTGAAAATCTATCTATTCTTTCTCTAATTATTATCACTAACAAAGGTATCTTTTACGTTGCATATACAAACTTATTACCTACTTGTACCGAATTATATTTATAGTATGTAACTAAGTACTATATTGAATCTATACAAATCATGTAGTCTCGAAAACCTCAGAAAGAAAATTTCAAACTTCAACTTATACAGTGTCAATGTTTTAACAATATGATCGAATTAATACAATTTGTTTATGAATATTTTCTATATCAATTATAAAAAATAAAGTTAGCATTACTTCATGTATTTTAGTTAGGTTGCACACACATTAAAATAATTTAAATGACAGAAAAATATACATATAAGTTACTCAAAATGACTTGCTCTAACTTTAAACTAGTTCCATTAGTTCTTCAAAAATTCTACAATTTTTTCATTTTCACTTGTGAGTTCGATGATGCAAAACGTCTGTTCCAACATTTGTAAAATAGGATCCGTATCACGAGTATGATTCACTGTTATAAAATAGGGAGTCAAGGGTTAAAGATTTTGACATTTAAAAGAATCGAATCTTATATAAGCAGTAGTTGCTAAAAACTCTGGTACACAAAGGCATAGGTACATAAGAGGTGTTCTTTTTGCTAAGTGTATTTTGAATGTTTAGTAATTGTACATAATTAATTTTGAAATCAATTCTGAAATTTTTATTTTTCTGTTGACTATCTTGAAGGACTAAAAAAAGATAGTATTTCTCTTTCTTTAAATCTTATACTCTCCTTCCGCTTTTTTATTAGGTTTAATTAACGCTCTGTATGCGAACAGTCGTCAATGAAAGAAATACCTACAGTGAACTTCGAGCAGAAAGACGTAATCTTTTTATGATAGCAAACTGCGAGCCCTTTCACACGTCTGACATAACAGTTCCAGGCCGGAAACGATTCTTCTTTATGGGAAGTGGAACAGTGCGACTACTGTATGAATGAATGAATGAATGAGTACGATGATACGCGAAACTAAAATATGTTGCATGGTTTCTGAAATTATATAGAGTAACTCGGAAACACCATATTTCGCAGAAAAACAATGAAAGAGAAATAATATAATAAAACTAAAAAGGGATTCTATTATAATCAAAATTTTACTATAATATAATTTCATGTTTTTTTTTTTTTTGTTTTACTAGCAAGTAATGAAATTTATAAATATCGTAGTGTAATGAATTAAGAATTCTCTTTGTTATTAAACTGTCTGACTTGTAGTTATTTGTGGT
Source organism: Calliopsis andreniformis (assembly GCF_051401765.1). NCBI lineage: Eukaryota > Metazoa > Arthropoda > Insecta > Hymenoptera > Andrenidae > Calliopsis > Calliopsis andreniformis. The sequence continues at coordinate 4,510,016 of NC_135064.1, forward strand.
GTAGTTTAGAAACAAAATCGATGAGATTTACACTCGCGACCTCATTAACTATTAATTGGACTGATCGTGAGTCACACTCTATTGATAAGCGAATTCGCGACAAACAGCATGGATAAAAATGTACTATGACCGATCTTCACGCAATTGTTGTGAAACTATGCGATTATTGAATCGCTAATTAGGGAACTATTCCTCTTTTATGTTCATTAAACTTTGGTATTAAGTCAACAGTATTAATACTCAAATAGTGTCATCGTTCATAATGATGTTATCTTATGACGACGTAAATTTTTAAGAAATTTAAAATAATTGTCACAATTACGCAAAAATTTGATATCTATATTTATTTACTCTTGTAACATTATTTAATTATATCTATGTAAATTTTTGTTTAGATGCAATTATAATTTTACTCCCGTTTTTACGATATTTTGACCGTATTCTTATATTTCTTACCCACATTTGATGTGGAAAAGACAATATCATGATATACTATTTAGCCAACAACTCCAAAAATATTTAATCAAAAAGAAGATTTCGCCAGAGCAATTAAATTCTAAAATTGTAGTAAGTGCAAGTAATGCAAGCTATACGAAAATAATATTAAGTTATTGTTAAATATTACATTTAAAAATATTGACATTCTATTAAATAACTGCCTAAGGAAAAGAACTTGAAGTTCATTCATTTTTTTAGATCGACAGGATGGAGTACCCCAATTGCAATAAAAGAATGATCATAAAAGCATTATTTGAATATTTATTATTAGAATATTTAATCAAATAAAAACATAGCTGGGCCCTAGAGCTATAGTGAATTGAGTTACACAGACAATAAGTGGACTAATTCCAATCTAGCTGTAGCCCAAATAAATAGGTATTCAACAAAATATTATCACATGACCTTCAGATTTTATCACCATTCCTCAACATTTGATTAAACTCCCTGCATATGCAGATGTAGTCTTCTAGACAATGAAAGAGTAACTCTGAAGTATTTCAAGAGAATGGTTTCTACCAAACAAGAAGACTTGTTTTGACAAGACTGGCCGACAATTTTCCATTTAAGAAGAAAACCAAGATACTTGGTATTTACATAACAGTAAAACAAGACCATTCGCGCATTTGCAACTCTAGTAATCCGTTTAGCCGGACGTTGGTTCGTTAATCCAGATGACATCACCGTTTTCTCGGAAGTTTATGCACGTCGCCGACGCTTAATTTCAGTTTCTGAACTGCGTTGAATAAGATTGACAAAACTGTACTTGAGAGCCAACGTGACCCAAGTCCTTTTTTGTTATTTTTCAAGAGAACCGAAAAACAAATGCGATTACCATTTACTAGTATAGTATTTGAAGTAGTTTATACTATTAAATTTCCTTCACTTATAACGTAACTTAACTAAGTTCATATTATTCTAATAAAATGAAGAGAAAGTAATAAGATCCTGTAAAAAACTTAATTTTGAAAAAATGGACTTTAATTAGTCTGGCTCTGAGGTACAGAAAAGACGTCATATACACATCGTCAATTCGTTCAATGCATTCGTATCGATTACTGCGTCGAATAAAAAGAATATGACACGTGTTAGATAACTTTCGGATTTGCCCCCTGTTGGCACTAGCATTTTGAACACTGTTATCTGACATATACATATTCGGAGTATTAACAAAAATGAGAGGTTTTGGAAAGTTCTACGTATGAAAACAATGAAAAACGTTCTTGTTCATATTTATGAGCTAGAAAACACTTAGTTTGTTAATTATACAGCACTTTACCGCACTTTTAAAGGAGATATTTACATAAAAGTCAAGATGAAGTCCAGTGTTGTCTCGAGACAAGCTCAATGATACATTCAAATTTTCTTGGAACTACTCTTCCAATTTAGCTAGTTTTTACTTCTGAGAAGTCAAAATTTAGACGAGTTTTTAATAGTCTATAAACTCTTAACTAGGAATGGTATTCGAACCTGTAACCGAAATTCTTTTTGGGTTCAGGAAATTATTTATTTTGATATCAAATTAAATAAAAGGTACTGATAACATACGGTTCTCAATGTATATGCAGTAACTAAATTAAAACTAAAATGAACCTTCGATTCTATTCTCTTCTCATCGAGCAATATCAAAATTTTGGTTTCAATTTGAGATCAAAATTATTATTACTGTTTCTTCATTTTGAAACTTCTATGTTAAAACTAAACAATTTTGATCTCCATGATAAGAAGTTTTCAAAAATAAAATTCAGTGACAACATGCGTGTAATTATGTGTACGTACGTGTGTTCACACATGCGTGTATGTAATCAAATACAACAAATTTTTGGTCCCTTCGCTAACGATTCCTCAGATGTAAGTTAAAAATACGTAACAGTTAACCTTTTTGTTTCATCTGACGAGCTAAACTCGTCATGCTGTTGTGAGGTCATATACAGGGTGATCAATTTATCTGAAAACCCTCTAATAAATGTTGGCAGCACTTACAAGGCTAACAGCAATTACAATAAATGCTGCCAACACTCGGAGGGTTACCAGATAAACTGATCACCCTGTACTGTAAAATGACGACCGTAGATGGTACTGTGCACGTATGGACAACTTAAACGATTTTGGCCGCACCAACACTCTCTATCTCTCTCCCTCGTATTTAGTGGCTCTTATGTAAGAAAGAAATCGAGAGTGTCAGTGCAGCCAGAATCGTTTGAGCTAGGTGTACAAAATAAGTAATTTCGATTTTCAGAGTAGCCATCAAACATCTAAATCTCAGATGAATGGGTTAAAGAACTACATATTACATAGTAAACAAAATGTGCATATGAAAAGCGAACTAAATTTGTGAAAAATCTGTCGCCAGCAGTATTTCTTACATTCTTTCATTCGTCGTAAGTACAGTCCTAAGATCGCATCGACTCGCATTGTAGAGTTTATGTTTACCAGTCAAAGTTTCAAGAATATGTCGGGAGACTGTATTTATTCACATTCGTAATTTTATGCAACCCATACGTCCTTTATTCACAGCTCATCTTATATTTTTTCAATTCCAAATTCTCTTTCTTTCTTTTACAAGTACATCCCACTTTCTACATGTAACTACTCATTCCTTCCCTTTCGATGTTACATTTAGTTGTATAGGAATTCTGTGTATTCGACAGTAGGTATTCTGAACAAGTTTCTGAGACACAGAAGTCTATTTTGATAACATTTATATGAAACCCAAATTTATTTTGGCTGTCTTTGGTAAGACCAGTTTAGAAACCGAAAAGTATTTCGGGTTTTGAAATGAGAACACTTTGTAAAAACGGTAAATACGGTTTTCAAAACAGTGTCATAGAGAAAACCCGAAATAAATACGATCTTATTGAAAAGATATACTAAAACCAAAATGAATCTCGGCTTCAGAACTGAATACCATCCCTGCTTTCAACTGACTGTCAGCCATGATCTTGTATCGAGACAACACTAAGGTGAATGTCCCAGTACCTAAACGTTCAAGATGTCAAATGTTCCAGTACGAAAACAACCTAAAACTGTTTGTCCCCATACTGTAATTGTGAGATTCCAGAAACTGAGGATACTATTTCATGATACTAGTTTTTATTTTTAATTAGGTATACCTAATACATTAGAATTTATGCCTAAAACTAAATATAATTAACATTAGTGTTTAGGTATCAGGACATGGTCAACTACTGGAACATTTACCTTACATATACGTGTTAGCAGTTTGAATTTTACCTTCTCGGAGACAGTCCGAGTGAAGTTAGAGCATAATTCCAAGATACAGTGTTGTTTCGATCCAAACTCGATTATGCATTAAAAACGAGTTTCTTAATCTCAACTCTTAAACTATTTCATTTCGTGAGTTAGCATTAACATAGATAATAATGTACAAAATAATGTTTACCTAACAAACTAAGTATATTTGGGTATATAAATATGCACATGAACTTTCTTCATTATTACTGTAAGCAGAATCTACTTTCAAAAATGTTCTACATTTTTATTATCTTGGAACAGTATTCTAGACAGTGCAAAATAGCGTCTAACTAAACGACTAAGCATTATTAGACAAAGTTTTCACTTTTTTTATGTCTACAATCTACTCTCCGAAAATTTTCCACATTTTATTAACCATAAGATTTTTCTAAGTACCTTAAAACTGTGCATAATATCCGAAGAATCAAATTCTTTCAAACCAATATACATATATATTTTCGTTGAAAACAACTTTCAATCCAATTAATAAATTTCCACAGTTTGCACAAGGATCACCATCCGATCACGAGGTGCGAGTGAATCATTCAGTTTCCTGCGGACGTTAATTGTAAAATTATAACTTTCACGAAACGAATTGAGCAACGACGTTGCATTTTGCAATTATCCGTGTGTCTGGTCTCACGAAACAAAAGGACGATACTCCGAAGACGAATTCTCGTACGAATTGGTTACGAGAACCCCTCATTAAAGAAGTCTTCTTTTTTTTGGTACGGACTTGAAGGGATAGCTTTTAATGTCGCAAACGCTTCAAGTACTAATGGGATGTAACGAGCTCTTTGCGCCACATTCAGAAAATTTCACTAGTGGTGATGGTAACCATTCACAGCAATCATCAATAGTCATACTTTCTACACTGAATACAAGCCATATAATGTCAGTATTATTAAGTACCAAATAAATATAATGCTTAGGGAGAAATTTCTTTTCCCCTTGGTAAAAAACTGATTTCTTCAATATTTTTATTAATGGTAAATTATTTTCAGTATATCTATATGTTTTTGTTATATGCTCAAGTAGCTACAATATTTTTCATAAAAAGATTCTATTAAACATTCTGACTACAATCTCTGCCAAAAAGTTTTCGACCATACGCAACAATACAAAGTTATTTAAAAATATTGCAGCTTTTGAAATGTAAAATGCTATCGTATCAAACTCATCTAATATTTATGTATATTTTATATCCACACGATAGCATTCGCGGTCTAGACTGACAGCTTGACAACTGTCACCGCAATCGATCTCTTTCAATAATCGACCGTCTTCTTCTCGCGAGCACCAGTTGGCTAAGGCTGCGTACCAGCTACTCGCAACAATATTGTTAAATGGCTTCGTATTGTTGCATTTGGTCAAAAACTTTTTTCCAAAGGTAGTATATTTCTTCTAAACCTTCATATCCCTTTTTCACTGGTTAGCATAATACCTCTCCATCAAATTATGTAAAACACTGAAGTAAGATGGCTTCTTATTTTAAAAATTTTAAGTTAATCGATTGAATAGTTTTTTTAAATTATACCAACCAATTAAAATATAATATTCCATAGGCGGAATATGTAATAGAACCTTCTTTTAAAAAGAAAAATATTAAAACTACTTGAACATATAAAAAAACATACCAACAGCCTGGAAATAATTTATCACATAGTTTCGGTAATAAAAAATCTTAAACAAATCGATTTTTTACTTTTTTACTAACAAGATAAGAAATTTGCTCCTTAATGTTATTAAAAAGTATTTTAATAAATCTATCTAAACTTCGAACTACCTAAATTTAAATCATTTAATATAGAATCCCTAAATTACTAGAAAACACCTTGCACGTTGTCTTACTTAATCCAACTATCTGTTATCTGGTTGCCCGCATTCTAATCTAAGCGAGAATATACAACTTGCGGTGCCTTTTGTACGATTCTCTTGTTAATAGTCTCAGCTACTCCCACGCGCCACATTAGATTCTCTTCTTCATCCTCGAGTTGGATGCTCGAATTCGCGAGGGAATTTACAAGCATAATATGAATACAATGGACAGGGATCATCCAGACGCACTGGAAGTGGGTGATTTGAATTTCAATGAATGGGAGGCTGTTTCGTCGTACAGAAGTTGTCGATTCCTCTACAGCCAGTGATTTAGAGAGTGTTTTATCATTACTGATAAAATCGACCGTAGGTTTTGAAAACTGAGACACAAGAAGTGTAATTCCTAGAATTATGTACTGAATTTTTAAACCGACGAAAATGATTTTTATTTTAGTGTTATGCAGTACATTACTATAAAAGGTATGTACATACACAAATTTTAACATCTGACAATAAATGCGCAATGACGATTTAAACAAGTGATAAGTTTTTTCTGTATTGACTTGAAAGTAAAAAATGTATAATTTAAATAATTGTAATTATGTAATTTGAATGTGTATTGATATTTTAAATCGAAAATGAAGGAAAAGTGAAATTATATAACATACTTATATACCTAAACAAGTGCAATTTGTATTTAAATGGTTTACAGTTGGTGTAAGCGTTTCCCCTGTTTTTCTAAATTAGAATGTTTCTAAAATTAAATACCAGAGGGTATCATGATCGCGTTCATTTTCCAGTTTGTGGTTAGTTGACATTTGAAGTATGAATTAATATGTAATAATTTTATAATATTTCAGACCTATTTAAGGTGAGTTAAAATTTCCAAATTATTGTATTTCTCTGAATTATAGTTTTTATACATTCGTAAAATAAAATCTTGATCTCACAAATCGACAACATAACCTATAAAGCGAAAGATTTGTTTACGTTTTCTTGTCATAATATCAACAAATTTTGTAGTGACAAAATTAATGACTTATTTTTAATTTGATTACTCATAAATATGTTAAAATTTGTAATAGATTTTAAAGAATAAAGATGCTGAAATATTTGAACTGATATTATATAGACTTGTTTACTTGAATTCCAATTAATTGAACTCACAATTTATTCAAATCAAGAAATTGATGATATTTCTTGGAAAATTGTGTCATTGTTTGCTCCAAGGGAATGATTCCTTGTTACACCAATGCTTGAACAATTAATTGCTCTATCATAAGTGGAAATATCACATGTGGGTCATGACTATCTAAAAATAGCAATCGACTATTGCTCATCGCTCCATTGTTACATCCTCTGTTACAGGGATACAGTGTTTTCTGTATTTCAAGTTCCTAAGTATGTCAGGGAAAAGAAAAAAGGTTATAGTGACCATGGAGAAGAAACTAGAAGCTCTGTCTCGTATTGATAAAGGTGAGCCATTGAGGCGTGTTGCTATTGATTTAGGGGTAGGAGTATCAACTGTCTCAGACTGGAAGAAAAATAGAGAGGAAATTGAAGATTTTTGTGCTAAAATGCTATCGAGGGACTGCTTAGGGAATAGGGGTACAACTAAGAAAGCAAAAAATGTAATACTTGATGATGCTCTTTATGTCTGGTATATTGAAAAACGTGAAAATGGTGTTCCTATATCAGGGCCAATTTTAAGAAAAAAGGCTCTTACTCTTAACAAAAAGTTAGGTGGTGATCCAACTTTCTCTGCAAGTGTAGGATGGTTAGGACGATGGAAAGCACGTCATGGAATAAGACTTGCTGTTTCTGGTGATAGTTTTATAGGTGATTCTAGTGCGCATGATAACTTGGATCACCAGTTGTTATTAGATAATGATATTGTGACAGTGTGTTTATCAACGGACAATACAGAAAAAACAGAGAACTCTCTAGATAATGAGTGTCATCAAGAATCAACGAAACTCCATCACACTGAAACTGTGGAAATGCTTGAAAAGTTAATAGCATACTTTGAATACCAAAGTGATACTTCAGAAAATGAACTAGAAACTTTGAAACATCTACGTGATCGTGTATCAAACAAGTGTGTCTTCACTTTAAAAAAGGAAAAGGAAGAAATTAATGACTTTGTTCAATGACATTAATTATAATTTACACCTGTACATTATGCTGAATGAATATACTGATAAACAGATACTATGTTTTATAATTTTGTACAATTCGTGTACAATCTACTATAAGTTACAAATTATACTGTAAATTGGAAAACATAAATATAAGTTAAATTGTAAATATAGAAATAAATAACGCTATTTCACTGTTTATTTGATAAAAAACCTCATTTGATTCAACTTCTAGATTAAATTTCAAATTACTAAATACAATAATCTTATTATAGATTCTTTTTTATTGTTTTCGTTTAGTTAAAGTAGTGTTTGTAAAATTAATCAATTTTACTGATTAGAGACATTTTTTCAACAGGTATAATAACGTTCAAAATTTTTATTAGTAACTAAAATAAAAGAAATGTTTAGAAAATTATGTACACTCTCAAAAAACAGAGTCCTACAAAATGTACAGAATTTTCAAAAATATACAGCAAACATCAAGAAACAAGAATTTTCTCTCCTTATTCTCATTTGCACTTTATACGCACTAAAAAAGGTATCCATTATGTATTATACCTCTCTCTCATTATATCTAAAAGACTAATAATAGACAATTTCAAGGAGACTCCATGTAAGTAGTATCCTCAGTTTAACCGTTTAAACCACTTCACGTAATCAAGCTATTTTCAATGAGTTGGTGATTCGCTTGATGATCGCCATCCAATTATCCCACCGATAGCTCTCTAATTTAATAGAACTGATTTCTGGGAAAATATTTCGTCCTATATGCATAGCAAGATTTTCATTCTTCGAAACGCACGAATTATTCTCTGGAATTGCAGCAATTCGAATTTTCATACGGTTGTTTCGATTCAGCTGGCAAATCCTGAAAAACTTATTCATATAATGGCCTATTGAATTTCAACAAAACTGCACGTGCAAAAGGCAGGTAAAAACCCATCATCCGTGGAACAGACCGTTAGATTCTTACGGATAAAGGAATTTCGCGGTTTTTCAAGCATAAATTAAACAATTGCACTACAATAGTACGATTGTTTTTTCTAAGACTTTGTATGACGAAAACTTATTGTAAGATCTATAAAGGATACCTTTGTAAAGTGTTTAGTAAACTATTGAGGGTCAAAGAAGTTAACAAGGGACCAACCTGAAGTGATAATTTCCAATTTTACTGAAATTTGGCAGGTCTATACAGTAGCCGAAAATAGTAAACACGTATTTCCTTTTATCGGCTCAAATTCACGTTAAGGGGGCGAAAACCGCTTCCAAAGTTGGGGTGAAAACTATATTTCGCCGAATACTTCTAAAACCATTAGATGTAAAGAAAACTTTAAATTAGTGGATTATGTATCTATGAACATTGAATTCATCTATATAAACAGTTTTTGGAATATCTAATTATTTAAAGAAAATATTCTTGAAATTATTCGTTCCAGTATAGTTTCACACGAACCGCAGATAAACTATGAACACATTTCCGCTTTACAATGTACAGATTAAAAATTCCAAAATATCTGTAAATTGTGTTTTGACCTATAGTCTTTACATACACATAAATTTGTGAAAAATTTGATCAACATTATATGCCAAAAATGGTAAAAAAATGTCATTTTTGAGAATATTTTTTAAAGAAATAAATATTAGTAAAAACCATTTACACCGATGAATTCGACGTTCAAGAGTACATAATCGATTAATTTAAAGTTCTGTTTTACATCCAGTGACTTCTGAGATATTGTTTCTGCCCCCATCTTTGGAGCGATTTTCACTCTCTTAACAAGAATTTGAGCTAATATAAAAAAATATGTTCTGGAATATTTTCAGCTACTCTATAAACCTGTCAAGTTTCATAAAAATCGGAAATTATCACTTCGAGTTACTCCCTTCCCAGATAGCACTTCTTGAAGACGTCTATTTTTTGTCTGAACGTCTTATAGATGTAGTTTGGACGTTTTGAGACGTTTTATAAATGTCTTTTAAGACGTCTTAAAGATATACTGATTTGTAACATTGGACGTCTCAGAGACGTCTTTTGGACATTTTTAAGACTTTACTAGACATTTTTAAGACGTCTCTGTACTATACCCAAATAGCACAGAGACATCTTAAAAACGTCTTAAAAAGTAAATCCAGTAAATCCATCCAATAAAGCCCTAAAAATGTCCAAAAGACGTCTCTGAGACGTCCGATATTACAAATCAGTATGTCTTTAGGACGTCTTAAGAAACATTTATAAGATGTTTTAAGGACGTCCAAATTACATATATAAGACGTTCAGACAAAAATTAGACGTTTTTAAGCATCTAAAAGCGTAAGTCTTCAGAACGTCCATGTAGTGCGTCTTTAAGACGTTTTATAGACGTAAACTTTGCAAGTCTTTAAGATGTACGCTCTTGGATGTTTTTAAGACGTCTAAATTATGTCGTAAGACATTCAGGCATAAAATGAAAATAAAATAGACGTCTTCAAGACGTCGTGTGCTATGTTGTAAATCTAATCTTTGAATGAATTGCATCGGACTTGTATTAGACCACAGAAAAGCTTAGAAAGATCGCAGGGACCTAGAGAGAATAAGATAAAGAAGGTTTTAGATGCATAGAAAGATTTAAGACCCTTTGAGGACCCAGGAAAACCTACAAAGAGTTAAGAGAACCTAGAAAGATTTTCAAAGAAAACTATAAGAAACTTGTAATCTTCCTTACTAAATCTAATAAGCTAATACCTCTAAGAATCTTATTTCAGAGACCATTTTACTGTAACAGCCCGAAAATAAGGCGACCTATAGAAATTTTTCTTCAAAAATTATACACATTTTGAAACATAATGGAATTATTTATTAGTATCCTAAGATTGCTTCAAAATTTCTGAAAGCAAAAAGGACGAATATATGCCACAAAAATCTTCATGCCTGCCATGATTTGGTCAAACCGTAACAGAGTTATCGTGATAGCTATGAAGAAGAACTGTTTTCTGACGAACGAGCTAGAACTTTTTACATATTTGTTCTTTTTACTTGACAAAATTTTTAAATAATCTTAAGATGTTAATAAATAATCTAATTAAGTTTCAAAATCATGCGTTGTATGGTTTTTGCAGAAGAAATTCTTAAGGATCGTCTTTTATTTTCTGATCATCTCAGTAGGATGATACCTTAATAATCTTGAGACTTCTATGAAGCAATGCACACATCCTATTTAGATGGCATTTCTAAGATCCTCAGCATCAGGTGCAATCTAAGTATAGATCATATCATAGACGTTTAAATTAATTGAAACTGCTAGAAAAGCAAAGACTGAGTAGTACAGTTTCTACTATATCATAGTTATTCTAACTTGTGCTTGAATATATTTAAAAATATACATGAAATAAGTCAGGCAAACAGGCTAAAGAGGTTCGCTTGAGTAAGTGGAAACAAAGAGTTCTTGAATAATGGAAAGTGAAACGAAACCTAAGTGTATAATTTTTCTATTTGATCATGGAGAAGATACATCAAATGATAATAAATTGTTTCTCCTTGCAAACTGATGAAATTCATCCCTGAAGGGTCGACGACCGACAAATGCCTTTTGCGTGTGTGTTTAATGATACATGTCGAGATCGTCTTGATTTGAAACAAAATTCTTCATGAGAACGTAAAACTAATTCAAGGAAATTCAACGAAGGTGGTTTCTGAATCTTTCAAATGTAAAATGTAGGAAAATTCCTCTAAAATTGAATTCTCAATATTATCTTTTGATGCTTGCATCCCAAAGTTGCTGCTGAACAATGTTTTGGCGCCACCAAATTAATCGGAAGAAAGCAATAAGAGTGCTACAGAATCAATTCAGTTATTGTTCTTTTATCTAATTATTATTTCTGCATTAATTATACGAACTCGTAACAATACTGCCGCCTATTTACTTTCTCAACCCCCCGTTTCATATCCATGACAATGACTCCTATGTTATATACACGTGACTTAGGTTACGAGTTAGGTTGGCTATATGGAGTAGAAATTTTAATGTTTAATTCGTGCATACTGTGAATATTGTTCAAAGTGAAGGCGAATTACGTGTTAGCTAGGGTCTAAATGAGGAGAATTACATATAATAATATCTACTTAAATAATTAAGACATACTTATTAATAGTACTACAATTACTTATATTGATAAACTACTGTGTGCTACCTAAGTTAACCTCAAGTACTAAATAAAATTATTTCATCTCTTGGAATGGTCCAAATAAATTTCAAAATTTATTTCAATATTTATTAAAACTCAATTCCTCACCTAAACTACTTCAACATTTGAAAAATATTACAAAAAGACTCTATTCATTAATTTCATTTGTCTCCTTGTAATTGCTTTATTTCCTGGAATAATAAAACAGATAATGGTGCATTTGGGTTGAGTGAGCGAATATTCGTTCTTTCCTTACTTTAATATGATTCAAGTGATACGAGCTTTCTTTCATTCAGTTGCCGATCTTATTCATTCATAATAATTAAATTTTGCTGAAGATGGGAGAAGAACGAGCGTTCGCTCGTTTAGTTTAAACGCTCTACAAGAACATCGTATTTTCAGTAATTTCATGAAATTCAAAGCAATTTAACGCGACTATTAAGACCGACACCAGAAATTGAATATCAATGTTCGATTAATGTTAATGTCTCTGAAATAAGTGTGTAAGTCTTAAAAAGACTATGTTGAAGATACATAATAGCCTCACATCCATGTAATGTTGAAAATAAAATTTTCAAATGAATTATTCTCAAAAAGTGAACGCATAGAACTACGTACTTTCTAAGCAGAAAATATTGATTCGAAATCTGTGATTTCTTATAAGCCTCGTCTCTTTCAAGTTCTGCATCCTCTTAAATTATTAAATTTTATCTAGTTTCATTTGGTAAACACTATATCAAAAATTTCTACTTAAAAACTATAGTAATACGTGATATACTAACGTAACAATTTATAGATGCATTACACAATTTTTCTTTACAAAATGACCTTACAACTGTTTAATTTTCAAAATAACATTTTTAAATGAACTATTCTTAAAATTTTATGGCCACATCTCATAGACCAATTCCTGGAAAGCAATTTGCCTAAGTGGACGTTACACGAACGATATCTGCGCTGTGTTTGCGTTATTGAGTACCCATCCGTTGACTCTTGACATATTGCTCCTTTGCTGTATCATCACACAAACATTTGCTACTTTTGAGTTATTATTATAAAAAGCACGGTTCCTACGATTTTTAATGCAGCAAATGGGCGATGTAATGTCACATCTTATGCGTTTACTTCACCTGCCTCAATGTTCACACATCGGTGTCGTGTGCTTAGCAAATTGGTAACTCTCTTTTCGAAACGCTGTCCGTACTGCATTCGACAATGATTCTCGTAGTGACGTCAGAGGCGTGTAGAAAGTTGACAAGAAAAATCTACATTCCTGCATGCGTTCTAGCAGTTTTACATTCACCGTCGTCGCGCCGCCGATGGTCGTCCGACTAGAGAAGTTTGGTACACTGTGCGCATGTTAGCGCCAGATAAAACTCCTTTTTCATATCGTATTCCGTCTACACGGTCCGAAGGGTCACGTACGAAAGGCTGACAACTGATTAAGACGATCAGATGTCGTTCGGAATGTATGGTCAAAGATTTAGCCTCGTAACTCATGTTCCTATTGGTTTCTTCCTGTTCCTCTTTTTAAGGATGAAATAGCGTCTCGTGAAATAAAAAGTATGAGATTCTTCTTCATTGTTTTGCGTGTTGGGATTCATCTGTGTGGGAACTTCTCTTACTTTTGTCAAGGTTATTTCAAGGTCACTTTGGTTTCGCTTTCTTAATCTTAGTTTTCTTTAAGTCTTTTTTTATACAATTGTGGCTTTCCTTTCTTTTAAAAATTTATTTTTAAATTCTGTTGAGAAAAATTGTAGAACAGTTATTGTTTATCTATATTTCTGATTCCTTTATATTGTGTTGAAAACTCATTAACTATATTCATAATGATTTGCTCATAATAAACTTTGTTATACATCAGGATTACAGGAGAAATATAGTAACGTTAATAATGCGCTCCAACTGAAATCATAATCGTGATGGTATATTATTACTGCAATAATTAGATTTAGTAAATCTTTATAGAACATCTTTTAGCAAAGGAAAGACACGAGACAATAAAATTTATTAATATTGTAATTCTATTTCTTCACGTGAACAGATTGTTCAGTGACGTAATATGGTATTACAAACTGCACTAGTGTAATCTTGATTTCATTATTTCTAGGTCTTACTAGAAAATATTACGTACTTCCTCAAAAAAATAAAAAGGAGTACACTAGTATATTACTACTCAAATATAATTTTGAATACTTAAAGATAATTATAAATACTTAATCTATGAATACTTAAATACAGTAAATGAATACTTACATCAGCTACTTTAACTTACAAATCATTTCTCTTTATAAATTTTCACACATGTATATCCACAAAACTGCAATTTTTAATTACCATCATACAGCAACTAGTAACGAAGCTTGATTTACTTATCTATCGAAAGTTCCAAAACTTATTTATCACTAAAAATAAACGTGAGTAATATGCATTTTGAAAAGCAACTACCTTATTTTATTTTGAAACCTATGTAAAAAGTAATACCAATAGAAAATAATAGTAATCTACATATTTGTATTATACATACATTTATAAACATTAGAATTCGAAAAAAGTAGTCTATAAGCAGTAAGGCTGGTAAAATAGTAATAAAATTATTTTATCAAATTTTATTTTATTAAAATTTGTATTTTATTAAAACTAAAAATAGTTTTAAAAAAGCAAATTTATATTGCTAAACTTTACGGTTTCTTGCGTTGCATCTATGTATTTATGAGAAATTCAAATACGTAAAAAAGTATAGACTGCACCTATAGTGTGCAAAAAATATAAATTATCGAAACTAACTTGTTTTAACGAAAGTCCCTTGAAATAAATTGTCATTAATGAATGTTATTAATGTCTAGAAGAACTGATAGAAATTATATTTATGAATAATAATATTACGTCATGAACAAAAATGATTAAGAATTTACTGAAGTTAAATACTATAAACGCCAATATGTCGAAAACAAAAAACATGTGACTTGGTCATTTTGCCTTATAACCACAAATGTACCATTGATGGTACTGTAATGAAACATTTTTTGATAATTTTTTTAAATTTTGAAACTTTTTTCTTACCTAGGTTTCGAAAATTTGGAATTACAAAAAAAGTGCAATATTTGGAATGCTCAAAACTCGAAAATTGTTGGACTTTAAAGTGTTCGGAGCTCAAGAGATAATTCTTGGAATCAATCAGATCCGCATTATTTTCAGTGACCATCTCATAAGCTTTGAACAGTGCCTATATATTTCGAGGTTGCAACATTTTGGGAAACTCATTCCTACTTTCAGGTATCAATAACATCCATCGATGTCAACCCATTTAAAAAGATTTTCATTAAAATAAAGGAATAAACGTTTTGATTAGGTTTCATCAAATGTCCCAATACGTATCTATAGACAGTAGTGTATGTACAGGCTGACTTTATGTACTAAATCTTGTCACGTTTAATTATTAAAATAGTAACATTTTATTCTTTTCTCAAATACTGCATGTCACACGCAAGGGCTTTTTCGCGTGACTGTTCGTAAATCCACGATTGACGGAACGCGGGAGAATACGCGCTAAGCCTTGAAGTCTGTAACCGGAGTCGCTCGTCTTGCTTGGCTTCCAGGACTTGCCAAGGATCTCTCTCTTTTCCTCTTCTTCCGTCTCTCTCTCGCGGTTGAACCAGAGAAGTGAAGGTGGGGAAAGAGCTTCGAGAGTGGTCCAGCAACACACACACACTAGTTCTCAAGAAATGTGAACATGCGCGCACATATGAGAGACTTACATATATAAGTTTCTCTGGTAGTACTCCAAGTACCAAACATTGCGATTACGATTATGTATGGCACAATAATAATTCAACTTCCTGAATCTACTTACGAATTATACAAAAATAATTCCAAAATGACTTACTACTAAGACAGTATTTACTCGTTATAAATTCAGTCGATACAAAAATGAGCTTATAGAGCAGATTCCTGGTATATGTGTTGAAAACTCATTTCAATGTTATCAAATGTAGAGGCTAAAGAAAATGAGACAGTGATTCAAAGAAATAATGAGAACAGCGATAAGTTTATAACGAACCATTCAATATTTGTAAAACTACCAGTAAATTACAGTGTCACCTTAATGACTTTTAATAATTCATGAATTAACATTGACATTATTAATAGCGAATTTTCAAAAGTATTTAATTCTTTTAATACTCATGGAGGACTAACATTCAGTTTCGTATTCAATTCTGTGGTTGACCAGTAACTAATATGGTAAATTTTACACACTTGAAAGCTACTTGTTTTTCAAGTTACAGAATTACATTAGAGTGCATTCGCACTTTATGAAAAATATTAGAAAATAGGTCCTATGAGTGAATACTGATCCCAAGTTTCTATGGGTGTTGAGATTAAAATATCATTTGTTTTGAAAATCTCTGTGCGATTCCTTAGGCCTGTTTTACCAGTTATAAGTTAATTAAAAAAAAAAAAAAAAAAAACAGTATACAACATACGTAAGTTACATATTTTTATTTTTGTGATAGTTTCTGTATTATGGATTTAAATTTTATTAATTCTCATTTTTTAAGGAAAAAGTTCCTTTTGTTGAAAATACGTATAAATTGTATCCAACAGATTTTAATTAAGGTATAAAACTGTTGTGGCAAAATGTTGTTTTGCCACATGACCACAGAATGAGCGATGTTTAAACAATCTCATGAGACCACAATCTGATTAGATCCAAATTGAATGATGCATCACCGAAAAATCGTTCGCCGTTCCCACCGAAAAATCCATCCCGTGGCTAGTTGCCGTTTCTTATACACACGACTTTCGCCTGCGGGACGTGCATCGAGAGACGTCGAGAGTAGAGGGTAAAAGGGAGCGGAGCGAGAACGCCAAAAGGGCCATAGTAGGGGTAAGAAAAACGGCGCAAGAAAAAGAAAGGGGGAAGGGTGGCGGGACGAGAAAGAGAGAAAAAACGACGTCCATTGAGAATTACGGTATTCGTCGAGCAGGGGAACGGGCCCCGCCAGGTCTGTGGAGCTTATTAGAAACTCAGGGCTGCGGGTAAGCGTGTGCGCGAGCGCGTGTAATATTATTTCCTTGTGAAACGAGGGTCTAAGGCCGATCAAATGCCGATGGTAGAATCTAGTACGTTCGTCCATTACCACGCCTAGGAATAAGTTCCTGCTAAGCCACAAGATCTCGTCTAGGCACAGGAACCACGCCTAGACACAAAATTCAACCCAGACACAGTCTAGACATTAGAACCCAGCCTAAGCATAGAATCTAGCCTAGGCACAGTTGCAATCCGATGCCTATCTTCTAACGTGAATCCTGACATCTACTAATAGGATTTCCGCCAAAGCGGCATATGTAGATTTCTGGAGTCTACCAACTCCATTATGTGTAATGGTTTATTGTATGTGGAACATACATAACTGTGTACTGAAGCCACGGTAAAAAACCGAGATGTATGGAATAATATAGCAACATCTCTTTTAGAGGCCCCTTGTGTAGGAAAGGTAACAGAAAGAGATAGGGATATAATATGTTTGTATTCTAATGTTTGATTCACGGACTTCTCATTGGAACTACACCTAATGTCCCATTATTCATATACCTTATACATACACACATGGGAAACTCTCACCTGGAGCATCATATGTGGATTTCCGGAGCTTACTAATATGGACTATGGATAAGTTCACAGTCGTACAGGGTGTCCCAGAACTAGTGATATAAAATTACCAAAAGGGAATAATTCTACATGAAAAATAAGATGAAAATCTAGAATGAACATTTTTGATATCGTGCTTTGTTTTCGAGAAAATTGACTTTGAACTTAACAGAGTACCGAAGTACAGTTTTAAGCAAACGTTTAGGGCTTAGGTAAACGGAGAAAGGGGAATGCTTCTAGCTTACCGTAGACATAGTCAATGGAATGGTCGAACCGTGAGTAGATATTCCCCTCACCTCATATACCCTTCAAACACCCAAACTTAATTTCTCGAAAACGGAGCACTATATTAAAGAAGTTTATTCTATATTTCCAACTTATTTTCTCATGTAGAATCGTTACCTTTTTTGTTTAGTCTTATTTTTACGTCTAGCCTTGTATTATCACATACAATACTATATGTCCACCTAGCACTTCTCTCTCAGTGCCAGCTGATTCGTCAAATAAAGTGAAATAAACGTTATATTACAAATTGCCTATCCTTAAGGAGAACTCGATCCCTATGCTACATCGTAACACCGGGTACCGTTCGGGAAAGGATCGAAGTCCGCTCCAATTTAACATGCAACAAACTCTAGGGACCCGTTATAATCGCCACTCTCGAGGGAGAACTCGTTTTCATCTTGAAAAGAAAGGAGGAGACGAGGGAAGGGAAAGAGAAAAATCGACAACCGATACGTTCCCTTTTACGCGATTTTCCGGCTATCTCGTGCGACCTTTGCGGACGGCTGGACTCTCTGCGAACAATTCTGACCTCGTTATTGAGTGACCATACGGAGAAATCACGCGACTGTTACACAGAGAGAGAAAATGATTCTAGAATATGACGCAATACCTTTTTTATACCTAATTTTTTCGAAATTGTCGTGTACCATTTTGAAATTCTGTATGTTGAGCACTTTTAATGAAAAAAAAAAAATAAATGAAACTGAGACGGATTTTTCAATTTTGTGGACTAATGTGTAATTCGGATTTTAGCAGGAATTTTGAAGACAAGATGGTAACGAATAACGAACGTGAAATACTGTGTATGTGAGCTCGCTTTCAAATAATGGTGAACTTGAATTTTGGCGGGAAAATTTGTATAAGTCTCTATAAATCTATTGAACACATTTGAATAAAAATTGAGGCATACGTTAGGTACTTTTCTTATAATGTAAAAGCTGTGGATTATATCAAAGTGTGGATCCCATGATTGGAGTATGTAATTTGGTGAACAATTGCTAAGTTTCCAGTTTTCGTGCAATAATATTATACAGTAATATTGAAGCCACTGTACTCCAAATTTGTATTAAATTGAATAAAACTGAACGTGCACGTACATTCGACACATAATACGAATGTATTATAATAATACGATCTTTAATACTTTTGGACAGTTCAATACACACAAAAATCGTGAACTTTTGATGGAAAATAATACTCAAAGTACATTTTATATAAAAATATATTTTATACTACTTTATATAATAAAAATAAATCGAACCACACGTATGTCAGTGTTACTTAAGCAGTGATAACAACAAAAATATTTTAAACTGGATATTCCTTTCCCATTAAAAAATTTCTTAGACTTAATTAAAAGAATGTATAATTTTTGGAGAGTTTGAAAACAACTTTTAAAGTCAGTGATTCATCATTAGCTCATAACTACGTATGTAATTAAACATTGGTTATACCTATTCTAGAGTAATTTAAAATATTCAACAAAAAAAATACTACGAAGAAAACATTGCAATTTTCTGAAGAAAATCATGTAGAAAATAAGGAAGAATTCTTGGGACATGAGACATGATGCGGAAAATTTATACGTTCAAACTGCATGTGCGTTGTATGAATTCTTAACATCTAATACAAGTTTCTTTCTGAACAATTTTTACATTTTCGACCAACGACAGCAACTCACTGTTTATAGAAACCCAACGAGGTTTTTCTCAACATAACTTATGGTAAAAAGATGGTATTGTTTTTTTACAGCATTCTTCACAGGTTAAAGACAATTACTTCGCGAAAAACGCGTATACCCATATATGTATACACAAAACAGCATGTGCGTTCCCAGCAATATATACAATCTCAATATTTAAATGTAAAATATTTTACATTTTAGTTCAAATAAAATTATGATTTCAATAATACTAAAATATACTTTTGCTTTGCCCTTTTCACATAAATGTGATAATTTACATTAAATAAAGAATTTATTTAAATAGACTATAGATATCATTCTGTGTTACTGTTTTTACTTACAATAGTGTGACGTGATATTAGTGATTTCTGAGTTTTTGTTTACTTATGCTGTTTTTTTATTTGAAAATTGAGCAGTAATATCGAGCCAAATATAGCCAGACATGTCTAAAAGCCCTAAGCAATTATATTATACGAAGAAAGACATAACAAAATATTGAGGCATACAATACTTTTAAAAACTGTAAATACTTTGTAGAAGTTATAAAATCCTTGTTATGTTATTGAAAACTTAATATTTCTCGTAATAAAAACGATTTCATTTTAAATGTATCTTCAATTCCCTCCTTGTTCAGACTCCAAATAAATGACACAATTCTAAGAGACCATAATTTGATCAGTTACTGCATTCTTCATAAATCTAAAGATCAAGAGCCCATATCCAACTACCGAAAACTGTCGTGCCGAAAGACAGCCTCAAAGGAGCAAGAATTTTTAAATTATGGTTGTTTTTTTTTCAAACCATAACAGATCACTGAATCCCTCATACGAAATGTCCCACGTGACCTGTCGACCTTTGCGCGCGTAAACTTTCTGTTCGCCGACCGCTTGAGGACGATAAACAAACTCGAAACCAGATCCCTAATATATTCCGTATCCATGGCTATTCCCTGTCCTTTCCCATCCATTGTACAAAATCGTTTCAATTTCGTTCGGATACGCGGTAGAGCCCACATTTAACACGCCGATTCGATCTAGGTTCGAATGCAGGAACAAGATTCGCGATCGATTCGTGAAACGGTGACAAATTCCGAGTACGCACCTTTCCTCCGTATGTACGAAGCTTATCCAAAAAGCGAGGGCTCCGTTTGTGATCCGTGAGTACACTTACTGAAAAACACTGTCCAAGCACACAAAATCCACCAAAATGTTACACTCGTTTTTGAAGACTCGGCAAACACACGCGTACCACAATATAACGACAGAGAGACGCACGCGTTTCTACTTCGCTTGGAACGGCAGCGTGTCGCGCGGAACCGACGTCTGCGCCAATGCGTTTGCGGCTTCGAACTCCAAAGCGGTTCTTCGTCTTGGTTTCCATCTCCCCTTCGCCTTTTTCTTTGCGATCGCCCCTCTCCCATTTACATTTATCGAGTCAATGGCTTCTGTTATTGAAAAAGCCGCTGTCGCCACCTATGCACTAGTAGCTGTACTATTATTTAGAATTCTTTCAGTCGATAAGGAAGTTTTTTTTACCTCATTTTTAATACAGGGGACCTCGACGTTCGAACATCGCTCAATAAATACCATAAAATTTGTTTTAATCTAGCATTTTATATACTATATACAAGTATTGTTAGGAGACCCTATTTGTAGTGTACTTTTCTTATCCTACTAAATATGTTTTTAAGTAAATATGAAGAGCGGCAGGAGGCCGTGGTATAAACATTTAATTATTCACGAGAGGGACCCGAGCGAGAACGCCATTTAATATAGAGGATATTACTTATTTTAAATTATATTTAAGTGCCATTACGAAACCTTAGGACGTTCTTTCAAGTTTATAAAAAGTTCTGTTAAATAAAATTTTAATTATACGTAGAGTTACTTACAGAAGTATCCAGTTAGTTACCCGTACCACTTTGAACCTTTGCGTCGTTTGACATGGTTGAGTAAGGGTTATTCCGTGACAACTCGATCACTCTTATATCTCGAGATCAGGGATTTTGATCATATCAGAATATATTGTGATCCATGTGCAATTGGGGGGGGGGGGGGGGGGGGGGGGGGGGGGATGTCATCATTTTGATAATTTCAAAATTATTTAAGCCCCCAAAGTTTACAGTTTTTACCAATTTTCACAACTGTCTACATGTTTGAGTTTATATCTCCGAAACTACTAAAGATACAAAATTCAACTTTTTTTCTATTAATCTATAAGGATATGCATATCTAAATAAATTTTGTTCATATTTCGGAATAGATACGACACATTTTGGAGTACCATCTCGGATTTTGTTCAAATTTGACTATGTTGTAGTCTTTAGTAGTACTTAAATGTGTGTCGAAGGATTTTTCAAAATTTTGAAAATTATTGGTTTACAGCTACTCAAAGTGTAATGGTAAGATTTTTTCGAAAAAATCATAACTCTTGAACCACTAAACATACGTGAATATACTTCTGAATAACTATAGCGAACACATAAAAGTACTAAAAAGAAATTGTTTCAGCTCAGAAAAAGTTTTTTCAAGCACTTTTTTTGTAATTGTTTTAAACAAATGCGATTTTTTAGTACCGGGCACGAACTTAAAAATTTGAAAAAAGTTGAGAATATAGTCTTATTTGTTTTCTTTAAATTGAAAATTGACCAAATGAAAACTGATTGAAAGTAACGTTGCGTCGCGTCGAAGCGTACCATGTGCAGCCTAGTCGTACGGCACTAATAGTTAGGCGGCTATACCTGTAATTAATATAGGGGGTATACAATAATTAATTATTTACTAATTTTAACAATTTTTTAATTTTGTCTGTAGAGTAAACTATAGAATGTGAGAATAGGATTATATTCTCGATTTTTTCAAATTTCTAAGTTCGTGCCCGGTACTAAAAAATCGCATTTGTTTAAAACAATTCGAAAAACTGCTTGAAAAACTTTTTCTAAACTGAAACAATATATTTTTAGTACGTTTATGTGTTCACTATAACTACTCAGAAGCATATTCACGAATGTTTAGTGGTTCAATAGTTATGATTTTTTCGAAAAAATCTTACCACTACACTTTGAGTAGTTGTAAAACCAACAATTTTCAAAATTTTGAAAAATCCTTCGACACACATTGAAGTACCACTACAGACTACAACATATTTAAATTTGAACAAAATCCGAGATGGTACTCCAAAAAGTGTCCGATTTCCATGAAATGACCCCAAAACAAAAGTAAACGATTAATAAAGTAATACACAATCATTAGCCGGCGAATTAAATCATTGACTGACTTACTTCGCACATCAGAGCTGTGCAAGCTTCTGGAATTAGTGTTAATAAGGTAAAGGCAGAGTCTAATACCGCAGATACTCTATAATATAGACGGACGCCGCTCAGGCCAGTTTGCCGTTTAAAGTCACGATAAGAATTTCTACGCAACAAAGGAAACTGCATTGCAGACGATCACAAAAGTAAAAAATATTCTTTTTAAAATAAAAATAAAAATATATATATATATAAATTTTTCCACATTTTAATTAACACAAATTCAAGTTTTAACGATTTCTCGTAAAAGTTCGTTTGAATTAATTACTAGCTGTCATGGCGTCAATTTCACATTGGCGCCAATTTTTGTCACTTTAATTCTAGTCCAAGGGTTGTAACAGAAAAGAAAGAGAAATTCAAGACATCTGTATACAACCAAATAGATATTTTAGAAAATAATACTTCGATGCAAAGATATTAAATAATATCAGATAGAGAATAGAGAAGAAACCAGAAAACCGATAAAATTTTACTTGAAATATTAAAGAAATCTCTAATCAAAAGTCTATTAACGTTACATGAAAGTAGTAATAGGAGATAAATGAGAACAATGTCAATGAATAAAATAAGAGTAGCAACAACAACATATCGACAGACAAATAATATTGACGAAGTTTTCGAAACATCTAAACTTCCCAAATGCCACTGAACAAATGGCACAGAATGACGACTGATAAGTGGTGGGAGGAGAGATATAGTAACAGTTAGCGACATAGCGACAGTAGAAATGTATAATTCCAGTCGAAAAAATACGATAAGTATGTTAGCTTTTCATCTGGTACTTACAATTTCAATGTTATCCTGAACCAGGTTAGCTAGAAACGAATGCTATAAAATCACCTTTCAACATTAATCAACTTGTTTATCTACGAATAAAGACTACAATATTTTTATAGCATTGCCTATATTTCAACTGTTTCTCCTTTTAAAAATTGGGTCTTCAATGTATCGTGCAAATCAGAGATACATCTCAAGTCTTTGCACAAATTCATTGGCATATGAATAGAATTTATCATCCCATTTGCTTTTGTTGTCCATTTTATTAGAGTTTGCGTACTTTTGCAAAACTTCATTGGGTGCGAAATTCAGGTTGGGTGTGAAATTCTAGGTATTCCTATCTTCATGGAATTAAAAAATAGGTTAGATGACGTATCTATGTTGTACATTGTTAATGTTACTGTTCATGGGGCAAACATAACCTCGTTATTGAAAAATACTTGTTAGAGATTTAATGTAAATGTAAATACACAATGACTGATATAGAAATACTTAGTACTGTTTTATCTGCGATTGATAGTAATACTAAGAAGCCGGAAGAATTTTTGAGGTAAGCAGTTGTCTTTTAATATTTTCTTGTACTAATCTGTACTAATATGAAGTAATGAGCATAATCAAGTGTTTCTAGTTTTATAATATTTTTCCTTGTAAGTGTTTTAAGGTAATTAGATTATATAATTTCAATTTTATTTAACGTTCATAATTTGTTAATGTTTTAGCGTGCAAAACCAAGCTGCTCTAGATTTTAAAAATTCGATTAAACGTTTATACGATTTTACAAAAGAACAGTCACAGAGAAATACAAACGCTTTGCCTGAGCTTGTAACTGAAGGTTTCGATGAAGAACAAATATGGCAACAACTTGAGTTGCAAAATGAAGGTGAACTCGAGCATTTTTTGAATGGCATTCCAAAGGTTTTAGCTGTAAGTAAGAAGTTGACAATACCAGTTACCACAACAAAACCTGAAATCACACAAAACGATGAAAGAAATTTAGAGGAAGAAGATGAAGATATGTCTGAAGAGCAAGAAGAAGAAGAAGAAGAATCCATGGGAGGTGAAGGGGAAATAGGTATTTTGAAGAAACAGAAGAGACAAACAAAAACACATAAGAAATCCATAGTGGATGACAAGTTTTTCAAGTTAGAAGAATTAGATGAGTACTTAACAAAAGAAGAGAAGAAGGAAAAGCAAAATGAAAAAAGTGGACAAGAATCTGACAGTGAATCTGTAGATTTATTTAATGACTTTTCTGACGATGATGATAACACTGAAGAAAAATTGGTAAAATATGCAGACTTTTTTGATAATCCACAGAGTGAAGATGAAGAAGTTAATGATGCTATGCGTTATAAGGATATTGAGAATAAAGGAACAGATGATGACGGATCATTGCATAGTAGTGATATGGATGATGTAATGGACACAGACAATGAAGAAGATAAAAAGTCTTCCAAGAAAAAAGTTACATTCAATCTCACTAATGATTCTGATGAAACAGATAGTTTAGAAAATAAGAGTACTAACGCAGAAACTGCAGAAGTTAAGTCTTCTCTTGAAACACGTCAAGAACGATTACAAAGACGGATTCAAGAATTAGAAAAAGAAGCACTTTCAGAAAAACCATGGCAACTTAAGGGTGAAGTAAGCGCAGCAAATAGACCACAAAATTCTTTATTAGAAGAGTTTGTTGAATTTGATATTACAACAAGGCCTGCTCCTGTCATTACTGAACAAACAACATTAAAATTGGAAGACATAATTAAACAAAGGATAAAGGACAAAGCATGGGATGATGTTGAAAGGAAGTTTAAACCTGTAGAAACTCCATTTGAATATAAAAAAAAGTTGATTTTAAATCAAGAGAAGAGTAAAGAAAGCTTGTCTCAAATTTATGAGAATGAATATCTTAAACAGAAAGAAGCATTAAATCCTGACAATGAAAAAGAAGAAGAAGAACCAAAATTACACATAGAAATTAGGGAAATGATGCATTCATTATTCTCTAAACTAGATGCCTTGTCCAACTTCCACTACACACCAAAATTGGTAAGATAATCATAAAAAGATTTTGTTCTTATTATAGTTTGTGTTACATTTTTGATCATTTTCATGTATCTATTTTAGGCTAAACCAGAAATTAAAATTATCAGTAATATTCCTGCAATTAATATGGAGGAAGTAGCTCCAGTGGGAACTAGTGATGCTGCCATGTTAGCTCCAGAAGAAATTAAAGGTATTCACACTGGAAAGAGTAGCATTAGAAAACAAAAAAATTAAAACACTTTCGATTTTGTAGCATTAAATTATGTTATGTATTTATTTTGCAGCAAAACCGCGAGGTGATCTGATTGGTAAAGCAGAAAGAACCAAGGCAGATATGAAACGAGAACGACGACACAAGAAGATGAAGCAGCGTGCGCGACAGAAGGTTATGGAACAGAAAGAGAAATTGAACGCAATGAAACCAGGCGTTGAGAAGAAATATAGAAATGCTAAAGCCGCGGAATTGGTGAAGAAGTTAACCAAGAATCGAAATATAATAAAAATGGATGAAACGAGTCAGAAAGTACCAAAATCGTCTACTGCATTCTTTAACCAATTGCAAGATCAAGTGAAAACTCATATAAAGTCAAAGACTGATGTGAATACTAAAAAGAAACAAAAAGCTGCCTTGTCTGCAGTGAAATTAAAATTGTAATATTTGTACAAAATTATTTAAATATAAACGAATTTGTTATACAGTTCTATGTTCAACTTTGTACAATTTAATTTCAATGGTATCTTTGTTTAAATAAAAATTCTTAATATACATGAAGTACTAATAAAAGTAGAAAGATAAAATACATGGGGTTTAATAAGTATTCCAATTCTGCAACGCAAATGTGGATTTTATATTACCAATTGTTCCACAGTTCATACAACTTGTATATTTATTTAATATAAGCGCATGGGTGACAAGTCTATAAAGAGTTTCATTTCTTTTTTAAATAATTGCATTGCATTGCAAATTTCAGGTAACTACCTTCTTGCACGAAAAATTAGGTTTCGAGCGAATATTGCTTTCACATAAAAAAAATATCAAGAAAAATAATCGCGAACAATAGAGGACAAAAGATTTTAACATGGTTAACTGATATGTTTTAAAATTTAATTGATTTGCATAAGTATATTGATGTCTTTAACGACTTCAATGCATATTTTAATTATTGTCAGAGCAATATGATACTGAAACTACTCTCGACACAGAATAATTAAAAAGAACTATATGCGTAATTTATTACTTTATGTATTCATGAAAACTGTTCCCAATTCATTATGATATGCTGCGATTTTTTTTTAAATCTTGTTTATAAGAATTTGCTAAACATGTACAAATGCACTAAATCACACGTGGTTATTTATAAATGCAATTATTTTGTATGTGTAACATTATCTATATTTTTTTTCTTTAGGAATATCTAAAAATGGTGTTTCTGCACAGAGAAGCAAAAGTGGATTACATAATTTTGTACATCACTGAGTTCAAACAATTCTTTCTTTTTCTCTTTTGTCCGTTGAGTGTCGACTTTACGATTGCACTGTTTATAATTACAAAGACCTAAATTAAAATAATTAAGCTAATCTTAGAAGTCTAACGATAAGCTGATATTAAAATTACCGTGATTTGTGTAGAATTTGATTGAAAAGTTTTAAAAATACTTTTTTCCTCCTTATTGTTTAGAATGCACCTTCTTTAATACCTATCAAAGTGTTCCTTTCTTTTGTACCAAATAAAATCTCTAGTGCGAAGTTATGCCCTATTTACTTATTAATAAGCACAGATGAGGCGTTTATGGTAATGTAAAATGTGATGATAATTGTACACGATATACGCAGTTCGATACAATGTTCATTTCGAAAATTTTAACAAAGTGCTACTTCTGAACAATTACAAATCTCACACGCATTTGTTTTTCATCCAAAAATTTATACATTTACTTACATCCATTAACAATAGCTCAATGAAATTCTAGGCCTTTCTCTATCGTTATTCTTGAACTTCATGTACAAGTTAAATATACCTTACCACTATAATAATTGCGATCTTCTTTCTTTAAAACAATAAGAAAAGTTAAAATTGAATACTTAAATTACATTTTCTCTTAAAAAATGTTTTTTTATACTTTAAATTCAGATCAACAAAAGAAATGAATAGAAAAAAGTATTTTAAAATTATTCAATAGTCATGATCTTAATTCGCAAAATTACAAAAATAAACGAATATAAGCTAAGAAGTGTAAATAATACTTCTCACTTGAACAATTTTCACATATTTCTCGTCGCATCAAATCCTACAATTCATTAAAAGTTTCCTAATCCTCATCAATTGATCCATCTGTGCGTATTATAAGTGACCATTTTTTAGGGATATTTAATGGCACTTTCACAAAATTGATGTTCACAAATTTCGGCAATTTGTTAGAAAATCGTGTACGATAATTAGAATCGTACTATTTAAGCGATAAGAAATGTAATTTCTTATGAAGGAAATACTAAATCGATGAATTAGGTCAATGAATTGAGGTTAGGTCATCTAAACCTCAATTCGAATAAACTGTTTACACGTGAGGTGCTAATTGCGAACTTTCATACCAGATTGAATGCTGAAGTAAAAGTGCGGATTATGATGATTCCGGGATAATAACCCTAGACAGTATCGATGATTCATAACCTTAAAATTTCTTTAAGGTAAACAATTTGTGGTCAATGCTAATTCTTTATCGCTACTCAAAATTGGTATTAAACATATTTAGTTCTTCGAAACCAGATGCTCCACCTTGATCTTGCAACATCTGTAACATATCTGAGAGTTCCTGGGGTTGCGTGCCAGGTCCACCTTGAGCAGGATGAGGTGGCTGAGCTTGTCCAGTCACTTGAGGATTTGATTGTCCACCATCTTGTTGAGGTGTTTGATGTTGTTGGCTTTGCCATCCCCACATACCTAAAACGTACATTTATGTGTCCTTAAAGTTTATTATATTTATTTATTAAGTATTGATATGTGTAGTGATGTTCAACACAGTTTCCAGAATAAATTCGTAACTACCAGCCATTAGTACAGTCGAAACTCAGTAACTCGAGTTATGGATGTTTCGTCTTATTGAAGTTTTCGAATAAGACAGGTTTTATATACAAAAATTCAACATACAGAGCGTTTGAATATAGACTAATATTTTTCTATTGTAAGAGTCCAAAGAGGTAGATTATGCTACTTTATGTTATTACTTGTTATTGTTCAAAAAGTCTGCAATTTAATTTTGTGTTGCTATGTCAACATTGTTGATCAACAACATTTTCCACTGTGACCAAGGCAGAAAGTACGATTTCCTCAATATTCTTACATCCTTTTATGAAAGTTCGTAGGACGTTAACTGTTCGAGGGTCCAAGGATAGGAATACGGCGGGTGTCGTCTTATATTCCCGAGCATTCGGGGCAATTCTAATAGTTGAAAAAAAAGGAGACAATATTTGATTATCTGTTACTGACACGTTATGACGCATTAATTATTTCGAGTTGTAGAGGTAGTGGTGATAAAAGCTCGACTCACGACCGATTTCTTCACCTTCAGTTAAAGTTAACAGGAGGTTCAGGTACAGGGAGCCTCATCAATTCGCGACTCCCTAGGCTAGTTACATTCCAAAGTATCAATATTGAGTTCAGCTTCAAAGTGGAAATGATGAATATTAGCAAATAAATGATCATTCTTCAAAAATACATTAATTCGGTTTTGGAGCAGCAGTTTAATATTGTTATTTTAAACGATGTAATGTAACTAATTTAATGGGGAATCACCAATCGATGACTCATCATATACTTGAACTTTCAGTTAATTTTAAGTTCAAGATAACTGGAGATGAAAAGATAGTCTGTTATAGAGATAAAGTTCGATCTGCAGAGGTTGGGTTACTCCGAATTCGAATTGCAGATGTATAATAACGCACCTAAGCATGTAGCAAATAATTCGAGATAAAGTAAGTTTATATTTGGACTTGTAGAGGTTTTCACAGAGGAGTGGATGGAAATGAACATCATTGTAGTCTTATGAAGGTTCGAGTTACTGAGGTTCAACTAAAATTATTAGTTACAGCCGCGGTATTAACATTCTTGCAGCTATTAATGTTTAATAAAACCAATCTTACCAGGATTATTAGGCACTGTTGTGACTGCATGATATTGTGTAGCTGGTGTCCTAGCACCGCTACTTAATTGAGTGTACGTTGGTCCGCTTGGTGATCTCGACGGACTTAATTGACTGTACTGGTATCCTTCCGTTACTGGTTGCTAAAGAATAAGTATGTATATTTTAGTATTTTTTAAAGTAAAACAAAAGTTGTATTGTATGTACATATGTACTTACTTGTCTACCAATGGTCCATGCTTGCTGTACCGGAGTTGGGGATGTATTAGCTGGCTTTTGAATTCTACTTAAAACTGAAGATGATGCGTTCTGCTGTCCAGGTGAACCGTAAGCTATTGGCGATTGCGTTGTTTCATATCCCTGATAAACGTTTTGGGTACTGGACGGCCTAGGCTGTTGAGGACCTAACAAAATTTGAAATATATTAATTAAATTATGTGACGAAAACTTTGGGTTGGTCTTCTTAATTAAGAAGATTAATTAATACTTTACCTGCTGTAGCTACAGTTGCCGGGTGCTGCATCATGTGATGTCCCGAATACAAAGGATCCCTGGCAGGATGTCTTTGAAGAGAATAATCTAAGCCAGGTTGTCCATAAGCAGGTACAGCTTCATTTTCTGTTTGACCATCACTACCAGGATGGAATGACCTAAAACAAAATTTAAATATATAACACAATAAAGGAAATAAATAAAATAAGAAATCTAGGATAACAAATCATACCTTGCATGCGTGTTTGTGCAGACGATATATTCAACTTCGTCATTAAATGGATTCAAAAATGCAAATGCAGACGTCCGTAACCACAACCAGTCCCGGTTTTTGGCTCGAAATCTGTACATCACAGACACAACTTGTCCTTTTGTCTTTAGCACTAGAAAGAAAAGTATTCATTAATGACAACGAACGCAAGAGTTGTTTTATATGGTTTTTAGGACAGCTCACCTTGCTCAAAGCTCTCTCGCATGTGCGTTAAATCTTCTGGATGAAAGAATTCGTAACACGGATGACCTAAGAGCTCCGAGGGTGTGTACCCTAGAATTCCACCAACTCTTTGGTCCACGAAGGTAAATTTACCTTCTGCTGAATGACGTGAAATAAATTCTGAAATATGAAATTAATTTACTCGATATTTCTTCTACCGAACAAGATAGCTTTTAAAATTTATGAAATTTGAATTTTACTATTCAACAATTTTATTCACAAACTTATACAAATAAGATTTGTAAATATCAATTCTATATAATTATGAAAGAGAAACTTACCATTATTGCTATTAGAACCTGCTAAATCGCTACTATTTGGTGTACTAGTGACCTGAAGTCGTCCAATGGCGACCAAGCAGCAATTGCTGCTACTGTTCTCATCTCCAACTACACCATCAGGTCTAGCTTGAACACTACCTGGTCCCCTGTCACCTAGACCCACACCTGGTATACATGGGGGAACAAAATCACCTACAGCGTAAAACTATGAATCAGTTTAAGGCCCCCCGTAACCATCAACTGATTATGATTTACATGCTGCTAGGTATTCTTTAAAACTACATTAACTTTAGTGCCTAAGAAATAAGAAAAGGAAATGGCGAAGGTTCCCGCCATTCCACTGGACAACACGATTCCCTTATTATGCATCGGGAGCCATCGATAGAGCATACAAATTCCGCGTCAGTTCGTCTAGGCTAGGATAGTTTATCGGTATGCCGACTTGTCTGTCGGCTGTTAGGTCAGCACGATTCCATTCATTCTTATAAACCAATGAGAGAGATACTGTCCTGACCTGTTCGGCCTCTCTAGACGGCTCTCTTAATTTATAGTACAAACGTCGCTATCCCCGTAATTCTACGAAGCCACGAGGTTCGTTCATATTCCTACAGCACATCGTCTCCCTCGCTTTAAAATAGAAAGTTGGCGCTATGTCGTGGCCAACCGTTATATGTCGACGATTAAACGACGACGTTGACGAGGAAGACGATAGCAACGCAATATTGGAACCCGTACCAAACTCACCGGTAGGAGGCCAGTTCTTGATGTACCCTGTACAGTGAACTACCGCGTAGTTCTGACCATCTCTGGCTGGAGGACCCAGTGAGTTTCTTTGCTTCATACGATGTAGACCGTGAGCTGCTGCCATATCCCCAGTCGTTTGAAGGTTGCCGACCTTCATGCGACAGATGAACCCTCTTCTGGAGCCCATGCACATCCTCATTGATGCTGTAGAATAGATTGTTACTCGATCGTTTCCTTATAACTTAATTTACCTTAATATCGAAAGAGTTAAGGCGGGATACCACCATGAAGCGTAAACAAATAAGCAACGTTTTTAGAAATTTTTTCAGGGGTAACTAGTGAATGAAAAATGTACTCTTTTTGGGACAGTATAAGAAATATAGGTGTCAGTTGTAATTTTCAATTTTTTAAAGATCAAAATTTTGCAAAATGGCGGAGTTGTTTGGTATTCTCTTCGGATAGAACATCAATTATTAGCCGTCGCATTAGATAAGAACCGGGTGCTCTAAAATAAAAAAATGTTTGCTTATTTATAAACTAGAAACTATTATCTATAATGTAGCGTACGATTTTCATATCTCAATTATTAGATTTTTCGTAGATGATAAAAGTTGATTTCTTGGAATAAAAATTGATGTTTTTCTCTTAAAAATGTTACCAGTTCTACAATTATAAAAATTTTCAAAAATCCGTATGTCACATTTTAAATAATAGCTTTAGTTTATCAATTAACCAAAATTTTGTATTTCAGACGTGTCAGTTTTTATCAATTGTGACAGCGAGCAATTAATGTT
The DNA here is from genome assembly GCF_051401765.1 of Calliopsis andreniformis. Lineage (NCBI taxonomy): Eukaryota > Metazoa > Arthropoda > Insecta > Hymenoptera > Andrenidae > Calliopsis > Calliopsis andreniformis. Next base: position 4,542,584 of record NC_135064.1, read on the forward strand.
CTACTTGTAAGAGTTTTGGGAACAGCGAATAGCTTTGCCATTTTGTAGAATTTTTACTTTTAAAAAATTGAAAAATAAAATTGAAACTTTATCTATTTTTTGACGCGTCAGGGTGGTGTCCCCTCTTCAGTTAGATGCAAGTTTAAGGTATATATTACTAGTCAAAAGTTTAGCATCGTGTTCTAAATTGAGGAGAATAAGGTTATCTTGAACACATGGCTTTTATAATAGTAATCAGTTATATTAATTTATTGTATTATTTTGAACGATCAACAAAGACCTTTGCAAATATTGTTACAAATAACTTTGAATAGAATGTATTTTTCTATATATATAGTATAACTTTTAAGCGGTAATATTACTGAAAAGTCTATTTTAAGATTTTCAAGAGCATCAGCTATATTAATCATATTTTGGAAGAATTTGTGTAATTCTATGGAAGTAGGTTAAAGATGGTAATAGTAATGTAATCCTTTAAGTCAAAAGGTGACTTAATCCTTTATTAAAAGTCAATAACTGAGAAATCAAATATGTTCCAAGGTATTTAAGATTTATCTAGTAATATAATGAGGACTATTAATAATAAGGTATCATCCACTTACATTGGCCTTCTTTTTTCACAGTTCCTGTTTTAAGATCCAGTACCCTGCCTCCATGCTGGGGTTCTTCGGCGCTCAACTGTTCCCTCACTTTCTCAGTGTCATCAGGATGAAGTTGGGAATAGAGACTGGTGCCATACCAGTCGCTTTGCGTATAATTAAGCACCGGTGCGACGGAGTCGGAGACATAGATAATTCTACCGGTGTCACAGCTCACGACGAAGAGGAACCCATCGGCAGCTTCTAAGATCAGGTGCTTTAGCTCCTGATCGGTGAGAAACGATGGTTTGTACGCGTTGTCTGTCGCTGTGTTTCCTGTACCTAGAACAAACAAAATTTTATTATATGTAGTTACTAGTTTGTATAAAAGTTCTTGATTCATAATTAAGTCGGTGAGTTGAGAACAGTACAAGTACAAAAACGACATTTTCAGATATTTCATCTTAATTTGTAGTACTATGTATTTTATGTATCTGGATCCTAGAGCCAGAGTGTATTAAGTCCATTTTTTCTCCGTGTAATTTAATATACTTTGGTGTTGGAATCCAGATATAGTCTTGAAATTATTTAAAAATGGCTTAGTTTGGACTTGTACTGCTCTTCAACTCACCGATTCAATTATATTATGTAAGGAAAAGGTAACTATTCCCAAAGAGGAATGAAAATGTCTGACATTGAGATCTAAATAAAGAGGATTCGCTCTTTCCCTAATGAAGCTGTCCCAATTTCATGACTTATGTAACGCTTAATATATATGAACCCCATCGATCGATGAGTGATCCTGCTGGTTGCTCAGCATCGAATGCACGTGTAACAAGGAACACGTTTCAAACGAAATGATTACTCGTCCAAAGGAAACGTGCAAGTACCCCTGCACGTGTAAATCGAAGGCACAGATTTTGGGATTGTATCCACTCTGTATTTCTGTAATTACTAGCTTCGTCTTCTGTTGAAATTTGGTCGCAACAAATTTCTACTTCAGGCAGACATCTGAGCAACATGTAACTAATCTATGATTACAAATTTATGAAACAGAATTTTATAAAAAATAGAGTTCTACAGTTTTGAGATAACTAATTTCTGGCAGTAATTTATTTTATATTCCACCTACTAAGAAACACTTGTTATAAATATAACACAGGATTCTATTTTTCATGGATAAAAATTGTACACGCCTAGGTGTATGCAGACTTTTAAATTCAATATTGATCTTCACGTTGCTAATAAGATTTTGAACATACACGTAATTTAATTCATATAGTTCTAATATTAATAGTTCTTCTAAATAGTAATTACACGCACTGATAACAATTCATTTACGTAAAATTTCATCAAAATAAACATATACCTGAACGTTTTAAGCAGATTCCACCAGGTGTCCAAATACTTACAGATGATAGTATTGTACATAATATAAAGTGTCCATACTGTCGAAACGGTGGAGTAAGAGAGAGATACCGAACCATGGTACCAAAAATGAGGACAGGGCAGCTCGGCAGCGTAGGTAACTATCGAGGTGCAAGATCGGAATTGCAAAGCGGACAGGATCCCGCGAGGCGGAGGAGAGTGAGAGCGGGGCTGCGATGCGATCTTTACCCCGATATACGGAGAAATTCCGGGAAGAGGTACTTTAACGACTTCCAAACAAGATCTATGGAAGACCCCGGGTGACCTTCGTTACCATTACCTTCCACGTCGAGAACGTCTTCGATGGACATTAATGCTGCGCTATTCGGTCGGTTTCCTTCATTGGCGAAGGAGGGAGAGAGAGAAAGAGAGATGAACTTTTATCTAAGGATACCCTCTAGCAATCTTAGCACGCTTTTAATCTGGATCTGTGTAGGCGCTATTACTTCTAGTAGAAATCATAAATCATAGTTCTTAGATGATCCCTTGGCAAGATCTACAAAATACGGAGGTATCTTTAGGTTGCGACATATATTCCTTTTGATGAGGTCTAGTGTTGCCCTAGGGATTGTTAGTGTGAGAAATTGACACTCTCGTGGTGTGTGTACTGTGGATAGTTTACTGAATCATGTTTTTTAAGATTTGACATAACGTTAAGTTTCTTCAGTACAGGAATGTTGTAAATGAATTAAAATAGTGACTATGAGACTCGAATTTTCTGTAAGCCTTTAGGAATTAGGAGATTCGAATTTAGTATAAGACACCATAAAACATTCATTGCTACATATTTCTGAGTCCTAAGTAGATTAAGAAAAGTCCTTTAAAATTCTTCAATGAAGAATTAAGCACTGATCCAGGATTTCTATTTTGGAATTATTTCTAGTAAAATTTAAAAACCTCCTAAAATATACATACTTCCGCTACCTTGAAACACATGGTAGCGTGGTAGCCCAAGGCAATGTTTCACCACATTACAACTATTTACAAATTCAAACTTCTAATTGATTATTTAAGTTCACAGCATATCTTCATCCTAAGCTACATACCTCCTCCGGGACAAGACCAAAGGCAAACCGAACGATGCGCCAAAAGGGAATGAGAAGTCTAGAAGGCGAATACGGTTAAAATCAGTGGGTCTGACGCGTCTCACGGGTGCAACGAGGACGAGGGGGTGGTGCGTGTACGCGCGAACGAGCGTCGACGTATCCCCGGGAGGCGATAGCCTCTTCTTCTCCCGGTCAGGTAAAAGAGAGAGGCCCCTCTGGTTCGAGCAATTTGTATTCAGCGGCCCTCTTGTCGGGAAAGAGGAGAAGTGGCTATAAACAATGCGACGCACCACCAATACTTAGGTGGAATCACGACACGCACACCGATCCACGAACGATGGGGCCCTGTATACGCGCGCGTGTGCGCACGCACTGGCCAGGGGCTAAAGGGACAGCCGACCACGAGAGGCAACTCCACCCATTCTTGCACCGGAAGCATATATCGCGCTTTCTGCATTCGATATGACCACCGTACGACGAAACCTTCAGTGAATTACGACCGTTCCGGTACGCCACCGGCCGGATGAATTCTCGTCAGAGACAACTGACAAGAGGCGGCTGAAACCACGACACTGGCAACATCCCTTCAGAGAAGCTTAAGTTATGTCGTCACCGAAGCAATAATGGGGAAATTTTTCTTACTGTTTCGTGTATCCTGAAAAAGTCGCTGCTTGTTGCCGAATGTTTCTCCAGGTTTCTCTAAGCTATGTCTACGCTGAAGTTATAGCGAGGAATTTTTTGTAGCCTCTTTGAAAAAATAAAAAGAAAATGCAAGACGCTTTTGAAAGATGGGTTCTAGACACAAAGACAATGAAAAGTTTAAATGCATATATGCCCGAAAGCGCATAGCTTTTTAGTTATACACTTTAGGCAACAGGAGATGATGAGATGTTCCTCATTGTTATGTCAGTAGAGACATAACTTTAGGCTACATATAGTAGTTCATGAACGTATTTGAATATTAGACTGAAATATTGTTAATTTTTTAATTACCGTAACTTCTTAAAAAAAGTCGTACGGTAACTTTCTTTAGGTCATTTTAAAGGACAACTTCTCTACTTTCACATTCCTAAGTTGAATTTCTATGAAGGTGTTTCTACACTAAGAAACAGATGGGAAAACGAAAGTAATTTTTCTATACAAAATTTAAAAAATTTAAACGGTTGCAGTTTCTATAAAAATTGTTTATGACATTCAAATCACTATGTATTTAAGCATTGAAGCCTTACGTTTACAAAATCCTTCATGAAAGTTGATACGTGACTTTTTGTTACCGAGTTAGTTCATTTTGAATGAAGTTGCTACCGACATAGTATGTAATACCTACAACACAATACGAGGAGTTTATACGATCGATCACACACAAGATATAAGCCTTAACTAAGTAAGTTTGTTGTTGTGAACTGAAACGAGTAAAATATCGTTTGATTTTTGTAGTTATAACAATTATGATCGAAGTTAATTTGCATTATGGATATCTATATATCAGTGGTACTCTTCATTAAAAGTGGAATAATTTAGCAATAAAAACAGTTTTTCAACTCTTTTGAAGGTTTTTGTAAATGGACAGGAAACTGGATCATTTAAATTTTTACAATGCTTTAGAGAAAAACTATTGTTGCTTTTCTATCTGCCTCTTACTGTATAAATATCTTCATAGAGATTCAACTTAGGAATGTAAACATAGAGAATTTATCCTTTAAAATGATTTCAGGAAGATTAGTACATGATTTCTTTTCACGAAGTTACTATAATTTAAAGATTGACAATGTTTCAGCCTAGTTCGAATGTTTCGTGTGCCACTCGGTAAGGGCTGAAAACTTGAATGTGAACGTTTGTTTCCTATTAATTATAATCATTGTTGAGATATTTAGCAGGGCAGAGTGAGAATTACTGAAGCAGGGAGTTATTACTATCTTGAGTATCTCTTGATTGGCACAAAACTGAATTACATATGCGAATATTGAAGAACTTATTGCTGGTCAAAATATATGTAGTTTCTTGTGAATCCTGTTTTAAACGTTACGGGAAATAAATTGAAAATTATCTAAGTAGGAGATTTAAATGCTGGAGAGTCTGATTCGAACAATTTTTTGCTATGTATTTAGTTTAAGCCGCTTTTGAAATGTTAGCAAAAGTTACTAAAATAGGGAAATACCTTGAGTATTTCTTAACTGGCATAAGATTGAAATATGTAGATAAAGAGAAACTTAGTTTTAGAAGTATATTTTTTCGCAAATACAAATTTTATTTTAAATGTTACGAGAAACAACAAATTCAAGGTTACTTCAGCAGAAGACCTAGATACTGAAGACTCGGTTTCAAACAATTAATTTCTAGTTTGTCATATTTAAAATACTACGCAAAACAAGGTGAAAATTACTGTAGTAGAATTTTTATTTTAAGTCTCTCTTTGCTGCCATGAGATTAAACTATCTAAACAAGATATTTTTAAAATAGATTTTTCCATGAACTCAAACCCTACTTAAGATGTTCTGAGAAACAGACAGAAGACTATCTATATAATGTCTTTGTATTATGTGTTTATTAGCAGAGAAAGTGAAACCAAGACAATCTACTGCTTAATGTGAGTTTTCAGTGATGTATTAAAGTTTAACAACTAAAATTTTCATTAAAATACCGAAAAGTTGCGTAGCAATTATTAATGGTTAATTGAGAAACGATTTAAACACAATAATTTTAAATACGTCGCATTACTGAACTTAAGCAAGTACATTTGCAATACGTTCTTGAGTGTTCGATAAGGCACAAAGTAGCTCGAAATGAAACGTGACGATTATGTGCCGTCGATGTTTAACTTATCCGGCACGGGCAGCAAAATAACTTTGGCAACGCGATCTTTCAGCTTCGACTTGAAGTGATTGAATTACGCTCGAACCAGCTTACTCGATTTCTTACACTATCGATGTGTACGCTCAAAAATAGCCAGATATTGTACGAAGAATTTGAGGTCAATTGATCTTGACAAGGTTCAATTTAATTTGCAATATTATACAAACAGGTTTCAACATTTTAGGTCTCAGCTTAAAATAACTACGAATCAGTTTTGTACACATTTGCAATATTATATATATTAGTGAATTGATATAATAAAATATACTAGCAAGTCAGCCAATTTCAAAGTTTAAATAACTTAAAAATTTAAACAGAGAATAAAAATAAAGTAGTTTTCATAAGAAACTTACGTAAGAGTTTTTATAGTAAGAAACATACTATAAATCACTTTCTTAGAAGTATATTACTTATACAGAATTATATTACTTATATTCTGTACATATGTATATTCTGTATATTACTTATACGGAAATATATTACCTATATTTCTAAGAATGACAGTAGGTACTAAACTTTATTGTTCATTACAGATACTCATCGATAATTGATTGCTGTCAGAGCTATAGAAAGATACAAGGATTTATAGACCAATTGCATTAAACTTCTTATACAACTTTCATCCATAATTTTAAAACACAGAGGTTCGTCATTTTGACATCTGATAAAACTTTTGACATAAACCGTTAATGTGTAATAATTGTTCTAAATAATATATCTTTAATAAAACAAACTACTAAATAAAGATCAAATTTACTAAAGTCTGAAGAAAGTTGTTACAAATGAATATGTTTGAGGAATATTAAATAACATCTGTGTTCTAGGATTAAGAACTCACTTCTATATAAAATTTGAATGCTCGAAAGAACTTACCTCTGAGGGCTTTCATATGGGCGACTGCCATCCTCAGTATGGTCAATTTGTCCGGCTTCCTGGCTAATGCTGAACATGTTGGTACCATGTCCGACAGTTCGGTGATGTAGGCGGTCATCTTGTTCCGCCGCCGCCGCTCGATTTCGCAATGATTCTCCCTACAGTTAGACGCAAGACAAAACCAAGGTAATTGCATAGTTCACAATATAGTTTCGCGTATAATGACGAAACTGTCGTTGGCAACGCGCTTAGGAAGTTAGTTGAAACAATGTGAACGGGTCAAACCTGGAATTTTAAATTTGCAAAGGAGGTTAATTCACGAAAAATGATTTCTACTGATATTGGTAGAAGTTCTACTTAAATTAAGGGTTTAAAGACAGTATTAAAGTATTTTCTTTTGGTTAATTGTAGCATTTCTGCAAGTGTGAACCTCGCTTCACCCTGGAACTCTGATTCGATTCGAAACAAATTTTGCACTTTATTTGGCGTAGAAAAACATATGGATTGCAATGCACACGACATTGTTAATGAAGCGTAATTACTTTGAAATGTCGCGTAGACCTGAGCCGATCTTTGCAAGGCAGAATCGAGTCTGGAATTTAAGCCTGAGGTGTCTAGGAAGATCACAATACAGTGTTGCGCATGCCTTGAATTTTAGACTTCAATGTTTTAAATTGTTGACTACTAGTTAAATACCTTGGTACCGATATATCAATAAATACAAATTACTTTTGAAGAATACTATATTCATTATGTTCTTGTTTTTTACTGTAAAATAATTATTTCTTAATATCGTTTGGAAAATTATCCCGTTGTAACCGTAGGGAATTAAAAACATATATTTCGGAAAGTGAATAATAGATCTCCAAAATTTACTGAGAAGGTGTTCTACTTTAAAGGTCTATGAAAATTGGTAACAATAGTTACCATTTTAAAAATCTTCAGAATTGAATACTAACACTTTACCTATCGGTAGAAACTATTAATAAGTCTATTACATATCTGGTAGGTGAAGTATTAAATATATCAGAATTGGTGAATGAAAGAACAATTGTAAAGTACAATTGCAAAATTAACCATTTTCAAATAATCTTAAAACTATATTTGGATTATAGAATCAAAGTTTGTTAAGTTAATAGAGGACAAGTAGACTTAGTATACTCTGGCTCTAGGACCCAGATATATCAAATGCAAAGAACTACACGTTAGGATCAAACATCTTCACAGATTTATTTACAGTACAAATTAATATGAACGCAACTTATTTTATTAAAAAGATGCACAGAAAGTTATAAAATTATTCCAAGTAGAAAGGCAATATTCCCTCCCAGATCTATTTTTCTTTAACATTAATCAATTTTTGCCATAAGTGAAAAGTTTAGATAACCGCTAAGTTATCTAAATAATATGTAACTGTTGCAAAAATCTTTTTTAAGTCTGCAACTGCAATATACAGATTCTTTTTAAGGTTTCATTCTATTAAACTTCGAACTTCCAGCGATCAAAAACCTGTCAAGTACTCAAGAGATGAGTTTCTTTCGGTATATTTCAAGAGTCCAGTAAGATCATAATTCCAAGGGCCCGTAGGGCTAGCAGAAAGCCTTTCAGGATATTCTCGGCGTATGTTTCATCGGACAGGACCTTCTATTTTCGTTGGGTGATCCAGGAGGATCGGTAACGCTCCTCGACGACGTAGGGCCGGCTATTTAAAAGAGGCCAGAGCGCTTAAAGCGCAAGTATAAAGCAGGGTATGCACAGTGTACAAGACGGTGAAGGGGGCACAAGAAGAAAGGGGGAAGAAAAGAGGGAACGAAGGCGATCCGAGGAGCAGGACGGAGAGAACCTCCTGGGTCAAGGGTCAGACGGTCCGAAGTTGCCCGCTCGCTCCGTGGGTCCAGCGAACGCTGTACAGGGTGGTCGCCTTCGATTCGGCCTGGTATTCTCTTCCAAAACATTCTACTCTCTTCGTTGCAATTGTTTGTTAAGTGAATTTTAATGTACAGAAGAGATGCACATGAGAAAAATTACAGACCCTATTCATTCTAAAGCCGCGATTCGTTATCAGCAACGAGCTTCAAAAGTGTATAAGAACACATCTTCAGATTAGTTCTTCTAAACTGAGACTAAGAGAAAATAAGGAATTTCAAAAACTTTAATGTATCAAGTACGTATTGACAAGAAAATGCAGTAGGTAAATAAAGAATGTTTACATGTAGTTATACATTTTTGGTGTGACTTCAGTCTATGTACATGATCATTGTGTCTGATCAGTGTGGTCATTTTTGTACTTGCGTCTACTAAGCTGTTTGTCAAATTTATTTAATTGTTTTATTTCTTTTATTTCTTTTATAGAGGTTCTCTTTCCTTACTAGTTCTTGTTAGTCATTCTGCTTGATGTCACTCATAATTATGGATGTTAACATCATCTATAAGTATAGAGAGAAGCCTGTCACCCGCATGTGACGGACACAATAGTTCAAATAAGAGGAAAATTGCAAGGACTATAAAGTTTCTGAATTTTTTAAACTGCTTCATTAATTTGCCATGAATTTGAACCGATCTTCGATTATAGACCTCTAGACACATAAATCGGCAAAATGAGAAAATAAATTAGAAAAGAAAATAAATTAACTTATACATTAAATAATAATCTTTATACAATGCACAAATCATTGATTCTCATTACATCTCAAATTATTTCCCAATATATGATATGAACAAAAAATAGAGAAAAGAAAGAAAATCATACGCTTTCGTTTAAATAGATACATCTAATATCTAACTCTAATGGCAGAAAATAGTGCAAAGTACTAGAAAAGGTACAGCTCCCTCGAACCAAGAGAATTCACAAAAAAAGAACCAACGTTTTACTAAATCGATTATTTAATTAGAAACCAAGGATCGAACATCGAGCCATCGGAGCATCAAATGCTTCGCTGGAAGAATCCACCCTGTATATCGATCCTCGCATTGTGATGATACAAAGTCGGCATCGAGATGCACGTACGGTGCAGACACATAAAATCGTTTCAGAGGAAAAAGGGTAGAGGACGAGAAGAATGGAGAAACTTCTCCGATAGAATGAAGGTAAAAACAGATCGCGAGGAGATCCGTGTCATTATCATCATCGTCGCCGAGCCTATGAGACAATGCACCATGGTCCTATGAACGACAACGTCCGCGCATTGTGAATTATAGATTTCTCTGACGATCGATTCGAACGAGCTGTCGTGTCGATAGAAGAGTTCATAATAGACTGTATACTCTCTCTCCGAGCCCCTTCCATCCCTCGTCCGCGACGATGGGACAATGAAATGAATTATGAATCGTTCGAAGAGGACCGTTTAATGCGATCGTATTCGTTATCGAATGATATTCCGAGCGCGCAACATAGCGGTGGATGTATGCTAACGAGGTATCTCCAACTACTACGAGTGATTTATGCCAAATCTTAATATTCCGCATGCTAATGGCCGGACAGATGTTTGAATTTCGCGCTTCGAAACGGAATGACGATTCCCAGCGACGGATTTCCGGGTCTTCTGAAGTGTTGGAGATTGAAACAAATGTAGGGCTCGATTCGATTCGTTGCAATGAGTTATTTGAATTACTTGTTGCTTTGCATGTATGTATGATATTTAGGTCTATGTTTGCCAGTGGGTAGAAGCAGTGAACTTATGAAAAAGAAAAGGCATTTTAAACCTATTTTTACGTTCTATTGCAACTAATTTAAATTATAGGGTGTTTCGATAAAAACTGAATACTTTGTTTTTTGAATGAAGCAATAAAATAATGAGAATATTTCCGACTTATTTTATTGATTCTGAAATTGGTACACAGAAATGATGTATGGAATATAATATCATTTAAATGGCCATCTCAAATATTCTGGCAGATGATCATTCGTTTGGTCATGTTTCCCATGACATTTGTACACAAACTTGGCTCTATTTCGCCAACGATGTGACGAATATACATTATGTTTGAGTTCAGGAATTATTGCAGGGTTATTAGTGTAGATCTTACTTTTAACAAAACACCAAAAAGGAAATCCAATGGCTTTAAATTGTACGATCGAAGAGGTCAGTTGAGGTTGCTAAAATGAGGAACGCTGTGCAACTGTAATTGAACCATTATTTTGATAATAAGTTTTTATAATTTACAAGTATTGTAGTACTTTATAAACGTTCCATAACTATTATAATTTCCCGTGTTGCTAGATTACATATGTCAAATTTCAAATTTTAGAATAATACTTATGCAAAATGGTAGCAAATTTAAAACAATCAGCTCTTATTACTACACCCTTTATTTTAGCGGATAAATTTATTAAATAGGTTGGAGAAGTTTTCTAGTTTTTACATTACTATTGGTTATTCTAATTTATGACAGAAAATAGTGGAGCAGCCAAGAGTCTGTAGATATGTATTCCGTTTCAATAATATCACATCTAATCGTAAGTTTAACTGTCTCGCAATTGTATCTAGATGCCAGCTAAAATGCTAGCTAAACTTTGAGATACAATTTCTATTGAATACCTAAGAGTCACAGATAGAATTGCGAAACTAATGTAGAATCATAAATTATTTGTACCTGTTAAGTATTTAATATGTAAAAAATTTTTATTTACTTCTATTGATGAGGAATCTAGAAAATGTTTGCAGACAATGTCTGTAAATCTATACAGGGCTTAAGTTTGCGCGCTGAGTGTCGTTTAAATCATTTCCAGACGAAGATGTTAGAGTCGTAAGCGAAAGGAACAAGTGTTGGGCGATAAATTTCTTCGAGACATGTTTAGTACCACACAAACGCAATCGTTAAAGAAGGGACTTATCGCAACAACGATGCAACAAGTAACGAACTTTTTAAGTCTGTCTTTGCCATTTGTGTTTACTTGTCTGGTCATGGACTATCATTGTAACTGGTAAGAACAAACTTTGTAACAGACATACTAGAAAATTACAAAAATTTATAGGAATTTATAGGGATGTAAAACTATAAATCGGGTCAGTTTAATGATTTCGTATTTACATCTTATGTATTTGTAATAAAGCCAATAACATTTTTCAGTAAGTTTAGATTAACCTCTACTGGCTATCTAACTGCAGTTGAAGTTGAATCTGATTCAAGGGAAGCACGTCCCATTTATTGTTAGTATGTAATGTACATATAGGAACAGATTCTGTAAATGGGTATCTATTCGACCTTATTACAGTATCTGTGAGATACGATGCAAATATCATAAACAAAAATCACATTATTAGGCGGAGTATCTCAAAAGACAAAATCTAGATTTAATCCAAATTTGTCTTAAATCTTTACTGTCATTGATTATGCATGCCAAAGTTTTCAAAAGCATAAGAATATATTGATGCTAAAAGCACGTGAGTTTATAAATCGTGCAGGTTGCAATTGATAATCGAGATGCATAAATCGGTACTCCATTAAAGTATAGATTTTACTTTACGAATCAAAAAGAATTTTTTATTTCAGACGCTTCATTTCTTGTCGGCAATGGCACTCAACTATCCAAAAAAGTTTCGGAAATAACGAATATCTATGACATTTCCTAAAGATTTTACTTCAAAAAAGTTAGAAAATAAAGTTAGAAGATATATTAATATCCCTAGAAAAAGAGTGGAATTTTTCACCTATGAAAAAACTTATAAAAACATTACCTATCTTTAGACATGATTAAGGTGGTCCATCCTTGACCTAGATTCTGTACTGAGAACCACTATAATAGCAAGAACCATATCGAATAAAAATAAAAATAAAAAAAAAACAAATAGCAGCGCAAGCCAATAGCCCACATTGCTATCCGCGTCTTTATTTCTTACGACAAAAACCATTTAATACTCAATTTTCGAAGAAGAAACCCACCTAAGGTATACAAAACAAGTTACGGCTACAAGACTTCATCAAGATACGCTAAAATTGATACTCAAATGGAATGAATGTCACCGCAAGAGTGACTCCTTTCGGAACAAACCAGAAGATGGAAATTACAATGTCCATGATGCATTCCCGAAGGAAAAAGGAGGGTGTCTCGAGGCGAGAGAGCAAAAAGCAGCATCTGTTGCTCAGCGGACCGACAAAAGCGCGAACGTGGAGGCGATTCCGTGGTTTATCGTTGTGCCAAAAACACCCGGGTCTCTCGTCTGTGTTAACCGCGACTGTACCAGCAGCAGAGGTAAAACAGGCGAGGAAGAAGGGGGTCGGCACCGAAGGAGCGGGCGAAGGAGGATGAGAGGGTTGCGCGCCTTGCGGCAGGAGGCAGTAATTGCGTTATTAACTTAAAAGTGAGGTTCCTGGGCGCTCGCGACATCGGAGTTGCCGGCTTTTCCATGAAACGTGCACATACAGTGGGCGATTTCGCTTGGATTCAAAGTGGTGCTTCTGAGGTATTAACATGGATTGAATATAAGAGGAAAGAGAAAGAAAACGATGGATCTCACATTTTGTTTCTCATTTTACGCGTTTAGATACAGTGAATTTTTGAATTACAACGAAAACAAGTCGAGTTAATTAATGAATACACTTTGGCTCTGGGGCCCAGATATGATTTTTCTATGAATTTTACATGAAATCTGCACATATAGTGGGTGATTTCACTTGGACCCGAGATGGTACTCTTGAGGTACTTACATGGACAGAATATTAAAGGAAATAGAAAGAGGATCATGGCATTCACATTTTTTCTCTTAGAAGAAATCTTTTACATATGTATTTATACATATAGGTATGGTGGATTTTTCTATGAAACTTGCACATACAGTGGGAGATTTCATTTGGAACCGAAATGGGGGTTTTGGAGTAACAACATGAATAAAATATTGCGGGCAAGAAGAAGAGGAACATAGAATTTATATTTTGTTCTTTACGATTTTTCACATTTAAATATAGTGGATTTTTCCATAAAACCTGCATATATAGAGGACGATTTCACTTGGAACCAACATATCAATCCTGAGGTATCAATATGGATAGAATATTGGATAAAAGAAGAAGATTACAGAAGATTCTTCTTTATTTCTCAGAATCTTACTTTATGGAGAGTTATTTATACTCATTCAATTTTTATAGAAATTAGTACATGGGAAACTTGTAAATAGTAGCAATAGAATGCAATAGTAGTGATCTCATTGTAATATCCTACAATGCTGACATCGTATTAGCCGAGAGTTAAAAAGCATTACTAATTCTAGATGAAAATAAACGGTTCATGGCTACTAGTGGATTCCCAAAGATTAATTACTTGCATGTATAATAATTTACCAAAAATAATCGAGCTGTGTCATATTTTAAATAACCCTAATTCTTTAGTTAGCAGAACTACATATTACCAATAATATTTGTGTTAAATTTTACAATAAACTAATAAATATGTAACTAAAGTTTGGATTACTTCGCCCGGTAAAGGAATATAAACAAGTATATTTTACAGTATTGTGGGGCTATGGTTACTACTATTTCAGTTCACTTCCGATATTTGAAAATGCAGCCTACATTTATTATAGCATGTCATTTATTAATTACGACGACAGACATTTCCTTGATAACCATCGATTGTTACCATTAGGCTGCAAATCTTTAGGCACTCATAGTTTTATAAATACAACAAAAGGATTGGAACGTAAATAGGGACTTGTCATGTTTAATACATTATAATAGGTACTTTAATTTAGATAAATATTTAATCAGTCTTTTATTCTATATTTGTTCTGTATTTTTTTATATGTTTAAATTTCTTATAAATATATAAACATTTACAACCTAGTTATATATTACAACCTAGTAGCTATATATTACAACCTAGTTGTATATTACACTGAAATACTAGGACGAAATACAATATTAAAAAACATGAACGTATATCCTATGCAATATGTGCCTTAGGTTATTAGTTATAGATGATTAAAGAAACTATTCAAATTATTTACTTTATGCTGCAGCACCTAATTCAAGTTTGCAGTCAAAACACAAACAGTTTTCTGTTAATGCATGGGAAGAAATTGTGAGAGATAGTATAGTGGGACCATACTTTCTTCCAGTTCGAGTAAACGGAACTGTTCATCTTCATTTTTTATGGAACAACCTTGAGAAACTATCTATTGCATAATCCACTCCTGGATATCAGGCAAAACTTGTGGTTCATGCACGATGCTACTCTGCCTCATTCCTTTCGTACAGTGAAAACATTTCTCAACTACATCTTCCTAAACCGATGGATAGAACGAGGTGAATCTACCACGATCTCCTAATACCAAATCATAGAATATTACTTTTAGGGCAATTTAAGGAGGAAAATCACTATGACCGATAAGAATAGAGATTATTTTCAAGAATTTTTCGGGCAAATTGAAAATTTTTTTCTGAAGTGTCTTTAATGCTCTTATAAAGTACATATCTTGAACTTGTTCTTCTAAAAATTTGATAGAAAAATATTCATTATTGTAGTCACAGTAGGAACATGTGTGAGAGTTCACCCAGTAACTTTTGAAAATGACGGATGCATAACTTTTCGCTGCAAGTTCTCAAAAGAGTAATCATTCCATTTTTTTAAGTTATAAGGCAGTAATTTCAATTGCACGTTTAATTTGTTATAAAATAAAATAGTAGAACTCTCAAGAAAAAAGAGTTGAAAAGTGTGAATCAACATCTCTTCTAACATTATGTAAGAATAATTACTCATTTGAAAATTTCTTACGTTTAACTGGAGAGTAATATAAGAAACCACTACTCAAAATTTTTAGTAAATCGAATAAAAATTAACCGAATTATGAATCCGCCCAGTTTGAAAAACCTGGTTTCAAGAAAAACGTATTTAAGGTTTAAAGCGGCCATTTACGAGCATTTCACTACATTGAATAAAATTTCTGTATTTTTGCCAATTTCGTGAAGTTTACTTTAATATCTTAAAGGATCATTTTTGAAATCCCAAACATTAAAAAGAGATTACAACATTTTTTGATTTTTTCAATTCCTCACAGTGGTTTCCCTTTCTAACACACTGCGTGCCACGTCATTCATATACACACAACTAACACCAATGTGCACTGCGGGGCCGCGTCATCAGTAGGTGAAAATAAGTGATTTTTAAAAAAAATTGTTTCAAAAAGACTTTTATAAAATTCTCTTGGCACGCAATGTATAAAAACTGATTGTGTTGAAGAGAGGATACAAAATGGATTTGAAATTGCTTGAAAAATACCTGGTATTTTCGAGCGAGTGCAGAACTCTTTTTTTTAATTGTTCATAAGTCAAAAACTAAAGCATATAGCATATATCGCGAATTTGTTGCAGCAATTATATAACTAAAAATTTACTCTTGTTGAATTATTAGCATAGAAATAACGGTTTTTGCATTCAATAGTGACGCTGTCATTTCCCTTAAAAATCATAATTTTTAAGTTACCTCATTCTTGCAGCAACTGGGCGATACGTTCATTTAACGTTTTTCTCTTATTTTAGTATATGGATTTATCCCTTGAAGTATGGACATGCCTTTTATGAATCAGCCTATACATGTATTTCAATGTTAATTTTTAAAATCATCCTGCTTTTTAACCTCAAAATATCATTAAATAAATTTTCATTAACTTTTACTTTGTAAACGATTCAATGCAATCTGTTTAAGTAAACTACATAGATTATATTAGCTCAGATACAACCTTCTCAAGGATCTTGCATGCACAGTCAGTAAAAAGATACGTAGCGTTCTATCACAAATGCGCTGCTAGTAACATAACATATTATTATTTCTACGCATTCCTTTCAGTCTTACAATTGGATAAATTGGTAATGCATTCTTACGAGAGCGCAACACATTTCTTTGATCTATGTGTACATAATTTGGCAGCTTACTGTCATGTAATATAAATACAAACAATAAACCTTTCACATAGTGTCACAAGAAAATAAAAAAAGAAACAAATCAAGGTTTCCTTTAACATTAGAAAAGTTAGAATAAAATAAGAGTATTATTCATGAAAAAAGACTCAGAGCTCATATTACGATTAAATAAAACGTAATATTGAGCCAAGCTCAGAATAATAACACGACAGCATAACAGAACACCATAGAGAACTCTTGTATTTCTCCACTACGGGAAGTAGTCCAAACATTAACTACATTTCTCACTGTACTTCCACTTCATCATCAACACCACAATTTTACACTAAAACTGTTGGTAACATGTGTCATTTACAAAAACAAAATTAGCGATTCAGAACATCAGCAGATCGAACCTTCTCTCCGAGTCAGATGTATCTCACCAAACGACACCCTCCACCCACGGTTTCCAACAATCAGTGCCCCACAGTCGCAGTCTGCTACAGGATAATGGGAAGTAGGCATTGTTCGACATAATACGCGCTGCTCGTCGTATTTCATTTGGCGTGTCGCACTGTGTCAACGTGGATATAACGCGATAGAGGATCAAAGATACGACGTCTTGGTAGTATAGAGACCAAAAGGACTGCGCGCGCGTATAAGTACCTTATGGTTCCCACGCTGGAGCAGCCCGGAGGGCTTCCCATTCCGCTATCGACTCACATTGCCGGGCATCATGTAGGTATGTATGTATCTACGTACTTGAGCGACCCATGTACAGGGTGTACCGGTGGAACATATTGGGCCACGATTCCGTGAGACGAATTAATAATGCCGTCTCTTTCCGTACGAGCTTCGATCCACGAGATCCAGACTCGAGAGTGATTTTGGAGATACGACATACGTAGCCACGAGATTTTTTTAAGCATTTTATTTGCCAGAGATAGTTTTTTCCTCGAGGGACCTTTGTCTTTAGTAATCTCATGTTTTGAACAGTATGGTAATGCTAGAGAATAATGGCTGTTGGTGTGCACGAAAGTTCTTTTTGTTAAAGTGCAGAATTCTTCGAGATTAAATGTTTGGCTCAGTGGAGTTTGGGAGAGGGATAAGTGTACATGATTTTATAACGTAGAGATGCGTCTTGAGGTCGAAGTTATTTTCATGTCTTTGTACGGTATGTGATGATAAAATTTCGAAAATAATTTATTTACTAAGGTTTATTTGCAAATAAGGCTGATGTAAGGCTATCACCACCAGAGTTGGTTTTTTAAGACTGTATAGATTTATAACAAGAACTGTAAAGATTTTTAACAAGGACACCTTCGTTTTCATTAATTTAGGAAGTGATTCTAAACTTTTGGCCAATAGTGTAGGTACTCAATTTTTAAAATAAAAGTTTTAAATTAATTATTCTTGAAGCTTTATTATCACGCCTCGTACGTATTAGTATCTCAGAAGTCCTTTGCGTGAAGACGAACTCAGATTTCTTCCAAAAGAGTACATTTAACCCGTTCACTGACCTCCCTCATTTATCATGAGGACTGAGAGCATGCAAGTTACGTCGAGCCTGACACTCACCTCGCAAATTTCTCTTTGTCCTGTACATTCTCGTCCTCCAGCCTCCTGTATTTACACACGCTGGGGTCATCTTCGTCGGATCTGGAAGACAAATTGCCATTTATGGTCATTTCATCCTGCTTACATCATAATAATGATGCGTATCTATATATATATTATAATAAATATACATATTATATTAATTGTACAAATAATAAAATGATACGTATTATTTACAATCCTCCTGCTTTGAGACATTTGTTGTCTTCCATCTTTTTTAAGTTACTGAAAGAATGGTTGTAACTTTATGTAGAAAAGTTAAGCAAATAATTTTAGTTGAATTAACACTAATCTGGGAAAAATGAAACAGAAATAAATTGATATTAAATGAAGGAATTTGAAAAGTAATGCCTAAGTTCAGAGAACAGAAATGATCATTCATCCCTTTTTTGAATGACGTATTAAGTATTATATAACTGTTTTTCTAAAATGTTAATCAAGAATTGTATGTTCCATTTATGTAACATTATTAGTAGAGTGCTTAGTAAAAATTTAATTAAAATCATTTCCATAATTTTAAAGAAAATGGGTTATGAAATTCGCAAATTTTTCACATGGATAAAGCTACTTTTCTTCTCCAACCATTGAAGAACGCTCGATTGATTCATTCAGAGAGGCTCATCTGCCAGCTCGAGCCGATAGAAATGCTAAGAACGTCGCGAGTAAATGTCGCCTCGTCGATACGCGAGGTGTAATCACTTCCGGATTACCAAACGCGATCAAGCAGCGGTACAAAATTGGCCGTAGCCTAGCCAACTTCCCCAAATCTGGAGCGTGGTGTAACAGTTAAAGAACGATAAAAGTCTCTCATGCAATATTCACACATGATGATGCTCTGTTAACTCGAATCGATGCCAAGGTGGACGAAACTTTGTGCTCGCAGCCGCGTTAAAATTCAAACTAACGAACAGATATTTGCATAGATTAATCCTTTGATTTCTTTACGCGCAATGGAAAGAAATTCCATCTAGGTGACTTAAGCACAAAAAGTGGACGTTCCAGGTGTTGATGTATCAAGCACGTTAACACTTAAAAACAATTAAATAAATACAATAAGGTACTCTAGATGTAAAATATCCAGTACTTATGGAATATTTAATATTCTACTGCTATTCTAAGTGTTAGAATATCATGATATTAAATATACAGTAATAGATACAGATGTAGGCAAGTTAAGGACTTGAATGCTAAAGTTAGTTAATCGTGTTCTAACATTGTAAGATGCGAGTTAGAGTGTAATTATATTATAAGTACTTAATATACATATGGTCTTCTAGACCATACTATTAAAATTTAGTGTAACTTCGGAAAATTTCTTTCTTAGGAATTATTAAGAAAAGTATTTTGAATGTTTATACTTATTTATATCTACATATAATTGAAGTAATCATACAAATTTTCTGACAGTAAAATATTCATGATAATAAAAAGATCATTATTGCTAACATCCCTGGTTTCTACCAATTCGTTTATCCGAAATGGAAAGACCAAGAATATCTATATGACTAAGTTTTTTTGGTGAGAAAAGTAACTGCAGATATCGTATTAATATGGTTCCGGTCATAAAAGAATGTTTTGTCTCTCCAGTCATAAAAGAATGTCTGGTTTGATTATTATAACATAATATGCTAGAAACATACTTTCATGACATAAAATTTTAATGTTTTATCTTCTACATGTTCTACTGTAGAGGAACTCCATAAAGCATTAACCATGAAACATTTATGAACTGAAATCCAAGACACTTCGTTAAACCTAAATTCAAATTTTAATTCAAATTTTTCTAAAATCAAGGTAAATAGCCGAATTAGTACAGCTTAATCACTATGCAATCAGGCTCTGCACCGTATTTATGTTAATTACAAGAAACTAGATCGCTTGAAATAATTACATATTCGTCAGTGAATGTCATTTCTTCAAGACCTAATTGTATCGAACTCAAAGTGTTACACGATAAATTTCGTACAGGAAGTTTGTGCACCAATGCTAGGTTTTATCATTTTTTTGCATCATTTTTTCAATTTAATCATATTTTCACTAATCCCTAAATCCAATATGGACCGTTTTCACTTTCCATAATCCCTAACTATTGGCATTTAATGGTTTAGATACTATACAGGGTGTCTTAGGTTTTTTTTCAGCCAAATGGTGGTAATATATTCTACAAGTAAAAATAAGAAAAAAATGTCGTAAATGTAGATTAAAAAGTGCTTTTTTAAAAAATCAGAAGAAAAATACGAAATAACAACAGACTGATTGGAAATATTTACCTATGTTAGTGTCATTTCAATGTGTCGTTCGTTTTCGACAATACAGCATTGATATTTATGAAAAATTGAACGTACTACGTGGCGAATTTCTTTTTCGTTTCCTTTCATTTGTTGACGGACAAACTTTCGTGAAACCGCAAATAAAGTGAATTTCAACATATTCCCGATTCTACTTACTAAGTAATGTTAGAACTATTACCACACATATTAAGACGATTTGAATTTGTAAACACAGATAAGAAAAAGGTATAATTATCAAGAGAAATACCACTAACATTTCTACATTGAACGAAAACCAGTTCATTGTTATTTCATGTATTTTTTACAATTTTTTAATAAAGCATTTTTGAGTTTTTATTCATATGACATTTTTTCTTTATTTTCGCTCATACAACATGCTGACACCGTTTGGCTGAAAAAATCTGGGCCCCTGTATATTTATATTGAGATGTTACATAGAAGTGAGATACATTCTGCATTTTTATTTTGTATAAGTTGAAGTAGTTCTATGGTATACTATACTCCACAATTGTTTCATTGCAGTGTTCACACTTACAACATGTGTTATAAATGGTCATTAGAAAATACAGCACACTTACGTAAAGAAACCAATTTTTATAGGCGGACAAAAATAATAAACGTATGGCGTCAACTCCATAAGACTCTACAAAGGTTAAGAACCATTTAGAGAACTCAAAAACATCGATGCAACTTCAACCAAACCCAACGAACCTAGTCAAGTTCCTCCTTTGAAGCACGTAGCCTAACAAGAAACTCATCACTTGTCAGCAGACCTAATATCCCTTCGATCTTCATTATGGTCAATGCTCGTCACAACTCAATTTCCATCGCGACCAGAAGTTCCCCGGGTACGGTGAACGAAAAAAAGGGGGGAGGGGGAGAAAGCTCTAGAACGAACGAGCAAGAGAGTCGATCGATGGCGGGGGGGTGAGGAGCAAAGGGGACGAGGAAGAAGAGCGTCGTAAATCCGTCCATTGGCATCTCGTTACCGGCTTCAACCGTGTTCTCTCCACCGGCCAGGCGTATTAAGCACGATAGAAAATTATGCTCTCATTGGGGGCCGGCGCGGTGCACATAGAAATCCGGCCTGATCGTCAGTCTATTACACCGCGAGGAGCGCGGGTGATGTACGCCTCTGACCCTGAGCGAAAAAGTGAGATCCCCTTCTTTCCAGCTCACCCCTCGCCCCCCTCTCTCTTTTCTGTTCCCCTGCGCGAAGTGTCTTTTTCTTCCTCTTCGCTCTGGTGAACGCCACGGCGAGATACAGCTAGCATCTGACCCCCACCAGGACCCCATCGGTCCCGAGGAACGAGGTGGGGATGGTGTAGGACCCGCAGCGAGTGTATCCGGGTACACCGAGAAGGCCCCGTATACCTTTTGCCCCCCACCCCACCCATCCTTCGCGCTGTGCCCCTTTTTTCCCCTTTTTGCTGGTAGGGGCTCGAGCGGAACGAGGAGGAAAAGGAGAGAGAGACCACGGCCAGACCTGGAGACTTATGGAGTACATAATGATGCGGACCAGCGGTATTATGTCGACTTAACAGATACGTACATGCACGCCCGGCGATCCTGGAAATGCGGTGTCTCCGCGATCTAGAACTTTTTGGGGCAGTGTCCGAAGCTTGATATACGAGGAAATTGATTTTGGAAGTGATTATGGTATCAAGGGATTATGTTACAAAGGCAGAAGTTTGTTAAGGAATATGAAGGAACTGAATTGGATTGAATTGTTGATCATATCCTAAAGGATGTTTTAAAATGTGAAATAGAGGTTAAGACATGAAGTTCAAAGGTGAATGGGGTCTTATTATGGGTGCTACTCTAGACCTTGGCGTGAGACGGAAAGATTCATTGCGAAGATGGGATTGCAAAGAATCTGGTAGAACTGGAAGGTATCTTGAATCTATTTCTAAAACTGAGGGTAGCAATTTGTTTCAGACCTTACATCGGTATGTGATTATATACAATCTATTATAACAGTTGTCATCAATTTTTAAGTTATACTAATTGTAAGGAACTTGCACAGAGATAAAATTATAATAAATTTTTGGGTTATTTACGAAAGTATGTGTCCTAGAATTGAAAATGAACTTTGGACCTCAAGCACATGACAACTACAAGGCTTTCTTATAATAATTGTCGGGTATTTTTTAATTGAAGTAAAAGATATTAGCGGACAGAGAAATTCATAGATAGTTTCTGTATTTCGAATAGAGTTTTAAATTTATCTCTAAAGCCTGAATGAAAAATATCATTTGAAATTTCTGATACACACTACATAAACTTATTCTTTTTTATTCTAATTAATTAACAAGTTTCTAAAATAATTAACCCATAAATAGTGAACCCTTCAACAGGACAGGAGGCAAGCCAAAAGAACTCAAAATATACATATACAGGATTTTGTTACTAATAATATTTCAAAACATCTTTTTAAGTAATACATAGTAATACATGCCTTATAAATATTTTTTTGACAGATTTATCGTTTTATAGTTGTTTCACTATCAACGCAAATATTAATTGCGAATATTTTTTAACGGAGAAGTTTTACTAAACATAAAGTTCATCACGAAATAAAATCAACAAAATGCAGAATTTTGTCTAGGAAAATTATTCTATACATGAATCATCACTGGTTTTGTCAGACCAGTAGAAACCGAAAGTAAAATCGTTGACTATTGCTACAGTGTCGAGTCAAAATGACCCGACCGCGTTGTCCGAAGGTGAACTTGAAAAGAATATGGATTGTATTTTTAATTTAACGCTTTGAGATATTTATCAGTGCATCTGAGAGAAGAAATACTTCTTTAAACTTGTGCGGTTGAAGAATATATACATATAAATACATTTTGGAGAACTGTGGAGAATGACATTTTGGAGAACAGTGAAAGCAAAGTCTCTTATTCGCAACATTTCACGTATCTTGGAAACATTCGATAATTTGTAGTCATGAAAGTCGTGGGAACATAAGCTCGATGCCGACTTTTATCAGCATTTATTGAGAATAATCGTAAATCATCGAAGCAGCAGCGTCGCCAGATGTAGCACCAGCAGCAATGAGTTATGGCGTTGCGGTGGCTTACGAGCTTCATAGTTTCAGTTCATTTCTATTTACAGTGATACGATCGAGAGACGTTAAGCGACGATCACGAACGAACGAGCGAGAAAATCTAATTACGCATCGAATCGTATTTTGCTCAACCACGACACGAAATTGTATTCAAATCACTGTATCTTCGTGACCTGAATACTTTAGTATGAATTTTATTCTTTGCGGAAGTACTAGAACTTCAAATACAGTAGATTTCTTATCTGTAATTTCTCAGTGCATTTTAATTTCAAGTACTTATAAGTAAATATGCATTATATAATTTTATTTTAAAATAAAATAAATTTAGGACAGAAGTGAAAATTATGATCAATTGCTCTGATATACATCCAATATTTGTACTTATTGAATTAACAAAAGATCATAAGTTACCTGCTACATACAAGTTATTGGTCTATATACAATATCACGAGAAGTAGATATAACCTTGTCAAAACATTATAATGTTATACGTTTTCCAATGTTAATACGTAGTACAGCATATGCTTAACATACCATTATATTGGAATATAAACGTCAGTTGTTAAAGAATTAATGCAATGATGTTTTCACAACTCAACACAATAGCATGTATTTGTAAGAAAAAATTATTTTAAAAATCAAATTTATTGAAATATGATAAAAATAAATAAAAAATATTCTTAAGAGTTAACCTAACATATTAAATTAATGTTGCCATCTTTCTCTTTCATCACTAACAAAATACTCACAGATAATAAAATATGTCAAGTTATTCTTCGTTTCTTACTTTTTGTTCATTTGTACACATAAAAGAATAAAAATACTTCAATTGATAATATTGAATTTTAAATATTAATAATTTTGAGTTTATCTGATATCTTTATTGATTTCATTATCTTCCAATTCATCAAATTCTGCGACACCATTGCTAGTCGTTCAGGTCCTGTAAAACTCATGACAATCTTCATCTATGAAAAGCAAAATTGATAGAAAGTCTTGTTTTTTAAGAGCACTATTTTTAAGGCTACCCTTCCAGCATAAGAGAGAAATACATGAATACACGTTTAAATAATTAACGGTTTTTCATTTGTCACGAATCAGGTGACATATCTCACCTATCATGAATTATCATCTTGTATTATTTTTAAACAACTTGATAAATAAATGTTATCTTCTGTAAATTAATAGATCTTTTAATCTTTTTTTTAAATTTATAATTTTGGCTCGATGAAAATAGACATACATTGGTACTTCCAGCGTTAAAAATTTTTTTAACGCTTATTACAATGTTTCCCTGTCATACGCTCACAACTTTCTGACGAGCTCATATCGTGAGTCTTTTCTGAATCCACTTCATACACTGATAGCCCATCTGACTTTTACTGAAGACATGAGCAAGATAATTAGTAAAGAGACTGATTTACTCTCAACAACTCTCTGTTACTGTTAAATATGGCAACGAGCTTACAACGAGAGAATGCTACATTCGCGTTTATAATATCTAACGATTCTACTGACTTACTAGTTCAAACATTACACAGTAATTCTACGAGAATAGTAATTCTCCGTTAATACGACAACAGCAGAGTCCATAATCGACTATCATCTCGCGGGTACGAGGATTGCAATAACGTCTTGATAACCCACCCTTAGCGGTCAGTTTTCTTCTACTACCATCCCCATTAATGAGATGCGGTGTTACATACGCTGTAATCAATCCTAACACGCCGCGAATAGCGATCCCTGGCTGGATACATTGTTCGCCATCGATTTCGCGTCTTAGGGTCCGCTCGTTGAATTATTCACCCCTGTGCATGGAGCCCATGCGATCGATTAGTTAAACCGACGCTTTGCATTGAAATTAAGACGTTCATATACTGGTATTTACCGCTGTAAATAGTGTCAAAAAAGAAGTCGATAAATGGTTGAGTGGAATGAGACGTAGTTCGACTGAATTTAAGACGAAGAGGAGGTCACCTAATATCGTCTACTCAAGTTAAAAAAGCAGTCCTGATTGAAGAGTAATTAACAGTTTGGTATTAACTTTTTGTCTTTTATTATTTATCGAAGTGAAATTTCATAAGGGACAGTAGTGCGAGTTGATTAATTAGGAATAATTAGAGTGAAACGAAAAGTGAAACGCGGAGAGGGTTGAGAGATTCCATTCTGCAATATAGTGAGTAGTGAGTACGCTTGGTTTCACTATGTTATGGCACTATAGTGAAGCGAGTTACACGCGTTTCGTATAATTTTTTAACTCATCAATATTTTGGAGGTATTTTTAACTAAATTATTTAAAAAATGACTATTATAAAAGTAATAATATAGTTTCACAATATTTATTGTAATTATATATTATTTTTTGATAAGCTTTGAAGAATGTTTATAGGTAACTATTAAATTAATTTTAAACATGGGCATTTCCTGTTTTTTTATCCTTGTCCTTCAAATTAAGTAGCAAATATCCGTAATAAAATACTCTTGAGATATTATCAATAAATGGCCCATAAATGACAGAGACTCTTTACCACTTTTTAGGTTCGATGCACACGAGCGATATTTTGACGCACGATCACGCTGCGATCATATGTTTTTCTTTGTTTTCTAAATTACAAACAACGAAGATAAACATACAATTACAACGAGATCATACGTCAAAATATCGTTCGTGTGTACTGGCTCTTGAAGCCTTAGTGTTTTTCTATTACTGAAAAAAATTTCCCTGATTGTGTAACCCATCTTGTGCTTTATTTAAAGAAGAATTATTTATCACTGAGATGACGTTATTCTACATCTGTATATTATCATTAAAAGAATTTTCATAGAAATAATCACTATTCCCAGCAAAGATTAGTTACCCAAATTTTTCTAAAGATGTATCAGAAGAAAAAATGTCATTTAGGTAACAACATCCTCTAAAAATAATACCTTACAAAGACCATCAAACATCCAAGGAGGATCATATAATTTATTCAAAATATTGCCCAGATCAATTAGTTCATATGAACTATCGATCAAGAGTCAAATCACTTGTTAATTTTCACTAAAATCATATTGCCTGTCTCTTCACTACAATATTTTCTGTGTTAATACACCTGAGAAATGAATCTACACATATACAATATACAAATATTCAGAGTAACTTCAATTTATATCATTAATGAACAAGTCGCCACTTTCTCCAATTCAAAAACTGATTCAAATAAAGTGATCGATTTTAAGTGACTTAAATTGAAATGTAGATGATAAGAAACAGGCTTAGAAAAGGTAGTGAAGACGACTAAGGAGGTGAATCCTAGGACACAATCCTCGTCATCCCGAAGGAATGAAAGAGCAGACGCGCAAATATCGGAAGGGCCAAGAAGGAAGGGGATCCCAGTGACCGTGGAGCACCGTGTCCAGGTTACGGTGGCGCCTTTTTGCATTTTTCCTCCTCGACTCCGGAGTCACGACTTGGACTCCCTCCCATCCCCTTCCCACTCGTTGCCCACAATCGTCCTGGTACATTTACGTTCGCCATTCCTCTACGTTCACGTGTACATCCACCTAGTCTTCCTGTAGTCGAACACTCGCGCGTATCTTCAGCTTAGCCGTGTTTGAACGGTGCTGATCTATCTGCCATACAGGACTACGCAGACTTGGTGTCTTGGGAACAGGAGTGGCAGTGATGCATCAATGCTTTAAAGATTGATACATCGAAACCATTGATGATTTTTTCATGGATTTCCTTATTTGTGTAGTATAGCAACTAAATCCCTCCTGAAGTTATTTATTATGGGAGTTATGCTAGAAATATTGACATAGGTATTTGTCGTCGTAAGTAGTGTCGGTATTTTCTTTTGTAATAAATTTTTTCTCGCAATCAGATTTTTATTTTTTATTTAGTTTTGATAAACACCGATATATCGGTTTAAAGATACTAAAAGGGTTAAAGTTTGAAAAGGACTAAAACTATTACATCACAATCTATTTACTTTCGCTCGAGAATCCCTCTCATTAGATGCTACATTTGTTGCAGCAAAGAGACTATTTTCTTAAGCTGGTCTAACTATAACATAATGGAGAAACCGTTTCTTGGGGTTTACATTGAACAAATTAGTATTGTCAAATAGTTTAAAAAACAGGCTTAAAAAGCTATCAATGAATGTGACATGTATTAATATATCGATATTTTTTTTGCCATCCCTACCCGAGTAGATCTTTCTCTTTTGGGTAGATAATTTTCTTTATTTCATTTGAAACATTTTCTATCAAAAAACCGAAATTTTTATAAAATTTGAAGACTAAAAGGACGTTTCAGTAACTTTCCAATGTTACAGTAAGTAAATTTATACAAGCAAAGCAAACTTTAGGTATAGTTATCAGTTGGTAAATAAAGGTAGCTAAATATTAATGAGAATTTTTTGTGAGAATTAGTTCCTATTAATTGGTTTCAGTATTGCATCTAGTTTGCTCTCTAAATGAATGCACATTCAATGACATTTCAACTGAAACCCTTTACTAAATAAAACAAGCAATATGACCAAAGTATTTAATTTGTCAAATTAATAAATTAAATGAGTGAATACTAAAAATATGGAAAAATAGAGGCTAAGGGCTATATTCACCACTATTTTTAGCAAAAGTAATACAAAATTTTTATTTCTTATTTGCAGATTTTTATACAGCAATAACAATGCATTTAGTTTTGACAAATCTCTATAACAGCATATCCTAATCCTCGTTCTAAAGTGTTTAGCAGGGAATTTTATCTACTTTTTCAACCTTTACTACAGGCTCCAAAATTGATCTCCAATTCTACCAGCCTGTACGTGTATTTCGAAGAGTAATCATAACTCGAAGCAAACAGTTACCAAGAAGTTACAGCAGAAACCAGAAGCGACGACAAAGAGCAAAGGCGAAGCGAGCTAACGAGTCCATAATACTGACAGTGGAATCTAACACCTAAGCAAGTTAGTGTGACTCTTTTTTCATTAGCAGAACGGCTATGTCGGCGGCGAGTGTTCGCATATTAAAAGGAGAGAGCGTAGCTATTGGCCGATCCAAGGAACGAGCTCCACAACAGGAGGCGGTCCATCCTTCTCCTGGGTCTTATCCATTCTCCTCCGATCTTATTGGTCACCGCCTCCTCGATCATTCCTACCTCCTTCAGCTACTTGCACTGAATTTTCTGCGACATCCAATCGCTGTCTCAAGAGCAATGACTTTAGTATCAGTCTGATTAGATGCTTCAGACACCTAGTCCCGTCCATGAGAGTGAGAGGTTTCCTTTGTGGAAGCAGCTTAGTGAATTGGTTAAGAAGGATGATGATGTGTTTCTAAAGGTGATCGATACGTCCTTAGGTCATAAAAACATATCTCTGTGGGAGACTAAGTATTTAATCATCTAGCCTGTCAAAGCTGATGTTCTTTGCTCAATGATGGAGTTTTTCTACTCTAATCCTTAAATGCTATAGTAGAACCTCCGTCGTTCGAACTGATAGGGAAACAAAAGTGTTTAGATAATTCAATTTTCGTAATAACACAAAGTGTTTAGCATTCAATTTTCTAAGAAGCTCTCAATTTGAGCTCTGATCCTCACCGATTTTAATAAAATTTAGCAGGATTATAGATATACACGTATAACAACCGTAAGTGGATATACAGCCGTAGATACCCAGTCAGTTATGAATAAAATATATATATATATATATAAAGTTTGAAACAATTGCTTGGTCAGGTATATTTAAATTTTAGAGCTGCCGAACGAACAATAACTGTTGTGTAGTGGCAAGCATCGGAGACTTGCTACTATTTTACAAATTCTGTGACGCATGGAATATTTTTTCAATTAATCATACTATTATCTATTTTTCAAAAAAAAATCCCTAAGACGGGCCAGGTGTGAATTACTTAAGTATACCTGGCTAAATGACTTTTCCAAACATTACATTTTTTCTCATAATTAATTGCTGTACATATACATCTATAAGCCTGCCAAATTTTATTAGAAATGGTGAGGATCAGTATTGAAATTTCCCTTGTAAGTATTTAAAACAAAGTGGGATGAAACTGATATTTGTGTTTGCATAGATAATTTTATATGCACATTGATAGTAGAACCAATTTCGTTCATTGATAGTAGAACCAATTCTATTGCAACTTTACTATTCTAGGATGTGTTGCAAATCCTTGCCCAGTTTATGCACATGCATTACCCTGAAAGAACTCTTACAGCGTATCTTAATCTTCAACAAAATCTTACTTCGCTAACTACAACTGTATGTCATCAGCGACAAATTATCCTTGACTGGGCAAGTTATTACTAAATATGTAAATGATTATGTATACTTAGCAGTTAATTTATTACTGTCTACCTGGTTGTAAAGAAGAAATTAACCCTTACTGTTCATAAATTGCCTCTAAGATAACTCCCAGAGATTACAAGTATGTTGACATTTCAATCACTTCAAACACAGTCTTACTGTGATTCTTAAATTACTAATAATTAAAGTGAATATTCTATTAAAAGTGTATACGAGTCAATAAGTTTAAAAGGTGATTTTACATGCTAAAATAAGACGACAACGAAGATAAAAATTGCATTTCGTTGCGTCTGATGTCTGACTAAAAGTCAATTCGCACATAGCCGTTATCATCCGATCCGTCTCGTTCTGTTTCCTTGGAAAAAACATCTTTTTCTTGTTTTTAAAGGGAGCAGTTCGCACTGGGTCCGTTTCGTCCCGTAAACGTCTAGAAAATCTAAATATCGTTGCCAACGGTACTTTCGCTTTCTGCAGTAGACCGACGGAAAGCGTTTTGAAATCGGGCGAAGCAGACACTTTTTTACGACCCTTGTGAGTTCTCGAGTCGAATGTCTTGAAAGACGCATCATGGGGGATCGTCATAAAAAAGAATGGTGGATTATCTTCTAATAAACATGCAGATGCCTATGTATATTTCTCATTACATCTTTATGAAAGTATTATTGCTAGATTCTTTGTGTTTTCCTCAAGAAAATGATACTAAACATGACATAATTCGGAATATTTTTAATAATTGTAATGAAAAACGTAAGTATATAGGTATTTCAACTTAATACGATACCAATGCGACCCATTGTGAACGTTTTTATATAATATAATTGTGGGCTTTTTCACGCCAACTCCAATACTTCTGCTCTTCAACATTACTGATTTTAACAATATTAAAATACATTATAGTGCATGTGTAATTGAGTACGTTTTTCAACTTGAAAATCATTTAAAAAATACTACCCCTTAAAATTTTCCAGTTTTGATTAATATTTATACACAGTGCGTTCATAAATTAATTATCTCTAAAACCATTACAAAATGGACTTCGGCCTTCTTTTTAATTACGCATGTTTCTCAGATTAATCTTAAATTCTCGAGAATAAATTTTTCGTGAATTACAAGTAAGATATTCGTAATATAAATATAATAAAAATATAGTGACTGACAAATTGATCAAATACTAGACCGAACCATTGTCCATTTTTAAATTGCTGTTACTTTGTAAAAAGAAGTCGGACAGTAACCTTTCTGGAGTCGGAAGTCGGAAGTACGGAGACGGACGGATGGGAACGGACGGACATATGCGAATCGACCTTTAGGTTGCGGTTACAGTGGGTGTGTTTTCTGACGATTATGTCTGAACTTGCCTTGCTCATACGATAAATAGTTCAGACATATTCATCAAAATATCACATTCGTCGAAAAATGCATCTGCTGTAACCGCAGCCTTAACCAATGGGCGCCACACCGGCCATAAAATAAGTCTCAAGTTATACACATTTCACACGATTACACGAACATTAAACGCTTTTATAACCGTGAATAACTCTGAAACGAAGCCCTAAACACAATTTTATCATTTCTTATTTTCGCTATATTTTGACATGTAGAATCACTTCTTAAAATTTCTGACACTTGTCGTCGATCATCCTATTTGTATTCGGAGTTCTGTTGTCGAAGACTTAATTAACCAACAATTAATATGAAAATGGTTCATATCGTTAGTTTTATCAAAGATGGTAACCTATCTCGGTATATGATCCCAAAAACTGAATATGAAAGAAAATGTTTCAGTAATTTGGAAATTCATAGCGGTTCTAATTTGATAGTCAAGGACTGTTTCATCTCAGAAATTTATACTCCATTTTTTAATAATCACTACATAATTTATTTTCACTTCACAAAGTAGAATATTTAATAGCTAATATCACAGACCAGTATGAATAATGGAGGCTGAATGACTGAAAACTAAGAACTTCTATAAAGAATAAAAGAATCACAGATACTCGAAGAAATGATCCACAATAGAAAAGAACAGATTTGCGAGTACTCAGATCTATAGGTGACGAAAGATACAATGACTCGACCGTTTCACGGTAGAATGGAACGATCAAGGAACTCGAGTATTCTCACGGTTGAGGAAACCCCTTATTGTTTCGAGGGCGTGCGGACTTGTGCCTCGAGCGGAAAGTCACGCGACCAAAAACCGTGGAGGGAAGAGGAAATAAGAAATCTGCTTAATTGCAAGCGCCCCGTTTGGTACTTCTGTTCATACACCGTGTAACTGCCTCGGCTGTTTCAGTTTTTCCGTTCTTAGCTTCGTTCAACTCGATGGGCCAGCGATTAAGGGCGCGGAAGCGTGCCATGTGCCCTCTTGCTTGCTCTAGTGAAAATACTCTCAATTCGTAGGCTTAACTCACTTAATTAAGTATATGTAAAGTATGTTGTAGGAATGGTATTTCTATAATGAATGGACTGAAAAACTTCTGTGGTGATAAATATGTGGAGATTGCTTGATTATTTCTGAAGAAATTATTGGTTGAAATACTCAAGAGAAATACTCAATAAAATAACAAATTAAATGATCAACTCTTGTATCGACAATGTTTATACGAAGCGAGTTATGATAAAGTACAAACGTAGAAGAAATTTAGCTAAATATTCTAAAAGTATATAACTCAATATATCTATAGAAAATGTACACTTAATTATTTATAGATAAAAATAGCTAAGAAATTTTGTTACGTGTAATTTGATAATAAAGATTACGATAAATTAATTCATTAAAAATTTATATGAAATTTATCCAACAGCGTGGAACAATTCGGACACCTTTAGTGATTACTCTGGAGATTTCAATGCGTGGTAAGACAGATGTTTTTACATTCCAAAAAACTGAATTTATTATTCTCAATTTCTATTTACTAAACAAACTGAAAATTTTCGCACTTAGCAAACACTAGATAAAATAATTAAAACATGTTTAACAAGAAGTTTGTAATGCACTTTTAATTAAGGAACACTGAAGGCACATACGCCGTATATTAAGATCCTTAATATGATATTTTATACAAGTCAGTTCGTGCGAAGATGCGTGTCGATATTGTATGTATGACATACATATGCATTATCTGATGCGTGTAGCGAGCGTTACTAATAAGGTCTTAATTACGAAAGAAAATAATATGCGCGCCAACGCCACAATCTCGAAACATACTTTCCTCCTCGTTGATGCATCCGGTTCGATGACTTTTCGCAAGTCAAATTTTTTGTTAGAATTTTATACTCATTTTTGCCAATCATGATGTTTAAAATATTGAGTAAATCATCTGGTATTGTAAGAGAGATTAATACTTTTACTGTGATAGTTAAACAGAGTAATGGGTATTAAAATACTTATTTGATACTCCAATATAAATAATACACGTATATTTAATTAAAAGTTACTACATAAATAGGTGTACTATAAAAATGTTTTACTTGGTTATTTAAATTGGGTACAAAATCACTTGATTACAGTAAGGAGCCTGTATGTTTAAACTTACTTATCTTACAATCTCTAATAATTAATTTCTCAAAAACGAGGCAGATGTGCTCTTTCTTATTTTGTGAAAGTGTTTTCGTAGAGTTCCTTTGTTAGAATTGGTTACAATGGTAAGTATTAATTATAAGCACGTACTAAGAGAGATTCAATTTGTTTTCACTACTTCCACCATATCATTTCCAATATTTAATAACATAAGTACGGGAAAAATGCCGCACTATCGATATTTAAGGAATGGCGATAAATTGTTACACCGTCACTCACATATGTTAAATACTGTTTTCTTGCTGTCTCTTTTCAAAGAGCTTGTCATAGCTCAGAATATCCATCAGTATTTTACTAAAGACTGGTACAGACTGGGATACAATCGTTGTAAATTTTATACATGTATCGACTATCTTCATATTCATTAAATAGAGAAACAAAGGATTGTCATTGCCTTCATGCGTTTCCAGCGATTGTATCCTATATAGACTGTATCGGCCCTAACAGCTTCCAATAATTGTATCGCAATCATAGGAACATGCATTGTCCCTTTTATCATTTTTCTAAGGACTTAACCACCCGTAAGTATCATAAGTGTAATACATATTTATGTCTTGAGAATATCGTTTTATCATTACGAGGAGATCGAGGATATCTTGGAGGAGATTCCTTAGCCTGTTGAACAGCTCGCAGTACGCGGTCAGAAAATGGAAATCCGTCAATGGGCCGAAGAATTAAGCACGCTCGGTACATTACGCAACATAATGATCCGGTAACCAGCGAATTCGTCAACGGCCGCAAATCTCTGGTACGTGACGAATTCCTCGACGAATGGGTTTTGTTTGGTGCTTAGCACGTTCGATGCACGTGGTCGAGCGTACTACGTTTATCTCGTGGCTTTAGACAGATATCTCATAGCTTTAGACAGATACCTCGTGGCTACGATTCTCACAGTTCTACATAAAACAATTTTTATGATTCATATTTTCCTGGATAATTGGGATTTACAAACAAAGCTCTCAATTTAGAGAAAAATACTCTCGTTAGGATCTTCCGTGACCTTAACTTTTTTCAGTTTCGGTTCCGACAGTGAATACTGTGAAGGTATAAAATACTTAATTTGATGGTCGATGGTAGAATATTATTATTCTATTCTATTGATATTAAATTAATTCTAGGTAGAGACCTATAATTAACCCATTTGTATCATGAAGCGAAATAGTCCATACAAAATGTGTGGTTTGCATTACTTAACGCGGAATAATCCGCGTGTAGGCATGGAAACAAACTGTTGTCGGTGAGAAGGGCCAGGTCGTGCAATCAGAGCTGTGATGCAAATGGATTAATTCCACAGCACTAAAGTTTTTCATTTTAGCGATAAAAAATGATCAACTTTTTTTTACATCAAATTGAAGTCTGACAACGAAAGAAGTGTCTGTTTTATTTTTTTAAATAGATATAATCTGTTTTATCCTTTTTAAATAGATATAAATAAAATGATAAAAAGTTCTGTACTTTCTTTAGTAGGTATCTTTCATAAAGGATATAGTAACAAAATTGAAAACACTTTCAACAGTAAGAAACTACCTTATGTCATGGTGACGGATTGTAAATACGTCAGTTTTTGTAAACCAGTATCGATTATTCTTAATAAGTTAATATATTACCTGGTAATACGTATATGAAATTAAAGCATTATGAAATTTTCTGAGGTTTTCATTCCAGTAAAAATTTATAATTAATTTCAATCTAGATGATTTATGACGAAAGTATTTGCCCATTAAATCATTTTAAATTAAGGAACCAGAAAGAACCATGATTTCCATTACAGTTGCTATTAATTGACAAGTATAAGTATTTCCTTTTTTTTCCAAAAAACTTTACAGACTATTTTCGATATAATTTAACTAACTCTTAACAAACACATCGCTATCTACTTGCTCGTCCAATGATTTAATGTACAAGACAACGCATAACGTTGATCATATACCTTATTTACCAGTCACAATTAAAAATTTTCTAATAAAATTTAACAGAATCATAATTTAGTGTATGCATTTTTAGATAATATACCTATTTATATAAATGTGACACTATTTTTCAACTTGGTATTCTAGTATAACATTACAATTGTGCATTATTAAAAGTCTAAAATTTAAATCGTTTTCGTTTAACATTTTATTTAAAAGTTTATAAGTATTTCCCCAGTGAAAGTAAATAACAAATATTAAATTTCAGAACAAAATACTAGGTAAGTCTTACAACAATCTAACTAAGATTAAATGCGTGGAAAACTCAACTAATATTCATCTTGGAAAAATAACAAACTAAATGTTACATAAAATAACAATTATATTGTAACAACCATTACAACAAAAATAACATGTAGTACTAATATAACTCTTTGCACGCGGGAGCGTTCTAAATAAGACTAAATAAAAGCAGTGCAACTGACCTTCTGTAGTGCAATAAGTTAAAAGTATCTGAAACCAGTTGAAATTCAGAAAATTCTCAAATTTCCACGATCAGAACCAGAGAAACCTGAAATCGTAAGAGAGGAAACGCAACCATCACATCATTGCTATGAAACCTTCCCTTTCACACTACCAGTGTTAATTAAAACGCTCGTTAAACAAGGGAAAAGAAAAAGCGATTCGTCCATGGAAATCGAATCAGTCTCATTACCGCTCTGTTCCGCGGGAGGAGTAGATCTCGTAAAAACTGACGCGCTAGAGCCGTTAATTCCAAGGCTGAAGAGATTCGAAGCGGCAAGAATGTCCCGCGCTTCGAGTTGACGAAGAAGAAGAAGAGGAAGAACAAGAACAAGAACAAGAACAAGAACAAGAACAAGAAGAAGTAGAGGAAGCCAATGAAGCGTGACTCGGTCCCGATTCGACGAAAGTGAGAATATAAACCGGCGAGGATAATGGCCTGACAAAAGAACAGGGGGTGAGGGCGGAGACGGAAAAAACTCCCTTTCACGGCTTCACGGTTACCCTTTCGATAGATCGAGTTTTTACAGGGATCGTGGAAATACCAGGTCGTACAGTCGACCATTTTCACTAACAAAGAATTTTTACGGCCTTCAGTCTTTCATGTTACACGAAACGAAAGAATTAAAGCGATTTCTCCATTGTTTTTTGGGACACTCCACACCCCTAACTGAGGCTTTTCTAACCCATTCGCCTCCGATTTATAAGATTAATAACTGCTCTGAACATCGAAATTATTTATTTTGTACGTGCACAGTGCGACCTGCGATCGTCATCTGAGTTTATGGCTTCGCACGGATGACGAGCTCAGCTCGTCAAATGAGGTGAATGGGTTAACGCAATTAATATGATCGATGACGTGTCTCTGTGACCAGATTTTTCTTTTATGCAATAAAATTTCATGTCCATTTCTTTCAAAGGAAATTGAAACGAATTTTATGTTAAGTTACTCTATTTACTTTGCGCATGGTACAACTGCTTCAAGTAGGGAAATTTAAGATAGTTTTGTAATTCGAGATACAAATTTCAGAAAATTCTTTAGACATTTACAGAGATGTGTTTAGACATTTCGCACTCCTGTATTCCTGCATCCTTAATTCCTGCATTACAAAATGTATGTTAGCTAAAA
The DNA here is from genome assembly GCF_051401765.1 of Calliopsis andreniformis. Taxonomy (NCBI): domain Eukaryota; kingdom Metazoa; phylum Arthropoda; class Insecta; order Hymenoptera; family Andrenidae; genus Calliopsis; species Calliopsis andreniformis. The sequence goes on from NC_135064.1 coordinate 4,579,623, forward strand.
CTTACTGAAAAATCTATTATTTAAAATTACAAATGATGGTGTATGTATGTTTGTATAAGAAGATACTTCATGTAATCAAATGAAAATTGATAATTTTTTACTTTTAATACGAGTATTAAAGGGAGGTTGTAGTTTTTCTAACTAAAAAATAAGAATTCATTGTATTTTTTTTTTTAAGAATGAGAAAAATTACGAAAACAAATATATTAACAATTCTCTTATTAAGTCATATTGTTCTATAAGAAAAGTGTAAGTACTACGCAGACTGTTCTTGTTTCATTCAACATGCTGTGGATTGTAACTTACAATTAGCCCATCATTGCAATTTCACAGTCATCTACTAATTGATCAGATAGGTTTTCACACATTTCATGACAATCCGCGAAAATTTTAAACGAATAAATCTAATCCTAATCTCTAAACCTAATCTCCACACACGTACAGACTTGAGATTAGTAACTACTCAAGTTATCCATCAGTTATCTTCAAATAAACATCGTAGAGTGATAGTATACTCTAATTGAATTTTAGTATCTAAAAAAAAAAAAAAAAAAAAAATTTAGATGTGCAGAAACTCACGTCAGAACAACTTTTCATATCAGATACAATCTCATCATGATGTAAACACAAAAAGAACACATTTCGTGAACCTCGTTCTGAGTGAAGTACTATCCAATTATACTTCAAGAAAAACAAACGGAATACTAACATGAAGTAGAAGATTTGACGAAGATAAAATATGCAGAGTGTGATGACAAAGTGAACGTGTTGATTGAAAAACAGTCACGCAATAAACATTATAGCCCTCCCTAAAGTATGAGGAAGTCGTACACACTCGTTTTTTTCTTCAGTCCTTCTGTATATGCAATGAAGTCGTCGTTTTGTTACGCAACAATACTGTACAATAATGAAGCAATTTACTTCCGTCGAAACGTGACATTATTTATAAATCCAGCAACGTCTACATGTTTGCGCTTTCGTCGAAAATGTCGATGATGCTTGTAATAACACCGAGTAATGTTGTATATTCATCGTTGTGTTTGAAGTATGGGAATTTTCAAAGAACCTTCAGATAAATTCTTATGTGTGCTGAGGTTTGAATTACATACATTTTGTATTTACTTGAGACTGAAACTTGAGTCCACACATAGCATTGCGAGCATTCAAATCTCTATTCTGAAGAGTATTAAAGAGTACCGATTGGACAAAAAATATTCTAATCCTCCGATTAATTTTGGATTCCTTTTAAATTCAGTCAGATTTAGTTCCTTAATCTTAAAATGAAATTTCTCTCCAATCACTGAACAACATTGAAATTTCTTAGTGTAATACACTTATAATAAATATATGGAAAAAGAAAATTGTCATTTTTCAAAAATGAAGATTCAATTGAAACTATCCTGAACAACTATTTATCTAAGATAATTATTCCAATAAATTTCAAGCATTTCATCAAAGTAAAAATTACTCACTACCTTAAAGTGTACAAAAAAATTATTCGATTAAAAAATGATGCTTCTGTGATGAATACAATTTTATTGGTCATTCGTCATCTGAATAAAATTTTGCTCATTCCAGAATACTTCTATGTTAATATTCATGACTCCTACAAAATGTCTGTACTAGAAGAAGCAACAAGCAAGTGTATCGATTGAAAAAGATGCGTGCAACCATGTGACATGAAAATGGTACTTCCAACTCTACTATGTATCGTCGAAATTCGTATTTCGTTCCACGTGGTGGCGTTAAAGTAGTTTTATGACGATCCCCGTAGTGCTTTTACGCAAGTTTCAGTCGATAATCGAGCTATCTCGATTCAAAGGTAGACCGTCGCGTCGTTGTGTTTCGTTTCGTTCTTTTTTTCCCAACCAATCGCGGATTAAGCGCGTTCTACGTCGAATTATTGGCGATACGACAGAATGTTTTGTAGCTGATAAAACTGTACGTGATAAATTTCATGGAAAACTCGACGTGCGTTCGTTGTCGCTGGCACGTTTGTGTGGCTAAGCAATATCAAAGTTCATTTAGACAATATCAAAACTTCTATGTCGTAGGTTCATTCTGTTATCGATTATCTGTCTTAAATCACATCTATTCAAACACGGAACAATACTCATCCAATCTTCAAGTAGAATTTGATTGAAGGTGATTTAAATACTTTTCAAGGAAATGAGTAAATATTCAAATTTAGGTAGGTACATTGATTTGAAAACAACTAAATGGTTTCATTTAACTATTATTATGTTAAATTATTAAATGTAATTGTAAATGATAGGATAAGCTTTTCATAAGGAAAATACTGTAAAATTTTCTTAAATATACAAAATTTACAATAAAAATTTCATCAATGTATTTTAGTTTAGGGAATAATGACATTTCCTAACATAATTTGGATAATACTATTATTCTCTTAAAAACATAAAAGAATAACTAAAATTATTTAAATTCGTAACTAGTATGGTGCCAGTATTATAACATAATATATATGCTGCCATATACAGTTGTTGCCAGTCCATTATCAAATATAATTAATAATAGTGAGCAAAAAATTCACAACTTTTCAGTTTGTTATAATCTACACATAACTCACTAATAGGCGGAGTTCCCCTAGTGTCGGTACCTAATACTGAACATTAGCTATATCTTTCAAAAATGAAACGCGACAAAGCTGCCAAACTGCAAAAGTGATAGAGGGGCAATTTTTTTAAACTACTTTACACAACTAATATTAAAAGTGAGGTAACAGAAATGCTGTGAGTCCACCATATCAGTTAAGAGTTGAAACTCGACTCTTTTCAATGACTTTAAGCGCATTCTATGTCGCATGTCATACATCACATGGAAATAGGGTCTAACTACACAGCGGCGGCTCGAACTCCGGGTTCGAAAGGCAGTATTGCTTTCATGATAATCCGCAAATCGGCGTACCACAAGCCACGTACTGTCCAATTGGGCCGCGTAAATCGCGACATAATGGGCCGATAGAAGAAATTTCCGAGGCGTACCACAGAAATTCTCCCTCTCCCTCTATTCGCTATTGATTTAAGGGAATCGCAGATCCACGACCGCTACACGTTCACCTCTCTCAATTTCAATAAGCAATTGTAAGGAACAACGATCACGATTCTGAACTAAACTAGATCGAACACGGCCTGACTGGTATTCGTAGAAGTCCTTTCCTCTATTAAACATTTTTTTCATTCTTCATTAACTATACATAACGGTCATTTACAATTTCGAGATCGTGTGCCTCGTTGACGTGAACCATGTGTTCCAATTCAAGAACATTATGTTGCAAACTGCTCAGAGTTTGATATGATATTTGATTATCGAATAAAGGAATAGCGCGGGTTTCTTCTTACGGCACGGATTTATGATAACTGTGCGACGAGGTTTGGATCTGAACAAAGGTTTCGACTTTACTTTATGGAATACCGTGGCTCATTCTCCACGCGGTGATCGATTTATAACGATAGTAGCTTCTTTTATTTCTTTCGTTCTTTCTTTATTTCCTTCGAGTGAAGAACCTATGGCACGAATATATTTCAGCGATGTTTTGTACCTCGCTCACGCATGTGGAAACAAATGCATTTTAGGAACTGAATTTTTCTAGTTGGATACGTGATGAAGCAAGTGAATCATAATAATAGAAGGTTGAAAGTCCGTAGTATGTACTGATTCTCTATGCATGTGATTCATAGTGATTAATGTAATATAATATATATAACGTTTATTAAGATTAACTTAAGTTTTTGATCATATTCTTTTGGTCATTCTATCATACAGATTATTTATGTACTTGGAGAACGAAACCTAACATAGTCTGTTCTCTCTACACTCTTATTATTATCTTGTTATTGTTAATAATTCACTTCGTTTTGAGAATTCATCAAACTGTTAACTATTAACTATTAGTTAACTAACTATTAAGTAAGTAACTAACTGTTAACTTAACCAATTAACCTACACTACTAGTAAAATTTATTGCATCACTTGAAACTGGTTTACTGATGGAAAATTGTTAAATTTCAAAGTTCTATAACTTTGTTAATATCCACCCAAATTCGATGCAGCAAAAAGCATAGAAATGGTAATTATGCAGATGGTCTTTTAAACGACTATGGCCTCGTCTAAGAGTATTCCATATAAATAGCTTGAACAGATACATTTTTCTTTTCTTCGATTTTTCATACTTCGTTGTTTTAAAACGTTTTTAGAGCATTTAGTTAAAACTTGTGCAAATAATTGGGTTACAAATGTTTTAATATGCTCTATTTTTTAGCTAATGTTACAAACTATTATTTTAAACACCTTCTTATTCATTAAATTTTTTCATTTGTTTGGCACAATTTTGTGGATTAATGGGTGAATCTGCTTGACTGTTGATAAACATATCTCCCTTTTCTGAATATACTGGGATTTTTGAGATAGGAAAAGTAAACACTTTTCAAAGCCGTTCATACAGGTGAATCAGATACCAGGATATGTTGATTCAGAAAAACATGGAATCTTGCCGAACTCAATTTCTGCTAATATAAATGTTAAATATTTTTGTATGAAAAAATTCATATGAAAAAATAGAAAAAGCTTGACCAAATGTGCAAAGTTTGAAATCAAAAGACTGAATCATTTTTGTTCTACGACATTTTCCAACATCTACATAGAATAACTATCTGAAAAGCGTAAAATGGATAAAAAGATATTAACAAACTTTTAAATAACTTCTAAACTATTTACACATATATTGATATCAATATGACAATATCTAAAATAATTAGATATCATACTCATTCTTTTTTTGAAAATAGAGTTGATCTTAATTCTTTCAACAGTTTAAATTTCTTAGGATATTAACTTTAGGAAGCTCAGTTCGCGGTACTAAATGACATATCAATCAATAAACAATACTCTGTTTTAAAGTTTGTTATTACATACAAGAGCTTCAAGTCAAAGATTTACCCCCATCACCCCACCCTCACCCCATTCTAAGAGCGTTACCTTTTTACATTACTTCAGATACGAGTACCAATGATTGTTTGTTGACTGATTATATTGTGTCCCTTCTTTTTTCCCATATAACAAGTTATAGCAGGTTTTAACTGAAAATATTTGATTTTATTAAAAAAAATACATGTTTTTAATTTTATAGTGATACGTTTTATTGTATGTGAAAATAAAAGAAGAAGGGGTTGCACAGTAATTAGTCAGTATACAGTAATTGGCATTCTTATACCAACAACACCAACATAAGTAAAACCAAATACTTTCGCTACGATAATAATTCTTCAGAGTTCACCACACCCTATTTTAGTAAAGGTGGATTAAGTCGCGTTGGATGAACCTGCTTTATGACCCTACAAGTCAACGACTCTCCGTCCTACCTGGGTAGGCCTAACCCGAAAACCCAGAGATGGCGATCTCCAAGAAACGAGAAGCAGCGGAGCACGAGAGAGAAAAAAAAGGAGATTTCTGTGGATGATTTACCTCCGTCTCTTGGACTGTTGCACGTCCGTGTGGGTTTGCTGCATATGATGGGGCGATAGGTTGGCCCCGTAAGACAGAAGCTGACTTCCGGCTGTGGGGCAGGTTGGAGGGGGCGGCGGGGGTGGTGGGCCCAATTGGTAGCCCACCGAGGAAGCGGAGGGTATGTAATGCGAGGGGCCAGCTCCGGGACCCAAACCGACCCCGTACCCTCCTCCTCCTGCCGAACCGCCCCCGTACATACCGCTACCACCGGGGTACTCTATTTTGCCGACCTTTCTGCCCTTCTGCTAGACTTGAAGACCTCAAACCCAACGTTCCGTCGCCTTCCACTTGTATTATCTCCTCATCTTGCTCGCAACTACGATGAGATACTACGTCGATTCCAATTTAAACAATTTTATCACTGTCACTGTCACTCTTGTTTAGAAATATTTCATAAATTTAGTCAATGTTCTGAGGAAGAATGATATAATTCGTTGATTCCAATTTTAAACAATCTTGTCACTCTTACTATTGCACGTTATGTTTTGTTTGAAAATGTTTCGTGTGCCTGGTGTCTAGTTCATGTTGCGAGGGAGAACAAGTGTTTCAATCCTTGGTCGCTTATCGGAAAATCTTGGGACCCGAGATGGCCGATGATCGCACAAATATGAATGGACTTGCTTGATTTCTGATAATGTGTTTAGGATCTAGGTATTGATAAGAGACCTTTGTTGAGTCGATGGCCCTCGATGATTGTCTTAGTGTTTTCGTAGTTTATTAAAATTCTTGACATTTTTCAAAAGACACAAACTGAAGAACCTTGCTACTCTTCATTGATGTGTTTGAATTTTGTCTTGTACACGATATGGTTGAGATATTGTAGTGGAAGTACCTAACATAGGTTCTAGGTTCTTTAAATTTTTCTTAATCGCAGTAGCTTAAATTTGTTCAATTCTAGTGTTAGTTTCCTGTGGTCTAAGAATTGGAATTTTCTAAAATTCTGTTCTAGATCGCTTAGATTTCGCCTGTGCATTCATATTTTTGTAGACATTCACGTAGAAATGCCCATGTTCAAGAGTCGCTTTACAGAACAAATGTCCTGAAGGTTGGTTATCATAAAATCGCCAGATGATCCTAAGAGGATCCACAGATTACACAGGACCCGTCTTGACAACGTTTACACCTTTTCTAAAACTTCATTATCTTAACATTCTTTCTTATTAATTTCAAAATTCTTCCTACACACTTTGTTTCACTAAACCTAAGTTTACGAACACCATCAATTTCCCCCACGCTTGCCTAAGATTCTTCAGTGACATAAATTCTCCATAACGAAGAAAACTACTTAAGCCTAAAGCCCTGTGCTTTCCAATCTTCCACGTTTACCTTCACACTGTCAACATTTCTGGAAACTAGCGATCACGAGTTCGTTTGCATTGAATCTAAATATTGTCTATTTGAAATCCTGCAACCGTTCTTTCACCTCCATGAGTTATCTTATCATCTGGTGGTTCACGCAAAACAGATCTATGCTCGATGAATCCTTGATACTTTACACCCTGTTCGCAGCGTGATCCCACCAGATATTCCGCGGCTGTTGCTCGTAGATATCCGCAGTGATTTTTCCCCGATCCGAGCGGTATTTATGGGTGACGCCGCGAAGAGTTATCCGTGTCTGGCGGACTTTATTTCCACTTTTCCAGCGTACTGTTCGAGAATGTCAAGCAAAATGATACGATAGACTTCACTTAACTTCCATGGATCGTTTAACCTTCAGACACGCATTGGTTCACTCAACGACCTATCACTACTATTTCGTTATCTCTCATTTAAACTACGAACGCACAGTAAAGGTTTCCAAACTACAAATTCTTCACAACACTTACGGAATCACATTTCTGACTTCTGAAAGCAACACTATTCAGAAGATTCATTTTCCTCGAGGTTAGACTTCAATCACACAACGAGGAACGCCCAAAGTTTCATTCTCAAAGTAGATTGAACTTTTACCGCGCCTACGGCGCGTTGCTCGAGGAGACACCGTGGACACCGGTCCGATCGCATACACATTATTCAGCGCTTTCAAATATTGGCAGCTTCGGTGCCGTTTTGGAAAGTAACCACTATGAATCGCTTTCACGTTGGCCAATCAACCGCCCAGTCCTAATAAGCCGCGACTAATCTAAACGATTGTCATTATTTCACCCAACTAGTTTCACTTCTAAGTCTCCCTGCAAGGCTATCCACTAAGCCAAACCCTAAACCCAATTCTTGCCTCTTCGATCACGATCTATCGATCTTTCGAGATTGAAGGTTACACTAGAACTCTGCACATTTCCTTTTCATCGATTTTACGCGCAAGATAAAAGTCGAATTCAAATCGGATACACTTTCGAACCGAAGTGATTCTTCGATTCGCTTAAGCGCAAAGATTTCTAGGTTTTAGGTTGATTCGAAGGACGCCACGGCACGTGCGCGATTCGAACGGCGAATTTCGTGACTAAAGACACGAGTAGAGCGACAGAGGCCTCGATCGCGATCGATGAACTACGGGGAAGACGGGGGGGTACACGGGAAATACGAACGCGGAAGCACGGACTTCTCGGACGGATGGGTCGCCGACTAGTCACCACCCACAACTCGCCAGTGACTGATTCCACCATAGCCGCATAATGTGCCGCTGTGCTATACCCCGCTAAGGACTATCACTTCTCCCACCAGAGAGCCACGGAGAACACAGCCACCGGTGTAAAGCATGACTTTTAAACCGGGCTGAGGATGCATCACGTTCGCCTTGTGCACGGTCTTCGCGCTCGCGAGGACGACGATCTTTCTGAAACTGAGCTCGTCTATTCAGGTACACCAAGTGGAGTGCTGCTAAGGGTGGAACGATCAATGAGGGTAGAATCTTTTTTACTTATGACTTCTAGAAATGGGTAAAAATTGCTTCTTATAATGATATCTAAGCGTTCAAAATCTGAATTTGATCAATAAATGTTTTAAAGTATTGTAAGTCTCTTATAAATTATTGTTATGGATTTCAAAACTCTGATTCTAATTTCTTTGTCTTTAGTCTGATCTTATAAAATGTTGTTAATTGTCTCTTCCAAAATTACTCTAAATTGTCAATAGTCCAATTAAGATAATAATTATTTAGAAAGTATGCAAAGTGAAAAATTTTAAATAGTGTAGGTACTTAAACGATTTTAACTGATGTCTATTAATATAAATTTTGTTTTAAAATCAAAAATGAGTGTACATAAATCGATACATGTGATGCTTTTAAAATATATTTAAAAATTGTTACGACAGAAATTAGCGTTTGCATATTTAATCTGGTGAACTAAAGACAATATAGTTTCATTGTCCGAAAACAATTACACAACTTTGATTTCCTTGTTTCATCCGACTGTTGATGCACGTGGAAAATAACTGAATTTACTCTAGAGTTTAAAATCTTTATATTAACTTTAAAAGAGATCCATTTGTTTCTAGAGAAAGAAAACTGTTACACAGTTTTCTTTTTGTTTTCTCTCATGAATTTTTTTGTTGCCTCCAGTAATAAATTTTATAGTAATAGTTGAACAAGATATAATAAATTTTAGGTTTTAAATTAAACTTTAAATATATCTTTCTTTCTGAAATTTCATCAAATTTTTGAGGATATAATTTTAAAAGTATTTCTGTAACATTTCAATATTTTCTAAATGATTCCAGTACGGACTGTTTTGACATTCCAATTTTTGAGTCAAATTGAAGGAAAATTTGTATTTATTTTAAGCTTGGAAATATATACTTTTCATAAACTGAAATATGTATAACTAGAAACTAACGAGGATAACTGAAGGAAACAAGTTATTACTTTAGATTATTGTTACATAGTTATATTACATAATGGGTATTTACATAATTTGAGTTCTTTTCTTTTATATGTAATTGAAACTGTGTCCTCAAACTTGAGCTCATTACAATATCCAATTATCGTCTTTTGTTTTAAAGTAAGGTTTTTTACAGTAAGTCACTTAGCAGTTAAAATCTTCAGTTTCGTTATAAAACTTTCTTATTCATGGCTAATAACTAATTGTAAGTAAATAAAAAGAATAGTTAAGAACAAGTGACCCCATTATGTGTTTTGTATAGGGTATTTCTGTCAAATTAACGTGTAAATTCCCGTGTAATTTCTTCGAGCCAGGCGCTAAGGTTTTGTGCCGTCAGTAAAAGTATGCGTCGCTTACGATAACGAAATGTTTCGTGCCACGATGTCGCAATAGCTTGAGTTGGTGTAAAGGAATATTAGCGAGCATCGATGGCCCAGAAAGTGCCTACCGTTAAACCAAACACCGTAATATATTAATATAGGTAATACAGTATTTTTTCGAACCTTATTAATCAATAAAAATTAAACCTTGCTAACGTATAATACACACCGACAAAATTTAGAGGAATATATTTATGCGTCTTTTAAGTTTATATGATAAATTAACATTTAATAAAACAGAAATAGGAATTGAATATTTGACAAAGTTGAGGAATATTGCTCTTCAGTTATGTGTGAAAGAAATTATTTGCTAGAAATTTGCAACAGTAGATGATTTTGAATTTCACAAAGCATTAACTTAACTTGTTAATACTATCATTCATGTTATAAACTATGAAGGTTCTAAAATTCTGATCGTACAATTTGATGCAAGAAATATCATATAAATAATATACTGATGTAAATACGCTTAAAAATATGAAAGAGAGCATTGATGCATATGATGGCGTTGATAAAACAAATATTAGTTTCTCAAATACAATGGGCACTTAACAAAATTTACAGATTAATATTCAAATAATAAAAAAAGCAAGTTTCAGACATTTGGATTCTTCTAATACGCATCATCATTCTACAGATCTAGATTTTAATCATTTTTATTTGAAGCTTAATAGGAATAGAAATTGCAACTATATTACTTGTTAATTCTTTAACATATTAGATCAAAAACTATATATTTTATAAATAAATATTAACAATTATTAAACTTGATAAATTAAGAAATTCTATATGGTTTGTATCATCTACAGACCTTTTATTATTAAATAAATATTACATTTTGTAAAAAACTATTCTAATCAAATATTCAAATATAAAATGAAATAAATGCATGTGTAATAGTATATTCAAATAATATGAAATAATCAGAACATTTTATAAAAGTACTTACCCAATGTGCGCCATGCCAGCAGTGCGCTTTTGGGTCATTCTGCTCGGATCACTCCCTGCAATAATTACAAAATGATATTTATGATACGTGCTCTACAATTTCTGAAAGTACTGTAAATTTTATAATATTATATGTTACGTAAGTTCACATAATTTCTAACAATACACTGAAACACTAAAACAAAAATAAAAGAAGTAATTGAGATATTTGATATCGAAATTATGTATATATTGCTAAACATATACAATATGCACAAATATGAATGCCTAAATGTTTATATACATAAACTTAAAGAAAATTGCCTAAATGTCTATATACATATACTTAAGAAAATTTAAAGAAATTTCTTTTACTTATGCTTACTTTTATGAATTAACTTTGTACACCACTTTAATTTTAAACAATCCCTTGCAGTTACATTTAATTATAATTCATAAAAACGACATTAATGTAACTAATTCTCAATAATTTCATGTATCGGAGCAATAAATTATATATAACTCTACGTGTGTATTGAGCAAAAAAAGAGATTATACACACTACAGAATAAAAAACAAAAGCTTTCAATCTAATAAGACAACACATTTGCACGAAAAAAAGCGATATGTAATACAGAAAATTACTTGCATTTTATGATAGAAATGTGTCCCACTTAAGAGGAGAATCGCTGGTGCTTGAAAATCTGCGTAAGTATCGTTCCAGTTTCTCAAATTCGTGAAATGATTATCGTACACGAGTGAAAATAATTCATAGCGAAAATTTCGAATGAAATTTTCCTTCTTTATATTAATTGGCTTCGATGGGGAAACGTTTTCAATGTCAAATAGTTTCGATATTTACCTGGTATAGAATGGGCGATCGTAGATACAGTGAACATTCAGGTAAAATTTGTTCGTCACACGGTTAAACACAAGAAAACTGTAAAAGCTAGTGAAACTTTCACGCGAGCAGTTCGCGGCTAATACACCTTACTAACATCAAAACTGGGTGTTTACACTCAGCAGTCGCGCCATTTTGGAGTTTTTACTCTGAATTTTATTTTTTCCTCGAGCCTTCCGAGCATAAAAGTCGAAATTGGCTAACGTCCAACGCACTCTGCCGGATGATGCTATGAAATACTTCGTCACCAAATAAAAGGTGTTTCAGAAATCCCTACTCAATTTCACGAAACAGGGTCAACTTTTGAGGAGTAATTTCATGACACAGTCACGTATACATTTTTTTAAAAAACAAAAATATATACAATATATTTTAATTATTGTATCTTCTTTCTTATCCTTCTTCCTAAAATTTGTTTTATGATTCATTTTCTTATACCACTGTGAAAGTAGTAATGCAGAGTTTAATGCAGATAATACAAATATTGGCCTTTATTCAATACATGTATAATATTTATAAATTTGGAGACATCTTAACTTTTATCGAGTATTATTTCACCCCTTTCAATATTCGTTTCATGAACACAACAAATCATTATTCATATTACATATATTTTCAGTTATTGTATTTAAGAATAATACTCGAAAGCAGTTAATGACTATGAATGATACTCTTTAACGCTAATTGAGTTAATTGAAGGCGCAATTAATCGAAAAATATCTATTTAAATGTTAATTACTGCAAGATATGCAATTAAAGTGTGGCGAATTCTCATTTGCGAAGCACTTCAAGACTATGTTTGGGCGCCAACTTTAAACTGAATGATGTACATTCCTAAAAATGAAATATTTATTTAACAAATATACTTAAATTCTGGAAAAAATTTGTTTGATATAATGTTGATGCTAAATTTTCATCTTCAAATAAATAATATCGTTACACGTATATTAAAGAAATTTATACAATCAAGTAAAAGACTGACAACATAAGCTCCGAAAGAGATGTTGGTAGCGCCATCTGTGAACAATTTCATAGTATCATCGATCATGCGACTACAACATAGTACTGAAAGTTTATTGCAACTACCTGTCTCTGAAATTGCATTTAGAAACATATGTTACATGGACAAAACAAATCCTAATCGATACTATTTCATTTTACAAAATTATCTACTTTTTAGACTATAAGGTGTGAAACGATATCAATAAAATAATATTTCGCTAAATACACGTCATTTTCTTCCTATATTAGAACAAGATTGTTTCTCTTCAACAACCAGTACATTTTTATTCGGCTATTGCCTATATAGAGGTACCGTTAGGAAATAATTATTATTAAGACAGGGTTCATAAATCAATAGGAATAGATATTTCGATAAAAGCTATTGAATTCGAGTCGAATGTATCGCTTTCATGCGAACGGCGCCGATCGTAATTCGAAATGCGACGCCGTAGCGCCGGTATACCTGTATCTGGCCCTGTATCTACTACGCAACTTCCGCTAACTCGCTGCTGAGCAAAATGGACGCCTTTGTGTCTGTTTTCTTCGTATTCACACTATAAATACTGTTTTCCCCGCGATCTACCACCTTTGACATGGCGATGTTTACAAGGTGTCGCGAGATACGTGAGTGAAGATTGTGCGGTGCCGTCAAGTTAAACGCGTTCTTTGGTGGTCGATGTGAGAACGTGTCCAACCAAATAGGCCACAACCACGGATGACAATTGAGCGAATATCTTCACGACCGAAAAGTTTGGCGAACAGACTCGTCACAAACAGGGACCGTTGTTTTGACTAATGTGCGAGCATCTAAGGTTTTTGTGCATTGAAACGTTTGGGGATCTTGGATATCAGTTCGCCTCCCGCCAAAATCCCATTCACAGATCGGATTCTCCAGTATAAATAATCGTTGCGCGTAGCTGGGTAAGGCAATTGGCACGAAACTTTCATCGAAATTCGTTCTGTCTCACCGTTTGACACAGAAATGTTTCTATTAGCGTTGCTCACTGTGTCAATTCTATTATTTAACAGAAGTGGTTCAGCTCTGAGAAGTATTCAATACATAACATCATCCTAAGGCCATGTTATTATACATATGATGTTGGATGGTAGTAACCCAGCGACTGGAGGTAATAAGCTTTATCTAACTATGGTGCATTGTTGAATGTTGTGTGAACATATTTCAATAGAGTTATGTGAATTAGTGACACGAGCATGATTGTTGGAGAAAATATTGTTTGTAAAAGGAGAATGACATTTTGTTGACATCGCATACATTTAGCGTTCATTTTGTTGGTTATTTAGCTTCTGTTGTAACCGTACTTTTGCAAAGAAGTGTTATCGTTCATTTCATTCATATTATTGTAAAGAATGGCTCAACGAGCCATTAATATACATTTGCCATCATCTTGTAACAATAATTAGAATATAGCATATATATAACAAGAATAATAAGCAATTATTAATATAATTTCAGTGAATAAAACATTATATTTAAAGCAAAATTTATAAATAATATGATCTAATGAAAAGTAGACGTATATTATTATATAGTATTTGTAATGGTTGATTTAAAAAAGATTTTATTAAATTGATCTAACCTTTAAAAGAATTCATATTTTTTTAATATCTATTACATATAATTTTATCATTAACTATTTGTTTTATTTTATATTTACAATAATTTTTATTGTGCAACACAACATTTGTTTAATTTCCTAAATAGTACATAAATAATAAGGTAAATTTATGTGAAATTCATATTTTGTGAATACGTGTTATTAATTTGACATTACAATAGTTTTCATATCAATCTGTGAGTATGTATGCGTATGAATGAATTTTAGGTAAGAAATTGTTTTATTATAATTTGTATAGGAAGTCTTAGTACAAATAAATATTTAACCCTTTGCAGATGGCACATATTTTAAAAATACGTGTTCATATGTCACACTGTAGCGATATTTGCCCGTAAAGGGTTAATATATTTTGAATTAGAGTGTATAACGCAGAGTACATTTTTATCTTCATGATTTATGTTCCAAAACATGATTATTAGTAGATTGTCTGTTTATATGTTTAATATAATAAAGTAATTGATTAAAGTAATTGATAATTCAGTAACGCATTATTATGTTTCAGGACAAGACATTACAACTAACAATGGACCGATTGTTGGAGGATCCCCGGGCTTCATCAAAATTTGGTTGATACTTCCTTCTGCATCATGGGAACTTAAAAGAGACTTTGTTAAGTTCCCAGTATATGCCTTAGTGCTAGTGTTCTTTAACAAGCGTTAGATATAATTCTGTTCGACAGTGAAATTCGTCTGATATTGGAATGTCTTGAACATGCGAGTGGAAAAATTTTAATAATGATTTCTTTAAACATTTGTGAGAACATTGCATTTAGGTATGTTCGGTTAATTTATATTTATCGTATATTGTGAGCAGAACTTTTGTAATATGTCAGTGCAGTGTTTGTTACGTTGGATAATTCTATGAACCTCGGAGTACATGTAAGGACATTGGACCTAATTTTAATAATATTTTTTGTCCAGGCTGTAATGCCAGAACAAATCAAATTCAAGATGAACGGGGTTATACCGAGTGTGCCAATCACAACTCTCGCTGGTATTGCGAGTCTCACTGACTTGTTACCTGAAATGCCCCTCCCAACGCCGTTGCCTCAGACATTGACGAACAAGTCCCTTTTGTTTCATCCAAGAGTGGCAGAGGAAGCACAAATATTGTTAAGTGTTCGCAATGAGAACTTAGTGCCGCAATTAATATTATCTTTATCACAAACATCATCTGAACATATTGAATTGAAAGACAATTATGCGAATACGGAACAACCTTTGGAGACCGAGCAAAATACTCCAGAATTACTTAAGGCAATCTTGCAGATAAATCCTCATGTATTTAAGGGTCCTCAATATAATTCACCTCGAAACTGGGCCCAAGGTACACCTGTAATGCATGCCAATCAAACATCTGCAAATTGTGGACGGTTTTCTCCATCATACTCCAATTCTTCAGGATCAAGACAAACACCGCAAGGCAGTCCAGCACATCCTGCTGCTGCTAGGACAGTACTTCCCCCATCTGCTGGTATGAATCCCTTACCCAATATGACACCACAACCAAATATGTATTCTCCAGCACATATGAGTTCTCCTGGAACACCATTAACGAGTCTTGGCAATGTAACACCTCAACACCATAATATGGCTGGTATGACACCTCAACACAACATGCATATGGCATCTCCCATGCGAGTTAATATGCCTTTACAACAACATCAGACCATGAATATGCATCAAAATATGTATGGTCCTATGATGAATCAGCCAGTACATTCTTTAGGACCTCAGTTAATGGAATTAGAGAATACAGTGCAACAGTTTTTACTTGGTCCAGTCACAGGTCTTGTGACTCCTGATATTGATTTACCAATGGAGAATATTGAAGCAAAACAAAGTATGGATAATACAACACAACATTTATTATCAACACAAACTACATCTCACCCAAGCATGGATACTAGTGATACAGAGAATACTTTGAATATCGCTACAACACCAATGATGCAGCATCAACAAAACAACAATTCAGAAAAAGCAGTTAAAATGCCCGGTCCTATACAAGAAAAATTGAAGGAACCAGTTGTTATGTTAGATAGACTGTCTTTAGCAGATCAAGCTTTAATGCAAAAAAGTATAGCTGCCTTTGCGGAGAAATCGCCAAGTCGGGCTGCAAAAATGGGAATTTCACATCGTGAGGAAGTCAAGTCAGAGTCAGAAAGTGAAGAGGAGATTGGTAAGAACAATAAATATTTTAAAGCGCGTGCGAAAGAACGACAAGTTCAACGGGAAAAGGAAAAAGCGGAGAGGAAGAAAAGTGAAGATAGACGTAGACGAAGAAGAGTATTGGATGATGATGATGATGATGATGAAGACGAGGATAAAAAAGAAATGCTTACACCTTCGAAACCAAAAATAAGGAAGATAGAAAAGAAACTTGTTCCAGTTTTAGCTAAACTCAGTGTAGAAGAATTAATGGAAACCAATACATACCAACGTTTCAACACAACAATAGAAACGATATTTGAAAACACAGAAGATGTTGCAACTAATGCCGAGTTAGATGACGATGGTGATGTGCCTCCAGAATTATTAATTCCTAAATATCAGTTACATGATTTATGTACAGAAGCGGCCAAATTAAAAGCATTGGGAGCAATGGAATCCATTCCTGCGGACAGATTGGTTAGGTTATTGAATATTTTAGAGAAAAATATTCGAGATGGAGCTAAAGTATCCCCACTTGCCGATCCAGACGATGACGTTGACGAAAGTCGGCTATGGATGCAATTAGCTATGGAAAGAGTGCAACGTGCTGTAGATGCGTCTTTAATTGCATTGCATATTATGACATCTAGCAATATGCCAAAAATGGTTTATTTAGAGGATGTAATTGACAGAATAGTACTTTTTATGAAATTTCAGTTACAAAATACTATTTACCCCTCTTTCGATCCTGTTTATAAAATAGATACAAAAAACAAGACTGAAAATTATAATTCTAGTGGTCGTAAGAAAAGGGGTCATATGAAAGAGGTTCGCGAGAAAAGTATTCTTCAAGTTTATAATAAAATGCACGAATTAGTTGGTCTTCTCGCTGAATTATTAAATATACAGGTTTTAACAGATACGAGTGTTTTACACGCGTCTACTCTAGGCGTTGCACCATTTTTTGTTGAATCTGTTAGTGATCTTCAATTAAGTGCTTTAAAACTTGTCACAGTTATATTCACAAAATACGAGAAACATAGAAGATTGTTATTGGATGATATATTAGCATCTATAGCACGACTTCCGAGCAGCAAAAGAAGTTTAAGAACATATAGGTTAAATTCTGAGGATCATATACAAATGTTAACTGCATTGGTCTTACAACTTATTCAGTGTGTTGTTGTGTTGTCAGACAATATAGTTCCACAGCAAAAGAAACAGGATGAAGAAGAAAAGAAAGAGGAGAAGAAAATAAATTACGTTGATGCTGACGTTTTAATTATTAACAAATATGAAACGGCTACTAGAATAGCAGGAAATTTTTTAACAGTGTTCCTCAGTAAATGCGGTAGTAAAGGAGAAGAAATAGATTATAGGCCATTGTTTGAAAATTTTGTTCAAGATTTGTTAGCCACTGTTAACAAACCAGAATGGCCAGCAGCTGAATTGCTGTTGAGTTTACTTGGAAATTTGCTTGTGGGACATTTTTCGAACAAAAGCTCTGATATGGCTCTCAGAGTGGCATCCATCGATTACCTTGGTGTAGTTGCAGCCAGACTACGAAAAGATGCAGTGAGTTCCCAATGTAAATTATCCACCATTGATCAAATAATAAAAGATATAAGAATTGAACAGCAAAAAGACTCTGATTATGATCAAGTAAAAGATAAAGAAATTATGGGTTTAAGTGAAGATGAAGAAAGGACAGTTTTTTTACAGAAAGTACTTTTAGATTATTTGGCTGTAAATGGAACAAAGGATTCTGCTTTGGGATATGCTCGTCATTTTTATTTGGCACAATGGTATAGAGATTGTGCAGTAGAAAAATCTAAAGTTGGGCAGTTAAAAAATAGTCCAAGTAAAAAGATGCATAAAAAGAGAGTGAAAAAGAAAAATAAACATCATTCGAGTGACCAAGATTCTGAATCAGAACTTGATGAACCAGATGCGGATGAGAATGACAATAATGAACAGAAGAATTCAGAAGCTTACAGAATTATAGAAGAAAAGAAAAAATACATTGTAAGTAGAATAAGGCCATGTAGTACAGGAACAAAACCAGATATTCTCCAAACGTATATTGATTACAATTCTGCAGAACTTATATCGCAATATCTTGCCTCAAAGAGGCCATTCTCTCAAAGTTTTGATAGATATTTGAAACAAATTCTCCATGTTCTAACTGAGTCATCGATAGCAATCAGAACAAAAGCTATGAAATGTCTAACAATGATAGTTGAAGCTGATCCCAGCGTATTAGCAAGAGTGGATATGCAATTGGGTGTGAAACATTCGTTTTTAGATCATGCTACGTCCGTAAGAGAAGCAGCCGTTGACTTAGTAGGAAAGTTTGTACTAAGTAGGCCAGAATTAATAGATAAATATTACGATATGTTGTCGGCCAGGATTCTAGATACTGGCGTTAGCGTTCGAAAACGTGTCATCAAAATTTTGAAGGATATCTGTATGGAGTGTCCAGATTTTCCTAAGATACCGGAGATCTGCGTCAAGATGATCAGAAGAGTGAATGATGAGGAAGGCATTAGAAAATTAGTTATGGAGGTGTTTCAAAACATGTGGTTTACTCCCGTTAGAGAACGTCCTACTCTTGATTCTGAATCATTACTAAGAAAAGTCATGAATATAACGGACGTTGTAGCAGCTAGCAAAGATATGGGTCTTGAATGGTTTGAACAGCTGCTGGTAAGTTTGTTCAAGCCGAAGGAAGATAAAGATGATAGTACAAAGATGCAAACTGAACCTCCAAAGGCATTGTTGACAGCATGCAAGCAAATAGTAGATTGTTTAATAGAAAACGTTCTACGACTAGAAGAAACTAATTTAGAAGAATCTGAAAAATCCGAGAAAAAGGGTTCTTCACAAAGATTAGTCGCTTGCTTAACGACTTTGTATTTGTTTGCAAAAATACGACCGCAATTGCTGGTCAATCATGCAATTACCTTGCAGCCTTATCTGAGTTTAAAATGTCAGACTCAAGGCGATTATCAGATTATTAGCAGCGTCGCGCATACTTTAGAATTGGTCGTACCCTTAATGGAGCATCCTAGTGAAACTTTTTTAGCCCAACTGGAGGAGGATTCTGTAAAATTGATTTTGCAGCACGACAGATCGGTAGTAGCCAGTTGTTTGTCGTGCTTAGGCTCTATAGTTAACAACGTAACGAGGAATTTTAAATTAATACGAGACTGCTTTAAGAAATATTACGGACATTTGACCGAGTACAAATCCTTTTACGAGAAAGATCCTACCAATCCTATGCTTTTAAAGTATAGACCTTTTGTCAGAAGAGCATTGTTCACTGTCGGGTTGCTGTTACGACATTTTAATTTCACTGATGCTGAGGTAATCGAAGGCCTGGCGGAGAACATAAAGGATCAAGTATTCGAAACACTGAACTATTTCGTGCACCTCGACAACGACGATATTCGACATTTCACCTTGTCAGCCATCGGTTCTCTGTGTATACGTCATTACGAATTTATGTTACTGCCAGAACTGAAGGAATTATATCATCACCTGCTCACGTCTGAGAACGCTTTAGTTCATATGAGGATTCAAGTATTAAACAACGTTGAAGTATATTTACAGGAGGAGGACAAGAGGATGATCAAACAGGATATGGAATGGGCGAAGATGTCGAAACAGGAGAACCTAAAGGAGATGGGTGACGTTTCATCAGGAATGGCAAGCACGGTGATTCAGTTATACGTAAAAGAGATACTCGAGTCTTTTTTACATGCGAATGTAAGCGTTCGACACGCTGCGCTGAAGGTCATCCAACTGATCTTGGCACAAGGTTTGGTGCATCCTGTCCAAATTGTACCTTATTTGATTTGTATGAGCACAGATTGCGAGAAAGCGGTGAGTCATAGCGCGGACAAGCAGTTGCAAGATATCGAGAAGAAGTATCCAGGATTTATTCACATGAAGTCCCAATTAGGTATCAAATTGAGCTATCGACTGCAGAAAATTCTGCAAAACGACATCACAGTGAGGGGTATGCGAGTGAAGGAAGGCGAATTCCCAGGTGCATTGAATGGTTTTCTGTACACAATCCTGAGGAATACGAAACAACAGAGGCGGGCAATCGTACAATCCTTCTTGAAGCAATTCGACGAGTCCGCTAAGACGAGTTTATCACAGATGCTATACTTAGCCGATAATCTCGCTTATTTTACATATCAAGTGCAAGACGAGCCGCTGTTCATCATCCACCACATCGATATCATTATCTCCATGTCTGGCACAAACTTGCTACAGTCATTCAAGGAAGCGTTACTACCAAAGGAAGGCAGCAATCAGCACCAACAAATGCAGTCCCACGCGTCTGTAGGTCCTGACGGTCAACCACGACCGGATCAACTATTGACCGCCCTGGAAGACGAAGAAGACGACGAGGAGGATGAAGAGTCTCTCTTGATGAGACTGCCGGGTGACACAACGTTGCTTAGGGAGTACATCACCGCCAGCCAAGGTTTCTTGCTTCTACTAACCCTGAGGCAGCACCTGAAGGATTTATACGGGTTTTCTGACCAGAAAATCGGTCAGTACTCGCCGACGGAAGCCGCGAAGGTGTACGAGAAAGCAGTGAATCGAAAGAACAATTTATTGTTCAAACCAAAGGCTACACTGCAGAGACTGAGGGAGGGCGTGAGCAATGCGGAATTGGACGCGGAGGGCAGAAAGAAGTTGGTAAAGGAGTACCTGGACTTTAAGCAGTTAATGTTGAAGTTCGATCCGGAGGAGGGCGAGGAGGATGGTAACGATGGTGACACAAGCGGTAGTAAACAGGCAGCTGAGAACACGCCGTCCAAGATGCCTAATTCCGAGATGGATGGTAAGCTGATTGACAGTGGCGTTACGAATCAGTACCAGAGCAATGTGAACTCCACACACGAGCATCCGAACAATTCTATGAACTCGGTGATGGGCTCGGGACCCGTGCCATTGGTACCCATGGGTCAGATGCATGGGCACGCGCAGCCTGTGGCACCGCAGCAAACCCCAATGGCAACCCCGCGGGTGCCCAAGCTTACGATACACGCGCATGCGGAGTCGAAGGAACACCGCAAGCATCGCGCGCACAAAACGGATAAAGTAAAGAGGCACAAGAAAAAGAAGAGGAGAAGAATCTCCGATAGCAGCGAAAGCGGTGAGGACTATAGTGACCCGGATTTTCTCGTGTGAGTGCGGTGGTATCCGCGCATACTCTGTACATACATGTCTGATTACATATACGCTGCGTGTGGGTGTGCGTACGCGTGAGAGATTTGAGCTTCTCTGTTCTCGCGGAATCGGTCGTGTTGAGAAGAGAAAACAGTTGATCAGTTATCAGTGCCGGACGCTATCAATGTGTTGTAATTGTTAAACACATACACTAATAAGAGCCTCTATCCTGTGCGGAGGGTCGAGGCAAAGGACGCGAAACATTAGAAACTATGGAAGTAATGAAACTGTGTACAGAGAGGATGGTGGTGCTCTGCGTTGAGAATGTATGAGGGATGTCGCGAGTTGTGACTACGGAGAGAGTGATGCGAGAGAAATTTAAATACTGATCGCTCAGGCGATATTAGGATTATAATCTTGTTGGCTAGGACACACACTCACATTTACACATACACACGTACACATGTACACACAGTGGATGCGCGTCTACGACTTTTCTCGGTCCATAAGTATGTTCGAATCGTTGCGTGACTGGAGGAAGGAACTTGGTTCAGTTATGATCTCTATTTTAGTAATCGATACCACTTTTTATTTGTACCTCTTTTTTATTTGGTTCTCAATTCAAAGAAAATTAGTGATTCATAGTATGAACGCTGAAGGAATTGAATAAAAATCCACTCATAAAATCACAGATTTATAAAGTGTTTATGTATCCAGAAGATGTCGAACCAAGTTCCATACCGAGAGAAACCATCCGAGTATAATAGAGTTCACGCCAGAATGCGTTACGTTCGAACAAAGTTGTCTCTGTGTAAATAATATTGAATAATATAACAGCAAAATTGATACGAAAAATACAAAATCATTAGTTTTTATTTTTACGGGGTGAAACCAGCGAAATATTTGGAAGATAAGTAGATAATTGGACGTTCGTTTTGTATGGTTCGTACATGTTTAGTTTTTAAACGAAAGAGAAGGAATAATGATAAGAAGGTCCGAATATAACTTGGGGAAACGACGGACAAGTCAACCAAAAATTAACAGTTTAATGACATAGACGGATCCGTTTAGACTTGCTCCACAGCATGTATAATAAAGAGGTGTGTAGTTGAAAAAAAAGGAGAGGAAAAAAAATGAGTATGAAACACATTGCCTATGCATTACGAAGGAAA
Source organism: Calliopsis andreniformis (assembly GCF_051401765.1). Taxonomy (NCBI): domain Eukaryota; kingdom Metazoa; phylum Arthropoda; class Insecta; order Hymenoptera; family Andrenidae; genus Calliopsis; species Calliopsis andreniformis. Next base: position 4,602,329 of record NC_135064.1, read on the forward strand.
ACGTTGTTTGTAATATCTGTACATACAAATTTCAAGTAAAGTAATCTTATTTTCTTACAAACTATATAGCGGTGACATTTACGGGAAGAATACTTAAGATTTTGTTGTAATATTAAGTATTTATTCAGAATTCATGTTGTCCCAATATAGTTTGCTTTACGCACTCGTCTTTGGTGTATTGAAAGAAAAGAAAAAAAGCAAAACTAAGAAAAAAGTATCGTTTTTATACAAGCTTAGGAGTAACAAAGAAGGGAAAAAAAATAATCGTAGCGAACTTTACCCTCGACGGAGGTGGGGGGAGGGGGCGAGTGAGACGAGGGGAAGAAACGAATCAGTAGACCTGCGAAATAAAAAAGACTCGCAATAATGTATAAACAAGCGTTTAAAAGAGAAGAAAATGGCAAACGGGAGGTTTTCAATGGATCAAACAGGTTTCAGTCATTTCGTTTCCTCCGTTTTCAGGTCACTTTGAAAAATACTATTAGATTTGACCGTTCAGGACCAGCTACAACTTAAAATCCAAGTAAAAAACTTTCTTTTTTTTTGAGATTCAAATGAACAGTTGTGATTCAGAGGTATCCTAAAATGATATAGGCGCTGATCATTTTATTTATTGCGGTAATTCATAATTTTTATACATCTATAGTTGCTATTTGGTGTGTTCGTTTCCTTAACGGTTAAGTCTATACATTAAAATGTGAATTATTGAGATCTCTGTGACGTAATATAATCAAATTTATAGACGTGATATCGATATTGCGGTTTATCGTAACTTAAGTTATTTATCTTGTTACATCTGATTGACAAACAGAGGAAACGGTGATTGTTTGTGGCAACTGCTTGGTTCAACTGGAAATCTCTTTTTCTCTACAACGAATTCGATAGGTGCACGATGGTTTTTAATTTCTGCATGTGGAGAGCAGTTTCGTTCAACACGAACGACGTCCAATAAGCTATCGACATCGCGATTCGCATTTAGAGTATCACGTTTAGTCTCAAAACGAAGTCAATCGTCTCGCTCTTCACTGAATCTAGAGGTTAGAGTCCGCGCAACTTGGTTAACGAACGCAACCAGGCAAGATGATCTAAAGGATATCACGCTTCTTTCGTTTTACGATTTTAACGTAGCACTTTATTGGGGCCCAGATGTACATTCATCTATATCATCAATAAATCTGGCAGCAAATGGAATTTATGGATTCATTCGATTAGCTTGTAAGTGCACACGCGTGAGAAATGTCTTTGGGATCTGTTTCTTCCTATACCTGTTTTCTATTCCTTTTTGAACTCTTATTTTAGTAAATTAAAACATTATTATTTTTTTATTAGTTCATTTTACTGATCCCTAACATTTCTTGCCCTTAATCTAATGAAAATTTGAGTTCTACTCGAATTCAATTTCCAGTTTAACTTAGACAAATTTCCTATTAACCGCGTTCCCTTTCATGCATTATAAATTCAATGTGTTGATTACTTTTTTTATGACAGAAAAGTCAGTAATTCTTATTTTATGAAATACCTATTATAAAAGAAATGAACCCGTGATTTAGGGTCTCAAGTATCTACCATTTCTAGAGTGTCTCGTATTAAAAATAAAGGTTACTTTCTGTTTCACAAGAAAAGTACTGAAATTTCCAGCTATCCAAATATCAATAATTCTTCAATATCGATAAAATCTCTTTAAGAGATGGCACAAACCTCTTAAGGTCCATTGCGTTCGTTATGAAAGCTTAGCGGACTTCTCCATGGATTTTATCTGTCCGATCGATACCGAAGAAAAAAGGAAAGCAGAAGGGAAACAGGGGAAAGATGGACACCTGTTGCACATCGATTTCCATGAAGGGAGGGAAAAGAAGAAAGAAAAGTGGGGAGAATGGGATACCACGTCGGGGGTTATCGATACGACAAACGTTAACGGGGTTGAAGCCGAGTTCGAATGGGGCAAACAAGATCTTTAACTTGTACAAAATATTTTCGCGTGTACATATTTATTTTAATCTGGTTCGCTGAATCGTTGTGTCATCTCGCAGCCCCCTCGTTGCAACTGGGGGATGCGATCATTGCACCCGAGAATGCGATTGTGTCGAGAGAAAGCGGGTACGTGTGCGTTTGAGGAGTGAATATTTCGAAAATGAATGAACGGAAAAAAGAGCGCGAGAGAGAGAGAGAGAGAGAAAGAGAACGTTGAAAAGCGTTTCATTAAACACTTTATTGTTCGTTGTAATAAACTTCTAGAAAGGTATACCCTATAAAGATTCTAAACAGTTGTTTCCATGTGCATATATACATATATAAGCCAGTATATATGTATGTATACATAGTTTGAACGAAGGAAATACACGTTCTAAGGAGTATACTCGTAAGCGTGCTTGAAACTAAGAATGTGAGAGGTGGCGACATGAAAATTGCAAAAAGAGGAAAACGTAAAATAGACATTCGTCGACCCCGATCGATCGTACTCAGCACAGTACGAGGCACATTTGTATTATAACATTATATATATATATATATATTGTATCACTTATGTTTTTGTATTTGGTAACCCAAACGAGAAACGAAACAAAAAAAGAATATCGAATTAACGAACAGAAGGTTAAATAGAAAGTATATTATATATTTGAGTAAAGCTGTCGAGAATTGGTATTATCCATTACTGGACTGGGGAACAACAATAATAATAATATACTAATAGTAATATTAATATAATGATAATAGTAGTAATAGATAATCGTCTTTTTACTGGATAACACGCGCTTAATTTTCAGTTATTTTTTTTTCTGTTTCTTTTTATTCTCGGGAGGGGGTTGCAAACGCTCAGGAACAAAAACGGGAAGGGAATCGATTTGAAGGGGATAAAGACTGTTCTGGATAAAGCCAACACTCGTTTACTCATAACTTATTATGTACATCGTCTGAAGAAACCGGTACGTTCGTAAAGAAAAAAAAAAGAAATAAACATAAGTATGTATCAATCGGTTTCGTTCATTTCCTCTTGCCCCTCCATTCATTTCGCACTTTCTCCTTCTGACTTTGTGTTTCCTTCATTGACGCTGCTATTTTCCCTTGAAAATTTGAAAGCTCTTTGTAAAGGATGCAAAGTTTCAATGTTGCGTCGTGTTGTGCTGAGCTTAAATTTTATAATTACAATAATTGATTCTTGAGATTAACTGCTGGTAGGCTTCGTTCGATTTCTTTCTCGAGGCGAGTGTCCTAGAAACAAATAACCGCGGATTCTTTGTATATGACGAATTTTGCAATTGTAAACAAATAAGTGGTAAAAAGTAATTCGAATGTAATGACCCGTTAATCGTAAATCGAATTTACTTTGAATGAATTTTGGATGGATAATGACTATCCGTTTCGATCTCTTCAGTGTTCGTTGAATCATAACACTTGCAATACTTCGAAGACTGTTAATGTAGTATATTAGCAACGAAGTACAAAAGATTTTCAAAGGCAAATCCTACTTGTTTGGTTGAAGTGAATTTGAAGAACTTGGGGAGTAAAGTAAGTACAATTATTGTACGTATTTGAAAATACAATAATAAATATTATAAGATGATACTAATGTGTTAATATTCACTAATTTAGATTGTAAAGTTAGAAGAATAAGAGGAAACATATCAATTTTTTTTCTAATTACATTTTATTTCTCTTAAAAAATGTACATATAGGATGGAGAAAAATATAACTAAAACAGTGTATGTAGTTCTATTTATATTGTACCTTTTGGCACTATAATAGTTAATTTCTAAATAAAATCTACCGCGTTAAGTGCACAAATACTTTTTCAAGAGTGAGGAATAAGGATAACTGTAATATTTATGAATAAAAAATGTATATATATGTACATATTTTTAATCTTAATAGTTACTAGTTATATCTAACTGGCATTATGTATACAAAATAAAGTTTATGAGTACAATAAATCGAGCACAATATTACAATATCTCTTAATTTATAGTTTGGCAAGATGACAGTTTCTTCAGGCCAGCATTAAAGAGTTTCTCAAGTCTCCTGACTCCTCGTTTCTCCATCGAATGCATCTATAACAAAATTTATAGATGAAATAAATGAATAAGTTAATAATTCATTAATTATTTACATTTTTGGAACGTCTTTAACGTATTGTAGTTCACTAGAATGCTTCACATTGTTCCTAACTTTACACTTTTCCTTCCAAATTTCCGTGCTATTCATCAACGTAGAACAACTCCTACTTCTCAAAAGTTCTGGTTTCTTCGTTTCTATCGTTTTATTTCTAACAAATCTCTGTGAACGTTGAATTAAGTCTTTTTTTCTTTTAGTATATTCTTCATCTTGCTTCCTGCAATTTTCATTTTATATTCAATTTCTGTCATATTGAACATTGAATATTATTTTGCGTAAATATTACCTGAAGGCTTTAAGTAACGCCGAGTCATATTTACATTGTCCTCCTGAGACACTTGATTCCCTTGAGCTACTTTCTAGTGATTTCTTCCTTCTGTATTCTTCTAAGGCTTCCTGAATCTTTTCTCGTCGTCTGTTCCGTCGACTATTTTCTATTTCTTGTTTTAGTTTCTTTTGTATCTTTAATTGCTCTTCGTCCATCGAACGTTGTTTCTCCCTCTGGATCCTCCATTTCTTAATCATCTCTTTTTTGTCGCTATTATTTGAATCTGCACTATTATTTGACCTTATTGACCCTGTTCGTGACGTCTTTGCTGTTTTCGGAACTGATATTTTGTTTTCCTCATGGATTTTAATTCGACTATCTTCTTCATGACAAGTTTCAATATTTCTGTCTGTTTCTTCAATATTCTTCGCTTTTTCTAAGTCTTTTTGTTTACGCCACTCCTTTACTACCAATTTTTGCTTTTCACGCAAATTTTCGTAATGTCTGTACCACGCTTCGTGATTTACTATAGTTTCTGCTGACAGATCGGGACACTTTTTTTGAATGACATTAACTAACGCTGGAATATTCTCGCACCTTTTCCGCATTCTGAGAAAATAAAGATGGTCTTCCATGGTCCAGTCTTCTGTGTGACCTATTTTTAATTTATTTAGTAATAGAGTTGTAAAATTGAAAAATACTTTTAGGTCAACTTGTATAAAAAAAAACTTTTATATTCTCCTTATAAATATTTTGAAATTATAAATAAGGTAATTTTCATGATCATTTTCGATTCTATAATCTCAGCTACCTGTTCTTGTAACCAAAGTATGGAAATCTTGCACCTCCTTGTAGTCTTGCTTTCCTTTTCTATTTTCTGTTCTACTTTGACGCAAAGATATTGGATTCTTTTGAACGTTTTCGTATTTGTGTAACTGCGGTTCGAATTCGCGTAATTCAGCCTCGATTTCAGTTTGTTCTTCCATTAAACTCTGAACTGGGCAAAATTCCTTGAGATCCTGTATTTTTTGCGAAATTTTGATCAATTTTAATTTGTATGTGGCTACATCTAAACATAAATGCAAATACATGATTTTCTTTTTGTTTGTGAGAGACAGTTCAACAAATTTCGAATAAAATTGAAATGATAGGTCAATGTTTACCTAATTTTTTGATTTCTTCCGGGTTTTGTGTCACGTATTTGGCGACTTCCATCTCTGTAGCAATGTCTTCCATGCTTTTGTGTATCATACTTAAGAAATTTTGTCTGGAACAAAAATCTGTTTTTACTACACTCTTAATACTCTTAAATATTTTACCGTCGTAGACAGAAAAACTACATGATTAACTTTGTAATTCAGGTTGAGGGAAGGTTCTCATCACAGTTTACATAGAAATTTAAGGAATTAATATCTTTTCAGAGTTCATTTCCACTCAAAAAATTATCTTGTATACTTCATTATGCTTTATATTTACACAAAGTTACGGAATTACACAAATCGGAATTACCAAATTGAGAATTTTCTCTTGTTTTAATAAAAAACTATGTACCTTTTTGTGGCTAATTCTTTGTACTGGTGCACAATATCCTTTAATAAATTTGAGTCTATTTTCATATTGCTAATAGCAGAAGTCAGTCCTCTTTCGATAATATTTTCTTCTCGCTTTAATTTCAACAACGGCTTCATATAAAGCTCTTTTTCGGCAGATGGCATTTTCTTCTGTGTATCGTTTCTTCCTTCAATCTTGCCCCTCATTTCAATGTCCTCCAAACTAAGAAATTATTTATAACCGAACTTCAATTATACAAGGAAAGTGGTTTCCGTAACCTCCTTTGAAAGAAATTACACTTAGCCTCGGATTTCATTCGATTTATGTCGTCGATTGAGGTATAGCATGGGTTTCCATAGCGATATACCATAAGTTTACCCCAACAATTCGTTGCACCTGCCAGATCGAAACGAGAAAGTGGCATGTAGTTGTTTATATGTACAATGGCCTCGACAATGTTCTGTCGAACACGTAGTCAAACAAGTAATTGGACGATTAAGATGTTAATTGCATAAAGAGAGACTGCATTTTACTTTACAATTTTCATGTGGTATTAATTATTGAAGGCTGTACAATGTATTTTCGTGATGTGGAAGTATAACGAAGAATTTTACGGTAGTAGAATAAATAAGTTTCTATTATATGATTATAACTAGAAATACATAAGAGTAGAATGTGGAATGCATAGCAGATAGCATTTTCTTTTCAGCATTGCAAACAATTATTGATTGAATGAAATCGATCATGAAAAATCCTACATATCCTATGCTATACTAATTATTTGTTGGTAACTTTTGCATCACTGAAAAGTTCTTTATTACGAAATCATAGGAGAATAAAGAATAAACTGGACAAGAAATGCTTTTTTCACAGACGAGTATACAGGATAGATTGGACATTATGGGTTTATATTGGTTCATGTTCTGAAATACCGACTTCTCGAGAAATCACTGGTTTTCGAGCGCTCTCTGCGATTTTTGAGCGGTGGATGTAAAAAACACATTGTATTTTCATTACTGGCGTTGGTAACAACAGTGAACGAGAAAATGTGCCTACCATACCAACCATTATACAAGGTGTCCTACTTACTAAACTATTCTTCTTATTCATCTCTGCAATTTCGAGTAATATATTGTTGTAATATCGTTGCAAGTAAGTATTGTTGCAAAATTCTTATACCAAAGTAGCAATATATTTATTCTAAATGAAATTTCTAATTTTTAAGTACTAAAATATACTTATTCCGAAATTCGTCACTTCTGAAATATCTGTTTGTATCTATGCTCTACATAATGTAATAAAAATATGCATCGGATTAGTTAGTATATTTATGAAATACGTGACAAATACCAAGAAATACATAATAAGCTCTTGCAATAAATACGAATGTGAAAACGTGTAGCAAAGAAAAATTATTATATGAGAACTTTAAGGGGAGAAACATGATGTGATAAGTTAAAAAAATAGATTCATAATTAAATAGTTTAATATGTCGAAAATATATTCGAAATATAAAATTCGAAAAATTAATGTAGTTATAACAAGTTTTACTACTGCACGGCACGTGTACAAGATCGAATGCCTAACTTTATCACCTGAAATGTCTCACTTGTTTTTGATAACATTAAAAAATATTTCAAGTACAAGTTGGATGGTTTCGAGTAATACATAATCTGACATTATTACCTTTTTCGTATGTAAATGTGTAGAGGACATATGCAGTTCACTAACCTTTGTTTAAATGGATTCGTATATTTTTTAATACATTAATCAATCTATTTAATCATTCTCCGCAAAGAAAGTATCAATCCATTTATGTCGAAAAACCATTCATTTACTAGATATTTAAATGTCAATTTCTTCAATTACTGTATGTAGATATTCACTAAGCAAATGTTTTTTTGGTATAAATGGATTAATACTTTTTTGTAGGATATGACCAGCTAAATCGATTAGCGTATTAAAAAATATTGGAATCCATTTGAAAACAAATTGGTAACCTTGATATGTTCTTCATGCGTTCACTTATGAAAAAACTAGTTATGTCAAATTACGTATCTCTCAAAACCATTCAGCTTGTATCTAAAACATTTTTTAATATTATCGAAAATAAGCGAGATATTCCAGATGATAAAGTTAGGCGCACCACTCTGTACATAAATCAATACTGTAAAAAGTATTCATACAAGAGTCAATTTTAACTTCTGGAACTTCGTTTATTACAAAAAAATGTCAACAAAAAATTCCATGGGCCTGGAGTAGCAGATTAGTGCAGAACAGCTGTAAGTTTCCAAGAATTATTGATATCTCCAATATAATCTCAGTATACTCAAAACTTAAGGATGAACTTAAGGATATGTGGTCGGAGACATGTGAAGAGCCTTCTGTAACCCTAGAAAAAGAAACAATAGAAATAATTGTTGTATCTTTATTCGGCCGAAACGTTCAAAAGCGAAATGAAAGGATAATTAAAAAAATGAAAGTAAAAGAGCTACATTGGGATTTGAACCTCTGTCTGCGGCCGAATAGAAGGCAGAGATATAAGATCTATTTTTGCATCCAACGAACCGAGCACTAGCCAAGCAAATATTATACATACTACTGAAATATTATATACACTATCAATACGTATTTCGTCGATGAAATCGTTCGGTTCGACTCATCGGTTACATAAATGGACTTACATTCGTAGTAGTGCGACGAGAGTGCGATTCGTCGTTGTTTCACTTCTCACGATTCGGACATTACTGCTGCATACATGTTGTATGTATGTCATTAAAATGTCTCTCTCATCTTATCCTGAAATATTTTTACAGTGACTGTTGGAGAAATTGTTAATTGAAAGTAACATTAACATGGATGTTAACGTCTATAATTTCCTTTCATTAATTTTTTTCTTTATAAATAAATACATTATTTATAAAGATTAATAAATAAATAAAAAAATATTTACAAAAATTTATTCTTAGATTAAATACATTATCAATTTTTTTAAATAATTTCATTATGAATTCATACTATAAGCTGTATTATAGCAAAAAAGGTCTAGAAGAAGAGAAAAACCTCAGATCACACTATGGATCTGCTATAGTATGTAATGTAAATGCATGGGACGTGACAGTAATGTGTTTGCACCCTTAGAGTCAGTTTGTTCAGCAAATATTTTCATTTGCACACTGCAAAAATGATAGAGTTTTCTCAGTTTGTCCGCTTTGCCGTGTTTCATTTTTTAAAGATATAACTAATATTCGGTATTAGGTTCCGTTTGACGCTAAAAGAAATCCATAATTTCGTTCTAATTTATTATTGTATCATCTAATAGCTAGTTTACTATACTAATCTGTATTACTGCCTCTTCTACAAAAAGAGCGTAACAGATAAAGTTGGCATACATTATATCGATGGAAACAAAAACTGACATTCGCCATTTCACCCCTATCTCCCCTACACATTATATACGTATGACGCGAAACAAAAACATAGCAATGGTAAGTGAATAAAACACATCGGATGACTGTATAAAATACCAATACTTTATTTTTCAATCGACTGTGCGTTGCACCACGCACGGGATATGTACAGGATGGTCGTACCGTTTCACTTGCCCCGGTACAACTCGCACACCTACCAATTAAAAATTATTTTTACGTGCTAGGTTTAAAAAGTAACGCATATGTGTTTGTTGCTGTTGCTTCTGTCTCATTTTTTTCGTTTCCTTTTTTCCTTTTCTTTTTAGGTTCATTTGCTTCATTAATACAAGTGATTATTAAAAACTATACATGCTTGTTCCGAGCGGTGTATGCGGTGCCTGAGGTATATCAGTGGTATTTTCTATTGCGTTGAGTTGCTTCGGTTCGAAGAATCGGGAAAACAACTGATACAACAAATATACAATGTGTAACACATGCAGACAGATGCGAGTACAACCTTTGTTCATCGAATCTGACAGTGATCCGTCGTCGCGGAAGAGGTTAGATCTCGAACTCTTTTGGCGCGTGCTGAAAACATCTTATAAATGTTTGCGTGTAAGGACACCAATAGTATGAAGACAGGTGGTGTCCCGTACAGGATGTATACATTGCCTTTAAGTATAGCACAACGTCGAAAGAGTTCGAGAATCTTGTGCTCGCATCGAATGAGGAAAACAATCCAAAAAATTAGATTCTCCGTGATTCGTCTGACGATGAGTAGTTGATTACAAATTTTTTTTGGCAGAAGAAGGAGGAAGAGGGTCACGCAAGACCTACGTTGTGTTTTTACAAACTTTAAAATTTGCGAACCTCAAAATATAGTACTTCAAATCGATTTATTTCCTGTGATTGGGAATATTTTTTAATATATTCTGTTTTGTTTCCACGAAAAATGAGATGAGTTCATTTTTTTTTAAATTTATTTATTTTCGGTAGTCTGCTTCTGTGTAACGCGTCTCAATAGTATAGGAAATAATTACGAAGAAACTTGATAAATAAGGAATAACATTTTAACGCAAATAAATTAAGGTAATATAAGAAAACAGGAGACCGTGATGGTTAATCTAAATAAATACGAAATTGTACAAGCGAGTACAGAACCCTAATTAAATAATTTAAATAAGTTTCATGTAATAAAAATAAATAGAAGTTCTTGAGGAATTTACATAACTCGAAAATGTGAAATAATTGTAAAACTGCGGATGAATATAAATTAATTCGACTCATCATAGAAAAAAATACGGGTCCTCATAAACTGACACAAACAAAAGAGCAGTTCAATATACAATTGTAGTTAAATTAATATAAATAAATCAGAAATCGATATAAACAAACGTAGAACCCAAATATTTAAACAAATCAACTAACGAAAACGTACGCAGAATTGTCAGTTTGATTAATATAAATAAATATATATGCTTAAAAATCATAATCAATATAGATGAATCATTAATAATTATAAGCAACAGGGGCCTCCTATTTAAATTGTCAAGTTCTTCGTATAATAGTTAATCTACATTTCAAATAAAGTCAGTGCCATTCCTACTTTAAAAAATAAATAAATCCACATTCTGGTACGTACAATGTCCAAGAAGAAACGTAAAGCTTTACAATGTACATACAGAAGAATGGTTTAAATCATTTTCATATAGGTCACTTCTGAAAAGAGACTTTTTGTAAATAATTAAAATGAAATTCACATTGCGAATTATACATGTCGGAATGCAACTTCGGCTTTCACTTATACTTCTAAAAAGGTAATCTTTCTTCATAGACGCCTTAAAAAAAGCAGACTTCCGTTGTATCGATATCCTATTCATATCTCACCCTTTAAAATTAGAGCAAAATTGATGTCTTCTGAATGAAAAACCTTCCCTCTTTGCTTTCGATTATTTCCTGAACGCGTTTTCCCTTGTTCCTCTCTTTTTCTTTCTTTTTCTCTTTCTCATGCGCTCTCTCTCTCTCTCTCTCTCTCTCTCTCTCTCTCTCTCTCTCTCTCTCTCTCGACGATTCTCCCATTTTTCTAAGGTACATAATACACATGTAAAATTGGTGCGTGCATAAAATACGTGTACAGTACGCATGCACTAGTAGTACAAGTAAGAAAAGGGTCGGCCATGCGTACCAACAGCCGGGATAATTGATTACCGTTTTCGTTTTATATTACTCGATCTCTACATTGTACTAAGATTTGGTTACTGAAGAGTATGTTTACTAACTAGTTTCGCTCTGTGGCACTGGGCTATCTCCCATTTTATTAATGCGGAATGCGGATATGAGCGCGGACGATTTTCGATTGTCCTTTCTTTGTTTGAACGCTAGAAAGGGAAAAGCAACTCACGTTCTCCGCAACTCCATCCCCTTCTTTCTCGTTACCCTATTTCGACACGCATTTAAGTACTAACAAGTTAATATTTCCTTTTTGGATAATCCTTCCTCAATTCTCTATCCGAACGTTTGTCATTGGTCAACCTTCAACTACTGTCGGGCAAGCTTCTAACGTCGGTGATAACTGATATTTTGTATATTTTTGGTCGTAATAGTGTGTCTACGTCTATTCAATAGTCTGGCTATAAACCTATATACGAGACGGTACAAAGAATGTTAAATATTTTCTCAGCATTGATTGTAGGCGTTAACGTACTGAAACAAATTTGTATAGATGAACGTTTTTCATTGTTTTCACGTCTACAATCGATCCTGAAAGCGTATCATTCTTCAGAATATTCTGTTTCAGTTACAATGAAGTAATTATAAATAGTATAACTAGTGAGATATATTTTGAGAGCCTTAAGATTTTATCTTATAAGTGACTGTTGCTTATACGTGATTAGGTGACAGTAGTTGAAATTTGACTTTCTCGGTGCTGCGGATCAGTATATTACAAATATTTGATGCAATTAGTTTTAGAGTGAAAGATATCTCTTAGAGTTGCATTCTGAAGCTTGCTTATTTGAATATTTATTTAGGCCTCTTTTTTACGATATAACTATAAGGTGATGTAATATCGGTTCCTTTGGAGTTCGAACTAACCATAAAATATTTGACTATAAGGTTTCTGATAGCTAGAAAACGTGAATTATCACTATGATTTCGAAAAAGGACGCCATTAATAATTAAGTGGTTCCTTCGACGTATGAAGTACTTGACTATATGTGACAGTGAATGACTATAAGAAGGAAAACTCTGAAGAGTACCACATATCAACTTTTTCAAAATTTGATACAGCCGGAAAAATGAGAATTAGTTAAGAGGTAGTCCTCAGTAAGGAGCATTATTCATGTCAATGTTTAAAGGTTTCTGATTAATAATAAAAAAAATGACAAATATTGATAACGAAGAGAACTCGAACAAAGGTGCACTACGTAAACTCAGTCGTTCTAGGAATTGAGTAGGTTATAACAAAATAAGAATTGACTATAAATAAGGACGCGAGAAGAAATTCTATTTAAGATCAGTGCCATTGAGATCTAAACGTTTGTGCTACAAAATTGCATATTATTGTAACTTATTCTAGTATATGTTATACTCATTTGATATGATACACTGGATTACTGAAACGGTTAAAAGTATCTAAATTGTGCTTGATAAATTGAATTGTATAACTATGATACAAAAATCTGACATTTTGCACTTTGTAAAAGTTAGGAACTGAAATGAGATCTTCATTTTGCACTTATTACACAATGTAGAATAGAGCTCTACGCAATCACGTGTTCAGAGACCTTAAGATTTTCAAATTTTAATAAAAGAGGTCCAAAAATATCCGCACTCGTCGATAGTTGCAGCACCGAAAGAGTTATAACAAATCGTTTGAAAACGTTCGGTTATCATTTACAATTAAGCTCTCCATCTCGTTTTTTTTTCGTTTATTTCTCGATTCTATCGTTCTGCCACATTATTTGTCGTTCTATCTTACACGGACTACGCGTTAACTCTTAATCGTACACCTCGTATAGTTTACCTACATATGTACAACCGCGATTCGGTGAAAAGAAGAGCTACGTAAAGCTTCGATTTCTTAACATTTATTGACGTAATAAAAACTCCGTATGTCATCATTAAGCTCATCTCTTTACAAGGTCTTCCAGGAAACTTTGGTCATTAGTCTGTCATAGACGATTCAGCAGTAGCATTCATAGCAGTTCTTTATATCAACTTTGTATAGCTTATATTTTTAATTTTCATTGCTAAGCCACCTAGTCTTGTCTAAGACCATATTCTGACATGTGCAAAGCATATCAGAGGAAAAGCAGAGTAATTTTCGTTTGTGTATGTGCAACATCTAACACGAAGTATCATTCAGTTACATTTCTATATGTTCAATACAAAACGACGAATATACTACTTTTTTAGCAGATACGCTGCTATATGTGCTATATATGTTGCACAAGTCAAAATGTAACTTTAACTACCAACTCCTTTTGGAGTTCACATGTTCTTTATGGATAAGAATCTTTTCTAGGCTGTTTAAAAAAATCGTGACATAATCCATTGTACATGTACTATCGTATACTCTTATAATGTCTGCTATGTTTATATTATTTAGAGGAGTCCTTTTCATCTTTAACGAGGTAGGACATTCCTTCCTATTTTTAAAAAGTAACTAATTGTGTTTTACTCAGCTTTTTTCTCTGTCATACGTTGCACGCGTGAATACGTAGCTTAATGGAGTTTTCGACCAAAAAGCTGATTGAAAAGTGAAGTCGTAGGTGAGATACTTGACACCTCGGCAGACTTTTCATTATAAAATCGATTCTTAATCAGAGCTCTTCTTTCTCATTTTTCACACAATTTTTTACACCCACACACACCCATACATGCATACGTTGCATTTCGCGCTTATAAACGGGACTGGGCGCAACCGATCTTAGGAACCGACTGGAATAAGCAAAGGGTTGCGTTGCAGCCCACTCAGGGTAAACTCATTTGGATTAACACAATATCGTAGCGTAAATATAAAAAAAGAAACTATTTTCTATTGTCTAACGTCTGTCTCACTTTCTCTCTCATTCTGCGTACAATTTTATTCGCATGTGTTCCTGTTTATACTGTCTCTCCCTTTCTCACACGCAAACATACCTCGTATGTATATCTATGTACAAAACACTAAGTGACTCGACATGACTATGTGCATTTTTTTCATCTCTCTTCTCCTCTTCCCTATCTTTTCTTCCTCTTCTTTTTAGTCTCGCGGAGGAGGATTAATCGCGTTCATCGTTTTCGTTCGTAGAAAAACCTCGATACGGTTGGCGTAGTAGTTTCGTCGTCCGGCTAAAAATTAAGTGTATAATTCTATTACGAAATAGAAGCGTAAAGCGTATTGCATTGCCTTCCCCCAACAGCACGCCTCTCTCGATTCGTTCCCTTTCGCTTCTCTTTCTTCTTCTCCTTCGAGAACATTCTCGACATGTCGCGCGATGTCGGGCGGAGATCATCATCGTTTCGGAGATGCCATTTAGTCTTATTATCGACTTTCCTTGGGTTCTCAAACAGTCTCGCCTTTTCTTTTTATCTTCGTTTGAACAGAACTTGAACGATGTTTCAAAACCGAGGGTTCAAGTGATCTGTTGTCTTGTTCTCGCTTTTTCGTTTGCGATTTCTCTTCGTCGATCTCCACTGATCGATTTATTAACCCTCTAGGGAGATCAGAATTCATTCCACGACTGGAAATTGTTCGAAAGTTAGTTGGTCGAGGTCCGATATTAACGTGAAAGTTACGGAGCACTTAATATCGCGTATCGCAATGTTGCAACACGCAGTAATTGCATCGACGTTTTGGGGCGAATAAAAATTGAACGCCTCAAAAATTCAAGTTTCGTAATGATTTAAAGACGTTCTCATGCACTACATTCTCTTTTTATTAAGAATTATCTTACACAGTATTCTTTGCTCCTCTAGTTTTCCACGTGCCAATATTTTTTACTCCATCTTCCAAGAATTACCGGAAGTATCCGAGCAACAGAGGGTTAAATTACGATCAGTTCACGATCAAAGAAGATGTTCGGCCTGATTGAGACCCATCATCTCCGAGAAGTGATCCCGTTGCGATCAGGGGCGTAAGACTCTAAACGAAAGAAACCAACAGTTTCTGGAAACTTTAGATCATGATTCGAGACGGACGCTGAAGAGAAAAGAAGAGCCGGGGTCACGATTTCTTAGTTAAAATAAAACGCGTACAACTAAATAACAATAAATCCAGCGGATGTCCCTTCGACAGCGTCGTTCGACTTTTTAATATAAAAAGAAACTACAGATTCATGATCCATCCAGGACGTTCCGGACGCTCGAGTAAAACCAAGCTATCGGAGAGCTCTCGATCGACTAAAAACACAGTTCGCGTGTCTTGTGCAAGGCTATCCTGTATCGTTCCTTCCTAAGAAATTCCTGGCAGTCTAACAACAACCAGGGATTTTCTTAAACCCACGAGTAAAAGAAGAAACAGATTTCATAGGGATATGGTTCAGGGAAACCGTTCTGAATCCATGAATCCCTTACAACGAATGCTTGTGACGTGATTATACTTATGCAGGACTGGGATGGGGTCTTTTCGAAAATATCTTCTTTTCAGTGATATCTTGACTTCACGAGGGTGTCCCTTTTTTGAAGGTTTCTTCTTCATGAGGCTGCTGCTCTTTGCTAGACGATACTTTTTCACCAAGAATCTTCTTTCTTCTGGGATGTCTACTTGAGGGTGTCTCTATCTTCCAGGGTATTTTCTCAACGATGTCCACTTCCAAAGGATATCTTCTTCACGGTATAAATCCCTCTTTTAGAAGATATCTGTTCTTTTCGAGAATATCTTTCGGAGGACGTCTTCTTTTCTCAAGAACAATTGCTCGCATAAACGAAGGGAAACCGAACGATCGAGGATAACTCCAGTAGTGTGTCCCTCTTCTTTTTTTTTTTTTTTTTAAGAGTCCTTGCTTGTTCCCTGCTGCTCGGGCTGTTTCTGTTCTTCGTCCTTTTTCATTCTCTTACTGGATGTGGGCCCCTCAGCGCCTTCGTCGTCGCCGCTGGCTAGTTTTTCCTCCTCGGCTTCCAGGTTCAGCAGAGAGTCACCCTGGCCAGAGTTTCCCTCAGCGGCGTCTCTCAAAAATGGACGTCCCTCACGTCGGTCGGCGTGCCTGCCTTCTCGTGTTCCAGGATCTTCTCCTGGCTGGTGATCTCGTCCCCCAGCGGCCTCTGTGGCGCACTCGAAACAGATGTTCCAGTCACCTGATGGCCGTTTCCGCCAGCACCATCGGTGCCCATGTGCGCTTGCGACACCATCTCTTCTATCTGTTCCAGGCACCCTTGTAGGTAGTCCTGAAATCGAATAATTTGCGTGTTAATATTGAAAACGTTAAACTTCATATTTTAATGTTTTGATTGTGACATTTATATGGTTATTGTATTACGTTTTGAAATCATGAAATTAGACATAATTTATGAAAATATTTTAGAAATTAATTATCCAAATACAACACGAAATGAAAGAAATTATTTGATGGACAATTTAAGTAATAACAACACATTCTTGACAAAACTATTTGCCTAGATAGTTTTTTAAAGATCTAAAGACACCTTTTGATCAACCCTCTATTGGCGGATGCGGCTTCATTTTAACAAATATAAAAAATGTCAACGAAAGGAAATGTTTAGTGTTATCAGATTTCTATAATTATAAAAACCTGATGTAGGTACTCTCCTAAAGCTGTACAATTATATCACGATTTATCTATCAGATATAGCACAAAGGACAAAGAAAGAAACTAACGTTTTACAATATTAATCTGTCAAATAAAACTTCTTGTATCATCTACCCCCACTAGCCTTCCAATCATATTTAATTCTTTTTTAAGATAAACCTGTCTATCATTAACTTTTC
Source organism: Calliopsis andreniformis (assembly GCF_051401765.1). Classification (NCBI taxonomy): domain Eukaryota; kingdom Metazoa; phylum Arthropoda; class Insecta; order Hymenoptera; family Andrenidae; genus Calliopsis; species Calliopsis andreniformis. The sequence continues at coordinate 4,619,598 of NC_135064.1, forward strand.
AAGAAGTATTTATAGTGAATTATAAAGAATTCTAGGAACTCATTTTTTGGAGTCACGTGTATTCGAATTGCACTTATCGAAACGAGGATAATTTGCAGAGTAACACGATTGATTAATCGCGCAGTGGATGATGTCGCCTTCACTGAAGGAGAATTTCCAAGAAAGAAAAACGATTCCGGGGGATCATTCGCGAATTCAGCCAAGACGTTGCATAAAAAGCCCCAATGAGGAGCATAGCAGGTGTCGGGCATATGTTTAAGGGAAAAAAGACCCGAGAGCATGATAGCAGAAGGAAGGAGAACCCAAACACGCGCAGACTATACATTCGTAATGCACCAAGTGCAAATAAAATGCTCGCGTGAATGACTCGGCATGGGGTCCACGGTCTGCAAGAGCAACATTTTCGTCGGCCACCATGTGCTTAGGGACAGGAAGACCATCTAAGAAATTACTTGGCCACCTGCTTCTTCATTCATAATCTCGTACCGTTGATGCTGTGGACAGCCAACTACATAGTCCCTCAAATTTTGGATCTTTTCTTCTATCTATTTTGTCCAATAACGAATTTTAAAAAGGCACATACCTAATTTTTCAGTGAAAAGTATAAAATTGCTTTGCAGATTAATTCTGAAATAAATTAATATATTTTTTCCTGAGAATACTAGCTTAAAATCTCTCAACTAATACAATTTTGAACAAAATAATTTCGGTCTAAATATTCAGTTGATTACAAGGATATTCAACCGTTAAATATTAAATTGGTTATGTAAAATATCGTATTCCTGAATGAAACTTCAAATTTATATGTAATTCCTTTAAACCACGATATACTTATTAAAGTGACATTAATTTTAAAATACCAAATTTATAAAGATGGATGGAAGATGGATTTAAAAAATCTATAAATTTTACTCTTACAGCTTCCTCACTTTGATACAACTGATTCATTAAAAAATTCTTTATGTGTTTGAGGAATGTAAAATTACATATTTAAACCCCTTGACCTATAATAACGTGTCAGACTCGTGCACTTTTTACTATATCTTCGCTGCTAATTACGCGATAACGCGTGATGAGAATTTTTTGCAAGTAACCGATCATGCACCATCGCGTGAGGAGTCTATGTTTGCTTAATGGGAGCTCTGCGGTTGGCAGTTTAGGATCGTTACCTGTTTCAGATCGGCAGCGAAGGTGATAAAATTTCGAAAGAAAATCGTAGGTCAAGGGGATAAGCCAAGAAACTTTTATGTTCGCTTTCAATATTGCTATCTTCATTTATCTACTTTTAATCAATGTACTTTGACAAGTACAAAAAGCAGATATATTTTGAGCACTTTGTATGTCACATATGTATTCCATGAAAATATTCTGTTTTTAAAACGTTTGAACTCACATTCCAATCGTTATTATTCCTTAATTGTGGCAAATGAAGATGTTAAGTAAGATTTTGATTTTGATCGATATGTAGCCACATGGCTATGTAAAAAAAGAAAGGATGAGCTCGTACAGAACCCATTTATCTATTTCCTTCATGTTTCTATGTGAACTAAATTCCGAAGATAAGTAGAATGCTTCGTTACCATTTACTACTTAAAATATAACTTTTCTTAACATTTGATATGTAACACTCTCTATAATCTCTATCAGAGTACTTTATAATTTTTCTCAAAAAAACCGATCGTTCCACCTAGAAAAAGAAACTTTTTCTCTAGCATATAGAATAACAACTTTAACCATAGATTCAGAAAAAATTTATAAGAACATAAATATAATAAAACATGGCATACATTTCCCACGAATGATAGCCAGAAAGCCTATAGCAATGCTATGAAAAGTGCGTATCCGTTTGCGTACAGGAAAGATTGCAACAAGAAAAGAAGAAATGCGATACAGCACCCCTAGGACATGACTCCATTAGACCAGTTAAAGCTACATCCACTTTTTTTTAGCAAACCTCTCGGATCCCGAAGGCCTGTCAAGACTAAAACGAGAATCACCGCATGGGATTAGAATCACAAATTACTACCCATCGGAGCGCTGGAACGCGAAGACTTAACGCGAGTTCCGTTGAGGCACGTTGATTAAAACGGACGAGTTGCTCTCGTTCCTTCTATCTTATCAAATAGTCACTGTGATCTGCTCGTTTTGTCTAAGGAAGTCGGACCTATCGCGTAATATTAACACGTGATGCTTAAACCGAACAGAAAGCAAGCGGCAGCTGTATTTCTATTCCTCGACACTACTGGCCGAAGTTTTTCCACATGTCTTGTAATAATATCGACGTGGGGACAAACCTGTTCGATAGCCGTGATGCGGGTAAGCTCGTCGAGGAGGCCAGCCAGCCCGTAACCGCTTTTCCCAGTCCAATCGAGACCGTGAAGGGCTGCTGCGACGCTCGCCGCCGCGATCATGCTTGGCGTGTACATCGAGAATTTGTACTCTGCAAACAGAAATAAGTTGATGCGTTAGTTTCATGGGATTCGTTACACAATACATGAAACTTATTTTGTAGAGCTTTCGTGCCTCAGAGTATTTCATTTCCTGTAGCATTCCAGGTAGCACTGCATTTTTCGTATAATCGAATGTAGTTTTCAGTATGATTGTGTCGAAAGTAGGACGAAATTGAAGTAGATTAAAAGTTACTTAACACAACTACCACTATAATAAATTATGTTAATTACAAGCTCGTTATTATATTAATGTGAATATTAACAATAAGTATTTCACATTTTCTAAAAATTAAGGAAATTGTTCAAAAACATAAAATCTACGATTGGGTAGAGAGAAAATATGAAGTATGTAGTAGGGTTAATTCTTGTACAGAATATAATTAAGGAATGTTTCACTTTCACTATTATTTCAGAAGGGTTTTATTGTTACTGTAACGTGTCTATTTTCTTCTTTATTAATTACATTGTTGGTTTCTTCCCGATGTTTTGCTTCTCTTTGTAATTTTATTAATGACTTCTATCTGAATACTCCTAAATTTTAGAATTACTCCTAACTATATGCATCTAAATTTCAATATAGTGTTTACGTTTGAATATCAAAAAGTGGTTCGTCTTTCGGATATAGTAATAAAATTGTAGTTTGCTATAGAATCATGAGTTAAGACTTCTGTTGTTAATTTCTCAACATACTTTTTCTTTGATACATCGGCCAACTTACACATCAAATTTTCTCTATCGCTGTAAACCGTCTACTCTATGTACATAAATCTTGAAGTGCTTTCAAAGCTACTGACATGTGAAAATCAGAGAGTAAGAATTGATAGTATCACAACTTTCTTGATAAATTTAATAAAATTACACAACCTTCCTTAGCAACACTGAGGTGAGACTATTCTCCAACTAATATAAAATTCAAGCAACAGCGTTAATAACCATATTCAGTGATCGATAGATTAAATTGAAAGAAGAAGGAACCGTCCTCTAAGCCTAGAACAATGCTTCGAAGACGTTGGCTTCGCGACCTCGAGACTAAAATCCGCTAATAGAAGTACGCAGGTAGATCCTGAGAAAAGGATCCCAGGTCCCGAAACGAGATTTACGACGCTGAAAATTGCGGATAGACCTCGGAGGGGGCGAAAAGTCCAAAGGTTACCGACAGCAAATACCAAGCAACCATACACCGTCTCTCGTTTTCTTCCTCTCTTTTATTACAGCTGAGTTGGTGCGTGAAAGCTTTTGTCACCTAGCCAGTAACAACGTGTAAAGGCCCAGACTGTCCATGGGATCGAAGGAACAAACAATTAAGCAGGCCTTCGGGTCTGGGACTGTCTTAGAAGAAATCGTTGGCACATCATAACGGTATCCACAGTTCCTGCTAGCCGAAATCTGCAAACCTGAACTTTCTAATGCCTCCTCGTAAATTAGCAGTTTTCCTCGACCAATACTACTTTTTTGTGTCTCGAGTCTCGACACCGTCGAAATATCGACACGCGATCGAAAAGTTGCTCTTTGGAGGGGATAATTTTCTTTGACGATCAATCGAGAATGATGATAGGTGATTAGACGATACTTTACGTAGCTCAACTTGTTTGCTAACGATAATTCTATGGCAACCGAAGAGTTTAGTAATTATATGATATTCTTTGAACTTAAGTTTTATTGAGTTTGAATAGAACAAGTTTGCAGTATCAGTAAGATCATGTATTTACAATTTATTATATCTATCCTAATAATGACGAACAGAGATCTTTTTTTTATAGAGTGAATTCAGTTTTAAACGTAAATGAACTTATGTATGCGAATAAAACTACTCGTAATTTCGAATTATGAATTCATTTTTTGCAACTGATGCAACGCATTCAGTTACGAACAGTACTTGCACTATTTTTATTATTCTTTTTATTTTGCTAGCAAACGTAAGAGTTTGCACATTTTGGTTAGTCAATTCTTTTTATCTTTGCATAAGTCCAAAGTTTACTAAAAGTCCCTACTATTCCATACTATCCAATAAAATTATAATACCGTCATTCTAGCACATTCGTTACAAAAAATTAATATAAACGAAGTTAATATTGCATTTGATTTCACAGCCCAATCACAGAAATGAAAATAACCAAAATATTGTAATTTAGAAAATGTTTTCAAAATATTAATAATTATAATTTACGGATTATTAAAAATTCATTGTTGCTCGCAGCATTTGTTTATCAATGAAAATCCTACCTACATTACTACTAAACTGTGAATTTTTATATATACTGTATGGAAATTTTAAATGCATAAAATTACAGAATGCGTGTAATATACAAAAATATAGAAAATATGAAAAGTAGAGTGAAAATTATACTACTATGTCAAAGATCAAGCAAATTTTTATTTAGGTTCCATTTCTTTAACTGTGCTTATGAAAATACGAAGTAGCGTAGAAATTCGCAATATAATTATCACACTGAATATTTGGAAATCAATAAAAAAAATATAATAGCTGAAACAGGAGTTATTTCAAACCTAAATGAGCTACAAGTCATATGAGGCATGGGATCTTCAGTTGATCAGTTAAGTCCCCAAAGAAGAAATTCCACACCGACTCGATGATAACAGAAGCTTTAACGATTGATGCCGTGCAAAAATTCGCATTCCGATCTCATCCCCTCCGCAAACAACTACGGGCAACAATTTAACGAGTGCACTTCACGAGTGAAATAAATGGTCGAGCGCTAAATTCGATTCGTTATTCCTGCCGATCGACCAGTTCGAAGAAGGCGCTGTCGTATCCTCTAGAAAGAGCGATTCACTCTACCGGTCGCGGGTGACGAGAAGAATAAATCGTAAAGCAAGCCTTGAAGCCGACAATAAACGCAGCAATCATCGACGCCGCGATCGTATTCATCGTTTTACGCCGGCAATATATGTTCTTTTCCGGCGAGAGGTCTCGACACGCGTTTTGTCCTGATTTTTCTCGAACACGGCCGCTACTATTCATTCATGAAAAGATGGGGAACTGGTTCTCCTCCATCGGGGCACAACCGAAATGTCCGATGGACGGGCTGAGAAATTCAACGAAGTGCGTGCATGCGGACGGTGCGGCAGTAATAAAGCCATTAAGAATGGAATTCCACGAAGCCGCTCTTAAATTTACAGAGCGGCCAAGAGTTCGTTTCAGTTCGCGCAGGTGCGCTTGCTCTGCTCCACGGATCGAGAATTATTATTTGCAAACGACATTCCGGCACGAAGACCACCCCCATTGATTCGCCGCGAGACTCATTCGTTGTTTATTTTAATCACGGGTCACATCCACCTCGGGGTTATTAACGATCATGTATAAGGGAGGAATTAAAAAAGCCTTGACTTTAAAATCTCTGCGGTCAGGTTTGCTCTTTCGAACTTTTTTCTTTGGTTTTTGAAAGTAACAGAAGAGCATTTAGATGAAACCATTTAACTGCCTCGTTCGTACGTGTTAATGCTTTCGTTGCCATTATTTATACCTAGAAGATTTCAAATAGTATTAATTTGCAGAGATAGAGATGACATCAGTCATTTACAATAAATATTACTGTGCGAAAAGAGTTGCTATTAGTAGAAATATAAGAGTGAATTAAAAATGGCTTTGTTTAAAACTAGAGTAGTGTGACAGCTAAAGTGTCAATATGTATTCGATTATTTTATGAGTATCCTTTTTGAAAATTATTTTATTTATAAAATAAATGAATGTTAATAGTCAGTAATCAGTAATATGCTCATTCTTACTTTCCACGCCCATCTTTCCCTTTTTGAAGCCAATCGTGAAATGAGGAATAATATGGAATGGCCTATTATATACAATATTAAAATATAATAAATACTAATGATTTAGTAATATCAAATTATTTTGAGTATCGATTAGGTGCGTATATTCTTGACGAAGTATTGATAGAATGGAGCAATAAATATCGATAATGCAAATAAATACAAGCAAAATGGGCCTTGGTGTAAAATTAGGTCAGAAGTATAAAACAAGTTTTGTCGTGTGCAATTTTTATTACTTTTTGGGCATATTCAAATAGCATTTTCGTAAATCGAATTAATTTACTATGTACGTCGATAATGTCAGAGAAAAAACACGGAACAAGCATTTCCCGAGTTTGCTAAAATTAGAATTATTTTGAGTTGTTCGGTACAATTGACATTGTCTATGATTTTTTTAACAACGTTCTTAATAACGTATGTACATTTCATCAAAAGAAATGATCTATTCGTTACATAATTTAAACTATAAGCATTAAGTGATAATAATCATCGTTCACTTAATTTTACTTAAAATTCTTCTACATAATTCGCTGTTAATTAAATTATTGCGATCCTGTTGCATTTTAATTTTTGCATTCGTCTTTCTTAAAAAATACTTCACGTTTTTTTGTTCTACTGATAATACGATTTTTGACCTTGTAGTTATTTTAAGTACAATTTGGGTTTAATTTTTTAATTGTTCACTCTTGATGGACGTCTCCCTCTTCTCGTGTCCCTTTATTTCTTTGACTAGTATTTTCTCTTGTGCGTGCTTTATTTGCATCTCTTGATGCCTTCCTTTTCACCTTCTCTTGAACGTTCTTTGATCATGAAGTTTTTGCCATTCTCCCTTGAGGGTTCTTTCTTGAACCCTTCTCACGTTCCACTTTTCTTTCACTATTCCTACTTTTCTTCTTTTACATTAGCCTCTCTTTGCTTTTCTTTTCCTTTTATGTACCTTTTCTTCCTCCTTTACTCGGTTCGCGTTCGTTTTCTTTCTTGATTGCTTTTTTTCTTTCTCAGATCTTTCCCGCGATTCGTATCTATTTCTAAATCTGTTTTCCTTTCCTCTTTTAGTTGTTTTCTTTCTGTCTTGACCTTTTTTCCTTCGTAAGCATTTTTAATTTTGCGCTTTTTTCCTTTTAATTCCCCTTCGCTTGATATATTTCTCACGTAATCTTTCTACTATTTATCTCTTTCATTAAAATATGATAACGTTTTATGGCATATGAAACGCATGAAGGAATTCACAAAGCCAGAGCAACTCACTGTGTCGCTACTATAAATCCTTCAAGAGAACTTACTGCTATCTAAAAACCTACTAATGATGTAGCATTATTGCATCAAACTGCAAAATATTAACACAAATAATAGACACTGCTATACAAATATTAACATGCACTTCTTTTGACTTTGCGCAAAGTAGCAACGATTTTTTTATGGATGTCTTGTGTGAAAATTTTCTAGTTTTATTTGTTACCTATATTCGGTGAACATTTATAATAGAAGTTTCATTTTCTCAGTTTGCATGACATCTGACAGCATATATGATAGATATACACATATTTACAAAAATTTAGTTTATTTGATAAACACGAATGAGTTTTTGTTATAGACTTCATTAATAAACTCGAGGACAAAGCAACGAAGACTAATTAAATTGTAGTTTTTTCAAGAAATAGAAAATGTGTCATCTATTATTAGTTTTACTATCTGCTGCACTAACGTTTTATTATGGTAGTAGTGTTCTACTATCAGGTCTTACAAGTAAACCCATGTAAAGAAGGTGAACAAAATTATATCTGTGGCTGTAAGGCAAAACGACCTATGCCACATTTTCACAAATTTTGAATCAAGACCTTTATTAAGATCCAGAATATAAAATTTATATTTCAGGAAACAAGGGGAATTAAAAGAACTTTTTCGCCTAAAAACAAGGATTTAGGAAGATACAAAACCATACGACAATATTGAAGTTGAAAACTTTAAGCGCAAGTCTCTCGAAAATAAACACATGTGACTTAGGTCGTTTTTGCCTTACAATCACAGATATATGTACGTATGTATGAGAGACATAAATGAAAAACATATACATATGCAAATAGAAAACTATTTACAAGAAGTCATTTGTAATTAGTTAATTCCATTATCTTGAAAAATAATTAATAATATTAAATAATGGTGAAATAAAAACTTAATTGTTAAAATATTGGTATTACAATTTCTGCTACTTGCTTTCGTACAAATATTTAACTAGGTCATTGATAGATTTGTATACTGTTATTAAATAAAAGTGCTTTGCAGTTACTCTACGAAGTTTCTAAATTGCAAATGCGCTGTGTTTTGTACTATTCTATTTAGTTCAATATTTGTCGTAAGGATTAAATAATTCTCTAACTGTTTGGTTCAGTGTCAGCATTATGCAAATTGAGCAACTTGAAAAAATTGATTATGTTTCACATCTTTAACGATATATTAACAATATTCATTTATTATAAATGATCTCCTCGCTCCGTGTAACGCAAATACTCGATAATTTATATTTGTAACATTGAGGTGTCTCATTTTCCTTACTTTCCAAACTTTCCTAGGTTCATCATCGTATATACATATGACACAAATTAAGGACATTTATCATTTTTTAAACTACCCTCATTATCTGTATTCATGCTCAGTAGTAGCAAGTGAGTGTTACACTTTGTTGCACGAGTGTGCAAAATATTCTTCTTAGAATTGCTTTAGTTGATCATGAACATTGTGGAGCATAGAAAATTGAAAATGTTGTGCAATGTTCTTTTTTTATGCTTTGCAGTCGACACGGTGCAACTCTGTCAGTATACCAATACATATGCATAGCAGCTCACAGTATTCCAAACTAATATTTAATTTATACGCTTACATCACCAAAAAATAATAAAATAATTTATTGTAAATTAACCCATTAGCTGGCACGATCCCCATTAAGGAATTTTGGAATTTTACGTACACCACTTGGCGCCAAACATATATTTGGTGTATTTTATCTGGCCAAAAACTTAAAAAAAAAAAAGAATTTGGCAGTTAATGGGTTAATATAGTGAGTGTACCCTGATTTACCAACTCCGAAAACGGAACACGCAATGACAATAAATTACAAACTTTCTTCTTTTAAAAATTTGGTTCAAACATTACTTGCAACCCCATTTTACCACTGTAAGAAAAACTGATTTGCACTGCTTTACATTTCCATTACCATTGCAAAATTTTAAACAGATGATCCCAATTTCAATTACAAAATTTCTCACCCATACAAGAGCGTATGGCATCCTCAGCATTGTAAAATCGCAGGAACTGAAAAAAAGAGATAAAGAGGTTCAGAGACCTTCCACGATTCAAGGAAGCGGTTGGAATTCACGGCGCCGTTTGCTTCTCTTTTCGCCACTAAAAGAAGAGGGTCAACCGACTCGAACTGGGCCCGGCTACTACCTAGTTTGGCTCGTGAGAAACAATCATCATCCCTGGGGCTTCTGCGTTCCTTCTCCAGCCGGAACCGCAGAGAGCCGGCCAGACGACGAATGGTCCTTGCTTTTTGCTATCGACGGTTGTAATAACAACCGACTGGCAGCGGGCAAAAGGGATTTAAACGTGTCCCGATCTCGTCATGTCCCGGCGCCCTTATCTTCTTCTTCTTCTTCTATTATTTCTTCCTTAAGCCACCCTTCTTTTTCTCCCCTGCCATGGTTTTCCAAAAAGACTCAGTAGTTCTAGAACGATTTCAGGCTCTCGATGACTGTTTTCGGAAAACACGAATACCTGGCGATTTTAATAATTGTTCCTGAACTTGTCCACTTGCTCGATTCCTTTTCAAAACGTGGACACTTCGATCAGTATGGTTTTCTCAAGGGAACAAGGCTTAAGGTTTACATGGCGATGTATTAATAGCTCTTTTCCAGTGGTAGGTCATTTCTACTTTCACTGTGTGCTAAATATTGTTTTGGCGAATGTGCAAAGCCAATTAAAACCATAATAAATATAATAAACGAACTTGTAGCGAGTGAATTCTCTGCAAGCGGATTATGTAATCTGATAACAATGAAAGAACTACTTCATTCAACGAAATGCATAACCATGTTGCGCAAGCATTTTGCTACTTCGTCTTCTCATTCGCCCCACGTCCGATCTATAATTATACATGCGAGCATGACCTATTAAAAGCGAGAGAAGGAAACACAGTAAAGAAAAATAGGCACATTGAATTGATTCGATGGTAGTTACGCGATGGTTTCCGCCGTGTGCACTATACGATGCACCGGCATATTCATTAACGTGCGAGTTAACGATGCACGTACCCGATTGTTTATGATGCCGTGGCACGGTTCTAACGAGGCTGACAATGAAGGCCTGCCGCGTAAGAATCGCATTTTAAAATCGTATATCGCATTTACTACGCACGTGTTGCGTGACGCGATTATAATTTCTAACGAGAGCCTAAAAATGTTCCACGCGTGTTGCAACGCTGAAAGAAAATTACTACATACCTACACCGTGTATAGTATGACTCGAAGTATACTACTATTTTTTCGTTCTTGAAACTGGGCCTAGGTAATATAGAATTGAGACTTGGAAAGAGGTAGTCGATCACGAAGGTTAGAGTTACCTGATGAAAGTACTGAATTTTTAGTAAAAGAAAAGCAATTTAATATTTTTATTAATGGATTTAGACCCTTGATATTCTGAACTAGGATGTAAGTAAGATAATTGAGAAGCTAAAGTTATACGCAATTATTCGTTATAATTTATACCAATCGTTACTAACAGCGTAGAACACGTCGAAATACATAAAAGAGATATGGTGTAACATGGTTGTTTCGTAAGTCTCAGATTTATAACATACATCTAGCTATATTCTACCTACTTTAGGGAACTTATCCATACATATTTCTGTGGCTTCGGATTAAAATCATTTTAAAAGCAAGAATTTTTATTAGAAGGGTAATACTTTTTTAAATCTTAAATGTTAAGGAGTAAACTTAAAACAAAAATAATTTTTCAGTTTATAAAAGTTTTTTTTTATAAATGATTTTAATTCAAAGACAAAGTATTAAGTACGGCCACAGAAATATGGACAAGTAGCTTATATGTGTATGAGCCGCTCATTTACTAAATTGATTGACTCCATAAACCAAAAATATTTACATTTATTTTAAATACAAAAAGTTAAGCATTAATCAAGCGCTAAAGCATTAAAATTTTAAACATTTCAAAAAGTGGAGCTAACCACTTTAATACACAGAATATGTCCAAATTTTAAGCAAAAATTCAAAGCAATTTAAATTACGAATCAGATTTTAAGAAGTATAAAACTGAGGTCTGAGTACTTACGTTCGTTTCATAAATTTTTAGAAAATCGTTAGGCTTAATGTATGAAAATTGAAATAAACGTACATTATATAGGATAATTCTTTATTATTAAAAATGGAGTAAAAATACGATTTGCTTGCGCTAACTTTTTTGTGTTTTCTTCTCTACCAAGTTGCAATTTATGCAATATTCTATTCCATAACTGTCACGCACGAATATCCTTATCGTGATGGTTGCAATAGGATGTAAAGTATAATAGTCGGTGCTACAAAATTCAAAAACCCGTCATAACGACTTCACGAGTGAGAAAAGTAGAGCGAATTGTAATTTTCTTTTCGAGTGGTTTACGATGGACATTTATGACATCAGTGCTTAAAAAATCGATATGTTTTACGTTCACCACGACGACTGATTCATTTATTCCATTACACGTGTTCGCTGATGATAAAAAACATCATAATGATGAGATGTTAATAATATGGAATTAATTACATTTGCACATTACCTCGTTGATAAGAAATTTCGATGTTTTATACTTTGACCTATCTTTGATGCTTTATAAATACTGTCCATACAAGCATTGTTCCATAAACATTGTAAGGCCACGTAATAATAACCAATAAAAACGAAGTTTCCACATTTTACATTATTTTGATAACTAAATGATATTCCTTACATAAATTGCTGTAACTTCTGTTTATTTTAGGATTTATATTTTGAATGAAGAAAAATAATGAAAATTACACAATTACTTATTAAAGTCCACAAAATTATAACAAAAAGTCAGCCAAGCGGGTTCTGTGTAGAATCATTAAAAGTACTCATACTTTTTGCATGAACTATAGTTTGTAGGACAAAAAGTAAATTTAATTTAGGTTCATAATTATGGAAAATAAGGATACAATAGAAAAGGTGAAAACTAAAGCGAAGATACTATTTAATTCCAACTTATTATGTACAAATTATAAATCGAAGCGAAAAGACAATATTAACCACAAAACGTTTCTCAGAAATCCAGACTGATCGGCAATATTCTGTCGACATCAAGATTTCAAGAAGCTGTAGGATGGAACGAAATATGTACAAGGGCAAAAGTTTCTGTAATTATGGTTTCTAACAGTGGATAAAAGTTACCTTTTATAATGGTACTTAAACTATGTAAATTCGAATTTCATCAATAAATTTGTTAAAATACTTCATGCAATACTTCATTCATTCATGGAAGAAAATTATCATTTTTATTGATTTCAATATTTCATATATTTGTTAGTTCCTTTTTTTTGGTTTTATCAAAATTTATGAATTTACTCCTAGAATTACTCCAAATTACAAATATTGTGTTATACGATAGGTGCATTCACTTTGCAGGGTATAATAAAAGGTGAACAATTTTAAATAATGTGAATATTAAAAAAATTTATGTTTCATGTCTCTCAACTAAAGAGGATCTTGAAGACTTATTTTTGACGTTAAAAGTATTTATAAGAAGATGACGAGATAGAAACATTGTAAAATATACTTATAAAAACAGAAAATAAAACTTTAAATGTCCTAAAAAATAGTAAATTTTTGGTTAGTTAATAAAAAAATGTTCCAATAGCTTTTATAAATTAAAACTGAAAGACTAAAGGGAAATTCTTCTGTGAGAAAATTTCCACGCAGTTTTTTTTTTCGTTCCATCCTAACGAGAATACATTTGATTAATTAATTAGTCCCCGGCTAAATCGGTCGTACCTACCATGTCTCTCAGTTCCTTCAAAATTTTCACAGTGCAGAGCGCACTTATTCGCATGCGAGCCCGTCCCACATACATAAATACATATGTAGTTCGGTAATCCTGATAGTTTCTCACCTCTGGCGCTGAGGGCGATGAAGGTCTGTGCGTGCCTCCTGACCATCGCTGGGTCCCAGGTACGTGGCACTGGCAGTCTACTCAGGATATGCATCAGGAAGTCACCAGGCGTCACCGCGGATAATTCCCACTTCAGTTTAGAGACAACCAGCTGTTCCCACCTCTGCAACAGTCAATTAGAGAGAGGCGTTCAGAGGCTGTTTGTCGCAAATGTTATCGAAAATTTGAACACGAAATAATAATGGGAACGATCGTATACGAGATAATGTAAACAGCGGTTCGGTTTATATGGTGAGTGCTGGATATTTGATGCTCACATTGAGGAACGTGGTAGTATATTCTTTTGCTATAAACGTTTTGTCTATAAGGTATTTTACTAGTCATGTTTTCTAGCTATGGAGTGTTTCATTGTTGTAATGTTCTATATGAACGATGTTTTATACTGCAAACCAGCAAATAAGATACTTTCCTTATGATGTATAAAAATATATCGATATTCTTCGTGTGGATTGTTGTTTAATGTATTAGACATTATAACACGTTCAAAGACTGAATCTTAAACTGTTATGTGTCTACATAGTACAGTATAGGTCAACATGTGACATGTAGTCATTACAGGCCACAGGAACATTGTTGGAGTTTTTTGTCACCCTAAGTACTTAACAATGAAGAGTAAAAGCATCGAATTACATATCTGCTTCTGTTCTATTTTACAAACTCAACCCAGACCACTTTCAAATAAGTAGGATGTTTCGTATTGTATTTTGAATGTAACAAATACCATTCGATATTACACATTTCATGTATTACATATTTGGTATTGTATTGGATTCAATGTAGGTTCCACATATTCTTCATGTTACATACTAAAGTTAATAGTCATTCTTGATATAAAACAACAAATATATTGTATAGATATTTAATCAAATTGAGACTTTTCTAAACAGTCACTGTGACCCTTGATTTTCACTGTTAATATTAAAATTAAAATAAAATCATGACAAACCTATATTCTCAAAAAAATATTTTTTTACATACCTTTCTTTACATGTTTACATAAACGTGCGCATCATTAACACAAGTAATATTTATTATAATATTTTAACTATGTACAATTGTATGCTGTTTCAATAAATAAAACTGCTTTCAAGTGTTTCTGATAGACGAAATATAGCTCCTATCATAATAAAGTTTCGTAAAATTGATATATGACATCCCCCGTTTTAGTTTATAATATTTTTCATTATGAACTTCATCGCACACTTGTTTTTGCTCAAATAAAAATATGTTACTAACCTCTAAGACTGCCTCAAATTGTTCGTATTCCTAATAAGCTCGTTGTTTCTGCCAAGTAACAAGTATAAGATAATAACTACTATAGTACACTTGGCGCCTTTTGTTATATTAAATAGATTATAAATTCATTAGTAGATAACATATTTCCCACAATGAATAAGTATTTAACGTGTATAAATATCTGATGTATCTTACAGGATATCCTTTGCAGTATGTACATGGTTTACTATATTGAACATTCTTCATTCTAAGTATCCTACATACTGATTATTCCCACTGTCTCCCATGTTATCAGTTTCTGCACAGGCAGGGCCGCATTTACTATAAGGCGCATTAAACGCAAGTTGGTACCTTATTCTCTATGGAGCAACAGTTCAAAGTCTTACCCTTTAACAAACAGCAATATAAAAAATATTTTACTGCAAGAAAATCTCTAAAAGAATATCTCACTGCTCCAGCTTCTAGATACAACAAATGTGTCTCTACTTTTACTGCGTAATTTAGTTACTACTTTTTTAAAAATTTAAGTCTGATTTGATTTTTTTAACATTTTTTAAAAATATAAATATATGTACACTGATCAGGATTAGGATCAGAAATCAGAAATCTCTTAATCAGGAGATGATCCCCTGAAATAATATGGATTTTATGAGTACCATCTCCTGATCTCTGAATAATACCAAAGTTGTGTTATTTTTAGTTTATTAAAATCAGTTATGATGGAAATGTCGACTTGTATTTCCAATAAACTTAAAAAAATGCGTGTAAATTAGATTAACTGAAAGCGACTTGTCCCTTTGAGACCTCCTAATGAACATTGTATTTAGGACCTTCAAAAGTATAAATGTGGCTTTGTACATAAATAGGCATATCTACTTCACATATTAAACATTTTGGATATTTAACTCTTTGTGGTCAGGCATATGACAATGGAAAGATACAGTACAAATGCACTTAAATTGATTACAATCTATCTATTAACAAGTTAGGAAAATGTGATTTCAGTCTGAAACCATTGGGCCGCAAAGGATCAAAGGAAAGTTGACTTATTATACTTTCCCACATTTCGTATAAATAATTGTACGCATGGTACAATACAGTACACACGTTAAAAATTCCACGTTTCACCGTGGAAGGCCCATTTAGCTACGTACGCATGGTTCACCATACTCGTCTACGTTCGCTTCCTCCGTGTGTATCGTAGTTGTAATCGAGTAGCGTACACGTACGTTCTCTGTTTCCTTTCCGTTTCGCGGATGCTCTGCTCGCTCGAGTACGTCGTAGTACCCTCGTTTTCTCTCGACCATGAAATTACACAGCGGCTATACTACGTGGAGTACTACGCGTCCTTCGGCTTGATTAAAAGTCCATTGAATTCGGCGGGTACGCTACTCAAGGCTGTGAAACTCTCTTACGGAACCGTATCACGTGGGCTTCTCGTCAGCACACCAAATAAAGTACTCTGTTTCGACTTCACTTTTACGATCTAGACATTAATATGATTATGGAGGGTCGATCATTGACTTATAATCGCTTTCACCGATCTAGACCAAATTTTAGAGAATTACTTTCTAGGACTTTTGGATAGTACCTACATGTATTTTGGATATGACAAAAGCAGGTCACTGTGTAGTTTAAATCGATTTTTTAATAAAAACAAATTATAAAAAACGTATCGTGTTCTAAGACTATGTATAAGAACGCTGATACACAGCGAATTGAAGAAGCTTTTTCAACTTAAATCGGTAGTTTTCTACCGATCGATTTCTCGAAGACTTTTCTTAATATTTAGAAGAGATATATTCAATTGTTGCGTCGTTTTTAACAAATGAAATTGGCAGAGAAATTGATATAAAGGTTTCTTTTGCTTGAAAAAGAATTTTACCTCCTTCCTTCTTGCCTCACCTCTTCGACTAACCTCTTATCCTTGAGGGGGTGGAGCTTCACACTCGACTGCGTCCGTACACGCTCGAACTCGAAACGTGACACGCAGCGTCAGTGAATGAAACAGAGACGAGGCGCTAGTACAGTGGTACAACCGCGATTTTTCCGCGACCAGACATTTTCTTCAGTGGTTTTGCAATTGTACTTAGAAAACGGATGTATAAGATAGTATGAAGGTAATAGTTTGTGTCGACGTATGGATTAAAGGTTATAAATGACTAAATGAATGTGGATACGACCTTTCTCTTCCTTTTTCTAATTCGTGAGATGAAACATTATGGGATTAAGTAGCTAATAACTGGGATTAAGTAACTTGACACTTTTCTTATTGCTTAAACGATTCGTAAGTATTTTTAGTAATGTATGTTGTGCTATGATAATATTTGTGTAATTTTCTAATCAATAATCGATTTTAAGGGTAGTAACTCTCTTACTAATAGAATTTTTCTCTATTTAAAATATTTTTACACAATTTAGATAATTTTTATTTTGAAGCTTTAAATCTTGCCTAAAGACCAAAAATAATATTTATTATAATCAGTGAAATTAATTTAATTCTACCATGTCAATGAATTTTTACATCACTGATTGAAACGAAATCGACAATGAAGTTTCTCAACGAGAAAAAAGTTATTTTACCACACAAAAAGGGGAGAACTCAGCAGCCATGTCAAACTAGCAAGGAAAGACAGAAAAGATTGCAAAGAAGCACGTGCTGAGAAAGAAACCCACTATAAAACACATCAATCATTAAGCTTTTGAAGGCGTAAAAATTCATTTACAGCCGTCGCGGTTCTCGAAAGGGATGAAATGATAAAAAAACAAAAGAACTACTTCCACAGCGGCGCGCATTAGCGTTAGTCGCAAGTAAAAGCGTCAGGAATTTGAAAGATTGTAACTATACAGGGCGTACCAAAGTGAGTTCCATCTAAAATTAACTTTTGCTCTACTGTCTTTCAAAGATAATGATACAGAAAAGGTTAAGACCAATAAAAAGATGCTATGTTCTGGTGTTGCTTCTTAAAATTATTTTTATATTTTTTATTGCACCTTCACTTTTCATTCTTTACAACCTTGTTGCTTTTCCCGAGTTGTAAATTTATAATTATTGTAGACTATATTTTAGGCAAAAACTAAAAGTCTTGTTATAGTTTCATACTCGTTAACGTCGATGATCTCATACAGCAAAAGAAACAAATTTCTGAATGTAAGTAAATCATGTTTCTACAACTCGTGTTTGCCTTGTCATATGTAAGGACGAAAGAAAATGACAGTCGCTTCAAGAGATGTTTGAGCTAGCATCGAGTCTATAGAAAGCAAATGGTGTATTAGTCCCTTCAGCGGGAAAATGTTTTTTATAATTTCCCATTTGGAACTAAATGTAAGTATAATACTTGCCTATTTTGTATACAATAAAGATAAAGTAAAACCTGTTATATTCAATAAACATTGAAGCGTACACCTGAGTTTCAACTGCGGATATAATCACTCTCCTCGTTTCAGTAGTTAAAATAAATGTCTCAATACCTGGACGCTTGAAATGTCAAATGTCTTAATAAGCGAGCAACCTAAAAATGCATATCCCGACACTTGAATTAAATCCCAGTAGCTGAATACACTACATATTGTTTATTAGGTATCTTAAGATACGAACACACTAAAGTTCACAAATTGTCCACAAACAATTTGAAAATTAAATTTCCTAAAAATTGTCTGTTCATGTATCTGTTTACATACTGCGCTTGGTGGCCGCGGAGAAATCGAGTAGAAGTGATAAAAACTTTGCGAACAATGTTTGCTGACGTAGACCCAGCTTCAGAACGTAAGTTTAAAGTTAAATAAAGTTACTATCAGTGTTCAAGTATCGGGACATGGTCAGTTAATGGGACATTTACCTTAAAGCCAATATATTATGTAGCCTGAACTACAGTCGCTGGATATACATGACGACAACAGCAATCCTTCTTTATCTATCTAATAAGAAAACAGTCGAGATACAAAGTCTCGAACGATTGTATCTCAGTCCGTAGCAATCGTTACTTCACGGGATCAGTAGTACGAGTCTTTGTTTCGCGCGGCATCGTCTGTTGAGACGGCCTGTACCACACAAATAGCAGAGTGCACGTAGCCGAGTGAGCGGCACAAAAACACGTCGGCTGTATACACGTAATATCTCGTCGATGGTCGTAGGAAACTCGCCGTGGTCGTCACGGAATGCGTCACGGTGCAACGACGCGGCGATGCACCGGGGCTACTCACGCCACGGTACGATGCGTACGCGAGCGTAAACGTAACGATTCCGAGCGAGAGGCCAACGATCCGCCTTGAAGATACGTATGCGTCGCGTTTACTATTTATAAGTAACGCGCGCGTTGCGGTTTTCTTGATTGTCCCGCGTGGCTCGATCGGAGACCGATAGTAAGACAAGTCGACCAACCAACTCGCCTGCCTCCCTTTATTATTTCGTCTTGGAATATCTGGTGTCTCAGCGCAACCAGCGTATGCCTGTGTTAAATGATGCAATGCCGCTATGCCGCGGTTGTACTTGTGCATTTGCATTTTTCCAGCGGACTGGTTCGGTAGACCAGCCAGTCAGCCAGGTTCTCACGAGGACGAGTTTTCACGCTCGAAATGACGCGTGTGCCTACTACGGGAGACGCGAATCCCAGCGATGTGCAACGTTCGATTTCGCGCTGTCATGATTGTGGAATAATTGCTGGTTTCAGTGTCCAGCTGAGGAGATCGTTTCGGTAAAGTATTTTATAGTAAGCATTTCTTTGATTGTTACGGAAAAGAATGGAAAAGAATTTGGTATGTTTAGTGGAATTGCAGGTACAGCGAGCAATGATTCATTGGTTAAATTCTTTCAAGATAATTATTATTACTATGCAGCGCAAAGCGAATGATTAATGAAATATTGTATAGATTTTATGAAAATGCCTACTCTTTTAACATTCTTATATATTTCTATTGATTTTGTTATTTTTGTGCGATTTTTCATACACTACAATCATTTTATAATTCTATTTTTGCTATATTCTTACAATTTTCTCCTAGTTTGTAATATAATTCATTCTTACTCATTTTCCTGCTACATTTTTATCTAATTTCTCTGAGTCATTTATGATATTCATGTATAATCCTAATCCTCCCTTAATTTAGAAACGATTTCATTGATTACACTATTTCTCGAATGTCTCAGTTTTTATATACAAAAGTTTCCCTAAAGTTAGTGTACCTTGAAAAAGCTTTTCCCAAAGATATCTCCAGAGAATTGAAAAGTTAGCTAGAATGTAATTTTCCCGCATTCTATAATTGAAAACAAATACTCCAATTGAATGTAATGTCATAGTAGAATCCAACCATTCGATCGATGAAAAAAAGTAGTCAGGGTTTCAAGAATATCTGCGCGTCGTGAGGTCAATATCATTTTATTACCATCGAACTTCCTGTTAGCTTTCTACCAGCGCCGATACGCGTTATCGGCCGCGAAATCGAGAGAGAAAGTCGATACCGTGCACGGATAAGAAAGAAGAAGGAGCATACCGTGAGACGTGGAATCGTTCGAGCTCTACACACATAGTATGTCCACAGGTGCGAAGCTATGGATGTTGTAATAAGCGTGTAAGCGTAACAGGGCCGTAACGCGTCAAAGGGAAGGAGCCACGCACTGAAGAACAAAGAAAGAAAATTATTATTAAAACCGCCTTGACCTTCTGCCGAAGGTGATTTGTACTTAACTTTAAACGCAACGTAACAATTGCAAAATTAGAATTCACACACCAGACCACTTCTTCGGCACTTTATTGTCAGAAATTACAAATTTGCGCATCCGTTAACCCTAACGATTTGAACATTTCTAAGAAATACAATCATCGTTTTGAAATTTTATTTGATAGTCGATCGTGGGACATTTTTTCTCTTAACGTTCTCCAAACGGTTTAAATAACCCGTCGTGTATTTTATACGTTATACGAAAACAAGTACCAGCTACGACGGATACTAGTTCAAGAAACGATCGATAGAAAAAAGGGGACCAGGGAGACGAGGACGTCTCGTCGCGGCCGCCTCAAAAACCCCAGACTGGTTCGGACCGGTTGACAAAGTGAGAATAGGAAAGCTGATTGCCAACGTCCGGAATGGATGCATTCCACCTGAGGAAGATAAGAGAAGGGAAAAATCGTCGAGCAGCTGGCTGCAAAAATGATTTTACATTTTAAACGCAGCAAATTCCATGCCTTCGAAGTTGGATACCGTCTGTACTTGTTAAAATCTCAGGACTCGTTACCATCAACGAACCTAGGCAGCATAAGATATACGTTTGTGAAATAGATTAACCGTTTAACGAAGACGCAATTTTATCTACAAAAGCCTGAAAAGCCTGTCAGTCTTTTAAACAGAATCTATTAAACATTTCGTAAACCAGTCATTTTTCGACAACATTACTCTGATACGTTTTTATGTAGAATGACGAGAGGGATCGATATATACAAAAACAGGAAGATTTTCATTTAAAACGAATGGTTCCAATTGTAAAATGCAGATACATTATTATGCTAGTGAAAAAAATATAGTCGTGAGTATTTAATCCATGATGAATTATTCGTTTTCCTTAAACATTTTTTCTTAAATCTAGCTAAAAAGAAAAAATACGGGTTGTTACAGTTGCGTGAATCACCCTGTACATATGTACTAATAAATATTCCACTATTACATAGTAACTACGTACTTATTACTTGATTGAAAATTGCGAGTGCCACAAAAGCTTAAGAGAACAAAGTAGTCTTGACATCAATAGTGAACATCTATAGCCTAAGTGTCTGGAGAATATGGTTCACACTTTAACTATCATCGAAAAACGAATTACACTGAAATTTCGTATCGTAGTACAAATGAGGAATACATACAACAGAGGAAGACTATCTTGTTGGTATTTGTTAGGCTCCAATTGAGAGATAATTAAATTAACGAAGTACTCTAGGAACACATGTATTTTTGAAAATGGTATTATGTATTAATAATTCATCAAATAAACAAAATTCGAGAAGAGGTCACGAGCGAAAATTGTAGCTTTAATTAAATAGTAAAAAAAACTGTGTATAAAACCCAATTCTTAAGAAGTTTAACATGTCTTGAGGTGATCCCTCACAACGTACTCTCAAAAACCTGTCACTTTTAATAGTTGCAATCTTCTTGGAGCACTGTTGAATAAAACTATAGCTTAAAAACTTAAAGGTTTCGGTCTCATAAATCACTTTCCAACAGATACAACATATTTCCAACAGATATTTTCTGCTTTCAATAAAAGTACTGAGTATTAACCAAGTATTTTTGAAATTTGAATAACAGCTGTTAAAGAAAAAATGGTGGGGGCACACAAGTGACTCGATACAACACTGGGTATTCATGGTATTGCGGTAGTGCGTATCGTGTGTACGCGCACCGTGCGTAGACGTAGGTATACGCATACGTTCGCACGAGTGACGCAACGCGTGTGCATGTGTGATTCACGTGCAATTTAACCCTCTGCGGTCTCGTCTGGCAGGATTCGATATTGCACTTCATACATCTTTATCGTCGTTGGATCAAATTAAACACATAACAAATGTACATATTTAATAAGAATATTCAATGATATCGGCCAAACGTAATATCGTTTATCCTGAGCAGCATTACACCAAAAAAAGATAAACAAATCAATCAAATTTAATGGCAAATGATTAACTTTACTTTTCGAACTCTTTAAAGTTTTAGTGGCACAGCATTTAATTGATGCTTAACTTTTTGTAGTCAAACTTTTATAGAAAACTTTTATTTTATGAAGTTAATGGATTTGGCAATTGATTTGGCCATTCATACATATATATAATTTCAGCAGAAGAATGAAAAATTTCCGAACGAAATATTTCGTTCAACTATGTTCGATCTTAGCTGAGCTTGAGTAATAATAACAAAAACAAAATTTTAGCATCCTAAACTGATATAATAGAAAGGATAGCGAATTAACTACTAGTTAGCAAAAGATTTTTCGCTGTATCGTGTTGCATGCATTTACTACAGGCTATTAAAATACCGCTAGGGCATTAAACGCGAGTTCAGCAGTAATTTCAAGGAAGCAAAATTGCAATTTCTAACGAAGATCATGATTGAAATCTATCTTACAGTATGAAACATTTGGTATCTGAAGTTGGCTGTAAAAACTGTTCAAGGTAGCGGACCTTGAAAATAATGGCTGCCGTTTGCTTTATCAACCCGCTGAGATATCACCCCTTTAACTACAGCTTCGACCAATATCGTTGTTCGCTTGTGCCGACGGCAACGTGTATGGTTATTGGTTTAAGTTCAGTTTTAACTCGAGTCGTATCTACCTACGTCGTAAATCGCTCGTCATTGATTGTAATTAAGCTGCCACTTCCGATGTACTGTATTGACCGCAACAATCCGTTTTATTCTGAAATTAAGTTATTTACTGCGAGTCAAGCTCGAATTACTTGGAGCAATTTTTACACAAGTCAGAACCAGTTATTTTTAAATTAATTTCTAAGTGTTCATGAAATATTAAAAGTCTAAAGAGTACCAAGTATATCTACTTGAATACAATTTCCAATGTACGACTGAGAAATGATTCGACTACTATTTAATTTGCTCCAATCGTCTTTTTCATATTTTGTATATACTAGTTGTTAGTAATCAATGGAAAGGTGGATATTTCACATAAACCAAGTCAAAAATGTAGAATAAAATATCTTCATAAGACGCCTCAGTTTTGAGAACGTTAAATTGAAATTTTGACTCAGACAGCGAGTGTATAGTACAGCTTTATATGCTTAAGTAACATGTAATTAGAAGCGACATAAGCATTCTTGTGTCTTCCCGTGCTCCTTGAACGTCAAAAATTCCTTTTCAGCATATTCGTGCCTGGGCAAAATTCAACTTTCATTTTCTCGAAAGCGAAGTATGTTATCAAATTACGAATACATTTTACGTTATATTTTCGACTTTTTCTTACGTATAACTACCCTCGCGCTTAGGTTATAGTTCGTCACAAAAGTATCTAAGCAGTTGTTTTTGCTATAAAGTACATATTAAGCATAAATATGTATCAAGTCAGAGCTCAAACTTTTAACACGTCAATTTTAGGATATGTGAAGTAAATGAACACAACATATGTTATGTTAAGGAAATAAGGCATCGTGTGAAATTGGATAATATCTAGTGATAGTGGTATGCTTAATAATTACAGTTATTAGCTGTAATTATAGTGGTTCCATGCTTTTCCATGCACGAGAACATGACGAAATTTCAAGCGACCAGATGGCGGGGGTGGAATCACTGCGACAGGTGATGAACGTGAAGCAACAGGGTTAAGCGTAGGTACTGTACAGGATGGCAATTTTTCTTTACATTTCAATTGAAATAAGTATTATTAAATTTATCAAGAGTAGATATATTATGTGATTTACAATATTTACAAAAACAAGGAATTATTTCTTGCTATGTAGGTATAATTTTCAATCTTATAGTTGTTACATTTTAGAGATATTCCTTTGTTTCGAATTTTTATTTATCTAATATGCCTCATTCATTAGCTTAACAATCGTTCAGGAATCTCCCTTCTGGTCATTTTTGAGTCAAGTACAATTTTTACTTTTCAATAATCTTTTAGTTTTTATCATTTATACATTTTTTATTATTAATCATTTACTGCTATTTTTTAATCATGTATTCCTCAGATTTCAGTTTTCCATTAATTGCTTATCTTTTTGTCAATGGCATCACTTTGTCTAGACAGCTTAATCATTTCTTCATTATGGAACTTCATTTTGTTAATGTAATAACTATGTAACGTAAATATGTAACATTCTAATAGCATATCAATTCTATTCTAATCCGCCACTCACATTTTTAAATAAATTACTTACTTATTATTCGCTATCAATTATTAACTCTCAGAAAGAACTACCAATTATCATACAATAAAAATCATTCCTTTCACAAGTACATACCTACTTATTTTTATTTGTCCTGCATCATAACGCAGATCAGAATCATCCAAGACCGCTTTGGTCCACAATTTCAATCGACACGTAAAAGCATAAAATTAAATTAGAATCAGTTCGATCGAATGGCAGTGCGTCACGCGAGGAGCCGCAAAGAAAAGAGTGACCTGACAACAGCTCGTAGTCTCGGCTACGATCAATTTTCGCACAACGAAAGGCGGTCCCGAATTCTAGACAGGACCGAGAGAGGAACTACGACCAAAAACGGGCAATAAGGTCTAACGGACAATAGCTTTCCTTGAGAAGAGAGAATCGCGGAGGGTTACGTCCCTGCCATTACCTGGCCAGTTCCGAGAAACGGGGGTCCGATTTATCTGGTTCGCAATGAGGAATCGATAGGAGGCGGCCTGTAACGAAAAGGTAGATGCCGAATTATATAGGGTGTGTCATGAAACTGTCATCACACGTAGGAACTACTTCCTCAAGTGGTCGTTTAAGAGTAGATATAATTTTTTGGAGAGAAACATTGATATCCAATTAAAAATTACATAGCAATTTACAATTTAAAATTCTAAAATGTTAAACATTTTCAGTGAACTCTCAATGACATTCTTTAAATTTTTTAAAAATGTGTGTGTAAATAGATATTAAAGAAAGATAAAAATCGTCTATTACTAAACATTCATACTCTATTATTATTTTACTATAAAAAACAGATCTACAACAAAGCATCGCGAAGTTTCATACACTCGTAACTAGTTATACAACATAATCTAACTTTTGACACTTCCTGAAAGAAATCTTTCAAATCATTAATAATTGTAACGAGTTCGTTGCCTATCATAAAACAATGCCCAAAATAGAATAAACAATTTGAATCGGTAAATCGTTCGTAAATAACCACTCGTTCGAAACATATACGGAAGAATTCCAGAGGAGTGATCGAATCCTTGTCAGATGGCAGCACGGGCAACTGACTAACTAACCAAACCGAAAATTCGGAACACCCGTTCGATAGGGGGCCAGAAAAGCGGGCAAAGAAAGAGAGGGCCAAAGAGAAAGTGAGAAGAAAAGGTAGAAAACGAGCCGACGGGAATGGAAGCCGGACTTCAGTGACTGGACGAGGAAAGAGGGAAGAGAGAATGATGCAGGATCGAAGGGCGGCGCCTGTGAGCAAGGTGTTTACCATTCCGGCCAAAAATAAAGTACAAAGGCCGGGAGGAGCTCCTTCTTCTTTCCTCTCGCGGCGTAACTGGCAACAAAAAGCAGAATCACCGTCCGCGCATTCCTTGCCCTCCATGGGCGTAAGACATTCCCGGCGCGAGGAAAGGGAGGGGAAGGACCCTCGAGAGAAAGAGGAAGAGAGAAAGAGTCGAAACGCTGGTGCGCGCTCGAGGGGTCGTTTTGCTGATCCTTCTAGTAGCCATCTATGGCCGCGCCACCAGTGTGCACCACGGCCAACGCTACTTCCAGGAACTGCCTCTCTCTTCTGCAGGACATCTGCTCCGATTACAGGGAGGAGAATACGTCTCGAGTCCTTTTTCGCACGTAACAGACCCCCTATCCCTCCTTGCACTGTTCCTGCACCGGAACAGAAGTCACCCTTCTTTTGCATTTATCAGCACGAACGTTCGGTGAAATATGGACGCGACACCGTGAAAATTTGGCCGCTTCTTGGGTGATCTGTTTCTTCGTTAGACCTATTGTTTCCTTGGGAGAACAGAGGGTTGATTTACTTTGTACTTGTATTTAAATATTTCTGACACAACTGAATGTCATCCAGGTATATCATCCAGGCTGACATCAGTCAGCAATATATCAATACTGGCGTATTTTTTTGTTGAGTCATCGACATCTGTCATTTTTAAAAGAATAGGTAATAAACAACATACCAGAACATTGTGGAGAATAGTGATGGTAAACCATGGACAGCAGATACATAGGATATTAAGAAATAAGTTCATTTTAATAATAATAAAAATGATTCCTTAGTAAAGGATATGAGAAAATCCGATTTTAAATAAATTAATTTAAAAAAAAATTAGCGAGTGCGAATTTCGTTAAAATTGTATTTTAATGTAAAATTTTCCTTTATTTCAAGTTTGTACCTTTAATATCTATGTTCTCCATCTTAATATTATTAAACACATAAAAACAAGTGTTCGTATTTCAGTACCTTTAATTCAATATTAATAGTATTTGATATATTTGATATTCTTTAATTCACAGAAAGGTCTAAAACTTTTAGATACTAATACAGAAGACACTTCTTTATTGTTAAGTGTTATTCTCATTTTACTATGTTTACCACGTACCAGTAGGTGGTGCTTGAAAAGTACAAAATTATTTTGAAATACTTGCAATAACTAAATATATATTTACATTTAGAAATATCTTTTTATTATGCATCATTGCATACAATACATATTATGGTTTTTTAATGGGGTCAAAAAATATTAGAAAATATGTTAAAATTTTAGATATTATTAAAAATTCATATACTTCTAAAAAGACTTAATTTATACTAAGGCTCACAAAAAAGATTGTTATGAAAACTGAATTATTTATCCAAGATTCAGCATAATGATGAACAAAACACTCTTAATCACTTATGTGTATCACATTTTACCAAAGTAACGACACTACCCAATTTAATGCCAAAATATTTAAGAACAATAAATTATCTTTTGAAGATTAGATACCTTATGATAATATGAATATTGTCTTTTATTATCGTTGGCATTTCAACCTAATACTACAATCTACATTTTCCCTGAAATCTTTTTCTATCTTATTCCGTTCAAGTAAATTTAAATTTGAAATAAAAATTTCTCTCCTTCAATGCGTGTATTTATATATTTGTTTAGGATACTGAAAGGAAGCTCTGTAGTTCCTTCAACGTGTACACAGAGGAAGACGTATCTCGTCCTCCCGTGTCGATTCCTTTCCAGGAACTGTGTGGGACATCTGCTTCAAATGCCGACTTCTATTTGTACATGTGCTTATGCATCCTCTAAAGGACCGTGAAACGTATCCCCTAATTCTCTACGCGGGTCAGGAAAAGAAATATCACTGATATTCATTATTATCCAAACTCGGCTATACATGGGCTAATTAGGTTCCTAGCTCCATGAACCCTCATCGTTTAAGGTTTAAAGGTTTCCTTTTTCCGTGTTCTCTATGTGAGATATATGCAATTCTAATTTTCGAGAAAGCCATTTGCTTTGCATTCAATTTTTTTCGTTTCCTCTATTTTTCATAAATTTTGTTATTCAATTAATATTTCACTTCATAGCTGGAGATTCAGTTCGAAGCAGAAACATTGCTTTATTATAGAGGTTATAATGATAAATACTGAATAAAATATTACGTAATCGAATTCTTGTAAATAGATTTCATTTTGAAAATATCTTTTGAAAGGGGCGAAGAGGATTTCAGTTTTAAACAATCTTCACAATTTTTGATATAAATCATTTGAAAGAATCATTGAATAGTGGAAGTTCTCAAAGAACTTGCTGCAACCTTGTCCGACTTGTTTCTACGTTCACTTTGGGAGAAGAACAGCGGTGACCTCATCGTGCGTGTCTGACGTGGTACTGGCAGAGACTACTGATTTCTCCAAGTCAGCTGCACGTGGTCTGCTCTTTGTCAGGCTTTTCCTAGCCTCGTGAGGACTTTCCTTCAAAATTGTTTCACGTAATATTTTCGATGCATACTTTCCTGGATTATACAAGATGGTTTATTTTCAAAACTCAAATTGAAAGTATATTTTATCAAAGCAAAAATTCAAATTCTATTTGGAATCAAATTTTGTTCTCACTTTATCGATAAGAATGGTAGGTATTATCGGTCCTCAAATATAAAATGTCAAGAAATCTATACAAAAACATCTTTATCATCTTCACTAGCTATATACAGTTTTCAAGATAATGCACTAAAAGGTACAGGTTTCCTCTTTACAAGTTTACTGTTACAATTTACAATCTTACTGTTAAATACAGTCTTGGTCGTTGACAAATTCTCCAATGCACAAATTCTTCAATGTTAAAAGCGTTTGCTTTCTCAAACATAACACACCAGTTCCCTTGAACTACATTGTGCACTATAAAACTACAAAATTTCTAACAAATCTTTAGAAACAAATTCAGTAGTCACTGGTTCCAAAAACTGGAGAAACAGGTTTCACTTCAAACCACGATTATTCAACGCACGAAAATTGTCTTCCAAGGATAAAACAAGTTCAAAAACTATGGAAGAACTTAAAAAATTCTCTTTGGACGAACGTCGACGGATCAAAGACCAGCCTAACACGACACGCTTATTCATAAGCCAGAATTAAACGGATCGTGTGAGGGAACTGTTTTCTAGGAAAATGTCAATGTACCCAGCGTACCTGGCTACGGGTACCCGCATACACCAGGGCAACGTCCAAAATTGTATTTAATACCATTCGATGAAACTGAAAAGAGGATTACTACGGATGACTACGTGTTTCGGAAGACCATATGGACTCGCGTCCAGGAAAAGCGTAATTAAGATTCACTTTGTGTTCGGTGGGGGACTTCAGGTCCTAGGCTTCGAAAATTTTGTATTTCGACGGGATCCACAGTTTCCTGTTTGAAGGTAAGTTTACGACGTTAAGTTTCGAAGTTTCAATTTTCGTTTTTATATTTTGTAATTTTCCTCACGTGTAATACTGCCTTCACTGTTCGATTTCATAACAGAAGATACTGTGTCCCATTTTAACTGTTACTTTAAGAGGTAATTTTACGGCAAAATGAGAAGGAAAGGTGTTAATAATTCATATATGCGTAAAGTAACTAATTGTTATTTTACTTATACAGAATCTACGCTTATGCAATCAGCACAATACAATTATTCATATTTTAAAACTGGTTTAATCTTTTGGGTTATATTTTCTAAATAAAAGGGTTATACTCATAATATTGAAAATGATACACGATATACTAAGTTTTTGAAATTCTAAAGTAAAAAATGAATTTTAATAGATTAAAAGGATCCCATTCATATTAAGATATCTAAATATTATAACAATAATAAACTACAATGTGTTCAAAACAGTTAAAAAATATAGGGTACTGCAAAAAGTTGTTGAAACGTGTATGGAAAACTTATACACGTTTATACTTTCTTTTCTTTTCTTTGTTGGTGATACTATGTACTAGTGATGGATAGGTAAGGTTTTTTAAAACAAAATATACGGGTTTTGATACTTTAAGAACAGTTATTTTTATAAGAGTGTTTCTATTTTTTCTCAAAGCCCCTATATTGCCATTTTCGCTTTAGTAATTACATCTCGAAGCAAGAAATCGCTCTTGATTAGAGTGAGGTGCTCTTTGTGAGTGAGCAGAGTACCAACACATGGTGAAGCTTAGCGTAGAGTTCCTCGATACGTCACATCCCATGGTCGAGGCCAACGAGAAGAATTGGCTGGCTGTTGCTGTTGCTTTTAAAAGTTAGAAAGCCGATTTTTCTGTCGACCTATCTGGTCTTGGCTCGATCAATATTTACGAACATCCAGTTTATAAAGATTAAATAACGTGGAGCAGCACGAGTTTGATCGAATTTACGACACGAATACGTTTCGTGACAAATTATGATTCAATATGGTAGCCTGTAAAAGCCAGAAATTTGTATTTGATTTCAAGAACCTTACCCCCTACTAGTTTTTCAATTCCTTCACCCAAATTCGATTTTACAATTTACAGAATGTTCTAACGGGACAAACACTAAGGTTTTGTGGAGTTACTTATATCTTTAAAAAAAGATTTGCAACTTCATTCATTGCTTTTTTAGTTAATCCATTTCCATCATATAAAAAAATAATCATGCCACTAATGTAAATTGGCTAAGAACGTATACATATATGCGCTCCAGTGATACTGACCAAGAAAATTGCGTGCATGTATACGCTAATGATGCAAATGGATTAATATAATATATCATCTGACATGAGGGTACCAGTGACTGGTGCTCTTAACTCTGTTTTCTTGTTTTTATTATACCACTTTAATAATACATAAAAGATACGGCATAAAAGCAAGGTTCAACTAAAGCTGTTATTAAGCCTAGCCTAAAGACATGAGTGACATAAGAATAACAAAGAAAAGTAAAAGTAAGGTAATGATAATAGTAACTATATGTAGAGAAGAAATAACAGAAATATAGACAAAGAAACTGTACTATAACGTGTGAATTTTGCACTGAAATATAGAAAACTTAAGAATTGCCAAACATTCGGTTGTAAAAAATAAGTAAATAAAATGAATAGCAGTAAATGTTAAGACACTTATTATTAGATAGTAAGATGAGCTAAGATAAATAGGAATGAGCTGAAAAATAGGAAGTGTACAGCTGTCAGAAGGCAGAAGGCTGTAGCAGTATGGAGTCCACACCTTTATGAAAATAAATTACAAAATTTTGAATCTTGAAAATGAACCACGAAACTTATCAAAGTAGCAAGTGAACTTGAATATCTAATAACTCTTCCACCACGCTAGTGCCTGTAGAAATAATATAAAAAACTACTATATGTGCATCAGTTACAAAATAATCTTATTTTTCATAACATAGATTTACATTAGTAAGAATATGAAAAAATCTATCGAACTTATCAGTTTCTTTCCATTTTCTCTCAAATTGCTATGAGATCTGAACTGAGAATAGAAATAACAAATTCCAAACGAATTTTTAAAACTTTTTAATGACTATGCACAAATTTACAATAAAGCAGAACTTGTTAGTACTAGTAGTACATTGTTTTGTATCTATAGTAATACTGACTAACTAAATTTTCAATAAACTCTTTCTACGTTTTAATTAATATATTTACATCTCTCAACGCATGAAATGAAAAAGTCAATAAGTAAACACGTAAACTGCTTTCAGT
The DNA here is from genome assembly GCF_051401765.1 of Calliopsis andreniformis. Classification (NCBI taxonomy): domain Eukaryota; kingdom Metazoa; phylum Arthropoda; class Insecta; order Hymenoptera; family Andrenidae; genus Calliopsis; species Calliopsis andreniformis. The sequence continues at coordinate 4,651,155 of NC_135064.1, forward strand.
GAAATACAATGAATTGCGAGATGGAACCACCATCCCTGCTCGCTCATGAAACGACTATTTTCGCGGTCGTCAGCATTGTTTCCCACACAATGTTTTCTTGAAGCACGCGTGAACATTACGCAAATTAACTGGCTTTCACGCTCATATCGAATTGCAAAATTGCTACCCCTGACAAGGGTGTTCTGCCGCTCAGCCGTTCCCTCTTTTACTTTTGAATGAAACATAGGATCCAGTTGTCACTCAGTCTACCACCCATATGTACATATCGTAGAATGTCGACATCGAGGGGTTTAAATGGACATTAGAAAGCTGAGAGACGTTTAAATGCCGAGAGGTATTTAAAACCGAATGGCGATGCTAAGGAACCGTGGAGAAGTAATCAAATGTTTGCACGGATGTCGTCGACCTTAAGGGTAAACCTGCAATTCTAGGCCCATTAAGTTTAATATCTCTTAAATTCACACTTTCTATTCTGTGCATATTGACAATTTATAACCTGCTCCCAGTAGTTAATTGGATTTAATAAATTCGATCGGAAATAGAGATTGTATGACAATGAACGATCATTGTATGCAGGTAATTGCTGTCGTCTTAAAAGCGTCGCGTAAATATGCCACTTAAAATTCAAAGTTGATGTTGTAAATGGTTGTTGCATTGCCGCAGTGAATGAATTCGTATTATGAATGACAACTGACCGATTTACCGTTTTTCTCATCTTCGTGTAACGGTGTTAACATAGTTTCTTTTTACACAGAAAGAAAAGATTTCTTGTGTTTAAATTGGTATGAGATTGTGAGACATAAGAATTTTTAGTTGACCCGATGAATGATTTAAGAGGACATCTATGCTGATTGATTATAATTCTTGTAACAAATAATAGACGTTTTACATGTCACTTAGTTTCAAATTTGAAATCACACAAGAAGTAGAAATCACATTACTTCTAATAATTTTTTAACTATACATATGTTTCTTTTTTTTCCATTTAAAGAGATCCATAACTCTGTTTTCAACGGAAGCTTTATTCAGATAATTGATTAACGAGATAAACAATATGTACAATAACATCATTTCAAATGCAAAAATTCGTTTTCAATCATTTTTTATAACGCCAATTCACTATTTTTTTCTAAAATAAACAAACTAATATCAAGAAAAAATAGTACATAATTGAACTTACATTGTATAATATACATACCTATACCAAAAACATTACTTAATATATTTGCATAATATTAATTTATTATAATAAGTAGAAGAAACTATAATAACCCAGAAAGAGAAATAGCATATTTGAAAGTTTTAAGAAATTAAATTTGCGTGTGTAACATTTGTCTACAATTTGTAGTCTATATGATACTTTGTAGAAAATTATTCATACTATAATTTCTAAAAATTATACACTTTCAGCAAACGTGATATTATTGTCTATGCTGCATTGCATTAACTCCATTTAAATTCACGGAAACGACTGCTCTCGTTTCCCAAATATTTTTTACTCCCAAATACGACCGAGTTTACCCGAGTTTCTACATACGCGTTTTTTTTTGCGCACTAGAATTTGAACCGTATAGAACATTCATTAAAACTTCTCTTAAACCTTCGCCGTTTCCATGTCTACGCTCCCCCACGTTCTACTACTTCAGCCTCAACAAAATTTCCACCACTTTTCGCGTTCCCGCTCTCAAGATTCTACTTCAACAGCGCCCTAATTTGCATCAACCCCGGTGCAGGAGTCCTCCAAAGCCATCCACTAGCAAGTCGTTGGAGTCAACAACCAGGAATTGCAAAAGAGAAGCGAGAAAAACGAACAAGCTTCTATCACGAACCCACGTGACGCGTTTAAATTTCTGTCGGAGGGAACGAGCGAAGTGTATGCGCTTGCTCGACCATATTCGAGCCAGAAAAGCGAGTTTACACGGCCTCGGGCTGGTCACCGCCCCCGTCGACCTCTTCACGGCGAAACTATTTCTAATAGTCAGTTACGAGCCGACAAAATCGACTTCGTGACGCCTCGAACAATAGGCGAATACGCTGTATCAAGTAAAGCAACTAAAAGGAATGGTCCTGGCTACGGAATAACGCGTTCCTATTGTACTTCAGTACTCTCTTTTCGCCTTTTTTCACATGTTTCTTCGCTTTACGTAACTAGAAAAAAAGTCGGTCTACGTGCGTATCACAGGTTTTTGGGGCTTAGACGTTTCTCCTAACGGGTCAGAGAAAGTTTCAGTTTGAGTATGACAAAGCAGATACGCTACATAGAGTACATTGCGTAGAACGGTTCTTGTGGCGTAAGTTAATTTGTGTGGTAGAAAAATTCTCTAGTCAAATCGCAAAACCTGACATATCACTTCTTTTCAAAAGTGAGATATGTACTGCTCCATGTGTATCTAGATGAGCTCTATCAGTTTGCAAAAGGTGGTACCTGTTTATTGTATAATTTAAGGAAAAAACAAGGTAGTAATTTATGACATGTGGGTTTATCTACTAGTTTACCTAGTTTTAAAATCGCTTTACTTAAAAGTAACTTCGTTCGAATGCAGACATCGAAGTCTAGCGCCTCAATTAACTTCATAGATTCAATTTCACGCAGCCGAAGGAATCAATTCGATTCTGGTCTCCTTCATGCAGGTCTTTCGGATGATCCCTTTAGCCTCAGTTCCATCGGAACGGAAACCTGCTGGCAAGAACGGAACACCTGTTGTGTGGCTACTTTAAGGTAGGCCACGACGGGAAAGAACGTGTCGTTTCATTGGTCAAGGGCTGCAAGGTGTTCTTTACAAATGTTGCGACAAGATGCGGCATGTGCCGATAACACCTTATAATACTTTCATGCACTTTCCCCCTTCCATTCAGCCTCTGTTTCCTCCACACCGCGCATCCTCGTCGAGAAACCATATTACGAGACAATTACTCTCAAGTCTGACATTTATAACATACCCTACAGGTTTACCTTCAAAGTTTACTCTATCATTCTCCACTTGCTATTTTGGCGCGATGAAAAGTTAGTTTAGTTTAGTTTAGTTCAATATACCTGATGACAATTGACTTCGATGTATCTCAGTTTTATTTTATATAGGCATGAATATGAGAATAAAGTGAATAGTTAATTAAGAATTGATTAATTATGAAATTTAAAATTTTGAGAAATAGTTTCGACATTTTAGGGAATAGTTTAGATTTGAAATTTCATTATTTCCAAAGATTAAGTTTAAATTAAAATGAGTAATTTTGAAAATTTAAACAATTTTTCACGTTAAAACACATAATTGTAAATACATTAGTTCTGCTTTTCTTTAGTTTTAATATACTTACAAATGGAAAATAATATAATACATTAAAATTATTGCAATATTAAAAGTTTGAAATTTCCAAACATTCTGAATCAGCTCATCAGCTTTCACGTGCATACAATATCCATTTTCCAATTTGTAATATTAGAGATTAGTACCAGGCAATGACAAACATATTTGAAACGTTCAGAAAAGGAAACCTTTCTAACTGTACCGCGAACAAACGGTATAAGTTTATCTAAAGATGATACATGTATGGTACAAAGTGGAAGTCATTTGTCTTCGAAACGAACTGCTATTGTTCGCGTTTTCCTTCTCTCAAAAGCGCCCATTTGTGATGTTTGCGTTTAATAAGTGACATCGTAGCTTCGGACCGTTTTTCTGATGCCCGTCACGCGCTGCGAGGGAATTTAAATGCCGTAGTGGCCAGAAAGGAGCCAGGAGAGCGAGACTTTAGGCTGCGTGATGAAAGACCAACAACGAAAAACGACTAGAAAAAAAGGGACAAAGAGGGATACGGGCCGAAGAAGAAAAAAAACAAGAAACAAAACAGGTGGAAAGCATCACACACCTTTCCGTGCTGTAACTTCTTTACGATTCGTGTGCTTCGTAATTGCAACGGCAGATGGCCGACCAGTTGCATCGATGCTCCGCTGATGCACTGATACGATCAGATTCCATTGAGATTAAGCTGGTCCTTCGTAAAAAAGGAGGAAGTAGATCGCATTATTGCTTTAAGAACTGTAGGTATTAGTTGCGGTATAAATCGAGAAACCGAGACAGTGTAAATGGATCGGGCAGACGAGTCACTTCTGACACACGGACAGGTGTCTGACAGAGAACGTCTGGTTCCCCTGCGCGCGAGGTTATTGTCGTGTCTTTGCACTAAACTCTCATTTACATTACCTGAATACATTGAATTTCGAGTGATACCCTCATATGTATTCATTTTGTTGTAACGATTTATTTTTAATTTTGAGAGACTGCTTTATCGAGAAATTTGTTGCTTATTCAAAAGCTGGTTGCGCTTCGTACCTCCATGTTTCTTTTGCTTGCGAAATTATGCAGTAGGGGAATGTTAATCGTATATCGTTGTAAATAAATTAAATATTAATATGGATATTTAAAGACGAATTATTGTAAACTAAGTGAAAAATTCAATAACTCTAGAATATAATAGTATTTTCAATCAGAAGATTGTGCATAAATTTTTGTAGATATTCTATGCATATAGTTAAAATGAAATACAAAACAAATGGATAATATTAACCCATTGTTAACACATACATTATACTCTTTAATACAATGTACTAAAATGACTAATGGAGTATTACAGAGTAGTACGTACGTTTTTCTTCAGATCACTGTAATATGCACACAGTACATGCATTATTATGTTTTTATTACAAAATTATGTTCTTGTATTTTATAACTAATACACAATAAATAACGGTTCAAGCCAAAACAATAAGACATTCCAGGCAAACGTCATAATAGCTCGTGTCTCGACCAAGCGTCTTAACTCATTACGCGTTATCCACTGTTTACGATTTGGGCCGATCCTCTCGACACTGTCATGGTTACGAATGGATTATGAAACTACCAAACATTTCTTTGCTGACATGAAACGTGAAAACGTGAAAACAACAGAAATGAGGTGTGTATTTAAAGAGGTTTTATTTTTTACTGATAAAAGACTTTTACAATGTCAGTGTGATAAATAAAACAGAGAATATTAATCTTACTATGATCTTCGAGTCTTTTTTTACCCAATTATGGTTCTTGTTTCTTCCGACAACTTCTTTAATTTTTAGAAAAATGTGAAATAGTTGTTATTAATATCTACATTTCTGATTACTTGATATTATATTAAAAGCTCATTAGTTGTATTCATAACAACATACTGGCGATTATTGTTGCTTCATCCAAGGTTTTTGAGAGGAATGTATGAGGGTAAAGTAAGAAAGTTGCAAGAAAATAAACAAAAATAGTATCTATCTTTGTTCGTAGATGTCATTCCAAACAATGCTTTACATTTTTACTGAAATTTGATGCATTATTGAGGATTTATAGAAAAAATGTTTGACTGTAAATATTAGAGTATCGACTAGTCTATGACGCAGCAGTCTTGTTTTTTGCAAAAGAACGAGTCGTTCCGCATCCTTGCGCCGATCCAGCCGATAGCCTTGCAATCTCGTTAAAAATGATCGTACTCTGAGCGATTTTGTTGTTTTCTACTTTACAATCGTCTACCTCTACTTTTCTACCTTGCACTGGAAATTGCAAAAAATCTACGGTAGAACTGGTCTGAAACCTGACAGTACTTGGTCTCGAGTGCAACTCGTATTATTCAGCATTGTTCAAGTAAATTGATTTTTCTGAATTATCTGAAATGTTTGAATAAATCGAATTTTCATCAAGTCATTTGAACGATACAGATTGAATTTCTTTTGAGTTAGTAGGTTTGTTCGAACAATCAATATTTCTATGAGCTGTTCAAACCACTCTAACGAATATAGTTTTTTCATTTTCCTTTCTTTAAGTATTTGAACAGAACAAAGGTTCAGTAACGTTAATCCATAGTTGAATAATTTCACCTGGGCGCAGCACGTGCTTACATGCACTCGCAGCAGGTGCTGTCAACTGTAGTACTCTCTGTACACCCTTAAAATTTCTAATTGTGTCACTTAAAATATGTCTTTCTTTCTTTCTTTCTAAATTGATTTTCAACTTTTATAATAAATGATAAATTTCAGCCACTGACATACAGCCACTCCCTTTATCAAAAGTAACAGAATATTTTCCTTTCAAGATTTTTTAGAGACTTACAGGCATTTATATGTAAAAACGAAATCAAAATTGACTATAGTCAATTCAGATAATTCAAAATATCACGAATATCGCTATACATACCATTCCTACAATTAAATTGTACGTGCAGATACTTATCTAAATTGATCTTCTTCTCTTATCTAAGAATTTAGTATTTCACATTTCTCTTAAGCTTTTGCCAATTGTAGTACTTATTAAATTTTATATACATATGTATGGTATGTGCTCATTATACGTAAAATAGAAGTTACGTTGATGATTAAAACCCTACGTACTATGCTCAACAATAAAATCTTAAAATAACTAAGCGTAGTCGAAATATTGAGTTTAGTCGCCGTTTTAAATCTTCTTTATCGACTATAATTATGAAGAATAAACGGTTTACGAGCATGCATACTGGCATCAGAGTACGAACATACATACATCGAGACAAATAGGCTCGCCAAACGAGGATTTACAAAGAATTATGCATGAGGAACCTAATAGACAACTGGCAAAAGTTAGAAAAGGGATTAATTTCTAGTTAATAAATGTAATAAAACCTAGACAGGAAAAATTGCTCGCCTCGTTATTCTCGTTCATTAATACCGGGAAACGCGACAAGATCTGCATGCATAATCACAAAGGCAGGTGGTTGAATTTCGATGCGGATCGACTAACGTCCAAAGAATTCGTCGACTCCGTCGTCAATAGAATTTTTCCTTGTTCACTTATTATATTTAAGTTTTCTTTGAATTTTCTGCCATGTGATTTAGAAAATAGTTTAAAATTTATTATGTAAGATTCAAATAGTTTTAGTAATCAAGAGTAATTTAATAAAAGAGTTAATGTAGTTTTATATGAAATTCTTTGAAGAATCTAAACCATTTGAAAATTTTAAGATACTGAGTTCCACAGAAGGACTGTAAGCAACAGACGCCTAAGGGAGAAAGAAGTCTGAAGGGTCTTCTCAATATGACAAAAGCTGGGGAGAAGGGGTCAAACTTCACAGCTGCCTTCTTTACGCTCTTAGCGTTCTTAAACGACACCATGAATTTGTATGTATGCCCATGTAAGAGTGTATCTGTCACAAATAGCGAAAAAAGGTACAATTTTTATATTACTTTCATATGAATGATCAGAAACAACTTATTTCACGTATCATAAAGAATGACATCAAGACAAATGTATAAAAAATACCTCTGTTAACTTAGCCAATACTAATAATGTGTAATAATAATGTGTAGATATATTGTATAGTAGACATAATGCTAATTGAAAATAAAGTTAGTTGTACGATAAATTCAGGAATGAAATAAAAACAAAATCTTAATGCACTGATATTTAGAATTTCATATAATCTCTAAACTTATTGAAAGACTAGAAGTCAAAACTACTTAAGGACCAGCCACAATTACTGACTTAAGTATTTAACTTCAAAACATAAAAAAGAAATTAAACTTATCAGTAACAAAATAAATTACACTAAAACACGTAAGTCTAGGCGCACCCCTAGCGACAATCGGTGACCGAAAACTTTGTTGCTCTGAAGGCCGATTACAGAAAGAACAATCCTTTGTCTATCTAATGAATAAAAAGACAATCGATACATAAGATTCTGTTAAGTCTGTAACGAGTCTTTAGACCGACAAAATTGTCGGTAATTGTGCACCTAGGCTTAAATTCAAATTCAAACAATTCCCCAGGATAATCAGAGAACAAGGAATAAAAGAAACAACAACGGGAACTGTTTCAAGAATCATTTGCAGCAAGCGGTCAGCCAGTAACTCGATCGTCCCTTTTTGCGCCCGATACATCCGTAGATCAACAGGTGACGCTTTCCATTGCAATTACCGCGCACCTGGTCTACATATCCACGCGTACGATGGATCTCTCGTAGTCCACGGGCCAAGTCTCGCTTTCACAGGCTCCATGAGCCAGAGGAAGCCGTCTTCCGCACCGGATCTCTCACGGATGCGTAGCCAGTACGCGCCAGAGAGAGTATTCGCGTAGCTTCGACAGGGTTTCTTCGTTCGCGGAGAAAGAAAGGGGTGCTGGCAGCGTATTCGCAGATGCAGCTGCCAACACAGAGCCCGGTGCAGCCATGAAAAGAGCCAGGATACGCCGTCGTCAGCGACGTGGATGACGACGCTTGGCCCGCACCTGGCTCTCACCTGCTCCCCTCCTTTTTCTGCTCGCTCTCGCGCTGAGGACACGGACCAGCCGGCCGGAATTCGCTTCTATGGGGATTTTCACGTGATCCAATGTCGCGCACTGCCCGTATCCTGTCCACCAGTATTCCTGCCACCTTTTTGCGAACGCGGTTCTAGGGACTCCTCTGGGAACGCAGTGTCTTCCGGGCGAAAGTGATTCCTTGTTATGCATCCTGTGACCGAGGTTGTATCCTCGTTGCAGGAAGTGAGTATTCTATGTATTATCGTTCGTTTTTTCTGGATATCTGAAGTTAGCTGAAGTTGGATGAAGTTAACTGAAGCTAACCAGAATAGAGGAAATTAGAAGTTAAATGTAGTTACTTATATGAATTTAATTTCCAAAGAAATTATTTTACTTGAGCCTAAAAGGTTATCTGGTTTCTCTATAAATCATATATAATTTATAGTAAAGTATATATAATTTATTATTAGATACTCTTTCCATATCAAAGAAAAGATTCCTCATTCACTAACTGTTACGTACAAAACTATAATAATTCGATAGTTTCTGGTTACGAGCACGTTGTCATTCCGAGCATTTCTTTAATACTGTTCGCCTTTACTTTTGACACGACAGAAACAGAACAACCATACATAAATTGAACCAAGACCAAGAAGTGCAGTTTTTATGTTTAGTTGGTCATTTTGCTGCTGGTAATAAATATCGATCTCGCAGTAAATAAGGACTGTAAATGTTGAGCGAAAGACCACGATCAAATTAACGAAATGAATACAGTTCTTAACGATGGCACGTTACATGCGGTAATTTCTATGCGTAACTTTATCCGTAACACAGCAGTGAAATTACCAGTCATTAAAATGTTATGCGGGTTTATCTCCTTAAAGGCTTCGAAAAGTAGATTTTAAGCTTTGATCATAATTTAGCAAATTGTCGGTATTGCCTTAGATCATGTTAAGTAACATTTTAGATTTATTTTTATATAATTCTCATTAGTTACGAAATAGCGGAGTGATATAATATTGTTTATCATCGTGTTTGGGAAGCTTTGTCAGTCAGCTAGTCACTAGTCAACACTAAGAATCGTATGATGTCATGTCATTAAAGCTTTGAATCTTTAATCACATTGAATTAGTGACCTGAAAGACAGTACAAGCCCAGAAACCATATTTTGAGATAGTTGATTCCAATGTGTAGTTCTATGCATTTTACATCTCTGGACTTCAGGATATATATACTGCATTTTTACTTACAATTTATTTTATAACCTTCTATGCACCTTTTTAGTAAAATAAGCTCTGTTCATATTAATTTGCTTAATACTGTAACTGAATCAATCAGAATATTTGATCCTAACGTGTAGTTCTGTGCATTTTACATTCATATCTGGACTCTAGAGCCAGAGTGTATTAACTCCACTTGACTCCTGTGTAACTTAATGCATTTTAGTTCTGAAATCCAAATGTAGTTTTTAGAGTATTTGAAAATTACTAATTGTGAACCTATTTTTCAACTCACCGATTCAATCTAAATACTATTTCGTCAATTCAAAAGATCAGCGATAAAAACCTCAAACAATGAAACAACGAGGCGCGTCGCTAGCTCGCTATTTGCTGTTGCAAATAGCGGGGAACGTGCCCTTCCACCGTTTCCGGGGTCGCCGCTGGATTCAGTAATTTCGACCGGTGTCCACGCGATCGATAAACTTTTTCCGTGCCTGTTGCACGCGTGCTCGTGCATGTGCACGCCAGTGTGTCGCAGGTGCACCACGCCCTCGACTAGCACCTTCCTGTTTATTTTCCGATGATTAGTCAGCGGCCTTTCGTTGTTTCTTTGCTTTATTACACGATTCGGCGAGCACGAGGCGCGACAACCGGTCGTGCGCTGTTTATTGCGCCAGGGCCGACCAAATTGGCCCCGAAACAGCAATTACGCTTCAGCGTTTCCACTGTTTTACGTGGCTGATTATCTGCTCCAACTTTACTGCAGTCCTTTCAAAGCACTTTAACCGCTTGACCGCTCCTTTACTTCTTCACATATTGCTGGCCGAAAGTGTCGGAATATAGATACTATTATATGTATATTAGTAACATTATTTCTCTATTTATGTGCTCACCACTGTAAGTACTTCATCGCGACATCGCTTAGTTGCACATTGAGTATATTATTGTCATTAGGGCAACTTGTTTGTTACTCATGTATATATACATATGTGAACTCCTTAAATACTTCTTGTACGAACTGCTGTGCTGTAAATATACTTACTTGTGTGACACGAAGAAATATAGATTTTAATTGAAAGTTTAACGTGTATTTTGTATTTCAAGATTTAATGGAGAGCTCCAACAGAAAATTTGGAATTACTTTGTCAATTGGAAGTTAAGTCTTTGTCATTGGGCAAACCAATTTGTATGATGATAAATCAATTATTTATTTGTTAATTGCAATGGAACGAAGAATATTACAATCACCGCTGACATAATTATTGTATTACTTTTTTAATTACGTATAAGTGTTAAATATGATACTTGACGATGTTTTACTTTTTAAGAAGTTTTTCAATAAATGTTGACTGATTTCTAAAATTAATTATTTTATTATTTGTTGTACAAGTGTTGTACAAAATATAAAACCAAATTCCTAAGGTATTACAGTAAAAATATTAATCATTATTTTAAAAATACGTCTGTATTTCTCATTTATTATTTAAATGAAGTATTTTCATTAATACTGTCATTCTAGTTTATATTCGTCGTGTACTATACGGTAATATCATGCATCAATTTTATTGCATTTAGGTCAGTACGCTCTTAATGATTGGAAGCTATTCCTAGAAAAGGAATGCAGTCACTACTGCAAACATTCGGTCGTTTAGATAAGCGAATCAAACACGGGACTGTTAAAATATAAGTTTATATGTTTCACGTTACGAACAGTTAGGAAATGCAAATTGAACTATTTCTTTTGAAGTATCAGTAAATAAAGAAACTATTTCCCACAGTATAACGACTTTTTTCATTATAACGACCTATCAATAATAGAGAATCGAGGAAAAAAGTGTAGAATAAAATAAGTGAGAATGAAGAGAGAAACGTATAGTCAATATAATATGCTATGATGTCAACTGAGTACTCAGAAAACTAGCGAGTAGAAACCTGGAGACCAAAAGTAACCATAATACAAAAAAATAGTTAAAACTAACTTGTATACAGTAGATAGTCATAGATAAAATAAACCGCAAGTTACATCATCAAGGACAATTTAACAAACTTCCATTGACTAAAGGTGGCTTATCTACGTTTGCAAATATTATACGCCTCTAAATTCAACTTTCGCGGGTTAGTCGACTTCTGAAAACATCATCCATCAATGAAATCAGAAAAGGAACAAATCCAAGTAGAAAGACGCTCGGAATTGTTTTGGAGTCTAGAGGCGACAACGGTGTCGAGTGTCAAATTGCGCGTTGTCAAGGCTAGTATCACGAAAAGCAAGCGTCTCGCAAACAAGAATTCCTGCGTTATTCGTGAGCAGGCTGGACTTTTAAATATCTCAGTCCGTGGAAGAAACGACGCCACGAATCGGTAACTTTTCGAGAACACGAAAGCGTAACCAGGCTCCATAGGTAAACAAGCGATAGCCTGAGCAAGCCTAAATAGATAACGTCTGATACGAGGAACGTTATTTAATTTTCAACCACTCTCGAGCTCAACGATCGCGCCTGGAACACGGTTGCCTCGCTCGATCTCTTTTGATCGTTTCTCGAAGGACTCTTTCAATGATTCCGTCAATAGCAGTTAGCGTTTGACACGTCTATATTGGGTAACAGAAGCTTCGATGAACGAACAGGATGTGATAAGAACAGCTTGGAAAGAGAGACTTAGGAATGGGTGAAGACGTGATAATGATACGCTAGAAATAGTTTTGGAGCATATAAAAGAGAAAGAGATAATACTTGATCATCCCACTTTCAAACAAGTTTTGTGGTCCCTTGGGATAGTGTTATTAAAGCTTGATGTGAAATTTAATAGATCAGGTATGCTATTAAGTTAAACAATGTTTTCCTGATACATATACATATGCCTTGCTCAACAGCTATGTTTAAATTTCTAACATAAATAACCCTATTTTATAAGTAGCAAAATTTTGAAATCTTTTTAAATTTTTTCTCACAGAATATGGTATTTAAGAATTAATATGCATACTGGGTAAACTAACTAAACAATTTAACACGCCGTACAAACTTTTACTACTTTTTCCTAATTCAAAAATAACAAAATATTGTAAAATGTTGTGGTTATAAAAGTAACTGTAGGTGATATTTTAATCATTTTTATCTACGGCCCTCTCCCTGGTCATTTTCTAGTACAATAATAGAATCCCATAAAGCTGTTGAAAATGACGTGAGACCATGAAGAAAAGCAGACGCATTTACACGGTATAAATTCTGGTGACAACTGTGCTTCGGTAAATTAGATCGCTGTGGTAACGAAGTTTTGCAACTTCCGACATCCTCAAAAGAACGTCTCGGTGCTCTCTGGTCGAAGCTGACGTGGATTCCAATAACTATTTTTGGAGACCCAGCAGCATCCACGCGACACGATGACCCACGCTATCGATCGATTTATGCTTTGCTACGTTATTGTCTGCTCCTAATTACTCCAAAACTTTGTCATCCTTGCTCGTTTTGGCGTTATCAGTTCCCTGAGTCATTGTGGCAAAGGCTATTTCCTTTTTTGCTTCTGAGCTGAGCACAGCATAAGAAAAAACGCTGGTAAATTTAAATGCTTTGCGTCGTTTGGAATTTTTCGAGTACTTCAAAAATGTTAACGTTAATCAATCAACCAACAGAGTCAGCAGGATTTATTTGATAGCATCGTATTTTTATCTGATAATGATGTTCGTTGGTATTCTGGTTTTTAATGAATCGATAATTTTTTGACGATTAGATAGTAAATAAAAAGGTGGATTTGTTCCTTAAAATTTTGATCCTTTACACAAATGTACAGCTTTTCATGACTTAGTATAAATGTGTAAAAGTATTCAATACAACGAAAACCTGTATTGGAGTCTTGGATTAGATTTATTCCAGAATTTAGTTATGCGCTACATGATTGCATTAGGTCTAAATTAAATTTGTCAGCATTAAGGAGTAACCTAGGTTAAGATTAAGTTTATTATACTATAGCGTTAAATTTGCATTAAGGCTGTAGTATTGTAAGGTATGATAACAGGCAACTCGGAGTTGGTTCTGTATCTGTATATCTACTAACCATCATACTTTCAGGTTAAATCTCTAATATCTCCGAATTGAACTCTAGTTTGAGATGCAATCTGTACTGAATCTAAATAGATTAGATGAGATCCATTATAGATCATTTATGATATCTTTGGTTTCATTTTGTGGAAGTTATGAGTTAAACTTTCATAGAATTTGGATTATGTTCATGTCTAATATTGTTCGGGGTCAAGTCTTTTAATATCTTCGAGTTATGTCCATGATAAGATTAATTTATGTCTTTGATAGTCTTAGAAGGTTCGTACCTTATGTACAAGTTAAGAGTATATAACATTTTATACTAGATACATATTAGACCTGTATTTATCCTAATTTCAACTTAGGTACCAAATGTTTTAAGAATTATTATAAGTACTTTTATTTCAAACATAAACTTATGATGAATCTGTAACATCAAATGGTATTCAAGCCTGAGTAAACTTTCTCTCTTAGATTTGCAAACTATCTGCGCAACAGATTAGAAAGTATCAAGAACAAAACAACAAAAGCGTGCCCTCATGCCCGATGTGATCTTCCATTTCATGAATGACAAATAAGAAATCTTTCTTACGCTCTGTTGAAAACAAAGCTGGATACACTTCATGCTGAACTATGTGACAATCAGTACGACTATCGATAGAGCAGGTTATCACAAACTTGAGATTCGGCAACGGCCATTTAACAGTTAAAGAACGACCAGAAAATACAGACTCTAGACGCAGATAACGTCTTATAAGTGTACTGTAAATTTTTCTTATGAAAGTTTCATGGCATTAGCATACACGTATGTGGATCGATACAGTTTGCGATACATTTCAACAGGAAGAGAAAATTTCCTACGCACTGGTTGCCTCACCTTCTTTAGAATTGTAAAAAAAAACTACAAATTTCCCATGCTTGTGCATTTAACAAAAATTCTGACATGTACATTATACACAATTCTTAATTGGAAAATAAGAATAATTTTCCCATGAATTTTGGTTAGATTCTTTTGAATTATGAGTAACACATTTCTTTTATTATAAAAATTAAAACAATGTATCCTTTTTAAAAGTTTCCTGAGCCATCAAATCTCGTGAACAAGACCTTGAAGTACATTAATGTACTACATACAGTGATTTAATATCAGTATTTCTTAATCAAACAATTGTAGATAAGGGAATTTAAATCAACAATTATATTACAACATAACATCTAAAAAAGATTTTATGTATTCTGCATCATTAGATAATGAACTTTTACCAACCCCAAGTTAGAATTAGTTTCCTAGGTTTTAAGTAGTAGGTCGTTTTTATATAATTCGATACAGTAAGTGTTTCCTTAGTTGTCATTAACACACGAAAAAATTCTTTTTTTAGATAGGAAAATTGAAAGGTATTAAATCACATGACTTTCCAGCTGGAAATATATTCATGATATTCTACTATTTTCCCTGAAACTTTATCGCGTACTAAGGTGCAATTAGCGATAAGCTCTTTGCGTTTCATTAACGCGTACTGTTTTATCAGCGAAAGGTGATAGCGTTTACTAACAGGATTTTCTCTCTTTCTCTTATCGCTGGTAATAAAAAGACCGCTAGGGCTTAGTTAAGCATAATAACTGACGTGTTGGGCATTAGAAGGAAAGGAACCTTTCCTGTGTCATCTTTCTTAAAACGATCTTTATACGTTTTATAATACGTGTGATATCGTCAACTCATGTTGCTTTAGCATATTCGATAGATTTACAAATTTTAAACAATTTAAAATTATTTCCTTTGTATTTTTGAGGCTAGTTTATTCATAGCATCTTCGTGTATAATAACACTAGCACATATTTGTTATCACAATTTAAACATTTATTTATACATATATAATATTATATACGCCAGTGTAAACAGAAACTCTTATCCTCCTCAAACAACCCAAACCTGGCTTACTAAAGTTCAAAGATCGAATATTACATTGTAATTTCTTTTGACTTCAGTCTTGGCCAAATTTTAACAATTCAATATCTACGTTCTTTTATCATATTTTCAAGAATTTTAAATTTTAACAAATATAGTTATATGAATAATGAAAACTGAATGATAATAAAATGAGTAAGCAATTAACAAGTAACTATTGCAACTGTACTGTACCTCCATCTTTAAAAATCAAAGATGCTACACAGTAATTAGCTTCCTAAGTTAGGAATTCTAGCACAATAACTGCTAATTAAAAAATGGTAAGTACTCTTTAAATGTTATAAGTGGATTATATTATTAAGAGGACTAGATTTTTTCATTTAACAGTTCTACATTCCTTATAAACAATCAAATGCCGCTACAATAATGGACCTCTCGAACGGGGTCAGAGAAGCTCAGACCAAGAGCGAGCATCGACGAGTCGATTAATCGGCCATCGATCAGAGATACGATGGAACATGGCACAAAAGTAAAACGAAACAAAATGAACACTTACCCATAAGTCATCTAAAGTGATCGAGTTGTCCGTGTAGAAAACGAGCACTTCTGCAGTGAGTGGAGATGGTTCTCGCAGTTTCGAGGCGAGAAGCAGGCAAGCGGTTCCTAGCAGCTGCAATTGTGACTTCCTGATCGCGCAGATCGAGAGGAACCTGTCGACGTAGTTCATCGAGAGGGGAAAGACCTCGTCCTGGCACTTCTGCTCCTCGCATACCTGTTGACAATCATCACCAATCAGATTAGAATCGAGCCCTTACTAGGGTATAAGGATGTTACACGCGCAGGAAAAGAATGGAAGGGTTATTTTGGTAAGTTGTACCTTCGTGGGATCTTGGACTGAAGGAATATGGTGAAAGAACTTTTGGGGGCGAATGCTTAACAATTGGATAGGTACCGATACCTCTATTTAGGATTGAATGAAGGAAGGAAATATGAATGCAGGTAAGTTTCTAGGTAACCTGATAGCGTCTTTCTTCCTCGTGAGGATAGAAAAATGATAAAAATAAGGTATTACAGGGCAAACGTATTGAGGATCGATACAAAATGAAGGGAATCAGGTAATACAGGTTAGACAATATCTACTATTTGATCTAAGCTAAATTTTCGTTATCACGCTGTAAGCCAATTTGTTTATCATTTAAATTACTTTCTGTGAAAATGAAGTATATTATGTAATTTATTTACGATTCCATCGCAGCGCAAAATATGTATGTAAACACACAGCAAATTGAAAATCAGTCTCAAAATTTTGTAAATGCACGTAGCATGCTGATTGCTTTAATATCATAAATTACGGGAAAGCCAATAACAAATTATTAGCGACAAAATTACCACGAAAGGCGAAGACGAAAACGAAGTGATTATTTCAGACCGGATTTCCTCTGCTAGTAACTTAACGTCATGGCTTTAGCTAATCGATCACCCTGGGGCACAGGTCGGAGACCTCGGTTTTTGTTTCCAAAGCGTTCTCGAGGAAAAGATACAATCGATACAATCGATGCTGGGGAAGAGCATAACGAGTTCTTGACGTGGAATGAAATTCCAGTTTGAGAGGTTTGAAACGACTCTTACCTAGACAATTAAGATTTCCCTTCGGAGATGCTTTAGGATTAACTTTTACAAATTTTAAATTTGGTTTTAAAGAAAATTCGAATTCCGTTTCAAAAAAGTGGTACAATCATTTTTATGTACTCACTCAATAACACTAAAACTCACTCAACGACACTAAAACTCACTAAACAACAATAGGGAAATGGACCCAAAGTTTATCTCCGTCGCTAATTTCGTCTCCCAGCTTATTTACAATGTTAAATATTGCATCTTGGTGGGGATTGTGTAGTCTTATATTAAATAACATGATTCTTATAAACTAGCAGTATAAACAAAGAAACTCCATCAAACAGCTTACAGCCGTTTTTTTCTTTATACCTTCTGGTTACAACGTAATACCTGGTCATATTTGAAATCACATTTCAATACCTAAAGTAGACATTTCTATCACGCTTTTTTATTTAAATGTAGCTTATAATCATTCAGTGAAACGAAGCAAATCTAGGACCACAGTTTTCATTAGACAACCACAAATATTTGCCTCAATATAACACCTCAACTGTAACAATATTTCAACCCTTTCTGGCTAATTAATTTTGGGTAAAGTTTACCCAGACCTTCAAGGTAAACACCGTCAAACGGTTCGGACTGCACACGAGATTGCTCCCTCAATTTCCGGAGGGTCAGGGGCTGACCGAAATTTTCCAGACCGGATTCACAGAAACCCCACCGGTTGCTTTTGTGACCAGTGGGCGTAGCCGTACGAATCGACCAGTCTGTCGTTGCACGGCCAAGCTTATTGAGCGTGACCAACGGCTTCTACCCTTTCACAACACCACACGTAATTGCTTCATGACGCGTATGTACTACGACCAATTAGTACCAGCGACTTAACGAAATAATTGTCTGCGCATCTATCATCGATTAATCGCCGCGTTACGAGGATGCACGCGCACCCTTCGCGCTTCAACCCAAGGAGAGAGAAATTATTCCATTATTTGAGTTAAGAAGGAACAACGTTGCAGGGGACTGAAAGATTGCGTGTATCGTCACTCAATATTCCACTTCGTCTGCACGGAAAAAAATGGTTTTACGAATCTTGCAAAAGTCTTTTCAGTAGATTGAAGCAGTGTAGATTTCTGTAGGATCTGTTATAGACCTCTGTAAAATCAACAAAGCTAGCTTGATTACAGTAAAAGTGGCTTTGTCCAATCTACAAGACTGGTACTGATTCTATTGAACTCAGATCTGTCAGAGTACTTTTATAAATTCTACAAGAGACTTCAATTACTTCAGCTTAACATTTTTTCCCTTGTGAAATTGAAAAAGTTATTTCGAAAATCACTGTCAAGCTCTGGATTACCCTAAAACATCACGGGAGTTAGAGATGCTGACTCCCTGCATAGTTGAAAATCCGTATATAATTTTTCATTCTTGAAAGCTGAACTTCTTATTAAGTGAATATTATTGAAAATATTTTAAGGAAGAGAAAATTCGATATCAAAGGGGCATGTCTATTGCCCTGATAAACATGGAAACGTTGTGCTTATGTGATATTTTGTTAACAATGAACTTGTTAAAAGTTACCACACAAGTGAAAGGTTTCGTTTCTTTTTCGACAAACAATACTGCTACTGGGGCGACTATAATTTATGGCTCATAGATATTACATGCGCTCTTGCTTTTTTAGCCTTGTCACTCACTGTAACAAATAAAAGTAAGCTTAGTAGATTGATTCGAATGGGCAGGTAGCTGACATCGAATTTGTCAAGCAAAAATCCATGTAAAACGTATTCGCTTTGAATAAATTGTTTAACTAAGTAATAAAATCTAAATCAGTAATAAAATATAAATTAATCTAAAATGGTCACCGAACTATGAGAAACTACTAAATGATTTCATATATGTATATATATTAAACGTAACCGTGTATTATTTCATGTTTATTTTAGTACAAGCGTATTAACGTATCCGTAAAATAATTTTTTTGTTCCAAAAATCACTCCAGTAAATATACCTACAGACTCCTATATTCATGTCTTAAAATTACATAAACTACAATCTACAATACCTTACTACCGAATTATGTGTGAAATATTATACGTTGATTTTTTGGTATTTAAATACATGTGATATATTACATGGATATTCATGTGTATATTTAACAAACTTGTACGCGTGTCTTTCTAATACACGCTCCAGATCCCTGACCTCTAGGGACTACATCTAAATTCCTGGAAAGCCAGCGTCTCAATAAAATAGAAGAGAATCTTTTCATAGCGTCGACTTATCTTTGTCGAAGAAATTACCTTCTCCCTTCGATCACTTCATAAATTACCCCACGTATTTCATGGCGGAGATTATTTTTATCTCTTATAGAACAGAAGTTATTGATACGACACGCACGAATATCAGGGACAACGCTCTAGTCCCCTATCAACTTTTAGAGAGCAGCTTCTAACAACTGTTTGCCGATCTTGTGAGCATTTGTACACGTACGGTCATGGGGGCTAGGTAGCAATTTCCATGTTATCTGCTATCTGCTTCGATAAACCTTAATTCTTCGTTCTTCTGCACGTCGGATTCCAGACACAAAGAAAAGATACAAAAAGTGATTTCTAAACGCTTGCGGTTACGACAACGGCTGGGAGAGTTTGTTCAATAATTCGAATAGTCAAATATTCAAATACTATATTTTGTAAAATTTTAATTAAATCTTTCGAATTCAATATTCCTTCTTAAATATCCATTTTTTATTTTGTTTGTCCACAACCGGTTTTATAAGTTTTTATGAACTTCTGTAACGCATTACTACGTTGATATAAAAGGCCAACTATGTTGACAATTTTTTGCTACATGTAAATAGTTTCTTTTTAGACTGACTGTGCTTGACAATAACGTTTAAACGAACAAAGCGATATGCAGAATATTAAGAGTGGTCTGTACATATGTACATACTCTGAAACCAGTTCATAGATTGAGCCCTGTAAGGACTCTCCTCGAGGTTTATACTGATTAATCAGAATAAAGGAAAATTAATTTATGAGATTAATTTTTATGTCTATCTTTGCTTGTATAACAATGACAGCGTTATTTGCACGAACATTTGAAATATAAATTATTATCTTAATACATATTTAATGAAAATAGTTATACATAAATACTGAGGTTTATAAGTTTTTCAAATAAAACTAAATGTGGTCCACAACTACTTATAATAGCAGGGTAAATTAATTTCGTTGCTATTAGAAAATACTTTCTAACGGATAATATTATTCTTATTCAAGTATTTTATTCAATTAATCAATTAAATTTCAAGCTTCTAATTGTTTTATATAATACAATAGAGTTGCAAAACAAGTATTAATGTTTAGTAGAACTAAAAATAAAGATTAAACAAATAATTTGGTTCTTAGGAGCACAGTTTTTTTATAATAAGAAAAGAAATCATTACCAGTGATACATATTCTAATTTTACATACAATTAACATTATTTTTTAGAGTATTATCATTAATAAAAATCTATTCCTTAAATAATTATCGTCTACACTGACAATACTGTGTAGTTTTTAATTGCACTGTCTAATTTTTACTTTTATCTAGCAGTAAGAAAAATGTATAGTTTTTAAATACATTTAGCACAAACATCCTAACACCAACTACAAATTGTAAAATACATAATATTAAAATTCATAAAAGCTGTTCAATATCGACATAACAGTTGTCGATAGTTTATAACACCAAAGAAACCACGATTTCATTGACTTCTCTCAATAAACCGCAACATATCCGCCTGAAAGGAGGAAAAATGAATTCCCACACAGTAAAACGCCAAACAAATACATAGCAGTTCCATTTAAATCGTTTTAATTTCACCATAAGGCTTCTGCGTTGTCCAATTAAAAACTGTTCCCCTCGTCTTCAGCTTCCAACATAGACGCACGCGATCGAGGTAGTCTGAGAATAACCTGCGGGAAATTAAAACCGGTCGAATCGCAAACCGTGAAGGACAATTTGCACCTTTTTACTTAACAGGAAGACATAGTCTCCAGTCTTTCTTGATCTAGAGGGCGCGCATCGGCGAACAAATAATCGGAACATCCTAAGTGGTTCTACCGTCAAATAATTCGGAGCAATGGGCAATCTGCGCACTCGTGCACACACGGCACTATCCGATTATATTTTGGGCATACAGCCGACTACATACGCCTCAAGGCCGACTTTACAAACCTCGCCGGTTGTTGCAATTAATCGTGCAAAAAATCAATCGACCGCCGAATACACAGAGACCTTGAACCTCTGATCGCGGGAATCTGTCCATCGAACATGAGGATCTCGTTCGAGGGACCTCGGGAAGACGCTTCACCCTTTGGACTCGAACGAGCTTTCATGGTCAACTAATATACAATTCCGAAGATCTAATTACATGTTAACTTCGTATTGCGTGAGCAATTGACACTCACAGAGTGGCGTACTGAAGAAGTTTGAGGTTTCATAGGAAACTAGAGATACGTTAATACGACTGCTAATGAAGATCGAGAAGAATTTCTTGAGGAGTTCGGAGCACACCTGGGCACTACTAAGTAATGAATTTTTAAAATCATTAGTTGATTGATATAGGTGTTCTCAAGTAGGTATAGTAGAGCCTTGACTTAACATTTTTGCTGGTAAGGTCAGGTTTTCGATAACAGAAATGTAATGATTGATTCTGCTCTATTTCAAGTTCAAATTGCTGAATAAGTTTATCTATTCAATGGAAAATACTTTTGAACAATATCGTAATCACTGATGAATTGTTGATATAAAGTAAAAATGAATACATGTATATATTGATATTTAACTAAATTTATCGATGTATAATTTACGAAAATAAAAAAAGTTTTAGATTGCAATAATAATAAATTTCAATAGAATGTCTCATAATAAAATATAATCAATCTGTGTACACACAGGGATATTTAAATACATATGTATATGAGTGTTTAAATATACATGCAATTATTATGGTAATTAAAAATGGTACGAATCGTAGTGCAGTTAGGTTTAATATACTTGTACACGTATATTTACCTTCACATACAGACATCTAATAAAATTCTTACATCTCTACATTAAGTAGAAATCTACCATGAATATATGCTGCCTTACATGCTAATTTTGTTTAATATTAACAAGTCATTTCAGATACTGTCAAAAAGTTTCAAAATCAGAATCTAAAAATATCAACTGCATCCTTGAGAATAAAATAACTACTAAATCTGGTTTTTAAAACGGTGATATAGCAGTAACTTTTATCGCAATCTCGAATAGAAGAAATGGAGTAACTTCATAGATCTGGAGTCCCGAAAACTAAATAAATACTTATTAACTAATAACTAATTTATAGTAATAATAATTCAGAGATACTGTATTTTTTTAGAGTAGATTGAAAGTATTTGTCTTCAAAATAGTTGAAATATTGCATAAGGAATATTAAAAGACTTATCTTCCTAGATTAGATAGATCCTACTTTTCTAATTCTTATCAGTGTTTATTAAAGTGACCTATGCAACCTCGATTTTAAACAACTCAAGCAGGTTTCATGATGAAACGCAATATCCTAGAGTTAATTACGGATGGAACGCAACCATTTTGAGCGACGATTTCTAATTTAACAAGACTTACATCATTAGAAAGCGCGAGAATTCTAAGTGTCCTTGCTTTCCCACCAATCGATTTGACGAATCGAAATTAAGCGTTTGGTTATAAATGTAAATTTAATTAATCACAAATATAAATATATTAATCATATGTAATAATAATAATAAAAAATAAAACAAATTATAACTTATTTCAAAATAAGAATTTCTATAGATGATAATATTAATTATGTTAATATTGATGAAAGAATTTTATTCTGCATATAGCAAATAATTATACTATAAGTCAGTTACTGTCCTACATTACACAATAATCACTATTTCTTTTAAATAATAAATTGTAACATAAAATCTAAGCATGTTAAAAGTTAAACTAACAGCGAATTTGAATCAGAACAGGCAGGAAAGTTAACGTTTCTAACCATTAAAAATGATGGATTATTTTTGTCAAAAAATCAGATCACGGCCTAGAATTTAAACATCTGATTCTCAGTATACCTTAAACAACAAAGGTTAAAATTCTGAGCACGAATTCAGAGAGAGATCCACATCAGATCTTTCCATCTCGCTCCTGACAACAAGAAAGAAGCTAGAAAAGAAATGAATACGTTGAATTTGACGGTAGAAAAAAGTATTACCGTTACAAGCGTTAGGCATCCGCGAGAAAGGTACACATTTTGTTGCTGGATCTATATAAGAAACACGCATAGTTCTCATTTCGTTAGTAATGAAGACATTTAAACATTTTACAGAGTGGTTGAACATTATCGCTTACAGTCAGATTTAAAAAAAAACTTTAATTTGAGTATACAATGCGATGAAAACAAGTGTCAAAAATAATTATTCGTTAAAATACACAAGAAATTACTGCTTAAAATAAACAAAGAAATAACCATCAATAATTATTTCTTTAATAAAATTCATAATTCTACAAAATTTATTCTTTCTTATAATCGAACAATATCTTTGCTTTAACATTTAAAACTTTTAGACAATGTAGAATGTAAAATGTAAACTGTAAACTGTAAACTGTAAAATGTAAAACGTAAAAGTGATTTACGTGCAGTCTTTGACATTCATTGAATTCAACTGATTATTCAACGTACCATGGTATTTAAATAATACTTCTTTCAAGAAGTTTTTTCTTGTTTAGAAATTGTTTCTAAAATTGTTTAGAAAGTCAACAGAAAATGCGATAAATAAAAAGGAAAATGCACAACACAGCATTTTGCAATTACAAGACAGAGAAGAAGAAACATGGCTAATCACATTTTAGCACGAACGGTTATCTTCAACCACACTTCAATTGTGATTCGGAGATCTTTATCGTCTCTCAAACTTAAAATTAAAAGATATATCTCCATCAAACATTTGCAACAAAAATTACGCTCTAAATAACAATCAATAATATACGAAACAAAAAAATCGAACTTCATTACACGCTGTTGAAAACGCATTGACAAACATCAAACTCGCGAGAGCGAATATTAATCATATTAATTACAGAAGCAAGTGACGTTATCGAAACACATTTGGCAGCGCGCGGGTGACGTAATCCATGACTTATCGTACTGACACGATTCGCCTTGTCAATGACGGCGAGACGGCAGAGCTCGGTGAACGCTCGGTCGCTCGCGCGCATGCGCACGCGCGGCCAGTAAGACGCTACGGAATACCCTCTACGCAATAAGCTTGGTTTTTTAAATTTTAAAGGGACCTAAACCCGGACGCCGCGCGCGTATCAACGTCACACCGGACGTCTCACGCTTCCACAGCCAAAAATAATCATTAAAGTCCGTTCGCGGGCAACATGCACCTTTTAACGCACGATTCAATTGAAAAACTGACGGTTACAGGCTGGCTCGAACCTGTCGAGTCGCTGTAACGGACAGCCGAGTCAGCGCATAGCGAAGGAGAAGGGAACACGGTCGACGAAGAAAGTGGAAAATACGGTGAGAGAGAAAAATAGAATGTATTAGCGCAACGCTGTTGCTTTCCGTTGACAAACCTGATTTTGGAATGGCATTGAGATAATTGTTTACGTCGAAACTATTTTACGATGAAAAGCTACATCGTCGTAGCATGGCGTACTGTAAACAGTTTTTTGGTTCAATAAGAATGTAGCTTTTTGTTCATGTAGGTAAAACTAAGATAATCGCAAGTTCATCGGCCAAAATTGAGGGAATTTTGTTTCAATCGAAGAATTATATTTTGAGAGCTTTTATTCATTTATACTATTGTTGGAACGATATTTTATTATATATTATTGTCCCATTTCTCTGTTAATATAGAGGTTTTTTGTACTATTTTGATTCTTGTCGCTCAGTGTGAAATTTGTGCGGCTATTCTATTGTTATGAAAATATCCTTAAAATATGTTCAAATACGTTGAAGTGTTAAAACTTTGTCCATTTATCAAATTTCATTGTAGAATGTTAGAATAACGTTTTCTAGACTTCCATCAATTAGAAAATGTAAAATAAAGACAGAAAGGATCATTTATATCGTGAAAGCTTACTAAAAAGCTTAAACATTATATCAATAAAAAATTATTCTTGGATGAACCATCTTTGCATTTATCAACTACATATATTAGTATCTGTAAATGAATCTTGTATTTCTTTTCCATATATTTGTATAATAATTCAAACAACGACTAAACAAAATTCTATTTGTAAAAATGTTATGCTAACAAAATATTTATTCGCAACTAAACAAATATTACGAACAAATTATCAAATATTATTCGTTGTGGAAATTAATCTGTCTAACATTGTTTCATATTTCATTCGAACACTTGCCAACGCAAATCGTGGTTTACATTCAGGATTGGTTTTTTTCTCTATTCAGACAATGGTTAAACGCGAAAAATAATATCATATTTTTCGTGTAAACAATTGCACGTAGGTGTTTGACGTTACTAGCATCTCCCGTATACAATTATGTAACCTGAACACGTCTAGACTGTCTGCATTCATTGAAAAATTAAGTCGCGAAAAGAATGAACGATAAATCTGTTTAAATAGATGTAGTGAAATTTTGAATGTAAATACCAGCGGTAGATTTAATATGGAATACGTATTATCATCAACGCTTTCAGAGGTCAACGGAATGCCTCGTCAGCAATACGCAAACGTTGGAAAGGCAGAATTGCGAGAAAGACAGATAATCAAAGGAGAATAGTTCTAAAGAATATTACACACTAGTAAACTCTTATTAAGGATGGCGAGCAGATCATATGTTGTAGCAACATTTAGTTTGTGTTAATATTAATTTTCAGAACATTCTATTCAAAATTACTTTGAATTTTTAAAGGTTGTAGATTATTATCAACTCCAGATCGTTTCTCTACGTAAAATTCGTAAATGTAAATAAATAGAGGGGATAAATTGAAAGATCTTTGCACTTTTCCCTTAACAAAAAAAATGATATATTTGAAAGATGTACAGAACTTATATTACATATGTATTTCTTGAATGAAATTGTGATTTTGTAAATTAATACTTCTCGATGTATTTTGTATTTTCCGCCGAAAATTATATTATTGTAATAAATGTACGAACAGTTTAAAGAGAAATCTAAAAATCCTCCATAATATTTTTAACAAAGCATTTATAAAAAATGCTTAAACAAGAAGAATACTTTAGTATTCACCAGAATAAAGGCACTTTGATATAAAATACACATTAAAGATTTTACATTTTATCAAAGCTACAATAACAAAACAGGACTAATTCAATGGCACAGCAGTTTCTTCTATCAATTCTCTTTATCTTTGCTGAGAAACAATGAAATGCACCTAATACTAGACTGTATAATTATGTAGATCAAAACCTCAAGCAACTAAGAGTAAATGATGTATACAACATAGCGTCTATACGAAAAAAAGGTTTAATATCTATTTTGGAGGAGGACACAATCAGTGGAACGCAATACTGAAATGTTTAATATTCAAATCGTCTTATTCAATTTGCAAGCACAAATTAATTTTTCAGATCGATAAATTTAAGTATTTCTTGAAAATAAATGTAAAAAGAGTCATTTAGTTTCATCGCAATTGTATATTTTAGACGTTTCGTAACCTATCAGTTTTAATAATACGAATAGAAATAAGTTGATGCAACAGCATGGAATTTGGTCAACTAAAACGGAAATTCGTCAAATCCAATTCTTACCGAGCCCCATATATCACCATCCACAATCAGAAACGAGAAAACGAGAATAATAAGTTTCATATGTAAGCAAAAGTACATCTTTGTTAATACTCCAGAACATTATACCTACTTCATATCAAGACTACCTGATCTTTCTCGATGCTGCTCTGCAACCTGTTCTCGTTTCCCACTTAAATACATATCAATGTTAAGCAGTTCTTCGAAAGCTCACAAAACCAACGTAAAGATGTCAATGAAAATAGGGAAATTTTTGGAAATTCAAGGGCGACACGTGGACCGGAAACGGTTGCTCACCTCCAACATCCACTCGGCGACGATTTTGCGCATGAGCGGCGAGATGTCCCTCTGCACGCACTCGAAGTAGGAGCTGCTGGGTGCGTATCTCTCCTCCGTTTTCAGCAGATTCTGCAGCACTCGGTCGTCGCCGAGAAGGGCTGGATCGGCGTAGGCTCTGCATTCCGTCTCGGTAGTCTCACAGCAAAGCAGATCCATGTTCCCCGTGGTGGCGTTTTTTTTTTATTTTTTCTAACCTCACCTCGGCGGCCTACTCCGCTCGCGGTTACTCTCTCTCTTCCTTTCACGCTCTATCTCTGTTGATTCGCTAGATAAGCCGAGAAAGAGACGATGTCCCGATATGTCAAAAACTCGACGATACTCCCAAGCGAAGTCTCCGCGAACGTTTTTCCTCCCTTCACGTCCCTTTTCGTTCGTCCCCCGTCGCTTTTCTTACCGCCGTCGTCGTCGTCGTCGCCGCCGTCGTCGCGGTCTCACTTTATTCACGTGCCACGTTGCCAAACCGTTTTTCGCCGGCGCGACCAGACAGAGCATGCACGAATCGATCGTAAAGATACGGCCCAGACGAGAGAGTTCACATAAATCCGCACGGGAAGACGCTCTTTCGCCGGCTTACGGGGACACTTATAAACACTTCACCAAATAATATGCGTGCATATACATACGCGCACACCGTGCACCTACTGTGTACGTACACACGCGTCCGTGTATGTGTACAGGTATATGTATAACGCGTAGAGGACCTTGGTTTCGGCCAATGACTCCGAATAAATATCACTCACCTAGAGGGCCCGATCTATGCAAAAACAATCTACAGACGCGTGGTCTCGACGGGCGAAAACAATAGAAAATAAACGTCGACGGTATCTCGTTCTTTTCTCTTTCATGCACAACACACTTTTCTTCAACTTCTGTTTTCGCTTTTTTTTCGCTTCCTTTCGTCCAAGCTGTTTCTCTCCGTCGATCGAGCCTCGTTAATAAACACTATTCGAATAAATAAGAAAATCCGTTTCGTCGAGACGGGTGTGTAGGACTTTAATAAATAAGCGTAATTGGGCCCGTTTGGCGCTGTCGATTCGGTGTCGATTGGACGAGCGGTGTTCACACGTACGATTGGTTGCGGTAGGTTGTCCGGGTACACGTGAGAAAACCGTTTCCTTTTTCGAACGAGTCGCTTTGCTTACGGCGGATTTAAATGTCCTGTCGACTACGAGCACAGTCTCATTCACTTTCTCACGATCCGACACTGGCGACTTACCAGGTCAGAATGCCGCACCACCTCCTGCCTGCTACTTCGCTCCTCCCGAAGGGGTGGTAGGTGCGTCCCTACCACCGCGGCGCCACGCGATCACGTGACCCTCCGATCGATCCCTACCACTGGGGCGCCAGCGTGTCACGTGAAACGTAACTGCCCCCCACCCTTTCCGCCGCCACCGTGACTGGGGCGCCAGTGATGGATTCGCATCGTGTAACAGGAACCTGAAGCGCTGCTGTGCTGTAGGGTTGCCACTTTTGAAGCACTCGCGTTTGTGTGGGAAGCAACGAGAGAACGATGGACTCAAGGTGGTAGATACTTTAACTTGCCTTGTTGAGAAGGATCTTTGATAATTAGAGGTGCATGGATTTTATAACGAGAATTATTGCTTTATTGCTGGTACGTTTACAGTAGCGTAGACCTTACACTTGTCGTGTGAGGTTGGAAAACAGGTGGTAGTGAGAAACTGTGAGATCGGAGCTTTGGAGTTATTGGGGTGGAAGAAGGAAGGATGCGTCTGTAACTGGCATCGATAATCTTTTTAGTTGATGGTGTTTTTAATTAATTTTAAATTAATACTTGACTTTTATGCTCTATTTTGAAGAAGCTAGATACCCAGAAGAATATGTTTGCGCATCAAATTATTGTAAACTTTTCGTATATGCAGTTTATTGATAACATATTACTAGTTATGCATAATGAAAATCTAGTTTTCGATGCATGTATGTCATAAGAAGTATGGAACGTGTTACTCGAGAATAATGTGCATCGTGATTTGTTGGAAAGAGTTTTTGGTAAATTGCGAAAGAAAAATAACGTTATGGCATACTTTCTGACTTCGTATAGGTACCTGTCAAAAGATTAATTTTGTTAGGGTATGTGTTAATTATTTAACAATGTGGCGTAGGGTGCCATTTAGACGTGATCCGACGTTGGTTCAAGAGACGTCGGGCAAGTACGGACCTATTCGATTTTATTGGTTCGTGCACGACATAGAGTTACTTTATGTTACTTGTCCTTATTACATCGGCATTTTATGTTCAGGTCTAGACTAGGTATGACTTTAATTTTAATGTAAAGTGAGCGAGTAGACTGAGAAAAATTCAGCAAGTAGATCTTTATTAGCTAGAAGAGAATAGAAACATTAAAGTTTTTATCGAAATCGACGCAACCCTTTTCCATTTCTCCTAATTAAATATATGCATATGTATATGAGGCGTTGCCAGTAATAAGGGCGAACTCAACAATTTCAAAAACACTGTTTATTTTATTCGCCCTTACAGAAAATAAAGAAAAAGCGTTTTTCTCGAAACAAGAATTCGCCTTTGCTACCCGCAAGACTTCATACGTAACAGAAACCATTTATTAAAAATAAAAATGAACGTCCTTGGAACAAGCGGATAGAGTAAGAGCAATAACTCTATTCCACGCGCAGGGTTGCCACCTGTGAATCGATGCATGTACTGCCCTAACCCAAAGGCGTGGAACCTGCGTCTCGAGCAAGAAATCAAGAACCTCTAGAACATCTAATTTCATGACCGAAGGGAATTGCTCAGACTTCTTCGTTCGTTTAACCAAGAAATTCTTGAAGCGTGTACAGGGAAAGTAAGGACTACTTCCGGCGGATAATTTCAGCGGGCTGGGAGAAAGAAACGGCCCGTGTAGGAGTGGGAATGTCCTTCGTGCACGAAACACGCGGCTTCTCGGCTCGTTTGCGATCGCTCTGCGTTTACTACTACGAGGTATCGTCGTACGCGCGTGCAACTTACGCGACCGGATGTTGCCCGTGCGTACCAGGCGACGTCGTAACGACCGAACAATAAGCGGTGTACGCTGGAGTACTACGACCGAGTAAGTCGAAATGATCTCAAGGACTTTGAGGGTGGAGCTTTGGTTTTGTGAAAGCTGGACAATCAGAATATTTGACTTTTCGATTGGAAACCGTACGTCCAAATGTTAAATACTATTATGTACATGCTTTTATGTGAATGTGGGGTTGTAGAAAAAATTGCGAATATGTAAATGATTAATATAGTGTACGGTTTCCTACTATAGATCCTTTGATGACGAGTTTATAAAGAGGAATACATTTTCAGATTAATTCATATGGCAGCAAATATTGTTATTTTAAGATTTTATTAATATTTTTAATCTGTTCAATTTAACACATTGTATATAATAACATTGATGAAAACTGAAATTAGTAGAATTTTTTAAGGAAACTATACATAAAAAATTCCTTGTGTAGTATGTTTGTCTTTAAAGTTATTCATACTAAGAAATCTGAAAAAGAATGCCTTGGAGGATCAAATTTTTATATACTCAATCCTTAAAATAGTTCAGAAGAATTTCAGAAAAAGTGATCTCGAAATAACAATTCTAATTGCACCATATTTTTTCCATAAAAATAGTCGAAGTTAGATTTAATTCTGGCAGAAGAATTTTGTGATATTAAAAAAAGAATTTTTAAGAGTAAACTTTAATAGATTGCTCTGCTTGCCTCAAAACAACTATATTTATGCTGAAAAAACCATGCGAGAAAAATTATATAAAAAATCTACAATGCATATATGAAGAAATAAGAGATTCATTCCACATGTGAAATTCCAGTACAAAAATAATTAACAGGTTGTTTAAAAAAATATGAAATATAACTGACTAAATTTTATTCGTAATTTTCTGTTGTTTGTCCAAAAAGATTTACTATCATTTTTTCCTAAAATGGAAAAGAAAATAATGAAAATTTGTTATGTGAAATAATTTTTATGATAAAATAAACAAGAAATATATAGGTATATATCAAATATATATCTATAAATTTATAAAAAATATTTGCAACAAATTTGTCACTTTCGATCTTTTTTAAGCCAATACAAAGAAATTTTCATGTAATTTTTCTCTACGACACACTACTAATTTTAATTTCTATTCGAAATGTACACGTTATACAACTATAAAGATGAAATAAATAATAAATAAGCAACATCCTATGCAGTAACAACGTACAAATCATCATCAGTTGCAATGAGAATAATAATAACCACAACAGGAATAATAGCAATAAAAGATAATAGTAGTAATTATAATTGGAAGAAATAGTAAGTCCAGGCACTGCATTATTCTTACAGTCACTATGGTCACAGGAAAAGTGACAGCAACAGTGTGACAGCGACAGCAACAATGTGACAGCTCTAGCAAAACGTATGTATCTACATAAGTAGGTAGCATGCAGTGGCAGTGACGTAGTCACGATTATAATTCTGCCACTTCATGATTTGAGTGAAGATGGAAGTACAAATTACCAGTCAAATTACAACTGACAACTTACAAACTTGAATTGCTATTAACTATTCTCTATAGGGTCATTCTACGCGAAATCGAGCACGTTTCGGAGCAAGTTCTTGTAATTTGCTCAAATTTGAATATGTTGTAGTCTTTAACGATATTTAAACGTACCCCAAAGGATTTTTGAAAATTTTGATATTTAAAGTAATGATATCATTGATATCAATGAGACATATCTAGACATAGTAATAAGATTAATACAGATTTTAACGTGCGATATTAATGTATTAAATATGACGATTAAAGAATTATAGAAAATGATAGTTAACAAAAATTGACAGTATCTATAAGATTATTTACTAGACCGCCTTATAAATTTCCTGCATTTGCAGTTTTCGTACAATTAAATTAAACATTGTCTAGAGAATATTAGTCAACCGAAACCATTAACAATTCTTTCTTCACTTTTCGCGTAGATGGTATCAACAGAAATTTAAAATTTTAATCGTATCCGCGGTTACATTCATTAACTTTCTCGCAGCTTCGGACGTTATTAGTTCACCTTAATTAGGCATTACTGTTATTTTTAGCTCACACGGAGTACTCTACGCTCACAAGTAGTCGCATCGCGTCGATGAATAGTCAGTGCCTTGCAGAACGGACTTTTAAAACAATGAATGGGACACTGTTCCCTTTCTGTTACAGATTTTTAAGTAATTCTTTGTAGTAATTTTACACACATTATGCCAACAGAATTTTTATAACAATTTTTTTGGAAAAGTTAATTCTAAAAATTAATGTTACTGACAATGAATTATTTCTTTAAAATGAATGAATTATTTCTTTAAAATGAAAGACTGATATTTTTATTCTTTAATTTTATTATTTAATATACTAAATAACAATAACCTTACTTTTTAGTAATAAACTTATAAAATCTTTAAGAAATTGCCCTAAAGGAAATAAATAGAATGTTATTAGCTACTTCGATCATTGTTTACTGTTACCAAATATGTATTTAACATATAGGAGTCTTTTAGATATTAAATATATATGTACGTCGGATAAATTAAATCTGTCTCATAATCTCTCAATTAAGTTAATGTTCCATTAATCAAGTTGAATGTTTTATTCTTTTAGTCTTGATTTCATAATAAATTTGTTTTCTGTTTTTGACAGTGATATACGTATTTTATCATTTTGATACCTCTGTCTTATTACTTAGACTTTATTTAATTTAATTAGGTTCCAATTTATAACTAAACAAATTTTAAGGCATTATTGTATTTCTATTGGAATGAGTTATCTTAAAAAATCATTTTACTGCAAAATGTACATATTAGTTAACCATGCATATCATCATCAAACGTCTGATGGTAAAACATTCAGTAATAAGTAGGTATGAATATGAATTTAACAGTGAATAGCAAACAACATAGGTATACTTAATTTGATTCATAATTGGTTATAATTACTCTGGAGAACGTGCTTTCTACTTACTTTTTCAGTTAGACCTTTCCGTAAAGTTTTCGAAATTTTTATTTTTATTGATTTATGTATTTAAATCCAGAAAAATGTACAATGTTATAACATATAACATTTAAAATCCTACAGAGATAAACGCAGTTATCTGTGCATAGGGCTAGTAAGAAAATAATAAATAAAACTAAGAAGAAAAAGTTTTTCGCTAATAAATTGTGTACGATAACAACTTCTCCGAGGAAAAGTACTTTTTAATTAAAACTTCATTTCAATTCCTCTATCAAATGAATTTTTCTGCGGACTATTGTTTGCAATCAAAAAAAAGCAATATTCAGTTATTAAAAACAGAAGGCAGTAAATATTGTTCAGTAGAAATAGAGACCTAGTTGTATAATGCTAGGTACTATTAGGAAAACGAAAAGTATTATTTTGAATGTATTGAATAAATTAATATCTGGCCTATACTGTTTCTTAAAAAAAGATATTCCAAACTTTTTAAACATTACATAAAAGTTATCCAACACGTTCAGTTTTAATGACGATACGCGTGATACACAATAATTACTGAAAAATCATGCAAGCGTCCACAACTTTGGTCAGTTTAAATGGCTTTGGCCTTTGGTGAGATTCTACACATATCTTTGGCGCTCATCATAGTATTTAATTTCACTAGAGCACGACAGTTCCAGCCAGTGCTTACCCATCTTTTACGATACGCCATGCAACTCCTTCCCCTTTGAATTTCAGGATATCTTTGCTTCGACTGCGCAAGCTTTACACATCGTTCAAGAAACTGTATTTCGTCAATGGAATACAATTCTCATCCTGTAGTTGATAATTCTTTACACAGGAAGTTGCAGATCTTCCTGGTAGGGTTTGAGAATTTTTAAAAATTGTACCTATGTTCCTCTAGGAAATTTTTCAAGGCTAGTTTTTCCTGCTTTCCTAAAATTCCATAAAGTACTAGACTTTGTCAGTGTGAAGGTCTAAAATTTGATATAACAGCTATAGGATTTCTCTCTGATTTTGACATTCCATCATGTATGTCGATATAGCATTATAAAGGTTGTATGTATCCTGTTGTTCATAATAGATTTTTAATGCTCGGTATAATTGGAAGGTTTTATCATCATAATATTCGTTTTTCTTTTAATTACTGTGATAGATATAGTCATAAAATAGCAAAACAGCTTTTTATCATGTTTGTACTCATTTATTATCAAAATGAAGAGAACAATCCTAAGAATTTATAAGGAATAGTTATTTTACACATCCATTGAAATATTTAGAACAAGTTTTCTCCTTTAGTCATTAAAAAACTATTGATGCACTATCTCAAATCTATGAGTTACTAGTTTTATCTTTCACTCATGAAATTTTTAATGTCTGTGAGGTAATTTTTAAGCAACTATGCTAATCAAATGTGAGTTCGTTACTAGACGATAAATATAAAAGTGGAGTGATAGTCTGTAAATTGTAGTAATTATTTTTAACATTTAGATATATTGAAAAAAGTAAAACATTGATATAAATAATTTTAGTATGAAAATCGGATGTTCAATTGACTAGTGTTTATCTTCAATTGACTAGCTTCTAAAAAATTCTTAGATAAATCTCTTTTTTTCATCAGCAATTACGAAAAAAAGTTTTACAGAATTTAATATATTCACTTCATACTATGTCGGTTTAATTTCATGATGATTTTGACAAGATTCCTGAATATATTTTCCCCGTTTTAAACAAAAAAAGTAAAAGAACACAGTTTTCTTTCGACTGTGTTAAAATGCATTAACTTTCATTGACAATTTCTTGATAATTGTGATAGATCGATTCGATATTTCACACAAAAATTTCTTGTATTTCAAATTACTTTTGCTTAAAATTTCAATGAAGTCTTGAATTTTGACATTCACCTATGAATTACCTTAATACATGTTTTTCGCAATAAAAGAAGTGGTTCATGTTGTCACCTTCTCCCATAGATATAAGAAAGAATATTTCAAAGATTCTTTCTTTGGTGTGAAGGTTTCCCACTTACCCTAGTTTAATTCTGGCAAATAAGTCATTTGTAATTTTGGACCCGGTTTCTAATCAGTCGACATTTTTAACTGAGCTCGTTCATTGTTTATCGGCGTATAATACGGTATGATAAGCATTCGTGGCAACTAAATTTATGTAGTCATTGATGCGGGTGGACGAGAAGATCTAATCTTAAAAAATGTTATAAGTATACCTATGTTGAACATTTGTATAGTAGATACTTACTTATGTGTAGTTCACACAGTGTTGAAATAAGTTGTGTTTGTAAAAGATAAAACTACAATTTAATTTATAGTGAATGACTTTAGTCAATGAAATTTTACTAATTTTCTCAATGTTCTTTATGTCCCTAAATGTAGTTTTAGTGTCCTTAAACGTAGTAAATTATAACTCTTTTAATGTACATCAATTCATTTTGTTATAAATACGTATAACAAGAAAAGATATAGTTAAAAATCATGATTATTTTTATACATATAAAATGACATAAAGTACCTCAAGGACACCAATTTTAAAATGATAACCCATAAGAAGAGAATAGGCAGTAGATATTGCTTTAACAATATATAATGTTTAAAACGATACACGTGCCATGAAAGACTAATTGAAAAATGTGAAGTATTTGAAAAAAGTTCACTGTCAATATAATAATATATTTTTGAAATTATTGACTGTGTTTGAGCGATAAAAATTTGAATAAAAGAACATAAGTAAATGAGGTATTGCAAATTTGAAGAAAGCAACTACATATGTCAACAATTTTTTGAATTCGTGTAATGTTCGGAGTATATGTTTAAAAGCTAATCCACCTCATTAAGCGAAATGATAGAATTACCCGTATGCAATTGTGTTGTGTATAGTACATATATCAGTGTACACATTGCAAAGCAATCATGCTTAATAAGTGACATAACTAGACATGTCGTTCATAATTATACAATCAAGTCTTAAATTATAGCAGTTACATCAGTTTTCTATATTTAAAGAGAATTTTTCTTATTTCTTCACAGCAACTTGCTCGCAACTACTATTCTATACATAATTATAAATAATTATTTTATGGTAATATAACGGGAAAGTCTGTATGAGTTCAACTAATAAATTATTTGGATCGTACATTTAATGAATATTAAATTACAGTTAGAGATGACTAGCTTTCCATCTCTAATTATAATGGAGCCTTTCACATCCGAACCTTTATTATTCTATACTAATATCCCAATATGTAAACATTCTATTATCCGAACAGAATATGTCCTAATAACATTATTTTCTTCTATTATATATATGTAATATTTTTATTAAGTATTCAAAGTATCGAGTTATAGACAGTGTGTATACTTTCTTGCAATAAAAACAGTAATAGTGACAGATATCATGCATACGTGTTTTATCGAAAAACTAAGGTAGCAGTGAAAGTGATGATGAAAATGTGCTTTCTCGTGTCGAAGTATTCGAATTTCAAAACATTCGAAATAGGGTCTCAATGGATTGATACACGAAAAGAATGTAACTGCACAGAATTTTTCATGCTCAAAAAATTATGTAATTTAGTAGGTGAAAAGGCACAGGATCTTTAAATGTTGAAAAAGTTATCAGTTGCAATGATTTCTGTTTGAATAAATGAAGAACATAGATATGCCTAATACTAGAAAAGCAATTGTTCTATTATCTGAAAATTCCCTTATCCAAACACTCTTATCTCCCTATTTATTCAGATGTGAGAGGTTTCATTATACTTTAAAATAAATGTTCATTTAAGGGTCACTACCGTTAGGTACATACATACTGTCCACTTTCTAAAACGATTCAGATTTTGTATTTCCTTCAAAAATACAGTTTTTAAGGCATGTGTTGAGAACTCTGTATCAGATTTCTTAAACTTAAGAAAATTATAGCAATTTGAAGTTATTCGAAGGTTATTCAATTAAATAATAATTTTACAATAATTTTATTTAAATTTCGAGGTTCAATATTAATGAAGTAAAATACAACTGACATTGAAATTTTCATAAAATATCTTTTTTGCAATCAAATATGACTTCATATTATTCAATTTTAACTCTAAAAAGTACTTCTTACTTAGGTATATTAATTAATAAAAACATCTCAAGTAGAATCTATAATAGTATCAAAATTATTCAGTTTGTTTTATCGAGTATCTATTTTCTGTCTTATTTAGCCTAACTTATTTCTCAATTAAAAGCGCTTTCAGTTCATACAGTAACGTATATTAAGCAATAATTGTAAGCAGATTAATTAATTTTGACTACACATATTCATTGGGAACACTATACACACTTGATCTAAAATAGCGCATCCTCTCTACTCTCCATAACGAGAATTATGAAGTTTCCGTAACAAATTAATTTCTCTCGCAGAGGTACCCTCAAATGACGAGTTAACATCTCGTCTTCCCTCAGTTAACAGGTTAAACGGCGTACAAGTACGTCGAAGGAAAGACTTGGATGGATCAATGTCCCTCGTTTCGGTAACAGCAAGACTGTCCAGACAAACTGAACTGCCGCTCGGGGCTAATTAGTATTTAACTAGCGAAATAATCTTTTTTCTTGTCGGTTCACGCCCCTCGACACAGCAGAACATCTCTGACGACGAGAACTCGTTCAAGAAACTGCGTTCGCGAGTAGAAAGCATATTGTACGTATCTTTGATTGCGACCCGTGCTTTCATGTTCCTTTAACAGCAGTTTCTAATAAGTCATTCCTCTTCACATCGTTTGCATAACTTTATCATTATCTTTACAACATAATGTAAACTCTGATTAAAGGCTCTTACAGACTAACGCGAATTGAGAAAATAGACATGAGTTGATATTGATATTGATGTGAAGAGAATGACTCGAAAAGTTCGTGTTGGTCTGTAAAGGTCTTTAATAGTTTAACAAATAATAATTCCTTTTCTATCCTTGAAATCGTAAATATTGAAATATGTTTCGTTTAACCTTTATCATATCAAGATGACTTCACCCTGATTCAGCTATCAGAACTTAAATACAGAGCTTCAGGAACTGGAAACCAGAAATATAAATACATATGTAAAAAGACTTCGAAAATTTGAAAAATTCAAACCTTTGAACATTTAAAAATTAATAGGTTCAAAATTGGACAGTTTAAAAAGTTGAAGATTTATGTTTCAAATATTTAAAAATTTGTATTTTAAGTATTAAAAAATCTTATGATTTGGAAATTTGGGAGTTTAAAAGTTTGAAGTTGTTCCTGTCAAAGAAACTGTATCTATTGGAACCTCTGTTGAGTGATCTTACCTTGGTATGGTAAGATTTAAAGAGTTACTGCTATTTGGAGACCTGATTAAAAAACAAGTTGAAGAGTGGAAATAAAAGAGTGTAAGTGCCAAAATTAAGGTTCTGAGGAAAACAATTGACTCATATTAGTCTTCTCAGAAATATCCTTTTTATGAAGTAGAAACAATTTTTCTTTTAATAGCGCTTACAGTATTTTTTATTTCCACTTTAAGTGCTTAATATAAAAGTTATATACAGCCTTTCACACGTGACAGTAATTTATATATTTTGGCTCAAAAGTAAAGTAACAATTAAGTTTGTTTCTTTTTGAGTCTTTACATCTTAAAAGATATTACTTCTCGTACAAAGCCTCTGTGAGTCGAATTTTTGACTCGATTATCCGAGTTTTAATCATTTGCACTTTCTTTTATTCAACGTTACTGTTGTTTGCAGTAATTACAATAAATAGAACATTGCTTGAGATTGGAACCATAATTTAACAGTAAAGCTACCGAAGCTAATGTACATATGTTTCTATCGGATTACCAAAATTATAGGTCTTCACAAAGTACATTATTTATATGAAAAAGGATCAGTTACACATTTCTCAACTTTTATTCGACATCAACCCACCCCTACATATAGTGATTGAACTAACTAATAACCGATAAAATGTACCTATTCGTAATTACAGTCACAAAAGTATTACCCGCAATTAGAACCCCCCAAACTGATTAAATTCCAATTTTGACAAGAAAAGCAATGCAGATAAAATTAGTCAAAACGAATCGTTAGAGTAAGAAATAATTGGCACTAAAATTTCGGTGACCAAATTAGCTGTTCGAATTTTTATGATCCACTACTAATCAAATCCGCTCGCGCCTTTTGCCCTGAAATATGGAGTTCAGGAAACAGACGCAGAATGAAACGTAAACGAGTTTATCAGTGAAGCATCACGGCTCGCGAGTCCCTTTGCTCTCAGTTCGCCTTAAGGATCGTTGGAAATGTCCGTTAAGGTAAAAGTGGCATTCCTTTCCACGGGCATCATTGCTCCTGCCCAGTGCATGAACTTGTTTCGATTAGTTGGCAACGAAATCTTGGCGAGGTCTTTATAAAAGTTCCGAAAAGAATCTCTGAAGAAAGCTATCTCGATCGTTGATCGACTGAGTACCAATATTCGATGAGCAGAGGCTTGGGCAAGAACAAAAACAATCATACCCTATTAACCGTTAAGAAAAATATGTCATAATTTATACACAATATGTTCATAAGGATGGAGCATATTACCTTAAGAGAATTGGAGTATTTTGTTTATTTAATGTAAAAAGGATAGTCTTTCTACCTTCCTAATATATTCATTACTTTATTGTAAGAGAGATAATAAATCAACTTATAAAGTTTATCTGTTTGGTAAGTAAATACACTCTGTAAATTTTTTTAGAATCATTTAGAATTCGGTTTTCAATGCTCGATCATTTTATTGTTTCTTAAAATTGATTTGACAACGCGTCAATATTGTTGTATAAGGCAATAATACTATCCATCTAGACTTACAAAATTCATTTACGGGGCTGTTCCTAAAAATTAAATACTGAATTAATCCAATGATCTTAGCATTAAGCACTCAGAAGAGTATCTGCCACAACATGAGTTATCAGGAACGAAACTCTTCACAGTGATCTTCACATGAAATTCCTACGTCCGAGACTACGTCAGTCAGTTGTTAAATCACACAGAAAGAGATTATTCCGCCACCCAATAAATTGGTGAATAAAGTTTTTTAATAAAATGTTCAACTATGAAAAGAATATTTAAAGACTCAAGAGAGTTAAATCAAACGATTTAGCGAAAGAATTATAAAAATTATGAAGGATAAAAAGATAATGGTCTCTACTGAAGGTTTTTCTTCCACATGGTTTCTAGTTAAATACATCGAAACTACTGGTAGATTCCTCGAGTCTATTATAGTTATAAGTGAAATAAAACGTAAAAAAAATTAATTTTGTAGCTAATATTGATTTTCTAAATATTTCTTACTGGATAAATTATTGTGTCATAGTTAGGACGTTAAATTTCAAGAATATAGTCAAATTGCTTGTTTAGGATGTTCATTTTAATTAAAACTAGATCAATCTAGAATTTTCGCGTACCGTTATAAAAATTAATATTAATTTATTTACTATAGAATATTCAATAAATTATTAAATTAAACCTGCATTTTGAGATTTCGAAAAAATAAATAACTGTATTTTAAAACGAATATTTACTATTGAAGTATACAAATTTCTTTCTTGTAAAAATGCCTATAAAGTTTCAAGTAGTATGTAATACTTCATTATTAGCAAAATCCCACTAGTGGATTCTTTTCAGAATTGGTGTCAAGTATCAAAGTTAAAGATAACAACGTAACCCACTGTCATTGTTTCTCATTTATCTATCGACAAATCTACTTCGAATTTGTGTAAATCGTCTGTCTTGAAGTATTAAATTTCTTCAATTGGTTGATAAGTTAGGAGCGATAAATTCTATTTTATATAAAAAGTTGAAGCATGTGTTCATTTGCATTAAAAGAAAGAAGCGAATATGCTCTTTGCGCTTGATACTATTTGCAGATAGCGGTGGTGCCTTCCAGCCAACAGTGTAGATATTTACAGAAATTGTTGCAAAATCTTCATTGATTGACAGAGTAAAAGTCAGAATGAGGACAAGAGATATCAGCAAATGAAGAGATAAATTGACTCTCGTGCGCAACTACGAAGACGATAGGTGATTTTGAATCAGTATTATCGCTAGGGTTGATATGTTAAATAGCGTAAGAATCACTCATCGGAATGAAGTATCACTAAAACTGTAACTTGTATCTCTTACGAAACATTTATTCTCATCGTCTTCAAATTCAAAGAATTTTGAACAAAATTCGCAGTAAAATTGATATCTTATCGAAATTCATATTATTGTTGCATTTATTTAAAGATTCCTTTAACTTTGAGTAACTGAGATTAAAGAAATCGTTATTACATTATTATTTCCTCTCGAGATAAATTATTGTATAATATTGTAATATGAGCTCAGCGTAAATAAAATACACATATGTTCAATATGGTAATGAATTTCTAGATATGAATGGTGAAAATATACATCATTTTATTTACTTTCTTAAATAATAAATGCCCAAAGTTTGTGCTACTGCTTTGAACAAACATATGATGAAACTTTTGGGACATCTACTTATTGTTAATATATTTGTGTTCCATATTTTTCGAAATAATCTGAAAGTTATTAGTTTAATATTTCATTTATAGTTTGCAAATAATCATGGTAAAGATTTTAAAAAAACACTGTAGCTCGCAAAGTCAATTATAATTTACGTTTGGACAATTTTTTTTAATAAATACATGATTGCATTATTACTTTTTAAATTCATCGATCAATTACTGAAAAGCGACATTCTACCTTATTCATTTCTCAAAATTCATTTCAATATTTCACTGTGTATTTTAACATCCATAATTGTTATACATCTATTGTAATAGAAATACGAAGAAAAATATTACAACTCTTCTTTTACGAAGAAAAAAAACTAAATTAAAAGAATGATAATGAGATGGTTCGTGATGAGATAAATTCATGAATGTGAACTTAAAAGAAATAAGTATTGTTCCTGGACTACTATTTTACTGCGAGTATATTCATAAAATCTTCTTTAAAAAATATAACAATAATATTTTGTTTCTATTATATAGATAAATTTGTGAACGTTGACGTAATTGGTTGCATATTTTTCGGTTTTATGACAAGATATTTGAGATCAATTACACCATATTTTCTGGACACATAGTATTCACACATAAATTTCAAAGTTTCCTTAATTTATAAGAGCTATCATTTTATTGAACATTATGTTCGAAATTACCAAACCTTTCTCTAGTTTTTGGCAAAAGCTTTTTATGTATTTCTTCAAATGTGCTGTATAAATTATTACCCA
Organism: Calliopsis andreniformis; assembly: GCF_051401765.1. Classification (NCBI taxonomy): domain Eukaryota; kingdom Metazoa; phylum Arthropoda; class Insecta; order Hymenoptera; family Andrenidae; genus Calliopsis; species Calliopsis andreniformis. The sequence continues at coordinate 4,693,615 of NC_135064.1, forward strand.
CCTAGTGCACAAGGGTCGCCATGCAACAGGCTATGTCGAATTACGCTATTTTTTATGAATAGAAGTAAGGCACCCCTTCTAACCTGACAATATATGATCTTTAGATTTATGTTTATTGAACATTTTCCAATAATGTTAAGGTTCGCACAATCACTTTTCAACATCTCCCATATTTAAAGTTAATGTAATATAAAATATCCCATATTAAAACTTACATTGTATAAGACTATATAAGATTTCCACATTATTGTGTCTTTATACTCAAGCACTTGTGATTACAATTATTAACAAGAGTGCTGATCACATATTATATCGCACGAAATTCATATTGTCGGTCCCACTCGTTCCAAATTCTACAAATTAGCTGACAACCAGAGTCAATATCAAACTTGTTCAAAACTGTAGAAATAATTTTAACCAAAGTGTCGCGCGTAGCCAATATATAATAAAATTTTGATTAATTAGCCCTTGATTATCTACGTTCAATATTACTTTGTATTTAGTAAATCAGACATGAAAATTTCGTATTTAGACTTAAGCCAATTAATTGAAGTCTTATTGTAGCGGAAGTACCTTTTCTTAAAATCGGCCAACTACATAATTCTCTACGAAGGCCTGTTATTATAGCATAATATGACAGAACTTTCGTGATATCATTGTAAGAAATCATTAATGTCCATGACTGGTGTACATCTATATACATACATGTAGAAAATTCAGAACTTTTTAATTTTTATTCTTCGAAGGTTATCGAAGGATAATGATAAACTTTTCTATTATGTACTATTCTATTATGTTTTCTATTATGTTAGTTAAAAATGAAATCGACGTGCGTTACGAAGTGTAGTGTCGCTTATTTGTTTTACAAAAAATAGCATATTTCGATTATTCAAGAAAAAGAATACGTTTTATCTCTTACGACTAGTATCATGTTTCAGTTTTACTATAAGAAATAATTTATTTCATAGTTTCGCCATGAAGAAGGTCACATTTGGACATTTAAAAACTCATAATAGAAACTGCACTTGCCACATTTGACGACTTTTTGAATAATGGTACATTTTAATGGTCAGGGAAGAGATTCATGACATAATGGAATATTTTGTTAAAAAGAAAATTAATTACTTAAGCAATAATTAAAGATGCTACAGTATTTTTCCTGATCTCCTAAAAAAACAAATTGACACGGATCGTTCTTATTATGAGCACCTCATTTAATAGTACCTACATAGCATACTCCTTTTGCACCAAATCGTACAAATCTGTCTTTCCTTGCGAGGGCAATAAAACGAGATATTTTGAATCATAACGAACGCAAATACGTTCTTTTTATAAAACAAGTGAAACGTGTTATTTGACGTAACGCATGTCAAAATAGTTCTGTGAAAGCTCTAGTTTCATCTGGACAGTGGTCATGCTTTTGATCGACCAGCAGTAGCGGCGTCTTGGGGCAACATTATTTGGCTTATCTACCTCCAAGTGGGCGTGCTCGATAATTCCGATGCCTGCAGCCCTGACCATATGATTTATACGCCACTGCATAATGTGTCGCATCCTTCGATCAGCCTTTCGATTGTATAAGCTACTACGGGGTTAGTGTCGCAACCGTTGAAAGCTTCGACGTGGCGCCAACCTCTCGGTATTGTGCAGCTCGTCCACGCGTGAATGCAAGCCTCTAGCTTCGAAAGCTGCAAGATGTTTGCTTTCGGGTCTCTTCATCGCGATAGCTCAGTCGCCGCGCAAGCGGATGTTCAAGGTGAAACGCCACTTTAGAAGCGCTTCGTCCCTCGAACTTTCCAGCAATAATTGATGATCGAAGGACACCCATCGGCTGCGATGCACGTCAGAGGGTATCTTAATTCGGACCTTCGCGGATTTTTGCCAGCCATGGCTGTTGGAATCATCGCCGCGCGTGATTGCAAGACGCTGACGATTGTTGATACTCTGACAATCAAGATGATTATTGTGATGAATACTTTCGTCTTTTTTCTTAGATTTTCTGGAAGACTCTTTTGGTACCGGGGCGATAATTGATGGTTGGGAGACGTCAACCAGTTGATCAGAGACGATGATGATTTCTGAATTTTCATTTTGGTTTTTTCTGTTGATGTTTTAGGTTATAATTGATGAGAGAAAATACTAGTAGTATCATACTGCCCATTCTAATAATTTTGTGTTATTGGTCAAAAAAGATGGAAATATCTACAATTTGGTGTAAGGAGCTTTTCTTAGGAACTGAAAGAATGATCAATTACTTCAAAATGTTAATGCCGAGTTTTAGATTGAGAAGACGAATTTTTTTTTATTTAACACTAAAAGCTGTGCTGCGTACTCAATTCATCGGGCATATTACACTGAATTGAATGAATCAATACAAAATGTTACTCTAATAAAAAACTTGAGAAGTCATATTGACATACTGATAATGTATACATATATGTATTTATATGGTGTTAATGACGCTCTTCACATGTTTCGAACAGTTAATAATTCTATCTGTGTAGAACGTTGCCAGTTGCGCAAGAAATCTAGAATACATCTATGATTTTAGTGAATATCGTGACATACTTGCGTATTTATGTAGAATTGTTAACATGTAACTTATGTTCTTTAGTAAGAACACAGATTATAAGAGAATTGTAGTTACTTATTGTCATAATTTCAATTTAAATAAATATTTAGAATTACATAAGTAGTAAGTATTTAGAATTATAATATTAACCCTTATGTCAATAACTTTTGTAGGTACTAAGAGATACTTGAACAGGTACTTTTTACACATTCTGTTTAAAGGTCGACAATTTTAGTTATTGATATAATAGTTCAGGAAAAGTACTGTGACAGAATTATTATCTACCTAAGATATAGAATCCTTTCTTGTAAAATAAACGAAAACACTTTATAGAAAATAAACTTTACTTATTTATCGTTAATATGTAGACTCACCTTTATTTTTAATAATTTCGATCATTCTGTTTGATAATGTAGCTTAATAATTTCCGCTTATCTAAAATATAATTTTTAATTTTTGTATACCGTTAAATTCTTCAGTTTCAAGAGTTTCAAAAAGTGTACATTTAAGAAAAAATCAATGCCTGTAAACGTCTTATAGATTAAAATTTTCACTTTGCACCTATGTTGTCGGTACAGATTAAACCGCAAAAGTGTTAATGTTAAGTTACTCAATCGAATAATTTCTGTGGTTTTGTTATTTGATCTTTTTTCAAGATCTACACACTTATTTGTGCTTCCGCATCGCAAAAGGATTGCAGCACTTCGTTTGCGACATTGTAACTTGTACATTCTACAGTATGAACGACCAGGAATACAAGATTCAATCGTAGTCACATTAACACTTACTAATAACAAAATATCAATACATGTTGCCTGTTCGAATACTTGTTTTGATCTAATCCAACAAAGACCATGAAAGTACCAACCTTCACAAGTGTAAAGGCATTTACGAACTAATGAAAGAAAGGTATGGCGACTTACCATGAACGTAGTGAGATAGAAAGGTTGCTACTTACAATTAGTGATTAGTACAACTGACAAAGAAGTTAAACCTATTAAGCGTAGTGTACCTGGCAAAGGCTCTATACTCTCTACATTAATGACAGATATAGCTGCCTAGCCGCTAGTGAAAGGTGAGGTTTAAATACACCTATTAAACGTATTACATCTGCCAGAGGTTATATGTTCTGTAGATTTATAGCAGGCATAGCTGCCTAGCTGGTAGTCTGCACGACCGAGCGACACATAGTGCACTCACGATCAGGTGTGACGCAGACTCAGCTCCAATCAAATTTCCTGTGATCAATTAAAATATGACCATATTTTTGAAAATTCTTCGATAAAGAGGACAAATAGGACTATATTCTCATTTCTTTTAAAATCTTTCAATTTGTCCTCACTGCCAAAAAAAAGCATTTGTCTAATTGTAAAACAATTGTGAAAAAGATGCTAAAAGAAAACTTTTTTTTAAACTAAAATAATTTTTATTTAGTACTTCTATCATCGCTGTAGATATCTGAAAACTCATTCTGATGTGTTTGCTATTTCAAGAGCTATAGCTTTTTCAAAAAAGGTAACACTGTATTTTGAGCAGCTGCAAAATTAACAATTTTCAAGATTCTGCAATATCAACAATTTTTAAAATCCTTCGATTTAAATATTACCAATGATTATAGAATATCCAAATTTCAACAAAAACCGAAATGGCATCCTGAAAAATGTCCGATTTCCTGTGAAATGAACCTACCTATAGAATTCGTTTTTTAATTTCTATAAATTTAGTTTGCATACTATATGCATGGCAACTAGTAAAGGAAAGAAATGAAGTATTTGTAGTATGTAGAGATTGATGATGATCCTTACTTCAGTTTGAATGAATACTAACGAAGTAGTTTATCACAGTTAAGAGAACTGTAGCAAACATTTACTCAACCTTTCGTTAAAGCTATTACAGTAACACAAACACATCAGTTGAAATCGGTACGTTCGATTTTATTTCATATTCAAAAAATTTGAGTAATTTACTCTGTATGAAATGTTATTGTAGTATATGTATAAGTAACTGTAGGCAATAAAAACGCGCGCCAAATGGCTACTAATCCTTACCTATTGTTCACTTCTATTTTATGAATTGAACTTGTTAAATTTGGCATAGGAGATGTTTATGGATAGCTTACTTGCAGAATAATTCAAAAGAATATGAATTTGGTGTAAGTATACACAATCAGGTATTCAACTGTAAGTAAGCTCTTCCCTTGCTTGCGTCAATGCCATACTGTTGTTCGGGCAACCACTGCTTGAGTCCTCCGTACGGGCTCATTTCTGGTGCTTTCCATTAAACTTTTAAATGCTTATAACGAATAAACAAAGTTTTAAATGTGAAATTGTTATTCTGGATTTTCGTTTTGTCTTGGTTTCTAGAATCACCCATTACGGTTATGCCGTGCTGTTCAGAAACACACTGTACATGCAATATATAGGTATATGCAATACATACACAGATACTATTGTTATATCAACTGAGAGTTAATAGAAGTTTTTTACAAGACAATATTACAGAAACAACTGACCACTTCTTACTTTGTCCTTTAACTTCCTCTAATGACCTATTATTTTCAAAAGGTTAAACACCACTTGAAAACGATAAATCTTCAATATTTCCCTCAACTGTGGTTCATTTACTCATAAAATCACCCTCTGCCTTCACCATCATCAAGTCAATTGTATTAACCGGTCAAATAACGATCAGAATTTTTTTAGATCGATAATAGGACTGTTTAAATACTCTGAAACGCGTGAACTGTAATCACCATATTGTTCAGCCGCATTTCGCTTCTGGTATAAAAGGTAGGGCGGCAGGACTAAAGGGATTTAGGGTCTGGGTTTCACCCTGAATGGGAAACAGGCTCTTAGCTGATGCCTGCGTATACCTGAACCGTTACTGACACAGCTCTCCTTGTACTTATTTCTCGAGATCTTTTTAATGCTCTGAACACTGTTTCTGCTCGAAACTTCCCTCAAGGGTTGCTGAATGACAATAAACCGTACGCGACGGACGGATTTGGGACTCTACCACAGTTTGGAAACCATTCAACAGACAGATCTCCGACTTACCGTTGAATTTACTGCCTGAAATTTACTGTAGGACGTGGCCATGGCACTCTCTCTTGTAGCTCTCTTCGATGGCTCGCAATCGACGGGAGGATGTCCTGCTGCGATTCCATCTACCTGAAACATTGAGTTTCTTCTGTTATCGGGGACGTCTTTGTATTTGCTAAGATTGTTAATTGTAGAAGCATTTTCAGAGGGTATTACTGCATAGGATTTTGTCGAAATTTACTGTTCTTCTAGTTCTGATGCATTAGTATTCTAGAGAAATACCGTAATGGAGTACCATGTAAAAATGGCGAGGCTGATGAATTTATCTTCTTATATTGTCTAAAACCATGAAACGTAAACAATCTGTAATAATATCTATACTGTGACCGCTCCACCATAACTTCATTACGTTAATACGAAATAACCTAATTGTACTAGGTATTGAATTCCTCATTTGATATGGGAATATGCTGCTATATACCTAAGCTCGAATTAATATTATTTTCTATCATGTCACATCTAATTAATGATACTCATAACTAAGTTTAAACAGTTAATATCCGAAATATTGAAGATTTGATAAAGAGTAATTTTCTACTGGGAAAGAACCGACAATACGATGAACAAAAAGGGATGGCGCTTCGTAACATGATATTAAATAACCACACCCTTTAACGATCTTCCGTAACTAAATCTATTGAATACACTGACACTTATCATGACCCGTGTTGATAACTACTTCCGTTCCTCTTTGATAAAGGAGTGCTCGATACCAAGTTACATACTACGGTGTTGTTTGTGAAAATAGGGGCTTTGAGCACGTCTAAACCACAAGCTAGCTTAGTTTTATCAAATTCATAACGGTGCTTTTCTGATATCCCTGAATGCCGATCGATTATCACCCCTTGGTTTGTTTATGTCGTTCATTCAGCTGATGTGCAACCAGAATTAGTATCGTAAGAATTACTCTAAAAATACAATTGCAGATGAGGGATTTTTCATATAACACAAGATTTTGTTTTGTAAAAAGTGGAATACGCGAAATACGAGAATAGAATCACGGAAGAAAATCATTAAACAGAATTTAGGCAAACATGAATGAAAATCAATTTTCCCGCAATAAGTGTATTAGGACTTTTTTATGAGAAAGTGTTTTAAGACAACATTTGAGTGGTTTCAGTGAAGGAACGTATTGCAGAAAAATTTTATTTTATCTTTTCCCAAGGAAACATCAAACCAATATTTTATACAATGTTACACTATAAACCTGTTTAAGCTTTAATAAACTGTAAAAGTGGGCGATAGAAAATTGCTACATTTCAGATATTAGTCAAGCCATGCATACCGAAAAAAGAAACAAAGTTAGATGTCCTAATTCTGTTTCAGCATTTCTTTTTAGTTTGCAGTAAATTATACACGTACAGCATACGTAATTAGCACAAAGAGATAAAAATAGAGGGATTTACAAGGTCGCTTAATAATTTTTAGTCATATTTATGTTACAAACATGTAGAAACGAATTACGACACGTGGTAGACTTTTTAATTTTTTTAGTATAACAATTTTATACGCGTGCATTTACTTTAATCAACTCTATTCACCAACTAAAAAAATACAGTCTACTTCAATGTTTGAGAATTAAACTTTAAATATTTAAATTTGTCAATCAAGATCAATAACAGTGATGCTTATCTCACCACTACAGTATTCAATAAGTATATGACACAGTAGTGTAATCAATTCAGACTCCTATTTTTAAAGGTAATTGTCTTAGTAGCTCTGCTGCTTTAATTTTGTTTAGCTTTAAATATGAATAGTGTCATAAAATAGTATACTCAGCTACCGAGACGTCATAATACAAGAATCAGAAAACGCACTTTCAGGTTGTTCCTGTATTAGGCCATCGTAAGCGTTCGGGTATTGAAGCATTTACATTCAATTCTCTGTCAAGTACATCAATACTCAACCAGTAATCCTTGAAGCATTCAATCGTCTGCAATCTGTAATTGTCATTCTCTACGGTACATCAATTGTGAATCGTTGTCATTAATAACAACTCGTGTACTATTAACACATTGTTAACAAGTACAAAAGAAAGATTCATATTATTACAATAGAATCTATCGCGTAAGATTCACTGTCGATCAATTCGAATTCCTGCAGATAGAGAGGAAGGACGAGTCAGCACCCAATTGCGTACAGTTGCGAACGTGTAGTTAACAACAAACGACAGACTCTTATGTAACATTTACTATGTACGAAGTGACAGCACGCTTGACTTAACAAGGTTGTATTATGCGCGTAATGATAATGACCAGGCGCCAACGCCAATTGCTCGATTTTGCCCTCTTTGCTTCAACACCGGGCATAAATCATCGTATCGCACCCTCGATAGCCTTTTCCACTGTTTTTTCCTCGCATCGACGTATCGTCCGTGCGATATTGATCATGACGGACGACCATGTCTCACTGATAACGATTCAGACAAGGTTTTCCATGATGTCGAGCGGCAAAGTTCGTCTTACCTGATCATGAAGACAACTAAAGTGCGCCTTTATTGGTTATTGGTGCACATTCAATACATACAGGGAGTAATATATAACTGACTGATTTGTATTATCATTAACTTTTAGATCAAATGAAAAACAAAAGTTTTTAGCACAAATAATTTATTAATACTTGGGAGTTATGTATGGAATATAATAATCAAAAAAATCAAAATAAAATAAAAATCAAAAAGATATACAAACTCCAGATCTCTCAATTTTGACAAATTTCGGAAGGTATATTCAGTATGCCTTCTTCAACAGCATTTTTTTAACTACTCGAATGTATTTGATTTGTTGTCTTATAGGTACTTATGCTTAAGATGACCTCATAAAGACAAATCCGGTAGAATTAAATTAGAGGATTTAGTTGACTAGAATAGGTCGCCAAAATAGGAAATTAGCAGTGACAGTAACAGTAAATTATTTTGATAAAATATTTTAGCAATCTTTATTCGCTGTTGACACGTATAACGCTCCATGCACTTTTTAAACAATTATTAAACCGAAACAGAAGATAATCTAAAATGGTGGGATATTCAAATGAATCAAATATGCATGGCGAATTACGCAACGTTTTTATATTAGTCTATGCTTAACAACTTTTTATGTTTGGTACTGATACCCACAGTGCATACACGGAATTAGTACCGATCAAAGCTAGACATAGTTAAGTAGCTGCCCTCTCCTCTAATTAAGTTTTTGCTCCTCTAGTCTAGAAACGAGGCTTCTGTCTTTCCTAAAATTTTCAAATCCACAGTATAAATCCACTACTGTAGCTGGTTTCCAAGGCTAAGGTAAGATGAGATGTAAACCATGCACCCAGTAGTCAAGACCTCTACACGTTGGAACCGAACTGATGGCTGAGATGGACGAGATTTACCATTTGCATATAGTTTTATCACAATATAATTCTAATCGTGAAGGAAACGTGAGGTTTTGTTGATCCAGCAGTAAGCGACTACCAGTCGCACAGCTCGCGTCGAACGTGTGTAGCCGATGTGCTGCCGGTGTCGTGTTTGGATTTCACATTCTTCTTGGTAACACAAGTGTTCTTCATGCAAGGCGTGTCTCTCTTTCTCGTGTTGGCCGCCACAGGGATATACCACGGTTTTTTCCGTTGAACGAAACAACCCAAATCTCGCTTATCTTCTACGTGGAACGCTTTTTCCCCCCCAAGCGAGGTGGTTCCGCCCGCTTCCCCTCAGTGGCTGGTCCTAAGGGAATGGAGTATGAATGCCGCGTGAAGCTATGCAACCTCTCATTTAAATTATAAAAAAGAGGACCCCGAAGTCCATTTTGTTGATTTACTGAAGACAGTTTTCGGCAAGATTAGGAAAAGAGACAGTAGTGAGCGAGTTACGAAGGAAATATTGAATGGCAACTTAGAGCAAGGCAACAAGTGTTTAAAGACTTCCGATAGCTTTGTTTCTACGTGTTCATTGTTTCTGCTCTGTTTTCATTTTTCTGTTTATTGTCTTGAACTGTGCGTAGGGTGCACAGCAAAGTACAACTTATAAATTAACACAGGTAAGATACAGGGATATAAGAAAATTGTATTTAATTATATTATCCTTTATTTTCCAGCAATTGTCACAGTTCTGTTATCCAAACATTTGCTCATTCCTTTTATTTTATAAGTATCATTGCAATATTCGAAACAAACGACACTATATTTTGTATTTGTATTATATGAGATGGTTGAAGAACTTGGATTGGCAGCTAGGTTGGATTATCAGTATAACTGGTAATGTATAAACGAGTTGCACCATATGACAGGGATTGTGTATTTGTTATATGCTAACTTGCTTAATGCAATAACCACTATTAGTCCGAGAGGTCACTGCAAAATTTGGACGTCATAAACCAACCGTGTAATTTTATGTAAAAGTGAAAGTTTAATTGATACTAAATACGAAATTGCAGTCGAAATCAATTACCGTCTTCGTCTTTAAAAACGCTATTATAATAACTAATATCAATTTCAGTCTACCATCAGTAAGTGGCACATTTTAATTAGGCACACCGAAAAACTTACCTTTCAAAATGATCTGGCAGATGGTTTTGGTAAGTTGGTATTAGGTACACCAAAAAATTCTTGAATTGTTTAAATTTATCTACATTTTCGATAAATTTCATTAGAATGTTCCGTCACGTAAAAAAGTAGCAACTGTAGTGTTCTAATTAATTTAATTAAAAATAGTCGCAGTAAGAAACAGGCAGACATGCGGTTTCTTATTTAGTACCAACTAAATTTTTACATAAAATGAAACGTATGTGTTATGACGTCCAAATTTTGCAGTGACCTCTCGGACTATATCGTATAGAGTACCACCTACGTTTGAGTAAACAAAACACTGTTTTAATAAGTGAGAATCTAAAGATGCTGTTCCAACAACGAGCAAAGTTTCGTCGCTTCTTGTTGCTGCATGTTTCAGAAGGTTTCCAACCAACTGTAACTTATGGACTCTTTTTGTACACTCTGGAGACAATCCAAGGAACATTTAGATTTTGTAGGCTACATTTGTTGCCTATAACAAATTGTACAAGTTGTTGTATACCAGTTGTATGTTCTTATAACTGCGTCCGGTCCAGCGGCTACAAAATCGGGCAACAAAATGTACAGACTGAAGAAATATTTGTTTCTTCTGAAATTACGACAACAAGCGGCGACTTTTTCAAGAAACACGCAAGTGCAGTGGAGGCGCACTTTAACATTTTAATATCAAACTCTAAACTTTCTAGTTATATTAAAGTAAGTAATATCTACAACATTCAACTATGTAAATATCTACAGAAAGAATATTAATTAAGTTATAATTTACTATGGTGATTTTAAAACTTAAAAAATATCTTTAAAAAAATGTATTCCTAAAGTGAATCGCTGTTTAGACATATCTGTGTGGTAGGTTTTCGCTACTCAAATGAAAATACATTAGTTTTTAGAAACACTATGTAGTATACATAAATTGTCTACATAAAATAGTCCTATGCTAAACTCAGATTTCAAAATAAAATTACATGTAAAACTACATAAAGTTTAATGACATATTCATAAGTGTACAATAGAAACGGTTAAATGTCTCTATTATTGAAGAGTTAACGGAATTTAGAGTACAATGTGGGCATTAATAGGAACTGTTTCATATCAGAGATTGCATATACGTATTATAAATAGATTCGATAAGATCCATTTTATGTATTTCGTAGTGTATTTAGGGTTCTATCGATTTAAGGCTCAATGCATTCACTAATATGCGGGTGCAACATTATCTATTGATTTTTCGTCCTCATAGGCTGTATAGAGTTTGAATTATGAGAATGATGAAAATTTTATTTCGACTCTATAAATAAGTTCCTCTTTCATTTTTCATATTACTTATAAATAAAATTATGTCTATGAATAAAATAGAGATACTAATAAACTAATACGTCGTAAAAAGTAAAAAATTGTAAAGTGGAAGTTGTAAAAGATCAACTTAGTACATCTATTTTAAAATATTTTTTTCATGGGTATCAAAAGGTTTGAATAAACTTACTTTTAAAGCAATCTTTCTTTTTTTCTAGATAATTTAGGATTTTTTAAAGGGAATGTATCGTTCGATAGTTATCGACCTGTTATCATTTATCATTAAGATTTTAGCTGGAAATCATTATCTGTATACCTCGAAGCCAACTACAGTGCAGACAATGTTTATCCAGATTGATGCTCGTGCACCGAAAAATGTAATCTATCGAATATGGCTTAAAAATGCAGCGCTCTAAAGTAAAGCAAGGAGTGGTTAAATAAAATAATATTGAGCCATGTTTTGATACACAAACACGATAAAATTTACAAACCATGATATGAGTTAAAAACCAAGTTACGATGTGTACTCGGAACTTGAAGTTCCATTCGGTTTTTTAAATCGTTAAATCTCTTCTCCATTACCTTCAACGAAATTATCATCTTCAATATAAAATTAAAATTGATTAGAAAATAAATTTTTGCTTTCGTGTAACATATAATTATTACAAGAAAACTATCTTCCCATGATTTCTTAAAATGTTCAACTCGTAATTCTTAATCCCATAATAACAATATATGTAGATATAAAGTTTTCCCGTATTTTACATTTACTTACGATTATCTTCAAATTTAGTAACTTAAAATTTATTGGGTTGTTCGTAAAATAATTTCGTTTTCCCCAAAATTACTTTCTGTACAACCTAATAGTTTTCATAAATTCTAGTTTTTCGTTTAGTAAAAGCTCTGAATGAACTTAACCACTTAAATGTTATGAGATGTGATTGACGAATAGCATACGGATTTTCATACATTTACAAACGGCCATTCTGAAAATTTATAATAGCGTCTTGCGTAAATTTTAACTTCCAAATGTGGAGCACTAATACTAATTCTTTCAGATGTTTGTTTGGTCTTTGGTTAATCGTACAAAGTGGAACAAATTCTAGATTCTCTAAAGTTTGAATCTTGCCTAAACTGAATGTTTTCATATCAGGACATCCTCCTAGTGGAAAAGTTTCTTGAATATCTGCCCACTCAATATTAGAATAAACCATCTTGATCTTAACTCTAACACAATTAACTAGAAACTGATATATTGCAACATACATAAGTTACGTTCAATATTAGGATGACATGTTCACCATGTATTTCCATCTAGCCAAAAAAAATATGCATTGGTAGTATTCAGTAGTTGCGATGGGGACCAAATAATATGTCGTATTTTGAACAATTTGTTAGGTATAGGTACACTTAATCCATAAATAATTAAAATGAATTTAATTCTTTATGTTGTAGTATCGAATAGACATCTTAAAATAAAAATTACCAAGAAGTTTCAAATCATGTAATAGAAGTTTTAAAAGTGTAAGTACTTTAAACATTTCGCGTCACCTTCACTCCCCCTAAAGAAAGGCATCTGGATCCACATCTAATGTTCGTAATTCTAAGAATGGCAGCTATTCATATAAAATTGAAAAAAGCGGTTATATTTCAAAAAAGAAGAGTTTCAGGACTTAGGTATGTTTGTACATTTGACCTCTTTTTATCTTTAGGCATAGTGGAATACGACAGCAAAGAAGACTTATTTCGCGAACACCCTGTAGAAGTATGGGTAATTAAAGATGATTATTTTACTCATTTATATTTTTATTATTATTTTAATTTGCAAATGTAATATTTTTAGATGTTTTACTATTTAGGAAATCGGTAGGTACGGCTTAGCATAGCAATTATCTAACTTTTAGCTGAGATTTATTTATCTTTAATCTTAGGATGAGGTTTGAAAAATACATATAACAAATTATTTGCTCCTCGAGATAAGATTAACTACATAGTAGCAGGCGTCTTAAGCATCAATTTACAATATGTAATAATAACTTGTAAAGAAGGTAACGTAAAATAAGAAATATGACACAAAATATCTTAAGTGTACGATTTCGACAACTCTTACTTACATACATACATACATATGTATGTATACATACATACATATACATACATACATAGATACATACATACATATCTTAAGTGTACGATTTCGACAACTCTTACTTACATACATACATACATATGTATGTATACATACATACATATACATACATACATATGTATGTACGTAAGTAAGAGTTGTCGAAATCGTACACTTAAGATATGTATGTATGTATCTATCTACACATGAGCCATTAACGGATATCTCGCTACCGCAATGTCATTTATGCAACATTTTGGACGAGATATTTCGCATCACAGTTTTCGTTATTCGGTGCTACGGACGAGACATCTCGTGTATTTTATATTAGGATAAAGGTAGACACAAAAGATTTTGTTCATAACATCACAAAATAAAAATCGCAAGATGAGATACTTCGTTCATAGTACCGAATAACGAAAGTTGTAACGTGAAATATCTCGTTCATAGAAAAGATTAACGGATTAAAGAAAAGGATTAAAGGATTAAAGAAAGGATTAACTCCGCTTTTTGAATTTTTTAAAATTTAAGTGCCAAAACACTTGATTGATGCTTACCTTTTTATATTAAAAGCAAATATGAATATTTTTTTGTGGATGTTGCGATTTGATCAGCGAGAATATGTTAAGTTGGAGTTATCCGCTGATCCTCGCTTCCTTGGTTTCAATTAAGAGACGAAGGATAGTTGAAATTTGAATTCATTGTGATGTTGGGACAGAGCTTCTGTCCGTGTGAAGTAGATAGTTGGATAGCTCCTTTTTGATACATTGTACAGGCTTTTATACATTTTCGTGTAGTTTATGTTAACCAATCAGGAAAAAGTCGAATTCTTATTGGTTCGGGTCTAGCTTTCGTTGTCGCATTGTCAGGTCGCGGGAAAACCTGACCTACGATTGAACAACTTAATTACGGTACGGTTTGGCGCAGCGCGATGGTGTACAATTTTATGGTGTTTTGTCGAAAGGTAATCGAATGGCTTTATAGAGGTAAATAACAATTCTTCACAGATGTTTGGAACTCCTTCAAGTTTCAACAGTGGAGTTAAGTGATTTGGCAAAGGAGAGGGTCATATATCCTCTAGAGATCCTTCGAAAAGTCTAACTCATCGCGCCAGGAAAGTCCAAGTCGCGATTCTCTGTCTGAAAAGGAGGAAATGGCCTGCCAGTTCATCCCCTGCCCGCATCAGTGTTCTTCTGTCAGGATCGCTTCCTATTTTACAACGTGGCACAAACGGGACGCTGAGACGAGCACTACTTGCAGATGCGGGCAGGTTAAAGGCTGGACTAATCTAGCGACTAAACTCGTAGCGCCGGTCCTTTGGACTTTCAACAAACGGTCCAACCTATCCTAACGTAGCCGGCCAACTATCTTCCTTCCTTTTCTCCTGCTGCTCTGTGTTTCTATTACTTTTTAGCCTTCTGGGCCCCGTTCTCCCGGTCGTTTCTGAGAAACCATTCATGGGCGGTATATGTGTACGTGTACTAATGACTAGGCATGGTGGGGAAGCTTCACGGGCGTTTGTTAACCCCCGTTGCGTGGATTTTCCTTGGTCTCTTTACTTATTTATTCACGGGTTGTTACCCTTCCTCAGTCTCGTCAGACATGATTTTTCAGGTATGTACCTCTGTCGAGTGAAGAATGGGACCAATTGTTGAGCCAGGCATAGGCAATGGTAGGTCGTTGGATGATAAGTCAAATGCATGATGAAAGTATTGCGGCGAGATAAGTGGCGCAAGTTATTCTTGGTCTACCTCAGTCAATGTTTAATCGTCAATTTATAATTGCTCTGCATATTGTTAAACATGATTCTGTGAATACCTTTGATGAAAAATTCGATTGAAACAGTTAGAGTCTTTCTCGTTAAAAAATCGCTTTTACTTTTTTTGCATTTTCTTAGAGATTATGGTTTTAAAAACATTTAACTATTTGAATTAATGGACCAAAACGATTTGAAATTTTGTACAGATATACAATGAATATTCTTCTTTAGTATGACCTACGTTAAGCGCAGTCGATCTATTTGTTCTTTGTATAAATTACAGCAAAGTCTCGCACGTATCCAACAAATGCCAAATTTTCATTTCAAGTTCTACCATTTGTATAAATTTTGTTTTTTCTTTTTTTTTATCTTACAATTAGTTCACCCCAGAATAATCTTCATACAGATTAAGAATATTTTTCAATTTTTTGTTTTAGGCACCTATTGCGGGCGAAATCACACACACTATTGATTTTACATGATAGGCGAGCAGCTATTTTGTTTTGAAAATTTCGAGTTCCTGATTTTTTCGTATAATCGTACATTCTTTATAAATATATTTGTAAAAAAATTTTAATTATCCATCCCGTAGTTTTTTTCTGGAATGTTAAATGGATTTAATTTTAAGAAGTATTATTTAGACTGATTTTAAGTTAGTAGACTATTTATGAAATGAAATGTTTTAAATATTTAATAATACGTAATTGTCATTCGTGCCTTGCAGGAATGTATCTTCCAGTTTCTACTTTTCTTAAGAGATAATTCAAGGTCTCGTTTCCTCGACAAAGTTACAGTTCCAAGGGTTTGCACGGTAAATAGCAAAGACTTGGTTGAGTGCAAGTGTCGGCTCACCAGAGTTAGCTGCATATTATACCACGCTAACTTGAGATGACTAGCCATTGTGGAATGTGCTCCTTAGTATAGGGCAAAAATCGAAGGAGGTGTAGACGAAAGCACTTTGAGCATAAGTTATACACTAACTGCTTATGGATTCTGAAGAAATGGTGGCGATGCCGTAACTCGTACTACGTTAATAACTACCATGCATTACGTTTTCTTTGTATTTTCTTCCTGGGTAAGCCTGACAAAATGTCAAACATTTTAAGACTAATGTGAGATAAATGTCCTAAAGCTAGTAATTTAAAACGTGGGTTCTATTACTTTCTGCGTTTTAATGAACGTAATGCAAAGCTTTTGTTACATCTAACGTCGAATATCCCCTTAAATATTACTTATAAACATTATTCTTTCTGGATTTTTAAATTAAAGATTAATTTCTTTAAGGCTGGTTATAAATTTTGGGGAACCTTTTCCAGGAACAGCTTAAGTATGTACTACATATATTGTATACATATTGCGTAAATGGAATTTATTAATTTTAAGTTCTATATTTGAACAAAGTATTTTGAGAAATAAAATTCACGTTACAAAGTTGGTGCCCTTATTTTTACAATGCCTTACTTCTTAAAGTCAAGGACAAAACGAAACATTTTTTCGATCTTTTTAAGTTCTTCAAATAATTCTAAAATGTTACTAATTATGTAAATACAAGCATACTGTAAAGTGTTATTATGAAAAACAATTAATATAAATGAAATATAAAAACTGATACTAAAACAAGTATTCATATCATGTGATTATGAAGAAATCAATTTTTTTATACGAATAAAAAATTAATTTCAAAAATTAATGTAATATTCCTGAAATTTTAATATTAATTTAATATTAATAAAATTTTAATAGTAATCAAACTTAAATATTCATTTGTGAGGTATAATTAAATTTAACAATAACAAAAATATTAAGTTAACTATTGTGGGTGATAATAATTAAGAATATAATCGCTCGTTAAATTTTTGAGGAAACTGGAATAAATTTATATTGTAAATCTTGCAAATTTTCTTAACGATTTCGTTATTTATTCCTCGAATGTCTCGTGAATGTGTAAATCGTTCGAGCTTCGAAGAAATATTTTCTAAAGTCGCAACGTGATCCTTGGAATGCTTAAGCGGATGCCTTCTCATCTTTTTAAAGTCATACGTTTTCATTTTGCCTGCAGTGTCTCTAGCAGCCTTTCATTGGGACGCGGCCAGATTAAAGGCACTATCCGGTCTAATCTGACTAGATTTAAAGCCTAGACACCTAGGATTCGGCCTAGCCTACCCTAACACGACCCTTCTTAGTCTAAAGTTCCACTTGCCTACATATCTTCGATGCCTGGCCTCCTCCGGAATCTTCTGCTAGCACGTCACGAAATCCAAAAGCACCACCTGTTTCTTCGCGTTACCTACAGCCTCGGTTTCTGAGAACGACAAATGAAAATGAAGGCATCTTTCAGGCAAAACGAAGGGAAGTAGTTTGAAAGAAATTTGGGATAATATGATTGAGAATTCCTGTGGTCTCAAAGTTTCAGTATCCAACTCCGATATTCTTAATGTTCAACATTTTTAAGTATATAAAATTTTGCTGTCAAAACTAAAACTGCTGAAATTTTCAAAGTTATAGTTTTCAGAATTATTATGATTTTAGATCGTCCTATTTTAAAATTTTTAAAAGCGTTAAAATCAAGAGTTTTTAATTTTTAAAGTTCCAAATTTCAAAATTTTCGAACTTTTGAATATCTAAATTCGCAGAACCTCAAATTTATTAATAAAAACGTTAATAAATAATTATTAATCAACGACGTATTTTTGGTAGATATGGAAACTAAATCCTACAATAGATTCATAATCACATGAGTCATTTTTACTAATACACTAGTTCTAGTGTTAAATTTTCAAATTAATAAGTGTCCACGTTCCCAATTTCCTCTCATTCAAGCTTCTGTTGCTACTTCACCTTCCAAGTAAAAAACTGCCTCTCTATACAGAACCATTGTCTCCTAAAGAAGTCTTCCAAAAATGTGGGGTCGACTAATTAATGTATCACAATTCCACCAAACATTCCTCAGCTCGAGGAATTCTTTTCGTTTGATAGTAATGGAAATGATCCCTTCCATTGAGATAAAATTCTTCTTCTCGGGTCATGTTTCAAATCAGCCAAGCTTGAAAGTCTATAATAATAGGATTCCACTTCTGATGGAACGTATGTGAGTCGATCACCAAAATTTTTCTGATCACTAACATTTTTACTTTTGAACTCCCTTTTGCTCCGCAGCCCTTGTTCGCTAGCAGACGAACGCATTATGTCACGTAGCACAAATGACTTTAAATGCCACTTCGGTTGGTCGTGCAGGCTTGCCCCCTTCGATTTTGGGATCCAAGCCGTTCAGGCACTCCCCTTTTGTATTCCTCGTTGGTGGCATCACGAACAATTCTGCTGTGATAGAGGCTCCAGAGGAATTCTGACGGGCAGTCGGTCTGCTTTGCGGAGATTAAATGGAGGTATGGTGAAGAATAAAAATAATTTTCTCACAGTTTTGTTCTAGTCGCTACTGTGCTTTTGTTTTTGATCTCGTTTTCATAAATACATATTATATTTCGTATTAAATGTATGCTACGGTGGAACGAAATATAAAGGATCTTTTAGTATTTATAACTAAACTCTGGATCTTTATGCAAGACATTCCTAGAATAGTGACGGAGTGTGAAATGCAATGTAGATCAGTCGATTTGTTTTGAAATACATCACTTTTTTAGCAGAAATGGATTTTATCTGCAAAATTTAATTGTAAATTCTTCATGTTGTTAATATTCCCAGCACGGTAGTAATTCTTTTGCATAAGTTTTTGTAGGCTTCATTTGAATGACTAAAACCAAGTTTGCCCCTTTATTAGAACACAATTATGAATTTATGTCAGTTTATGTCATTGGATTATGAATGTATGGACCAAAGACACGTAGTTTTTATTCAGTTTCAATACGTTTTAATGCTAGTAATTTACTCTAAAAGCTGCTGCGAATTTTTCACTTATTCTTTCTTCTTTTTACTTTCGAAAAATAACAATTTGACTTTTCTTTCTGATTTTATGTTGTCTTATCTTAGCAAAATATTTTTTTTTTCAAAACTCTTTGAAAAATGGTTGTATTATGCATGTGAAAAATATTCTATAAGAATATAAATGCACGCAGAATATATAAATATATTTATTCTTATTTCATTTAAAGTGTCATTTGTTGATATTTATTTTTCATATAGGTACCGTATAAAATTCTTTCATATATCTCTCAAACAATTTCGCAAACAAGTTAATTACAAATTCTCAAAAAAATATATTAGAATTATTAGGAATGGAATGAAATGTTATTTGTTATCTAACATTCGATTTTATGTATTAATCAGAACTTGATAAATAGTGGTGGGCAGATTATAAGAACGATCCAAAAAATGTAATAATTTGTAGTTTATGAATATAAAATGCATGGACCAATGGAGTCTCTACTGACCTTGGGCCGTTGTGCACTGTGCATAATTGCCACTGGATAGAAATTAAACAATTTCTACTACTTTTACTGCAACTAATTAATAGGTAATTAGATCTAAAAAAATAATTTAATTTAACTTTCACTTGTTTATAAAAGTATCAAGTAATGCAAGCAGTTCGTCATCATTAAACACGTTATTATTGTTATTACGTATCATCATTATTAAACATGTAACTTCAACGTAATAGATTAAATAATTGCAATGTTATTTCTAACTCTTAAAATTAACACTTTTTGTTTCTATTTAAATAATAGCGTATTTCTACTTTAAATGTATAAGTTACAATTTTATAATCATTGCACATTCAGGAAATTATTTCCTGTATAAATATTCTACATAGTAACACAAAGTACTAACAAAATAATAGTAATATATATAGTGATAGTACCTAAATAATAGTAAACATAATTTCATTTTATTATACCATTCCGTGAACTGCAAAGAACTTTACATTTATATATATAAATCTATATGTTTACATATTACATATAGATAGATATAAGTATAAATTACTGTAAAGAAAATACACTTGATTATTTTTCAATTATTATTTTTCCTGAATTAAGCTGTCCCATAGAATGGTCTCCACAATTATGTAGATTGTATTTTTTTAAGTCATAGGCACTATAGACCATAGGTTCATACATATAGAAAATAAAATTCTACCTAATCGTGGAAAATTTCTAACTTAATTGCTATAAATGCTTAATCAATTATATTGTATGTATAAAAAGCTGAAAATTATTTGATTTTCAGAATACAAAATGTAGGTATGCCAACAATTAAACAAATCGATATTATTCTTTTAATTACTCTCATTATGTAAAAACTTAATATTTGTGTATTTGGTATTTATAATTTTCTTGGTTTTAAGGCTTCAATTTCTTTTGAAGAATTTAACCCTTTGTAGATGATTGTCTCCAAATCGTTGCTCGAAGTCATTTGAAAGTAAATTGTTCCGTCCGCGAAGGATAACAATTTTTTCTTAAAAATTAATCAAAGGCATTTACAGAAATAAAACTAAAACAAAATAAGGAATACTAAATTAGTCATATGAAAATCACAGAATTTAGAGAAGATTTTCGTGCTTCCCTTTATCAATTATTCTAAATTATTAAGTAAAAATTATCAGGTGTGTCGAATGCATTTCGGCTAGCACGAAAGAACCTTACAAGACACTTGAGGATTCCAAGTGGCCGTCAAAATATTTAAAGGACGAGTTGAAGCAGTGAAAACATCTGTTTGCTACTTTCGGGATTGACTTCTTTGAAACTCTTAGGATTCACATGTTCGACCATATGCGGTCGACGACATAAATTAAAGCATGAGTCCCGATTGTGTGTATTTTTGTCGCTCTACTCTCTTAATCTTTTGCTGATAAACGTGTCCTGTGGCTGGCTGCAACGTGCGTCGTGAATGAACCGTAATCACACATGGTTTTATCGGTCAGCGAATTTGATTCAAGAAAGCTTACTGTGCGTGCCGTATGATGCAGAGGAATTTCCATTGTCCGACTGCTCTGTTAATCGAGGCTTACGTTATTGAAGTACTTGCATGCTGCTTGACTCCTTTTACATTTGGATTCTGTATTACTCTAGTATATGAAATTGTAATTTTAATAATTATTAATTGCATTCAGGAGTTAAGGATACTGGAAATCCAGTTATCCAGATTGTTAACAAAAACGAAGGACACATTCACGAGATAGGTCGCAGATGTTAAAATCAGATATGGAAAAAGTTAATATAGATATACAGTAAATCAAGTAAATCAAGTAAATCAAGTAAATCAAGTAAATCAATACAGTAAATCATGAAAGTACATATTTGTACACTGAACTTGTGTATGTGTAGGTACATCGAAATAGTAGGTAGGGGAAACCACGCACGAACGTAACGATTTGGATTTTTGACTTTGTAACTTCTAAGTTTCATAGAATTTTTAAAGAGTTCGTATATGAGAGTAAACTTACATTATTCAACAACATAATCAAATAAAAAAAGTAGCAATATACTACACCAAATTTTTAAAATATATCTTTCTTTAAAGTATATCATTTGTTACTTTTGTTCCTACCCCTAGGGATGAAAGTAACATGCGATGAAATGAGATAGGGACAACGATGACATTCTATTTAAGTTCAAAAATTAAATTAAATAATAGAAAAAATACTTTTGAAAGGTATTTCTAGCTTTC
Source organism: Calliopsis andreniformis (assembly GCF_051401765.1). NCBI lineage: Eukaryota > Metazoa > Arthropoda > Insecta > Hymenoptera > Andrenidae > Calliopsis > Calliopsis andreniformis. Next base: position 4,715,631 of record NC_135064.1, read on the forward strand.
ATTATTCTTGAACTATCATCTTATTGTTGACATAGTATTGAATGTTTCAAATAAGAGTATCATCTTTAAGTGCAAGAATCTATTCAATGATGTTTGTTTTTATTACGTAACGAACTATTTCTTTACATAACGTTATTATTCGTCAACTGGGTGTACGAATACATGTTTAATTCTCTATATGAAATAAAGAATTTATAAGAAAATTATGGGATTATGCATTCAATTTAGAGTTATATTTTAGAAATAAATAACGCAATTTTCTGTTAAAAGTTAATTAACTAAAATTATTTTATTGAAATATTCCGGTTAAAAATTCAGAAGATTATATTACCTACTTATATCTAGAATTTTCAGATGATAAGAAAAAATAAAGATAGAAGATAAACATATCCTCAAAAAAACATTTCAAAATGTGATTTTTCGCGGTTGTCACGTCATGGACCAGTGCAGACATATTTTTGATAGTGCAAACGATACTACACTAAGATAAGAATAATTGGCGTTATAGGAAGTGGTTACTGTAGAAAAAATGTCCGAATGAATTATTCCGATTACACAGCTGGTCAGCTCTCCATGTTGGGAATCTTCCATTACTCGTGAATAAATTATTGTACTTTTCAGACTTGTACTGCATAATTCTCACAATCCTTCATGAGACTTGCATTTATTCGCTAAGGATTTATAAAAATGGAAGCAGTACTCAGCAAAATTTTAGCATCATTTTGTGAATTAAAAAAATTAATCGTTATTTTATGAGACAATAATTTAAGTAACAATAATTAATTCATTCCATTGCATTAAAATAGAGAATATTGTAATTATTATTGAAAATAAGAATATACCGACTTTGAATAGTAGGAAAGAAACTACTCTAATTTTTCGGTTTAAACCCACGAAAGCTAACTTCTGACAAAATAATTTTTAAGTATCGCAATGGCCTCGACGTCTTAATTTTTGTTTTCTTAAATATATTTTAAGAAGAATATATCATTTAACTTTTTAAACTTAGATCCTTCTGTTTTTGTTTAAAGTAGATGAATCATGTGGAAAGGCAGTTGAAATTTGTCGACTATTTACCCTTTCTTAGCATCTTTTTCTACATTTTATAAGAAGATTGTATTATGTGATAAAATATCACCTATACAATTACCGACCAATTTTTGAAATTTTGTTAAATGTTTAGTCATTTTTCAAGATAATGCACTGTAATTCTTATGGAATTATACCTATTCAAATTATTGTATGTTTCCCGCAATGTATTGTTTTGAATGGCTGCCACAATTCGTGTTGTTGCATTTATCTGAAGTAAAAAAATCAAAAATAATCTTAATCAAAGTGTAGTTACTGCCTAAACTAGAATAAAATAAAGAAAGTGTATTTCGTCAAAATGATAGTCATGTGAAGTTAAAATTATTTGTCGATGAATTTTTTATTTTTTTAAGCGATAATAGAAAAACTATTGCAGATATTAATAATTCTGACTAAAGGACACTGACATATTTCGGAGGATAAAGGATCATTTATTTTACATGTATGTAAAATTTGTAGGAAATCGGTCAATCCAACGTTGAGATATCATGGTAATAATACAGAATGATAAACTGCGGGAAATATGAAATAATTTGAATAATAATAAAGATAATTACAAGAAAATTAGACTGTGTTATCTTGAAAAGTGATTGAACATGTATGAAAAATTACAAAATTCTTAGTCTCTAAGTACATGAATAATTAGACTGCAGATTTTTATGCATTTATCGAAAATTTAAAATGAAGTACAAGTTATAGTACTTGGAGGCTGAAACAAATCCTTATTTAATATTATCCTTATCTCATTTGATGTATTTATAAAGATATAAATTTGCATAAAAATCAGCAGTCTAGACCTGTGGTTGTAATGCAAAACGACCTATGTCACACTTTCAAAAAATTCGAGTTAAGGTCTTAATTGACATCCAAAATATACAATTTATATTTCTAGAGAGAAGAAAGTGCATTAAAAGAATTTTTTCACCTAAAAATAAAGATCCAAGGAGGCACAAGTCCATAAGACAGTATTGAACCTGAAAACTTCAAACGCCAATGTTTCAAAAACAAAAGCATATGACTAGGTTCTTTTGCCTTACAACTACAAAATTAAGGTATTCATTCAGATTTTTTGAAAGTATAACACAGACCGTTTTACCTTACAACCATACATAAAATAATCCTTTATTTTAAAGATCGCCTGAAGTCGACGTCTCCAAGCAGGAATACTCCCTTAACGGAAGTCATTGTTAAAACTGCGAAAATTTACAAGAAAAAATGTGTAAAATTAGAAGTGCATAGCACGAACCCTCTAAGACCGTCTGAAACAAATTGGTGACTGTGATACGGATACCTTTGACGTAGGATGGGTGGTAGCGTTTAATCGGCGTGCATCGCGGTGAATCGCGTGAGAACCGGTGCAGCACACACGAGCCGGTCAATCCCAGAGAGCAGTGCATTTGTTATATATGCATGCGTACGGGCGCACACACGGTGGTGGATTCAAGGTTCACGGTGTTCCGATCCAAGGTGCGCTTTGTCGCGAGCGTGTGTTTACGCGCGCGACCTCATGAGTTATAGGCTTAGTGGCTGCACGTGGGTGCACAATATTGCATTCGCTCCCACACCCACCAGCCGCCCGGCAAGGAACTCCATCGGCGCGCTTTCCTTCGTTACGAGGACGTTCTCTTTCGTGCCGTTCTTTTTCGGCACTGTTCGCAGAGTGAAAGAAATGTTTGCGAAGGGCCGATACTGATCGACTTTCTGAGGATCCATGAGGCGATCTTATAAAATGAATCCTTGTCGGTTCTCCTGTCTATGTATGCAGGGTGAAAAGAAAAAAGGGGTCATAAATTTTAGGGTAGACAATACCTGTTCGCCAAATGGTGCATGAAAGTCTTAATAATCGTAGGTTGAAAAATGAATATTTATAAAGTTAGAAAGAATTTTTTGTTAAGGACTTGTTCGCTTCGAGAACTGTAGCGACATATGGAAACAATGAATTGCTTTACCATTTCTTCTTCTTTTGGTTACGAAAGGGTTTTAATAAGAAAATTCTGTGTTACGATACATGTGTAGAGTGGAATGATAGATATTCCATGGGTTCCATACGGCAGGATAGCTCTTGAAGCGAGCAAGTCATTCATTTAAATGGAAACAAGAAATTGCTTATAACTTTGTACATATTAATTTTTTAACCCGTGTTTATTAGAAATTTCCTGCTCCATTTGGCGAGTAGGTGGGTATTATCTACCCCAAAAGTTATGAACCCTTTTCGCCCACCTTGTATGCAGGGTACAAAGATAGAAGGGAAACTGTTAAGTTTGTGCAGACGTGTAATTTCATTTTTTCAAGAATTGAAATAGGCCATAGGCGGATAGATACTATATAGATACAGCGTATCAAATTCTGTACGACTGTTTTCGCAATATAGCGATAACTACGTACCAGTCTGATTAAAATACTTGTGTATGTACTTTCGTAAATTATTTTAAAACACTTGAGCTAGACAAATACTTGTTGTTTACAGTTTTTTCAATTTTTCGTTTCCAGGTAAGCGAGAAACTGGTATATTATTTTCCAAAGCAGATACATAATTAATTACTCTTACGCGTCGGAATAGAAATTTGTTTATCATATCTAGGGCAGATATAAATTATATAATGTACAGCTTTTCATCAGTTGTATTGATTTAATAGATATACATACTTTGAGATTCAATATTGTAAACATCGTTTTCATAAAAAGTATAATGTTCAAATATTATTATTAAAGTTCAAAGAATTTGTGTGAATTGAATTATTATCAAAAAAGCATTGAAGATAAAACAATATGTCGGATATTTAAGCGTAACTCGGAAAGTGTGTTTAAAACAGAGGTTTTGTTGATATACATATTCGTTATATATTAACAAAATCATAACGTTATTAGATCCTTATTATTTGACATCAAGGTAATTAATATTTACCTATAGTCGAATTATTTCTTTCATAAATTTAAACTTCGAAAAAAGCTCAAACTGTGAATTTGTAGAAATTCATAGAAATCTCAATACGATTCATTGCAATTTTCTACAATTCAAAATTGACGATTTTTTATTGCAAAAGAAGCTAAGGACAGATTGAAAAATGCCATTAACAATAACGTCCACAGAAAGATTAATTGAAACAATACACATGAAATGGTAAGAAAGGTTGCATTTTTAATGAATAAATGACATTGAAATAAGAGAATTAGAAAAGTAAAATTAGGCAATAAATTTCTTGAATTATAGAACTTTTTACTATTTTTATAAATGTAGAATAATAAAATTAATTAATTGTTTGGAAGAATGTATAAAGTCACATAGAATAGGTTTTGATTAAATATTATAGGTACAGTGTATCTTGTTTAAGTGTAAACGACTGAATATCTCACAAGGGGTTCAAGTTATGACAAAAATGCTCTTATAAAAGTTGTTTGGTATGATGGGGCACATCGCCTGGTATTAATATTTTTTTGTGTGAGCACCATTTGTAAAAACATTCTTTTTCATAAGTTCAACCCAGTGTGATATATTACGCCTGTGCTTAAATAGGACACTATATGTAGTATTTTATAGACATTACATCCCTTTAAAGCTCTTTTTAAGAATATAACATTTCATTTGCACCGATCGAATAGAACACAAAATAACAAAGATTAAGAATTAGTTTAGAATATTAAGTAGCAATATCAATTCTAAAGTAAATGATTTTGTTAACTTATGCAACATTGTCTTATCCTGACTGGTAACAATTTCTGAATGAGGGAGAGAGAGAAGAAATATCACTCTCACTTAACTCTTATTATGATATTTGAAAGAGTAGGTGTAGAATGAAATTTTCCTAAAAATGCTATAATTTTGTGTGCTGCAATTATTGTGTTTTTTAATACGATGATTTAGTGATATTTATTCTTTGGCAAGGAACTAACGCGTCGAACATTTTTCTTCCAAAGATGAACGAACCTTCGAGAGGTAACGTAGGCGTGGTACCCTACCAGGCAGGAGGTCTTCAACTTGTTTCGAATTCCTTCCTATCTCTTTTTAGCCGCATTAGGGAATCGAAGGATTCTCACGGATGAAAAAATCGAATAGTGGAAAAACTGTGAAAAAGAAGAAAAGAATATTTATTGAAAAAATTTGTCAATTTTTAATGGTAGTTCATGTGTTTCTCGTATGCAAGTCGTTTGAAAACAGAGTTTATTATCAATAATAAATAATATATCTACTACCCGTGTAAAAATCTGAAATCATCTTTACATCTTTTGTTCTCCTTTTTTGCAGGTATCTTAGCTTGTTTCCTGTTTTTTATGTGCTCCTTGCTAAGAGATATCGAAGAAAACAATAAGAAACAAATATTTAGAAGCAACTAGAACACAGGAGGACGATTCATTTTAGAAGGATATTTATTATAGTGATATTAGAATAGAACTACAAGTCAAACAAAAGTTTTAATTTATGCATTCGAGTAAAGGTTCAATTTCAGAGTTTCACTTCACAGTACTTCATAATACTTCAAAGTACTTCACAGGAGAACACAGTGCTAATGACAATCCTTCTGCCAGTAATATTTGACCTATAAAATATTTACCTTCAACTGCGATCCCGTCTGATTGCATAAACTTGTCCCTGAACCCCAGACAGCACGCAGCTCTTTACTCTTCTCAGGGACTGGATAGATGTGTGTACGAAGAAATGCAGAGACATACAAGACAAAATTGCGTTGCGAATTCCTCTTTCACACCTTTTATACGTTTTTTTTGTATATTAATAGCTAAACATAGAAAGTTTCAATTAAATCGTATTTCGATTTTGAAGTGTGATTATAAAGGAAATTTTTGAGATATAAGGGAATACATACACAACCAAATTCTACTTACACAGAAAACTCCATAATTTCATGATTAATTTTCTCTCAACCTTTTGGTATGATTTAAATAAAATTTTGACTGAATATTTGATCAAGAATGCTAAATAAACTGTATATGATATTCCCTATAAATCTTTTAGAAAAAGAAGTTAATAAATTCTTCAAAAAATGATGAATGATCATTTTTGTTCTTCAGATACAAATATTGTTTCCCAAATTCTTTCTTTCAGTACGTTTAGAAATTTTTAAAGATTCAGTGCCAAAATTTCAGTAATTACTCTGTTTTAGATCCCGAAAAAATTGGTTAAAATGACTGAAGAATACAATTTTATAAAACAGCTACTTTATCTATAAATTATTTGAATTAGTATTAGATTTATTTGTATTTATTGTTCATGAACTGCATGTATCTCATGGTTGATGCATGATTGCTACCACCAATTCATGTAAAACAGAAGTATCAAAAAGATTATTAAACTCAGTCTAAACAAATCAGTCTAAACCAAACTGAAGTAAATGTTTCAAATTTGTTTATTTATGACATTTTTGAACTTGCGAAAAAACATATGTTTTAATTTGACACCTACTTTAAATATTTTAAAAAACGGTTGTTACTACATTTTTAATTGAAAACGCGTACAACCTTGCACAAATTCTAAATTAGTTTGATCACTGAAATCTTTAAATTAATCATTTTTGGTGGATCTCAAAACTAAATGTCAAATATGAGGAAGCTTTTTGCTTTAAAATTAGTGTCATAGATAATAATTATCATAGATAGATAATAATTAATTATATTATAGATAATAATTATCATAGACTTTGCATTTACAACCTTCAAATCTATGCGAACGTACGATGGTTAAGTTATAAAACTTTTCATAGTCTTTCGTAGTTTCTGTATGTATAAAAATTAATATTAGAAATTCGCTTCATTTTCCTGCGTTTGATTATGATCTCACTTTGTTAACACAATAGAAATTTTAAAATCTAATTGTAAGACATTATAACTTACTTTTTATTTTAAATGAAACGGTGAGTTGAAAACCAATACAAGTCTAGAAATCATGTTTTAAGATATCTGATTCCATGCATTTTATACTACATACTTTGAAATTATTTGCGAGTGGCTAATTTTGGACTTGCACTGTTCTTCAGCTCATCGATTCAAATGATATAATTCAAATGATAATAGTTCTTTTAAAATGAATACAATTATTTAAGTTCAACGTAAGGAAAACTTACATCAATAACAATATATCGAAATTAAATATTCTTACCGAATTCCAAATTCATTTTCAGCAAATTATTGAATTACAGCAAAAAATACTCTTTCATGTTTTCAAAATCAATTATAATGAATGTCTTCAATTGATCTAGCTAATACGACTTTCTTTACACTATTTATTATAAGAGATACAAGTGAATTTTAATAAAAAATCACGTTTATTTCTTTTAATACCCATTTGTTTCTTTATAAAACAGTAAAACTGCACTCGCGTAGTGGATAAGCGATAACGCCGAACTGTTGGTAAAGAGAAGCTGCAGTTGCAGATTAATCGTTTCATCTACCTGGAGTGTTTATTTGCAACACAGGTTCACTCTGCGTCATAAAATAATACTTCATCTGACTCACTCGTCGATTGTGCGTGCTAACGTTAAGCTGAATAAACATGTAGGAATGGAACTTAAATTAGTACAATTTCCGTACTAATTTCTCCATTACTTCATTGCTGATTACATACCAACTTTGATGCGCAACAAATTATACCTATGTATTCACAATTTCAATATTTAATTCTCTGATTTCGGCTTCAATAAAAAGAGATTCATTAGAATGCCAAGAAATCTTAAACGTCATTAGAATAGCATTACGCAGTTATTGAAAGTGAGAAAGTCTTAGGGTTTTAAATGAAAAGGTTTTATGATATTTTAGTATCCAACGGTAAGCTCTAGTTTTTCTAAAGTAAGTAGTCTGATTTTCAACTATATGTACAGAAACTACATCTATTAAGCTACAATTTACTGTATTCATTTTTCAATTTTTACCTAAGTTGCCTAGATTAGATCGAATGTAGTTGCTTACATTGGAACAGTTTAATATAGGCAATGATAGAATATTACAAAAACAGAATCATTTTAAAGGGCAAAAAAGGATTCTCAGTGGTTTTATACCTTATGTGAAGAAATCAAAGAAGAAAATATGATAATATGTATAAAATATTGCATTTAAGTTTATGCACCGTGTATAGGAGTAAATACGAAATTAAAAAAATATTACTGTTTGGATTGATGACTTTTATTATGAGATTTTGCAAGTTAGGTATGCTGACATCTATATAATTTATTTGCAAACTTATTGTTAAAAAGACTTAATCATTTTTACACTTTAGACCAGTGGTCCAATCTAGAAAACTAAAGGTCCATCCTAGGAAACCGGTTGCTTTGAATGGATTGATGTCACAATAATAAAAAACGACTTGTCTAACTTTTTATATTGTATTTTGAAAAAAATCAATTATATTATGCTGAATACATAAGTAATAACGTTTTCTCCGTTAACTCTTAAATATCCAAAGTACTTTATTACCAGCCTACAGTAAAAATTATTTTAGTAGTCCAAATTCGGCAACTTTTCCTTAATCATAAAAGATACAATGAAAATCTTCGAAGGTAGATATTCCCTAGGAAACTCCCTATTGTTTGTTGTCTTTGAATGTATTTTAAATGAATATATTTACAAAATAAATTATAATTATCCAAATAGCCTTAAATAAGATTCCTCCCCTAAGGGATCAAGAAAAGTTTTGGATTGTTTGCTTAAAAAACTTTTCAACATTAATGTACGTAATATTACTGCAAATGTTTGATTCATTAATTTTTCTTTCATGCATTGGAGCCATGTCTTTTGTCAATATTCTACTATAATATTCATGAAATTATATAAATGTTTCCATTATTTCTGTAACACTTCGAACTCCTCATATTCCTCCAATTTGCACGCTTCCCGAGCTCTCATCACACGAATAATGAAAAGTTATTCATGGTTATTGAAAGCAACGGGTGATTGTTGAATTTCATCCTCGTTGCATTTTTATAAATGTCACGAATGCGTGAAAGGATACGGATGTTTTTTGTCATCATATGGCAAACAGGAAGCTCCAGCTATTCGAATGATTCTGACTATGAGAGACGCGTTCCTTCATTAATTCAAATAAAGAAACAACGATAGTCTTCATCTTCAAATTATCATTGCAACGGTGAAATTAAAAATTGTATTTATCGTTATTTTCATGGAAATACTGAATCGTACTTATAAAACTTTTCTATTCATATACTAACATTATTGTCAATCATTAAAGTTATACTGTATGATAAAGTATTACTAGCTTAAAGTCTGTAGATGTTTTCAAAAATAATTACTAAACTGTGGATTTTTATGCATTTATGAAAATTTGAAATTGAAACAAATTGTAAATTATAGTATTTAATTAAAAGAGTGTAAATTATAGTATTTAAAAGTTGAAGCAACTTTTTATTTAAATTTCATTTCTTTAATTGTATTTATAAAAATATGAAATTGCACAAAAATTCGAAGTGTAATGTTTCCAATGTTCTTTATTTTATGATGGAATGAATTAATATAATTGATACATATCGTGGAAAAATATATGAATATGAGGAAAAGAAAGACACGTATTAAATATACTAAAATGTAAGTAGGGAAATAACCTATTTAATTAGTATATATTTTGAATTTATTAAAGAATGAAAAGAACAATATGAATAAAAATCTTATCTCAACTGTAAAGTAACAAATGCACATTGATAGTTTCATAAAAACGTCAAATAGGTAATGAGTATGTTTTCAAAATTGTTTTCTTAGGTAATCACTGAACGAGAAGTTTAATTTCTCTGAGTTGATGTAAATGTATGTATTTTATTTTTGAATTTTTCAAAGTAAAAGTATTACAAAGTGGCGAAGTTATTCGCTGTTCCCTTCTAGTAAAGCATCGATTGCTGGGAGCTGCACTGGGCAAGAATTGGGATGTCTGAAATAAAAAACTTTTGTCAATTCATAAAGTAGAAACTATTCTCTACATACTCTATTATGTAGCGTACGATTTTTTGACATCTTAATTATTTAATTTTTTATAAGCGAATAAAGTTGATATTTTGGAATAAAATTGTTTTCTTTTCAAACTACGATAATTTCTAAAATTATCAAAGTTTTAGAAAAATCACGTGCTACTTTACGCGTTGATTAAATAATAATTTTTAGTTCGCCAATCGACATAAGTTTCTTATTTCAGACTTTCCAGTTTTTGCTTGGTGTGGCAATTAACAATCAATGTTTTACTAGATGAATTTTCGAAAACAACGAATAATTCCACCATTATGTAATATTTTTATTTTTTTAAAATTGAAGAGTAAAATTGAAACTTACTTTTATATCTACTATGAAAGAAATTGTAAAACATTACTTATTTCTTGATACCTCAAAGTGGTATCCCTCCTTAATACTTACACAGGGTGAACCGTAATTTATTGGTCTCCTTAAAGGAGGTGATTAGAGGGGTAAAATACAAATAGAAATGTAATATAAACATTATGACAAATGAGATATACGTCTTCAAAATTTAACGCCACTTACATTAGGAAGTTATAATACTTACCATTAGTTGTTGATAATGATTACCGTTTCCTTCTATGCACAGATTTAACACGACGTAATAGCGATTGACGAACATGTGAGAATGTATGTATTTATGGTGATATTTTCACTTGCAGTTAATATTGTAGTCCACACTTCATCACGATTTTCAAACTTTCCAAATCGATTAATAGAATGTAAGGAAATGATGTTTCTCGCCACTGGTTTAATACATATTTTTGGACACAATGCAGCAGAAAGTTTGTTCCCACAAGTTTGAAAATCATAGTGAATTGTAGACTGCAATATTAGTTACAAGTGAACATATCACCAAAAGTACATTCTCATATTTTTGTGATCCACTATTACGCCGCACTGTATTGATCTACGCATAAAAGAAACCGGTGGTCCTTTTCATCAACTATTGTAATTTCGCAATGTAAGTAGCATTAAGCTATGTATATCTACACTGAGGCAACAATGGGGAACATTTTATCGCCTCTTTTTGCTGTATGTTCCAAAATGTTTCCAAGGAACACCAATTTATAGAAACGTTTTGTCCACACTGAAGTAACATATAATTCGAGGAATAGATGTTGCTGCTTCGAATGGAAACAGACAAGCGAAGATATTTGTTGCTGATAACAGAAACACGAAAAAACTAGAAAAACATTGGGCAACAAGTAGTGATTTTTCAAGCCACATGGAACAGTAACAAAAAATTCTTCATTGATGCCTATATAGCTTTAAATTTTGAAGACGTACACTTCTCTAAATATTCATTTTTTACACCATGTTTATATAACATTTTTTTCTCTATTTTGCATCCAATATCATCTCCTTTAAAGAGACGGATAAATTACAGGCCACCCTGATACATTTCATACCATGTATTTAATAGCAGGTTATAATTCATGGCCTGTAAACAACAGTATCAATTCAGTTCCACCAGTATTTATGTCATGGAACACGATTTCTCACTGTATAAAGGAAACATTACAACGAGACAGTCGAAAAGACGTGGCCTTGTCAACGTATACGCTCTCTTTAGCCGAATTATTGCGGGCAGAATGCAATCGCGCAGCGCCCGTTGTGTACGCAAATATGCAGGGTCCCGGTGACGTCACATCCGGCGTCTCGTTTTTCGCGGTGCGAACTTATCACGCCGTCTGAGGGGAAGAACGAAGAAAGACTTTCGCGCGGGAATCGTTTACATGCCTACGCAGAGTGTAACCGCGATTGCAACTGTTGACGTATCTCCTGCGACCAATACAACTCTGCTGCGATGCTGTACATTTGTCAACGATGCACGTACATTAGATGGTCTTGTTTAATGGGACAGAAGATGTATTTTTTGTGTTTCTTTCACATTTACATTTATTGTTATTATGTGTACAAAAGGCTCTGCCCGTTTATACTAATAAATTGAATTAAGTTAAATTTTTTTGTTAATATCGAGGAATGAAGTAAATTTTATGCGAAGTATAGTATATGGAGTAAGTTTTATTTTTATAAGAATAAAGAATGTGCTCAAAGTAAGTGAATAATTTTCTTTATGTAAGCATAACTAAGAGTTCCAATTTAATTTACAAAAAGACGAACGACTTAAAACTCGTTTTACTTGTCCTTACGAATATACTATACAATATATAGTATATTAAATATCAGTAATTAAGTTACATACGTACATGACATATACTTGGTATGCTGAAGAATTGGAATCGGAATCGGAGTCACAGGTCAAGCAAATTGAGAGTCAGAGTTACAAATTTTGACTGTCGAACAGTAAGTATACATTTTTTTTTTTTATTAATCTATTTTAATTTCTGTAAGGAAATTATTTTGCGAAGGTATACATTTGGTACAAGAAAGTGAGTACAGGGTACTTATTGATTATGATCAAGTAGTACTGTCAAAAAAGTGATGGTTACATTTAGGGGTTCCTCTTGTAAGGATTATGTTCTGAATTAAGAAATATTACAATATCATAGTTATAATATATTTTAATCTATTAGGTACGTTTTTTTCAGTTTTGAAAAGAGCTATTTTTGCTTTTTGCTAGCTAAACGTGGATCCATATTTTTCCACATATTAAACAAATATCAGTCACGTTTAGGTCTATCGATTCAATTACGGTCCGTTCAACTTTTAATTCAAGCGAGCGAATGTTGGTTCTTGTCCCATTGCAACAAAATTCAAAGTACTATGAAGGAATAAAATCGACAATGAATGAAAGAGTGCTCGTGTCACTGGAATTTTGCTGAAGTGGGGGAAGAACGACCATTCATTCACTTGGTTTAAACGCACCATAACATACGACCGAACTAAGATTGGAGCGTTACTCATAATATAAATACTTACAATTAAAACCAATGACATAATAGTTCATGGAACTGAAAGCGGAACGTGAGCAGACCGTGATCAGATCGACACTATGGTTCGGGCCTTAATATCAAACGTATTAAGAGGTGCTTATGAAATTTTGATACTTTTCAACAAAGTATCGATGTACTTAGAACAGTTTTCTTACGCGTAAATTGATATCCTTGCAAGGGTATCGTTTTCCACATTAAATAAGTGAAACAATTCTTTAAAAGCGTAGGCAGAAAAGGTAGTTTTATGTATACGTCTATATATTTACAAAATTGACGAAGCTAGAACAATAACAAATATTGAATACAAAAATTTAGTTCATTTTATATTTTATAGAAAGAATAATATAGGGTAAATAGAACAGTGACAAAGTACAAATAGTGATTTAAAGTTCTAATTGTACTAAAAAAGGGAGCATTCAACGAGAGAACTGAATTTAATGTAAATTATGATTTACTTAATTTAATTTATGACATTGTTTAAATTAATTTATAATTTACATAATTTCAGTATTCAATGCAATTGATTTATTAAAATATATTTAATTGAACTTCTAATGTTTATTTGAATTAAAATTGTTACAAGCAGAATTAAAAATATGGGATCTAAATAAAAATTTATTTTACCTTCTGAATATTATAATGTATTTCATTTCACTTTGAGTATTTTGTACATGCTTGCATATTTTATGTTTTCTGTACTATTTTCCATATTTACAGTTTCTCATAAATGCGTACACATTCGCATTCTATTAAAAGACCTCTTTAAAAAATATTGTTCAAGTATTTTGAAGCGATATTTTCTTCCAAAACTGGCAATCCAGTTACTCAATTATCGCTAACTAATGAGTCTTGTTAAAAATGTTTGCAAAATTTAGTATAACATCGTATGACACGTATAGTCTTATCGAAGGTAGCAGATCTACTGCCGATTACATTCTTGGATGCTCAAAACGCAACATGGTTCTTCTTATGGACTTAATTAAAGTGCTCGCCATACATCGAAATCTCGTTAACAGTGTTGCAGAAGTCCCAGGACCATCGCCATCATTTATGTTGTCGACATATTCGATTTTTCAAAGGAAACAGATACTGTAGCACCGTTTGCTGTACTGCATACATCAAACTTGTTTTACTGCATTTGTTTTGTCCGCGCCAACGACGCCATAAGTTTCCTCCATCGAATTGCTGGCGGCTTGAGGAGTCTTGCCGTTTACATTAAATATAGCAGATATTTTACTCTCTCTCAGTTAAAACTCTTACTTTCTCACGGTTTTGCATGTGTGACTGCCTGATTTATTAAAAATTTGCTGTTAACCAGGCCAGATAAATTAACTAGATAATTGCATTTATGTGAAAGTTTCGGTGCATTCAACAAGGGCAAGTTATTCAACCCGAAATTTTTTATTTCATAATCCATATTACAAAAAAGTGAGGATATATGCCTAATATTAGATTATTTATTTATTATGAATCAAATTTATAATCTTTATTTGCTTTGAAAATGTCACTTAACCTATCATTTTTTTCTTAGTAAACAATGATATTACTATTAAACCACTTTATGCTTCATGGATTTTATAGAAGAATGTTACATATCTTATATTTGCAATAAAAAAGTGAAAAATTGACGACAGTACCAAGTAAACGTCCTCAAAATTAATAGCCAATTTTTTAATGCAGTTATCTTAATTTTTGCACAAGAACTCGAAGTACCGGTAGATTTATGATAAAATACTGTCAACAACTTGTAGCTTAAGTTTAGTTCTTTGGTATCTGTAAAGCTTGGCTACTATTCTTTGCAACTTTTTAAAAATGTAGATTCTGCAGGATTCAGGATTCCATATTTTAACATAGCTTTAAATAGAGATTCCATTTCTCTTTTCTCCACGAACCAAAGGGTTATACACTTTGAGGTCTGTAATTATTTTCATAGTCACACTATATCAAGTCACATTGGATATAGGACGGTAAGAGGTTAATACTTCCGGAAAGTCTTATTAACCTTTATAACCAAATATTTTTCTTAAAAAAAATTTCATTTCCTTAGAGTCTAAAATTTACTTAAGACTTCTAGTGGAGTTGAATGCTATGTTATCCTCATGTTTTATTTACGACACAGTGCAGAATTAAATATTCCATTTTGCTCTACTTTCCCGTACCTCAAAAAGAATATAATACAAAAATCAATTTGTCAATCCTTCTGCATGGAAATATCCTCTTAACATAAGATCACCAAAGTTCCAAATGTAGTACTCTACTCAAAAGCTCCCTAAGCGGTGTCACCCCATTGGTGGTCTAATGCTGGATCAGAAGCAAGCTTCCAACCAAGTGACATTACCTTCCCTTTAATAACCTTAACACTACATAATTGCACGATAATTACACGTAATAAACAATCCAGTACAGAAAGTTGTACTTGGTCAGGTGCGACAGATTAGTGAGGACAGGCGAGTGCCAATGTTGCCTGAACAGCCTTCCAGTTCGCCATTACTCCCTGCATATCGGCGATCCGGACTGACCTCCCTAGTGTCTGTAAATTACGACGCATTCCAATCGCGACCTCCAAATGTTTCGTCGCTGGCGGGCATTATTTTAGCCAGTCGCAGAGAGCCGACTGCTCGCAGATAGGCTTGGACGCCACGCGCGAAACGAGCTGTCAATGCATAACAAAGAACCGGCCGGATACAAATATCGTGCTCTGCACATATTTACGTAGCCAATTGGTTGTCTGCCATTTCTTTCTTTCACCAGCGATTCGCCGCCAGATGTTATTACGAGACGGTAATCGGTGTTTATGGAACGGTTAATGATATCGAGATTGACGAGCGGCTAATAAGAGTTTCATTTTGGAGATTGATTCTTTTTGGAGTCCTTTTCTAAAATGTAATACCTAAGTTTGTTAACTCTTTGATTGCAGTAGATCTGGCGTTACATGCAGCATTTTGAAAAAGGAAGAGTGCTTGGATCTATTTTTATTTTTCCTTTTTTTGTTCCTAGGAAAACTAGAAAGCAATACCAACGTTTAGCCCCCTATTTCTATGGACACTGTATATACATTAAACGGGAAAAAAGATCACATTTGAAATAGTAACAAGGCATTCTACAACTCTTTATTACTGCATTCGAACAGAAAGGTACACAAATAGAGTTAAGCAGCACGCAGAATTAGATAAATAAGACAGCAACACCAAAAGCAACTATATGTGTTGAATGGTTTTATGGATGAAAATATGAAATTTTGCAATATTTCTCCTATGTGCTTACATGATCTTTTATTTATTGACTGTATAATACTTTTCTACAGATTTAAACAGTTTTTTTTTTAACAGACTGTACCTAAATGAAGGAACTGTAAATGTAACAGTCGCATAGGTTTTTCTAATTTTAGAATTTATTATTTTTATAAATCTGAAATAATACAATTGTAGTTATGTAGTTGGGAAGAGCATAAAGAAGCACGAGAAATTTATTTTGATTTATATAGTATTTGTATGGTGTTTTGAAGAAGTTGCGTGAACATACCTATGTGAAGTTCTGCTTAGGAATATCTACATTTTATGTACACCATCCCAATGCGTGTATACATTAAATAGTTAGCATAGTGCTATCGTTTTCTTTTAGCATCCTATCTGTTGACTACTGAATGTAAGGTACCTAACCTAGACCTCTTGCTCCTTGAATCTTGATTGTTTTTTAAAAGTGATCTTAGATTGCGAATATTTATACATCTATAAGAAATTTTAATGTCCATATAGTTGCAAAATACACAAAATATGTGGAAATATACATATTTTTACTTCAAATATAATACTATTTCGTTCAAAGTAAAATACATAATACACGTTACATTGTTATCGTAAAACAAATCTCTATTTAGTTTCTTTAAACACGTTTATAAAATGTGAATTTAAATAAACATCCGCAGTTTACTGACTGTAGCTGTCCATTATATCATGTCCTCCCAATAGTTGAAGCAAGACAAGTCTGTTGCATATCTTTCTATTTGGTATCGTTTACTTAAATATTAGAGGCTAATATGAGTGCACTCGCATCGAACCACCAACAACGAAAGGTGTGTGGACGTGACAGGTCGAGAGATGTTCCTCGATCAGACATACGATGGAATTTCCAGTCAGTGAATAGACGTTTGCACGGGAATGAGATGCACGCTTATAGGCTAACCAGTCAGAAAGTCTCAGAACGGTCAGTTATGCGAGATCAAGATAAATGGCATCTCGTTGAGCGTTCTCGTGTCTCGTGTACCCCCTTGTCGCGACTATGGCGAATATCGTGGAAGAAGTTACGGCTCTATGAAACGCGTTGTAATCCTTTTCGGTTTGAATAGCTTGTCGGCATTCGATACTTCAGGTATCATCGATTATGGACCGTATATATTTGATAGAATCATTTATCGGTAGTGACGGGACCAAGTACATTGCTAGTTGCATTAAAAGCCGGCAAGGATAACTTATAGAGTATCTTTGAACCTTTTCCGCATACCTAACTTTATATTGGGTGATGTATAAATATACATTAGCATTTGTCTTTTTTCGTTTGGGTTTAAAGGTAGTTGTTGCCGAATGTTTCTCTGGTTTCTCGAATTTCTCTGGAATGTCTTGCAATTTTAATCACATGTTAATATAAATCTTATCTACTTTGGTTGAAATTTTAAAGAATGTCACTATCCCAAAAAATTATTTATCTTCAAAATTTCAACTCTTAATCGAGACTTCGCTGAAATGACATTTTTAGCTCTATCTCCGATCACATCTTTGTTAAAAAATTAATATATGGTGCAGAACAGCCATAAGAATTAAATAAAAAAAGGAACAAAACAGTTTACCATTTTTACCGTTTACGAATCTGTTTTAATATTTCAGGATTTTAGGAAAATTGCAATTCAGCATTAAAAATCGGAAGACATATATTGAAAAGGTAAGGAAAATTTCTTGTTTTCTGAAACATATACTATTTATGTATATTTGCCAATACTTTATAGACAACAGAGAGTTACTTCATAATTTCTTATTATACTTCATATGGCCGAATGAAACGTATTCAATTAAACTGGGATTTTAAATGATTTTTCAGTCGAATTGCTTTTTTCAAAAAAAAAGAAATGTTAAAACAAATTCTGCTACTAAATTTGAAATCTGCATCACAAAATCTATAAGAAATTATGTGTAGCATGTTAAACAAACAGTTTAACCGTATGCAATAATGAAAAATTGTAAATTTTGTTTAAAAATGTGAAATTCATGTGCCCCGCAGCATACAGACGTATCGAAAACATTTGTCAGACTCTTAGAAACAAAATAGTCTTAAATAACGAAACTATATGCAATTAGGTAACTTTCCAATACGATTGTGCGAAAACAGTTACCTTAAAGTTGCCTTCTTGGGTTATTAGTATGCTATTTTATTTTTGTTAGTTTAGCGTTCTTTGAAGCTTGATGAAATTTTTTGCTTTATACATACAATATGTTTGTAGTGGTCACAATACATTCTGTATTTTGAGCAATGTAATATACATGTAGATAGTTTACTGTACCTAATTGTCGAATTGCATTTGGTGCAAATAGGCACTAGGATCTTAATAGTTTAAAAAAGTCTGTATTTGCTTCGAAGAAATTATCCCAGAGATTCTTTATCCTATCTTCCACTTTGTCATTAGTTTCCTTTTAGCGTGGTTAGGAAGATTTTCAATGTGGGGTTTGACTGTGGCTAACAAGTTTCTTGAATGTAAAATGCAATAAAATAAGATGAAATGTGGATGTGCAGTATTTAAAGTCAACCTAAGTCACAAGTAATCCAGCGTCCGTATGGAGCACATGAGTACATCATAGTCCACTATCTGAGAGATAATATTAGTGAACGTTGTCAGATTTACATTCCATTTTACGATGTATCTGAATTTACTAATAATTAATGTTTCTTTGTTACATCATGTTCCTATTACATACATATATGTTGATATTAAATTTATTAAGTTACTGGTGTGTTTTTTAAAGATTACAAATGATGGAATGCAAAGTTGTGAATGAAGAATATTCCCGACAGCTGCTTTTATACAAAAAAATTCAGAGAAGGTGTGTTTTTATAAATCCTAGCATTTGTACTATCTATGAAGAAAATGCTGTAGCCAAGAGAATATCCTAGAAATGGTTTCACCGTTTTAGAAACGAAGTTTTGTACCTTAATATCACTGTTAGCACCGATCATTCATCAAACTTTAATGAAGACTGTCTGAACACACTACACCATGAGAAGTCTCCTCAAACATTTGAACTATTGGGTTATCCTCTGGACCTGGGTTGGGTCTCGAAGGAAGGTTTATGCATTCCTTTAAAATGCAGCCTAGAATAAATTTCCTTCTAGCTAGGAAGTGAAATTGTTCAAACTCTCTCCAGTGATTCCTCTTTGAACGAGGATCCTTGTTTGTTCCTCAGTAGTGGTGATTACTGGGGAATAGATATATAGCTCATGTGGAAATACCTCGAAAAAGCCGAGGGGTCACTGAAGCCTTCGAGTCGAAACAACATTTATTGTCTTCTTGGCTATAACACTTTGCCCATACATAACATATACATACATATAATATGTTTTTGACAAGATTGATAACGCAGGCGCCTTTATTGAACTCGTATGTACAAAAATAGTGATTAGAAGGAACTTTGTTTCATAGCATTCCAACTGAAAATAAGAAAAATGACATATCTGAGAGATACACCTCAAATAAAAACCAAGCATAGTTAAGAGAAGGAAAATTTAAGTCTTTTTCACCAACTTGAATACATTCATTCAATATGATCAGCAACATACTCTATTTTCTCTCCTACATACTACTCTATTTCCTTATTCACATGAAACAGTATCAAACCATTAAAGATATTACGTGTACCTACAGACAATTAGTATTATAAGAGGGCTCGAGGATCTACTCTCTTCCGAGACAATGCCTACTAGGGATACGTACTGTGTTAATCACCCTCTTCAAAAAGAAATCAGTGGACGAGTCCGGAGAGCTCTATTTGACTTCCTGACTTCAAGAATTTTTATTCTAGGTTGGATTTTAAAGTCCTCTACATAATCCATAATTCACGTTCAAAAGCGAAGCGCTGGTTGTAAACTTAGAAAAGAATGATGTACTAAACTAATCAAACTGGCAAAAAGAATAAAATTATTTAACAAAAGTTAGTTGTTCTGATAAATGATTTTATCCACCTTATTTGAAATAATTTAGGATTACTTATTTTAAGAAATTTTTATATAGACTCTTTGGTTTTAAAGTTCAGTTAGTAAAATTATTGTCTACGACAAGCAGAAGTTTATTTACTCAATTATTTCAGTCATAACTCAACAAGTTTTGAGTTGTGTCACTTTTGAAGTATGTGCGATATGTAGAAACACTATGTTAGTATACCTATATGTAAGTTTTAAAATGTTGGATCAATAGTATCTGTCAAAACGAAATAACTAAATATAACTTAACTTACGTTGATAGAACGTGCACAAACATATAGAGACTTTTACTCTTGGCGTCCCGTGAGATTTTGCAAGAGAGAATAGGCTTCCTTGATTTAAGAGGGATACATCCAATTATTAAATTTGAGTATAATATTTAAGGATAGATAGTAAAAGGATAGAAATATACTGTTTTTATTCTTGGCGTGTTTCTAAGTGGAGCTAAATTTTTTGGGTAAAAGTAGTCTCTTTTTATATCACTTTTCGTACCAATCTCTACAAGACTACACAATGAGTATCGGGGTATGATTTTTATCGTACGTAAATTAAAAGTGTTTAGAGACTTGCAATTAACATAATGCTGGAGTTTTAAACTTTGTTCGGTAATCAACTTTTGTAAATCACTTTAAAGGAAGATTTGCTGATATATATGTACATATATTGAATATTAACAATATTTACAATAAGGTTAATAGTTCTTTCTTAGGTGACATCAAGAATAATTAAATTATTGGAGTAATTTTCTTTAAGAGTTTAAACTTGGAAATAGTGCCATAAAAGTTACTGTAAATGTAAATTTAGCATTTGTATAAGTATATGTGAATGTCTAAACAGATCACTTTTGCTTTCTAAGATTTAATATTAGGTACTGATTAGGTAACGATTCTAAGAAAGTGAATTGATGGCATTTTGAAAAATACCATCGACATCAATGTTCTAAAAAAAATTATTCAAAATAATACATCAAATGATAAAAAGGATTGCACTTCACATGGTAGCAAGACATTTTACTATTCTTCGCCACTTGATTCGAAGAAAAAAGTATAAAAAATAGACAAATGAGTTTTGTACAAGAATTCCATGGATCCAAATATAAAATTTCACATTCCTCCTATTAATATGCTTTTACGCCTACATACTATTGTTTGCCTAAACATACGAAGAACTTTTTCATGAATAAACTGTAAAAACAACAGAAATTCATAGATTATTGGAATTCTCGGATTTATTTTACAATATTTTACAAGCCGGGAGTAATAAAATTACAACAGTGAATCGTTAAGAAAACTGCATAAATCGTGTAAAATTATTTTGATTAAGTACATGGTGTTTTGAAAAAATGACATGCTTCAGTCTCATGAAAGAGTCAGACCAGTCTCTGAACAGCGAAGAGACTTAGACCAAATTTTCATCAAACTTCCGTTTCGACAACCCTTCCCTACCTATGTAGGACCACCTTACAGGCGTCGATACCTGTCCTCCCCTCGAGCTGGTTTGGACAACAGGCAGCCCAGCAAGAAAATCCTGTCTCCCCGCTCCTCCCTCCCTCGACTCGCACGGATTCTTTTCCAAAAACGTCGATCGAAAGCACCTGTGCCGTGAAATTCCTGTGTGGTGTCCTATGCAACGGTGCATCCTATGCGGCGGCGGCGACGGCAGCGAGCACGTTAGTCGAGTGCAACGACGACGTGCAGCTGGTGGGGGAGGAGGCGATGGAAGGAGTGGGAGAAAATGGTGTCGACGAGGAAAGAAAGGAAGAGGAACCGCGGGAACAGCGGCGGGGAGAGAAAAGGGGACGCTGTCTCGCTCGTTCACAGGGCCATCCATTGACGCCTTCAGCCAGGCATTTATGAATGAAGTCTCCCCTCTAAACCCCCGCAGTCGCCGGCGATTCGTTCTTATGCTCGCTGCACATGCGCTTCGCGTCCGTTACGAGCACGCTGCACTCGTCGCGGATACCAGAGTTGACGCGTTCGCGTAAAGCCGCGTTTACACTTGGGATAGATTCTATCGACAACATTCTGTTGCGTGATTGTTTAATCATTTATGTAACATCCATCATCTTTTATGGATCCACATGTATCCAGTAATGCAACTTGTGAGCGACTGTATTGTTGGAGTATCAGTGATGGCGTACGCATAGCAGTATGGTTCTTTCAGAGATGTTAAAAGTATATTTAGAAATACGTACGGTTTGTCACAGAATGACAACAGAAGAGAAAAATCGATAGCAGTGAAAGGATTTATGGAGGTTATAGTGATTAGCCCTCGAATAGCGGATTGTTTTGTATTCATGTGCAGAACCAGCGGACTCAGGTCACTATTGACCCAGCGATGGTCGTTTGAGAGTTAGAGTATGTAGTGATAAGAGTTGGAACCTCAAGTTCGAAACGATTTGAAGCTTTTCAAAACTATGAAACTTCGTATCACTTCGAACATGATTTGAAGCCTAAAATTCTTAAAAATTTTGAAAGATAACTCGAATTTATCAAACAGTCTTTAGTACTTTATGTTAATAGTACTGGTTAGACAAAAGTACGTATTGGAAATGCTTCTAAAGTATTGACTTATTACCTAGCCCTCAAGATCTATTGAATCTCTTATAACTTCTAAAACTATAAAACTATAAAAAATTTCAAACAAACAATTTCAAGGCACCAAAACTTGAACAACGTTCAAGACTCAAGATCTATAAAAAAATTCAAGATTTAAGACATATAATTTTCAGGAGTTCTAAGCTTCGAAACATGTTCGAAGTGATTCGAATCGTCATAGTTTTGAAAAACTTGGAATTGCTTTGAATTTGAAATTTAAACTTCTATCACTACCTGTCAGGTGAGAAAAAAATCATAAATCAATTAAGAAGCTGTAACTACACTATGGTGATGTAAACGTTGTATCTATGTTTCCATTTTGAAGTATCGCCCGTTTTTATCAGTGCAGATCTAATATCGGCTACTGCTGGGTATATACTATTGAATTTACCATGGACTGAATTTTATTGTAATTTTGCGTAATATTTTCACATGTGTTATTGATACTTGTAATTATATAATTTATTGAAAATATACAATTTTGTTATATCAGTAAATTAGTAATTATGCTTTCTTTTTCTGTAGGTGTCTATTAGTGAAGAGGTGGCATGCATGGAACATATTTGTTTAAGACAAAATAAGAAAAAAAGTTATCGATCATTTTAATTCTAATTTATGCCATTGGAAAAATCAGTTAGGTTACTATAATAATGAATGGTACTAGTTAAAACCTTTCTGCATTTACCGGTTTCATTTTTCACTTTTTAAAAACTAGTTGTAAGTTTTACGTTAAACTTATATAGGTATTATTTGAAAAATGAAAGATAATTATAACATTCAAAAACAAAATACAATCGTTTTCATAAAAAAACAAAATTAAAAAATAATTCAGTTTAGGTAACAAGATCTTAATAACTATTAAATTCATTATGTGTCTCATTCATAAATACGCCAACAACATTAAATACTTAATTTATTTAATTACTACGTTGAAGAAAGGGTTTCTGACATTTTATGTTATTATGCTTGAAGAAATGTTTGACCGAATTGTGATAATTAAGAAACAAATTAAAAGTAGTATTACTGCACAAAACGTTTTGAAAAAATAAGATAAATTTTTATTTGAAGCATGATAACAGTTAATCGTCTGTAGGTGGTATGTATGAACTAATAGCGATTTCAAATTAGGTATGGCTATAGTTGGATATGTCATAATGAGGACTCAAAATATATGTATAAATATTATTTTATCCTAGGAATGTTCATCACTTTTGATATTATTACAATATCCTATCCAATACGTGTTCTATTCATTCCATTTCTTTCCTACCATTTTGCCATACATGATAAAACCGTACTATTATTAGAGTCAGTTAGCGGAAAAATGTTCTGATACAGGCAGTAATCAGCTGTTCTGCAGTTTCTGTTAGCTTGTCCATTTTTAAAATTAATATCTGCCTACTCGATATTAGAATAAATCATCTTAATTAGCATTGTTTTAAGGTTGTTGTTGATAAAATCGTGTTTCTTAGGAATGTTTTGCAATTTTAATCACATGTTAATATAAGTCTCACCTGCATTTGGTTAAAATTTTAAAGAGTTTTATCATCCCAAATTCTGATTATTTACTTTCAAACTTTCAACTTTTAAGGCCGAAGCGCATTAAGTGCTACGCTCAGAATAAAGCAGGGAAAAATAGTATATGTAGCATTGTTTTTACATGAACCAACGCGCACTTGCGCAAAGCATAGCGTAAAGTAACGAAGCGACATTGATGAATTCTCGAGAAGGCATTCTAATCGTTTCTGTGTGTCACTGCACTGCGTTTCGTGTCAGTGTGTATTGGTAACAGCAGCATTGCGACTTGTGACTTGCTACGCGTAATCCCTATGCTAAGACTTCGCTGAAGTGACACTTTTAACTTTGTTTCTGACCATTTTCTTAGGAATTTGTTAAAAAACTAATATATAGCGCAGAACATCCGTAAGAATTTAATAAAAAAGAAACAGAACAGTTTGCCTTTTAGTTACCGAGCTACAGCAATGTACAGTTCATAATTTAGCGAAGTTTTGAAGAATTTCCGAAACTTGCTGTCATAGTAACATTAATATATTGTCATTTTCTCTTGCCCGTATCAATATTTCTTTGCATGTATAGAGGGCAATTACACCTCTGTAAATGGTGCTCAAAAGTGTACAGTACAGACATTTCGAAAAGCATTATCATACTCTTAGAAACAAAATAATTTTGAACAATGAAGCCATGAACAATTAACTTTTTAATACGACCAGTGGGCGGAAACACTACCTTAATTCTCAAATATTTGGATAGAAACTGATTTACTACGACATAAGCTACTTTTAATATCAGAATGACACACACACTACCACAATATTTAGATTTATTAAAAAGCAACTATGTTAAGTGCTCCTAATTCTATGTTACCTATACATATAATAACCATCCATGTATAATTGACCAGAAAGTGTTTATATCTCGTAAAGGAAGAGATTTATAACCTATAATTTATCTATATGACCTTTTTTCATCCTTAAGTAGAGTAAAATACGACATCAAAGTTTGGAGACTTATTTCGTGGATGCCCTGTACATGTGCATTTATAAACACCCTCCGAAAAACGTACATAGAAAAATATTACTTCACAATGTTTATTACATATGAAATGAATTATGTTATGACAATACAAATGAAAATTAGCAAAATTTTAAAGCGTGCTATCTTTTTGTCCCGGAGTGTACATATAATAATTTTCCCTTGTGTTTCTTTCTTTTATCGCCCTTCATATTATGTGCTCATGCGTGTCGCATGACGAAATATTCATTGCTCGAAGGGGATTACAATACCTTATACCCCTGAAAAACATACTTCTTATAATCTTTGCGGCACGATCCATACCCAAAGAAATGCTCATAATCTCCATTGAAACAGTGTCATCGACAATCCTTTTTTTGCAATCTTACGTAAAGCGGGTCATCGAAACCCTTAACGCAAGTCCATTGACCTTCTGCCGAAATCTGGATAATGCGTTTCTTTCGCAACATCGTACCTGCTCGACAATTTCCACGCAAAAGTCTTGAAAAAGGTAGCCAAAAGAAATAACCGATATCGTTGCTGAAAGCGCCAGAAATCGTAGCGATGGACGCGTTTCGTTGACTTTTTGCGTCCGCTAAGTGGATGCTTTCACTTTGTGACGTAACTGGGGTAATTTGGATCGATTAGCTTCAAATCGACCGTGTCGTCAAATGACTGCAATATCTCATAATCGTTTGCAAATATTGCATCAGGATCAGAAAATGACAGTAAAATCGAATAAAGCGATAAACAAGATGATGACCGTGATCGCGGATACGAAAGGAAAAAGGATTCAATCGACGAGGAAGCGGTCGATAAAAAGTTTATTGGATTTCGAATTCTGTAAAAGACGGTCTGGAATGGAACGGAAGCCTGAAGCCTTTTATTTTTAAATCTGTTCGAGGACAGGCATTACATAAGGTATTATTTGTCTGTTTGGTTGTACATGGGGTTCGGATCGAATCGACGGTGATTTTTTAAGTAAAGATAATGATAAGTGAAAATTCAGGCTTTTCGTACGAAGCTTCTTTGTTTTGGTAAACAGATAATTACAAATATATACAGTTATTAGATAGGTAAAATGAAAGATTTTCAAGAAATGTTTGAAATTTCTGAGAAATTAAAGCATCAAAATACCGTAATGTTAGTCCATAACTTCTTGCTTCGAAGAGCAAACATTTGTTATGTGTCAACAGGGGCGACGCTTTCAACAATTCATTGAGTAATGTAAATATAAAACAATAAAATTATCAATAACTGTAGTATCAGTATTTATCATGACGTTGGCAATGCTTATTCATCCATGTATGGAACTTAGAGATAGTCAAGTACACATGTACTAAATGCATCTTTAAATACAGTTTTCTTGAAAATTAAGCTTCTTATCAAAAAGTTTCATTTTTTATTTCGATTTATTGTAACATATAGAATCACTCCCTTCCCAGTTATACCACGCGTCCTGCCACACCCTGTATTTCCATAGCCTGTTGATGCTCTTAATGAAGAGAAAACGGTTGGTCCTCAGTAACTGATGACGTATCGATTAGCAGACGGACGTTAGAGTTTAACTAATTGTAAACGAGATCTTTCAAACCAATTGTTAATGCTAGTGGCTGATCCAGTAATCGTTTTGGCTTCGAATAAAATCACGAAGTTTGTCGTTGTAAGGTTTGATGTACGAGAAAGGCACAAGATGTTGCTAATATGTACTTCGTGTGCGTAGCTTGTCTAAAGTACACATCATAATTTTTATTAAAGTTGTAGAGTTAACACAAATTAACGAGTTTTAACTTGAAGTTACTACTTTCAACAATAATTACAAGATAGCTTTTTAACTGGGAACGGGTATCGAGAAGAAGTCAATGTAAAGAATGGAAAGCTTTAGATTTTTTTTCAGGAAGACATTGGCACATTAATATCACGATTGGAAAAATGTATTAAAGTCGATGGAGACTATTCAAATTACTGAAGTATCAAGTATAGTAAATAGAACTCTAAGGTCTTAGCAGATTATGCATAAGGCGCATAAGGCATCTTCTTTCTAAGGGGTCCCCTGGATGAACAGTCAAAATTGGCAAAAGATGTATTTCTTGCTGACATAGTTGAAACTCTGGATTCTAAAAAAATAGATATTAATAAATTTGTAAAACAAAATTTAAAACGTCTATTTTGTCTACAGTAACCTGCTATGTACATGCGTAATAATTGTACAAGTCGTTTTGATTCCTCAGGTAATTCTAGTGTTAACATCCCTTAACTCCTTCAATTGTAAGGTCTCGCCAGTTCCGTCTAAAAAGCGCTCGACCTGAGCCTTCCTTTCGCCAGTGTCGCAAGTGGTAGCAGTAGCGCCGAAGAAGCTCCGTAAATCGCAGCAAAAAGTCCAACTCTCAGCGACGAGCGCTCTCGGAAGCTCCACATTCAAAAGGAAGCACTGCGTGTTTCTCTTTAAACGACTGATAGAGGAGCATCTGTGCACCGCGAAGAAGGGAATTAATCGAGCACATGCGGAGTGTCCTGATGCGTGCACATGCGCGTGATATAACGCGCGACAAACGCGGGGACCAACGCGGAGAAGGCTGATTCCTCGGCTCGGTCGAACACGTGTCCAGACTGACAAAAATGTTGCCGGCCCCTTTTTTATTCGGCCAAAGTAGCGTCTGCCGCGGCGAGGATCGCATTGTAGCGCGAGGCCGCATTTCCTCTTCGCATTCACGCCGCCAGAAAAAATGGGGAACGCGCGCCGGTGGCGGCCACGACACGCAGCACCGTCTGGAAAAAGGGGCGCGTGCACTGCAACGCGCAACCGTTTCGGCCCCCCTCCACCTCGTGCCACCCACCCATTTTCCTTTTTTATCCTTTTGCAAATTTTATCAGTCATGTTCTAAAAAGACTGTCTTCTTTCTAACGGACAAACCTTTGCAGGACTTCGCTCTTTCGCCGTTGCAGATCTATATATGATCTATGTACGTTAGCGAACACAATTGACGTGCATACCTTAGTTGACCGTTTGTGCTATTTTGGCGTGTAGTCGGTTACGACAGTGCACGTGTATTCTGCGAATGTTTGTGAAGCATTAGGGTAAGCGCGCATTAGCTGCAATTCGTTGCGGGACAGTTTTGTCGCTGTCTATTTGCTTTCGTTATTTTTGCGATTAGTTCCACCTAGCTTTGAAGAAATTGCAGCAACTTGTGCTCTTATGATCAAGGAATGAACAAAAGAGAAAAAGCAAAAATACTGAGTACATCCGCCTTATAGAAAATCATTGTCATAAAGAATACTTTATTACATTTGGTGCAAATGCGTGTAATGTTTTGTATAAACTGTATTAGTATTCTATAAGTATATAGAACGTACTATAATCGATATATTTTGCATAGAATGGTTGTTGAATTTGTTATCAGATATTTTGTTTAGCTTAAGTCTTTTAATGTCAACCCTGTAACCACAGGTATATCGAAATTTGTCAATCACATGTTTACCTAGTTTTCGTGGATTAAGACAAAATTTTGTATTCATCACAAATATTATTGGTGAACAGAAATTTTTAAGTGTCAATAAATCCTTCCAGTCACAACATTCAATGTGTTAAAAGACACTGGTCAAAATTGGAGTTTTAATTCAATTTTGATTTAAAGTAGTTAAGTTTTAAATATTTAAGTTATAAATAAATAAATTTTATGTATTTATTATAAATAGATAAATAAATTTCTGAGTATTTCCTAATACGACATATAGGTGTCTAATTCTTGTACTGTATTATTTCTTTTGTTAACGAAAATAACAAACGGATTGAATAAAACTACTTCAGTTACAGAAAAATATTGATTACTATTATTACTTTAAAAGAAGAACTACTTATATTTTTACTAGCCTTCTACAACTGTTGTTCATGTTATTATTAGGGACATTTCGTCGATATATTTATATCCGAAAATTTAATGTCTAATTATAAATAAAAAATAGGAAACTTTTAGAGGAACAGTAAGTGAAAAAAGGGATTCTGGTTGTAAGTTGGTAAAGTAAGATTTGTTACGCCTCCATAACATTTCGTTCATAATAAGCAATTTCTCGCATCCATTCTCTTTAATTAATGTCCTCGGCACGAAGGATGAGACCAGCATTGCGCCTTGATCATCTGGAGAAAAGAATCGCAAGTGTTATGTAAGGAAAATGCGAGCTGCTCTAATGGACTGTAATTTGTAAAATAGTTGGATGCATCTTTTATATCGTAGGTATACAATCATAGATGTAGTCACATACAAGTAATTAAAATACTAGTTAAGTGTGAAAACTATTTTGGAGTAGGTATGTTTTTCTCCTATGTACCTGATTTTCTAAGTTTACATTTATTTGTAGTTTCTTAATTTTCTTAATTATCCAAGTTTCTGGACTTTTTTCTTAAATGTACCTAATATTTTGAGAATGTGAATTACAGTATTGTTAAGAGTATGAATTTAACAGACCTTTATAAAAAATTTATGGTCACTGTATTTTTTGATATAAGCATACATGCAATTCTAGAGATTCATGCCAAATCTGTATGAAGAGGTGGGAGTTGAAAGCATATTTAATGCTACAACCATAAAGAAATGTAATAGCATTTATTTCGTATAACTTACAATCTATTCACTTATTTCTACAGAAGAAGTGGATACTTCTTCTCAGAATCTGTCTTTTTATAATTAGTATTATTCGTTAAAATTATATTTTAACGGTTACAATGAAAAAAGTACATATGTGATGTTAAATACATCCAAGTACAGAACTAGAAAAGTCTAGTTAACTAGATTTAACAAAAATGGTAGAGAAAGTGATACATTAGACTTGAGAATATATTTTTTTCAAAAACTACTTGTATATCATCTATTTGCAATATAATTGACCATCACGTTACTTGATTTTGATAATTAGGATTTTACTATCTTTAACCTCTTGCTTCATAACAAGTCATATAAATTATATTTCAAATATTGGAACAGACATTGTTATATTGTCAAACGTAGGACAGAAGGCGAAGCTATAAAACATTACCTTGATTAGCTACCTATATTTCACCTACCAGAAATACTCGAAAACTGCCTCCATTATTTGAACAGTATTTTGTAATGTAGGTAAAATTTTGTAATAGGTTGTCATCTGTGTTTGATTAGAAATGTGTGTGTATATAGGTATGCTAGAAGAGGTTTGTTCTTGAGTTAGAAAATAGCTTATTATAATTTTATTTTAATTAATATGAATACTAACGATGGAAACTAAGGAATTGTAATAAGTAGGTCTGTGAAGTCAGAAGTCAAAATCCTCAGCTATTAGTTATGCATACGTAAAAAACTATTTACTCATTTTTGATTTCTATAAAATTTGCTAACATGGAGTCGTAGTCGGCATATTTTCTAAGATTCTGACTTGGATTCTAATGATCAGAAATTCATCTTGAACTCCAATTCCAATTCTGATTTCGACTCTACAATACTGACAGTAAGTGTCTTACAATATTAGAAAAGCTATATGCTGCTTGCAAACCGCAGTTTGACCACATTTGATACAAACGTTTTGTACAGCTAGGTAATGGTTTATGAATTTATCTTAAAATAATAGTTTACTTACTAATTAGTAAATTTATATTTTTGCATGTCAATGACACTGACCTTGTCAGTGTTGATCTTGTTTGACATCCATATGTTCCTTATAAGTTAACTTTAGTGGCCTACACTCTGAGGAAAAGCGTAGAACAAAGGGTTAAATATCGATCATGAATTCATACAGTACAATCTTAAGTGTACGTACATATCTACTTACAATACAAAGAAGTGCCTCATCAAAGTTATTCAAAGATATTTCTAAAGATAATAATGATGTTAAAATTGTAGTTGAAAGAATTTGGAAACCCATATCATTTTAAAAATAAATTTCATTAAATTTGTTCTTTACGCAAGAGACAACCTTTCTTAGAATCAATCGCTCCCATTTAATAAATTGCAGTAATTTCCCACTAGTTTGGGAAATTATTCGTAAAATGGAAGTACCCTTTTGCGAATGTATTCCCTGAAAATTATTATCCAACTCAGAATTTGAGCCACGTATAAAAAAGTACTGTCGATAATTAATACTCTCTGTTAAGTACACGAGTAACAATAAGGAGAAGACAAGTACCGATGAAATCGATAACGAGGTAACGAGCAGACAGCTCGAATGGATTAAAAATATTTAATAATACAGTGTTTAAATATTGTAACAAAAGTGTCGTCACGAAAGATGCTGCCCGCCACAAATACTGATGGATAATAATCGTATAATAAATATGAATTATTGCATAATGCCTGTGAGTGTCGGGCGTGGTCGCATTACGCGGTCGAGATAAAAACGAAAATAAAATGGAGTGGAAAAAGAAGGAAATAAAATCAATGTACGGAAGATCACACGTGTCCTCCTTCAAGCATTGCAACTGATAATCATACCCTTATCCGAGGCAATTTACCACGGTGCACCGTACATCATCGTTGTCTGTTATTTACAGGATGTTACTGAATGCATCTGCACCGTTGTCGCGCATTGATTTGCAGTTTGCACGAACCACAGAGTCGACGAATTGAAAGTTGAAACTCGATGAAGTTGAAGCGTAAGTGAAACAACCTTTGGAAGTATGAGGAAGAATAAAAAATGAAGTATCGAACGAAGAATTAACTGTCCATTGTATCACAATAAATAATTTATTATATACGTATAATAAATGTTCCAGATATCCTAATTAATATGTTTCTTTTATTCTCTATAAACGTTCAACTAAAACAATTTTTCACATGTTTTTAAATAATTATACTTATGTTAAAAATGCGAAAAACAATCTACAATATTTAATATAATAAGTGCATGAAGTTATGTACAATTATGTATAGTAACTTACATTTTCCCAACCTATGTGAATTCGTACTTACAGTTTAGTACCTAATTAAGAATTAAATTCTTCTCTATGATGTGAAATTTTTATTTTCTCACTTTTTATTGGATTGTGGTAAAATGTATATTTATGAATAAAATCAATGATATTATTAATTTTACCAAATATTTTCACTGTAATCCCTAATGAAATGATGATTATGCATTTCCATCCACACATGCTTATTAAGTGAAGAGAAAAAAATATTGTAGTATGTTAACGTTGTACAGTAGGTGCCTGATTATCTAAAATATCCTAAGATCCTTTATTGACGACTAGTTTTATTATTTTCAGCAGATTATTGTTAAGTAATTAGCTTTTTGTAAGTAAAATGTACCTAAAAAATTCCTTGTTTTTAAGTTATTATTATAAAACGAATGATTCTTATACTAAATGACAATATTACATCATATCCCTGAAAATCATAATTTTTTAGCAATGTTATTACTTCAGCAAATGAGCAAATGATTAATTCTATTTTGACTTACATCGGTTAATTTTATCTATTATAGAACTACTACCCTAGTAGGTAATCTTTAATCTTTAAATACCTTAGTAGGTAATTTTCAATGTTTAAACATCCTAGTAGGTAATCTTTTGATTTAGGTTTTCATTATCTATTTGAACTCACTCATACATTTTGATCAGTAAGATTTATATCTTGTCATGTATTTGTTAAGTTATGCCTTGTATATTATTATTAAACCTACCAGAGGCATCAAAATGACTCATATGACTATTCTTTTTCACATTTTATTCTTCAAAAGTGTTATGTTTTCTCTCTATTAGTAAAAAAGAAGAAAAGAAAAGCTAAAATATATATAATTGAATATACGTAGGTACATGAAATATGTATTACTTTCTCACAGACCTGTAATTTTGTAATAGTTCAACCTATAGTTGAACTATTGTATGTTAAATAATACGCAAGTAATGCGAAATATATTATTAGCTAACTAAGTATTAATGTACAAAGTATTGTAATGTACACAACAATTTTTAAATTAATTCGCCTGAGTTTATTCTCTACACATAATTTTTTTATCCTTTAGATTACTTTTTTAGATTACTTAGATTAGATACTTTTCAATTCATAGATGTACGTTTTTCTATACTTTTAGATCACAGTACATTAGTTACCTTATTAAAAAACGTACTGGCCTATTTTGAAATATAGCAAGTTCGTACGTTAATTATAGTTATTTCATTATAAATGAGCAATAAAAAATAGCTTTTCATCAACTATTCATAGAAAATATAAATCAAGATAAGATTGAAACCAAAAAGAGAAAATTCTTCATTAAACAAACTCTCATTAAATTATACAAAAAGAAGAACGCCTACAGATTGCTTTAATTATCAGTTTTACTTATCATAGAAAATGTATACATATAATAGATCTAAAAAAAACTATGAAAAAATTATTTTGATAAAAGAAGATAAAGTAAGGTAGGTAACATCCCTTTTCAAAAGTAGAAGAAAGTCAGAAAATGGAGAACTATTTTCAAAAGTGCCAAGTGGGTTTAATACTTTATGCAATAGTTAGGAAGTTATATTACTAACTATTACAAAACGTTGTTTCAGCTGTAAGAACCCGTTTTGAAAACGAAACGAGTTAGCTAACAATAAAGGATTGCGTATTCTCCGTGGCTTCGCAATTCCACGTTCTTCGCAGAATGTTGACCTGCGAAGAAAGAAATATGAAGCCAGAAGGTCGGGAAGAAAAGATGAAAAAATGAGCCACGGGTTGATTAAACTAGGGGAAGAAAGGGTACAGATGCATCCTCTAAGGAAGCCGAATCCTCGTATCCGCTCATCCTTATTTCATCAAAAACGTGTAACAGCATGCCAAACTATAAAGAATTTTTAAGGAATTTCACGGATTTTTACTTTTAAATTTTACAGAACTTTTATTTTAGATATAATACAATCCTCCAGTTTTTGAAAAAAGAAAGAAACTTTTGGAAAATGTTAATAATGCAAGATAATTTCAGTATGTAAATTTAGTTATGGATAAACGTGAGTAAAGAAATATTTTCATAACTTAAATGTTCGTATATGTATATCTTATACGCAAAATGTGTGTAAATAAAGCAAAAATGGTTTGAATAATTTTTAATTATAGACAACGTTTTGTGTAACTGGAGCTAGCAATGTCTTTTTGAAAATTATACATATGTTTAAAAAATGTTATAAAATAAAATTAACTAGCTTAGAACGAAATATGTATTGGTATCAATTCTATATATATTTTCCATCGGTCCACGTTAAAAGTGTAGCTGGACCTTTTTTGAAATTGTAACCTATTTAAATAATGTACTTTTTTATTTTGTGTAATGAAGTATTAAGCTATTTATATCTTAAAACTATGTTTTAAGTTACGCTGTTAATTTAAATTTTCTTTAATTATATTTACATACCAACATACTTTCAGATGGAACCGATATATATACACTATACACATATATATATATATATACATATATATAACAATTTGAAATAGTTTTAGAACCGTTTCAACTATTCGTATGGATCGATGCATTAAATGCACAATTAATGTGTCCCCGACATCCACATCTAAGAAGAAATCATTTACAGGAAATTAGACACCCTCCGAAACCATTCACTTTTTGTCTGAAACATTTGTCAGTAGATATCATTACATGTCTCGACGATATTCGAATTCGAGTAGATCAATTTCAATAGGACACACCATATATGTACAGATTAAAAAATTTATATAATTTAGCAGCCAAAAAGATATAGTATTTACAAATATAGAAATAAATTGACAATTGCCTCAATCTCTATTTAAAGAAATGTAACTTATAATTAGTATAAAAAAAGTGATTGTTCTTTTATCTGAATACCTGTATCTCCTCATTAATTCGGAATGTAAGGTTCTACTACAGTTATGTAAATGTAAGGCAAAAGTTAAAACAAGTTTTAGAAAGTGCGTATGTTACCTGTAATGTGTCCTTCGTTGAAGTAAGTACTATTTGTGTCTCATAAGAAGTCTTCTGGATAGCATTAAGAGCAATGCTTTCGAGGAGACTTCTCACGAGAACGTATAGTATGTACGGTCTCAAGAAGGCTGTTTCGTAATGGTCTCGTAACTGTTTAATTTTCAAAATAAAAGGTTTAAATACATTATTTTCGAAACTCTATTGTCACACTTCGTACATATATAATGCTATTTATTTTGTTATCAAAAAGGGGTAAATGAAAATGAGCGAAAATGAACCTTTTACAAAGTATTAGGGAAAAAAGCGGACATATACTAAATTGATGGTTCGCGGAATGACGGTAAGAAAATATGCATTCCAGGGAAGAGACGAAATCGGAGAAAGAGAAGCCGCAGGATTCTGGAAACGATAGAAGAGAAGAAGGGAAAGTGACGTGTGCGAGTGTGAACGCGCAGCTAAGAAAAAGAACGTGCCGAAAGAATGGTCAGAGAAGGAGAGGAGACTGGGAATCGGGCAAGAATCCTCTTATTTCAACCACCTTATTTCAATATTTTAAGCGCACTCCGGGGTATCACGCATACCACAAGTGGACGGCTAATATTTGAAACGGACCACAAACGTTGGCGCAGCAGTCCATGGGAAAGAGAAACGGAAGGCGCAATGCATATAGGGTGGTGACGGAAGTTGCGTTTTGGTCGTCGACGTGATGATTCTTCGATGAAAAGTCAATTGAAATTGCTCCATTGAGTTTTCCTTACTGAGACGAGTACTATGGCGAGGAGTTTGTTGCAGACCTTACATGATTACTAATACAGTAGAGCATTATGCTACAATTTAATTGGCAGTGGTGTGTGACCAACCTGTCAAATTAATTGAAAAAGCGAAATCATATAAATTACACCTAACTCATATTTTTAAAATTGTTTATATCAGGTCATAGTATAAATAAATGATATTAAAAGCAAATCCAAATTTAACTGAATTCAGTTACAAACGGAGAAAACATAAGTTGGAAAAATGATATTATCGCTAATATTTTCTACTTTTTCATTAATTACTCTGTTTCATCCAAAATTGGTTTTTTCTAGACATCGTGGAAGTTAGATACAAAGTGTAATTGTTTGAATGTCTGAATAATGTCAACTCTAATTTATAATAAATAGATACTCTATTATTAAGTGCAATTAAGTTTAACCCTGTTTCAGCAATGAGCTCAACTGAAACGATATACCATGTGTACTTCGAATGGAGGTCATAATGTGACTTCAGAATTACGACTGAGGTAAAGAATTTCTCGCTTTACAAGTTTCTAAATGCTTTGTACCTTCGGATTTTGGTGAAGGGAAGATGACCAAAGCATTTATTGTTTCTTACAGGGTGACTAATGGGATATAGTCAGAGTTCGTATGGAAAGAAAAAGTAGATATGACTAATTGTAAGTTGTCTTGGACTAATGTTGGGTAAAAATAAAAGAATATATTCTAAATACTATTTCAAGTAATTGTCATTCTACAGTTTAAATAAAATAGTATTTCAAATAGGACATTAAATTTCGTCGAATAAAATATTGTAACTTTGTACTATACATAGTATTTCAAACATCTTTGACAGCGACAGTAGATCCAGGAGAGAGTTATTACTACGAGTATTTAGTATTTTTTACGTACATTTACTATTTGAAATAACATTTTTCTCATACCTCTGCTTTGGATGCGATAGGAGATGAATTCTCTATCTACATTCGTGATTTAGATCTGAATCAACAGACTGTTAATCAACCAACAATAATATCACATATATTATAGAAATGATTTGGCATACGAAAAATTAATCAACTTAAAATCAAATGTATATAAGTAGATTACAGTTAAATGCACATAAACTAATTTACTTAATTACAGTTAAATGCTCGCCAAATGATACACTCTTGCAGTGTCGAGCGAAGTAATATACAACTGACAATAAGCTGGAAGAAACACGCGACGTATATGGTACCTCATTTTCAGTTCTGGCACAGATAAATGACGACGTGCATAGCGCAATATCATTATAGCGCAAATGATTCAAAATACTGTTCACCTGAGTAGCTTATTAACAGAACATACCTACAACTGGTCATGTGTGGCTGTAACATTATAAGGACGTGCGTTACGAAAAATGTCTCATTTGCCTTACGAAAAAGAGTTCATCTTATTTATCTTTGATATGATTCAGGACATCAAATTCCGTTTTCCTTCGCAAAGAAAAGCACATTTGTATGATTTGCTACGAACAGAAGCATGCTATGTGCCATAAAATGTCCAAATGTGATTTCTTTCGTGGCGAAACGGTGAAACAGATTCAGAAATTTGAGACTTTCACGGTCTGACATCATACACTTCTTACTGTTGAGGTTTCTAGGTGTAAGCTGTGTCCGGATGGTCAGCTAACCAGTCAAAAGCACCTCTGATTGGTGTGCAATGTTACATAAAATGAGGAGGTACGCATAGTGAAACAGCACTAGGTACACATCAGTATTAATCTGTGATTTAGCCCTTTGAGGAAGCTAACTGCAATGTTGGCGAAACGCCGGGAAATTTCTTCTGGAAGGACACGGCTTACACTCAGAAACTTTAACAGCAAGAACTGGGTGGAGCAGATTACTTCTGTTGGCAAGATCGAAACATGCTATTCGTAAGAAGACATGACACGTATTTTTTGTCGTAGATAGTCTAGATAGATTATTTTTCGTCAGACAAATGAAACGTACTACTTTTCTTAACGCATGATTATAAATTCTATACAGGTGCTGTTTACAGTTTGATATTTGTACATGTTTGTCATGAATTGAGTGATTAACAAGGAGATGTTACGGATTTCGGATGTCCGATTTCAATTAAACTTTTTTTGGTGAATCTAGACCAAAAATAATTAGTCATGTTCGAGCGTTTGTGCGAATGGGCCTTAATTATAAAGATACTTAGTGTTGGTCATTTTATTGGTTTATGACGCTACATGTAACATGAAATTTTTATAATTTCTATTCTATGTCGATGAGAATGTTATTATTGGATTAGCAAGATTTTTTTGTTAAAAGTGAGTTTAAAACGGTTTGAATCAGATTATTTTATGTAATAAAGAATTCACCGCTACGATATTTTCATGCGATAGTTGTAAATTTTTGAAGGAATGTAAAAAAAGAGGTGAATTAATTGCTTAGAATTGAATGTATTTATAAACGAATTCTGAACGAATCACAAACGAAACATTGATGATACATATTACGTACACTTCTTTCTCACATAATTCCGTTATTTTTTCAGTTCTTTTAAGTTTCGTACATATGATTCGAAAATATTGTGATAGTGGATTACATTACTCACTCAAAATAATTTGATTGAGATCGTGTTTCAACTCATTTTTATCAGCAAGGTCTTGCCAGCGTCATAAAAATTATCTTGCTGACATAAAACAGAAATTATAAACATATCATTTGCCATAACTGCTTGATCGTTTAACATATTATGGTTCCAATACCAGGGAGTCTGAGAGTCGAGTGCAAGTGACCCCAAATATACTTCAGTTGGGTCGATCTCAGAAAGTAGTAGGGATTGTTCGTGTCAATTTAACATGGTACTATTGTATTATGATAATCCTAGAAAACATTGCATTACTGTTTAACAAAATCTGTAAACTTATTTTGTACTATATACATACTTTTCAGTGCAAAATGTAAATATATATGTAAATACACCATCAGTCAGAAGTTTGAAAACTCATCTCACTTTTCATGAAAATTGTACCGACTATATGACTGTACATAGTATACATATGTATGTACATCATATTGTATGTTTGGGTCAAAGTTAGTACTTTCCACAATTATCACCATGATGCAGTAATTTAGTATAATTGTTTACTGTTATCTGAATTATGTGTTTGAAAAGATAAGGCCGGCAGTGTACATGTACATCTATAACTTGGAGTTGTAGAGAAAGCAGTAATAAAACTTTGATTTATAGATGTAAATTAGGATCTGTTGAGGGTTTTTTGAATTTCAATTGCAGGGAATTAAATACGTGTCAAGCAGTTCAAGTTAAAATAGGTTCGTACAGGGTGTCCTAGAACTTTATGGTACAACTGGAAAGGGGGTGATTCTATTTTTTGATTTCTACTTTTTAGTGAAAAAATAAGATGAAAATGTAGAATAAAAATTTTTGATATCACGCTCCCTTTTCGAGATAATTAACTTTGAATTTTGACCGAGTATAAGCGTACCTAATTGCAGTTTCCAACGTTTGAGGGGTAAACGGAGAAGGAGAATGCCTCTAGCGACTTTAGTGTACCGTTGAGACAGTCTGTGGTCAGACCGAAAGTGTTCCCCTTACCTCCTGTACTCTTCAAGCACCCAAAACTGTACTTCTAACCATTTAAACCCAATTTTCTCGAAAATGAAGCACGATATCAGAAAAGTTTATTCTATATTTTCGATTTATTTTTTCATGTAGAATCGCCTCCTTTCTATTTATACCATCAGTTTTGAGACACTCTGATTATCAATTTCTAAAGGTTTCCACAATGAAGCAGAAAAAATAAGCAACATTGTAGTTTTATAGACATTTGACTATATTTTGAAGAAGCTCTATAGTCTAGTAGAGCCTTGGTTATCTGAATCACTATTATTTGAATTATTTATTTTTCGAGCACTCCATTAGCTCAAGTCGCTGTTATTCAAATACATTTTGTATGTAAGTACTTAAATTTTAAGCGATTTATACATGACTCCATTTATTGTAGAAATCAGTAACGATTTAGTCTAGCACTATAACCGATTACTAATATAAAAAAGTAATATAAAAACGTAATAACATGAATATAATGATGATGACAATATATTCCACCATTTTGAACCACTTCAGATTTTAAAAATGGAGCTAATATGGTACAAGATACAAAAGCAATTATATAATTTTATTGAATTAAACTTATTAAAAAAGTTGTGCGATTTAGCAGCTAAGAAAATGTAGGACTCGTAAATGTCTAGCCAAATCAGGTTTAAATGTATTATTTATGATTGCTATTATTATACAGATATAATAATTGTTTTTCTTTTCTTTTTTTTTTTAAATAAATAAATGACAGTAAGAATATTAAGAAAGTATCTATTCTATTATTCGAAAATTCTCTCATTCGAATACACATGTCTCCCAATTAGTTCGG
Organism: Calliopsis andreniformis; assembly: GCF_051401765.1. Lineage (NCBI taxonomy): Eukaryota > Metazoa > Arthropoda > Insecta > Hymenoptera > Andrenidae > Calliopsis > Calliopsis andreniformis. The sequence continues at coordinate 4,756,048 of NC_135064.1, forward strand.
ATCATCGAGGTTTTATTGTATACATACTTGTATTTTCCTTACTTCTATCTCTGTCTGTATTCATATTTATTGGTAGTAGATTAAAAGGGTGCATTTCCCCTTCGTTTAACCGAGAGACAAAATGTCTCCCTTACTTGCTCAACGATTTTCGTCGTCGAAGAATGCAGTTGTACTCTTCTTTTCTCCGAACGACCAATTCGTCCTGGCGTTCTTCCCCCAAAACTGGTGCTCGTCACGTTATCGGGGAAACGATTTCATCTCGGCCAATACAGAGCTGCGTAATCGCTCGAAATAAGTCAGCCGACAATAAAGCAGTCACGAGAAGCGAAAGGGAATCAAGAAATAAAAGAAAAAGGCGACCGTGCTTTATTTTAATCCGTGGTCACGGAAACTACGAAATTTTAAAAATTGTTTGCTATTTTTTTATAGCAACGAAAATGAAATCACCTCTTATTCTATCTAAACATATTTTTGGTTTGGTTATTCAGGAAGAACTTGTGACGAATAACTGTAACGATATATTGATTATTGGTTATTGCTGATTTTGAAGTAGATAAAGGAGCCCTATTATATTTTAGTGTATATGTATAACTATTTCTTTATTCAATTAGTTATAGGTACATAGAATAAGAACTACTAAAAACCAAAATAAAAATATATTTATTTTGCTAATTTTAACTCCAGTTTAGATCTTAAAAAATTTGAAAAAATATGCCCGTATTCTCTAGTCTTTCTAAGGTTGTAGAAAAATGGTAGAAGTAGATTCCTACTGCTTAAATTGCTTTAGACTTCTAAGAAATTATGAACTGGTGGAATAAAAGAAACTTATAAATCTAAAAATCAACAGGGTTCAAAATTTCAGCAAATTATTATAATGTAAAACTTAATTTATAACTTAATAAATCATATTCATATTTTTTCTTGTTTTGGATCTTAAAGTCACTGCCTAAAACATTAACACGTACTCAAACATCACCTGCTATACATATAATTCATTGCAAGTCAAATTAGGTAATAATTATAATTATTTACAGCTTGCAGAACCTCTGTCGCGGAAGAAGTAGAATGTTCAGCAATAAATAATACATACCTAGGTCCACGGATTTTTGTCGAAGGAAATGTTGCCAATTAGTCACCGCGACAAATCGTGAATCAGAAAGGTAGAAAAATGAGGGGTGATTTTTCAATCGTGTTCAGATATTTGAACGGCACGCGAGGAATCTCATTCGCCCCGACGAGCGTTGGCAATATCGCGGGCCAGCGTTCATTAAAATTCATTAAAAGCGATAAGCTCAATTAGACTTCCTCGTGCTGCGTATTTCGAAATTCACCCTTCGGGCACGCGTCATTTTTAATACCTTCCGATGAACCACTTTATTGGCCTTACAATTCCTCAAAGGCTTCCATAATAATTTTGTGCGAATAACGCGTTTAGCGATGTTCGAAATTCTAGTTTATTACAATTTATTAGTATAGTAAATCAAATTTCAGAGGATTAAATATTTCAGATTGTGAAAGGTTCGACTTGTCGAACTTTTGAAGTATTTCTAACAAATGAAAATTCTGCTTTACAAATGCTTTGTACGAGAGTTAATATTTCTTGAATTGCAAAAGGCTCAAAGAAAGATTATATTGTCTATACATCTTTTCACGGAATAATGATACTATTTATTATTAGGTTTACTTTTAATCATATCTGTGTAGGAAATAAATTCTAGATCTTTCAACTAGGCAGGTTTTGTTCTATGTGTATCTAAGAGTCAGACTAACCCAAGTTCATTTTTTTCAAAACTAAATTTCATAGAGCATCTTATTGCTTTCTGTTAATTTTATTAGAATAATAAAAATCTATTTAAGTTGCGTTATAAATAAAGGAGATTAAGTAGTATAAAGTACTTTAAATACTAGGTTAAGAAATAATTAATCGCATTTGCTTTTCCGCTCTCCCGAAAAATAACAAAAAAGGACATAAGTCTGATTGGCTCTTAGATGCAGATATTACACTAACTTGAAGCATTTAAACGATATTAATCATAGTTTTTATTCAGGAATGGGAATGAACAGAATGATTGATACGTTCAGTAATTGATAGAAAGTGTTTATCACTCAGACCTTTGGAATCTTTAAGTTAACAGAGGACTAGACAAGCAACTACCTTCAAAGATGCAGGGGCTCGCCATTCATCATACAATTAACAATCACGTCAGTCGATCAAATAGATCAGTCAAATCTCCGAGAATACATAAAAGAGTATGTAGTAATGATCACACATTACGTAAATAGTACGTACTGTGTATAGCTGGTAAGTTGGCAATGAGAACGCTAACTAAACCTACCTTTGTCGTCGCTGCAGGCACCGATTAGTAAATGACATTTACTAAATGTAGTACAAAATAACAAAAGTTCATATGTCCCGACAATCCCGACTCTGTGATTGTGGTCGAGTAGGCTGATTTATTTTGTTACAGTAAATTAGAGAAGTATTTCTTCCACCTGCTAACTTACCAGTCGTATACAGTAAATAGTCCCGTGAGTCTATGAATGGTCATTGTCGTTTGCTAATTAGTTGTTAAGACGGATCGCGGTGGGAGAAAGGAAGAGAATACGATTTGCCGGAGGCCACGTGAAACCGTAACATGTGTCGGTCTTCCGGGAAGCTTAATGGAACAATGGGTGGTGGGGGTGAAGGGGACCCAGTGGCAACTCGACTGGCAGTCAATGAATCTGCTGGCCTTTTCCCATGCCCGCGAGCACCGTCGCAGAGTTCCCTCTCTCGGAGCGACTCTTCGGGTCCAGTCGATTTTATTAACCTCTGACTCATTCCCTCTTTACTCCCCCGCCAGGCTGACTACCCATCTCTTCGTCTCTCGTAGCCGGATACTTCTTTTTTTGGTCGCGGAGGATGTCATCCGAGGACATCTCGATGTGACGCGAGCTACACCACTGATTATTCCGCGAGATATCTTGTTGATGAAGATTCTTCCGATATTTTTCTGCGGAGCCGAACCATTAATTTGGTTTATTTGGAGATCAGAAGTCAATCGCTTATCATTCGCTTTTCCATTACTTGCTTTTTCTTGCTAAACATTAAATGCTTTGATGAATAGCATTGAGTCATATTTGGGAGTTTCTCCTTTTGAGAAATTCAGTGTTCTAATAATACGCTGCTGCACTTCTTTTGAGGAAAATTCTATTCAGTTGATAATTAAGCAATTGATTCTTTATGAAATTATTATGAATTATTAAACTAATTGATGAGATTATGAAACCAATTCAGCAAGATTAATTATTTGCCTTATTGCTTATGTCATTTAATCTTTTATTTCTTTTCTTCTCAGTAGGTTTAAAAATTTGTCGAAAAACTGATTTGAGCTGTCTGTTTAGAAGATGGTAGTAAGATAATAAGGTGTAAATCCTGTGTTTATGAAGTAATTCATTGTCTTAACAAGATGGATTCTACTCATGCAACGAAATTGAAGTACTGAACTCCATTTGTGCATCATATACAACTCTCACGAACAGTTAAAACTCTGGCACAGGTCCAACCCCCTTCCTGATTAGTGGGTTCAAAGAGATGAGTATCGCTAGAAAATCAGAAGGAACGGGCGGGAAAACCCGATAAAATCCAGGGTTCTTGAAGACTGTAAGGTCCCGAGACAGGCCTCGCAACTAAACGGTAGGTTGTTGATAAAGTAGCTAATTTGCCGGCAGAAGTCTTCGTCAGTTTATTTTTCTTCGTTCCACGGAATCTTTGCTCTTCCCAGCATGGCTTACCCTCCCCTCCCCCGGCGACCCTGACTCGGGCGGGTCCACCGAACTAAGCAGTTTCTTCTGAGCCTGGGGTCAAAAAGGCTTCTCTCGTCTCGGTCATCCTTTGCGGAGTCTGTGGAGGGTGGCGTTAACGAGGCGGCGAGACTTTCACACGATCGTTTGCATCGAGACAAACAGGTCCCGCTTAGTTCACCGGCGGATCTTTTCTATTTACACGAGAATCCTGTCCTGAACACAGGTTGCCGTCCACGATTGAGTTTTCCTTTGTTATTAAAAGAAGAATCTCTGTTAAAGGCCTAGCAATGCAAGCACTACTATATTTTAGTCTTCGAGGACTTCATTAGGCACATAGATTGTTCCAGGTTACTAGACTACAGTTTGCTTTGCTGTTAATCCCTTGCAGTACAAATTTTCTTAACGTGCGTTAAGAAAAGTAGCACGTCTCATCCATCTTGCAAATGAACAAGGTTCATCTTGCGAAAAGTAGCCTATCTCGACTATCTACGAAAAAAAAAATACATTTCGTCTATTCTTACTAATAGTAGCATGTTTCGGCTTTGCCACGAAAAGTGGTCTATCTTCATTATTTCGCCGCAAAAAACGTTACGTTTGAACGTTTGATGACACATTGCATATTTGTTTCCGTAGCAAATTCTACAAATGTACTATTCTTTGCAAAGAAAAAGAAAACGTGATATTTTGAATTACGTCAAAGACTGTGTGTTCTTTTTCGTAAGACAGATAAGGCGTGCTGTTTTTCTTACCGCGCGTTGAAATAGCTCGGCAAAATACAGGGTCCAAAATGGTAGAAGAAGACGTTCTCGGTAATGACACCACGAGTTTCACTCGTGATATTTATGTTTGGGTCGAAATTGAGATCACGAGTCGGATTCGTTATTATTGTATGCGAGGGATCCATAAAAATCGCAACCGAGACACTTCTACTTACGTAATTGTGTGGAAGGATATTATTTGAGCTGTGTTATTACAGGACAAGTTTTTACACCAGTTAATAATTTACTTTTATATTGTGTCGTAGATATTTTTAACACGAATTCTGTGTAATATACCTATTCTGTTTTAGCATAATGTACTAGAAATATTTTACTTATGTATAGTTGAGAGCTCAAAAGTTGTCAGTAGATCTGATTGGCTCCGCAAAAAAATACATAGAGATGACACACACGCATTTCCCTTATTGCCAAATTGGTCACATCTATTTCTGCTACTTGCAGCAAATCGAACATTCCTCTTCCCTCTGTCCCGTCTCACTGAGAACTTCCAAGCTCTCAGCAGTATGTGTTTCTAGTATAATGTGCTACAATTGTCACACAAAATTCAGTTGCTAATTTATACCTATACAGATTATATATTTTGCAAATGTAAAAAAATAATTACAAGTTACATACATTTTGACTACATACCAGGTGTAGAATATGCATTTCGAATACTCTTTATGACGATTGAGACATCAATAAGTTCTGAAAGCTTTTCAACACTGATATTTCGCAGTACAAAAGTTCGTTAATGATTCAACTCAGAAAGTTTTAGACTCGAAAACAATCAGAAATATGTTGCTTGTAGGATTATGAAGACATTCCGCGCTGCAAATCTCACCTACGAAACTTGTTTAACCGCTAACAAAAATTCTTATATTCTGAATTAACATTGTATTTTAGAAAAACTGAATACATTCACAAAACTATAACGGTATTTAATAGAAGCCTAAAAAATGACGTACATTTACGTGGCTGTCGTGAAATGTGTTAACAAAAGATTGCAGCCACCCTCCTAGTTATAAAAGAGGGATTTAATTTTCTTCAAGATGGGGTGAAACAGATAACAATCTCTAACAGCAAGACAAAGAAATCTACATAAACCAGGCATTTAATCAAACAATCTTATTATATCGAATTTCAACCAGGCGACAGTTCTATTCTCTCAAGAATTTGCAGAAGTATAAAACAAGTTCTTTGTTTCATCGCAAAGTTCTACCGTCATTCATCTATCCCACCGCCATGTCAGCATCCATCGTGTCTGAACAGAGACTGCAAACTATCCATGTATTGGCTAACGACCTTGACCTGAAATATTTTCACTATCTCTCCACCTGAGAGCAGATGGAATGGGAGAAGAAGAGGCGAGCGTAAAGGAATCGCCGCGAAGAAACGAAGAGGTGCGTGAAGAGGATTTTGCCGGCGAATGAAAGGGCGGAGGATCGAAGCATATAGAGGCCACGCCGAAAGGAAGATGGCCAAAAGGCGCAACGCACGCGATTCCCTCTCAGGTTCCATCCTCGTGCTCGTAATCTCTGTGGTCCGATTCTGCCGCGAACTTCGTGGAACCCGGCCAACGGGAGGGAGATTTATCGGATTTGCAAATAATGAGACTATGTTTCAAAGGGACTCCGACGATACGTTCTTTTGTCCACGGCAGATTCCAGGGGGTGATCCTGCGCCTTCCTTTTTCCTCGGGAACTCCTTGTGCTTCCTGGGCAGCTCATCTTTGGGGTCTAGAGAGCTCGAAAAATTTGGAAAGTTATGAGGAAATGTAGTAGATCTGTGGGAAAAGTACCTTTACGTTTACAGAGTGTCACCAGCTGTATTTCGCCTGGTGAATGGGAAGAATTTTTATTGATGGTGCTATAAGAAGTGCGAAATTTATGAAATTCTTTCCATTCGATTTTCAGTTCCTATTAAAGAGGGAGGTAATGTAAAGGTAAGAACTCAGAGAGCAAGATTTGATACTATGCTGAACTATGCTCCACCATGACATCACCTTTTAGTCTTTTAGCGTGGGAGATAAATTAATTATCGTATGTAATTGTTGCAAAATCTCAGAATTGTGTAAGAACCTTATAAAATTATATTTGACAAAAGTTGAAGTAGGTGGTATATTTAAGTAAGGAACGCTTTCATTAATCATGATTGCTTTGTCTGCATTTTGTTTGGAGAAGAAAATGTTAGGTTTTGTTGTTTTCTGCGAAACTACAGTAGTTGGTTAATGTTTTTTATTAGAATAACTTACAACAAATTCAAAAGCCACATGTAAACGTACGTATATTCATGCAAAAATTTAACTCGGTTTGTATAATGTTGTAGTCTCAATAGACTTTCCATTAAGTTTTTGGATTCATGAAAATTATGTCTACTTAAATATACATAGTTTAACTTTGGCGGCGAAATTTACACGATACATCATGTTTACCACTTGAACAAGCTAAGAAGAATTTTCATTGTCAACTTATTATAAGTATGAACATCTGTTACGAAAAATAGCACGTCATTTTTGCCTTACAATAAAGAACACATTTGTCTTTGGTGTGATTCAAAATATTGTTTCAGTTTCCTCTGCAAAGAAAACACATTTGTACAATTTAGTACGAAAAAAAGCATGATATGTACCTCCTGAATGTGCAAATTGATTTTGTCATAAAGCCGAAACGTGGTACTATTTGTACAAAGAGATGAAATCTATCCTTCCTTTTTGGATAGTCGAAATGAGAGGTGGTACTTTCGTAACACACATCGATACACCAACTGACAAAAAGTTCAATACAAATAACAATTATTGAAATATCAAAGAATTATAAGAATGATCAATTTCGCAACTTTAAACGTTTAAAGTTATTCCAAACCAAATAATAATTATGTCGATTGAATAATTGTACGGGAACATCTATTACTGCTAATTACCAACCATCTTGCGTAAATAACAACGAAAAAATAATGTTACTGGCTTATAGCAGAGCATTATTTATGTCAGATATAAGTTGTTAAATGGAAGCAGTAATTGAGGTATAAAAAACCTGGACATGGTAAAGCGTCTTGAATTCAGTTACTTTAGTAAAGGGCCTTCCTGCCCTCCGCGTGTATGTAAATATGCGGTTCTTCTGAGCAATATGATTGGCTCGATAATATGCTTCAATTAGCGCAATCTCTTGCCGTAGCAAATGGGCGGCTCACGCGTGCTTCACGATTGAGGAGAATCTTTGCATGAGAAACGACTTTTCGCGTGTATCCTCATGCTACCTTGTCGAAAGTACTTCATGAAATAAGAAAAGTAAACATGCGTGAAACGATATACGAAAAATAATACGTTTATAACAAAAAGTACGTGTATCTACATATGTGTATTTTATGTGTAATTATGATAATATTAAGTCATCTAGGTACTCTTTAATTGGAAGATACTTTTGATAAAGATTTAATTTACTTCTGTTTTACATATTCTGACCATAAAAAAGGGAAGTAACATATATGAACTAACAAATTGCTTCTATAAAATAAATGATAAGTGATTCTAGGTAAGATTAACAAGAAACAAATGAAACAGTCGAAATAGTCAAATGAAGTACACCTGTGTAAGTAGTCGAAATTAGTTCTGTTACTATTCATTTAATGATATTTGAACATTTCATAGATATTGAGACGTTACAAATAAACTTCAGTATTTAAATATTTTCTAAATACATACTTGAATTTTACGAATAAATTATAAATATATATTTAAACTGAATTATTAAATTTCAAATTTTATTATTTATACTACAGAGTGATCAGTTTAACTCGAAACCCTCTAATGAGTGTTGGCAGCACTTACAATGCTAACAGGATTTACAAAACATTTACAACATGCTGCCAACACTCGCAGAGTGTCCAGTTAAACTGATCACCCTGTATATATGTATTATTATACTTGAAGATTAATTTTGTAAAGATTTTTTAATTGATTTAGTAGACTATAAAGGACAATACTTCGTATTAAATTCTGGTTCATACTGAAATATTTTCTCTTTGTAGTAGTATAGATTATCCTATGTATGTACATGGATCTCTGTTTTGCAGATGCAATTTCTTGAAATTATTACTTTAAATTGTAAAATTATTAAATTCAATAAAATATGAATTTTGATATACTTAAATAAAATTCTTTAAATTAAGAGTATCTGCAACATAATGTATGTATGATATTTTATTATAGGTTTTTGAATCTAAATTTTAGATCCTTTTTAGTCTTTAAATTTTAAAAGCGATGTTACTTTTTTAATACTTAGCGTATTCTCTTTTTTTAAATAGAATTTGCTTCCTACAGTATAACTATGAACTTGGAGATTTGATGCTCTTAAAACAGAAAAACTAATTTGAAAATATATGCAATCCTAACCTAACCAATAGACTATCTGATTCGTTTTCACTAACCTTTCTAGGCAGAATCGCGAAAATATTTGTATTTACATAAATGAGATTTTCATTTTCAAACAGGGGCATATTGTTTGAACTTTGCCAGAGATTGTAGATTACGAGAGACTCAATATAATTTCTTAAACAGGTGCAAATAATCTTTAAAAGAATTAATTACGCAAGAAAGTTGATGGAATTTTTTATTTCAAAACTGACTTCTAAGTTCATTTGAATCTAAAATATCATCAATTTCCAACTGTATTCTCTGCACAAATTAATTATTCTTTTATAAGTTAGTTATTATAATCTTTATAGCGTCCTATTTATACGCAATTTTAATAAGGCCCTTAAAAATAACAAATTGTATTACCTACTACCACGCTCATGAAAGGTAGATAAATTTTTGTAGAAACAGGTTTCTAAGAACGTGAATATAAAATTGAATAAACATATAAGAAATGTAATAGGACTAAAAAAGCGACAATTTATTTTGAAAATCGGTCTCGCATATCAATATCGTGCAAGTTAGCTATCGCCTCCTTCAAACAGATGCACAATCTCAGCGGCCCATTAAAACCCCGCTTTCAATTTCAACCGGCTGAAACGAACCCATCAAGCCGGCCCATATTCCAAAAACCATCAGGGCCCCGAAAGAAGCTCCGCGAACGCGATCGTTCCTCGCAATCTGCTTGCCCAGCGTACACTCTAAACGCGGCCCGAAACCCGAGCTCAACACATTTCTGACCCTCTCCTCGTGGCCGATCCCTACGGAGCAAAAAGGATCTCGCCATATCCTTTGATCCTGCCAAGGAGCCGTTCCCTTCTTCCTTCTTCTCTCTTGGTTCCTTCCACCAGCGGTCCCTGGAAGGAAGGACCTCCCTGGACTTGGTCGCCTCTCTGGAGGTCCCGTTCTTCCCTTCTCGCCCCTCATAGGCAAAGGGAGACTAACGGAGATGCTCAAGAGGGAGGCCGAAAAGAATGAAGGCTCGATAAAGGCAAAGAGGAAGACGGAGGAGCAAGCAGGAGGATCGCAAAGGACGAGTCTTTCGTCTGTTCTTCCTCCGAAAGAGTTGGTCGACTCTCTTCCTAGTGAGGTGGTTCTTACGATAGTCGAAAAGACGGTTATAGGATTTTTCTCATCTTCTTGCTTCTAAATAAGTATTCAGTCATAGACTGAGCTTTAAGACTTTTATCTGGATTTTCGGAAAAAACTAAAATGGAAGGTACCTCCAGAATGTATTGGTTGTTGTTAGATATGTACCTGCTGAAAATGTATAATGTTTTCCTGCTTCTAATTTATTACTGTGATTATAGTTAGAAGTCGATTAATTGAGTTTAGAATGTATATTGTAATTAACTTCTGTGGCTCTATATTATCTATATAGAGAAAGATGAATCTAAGAAATATGAGAGATTTACTTACTATTATGATCACACTTGATACGATCGATACAATTACTGTTGGGTTGGAGACTATTTGTGATACTACGTAGGTTGTAGTGAAACATTAAAATATTGGTGCGTAGTTTGGACAATACTATGATAACAGTTATCCAGATTTTCTAAATTGGTCGTAATTGAAGAATGTAACCAGGAGCTATTGAATGAAGTAATATCTGTTACATTGTGTTATTTATTCATGAAATAGCTGTAATGGCAGCAATACCAAGTCATATTTGAATAACAAGTTAAAACTAAAGATTAAGTAAATTGATTAACTAATAGGATGAAAAAAACACTACTATCTATATATTACTTTAAGAAAGTCTAAAAATTTTCAAGCTTATTCATTGATTTGATAATTATTGTACCAGTAATTATGGAAGTATATTTTCCAAGTTGTTACCATTGTAAGCCAATCTGGTTGATAAATTGAACCTAGTACGCACTACGAACATAGTTGGTATCATATTGTGGGGGAAGTTAAAAGCTCTATATACTGGGTTGTTGTAAGACTTTAAATTTTACAAAAAATTTTTATGTTACTATACTGTTTATTTCACAGATAATTGTTACAGCAATAATTAAATCTATTTTCTTCGTTATTACAATTGTGTAAATACTAGTTAAATTACACTTTTTTATGCCTTTGCTCTACACCTTACCTAACCTTAGCTATTACTATTAGTAATCGTATGAAAGCAATTATACAAAGGTTTATCAATAAATGCAGGAGACACAAGGTTGTATCCATTTAAAATAGTCAAAATAGTCTATTCAAGTTAGTAAGTAAATCTATGGAACTCAAAAAGTTCAAATTTATTAAGGAGTCTCCCTGAATGACTCCATCTTCCATATGACTGAAACCATGTCACCAAGAACTTCACCTCCAACTCATTTTAGACCCCAAGCCTACATCTATATACTAATTCAATATCACTCTGTCAGATTATAATTAATCAGATTATCAGGCATGATGCACCACATCATACATAAGCAATTACATTCTCATTCCAGGCAACGGCGCTCCTGGTCCATTTCCAACCCCTCGAACATCGCGGGAACCGTAGGCGCAATCGGTCTGTCGCGTTCCATGTCTACTTGTCGTCGTCAAGCGTTGTTTGAACGTTCGAAAAAGCTTTGAAAAAATACGAGGTCGCCGGTCAGTGTGCGATTTGACGTGGCTGCGGTGCGCACGCACACTGCAACACCCCCAGACACCGCGGGTACACAACCACGACCACGAACCCCGTCGGCTCGTAGAACCGCATTCCAAGCTGGCTTCATGGACGGGGGCCCTGATCAGGCTGGGGGCGAGGATGGGGCGAGGAGGGGACGAAACGGGCCGCGAAAGGGCGCGAGAGAGACGCACGGGCCGGGGAATAACTCGATAAAGCGAAGGACCCCTTCTAATTAAAATGAGTTCCGCCGTGGGTCCTCGTGTACCACTCTCGCCGCGGTCTTATTTCGTCGCGAATCTCTCATCCCCTGCCCTGCCCCCCTTTCTCACTGTCTTTCGCGGCTGGACCCTTCTTCTGGTATCTTCCTGATCCCCCGGAATTCGAATACCGGACACGTGGGAATTCCTGGTGGGGTGGGGGCTTTTTCTGACCAGAAATTGATAGCGCGCAGTTTCACCCGGCTGTTTTTTCCTGTCGCTGCTGCTTGTCGCGATCAGAGTGAACTCTGTACACTATGTAATCCATACGGGGTGGTATTTAACGCTTAAGTGGTATAGTGAGGTCAGAGCACTACTATCTCACTTTGAATATTTATTGTGTAACGTCAGTGGATTACTTATCATAGTAATAAATTGGAATGGTGATCTTTTTGTTTGTGCTAGTATTATTAATCATTGTAAGGAATTGTAGTGATTTTACAATATATTATAATGTTGATGTCGGACCAGCTAAGGATTAACTGATAGCGAAGGGAGAAATGTTTTATGCCAAAAGACTAATTAAAAGACTATTACAGGAGGGATTTCGATAATTCTGTTAGAACTAGGAACGAGTGATCTTTCTTGAAAAAATAAGTGGAAATTGTATATACACTGCCAGCCATGAGTATTAGGACACTTGTTATTTTACTGATTCTTGCTCTTTAAATAAGCATCTGCACCTCATCCAGCGATTTGTTTGTAGAAACTCCTTTTAATGTTTTACAGAGTGTAATTTCTTATTGACCTATAACATGAATTTGAATCAGATTAGTCAATATTTTTTAGGAAATAGAAATTGTAGAATATCAGGTTTCATGAAAATTGTTTCCTGGATTACATGTTATAAGGAAAGGTTTCGAGAATAGAACAGTTTTGGAAAACTACTACGTATATGCTTCGTGTTACAAAGCCATCACTTCGTTTGTTGTAGTAGAGTTTTTTTCGAAAATAAGATTCATTTGATGGTGGGAAAGTTCGTCTTTCCATATTTTAATTTGTGTTACTTTTAAGAAGTGTAAATAGAGACTTATAGCCAACTATATTGGCTGTCTAATAGAGACTTATAGTCAACAGTGTAAGTATAATAGTATAACTCTTTTATGTAAATCTTCATTTCTGAGAGCGACTCTGGAAAACCATTAGATATGCACGCTTTATCTCTGCGGTTGTAAGGCAAAACAGCCTATGTCATATTTTCAGAAAATTCGAGTTAAGGCCTTAATTGACATCTAGAATATAGAAGTTATGTTTTCAGAAAGAAAAAAGGGTATTAAAGAGATTTTTCATCTAAAAATAAGGGTTTAAGAAGACACAAGTCTATAAGAGAGTATTGAAGCTGAACACTTTAAACATTAGTATCTCGAAAACAAATACATGTGACTTGGGTTGTTATGCCTTACGACTACACATCTATGAGCTTCGGCCTAATGGATTTCGATATAGTGTATGACTATTTTTATATTCTATCTGTTTTCACGAAATTTAATTAAAAATGTAATTATTAGAACAGAGTGTAATATGCGAGCAATGTGGGTACCGAATAATTTGATAGTTTCTAGATTGATACAATCAAGCTTGAAGAATAATTGTCTTATCCTTATTTATGAATCCACACTAATCAAATATAAGAAGGAAGAGGGTGCATAATGTGTAATAGGTACACATTAGTAGCAACTCAAATAGTAGATAGAAAACATAAAACACAAATAATAATATTATCCGTGTTGACGAATACGAACGCGACTAGATTTACCATGTAAGTGGCTTAGGATACAAGTTTAAGAATACTGAAATACCCTATACAGAACGTAAACAAGAATATGGAATACTTTCACAGGGTAGGTTATTAAAATTTTAAAAGAAGGAAAGGAATTCATATACATAGTGTTATAAATAGGGATTCACAACTTCTAGGGTAGGTAATACTTCCTAAATAATGGAAAGAGTCCTAGTAAACATGGGTCGAAAAATTAATGTTTTTAAAATTACAAACAATTTTTACAGTAAGAATGAAGCAGTTAGAATGAATAATATTATTTAAAAATTATTTTAAAAAAGTGACGGACATGCATTCCATTTATGAATTTGCTAATGAACACATTAGAGCAGGAATCGAAAGATACCGCTTCATATGTTGTTTAAAAAGTTGTATCAACGCTTTTGTGAGATCGTTTTATTTGGAACACAATATTGGCAACTGGGATGACGTGACATGCGACGTACGCCAGTTTCGATTGTTATCGAGGAAATTCGTGTTTTAAGTGCAGTTAAAAAAGAATCCAAGAATATGTACGTAGCAATGGGAAGTTGTCCGTTTTTTGTGTTAAAAACTCTTTATAAGCAATTGCTGTATTCTTATCGCGCTCAATAAGTGCAGTTCTTCACTCCACCAAACTATCCAGCTAGAACTAGAGAAAGAGAGGAGAGTCTTCGCAATGGGCTCTGATAAAATGTGCATCAAGTCCCATTGATTTCGTGTAGGTATTTTGTTTACGGACGAAGCTGCATTCACAAAAAGTGATGTTACAAATTTTCACAATAACCTTGTATGTATTACTGGAACATTTTTGGTGGATAAGTTCTAAACATGACGATAACGAAATAACTTATTTACTTACTTTTTTAGTCATATGTATACTAATTTGTATAAACTCCAAGTGTTATTGAATGTTTGTATATATGTATGTATGTAGAAATTTTTTTTCCTTACTTTGATAGTTGCAACCTGTACTATGGAAGTGTTTTACTTAGAATTGGGAAAGAGGAAATGATTTGACTGCTCTGAATTTTAATTTGATGCCCTTTTATGAGACAGGAAATAGATTATAGAAAAGACAATTATTAACTAAAAGTAATTATCCTGTTTTAGTATATTCAGTTTTAAACTAACTGAACCAACTGAACAATTAGATATATGGGTGATGTATAATAATATTTAAACTGATCACATCAAAATTTCTTAATTTGTAGAATGTACTTCCTGTCTTTTTTTATTAAGGAATTCGTTTTACTTAACGTATAAGGTAAATATCTAGGCCTCTAAAGAGATGTTTTATCATTTTCGTCGCTTTTATATAAAAAAGGGTAACACCAACTACATAATTACATCTATTTTACAATCTATTATTACAATCTATTATTATAAAAAGTGAACTGTCTGCACATAATCCGAAACATTTCGCAAACTTCCAAAGACTGTCTGTAAGTGTGTGTAAGGGCTCTATAGCAAAAATTTGCAACCTGTACTATGGAAGTGTTTTACTTAGAATTGGGAAAGAGGAAATGGTTTTACAGCTCTGAATTTTAATTTGATGCCCTTTTATGAGACAGGAAGTAGATTATAGGAAAGACAATTATTACATAACTAAAAGTAATTATCCTGTTTTAATATATTCAGTTTTAAACTAAACTGAACAATTGGATATATGGGTGATGTATAATAATATTTAAACTGATCACATCAAAATTTCTTAATTTGTAGAATGTACTTCCTGTCTTTTTTATTAAGGAATTCGTTTTACTTAGCGTATAAGGTAAATATCTAGGCCTCTAAAGAGATGTTTTATCATTTTCGTTGCTTTTACATAAAAAAGGGTAAGACCAACTACATAATTACATCTATTTTATAATCTATTATTATAAAAAGTGAACTGTCTGCACATAATCCACAAACATTTCGCAAACCTCCAAAGACTCTGTCTGCAAGTGTGTGTAAGGGCTCTATAGCAAAAATTTGTAGGAGAAATAAAAATACCTGACTGTATAATAATATGATCGTCTAGTAGAATTAACAGTTTATAGAGCACTGTTTTTTATTGAAGATAAAAAAATGTACAGGAAAATTTTATATTGTTTAATATGCCCTATCATCGTGAGGTATGATTTTTTCCATGACTGTAGCTGTGCAGTTGCAAAGTATAATTGCGTTTGTTTTCTAAACGGTACCCTGTGACTTTTTTGTATAATTTGATTCGTCGTGCCATTCTGAATAAAAAACTATTAAAACAACTGTAGTTTTTATTAATTTTAATTTGAAAATTTGGAACAAATACACAAAGTAAACAGTTCCTCTTGTGTAACAGCCACATTTAAACAATTCCTTTTAATTCATTCTTTCATGCCATCTATTGAAATAAAACGTTGTAAATATACACTATTTAAAAAAAAAAACTCCACTTAATTTAGGTGTCAGGATATCAGACTGTAGGTTCCAAATCGTTTTTTTTTTCATAGGTTGATGTTAAACTTCTCCTTATGTTGCGGGTATTATGAGCTGATAGTCCATCCTATTGATAATATGTATTTCAGATTATTTCTCGTTTCTAACGGGACATTCTACTTAAAGAAGTCTTAAAATTGCTGTTAATAAAAAGCAGTTAATTCTAAATAAAATTTTTTCTTAATTAATAAAATAATTAAAGAAAGAAGCTTAAAATAGGCTTATTCATTCGACCTTAAATAATTACGCTAATTTTGGGACAGAACCTGTGATTCATTTAACGAGTTTGTACATGAATCAATTTTTCTTGTCTCAGATATTATTTTGGCTAAATATCTCGTTTTATTTTCCAAATACAACACTATTCTGGAACTAATATGTATTAAGCCTACAATTGCTAAAACTTCGCCCATCGATATCAGGATCAGTCTGTAAACTGTGGATACTGATCAGGTTTACCGGAACATGTAGATGCACGACAGACACTTGGAGCTAACCAGGCAGGTTTGTAGACTTAATATAAAATCTTTGGTGTAAAGCATAAATTGCATAAAGCACATATTAGTTATAAAAAATCAGAAAATTTAAACAATATAAACAGTAATATATTAGCAGTATTTTAGTGGTAAAATACAGTTGATACCTACCTGGATCACAGAACCAAAGTGTATTAAGTCCAATGTTCTTAATATGTTTCCGTGTAATTTAATACACTTTGGCTATGAGGTCCAAATACAATATGTATACATTTCAAATACAATAGCTAAACACTAAATTATTTCATAAAGCTAAGCTTTAGATAAAAAAAGTAAATCAAATTTTTAATATCCAACAATATATATGTTTACTGTTGATGTAAGAGTTAAATAAAAAACATTGGTAGCTTTTGAATAGTGCCATTTTCGTGGGCACTGTTTTTCAGAGGAGCAATCAAAAGCAACTTTCATATTTATAAACTGATCAATACTATATCCTCAGAATTGGATATAATCACCTATAATTATTTCTGACACTTGTTATCCAGTAAACAAACCAACGATTCTTAAATGTGGAATTGCAGGTAATGGATTAATTTGGTAAGTGAGTAGCTAACGAAGCTCGCGAATCCATAAAGCCCCAACCCCAAAAGCAATAATCCTCCATCAGGTTTTCGCGATTTCTTAAACACGTTCAAGTGATTAAAGCAGATAGTGGCGGTCGGCATGGTACAATAATTAAGACCTTATGGAGGATCCCAAAGAGTCATTCCGGCGCAGCGTTCTATCGCACAATACATCCAATTTAATGACCCGATGCGTAAATCAAATCCTTCTGCGCGCTGCCCCATCCAAATCCTGCTCACTGTCTGTCTCTCTCTCACTTTATTCGCGTCTCTTTCCTTTGCATTCGTTCGTTCCTCATCTTCTCTTTTTCCACGTAGGAGGTGGAGGTTCCTTTGAAAGCAGCTAACCACCACCACCACCACTACACATCACGGACATCAGCATCGGCACCATCTCCCGTAAGGTGGGTCGCCTTGGGTGATACATGACGTTTCTCACGGTGATAATTATCACCGTCTGCGCGGTCTGGAGACAGTGACTGTGCCTTTGTCTAAATACTGATCATTAAAAATTCTACGCAAAAAAGGAGGGGAAGTTCGACGTGGCTTGCTTACAGCCTCGCTAGCATAGCTTTGCCAACAGATTAGTTAAAAGTATTTTTGTTTACCAACTGTCAAGGGATGTTGCACAACACTACTTAAGGTGGGATTTATTACACACGTCTAGCGCTACGATTGGTCGCAATATTTTTGGAATATATGCGTGACTTATTGCTTTTGTTTTCTTATTATTTTCATAATGTATGTATATCCAGCTGTGTGGTCACCAGCAAACGGTTCGTGAACTCTGTTCGAAAATAATATTCGAACGAAGATCCCCAACTTTTTATAAGCATTATCGAATGCTTATAAAATACTCAAACTTTTCGTGAATGCCTGCTCATAACAAATTTACAAACCGTCCCTAAATATCCATGTGTACAAGTTTAGTTAATAAGAATTGTTATCTAACTTAACTCGTTGTTTATAGATTGTATTTAAAAATGGTCTACATGGGTTATGTTGCATCACAAGAGACACATCAGATGGATACCTTTGACTTTTTCAGATCTGATATTTCGTAAGGTATCAAGGTTTTTCCAGTAGTAGTGCATGATTCTTAATACCCTATTTGGCTAATAAAAAGACGAATTCAGCAACCTATAATAAGAGGCTTTGAACTCTGGAATCTTGAACCTCAAAATTTGACGATGATTGTAATTGTAGGTATTACTTATTTTTATTAATTCTACTGAAATTAGGTATATGCTTTCTATGTATCTATTCAAGGTTGCCTTGTTAAGAATCGTTGTGTAGGATATAAAAACGAATTGCATCCATTTAATGAGTCTCCTCAAACGCAACAGTCTCTACTTACAACGCTTTTTAAGACCGATAATAGATAATGAGTCACCTATTTCAACGCGTGCTTGAAGACGTCACCCAACGGCTACTCTTTCTATCCTTTCGAATAGCGAGGGGATTCTACCTCCAATCGATTAGGGGTGTAAGGGTATCCGAGTACTCGGGTCGGGATCGAGAAAAGTCGAGTGGGTTCGGGCAGGTACCCGCGACCTATAAATGCTCGGGTATTCCCGATTCTTTCGGGTAGCCCGTCTCTTTTGGGTAGTCTGATACGTTTGGGCCGAGTTGAAAGAAGTTTGGGCAGAATGGGATTGTGATCCTCACGTTGATACAGTTGTTACGTACCGATCAATCATTTTGCAACAAGTGGCAATAATTTCAGATGGTCTAAAGGCTGCGGGAATCTGCCTAGTCTGAATTATTCCACAATAAAAGAAAGAATGAATGTCTGCTTGCACGTACCAATATAGATATTTTTGTTCTTATATTATATATATATGTTGTATTATCTATCTACACATTTTTATATACTCATTTTTATATACTTTCTTATTGGAACATTATGTTATTCGACCTTTAGCTAGATATATCAATAAATTCAACTAACATATTTTATATTCTTTTCTCTTAATTTCCTTCGGCCTTTATCCTATTCGGATTTGGAATACGTCTGATCAAGGACCCGTATGGGACTGTAACACCACCGATCCCTTGAACTACCCGAAATAACTTCTCAAATTTTATTTACTTCTAAATTTAAATCCTTCTCAATCCGTCTCTTCCATGCATTAGAAATCAAAAATATTATAAATGTTAGCGTTCGAGCGTATCAACCCGATCGGCGCCTAACACAGTGATCACCGAATATTGTGATTTCAGAGTCAGTTATTAATTAAGTATGTCTCATTCATAATATGTATATACAATATGTAAGGGAGAACGGGGTAAGATGGTGATAATAAGCGAAAATAAGTGTAATTTTTTATTTCTTATACAAAAGAATAATATTTTACCATAATATAATAATATTTTACCTATGTTAAATATTATTGTCAAAACTTTCTCCGACAAATGAAATATTTTATTTTTAAAAATACACATATAGATCTAAAAGAAAATAAACTATTTACTATTTACTATTTTAAATAATATTTTACCCAGCTCTGGATGACAAATATATAGCGGTAAGATGATTATATTAATTTAATGAATACAATTTTAACATGTGAACAAGTTAGTCTTTCGACACTTTGTATAAGGTTCATCCTACTACTTTATACACTTGAAACACTGTATTCAATCCTCCAAAGGAGATGAAACATTAACACAAGATCGCTTTCCTTTATCGTATATTGTAGCTAATAAAGCACTCTGTGATCAAACTCGTCTGTTTGACTTTTTAAAGGAACTTTGTGGCATTGTAGTGACTAACAGTAAAATGCATAGATTATAAAGCGGATGAATCATTGCATGGTAAGATATTAAATTCATAATATTACTCCCGTCATCTTACCTTATGTTATTTGGATGAATAATATCAAAATAAAATTTAGAGATCAAATTTATTTTAAAGCATTGCGTCTTAAAATAAAATAATCTTTCAATAGTTGTCTCAGTGAGAGGTATTGCATAATTCTGTAAACTCAGCCAGAATCTATGGGCTACCTGAAAGATTCGAATTACCCGAGAGATTTGAACTACTCGAAGGATTCGAACTACTCGAAAGTATCGGAAAGAATCGGATAACTCGAAATAGTCGGGTTACCCAAAAGAATCGGACTTTCCGAAAATATCGGGCTACCCAAGCGTTCATATGTTACGAGTAGCCGCAATGTAGTCTTCTAATTTTGCAAGACTTTTGTCAAACTCGAAGCTATTTGGAAATTTGTTATTTAGATAAAAGGTAAAAAGGTCTACTGACAATTCATATTAATATATATCTAAAAAATGAACATAACGTCTTTCTGTTACTTTCTCATAAAAAAAATGGACCTAAATGGATAACTATCTACTATTCCTGCCTATATATTTATTCTAAAGCGATG
Organism: Calliopsis andreniformis; assembly: GCF_051401765.1. Classification (NCBI taxonomy): domain Eukaryota; kingdom Metazoa; phylum Arthropoda; class Insecta; order Hymenoptera; family Andrenidae; genus Calliopsis; species Calliopsis andreniformis. Next base: position 4,776,593 of record NC_135064.1, read on the forward strand.
TTGATGTTTGGATTGTACAAAAATATATAGATTGAGATTAGATTAATGATGGTTATTATGAATGTTGAATATTTCATTTCTGGAGGTGATTGTCTGTCGTACTCGTTGATATACTTTTCTAAAAGTACTTCTGTTTAACCCTCGCACTACTGGCCAGTATCGAAGTCACTTTTGATTTACAGCAGCGAGCTACCAGTGACTCCGTCAGAGTATTGGGAGAGTTAATAAACGTCGGTTGAGAAAACGCATTGCATCTTGTAAATACATGTAAAAGCATCTCGCTGAACTGGATATCAATCAGTTCAAAATCCGATTGATCGCTCTTTGTCAAAATTAAATATAGGTATGTACATATATTCAGTGTACTTCATACTGAAAGGTTTTGCTTTCAAAATCACTTAATTTTCCAGGTAATGTACTTTTCGTTAAAATTATTTGTCAGTATACTTATCAACGAAAAACACATTGTCGATTTGTTTTCAAATCGGACACGTATTCTTTAGGAAGTAGGAAAAATCAGAAACATTCGCTATGTTGATACAATTATCATAGTTTCTGAAAGAGAAAGAAGGATCATGTTCTTGCGTGGATACCTACATACTACATACTTTACTAGAACTTGCAGGTTTGTTGGCGTAATTGACGATAACAGGCAGCGTGCAATGACAAATGTGGTGCAAAATACAGTGCCGTTGCACGCGTTGTGTCGTGCATCGAAGATGATGCTAACGATACCGCTCGACGGAAAGCAATTAACAAAGTGGTATAAAACGAATAACAGGAAGCAGCTTGGGTCACTAACAGAAGGGAATCGCAAATTACACCAACGGGTTTGATTCATGGATCCACATTAATTTGTACACTTTCAGGTTACTTTTTTTGAATACATTATTCTAAGTTTATCAACCATGCCTCCAAATTACCTTCTCCTTTGATATACTGCTACATTGTAGTAATTTTTCTTTACGAGTAAGGGAGACCGAGGACAAACGTAACAATTTGGGTTGTTGACTCTGTAATTTCTTAGTTTCATAGCATTATTTAGAAAGGTCATATACGACAATAAATCTACATTATTAAACAACCTAATCAAACCAGAAAACTAGGAATATATTACACCAATTTGTTAAAATAAACCTTTCTTTAAAGTATGCAATTTATTACTTTGTACCTACTTTTAGGGACAAAAGTAACATGCGATAATATGAAGTAGGGACGATGATAACATGCCATTTAAGTTTAAGAATTGAATTAAGTAATAGAAAAACTATTTTTAAAATGTATCTTTATTTATTTTGAAAATAAAAATAAGCATAAATATAAACATAAACTTAACATAGACTTTTAAGAAGCCAGACCACGATTTGTTTTTCTTTTACGAATGTTGAACATTCTATAAACATTAATGTCGTATGGTAGCCACAAGGGAATGCTTTTATTGTATATCAAAGCTGAAAAGATGAAAGTCTTGAATAACTATTTTTATAATGGGTATATCAGGAAATGACTTGACAAGCCCGCATAAAATAAGAGAATAATTTGACAAATCAACAAGAAACTCAAAGTTATTAAATAGTTTTTAATAATTGTACTAAAAAACGTGAACTACGCTGATTGCATAATTCATTTTTGTTATTTTGTAGTGTCTTGTTTCAAACTTCAAAATTGCTCGTCTGTAAAATTTAGGAAATTTGACTTAATAAGTCTTTTTCTTAATAAATTTTACTAAAATAACATATCCAGTAAAGCAAAGAGTATAGCATAAAGCTGAAATTTAAAATCGGGACGAAAGTAACAACTTGTTACTTTTACTCCTACTAGCAATACTTTTAATAAGCATGTTCTACATACTAATCTAACTTATAATCATAACAAATTTTATACCTAGCTATTAACTCAATTACCATTCAATACAATACAAAAAAGATCAAAGGATTTTGTCAAACCAGAACAAAAGGATACGTAATTGAAATTGACCCTACAAGTTTACTTTTAATATATTATTTCAATAAAATGTTACAATATGAAGAACTGCTTATTACCACGTGTTATATTTGTCCCTGGTCTCTCCTACTTACTAATCTTGGAAAAAATTCATCGTGTCGAGTAAATTTTATAACGAAGCGCTTTAAAATGATTATGTTAATTATACGGACCTATGATTTATTTAGGTATAATTAGTACCTACACATTATTATTAATATGAATTTAAGTTTTTTATCTGATTATACGGTAATTACAGTGTGGTCGTAAGATAAACTGTATTAATGTTGTAGTACCATTAGAGGATAACTTTATTTTGACTGTAGTGACAATCAAAGCTATTTGAAAACATGTAGCTTTGTAATCATTATAAAGTAATTATAAGGTAATAAGGGTAGTAAGGTAGTAGTAGGGTAATAGGGTAATAACGTAGGAGGGTAATAAGTTTGACCACCTTGAATGTATCCGTTATTTTTAGAGATTTGAAAGAAATTTGTTAATAAAAGTTATATGGAATGAAGAGAAGGGGCGAAGGAGATGGGCGAGAATAGAAGCACAATATGATAGTAATACCTAATTCTTTTTTAGGTGGCGGGTTCATGAAAATTTCAAAATCGCATCTTCTTTTAAATAAATGGCATGCTATACTTTTCGCTTCGTAGTAAACTATTATTATATATAGATGAATTCGAGTACTTTAGGTCAATTGACACTAAATAAAAAATTGAAACTGGAGTCACCAGTTTCAACCTACCCTTCACCATATGTAAGAGATGTTCGAAGCACCCTTCGTTTCAGTTTCCATCAATATAATATCAAGAGCCTCGGTAGAGAATTGCAACAAGTACTATGTATGCATTGAGATAGTACGAGACATAAAAGGAATTTAATTTTACTAAATTAAATTTATTATTTATGATTGCTATTATGATACAGATATAATATTTGTGTTCTTCTGTTTAATATAAATGAAAATCAACATAAAAGATGTGTGCGCTCCATTATTCGTAATTCCCTCATCCGAACACTCATAGACCTATACACTTCACTAGTTCGGATAGTCGAGGTTTTACTGTATTGGCAATATGTCAAGTCATATAATAATAGTAATAAATAAAAAAAAGAAGAAAACAAAAAACAATTGAACACATACGGTAAATATTAATTCAGAACTTCAACTGCAAAACGATTAATATTATTATGAATATCCCTACCATTATCGATGTTCACATTGACATTTGAGTCACAAAAATCAAAATTTTATCAATATGTAATCCTCATTCCATTCCTTCTATATTCTATAATACTTTTCCATATTGGCAATTATTGAACATATAGAGGACCCTATACAATGCAACTTTTATTCACTAATAAAAATTGTAAATAATAAAAACAGGTTCTGCTTTTATATTTTATTCCATCATAATATGCAGATTGTTATAAAGGAAAAGATAAGTACTGATTCAAGATGCGAAAATAGATTAAAAATATAGAACACAAGTGTTTTTTACATCATGCGTCGTTTTCCAGAAAATTGAATTTCTAGTACAATTTTGGTTAAATGCAAGTGTACGGAAATAAACTTTGTTTCGAAGTAGAAAAAAGTTATAGTTAAACTGTTGAAACTTGTTAAGTTGAAATCTTAAAATAAGCGTTTCCTTAAAACGAATCATTTCCAACAATTGTTCTTTTTTACAGTTTGCACGTAATAATATATTTACTTTTAATATTCAATGATTTTTAATATCTAGTTCATACAGTCTATTCTATTATCATAAAAAGGTAAAAGAAAGTGTATGTTCTGTTATTTAAGTATATCAAAAAATAAATTCTGCTTGCGATTCTTTAAATAATTAAAAAAATAATTTCAACTTTTATACTTTACTTTAAAATATCTGTTTAACAATATATGATCCTGCAGGACGTTTATTTATCGAACACAAAGTAACTGTTAAAACCAAACGGTTATAAAGGAGTTAAAGTGTTAAAGAATAAAGTTAATTTTAAACAAATAGGAAAGAATTTAAAAATTAAAAGTTCAATAAATAACTTATATTTGTGAAAGCTTACAGTGTCGTTTGAACCCTGTTTTAAATGATGAAAAGAACACTTACAGTCTGACCCCTAATTTTATCTACTGCAAATAATGTACATGTACACATTAGAAAGTCCGAATGGAAGACAATTCCCGTTTTGTCTGATCTAAACCTAATCTATCACTGCTAAACAGATCGGACTTAGTTTAGACAAGACAGAAATTGTTTTACTTCGGACTTCATCTGTAACATTGACACATCACACGAAAAACAAATGGACTTACAATGTAACTCAGAGATCCTGATATGTATGTAAGTAAATTTCCTCTTCTTTGGTTTCGTAATTATAGTAAACATAGATTTTAAAATATGTAATCCCAAAAGAAACTGATAATTCTTTCAAAATACATGAAAGCTTCTCCGATTATTCAGCAATTAATCTCACGTGAAGTTAGAACGGCTCAACAAGAATTATCGAAGCTCGCCAGCTTACGCGGAAGAAGGGAAAAGAATTCACATAAATATCCTCTGTGCATGAATCGTGTAAAGCAATATTTTTACAACGACGGGTAAAAAGCGAATGGAAAAATGAGAAAAATGATCTCTCTGCTTGTAAAGCGAATAAAGAGCGGTGGGAATATATTTCGCCCTGGATCTCAATAAAGCAACAGCGATGATTTTCTTTTTTTATCCCTCCCATTCCTCGAAAAGTAATCGGTAATCCTACAGCAGAGAGCACTAACGAGAATTAATACCGACTGGACGTTTTGTTCCTCGGCAGCCGATGCTTTTAACCCCTTATGTGCACACTTGATTTTCGCGCCTTTTGTGGCCACATTGGGTCCATTTTATCCACGTCTATTTTTTTCAGTGTTCCAAGTTTCCAGAACATCTGAAAAAATTCTCTAATACTTATTGAAGTGTTTAGTTTAATATACAATCGCTATTTGATTTAAATATTAGTCTTCTCGCCTGGATACCATCGCATGTTGGCGTCTTCGGTAATGAGTAAGTGGACAAAGCAGCAATGGAAGCTATTTCTTTACCAACGCAAAGAACCCAGATAGAATTATCCCATCTGATTTTTAAAAATCTTTCAAACAACGTCTTCAACGACATTGGTCTATGAATGCAAGCAATCTGCAATCTAAAACATATGCATGCCCTAAAAATTCAGGAAGAATTCTTTAATAAATCCTTAAACATATCATATCTCGATTGGAAACAACAAGTAATAACTAACAAATTTAGAACAGGTCATTCAAAATTAACTCATTCTTATTTAATTTCCGCATCTGATCCTCCAATTTGTGATATTTGCGGCTTTCAAATTTCAGTAGAACATATCCTCTTGAACTGTCCTAAATATACTGAATTCCGAACGAAATTTTAAATAAACCAAAAAATCCGCATTTAAAAAGCAACCTCAACAACAGTAACCAAATATCTATCGTTATTTCATTCCTAAAATATTCGTCATTTTGTAACAAGTTCTAACAGTTATATTATTTCCATCTGCCACAGTCGTCGCTAATAACCAAGATGCAGTTGATGTAACGTTAAAATGTTAAAAAAAAAAAGTTTTTGTCGGATTTACTAAGAAAAATAAAAGCTCGTAAGAAATTTACAATAACAACAGAAGCCACTGTGGCCAAAATGGACCCAATATGTCCATGGAGGGTTAAAGGATCGAGCAGAGCTGGGTAAAGTGCTATTCCAAATAACAAATAGAAAATAGTCTATTTTATTTTCAATTGTACATGTAATTTTGAAAATAAAATATTTTATCTATGGGAAAAAACTTTGAAAATAATACTTCAAATAGTGTTTTACTTGATGCATACTGAAAATACAGAAGTTTATATTTGAAATATTTCATTTATTTTATTTTTTCTTTATTCGTTACAATCAAATATTATTTCTATTACTTTTCCATCAAGAAACTTAGTGGAAGATAGGCGTAATTATGTTAAAAAAGATTTAGTTTGCAAAATTATGGATTTTTAATGCATTCTACAAGGATTATGGAATATATTATATAATAATATTATCTACTTCCTGGATGCATTTTCACTGCCAACTAATATTTGAAAAACTATTTATAATACAAAGTTAAAATATTTTACTTTAATCTTTAGATTATTCAAATATACGTATAAAAATATTTTATTTGTCGAAATTTCATTTCCTATTTAAAATACTATTTTATTTAAACTGGGGAATGACAATTACATAAAATAGTATTTAAAATATTTTTCTATGAATTTTGCCCAGCAGTGAATCTGAGTCACAAATGAGGATCAATTTGCGAAGCTATGTCTGAAAAAATTAAATCTTTAACAGTACTTTATTAATAGTTTGTACTGCTGTGGTAATATGTGCCATAATATACGTTGTGTGGTCTGTCCTAGCGTTAAACATTTTTTTGTGACAAGTTGACGCGTGTTTTCTGATAACCTAGGAAATTTTCATGACATTCAACGATCCTCCACGGCGGCGAAAATGAAATAAATCTGATTCACATAATCCCACCGTCATATGAGACGCAGCTTCTCCCTTTATCTAAAAAGGGAATGAAATGAATGTTAACAATAAATTTGTAAAATATAATAAATAAGTCACATATTTTTACGTCAATTGTACAAATTGTAATAATTAATATACATATGTACGTAGTTGTAGCTATATCGAATGTCTTTGATATAATAAGAAAGTATAATTTTATGGACAAATTATAAATTCATACTGTATATGTAAATAGATTACTTCAGTATATTGATAAAAAAAATTTCTGAAGTTTGTTTACTGTCGTCTCAGAGTAAACAGATTCAACGTGACGGAACTCGATTACTTATCCACTATCGAACTGTCAAAAAATTTGTTATCTTACTTTATATTAATCTATTAGTGTTACATGCGTTTTTCATTTTAACTGTTAAAACGAATTGATTTTATTTCATTCACAATTTAAAAATATTGTAAGTATTATTACAAGTATTACAAATATTGTCGAACAAATAAGCAAAAAACAATTCTTACATTTGGTTTATATTTTCCTTCTTCCTTTTTCTTTCTTTGACTTACTAAGTCTTTGTTCGTAATGGGATGGCTAAATAATGATATGATAAGTGGCGTACATAATAATGAGATTGCGAAAGAAGTTTCAATGAAGATAAAGAAAATAATTAGAGGTCTAGGGGTACGTGAGATCTGACGGGTTTGAGAAAAGTCGGACAGCCTCGAGCAGATACTCGTGCGCGAGTACCCACCACATCTCAATTTTCGGGTAGCCTAACACTTTCGATTTGTCCGATACTTTCGGTCAAAAGTGAAATTTTTAAACCGAGATGTCCTGGAAAAGTTATTTTCACTTGCAGAAAGAGAGAGTGGTAGGGATAAGGTAAGAACTTTGAAATATCTTAAATATTATCAAATGTAATAATGTGTAATTTCGTACGTGTTACTGTTATTACATTACTAGATAATGAAAATACTTTTTCACTTGTCTGAGTGGCAGGTATCGTAAGAAAATGTTTTGCTGTTACAGAAAGTATTGGAAATCTAGTTTTGTTACTTTTTCACTAGCTAATATTGTCTATGTTTCTATTGCTAAGATTTTCTTAAAATTCGAACTATTCGAGAAAGTCAGAGTACATGAAAATGGAGATGTGTGGTGTACTCGCCTGAGTCTGCCTGAACCCGAAATTTCGGGTACTCGGCACCCCTACCTGTTATACAGGGTGTCCCAAACTAAGTGCGGGAGCCGGAAATGGGAGATTTCTGGGATGATTCTAAACAACATTTTCCTTTGCAAAAATATCCTCCGAAGTTTTGTTAACGAGTTATTATCGAAAAACCCCGACCAATCAGAGAGCGCGAATAGCGAGCGCTCGGTCGACCAGCGACAGGGCACAAGCTACGCGGAGCGTCTGCTACTCACCGTGCTCGAGGCTTGTACAAGAAACTCAAGACCTTTACATGTTATTGCCAAATTTCTCCTAAAGTATTGGATGAAAAATTATGAAAAAAATTAGGGACACATTAACTGTATATATTAACTGTATATGAATACTGGATTAGCTCAACTTCTTCGGGTAGTCTGATTCTCTTGGATAGCCCGACTTCTTCGAGGATGTCGACCCTTTCGGGTAGCTCGATTCTTTTGGGTAGAACGATTCTTTCGAGTTTCGATTTCTTAGGTGCCCGCGCACGATCAGTATTATTGACAGTAATATTATTAATTCAGTTTGACAATAATGTTAATTTATTTCAATCTCAACACTTAAGTCACAAAATATCAAAATTTCACCAATATTCAAAGGTTTCTGGATCATTGTTTGAATGTCCCAGCATTATGTTGATGTTTTTTTAGATTATAATATTTAATATAATGACATATTACTATATCAAAATCGAATGGTTCACGAAAATAAAATTGCATAAAAATTTCTCCCTTGTAATCATTAAAGTAATTGTTCTTCTTTTTATGTTTAAAATTATTTTACGTTATGCATTTCTACGACACCTGCTATTGTACTCGGATGACCAGTGGGAAATTATTTTCCTTCTCTGACAATATAATAATAGCGACACATTGAAACTTAGTGTTACTCAATATGGAGGAATTACGATATAAGCTTTATACAGCATTTTACTGCATTCTCTTAATTTTAATAGAACAATAGGAATCTATTTAAGTTATATTGTAAGTTTGGGAAATTTAATAGTCTAAATTGCTTCAAATAGTATGTTAAGAAATGGGTAATCGCATTTGTTCTTTTGTTCTTCTGAAAAATAACAAAAAAATTTGAATCTGGTTGGTTTTCAGATACGGATTTATGAAAATATTTTTAAGTGCCTTTTTTATTCCCATCATTCGACTTATAGTACATACAAGTATGTACATACAGGGTGTTAGAAAAAATGTTTCAAGACTTTATGAGCTTACAGTACACACTGAGAGGGGGAAAAAATGTCTTATCAACATAGGTTCTAAAGTCAATCTTTTTGATGAAAAATTAACTTTTATTGTCTACGAATATTCGATACCATGAGTGAGTTTCTCCGCTACGCATTGAATGTAAATAGAGGAATTAATTTAAAAGTATATTCAAGGTTATCACCACAAGATCATTGAACTAGCATCAAGAAAAAGTATTTCATAAATGCAAATTTAGTACAAAATTTCTTTTTTATATGTAGTTAATATTCCATATGACTTCCTTCCGTTGTAATGCAAAGCTCACATCTATTACACTCACAACTACATTCAATACTAAATGAAGATTGAAATATGTTTGCACTGCGTTTGTGTCTATGAGGCAATCTTTTGTTATGTTATTTTAATAATCTGGTTGTGACAACCTAACATGTACATCTGAATCGATTGCTCTATTTATGTATATACATCGCGAAACTCATGACATCGAATATTCATAAATAAAATTCGAATATATGTATAGGTATGTATTACGAATGTTAGTTATTTTCACTTAAGTGTAGATATAATCTTATGAATAACCGACTTTGAAATCGCAGTAGAATATGTTCAGTGCAAACTGCGAGCAGATTATTCGAAAGAATCAGGCTACCAGAAAGAATCGGCCTATCTAAAATAATCGGGCTAACCGAATCAGTCGGACTCCCCGAGCATTCCTATGTCACAGGCAGCCGCCCAAGCCTACCAACTTTTCTCAAACTTGGCTCGCGGCAGGACAAACACTCGGATACCTATGCATTACACCCCTAAAAAAATGTAGAAGATGAAGTGGAGAAAACTAAATTAATAAACAATTCGAATTTTATTTTGACTAATTTTAAAGCTTCTTTTCAACTGCTTAGTGGAGTGCTATGATTCGTACACGTATGTATGTATGCTTCAAAAGTAGATGTAAATTACTGTGATTAAAGGAACCCTTTTTATACTAGAAATTGTACTGGAAACATGAGTTTTATTAAAATAGATTTTTAATTGTTTTTGAGTGCCGTTCATGCTCGAAGGCATGGCGTTTTGTACAGCTTTGAATGTAAATGTATCGTACCATTATTACTTAACTAGCAGTTGTTTATTCGCTTAACAGTGAAATGGATCTCTATTTGAACATAGTAGACGGTTTGAGGATCAAAATTAGACTTCAATATACTCTGCTCATTAGATTTTGAACCAATATACACATAAGTACGTATTAGTATCCTGTTAGTGAGGCGAACTTTATGTTACTCTACTACCTACCGGTTTAAATGGTTTTAGTTCCAACGCCCATTTCTGAATGAGTGTAATCAAGAAAATTGCTGGCGAGACCTTGTAAGAGCTGTATGTGCCAATGACCTATAATTTCTAATTATCGATAAATTAAAGCAATGCATCGGACAAGAATGGCAACAACTCCGACAAAAAAACGTCAAACAATTATATAGGGTGTTTCAGGTTTAAGCTGCTAATCTTTATCAGTACATCCTATGGATTTAGATAAGAAAAAAACGTTATATGACGTTAGAAGGTTTTTTAACGCTTTATTAAAAAGTTATTCATAAAAATATGTAATACGTACATACACTATTTTGAAATGAAACATTAGTTGCATTTATAAATTTAGGTAAAAATTAGTGTCAGTACTAACAATTATTATTGAATAATTAGCTGTAATAATTAGCATTCAGTAAAAATTTCTTGTTCTCAGTAAACATGTTCACATACGTACACACATAATAAACTTCATTTATGTTACGTCGTTATAACGTTAATCTTATTACTGTCTTGTACTGTTTAATATTTTCTTTAGTATTTTCCAATAAAGCTTTTTTAGGTCCATGTCTATTAGTATGGAATGAAAAAATTATATGATTCTTATGTAATACTGAAAGGAACTTGCTCTTTATCTTGCAAGTTATGTATACGAAAATTAGTGTCTATTAAATTCATATTTAATTTATCGATAATTAGCTACTGAAAGGGCTCGAAGTTTTAGCTTTTGGTTTTCATACAATATTGTTTTCAATTGTTTTAATTTTCTTGTACTTTTAAGATTAAAAACTTCTTCACTTTTCTTTTTAAAGCGGATTTCAAGTAAGTAGAAAGTAACACATTTATAAATAATTACTTACATTTTATAACACTATTCATTTTTTTGTGAAATTTGTATAAACATTGTATCGTGTGATAAAATATTAGTGCAATATGAAACGATGTCGAAACAAAGTTTATAAGCTTTTATAAAATCAAGACGATGAATGCAAGAAAGGTTGATAAAATCAGTAAAAACAATTATTTTTAGTAACTTGTAGAACTTCAACAAATTTTTTATTCAAATTTGAATTTTAATACGTTAAATGCCTATCATTAAAAGCCAGCGTTTATTCAATAAAAGAAGTTAGAAATAGTAATAGAAGATTGTAGTCGTAAACATTTATTGATTTCTTTAATTTCCTTGATCCTTGTGTGCGTTTCATGTTCATGGACTGTTCAAAATCTCAGATCCAATTATAGAAATAAATTCTTTTTTTCATTATGTATGACTTGTAGTAGTAAGGAGAAATTGTTTTTTATAGTAGTGTTTAAAACGCTAAAATGCTAAAATTTAAATTTCATCAACGAATTTTAGAAGTTTCGTAAGTTTTCAAAAATTATTATTCTTGTTGATTTTATAAACTTCCTATGTTTATAAGTTTATAAGCGATGACGTCTTATCACATGATATGATCTTTTTATAAAACGTAAACAATTAATCAACTTTAGTATTCTTTAACATTTTGTAACAATATATGTTTTTTATAGCTAACTTGCAGCATACTAGCATACATACATTAATATGAATATTCAATTTGAATTACAGTTTGGCTTTGATTAGAGAATTATCGTGATACATCTTACGTATAATTCTTATACGTTGTAAGCTTCAAACAGATGTAAATTTTCGACAGTTCACAGAGATTTCAGAAGACACATTAATTCAATACAAATAAAGTAACAATTTAAAGAATAATCAAATTAAAATTATATAAGACTGTACTTAAATTTTAATTATAAATACAGCTATAAATACACTAATCTACGGATATTTACAATCAATGTTACATCCTGTTCATGCAAGAGTCTCACATGCTTCATTGGCCCATTGTGATTTCATTCAAACGATGTACGGACTTTACTCTCAAACCGTTTTTCCTCTTACACCAGGAGTCGCAAACTACCTGATGGAATGCCATTCATGCTGTAGCGAGAAACCTACAGCCAGTGCCAGACAGTCTGCCAGTATCAGCAAGCCTCAAGTACATCTAACTTAAGATCTTTTCAAACATAGTACTTCTGTAGTTGATCGATTCATCGCTTTTATTTTTCGAAAAACAGGATTCAAGTCACTCTATTTTTGCAAAATACGCATGCACGAAATAGGGTATCATCCACGAGTAAGATAAGAGTTTCAACTAGATACTTATAGTACGTAGGTCTCTAAAGTTTTGATTTGTTTTGTGAGATTGTAACATGTAAATTCTAGATTTTGATACAAAATGTTAGTATGGTTGCCGGTGCAGGAACTTAACCACCTAATATGACAGTGTCTGATGTATGACAATGATAGAAACGTCCTAATCTCCAATCTTTATAGTAAGGGATACTTCCCACCCTACACAATAGGTGCCTTGTTATTCCCTTTGTAAGCATTCACATATTTTTAAAAGCCATAGTCTGTGTATTTAATTTTACTCAATACTTACATATAAATTCTGGGGTTTGTTAGCTAAGTGGTGTTTATTTAATGACATTCTTTGAAAGGTAGTTGGATATTAGTTTTAAACGCTACGTATAAACATATATATTTATAAGTATAAATATTATAGAAAAGATTCATATAATTCTATTATAATGTTAGTATGCGCAACAATGTGCACACTATGTAAGGGGTTTCATAGCGTAATAAAGCAAGAAAACAAATTACTATTATTGTACATAACATACAGGTAAGATATGCGTATAGGTTATGTTACATATGTATACTTTTATTTGCTACTCAGCAGTAGGTATATTTGTTAATGAATGTTGTGAATTAACATTCAAAAATTTTGCTAAGGAATAATGTATTTAAACTTAAGAGTAAAAGTCAGTAATAGAAATTTGATAAACGGTGAAGTGCTTGTGAATATTGATATATATCTGAACAGTAATACAATATTTAAATTTAGTACTGAATAAATTATACAAATATTATTTGAATACTTCTAGTCTACATATATCGCGTACAACTGGAGAGAGACACTCCAAAGTTCATCACATACTTTTTATAAAAATTCATACATATGTTGTTCCTTGCTCAATACGTATCTTTATCAGTTTGCAAATAATTAAGTTTCGATGGGTATATACCTACTTCTGACAAGGAAAGATAAAGCTCGAAAGGTTGTCAATATTAATAGAAATTAAAAGTAGACTTATGTCATTCTGTCTAATGGAGCAATGATCGAGATTTCGGAAGACTCAATTGCTTTGACCTAGCATTAAAACTCTCGAGAACGGTAATGTATGATGTCGAAGCATCTCGAACGTTTCTGCGACGATTCGTAAGTACGTAATGGTTGAGCACAGCGCGTCTGGATCGCAGTGAATCACCTTGTGAAGGTGGGCCGCCGGTTCCACAGGTATGTACGTACATACGCACACGTGTAAGTGTACATGCGTACATATACAACGTCTCGCCGCATACCTTTCCCTCCTTCTTCTTGTCTCAACCTAACCACCTTCTTCCATCACGCACCCTCTTTTCCCTCCTCTCCGCCTTCCCGTTTTACTCCCGCAACCACCGCCTACCACTCTGCCCGACATAACAGACCTTTAATCCAATCTGTGTGTAATAAGCGCTGCCCTTTAAAGCGCCTCACTCAGTGGAAACCGTGATGCTCTTTTTGAGAAGGAAGCGTGGAATTTGGAGCGATTCGTGAGATTACGGGTGTGGTGGGAATTTAATGGAGCATCAGTTGAGATTCTGGATGGTTGGTCAGCCGATATTTTGGAAAATTTTTGGAAACTTTTGTCTATATTCCAAAGTGGTTTGTGATGTGTTTGAATTTAAAAAAACTGCTTGATAAGTAATAATATTGTAGAAGGATACAAGGAACTTACTTTTTATTTAACTTTGAGGCCGAGGAAGTCCAGGACGATGCTTTAGCAAGTTTGAAGTTAAAGTGGTTACTAGAAAGGATTTCTTATGGGACCTTCAAGTATGTTTTTGTACAGAAGAACTTTGAAGGGTTTCTTGGCTTCCGCTGGCAAGAAATCTTCTTTTATACATTTTTAGATTCCAGGCTCGTTTTGTTTATTTTTTCCTCCTGCTAGGGCTTTCAGCTGTAACAGCCTTGAATCTTTCAGTAGAGAAAACCAACCTTCAGAGAGCCAAACCGAAGTTTTTTTAAAACAATAACACCAACCCTTCATAATAATGTAAAATGTCTTGAATTAACATCTATATAATTTGAAACTGAAATAATATAAGTTCTGAAAACTTGTTACACACTCAATAGACTGAGAAATCTCATCATCAATACCTACTCCTCAGCACTTAGTACGTTCTGTTACCTCTGATTCGTCAAAAACCGTACAAAGAAGTCTACCACAATATTTTCTTCTATGATAAGACAAAATCAAGTCTTACACCCCACAAATTCGCAGCTCATATCAAATCACGAGCTCATGGCGTGTAAACACCGCATCGGAGCCAGCAGTTAATAACTCCGCATTCAAAAAGAATCGAACACTAATCAGGATAAGCAGCGAACAAAGAATCATCATACCAAGATCACGCCGAACTATCAACCCCCCATGAAGAAAAATCACGTCAGTGACGGAAGCTGAGCTCGTTGGTCCCAGCGGTATCAACAGAAGGAATGGGGAGCGTGCGTGTGCCCGCCGAAAAGTCACGTTTTCGATGGCGTTCGCAAGGGGTGGGGGCGTAAGGGGAGGGGGAGGGCTGGGCCCGGGCCCCGAACACGGTCGACCCTGATCCTTCGTGCCTTGGGACCCACCACGCCACGGGATGCCTCTCCTTTTCTCCTGGTCGGCGGCACAGCATCCTTTAATATCTCTTGGCGGCCTCCCCCTCCTCCACCTCCTCCTTAGAGCGTTTCCTCCTTGTCGCTCGTTCGTGTCGGGCCTCTCCCCCTCTTCCGTGCCGCCCCTCGCGGTCAGCCACTTTCGATAGCATCTTGATGGAATGCCTGCAGGGTAGGTACCTGCCGCATTGTCGGGTCGGCTCAGCCTGGTGCTTTCGCACTCCGCGTGATCGCTCGTTGCTGTTATTGTAGTTGTTGCCGTGTGGTGTCTTTCGGTGTTGGTCTCTTCGGCTGGCGTTGTCGCGCATTGCCTTCTTGTTGCATTTACGCCGCTAGTCAGCCTGCCGCGGCGATGATGATCGAATCGTGTCGTTGGCCTGGTATTTTCCTGCGCCGCGACCTTGCCACGACGATGATGAAACGCTAGCGGTTGTTGATGGGAATGCGTTTTCGACTTTAATGGATCGCGTTAGTATAGCTGCGCCGCTCCAGCCTTTGTTGCGGCGCTGACGAGGTGCGGCAGTTGGATTAGGTTTTGGCAAATCATAACATAGGGACTTTGATCATTAAACATTGCGTTGACTTAGGGATGAGATAACTTGGAACAATTAAAATTTTTCATCTTCCATTTTTTAAATCTTTGCATTACGATTTTTTTAGGGTATATTGAGTTAATTTGTACGATGGAAATATATACATTGACTAATTAGTATGTAGGCAATTATTAAAAGATAAATGAATACATCGTTAGCTATTCAAAGATTCTATAATTTCATCTTCTTTGCAAGAGTTTGACAATGTATACAATACATTGTAGTAATGCCTGCTCCAATATTTAATACAATTTGTATTACGAATACGACGCCTTATTATGAGTCAAAGAACTAGGGGGGTCTCCTAAAGTAAATGTAGAGGGGAAAAATTTAAGTTGAAGGCAGTATAACAACTGAAAACAACGACTTAAGAAAAAACATTTTTCGTGGCTTCATGTGCACCACAATGAATGAAAGAATGCACAATTAAGAAAATGGTGGCATTTTAAAGTTCTAATACCGATTTTTGTTTCATTTTTTTGTATCGTTCGAAAACTAAAAAATGAAAAAAGATATGATGTTCAATTAATTCTGCTAAGATTAATAACAATACATGCACAGAAGATGCATAATACATTTGGAGTTGCTTCATCAAGTATTTTAAAATACCACAGAAGTTATAAAAAAAACTTTGAGCTATTGAGCTAATAGCATTCAAGCTATTAAGCTACTTTTTGTGCCAATTTCCTTGCTGTAACAAATGTCACGAATGGTTTTTAAATACAAATAAATATTTACACAACTGCTGAAGGCAAAACGTTTTTTAATTTGTTTTTCAAAAAATGCAAAAGAAAATCTAAATAAACACGTCTTGTAATAAAAGATTTATTTAGATTTAGAAGAAGTAAACATCTTTAATTGATAGTCTTTCGTGGGAAATTATCTTATTGTTAGTTGGAATATTGTTTCAGTTACTGGTTAATAAACAAAATATATTTAATTTGTTTATTTTGATATATATTAACTGTAAACTAATGAAACAATTACTTCTATCAATACCCATTAATTGTTGTAATGTAAAATAAAGCAAAATTTCGAACACACACTTAAATAATTACTTATGAAATACTCAAGAATTAAGTATATAATAATAAGTACCTAGTATATATAATATAAAACTAGAAAACGTATTTCTTGCAAATGAGATATAAGAGAGAATCATATTAATCAAATTCCGGAATGATACACTTTTTGGTGTGAAATAATTGTTTCTAGTTTTTATAGTCAATCCTTTTATGTTCGAATATTCTTAGAATATGACAGACATGTTCTTATAAGTTATTAATAATATAACCCAGAATAAGCTTTATATAATATTTTACGACTCTAAACAATTTCGTTTAATGCCATTCGAGGTTCAATTAATGTTAGTTGTGTATACGTAACACCACTAAAAATAAATAAGGCGTTGATTTTATGTTCTATAAGAGCAAATACAATAAAAAGTTGTTTTGAAATAGTTGAGTTCCTTTTTAATACCTTTAACGCCTCAGATGTATTTACTATTCAGTTTTTATAAATCATAATACTATTAAAATATTATCACATAAAACTTATTTAGTTGATAAATTCTGCACCACAAAAAATCTTTATTTTATCTGGTATTGCGACAAGGCTGTTTTCAAATATTAAAAAAGTACGGTAACTTATTCAGCTGATTTAATCCTTTTAAAGTAGTTTTCCATCGATTATGTAGTATTATGCATTCCATTTTATGATCTACAATCTACAGTAACACGAAATTTCATTCTAATCACAATTTTCAAATTAATACTATTTTCATATGAGCACATATGTCTAATTAAAAATGGATTCTACATTTTGACGCAGTTGAGTTCTTATAAGAGTAAGAAAACTAGACTTTGGACTTTTGTAATCTACTTGCTTTAACTTCAATTTCTGGCAGTCTGGTTTTGAACAACAATTGTGACTACTTATTGTAATTAAAATTATATGCAAAATTTCAACAATTTAATGTATTTCAGTTTTGATTTTTGAAATTATAATTTATTAAAATTATCTGCTTTTAGAATTATTGAAGATAATTGAATTTAAGAGCCACGTAACAGATGTATTTCACAACTTCGTTATGTTTTACATGACAGACTACGATATTAAGCGACAGTTTCGAGATTACATCTTGTTTGTAGTAATATTATCTTGTAATGCTCTTGCCAGAATTGTAATCGGCTTATATTCGATTTACGATGGCGTTTCGCCCGTTTCTGTAAGAGCGATTCACGGCCTCGTAAAAGTTGCTTAACGAGCTTCTTTGACGCAGTCATGCATCGTCGAGTTGCGTTTTCATAATCGAAACTTTGTTAAACAGAGTCATAAACTAAAAACTTAAAATATTACGTTAATTGGCTCTGAAATCGCTGAGCACTCAATCGTAACCAGTTTTTTCATCCTTTCTCTTCTTTTTCTTTGTAGATTTTTCTATGTAATTAACAAGGCTGCAGTAAATGGTATCATGAATTTTAAGAAAATGAATAATCAAATACGATAATATAACTACTGATGATTACTACCAATAACTGGATATGTATGTGATACTAAAATTAAGAAGCTTTGCTGACACCCTCTATTTATTTTAGTAACTTGTTAGGGATGTCAGTACATTAATAGAAATCATATATTTACATATAATGAGAAAAATAATTAAAAAAGGGCAATTTTTCTTGAAAATTGGTTTTTCTTATATAACTTTCAACGTTAAAATTAATGTTTTAATGGTAAAAGATTGTTAGATCAATTATCCGAAAACTTGGCTTGAAAGAATTCATATGAAAAATTACAATGGTGAGCATTTTCAAGGATATACAAAGAAGTATAAAAAATGATGGCTTGCCTAATATGAATTTCTTTGTGGAAAAAACTCTAAAATTTTGTTTGTCCAATCATTGCATTGTTAGTTCTCATATAGAAGTGTTACTTCTACCCTATTTGCATAAATTGGAAGTCAAAACCTAATTACATCGAAGAAGAAACACAGTGAAACAATTTCATAAATCACAAATTTATTTTTGAGTGAAACTAAATACGTCACTTATTAATGCTAAAAAATAAATCGATGCACGTGATGCGATTGTTTTATAACATTATTTTGAAATAGTTATGCGGTTCATCACTTGAATACAACACATTTTTAACGAAATAAATTAGTGATGCGACGTAAGGAAAGGATCTGGAGGATCGTTTTTCTATTTGTATGAGTTAATGTTACAATATGCATATGTATTGAACTACTATTTCATTGTATTATATTTTGAAATACTGTTTTTTCATGTAGCTGCTACTATTTTAAATGAAAGTTTTTTGTATCAGCTGAAGAAATAAAAGTATTCATTTATATCGTCACGAACACAGGTAGGGGTATTTATCCCAATTATTCTCTATGATGAATTCATGGTATCCTCTATTGTCTTTACTTTTTTTGATAGATATTGTAAACAATAATAAAAACGCTAAATTTTTCCACATTTATAGCCATTATTTCATTTTAACCACATTTTAAAATAAATTATGAAAAGAACACAGATGCATCTCAAGTAGATACAATTTTGAAAGTTTAATGTAATAGTAAGTTTTCAGCGAGTTTTCTACTGCTTATGTGAGAGTAAAAATTGTCGAAACTGCATTCAAATGGATATATGTACATACAACTGGATTGTATTGTTCAAAGCAACTATGGTACTAAGCTCTCAAACGGATACCTATGTATGTATCTTTCTTTGTACAGTATTTCCTCGTTGAACACTATTTTCGTGTCACGATAAAAATTTATTTTTCTACACTGTTGAGAAGTTATAAAATGCAAAAAACTATAAAATCTATATTACATGCAACAAAGTACAAAATGATGAAAGTTAAATACACTTTATAATGTTTGGAGGATAAAATAAATCTTTAATTGGGTATCACTTTTTAAGCATGCGCAGGCTGTTTATCACTATCCTCACCATTCATTGGAAATATGTATCTGGATCAAGTAGAGCCAAACGAACGAATAACGACCGATGAATGTACAAAAAGTGGATTCACATCATTATGAGATGTACCATCATCAGTTTTTACTTGCAAGCATTTTTCGAGTAAACGTTGGAGGTATATAGTTGCTTTAAATCTCGAAGAGGTATGTCGAGACATTTGCAAATGGAAGCAGGCTTCCTTAAATTTACTATCTTCTCTGTAGATATGTGGTCGTGAACCTGTGAAAAGGATCACATTCCTCTCTCACCGTTTCTCGACCGTATCCACTCGGACACTGATATCTTCATTTTATACTATCATAATTCAGACGACACAACATTCTGCCGTCTGATGTACGGTGTGCTATACGTTTCACCCTGACACAGTTCTGGCAACCTCGAGTGTCTTGCTCCCTTTTATTCAATTCGCATGTTTTTGTAATCTCGTTTGGAGGTCGGGGATGATCATGTCGCGATCACAAACAAGGGTGTTTCTTGAGCATGTATTGATGTGTGATAACAATTTTGGGAATTAAAATTTCGAACACTTTATTATCGATGGTTGTAATCTTTACGATCTTACGATTTTTATGATCTTATAATCTTGGTACACTCTGACACTTTTCTTTAATTTAAAATTTCAGCTATTCTTTTTTTTTTGTCTTTAACCATGGACAGGTTCTCTTTGCAAAAATACCAATTTTATTAGATGTATGTCAACATAGCTATATATATAGGATATCCAATCTTAACTTCTGTTTATTTCGTGAATTTATAAGTCTGTTTCAAATAATTTATTGTATTCTACTTACAGAACTATGTACAGTCTTTTATTAGAATTAATAATTTATGTAATTAATAATTTCTTCATACAAATATTTGTCCTCCAGTCCAGTTATAAAAACTAGTTTCACGCGTGTTTTTCGTTGTAGAAATTTGCAGTTGTCAAGGGAACATTTACAATGTTTTTCTGAGTGCAAGGAGAAAATTAAGTTTTAAGTGTAAAAAGTGTAAAGACAAATGCTGTTTTTGACGTAGCTGTTCTTTAAACGTCAATGTTCAAGAAAATAACAGCTATTTGAATAAATATTTTCATTTTCAAGCAAGAAATTTACTAATTTTTGTGCAACAAAAGAAACTACCAATGAGAAAACAATTCACTACATCAAAAACTACGTAATGGTGTAGAAAATAGCTATGTCAAATCTGAAATAAATCAGTTTAACAGGTTTTAAGTAACTAGAAGAACCGATCTTTAAAATCTGGTTTCGAGAAACATGCCTTTAAAGTTTGAAAATGTACGTAATATTTTAAATGTTACCATGATCTACAAAATCTATCGCTCGAAGTTTTATACTTCAAGAAAAAAAATCAAGACGATTATCAACTTTTTGGTGTAGATACTGTATAGAGCTGGTAAAGTTGCGCTTTATGGGATTAGTTGCACAGGAAGATTCAATTAGTAGTTATGACCACTTTGACCAATAATATGCTACGTTCGAAAATGTATGTGAAATCTAGATTAACCATATAGATCCCCATTTTTTCAGATACAACCTTGCCATCTCTGTACCGTATATCCCTCCCTCAAATCCGGACAATTGTTATTTAGCTGTTTTCCCTGAAACAAGAACTTCGGCAATATTATAGTAACTTGACTCCAAAATATTCAGAAATTGTAATTCATTGTTGTTGTATTAGTTGAACAACCAGTTCGTTCAACTACCAGACTTATAGGAAGTGACTCTACTGAACCGGTGTGAACCGGCTGAATTCCACCACCGAGTATAGAAGTACATTAACCCTTTTAGATCCACAAGTTTTCGGGCTGTAAGAGAAATTCTTTTCTACCATTTAGGAGAGAGGTAACATCCATGAGACATTTTCTTTTTAGACAAAATAACAAGAAAACTAAATGACCATTCCAGTTCTAATTTATACTATTAGAAAGATCAGTTATTGCACTATAATATGGCATAGTACCAGTAAGTTTCTTTTTACATTTACTGATTTCATTTTTTACTTGCTAAAAAACTGTATTTTGTCCCATTCATTAAAAGGTTGTATTGAATGGGAAAACGAAATCAAACAAGATAATGTTGTCATTAATTTTATAACTATTGTTTCCTTGAGCATTACAATTATAATATTATTGATTTTTTCGTAAACTACGTAAATATCACAACCTTACTGCACTAATTGTAAGTTTTACATTAAACTCATATGTATATTTGAAAAATAAAAGATGATTCGTAAGATTCAAAAACAATACTACTGACAAGACATAAAAACAATAATAGAATTACAAAACAATTCAAGTTAGGTAACAATATCTTAATAACTATCAAATTCTTTTTGTGACTTATTCATAAATACGTCAACAATATTAAAAACTTAATTTGTTTAATTACTGCATTAAAGAAAGGGTGTCTGGCACTTTATGCAATTATTCTTGAAGACATATTGCACTAAATTGCGATAATGAAGAAATAAATCAAAGGTAATAGTACTCCAAAAAATGTTTCGAAAAAATAGGAAAAGTTTTAGTTTGAAGTGTGAAAATAGTTAATCGTCCATCGCTGCTACGTCCTAGCAGAGGCTTCAAATTAGGCATGGTTGAACATACCTTTAAACAAATATACATAATTTCATTCTAGGAAGGTTTATCATTCTTGAAATAATGACAATGTCTCATTCAGGACGTGTACCATTCATTTCACCTCCTTCCTATTAATAATAGTAGCTTAAATAAACTTCATATAAAATTTTATGAATTCAGATCTTCAAGTTTAGTACTATTAGAGACCCAATATTGTATATACGCAACTCCACCGAAAACAAATATATTTGTTGTTCAGTTTTGTATGCTAAAATATAATGTTGCATATAAGCAACGTGGAGCTTAAAAGGATATGGATAACAATTAACAAAAGAGCAACGATGTAGTAGAGGTCACTTTCGTCAGAGGCTGATATCGTAATGGTCAGTACATAACCACATCACGACCAGTAAATTGCAGAATTTGAGTCAAAGGATCGCCTTCACTACCCCTATTAAAGGCTGATTCTCGTGAAGCCGCTGCAACAATGTTCGACGGATAACACGCCATCGGAGAAACGAAAATGCAAAGGTTGAAGCTACAGCATATATCAGACCACGTATACACCTATATGATGAGTAAGGATCACGTTCCGCACAATTGGCATGCTCACATGTACGCAAACGACCCTCAGCTGCCGCTCATTTCTGCTCGTGGTTGCAAGCTTTTGAGCCCGTACATAGGCTCAGATTCCATCGAATGCTAGTCCAGTCGACAGTTTTGTTTTCTCCCGATAGAATTTGTGGGGGTATCTGTTGTATTGTGTTCGTGGAAATAATAACTCATACGGAATTACCATTCGCTAGCCTCATAACAATCTAAAATCATTTTGAAGTAGTACCTACTGTATTGTAAAAGAATGTTAGAATGGGTCATTATGAAAGTTCGTGTTCTCTACATCAAACTGGGGAAATTGGAAATGTGAAACCTTTTTCTGTTAGGTTAAGAGATTTAGTGTGCTAAGAAAAAGTATAAGAACATCAGAGCAGGAAATTATGTTTGAACAGATTCATAATTGAAGGACTGGGAAAATTAATCGATTTTTAGGAAACGTCTACGTATCTATATATTTGTGGATGCTCTGGAAGAAATAAAGGACTTTAAGAACTTTTTACCAAATTTGATAATCCTCGATATGGTTAAACATTATGGGTAACTCGACTTCTTCAAGTAGTTTGACTCTTTTGGATAGTCCAACTCCTTCGCGTTCTTCTACTTTTTCGGGTAGTTCAAAACGTTTGAGTAGTCCGATATGTTCAGGTTGAGTTGAAAGAACTCTTCACGTTATTATACTACGATTTCGAACTCAATTATTCATATATTTTTAAGCTCAAGTCTTGATAAGCCACATTGGCAGTACGTACTGTACACAACTTGTAAGTTGACAGACGGAAGAAATACTTATATAACTGATTCTAACAAAATAAGTCAGCCTCCTCGGTCACAATTATAGAACCATATGAACTTTTATTATTTGATCGAATCGTTCATATCTAGTAATCGGTACTTGTAGTGGCAACGAAGCTGGAATTAACCCCTTGGACTCGGTTGTCTCTTCTAAAAAAACAAAATGTATGGAAAATCAGGAGTGTATTTAAGTATATTTAGATTACATTTCGAATGTAAAAGGTTAAGTGTCATTTCAATTGCCAACTTACCAGTCATATTGCATTGCCACTGAAAGATTATTTTCCTTATCTAACAAATGTAATAACAGCAATGCATTCAAAATTAACGTCACAAAATGTGGAGAAATTATGTTTTTTACATTAGAATATTGAATATCTTCATTGTACTTAACAATATTTATGAAGATATTTAAAGGTTCCTATCTTATTCTCACTATCTTCTTTTGTTGTATTTAGAAATTATATTATACATTACATTATTATTTTTACATTATCTACATCATTAAACAGTAAATAGCGCATATAAAAGTTGGTAGAGTGAATAGGACTTATTTTGACCTGTATCTATAATTTTATAAATAATTGATTTTGAAATCACAATATAATAAGGTAAAGAATCCAAATCAATTCCGCTCGTAATTCTTCCAATTCGACCCTAAAATATCAGATTACCTAAAAAAATCTTGTTACTATTCAACAGAGATATAAAAATTGTCACCGACATATGGTTGATATGGCAGTCAACATGCTAACTAATAGAGGGATATATTTAACCTGAATTTAATAAGCAAAATCTTAATAATCGGTTTTCGTAAGATCCTATCGGAAAGCAAAAATGGTTGCTGAGGAAGCTGCGTAAAATTTCATGGAAACCAGCGGATCGATACCCGTAGATGTGCGAAATAAGAGACAAACGACTGTAAAAGAATGTGTAACCAAGCGCATTCTCTAATGATCCGTATGCAACACGATGCACTGGCGTCACGCGAATTCAACACCGCTGATGCTATGTCTTGTTTTCTGCACGCATTTGCATCTACCGGTGGAAACGAAAATCGCGGAAGTGGCCGTTCGTACACACAAAGGCGCCAGGTTATATAATACTCTGCTGGGGCATTTAAATTTTTCACGTAGCGCGTCTGTCAGACACGTATTAATACGTTCTTTATTAGAGTGAAGGAAAAAGGGCAGAGGAAAAATAAAAGCTTTTCCCTTGTATCTGAAGAAGTGAATTTTTCAATGAGCAGCATAATCATTATTGTTAGAATTTCGAACTAATGTGAGTTGCTTTTATATAATTGCCTCTTCTTTTTTACTAAGTGTTTTTGGTGGTTTCGTTAGTAAAAAAGAATTGTTTAAATACTTTTTTTATCGTAAAAGGTTGTAAAACAGCTTGAATATTTCTTTCTTAGTTGAACACATAGTCAAATGAGAAAGAATTCTTGAAGAGTTTTTTTACTTTGTAAAATATATTGCTTTAAGGCTTTTAGCAAAATATGATTAGGTATTTATAAATGGTGAAACAAGGTAACAAAACAGTGTTATAGTTTTTCTGAGGAAGAACTTTGGAATGTTTGAAATGTTCTAAATGAATGCTTTGTAAAGGTGCTTATACACCTTTGTATAAGTAATATGTATACTATATACAGTAAAAGATGTTTCGAAGTTCTTAACAGATTATTGAGAATATTTTGAATTAAATAGGTGTCAATAAATGTTTATTCTTTCAGCTTTTATGTAATAATTGCTTAATAAAATGATACAAAAGAATTCTTGATAAAATATAGTTTTATTACAGAAATGAATTACTAAACTAATTCTCACCTGGCAGGTACCGTTATAATTGAGGCATTGAGTCCAAAAACGGACTAATAATGAAAATTATACCTCTATTTCAATTTTTAATTACAGCAAAATTGTAGTTATGTATTTATGGAGCTGCAAAACTAATATTAACTGTGCTTTTAAATTCATGAATTTAAAAAAATGCCAAGTTGATTCAGCGTCGATACGTCGTTACTACTTTCCTATAGGGAAAATGTAAAACATTTAGATTGAGGAATTGCAAGAGTTAAAGCCAAACAGATGACGACATCGGCAGCATTTAACATGACGCTAACAATTAATTCAAAACGGAAGACATTAAACACTGAATGAATATTAAGACATTAAGTAATGGATAAAATGGTTTTATAAAAAACTATACTTTCAGTAAGTTATACTTTTCAATAATGTAGTGTATTCAGTGTGTTTTATTAGTTACATCTTTTATTTTAAAACAAACTTATTTATAATTATTATATTATTATTATTATTATATATAACTATTACATTGTACGTTGTATGTACATTTTTTATCTTACATTTGCTTAAAAAGGAAACGTATATTTCTACATATGCACATACTCATATAGTTAAATCATATGCAATGTATAATATTTACTATGAACAAAAAGGGATTAATTTATCTTTTTTTAAATAGAGAAATTTGCGATGAAAGTATTTTCAATATCAAAAATTTTCTATAAATCTCAAGAAACTAATGAAACAAGACTAAATAGGTACTTGTAATTGTAAGTATGAGAATACAAGCATTTAACACCAAGCCTAAGTAAATAATTCTTTAAAAACTGTGTTTGTCTTTATGCTTTACGGTTACCTAAATTAATAGTAAAATGTAATAATACAGTTTTAATCAAAACGAATATAAAATAAAAAATTTAAGTCTAATTGACTTTATGTAATTGACACGGGATATACATATACATTAAATATCACATATCTCTAATAATAACGTCTTATACTTATTTATATGAAATTTATATGAGATGATACATTACTGTTTTTAATTTTAATTTCTTTTGTGACGTTCTTTTCTTTACATAGTAAGCACACTTACTATGCACACTTACTACATAACGAAAATACGTTTGATATGTAGGCAAAGCGTTAGATGTGTTTCCTTTTTCGCTGTCGTTTCTTGCCATTTCCTTTTTACGATTTACTAGTACCTATCGTGGATTATATTATAATTTAAACAGTTAAATGAAAACCTTGCGTGACATTTAAAGTCCTAAAATGATGTTCACATTCTTGGCTCGATCCCCTTGCTATTTGCTTTTCATTTGTTTAACGTTGTCAGTGACACGTTGATGGTTATACTTATTTATAATTGTTAAAAATAAATAATTAATTAAATAATATACTGCATTATAAAATAGATTAGTTTACTGCATATTAAAATTAATTTAAAAAATTGTATTTTAAATTAGATATAATATCAAGACAATACAAGATTCTATCAATTAAGACCAAGCAATATAGGAATTTTTGAGATAAGATAATATTTGTAAAAATGTCTTGACTCTCGTGCAACACTAAAATTTTGAGACCACGGAACAGTTAATTCAACAAATGTGAAAGTCATGTCAGCAAAATCTACTTTATTCGAATCCATCACATTTATTCATTCTTAGTCACTGAACTCCTTCAATTAATAAATAAAATCGTATTCAAATTTTGTTATTAGCAAATAATTGCATTTAGAAGACAAAATTGTTATAAAATCAATATATAATTGTAAAAAACGCATCTATGATCCTCACCTTTGTAAATGTGTTATTTTCAACTTGGATATCTTACCAATAAATTAAGAATATTTTTGCTTGGACTTCTCTTTTACTTCGTGAAATTTCTTTTATTCAACACCATCTGCTGAGTTTTAAGCAAAAATTCCCCACCGAAGCAGCGAGAAAAGCAATACTTCCGTTCGATAAAATGGTACGCGGCTGGCAGAAAAGAAAACGATTCATAACGTTCTATCTCAGTTCGTTAGGTTCCAAGAGATAAAATTATCGAACAACGTTTGCACTCGCCTCTGAATATAATAAATCGTCGATCAGCGGTTGATCGAACGAATAGCCAGAACAGAGCAGGGTGGCCTGGCTTCCTTGCTCTAATGATTTGTCTGTCCTTAGCTTATCTCATTAACGAGTGTCCTGTTCTTCTTGTTGTCGGGAAACGAAAATCGATGTAGTATCGTTCGCCGCTCCAAATTAGGATGGACTTTGTCTCGACTATCTCTAGTTTTTATCGGTATACGATTACTTTTCATGAATTTTCTTTTTTTTTATACGAATTTTTTAACGTTAATTGTTTGGCAAGTTCTTCGAAATTCTTACCTGTTTTGCTGATTTTTCTATGTCATACGCTTATTCTTTCTGCTAATTTTGTTGAACTTTCATTAAGTTCTGCTGAATTGGTTGATTGATTGTAGATTTTAACATGACTTTCTCCGACTTTTTATGTACCTTATTACATTTATTATTATACTTATTACACTTATTATAACTTATTACATTTACTGTAGATTTTAAACAAATTTTTATCGATTTTACTAATTCTATTTTATCGCTGCTGCTTTAGGCTCGTTCAGATTAGTCAAAATACTTGAATTCAAGTGTGATAGTACACATCAATCAATATGTATTGCAAGGAACATAAGAATTAATTTTGTCTTTAACTAAATAACAGAACATATAAGATATAAAATACCTAACTAATTGTAAGATATAGAATATCTCTTTCAGTTAATATTATTTTTTAACAAAAAAAGGTTTTTTTAAATTCAACGTATTATTGGCCAATCGATTCGTCTTAATGAGTATATTATGGAAACACGTCACCTTTTTACCAGACATGTATTTTCACTAAAAGATTTCATTGTAAAGTCTTCATACTGCTGTCAATACTCCCAGCATGATAGCCATTTTTTGCATACTGCACTTTCATTAATACCTAATGCCTGCTGTATTAATGCATAAATTGATGCTTTTCTTTTATGCTGCAAACTAGTGAAATAAGTATGTATATAGATGTTTATTTTATTAGTATACATATATGGTAATGTACTTTCTACACATTGTCAACCTTTGCAGTTAGGATTATTAAAAGTGATTTCTTTAAGTGTCTGTTTTGCATGTAACAAGCTAACAAAGCAACATATTTAATTACGCTTCTTTTACTAACTAGTAACATGGGAAAAGGATATTAGTCTATGTATTTGTAAAGCAAACAGTTTTAGTAATATCAGCTTCAAAAGCGCTGTAACTTCATAAAGTTACATAAAGTTAATGGGTTTCTTTAGCTATGTAGATGCGACTGGAATGAGTCGAAACAGACACATTTCTTGCATGATCCCCTCTCTCAATGTAACAGTTTGGCCGTTTTGTCACATTCCATTTTTTAAAAACATAACTAATGTCCGGTTTTAGGGGAACTCACCCTACTAAAACTGCATGCTTTATCAGTATATGTACTGATCAGTATATGTACTGATCCCCTAAAACCGGACATTAGTTATGTTTTTAAAAAATGAAACGTGACAAAACGGCCAAACTGCTACATTGAGAGAGGGGATCATGCAAAAAATGTGTCTGTTTCGACTCATTCCAGTCGCATCTACATAGCTAAAGAAACCCATTGATTATTGCGCTTGACAGAAAGTCAGTGCATCGTAGAAATCATAGATTATTTTGTTTTCCCTTATTGCTGGACAGTACAAATCTCAATCTTATGTGACCCTATTTGTATTAGTGTTTACTGTTTTGATTTCAGTAGTTCAAAGATATACCTAAGTAACATGAATAGACAGAAAAAAGGTTCATGGAATGAACATAGTGAATGTATAAAATAAACTCTACGATGGAGACGCGTTGAATACCTAATTCTCCTAAAGAAATATATTTTTAAAGACGTTAAATATCTAGCCATGTACTAGTTTTCTCTCTAATATTTATCAAATATGTTTTCAAATTTCCTCGTTACCCGATGCTAAAAGGAAACGAACTGAAGCAAGGACAAGATGATCTGAGAAAAGCGAAATCCTAGCTTAATCTCTCTATAAATTATTGTCTAAATAAAAAGGGAATAAAAAAGAATTAAAAATAGAAAAAATCTTAGAAAATAAGCATAGGAATATAAAACCGCTTAAAGCGAAAGTGACAAACGCGAAGGCTGTGTACAGTTTCTATAGAAACTGATGAAAAAAACTGGATTTAGTTTTCTGTGCTAGGAATATACCTTTACTTTTTTAATTGGACAATAAGTTCAACCTACAACGATTCATTAAGATCGATTATAGAAATGGTGAAAATACACTTTAGAATTTCAGAAAAAATCTTCAAGAATTACATACAGGTATATCATAAGGTATATCTAGAACTGCCAAACAATTAACTTCCTCTATGATTAAGAAAAAAAATAACATTTCAAACAAACACATTGATGGTATAAATTAGAATTTTTTAAGATTTTAAATACATATTTCCAATAACTAATTTGTCTCGATGCTGCTCAGCGATAAATACTCCACAACTTATCGTCTAATATACAATCTACATATATATCCACATCTTCAGTACATTACAATATAAAAACTACTCAAATATTTATTTCAAAAATGTAGTTTTCTACATAAGAATATTCTTCAAAATTGTAAATAAATCGTCTCGTCTACCGTTATTTTCAAAAAACAATGTAAAAAATAATGGACTTATAAGAAAAACAATGAATCGCGGAAAAGTAGACGGATATTGCCTTATGTAGACAGGTAATAGTGCAATTAGCGCGATTCGTTGGCCGATTATTGGTGAGATCAGTGGAAGTTGCGATTTAAATTTAAAACGGCAGTCAATTAAAATTCAACGAGAGTTTTTTATAGTTACTATATGTACGTACGATCTGCGGATCCGCTCGTAAGAGATTCAAGCGTGAACATCTTAATTGGTACGTACGGAATAACTTTCTGATTACGTATGGATCATGAAAAATTCATATCGCGTCCAAAGGGCTTGCGTTGCTGATATTATAGCATACTTTATTAATGATTCCACACTTTGCTAAGTTGCACTTTCGAGATACATATTACCAAGAAAAATGTGTTACACTGTGTTTTAAGCTTCCATACAGAGTAAAACACTTTAATGTATGCTGAAATTTTTTTAGCTTTTATTTTATTGCTTTAATATGAACTGGTTACATGAAATTTTTATTAGGTGATCCAAATTTTCGCATACTTGTTACATTTCTTAAATTAATTATAACATTTTGTATTATATTTATATTTGTATCTTTTTTAAAGCAAGTTTCATGAGATTATATGTTTCATATTTCTTGTTTCGTTCTTTTCTTTTTCTGGCTACAGACTTCTTGTCGGACTGATATGACTGGATAAAAGTAGATAAGACGTCTATTACTAAAAAGAATGGTCTAAATAATAGTTTTCAATAATTCTTCATTTTATCCTTAACATACGGTTAATTGTTCATTTCTACTCTTCATGTACAATTAAAACGTAACAAAGAATTACAGAATGTTATTATCTTTTAAGTACTGAGGGAGTGTTCCAGCGCCGGACGGCACCTAAAATCGGAGCCGCTTCGACGCACTTTATTGTTTAAAGTTACGCTAAGCTTTGGAATTCGGTGCTATCCAACGCTAGGAGAACTCCCGCTACTAAACTAGGGGAATATGAAGAAATAACGTCTATTAATTTTGTTATTCATATTATTTGTATTTGTTATAAATAACATGTCACACCAATATAGGTGAGTAATAAATCATATGAATATAGTGGTATGTAGGATCTGACATATGTAAATGTTATTCGTTTGTATACTGTCGGTATTTGTCAGTCAGATTTGTCGCTTATGCGATATCCAGTTAGGACATAGAATTAGAAGACGAATACAAAAATATGTAATGAAATTATTGTACTACGTCTCTACTGTCGAAATACTGGGTTTCTCAAATGAAGTAAAAAGAGTTAAGATAAATGTTTTAGTACTCGAACATTTAAGATATCAAACACCTTAGTAAGTGAACAACCTAAAATGCATGTTCCGATATTTGAATTATGACGCGCCAATAATTGAGTATACTACTTTGTGAAACTACTTTTTGTTTTTAATTATTAATGTTTAGGTACTGGGACATGGTCGTCTATTAGAACATTTACGTTAACGAATAGCACTCAAAAAACTAGTTTTTCATTACTGAAAATTTCTCCTTGAGTGATCAAAAATGTAAAAAATATAAATATTATTAGAGTATATGTTTGCACATACATATGAGACTGTTAGTGTAAAATAAATCTAATGCCTGTTAAAATGACAGTCTAAAATATAATCTACAACTACTTTTTCACTTATTTTTAGACAATATTCACATTTTTTTCAAATTAAAGTTTGATACCATCATCGCATCAACTGAATAGTAACAAAAAGAAAGAAGAAAAAGAAAAGAGAAAAAACCAAACTGCATTGAAGTTTAGGTCAATGAGCCAAATAAGTTTGTTTCCTGAAGAAAGGAAGCCATGTCAGAGATCTTCCTGTCGATAAATTTGTCTTTAATATTTGGCTCTATTTGACTTTTTTGATGACTAGTTAAAAATTTAGGACAATCTATGGTGAGGTGTTCAATAGTGATTAAAATAGGTATTAAAATAGATAGTAGTGATTTCTATTCTTGTGTTTATAGAAAAAAAAGCCAATAAAAATGTTTCTAACTTTCCATAAATTACTTTATGCAGCAAGAGTCGAGATCAGTTGTTTCATTATTTTTTGATCTACTTTTCGTTTTGCTATTTCATAAAAGACTGCTTTGACAAAAAAAAAATAGTTTTAAAGTTCAATTTCTACCTAGGGTAAGAGTGCCAAATACTGTCTGCTGACCGATTATTGTGCCCTCTCCCCTTTTTTATTTCCATACACGAGGGATTCAAGTTTTTATCGCCCTAGGCCCTAGGCTATCATATTTTTGCTGTCTCGGAGTGAAAGGAAAGGACAGAGGGTAGGGAGTTCATAAGCGCTTAAAATACTTGATCCGAAAATATTTTTCGTGAAAATTTTTTAATAATGATAATTTATTATTTTACGTCTTTGTGCACTTACACTTAAGTCCTGTAAATATATTTATTAAATAATTAAAGTCAATAGATGCTAAAATACCACACTATATTTCGTAATACAAATACATTTAATCTTTTTTGATTTGTGTTTGTAGGTAGATAATTTTTAAAAGTTGAAAATGACTTACAGTAAAATTTTTTCCAAACATCGCCACCACTTAGAAGCTGTCGTTTTCGATTGTAGTCTATTCACCCTATAATACAAATTGTAACAGTTTTAAAATATTTATAAAAATTAAATATTTTCAGTTTAATAGTGCTACATCGTGTTATGTGTGAAAATAAAAGGGCAGAGGCATGGTAATCAGTTCGCCTACAGTATGTAATATGGTACCGTGACTTTACATGGTCGTTCTTTGAAAGATCCTTTGAAAAGCCCGTCCTTTCTACAAGTCGAAGTTTCGCAGACCTTGATTTGAAACTCTACAAGTATATTCTTATTACTACAAATTTTCAAGAAAATTTTATTAACAAAATGATATACTAATCGGTTTTTATTTCACTTTCTCAAGGTCAATGATTATCAAGTACAGGAGAACAACGGTTGAACGATGAAGGTCGAAGGCGCGAGAGCACGAAGGCTCCTTCGTTGCTCCTAGGGGTAACCATATGGCGTGAATTTGATTAATTGTACGCGCACCGCATGGAACTTCACCTTCATTTGCAACGATATAGACCAGCCAAAGATTATGGTTATTATTTGAGAGACGAATCGTTAGCTTGACACGCTACTGAAGACATGCCACGTTATTTTTTTTTCAGTAATCGCGTTAATGATGAAGTGTCGGCACTTGAAAACCTTCGAACTTGTTTTTACTCGGTTTTGTGTATTGAGTGAAGAGTTCTGTGAAATAAATTGTCAAGAGAGACTACTTGTAGTATGAATAAAAGAATTAAAATTCGAATTGTAACAATAAATTGAAAAAAAAAGAGCAAAATGAATATAAAGTAAGTAATATAAAGTAAACTACCTTTATTAAAAGGAAAGGAAAGTGAATTTTTTAATATAAAATACCTGAAATGAAATTTACAAGACGACTGTCAGAATAATGAATCTAGAACAAGAAATAAGAGATAAGTTCCTTGAAAAGAGGATTCTTGAATAAGGTACTCAGAATAAATTAAACTCTGAGTTTATTCGTCATTCTGGATTTCCTCGAGTAAGGAAGTTAAACTGAGGAATTTAAAACGACTTCCTTGGAATAAGAGATCTGACTACGAAACATAGAACGAGTTCTTTAGGATAATAGATCTGGTCTACGAAACTTAGCATTTTATTAATTCTCCATCGATTTTTAATAAAATTTCTTATTTTTTAGCGACTTTTAATAATGTTTTATATAAATTCATGTAAAAACTTCTTAAAAATGTTCTTGGAATTTCAACTTTCTTCAGTTAGGACTTTTAATTCTTTTATGTCATAGGTGTGTTTATTTAAAACATCAAAACTGGCAGACATAAGTCGAAATGTCATTAATTCATTACTAATAATTCATTAGAAATTTATTAAAGAATCCTAAGAATTGCAATAAAAAGAAACAAAAAGTTAGTGTATGCGCCGATTCTTATAACCATTTACTAATTATTGTATAAATTCTTTTGTATATTAATCATTATAGTACAATACTTCATTCTTTTTAACATTGTTAGAACATGATCGCATTACCGACTTAAACACTATAGCATGTTCAAATGTCCTATTGTTTTGCCGTATCTACTTGTTTTTTACATAAACAAGTAATTATAATTTCTGGAAAGTAGGTTTAAAATTTTAAACGCTGATTATTTTCTTACATGTTACTAAAGAAGGGGTAGTCCTTACAGAGGTATACACGTCATATAAAATCTTTGTACAGATCATTGGTTATGAGAAACAGGAGAAATCTAGTAGTGTCCTATTATTTTGAAGCAGGGTCTGAAAGCTCACATCTGAAATGTTGTATATTCGTAGAAATAAAATAAGTATCCTCTGGTTAAAGGTAGCGAGTGGGTTCAACCGAGGATGTACAACATTCTTATCTTTGACGTTTACTATAATTAGTTGCAAGAAACATTACATGACAGATTATTAAATTATTCATGACATTATCTCCTCACGTGAAGAAGATATAGTGATTGTATGAATTTCAGTACAACAACATATCTTTCAATCTTTTGGTTTTACTTCCTCTTTATTTTAATCGCAAATCGATAAAATGCACTTGAATACTTTCTGCATTTCAGTAAACTAATTGTTTATAATTAATGTTTGTAATAATAGAAATAAAAATAAGAGTAGAAATAAAAATTTTCAATGTATGTAGAAATTTCTAAGTAGTGTAACAAAATTTCTACTAGTTCAAAGTTTCAAAACATTTACAGATGTTTTAGATTTTAAAGAAGATTACGAATCCATATCATAGAAAAGAACAGATAGAGATAAATGTTGAAAAACTTAAAAGTAACAATAAATTACATTTTTGCACCATATTTTTCATTTTCAGTTAAAAAAAGACATTATGCACATGTCTAAACTGTACAGCTGACTATAGGTAATATACATATGTAAGTTGGTACATACATACATATAGTACAGAAACAAAAGTTAGTTTATTCTGTGATAATAGTAGTTTCAAAATATATACCAATGAGAATTTGACCTATACTGTATTTTGAGGAGTGATGTTCATTATAGCTACATCAAATAATATTACAATCATGTTACGAGACACGATTCACGCTTGTAAAAGATACTGTAGATTCAATGTATTATGTCAGTTATGGACTGTATATGTGATTATTGTGAAATTAAATACATTGTGACTCTATTGTATTTGAAATTTTTATTAAAGTTATACTACATCACAAAGTATTTCTCACTTTAAATTAATATCTGCAGTAATAATCACAGTATTCGTTATGTGAGTACAGTGGAAAAGAATTCACACAATTGTTTGTTGTTACTGGAATTATGTGTAAAAGGCCCCATACACGATGCCACCAGGCTCGAGACATATCTCATCAGTTGGTATCATTGAATCTTGGAAGACATGAAACTTCCCTTTCCTCTATATCACCATTACATTAAAGTCTCAACAATTTACACTTATTTTTGCATTATAGTTATAGCTATGGTTCTAATCACTTAAGATAGTTTCACATGCAGAGCTGTCTTTGTCACAGAAAATATTATCTAATTATAAGGCGTATACCGATTACACTACTAAGAGTAACAGTTCATGACTATACGTATATCTTCACAAAAGAAACTGTTTCCTGAAAATTTGTGTATCCATTCCCCAATTTCAATAAAAAAATATTCTTATATAGAAGACCAGCATATTTGTCAAGCGACAGTTACGCTAATTTACATTTTTCATCGCATCATAGTCTCTAGCCAGAACCCCAACCACTTCACGGCATGTTTTCGCTCGTAGGATCTCGTAACCTAGCATAATCGCAAGATGAATGAACCTGGGTGAACCAGGTGTTGGCACCACCGAAGATCCTACCGTGACGCGCGTCTCCTTTTGCTCTGTTACGTGTCGTAGAAGATTATCGAAGCAGGAGCGATTTCGTTAAGGGTGGCTGGCCAAGTCTACGACTCCGCACCCTTCGCCAGAGAGCTCGTGCCAAGCAGATGTCTTATTGTCATGCTAAGGGATCACCCTTGTGCGACGTGTAACGTCTTTCAGTCTGTCGCCGTCGGTTTTCGCTTGTTTCAAATTATTTTTCGCTAGCCAAGGGATGAGGGAATACGGGGCTGAAGATGGTAACGTATCTTGTGGAAAAGATTTTGTTATCACTACTTTTTTCATTTCTGCATGTTACTATTCTGTCCTCTTAATAGTCCAATACAATATGTACAGTATGTCATTAATAAATAAAAAGTAATAATAAATCAAAGTGAATAAAAATAATTTGTGTTACAAATTATTAGATTATTAAATATTGCCAAATGTTTAAAAGGACAAAAAGGTTATGAAATTTTGAATCACCGAATAAGCACAGTTGATTTTGAAATCAATATCGTCAGAATACTTCTGCAACCGTCGTCGCTGGCCACTCACGGTGGTTCATAGCTGCAAATTTTCGGCCCTCAATGCACAGCACACCGAATTCATCGACGATGTCAATGGTCTTTGCGCCCTCTTTGCCTTTTGATTTCACTCCCCCTCTTCCTCGTGTCCTGCAGTCGTCTGTAGGTCTTCGAACTCGAAAATACACCTCCTTGGCATAGCGTGTAACGTCGGAGGAGACGATCACGAATAAAAATTCGCAGCTGCCTTTGACCCCTCTTTGTGTTTCACGGCACGGGCCTAGACGCTAGACTTTTGTTGTTACCTTGCTTTTGTCCTGTCACGGCTACCATAGCAGCACTGACTTTCGATCGATAAAGGATCAACGGGTACTGAGAATGCCACTGCCGAAGTATAATTTGCGAAGAAACGTGATACCAGAAATTGATTTCGTTGCAGAATTTTTGATTTCGTGAACTTCAAATATACCTTTGCTTGATCTTGCGTTTATGTCGACACTTTAACATTTTAAGGTTTTTGTTTTTTTTTTCATTGGGTATTATTTACTAGCTTGTGTCGAAGCCCTCAATTTATAATTTTTCTGAAATTTGTCTCTTTTAGTTTCTAAATTGTAATTCCTAACCTCTTAAATTGTAATATGTTTATGTAGATATAGTTTTTAAGTTTTTCATCGATCTAATCGTTTATAATTTATTTAAATTTAATAATAATTGCATTTTAATTAGTTTCAGAGTATCTATAACTTCGAAAATTTTGATTTCCGATTTTTAAACTGCAATTTTGAACTACATTTACGCTTGATCTGTTGCGAGAAAATTTTGTCTTCCCATAAGAACAATCTTTATTTGTATTCTTTTTGAGCAGTAATGGTTCATTTCATTAATCAAGTATGCACATACAAAAATTAATAGTAAGGATCATGACTGTTTTATACATCCACCCGTTAACACATTCCGTGTCAAGTCATTTTTGTGACTTGTTCTCCAGGCCGCAAGGGTTATTGGTGACCCACTGAATGTCTTCATTATCTTTGTTAAATAAATAGTGTTCTATGATAATATCAGGGAATACTTCATAATATTCTGTAGTTAGACGACAAAATTCAATATACAATCATGATTTTCTAATTTTTTACTAAAGGGGTTTAAAGAGTTAGGTAAACCTACATGACATGGATTGTTACCTTGCTTTTTTCTTAATTACGTAATATACAGGCATCATCCTTTACTGATACTGATAGATCTCATGTAAACGTACGCACATAGGTAGAAGAGTACGTATTTCGATTTTGAAAAAGTAACATTAGATTTTGGCATCTGATTACAGAATCATCAAATGACTTGAATAACAGTTCCAGTCTCACTGATGGGACTTTAGTGTAAGGTAAATGTCCCAGTAGCCAAGTATTTAAATGCTAACGCTAATTTTATTTCATTTCAATCTTGAATTGTAATAAAAATTATCAAACTAAGTGCATTGATGAAAGAAAAACAGAATATTATCACAAAATAGTGTATTCAGATACTGAGACGCAATTCAAGTTTCAGGATATGCATTTTTCGGTTGCCCATTTACTGGAACGTACAATATTTTAAGCGTTCAGGTACTTACCTGAACCATTTACCATACTGTGGTGCTTATCATTAGACGTTAGACTCTGCAAGATCATCCCAAACTCCAGAGGTGCTCGCACATTTCTTCCACAGTTGAATTTATAGCGGTCGTGCCCACCGACTAAGTGCGTTGCACCGTTTAAGGAACAACTGCAGCCGCTTCTCTTATGATCAGAGTACGATCCCGCGGAGGAAGACAGTAGAATAGGAGTGGCGAAAGGCAGACAGAGAGAGAATGAAAACGCGTGCCAGCACACCTGCGTTTCAGAGGGTAGCGCAGGGTACTTGGACACCTGGCGATCGACTACCGTTTATCGTCTAACGTAATACTATTGCATGGCGTAAGAAGTGGGCCGGGGGCGAAGGAGAAGAAGTGAAATGAAAGGAAAACGGTAGGGTATCCCCACGAACGGTTTCTGAAACGGGGGACGAGACGGAGTACCGTCTGACGGCGACCTCGATACGTTGAAATTGGTCCCATAGGTGGTGACTGCACTTGAGGAGAGTCCGATGGCACCTGGTCTCTATCCAAATGCGGCAAAGTACATATGTACATACATAGCACGATTTCGACATATTTCATCTTCGTGATAAGTTAGAAGATAACAGTACGAGTAGGTACTGATCCAGCTGAGTGAGTGGAAAGGAGGAATCAAACTTCTGTAACTGTCTAGGTTCTAATAACGAAAGAATTTTAATCTTCAAGAATCTTTAGTAATGTCTTTAGGAATCTTTAGTAACACATCAGTCTTTCAGATTAAATTCACAAAAATTAATTTTGACAAGATCGTTTAAATTTATCTACAGTTTTTATAAAAAGGGTAATATATTTTTTAATACTCTCTTTTAAAATGGAATTTGTGTAATAAAATATAGTTAGCGATCTTTGGTTATACGTATTTTTAATCATTTTTTTTCTACTTTTTATGGAAAGGTCGTATTGCGTGATAAAATTTCATAAAATCAGGAAAGTAAATACAAAATAAATTTATAAAATTAATATCAGTAAATGTTATTACTTCAAACAATAGTAATTATTTTTATTCTTTCACTCTTATGAACAGTGACCCGCGTGTTATTGCATATTTAAGCAGCATGAAATATTTAAATAGTTAGATAACTGTAATGGATTGTGAGCTTATAAAATGTTTCGAAACAAGTAATTATTTAATTTGCATTACATCATCTTAAATATTATCTTCATTAAGAGTGCTACTGATGAAAAGTGGAACTAAATCATCGCTAAACTTTGACTGGACTTTCTAATCAAGGACATAATAAGGTTTTACTGAAAACAAGTGTACCTACACTAACAACCTATTACTCGCACGGCTGCCTTCGAGGTAAAGGAAGGAAATTATTAAGAAGGGAAACTAAAATTAAGTTAGAGCTGCTTCGTTAGAATTGAATTATGGTTCCGGATATGTGGTCTACAAGAGTATATACATTTCTCTTTACTTCTACGGTTATAACTTTAACGCTGTCATTCTACGATTATTTCTTTCAAGATTTTTATTATTTTAATATAATTTTAATTATATACAATTTTATATTCAATTCATTATTTAGATGTAATTTAAAATTTTTAAAAATTTAACTTTTTATGATTGCATTCTTAAATGATAACATAATATTTATTATTATTATTTGAAAATCCGTTATTTGTATCTTTATTATAGTATACATATAGTTTTTATATATTAATTTAGAATTTAGTAATTTAGAAATTTTGCACTGTAAAATATTTTGTTGTATTTCCAAACTACAGTGGTTGAATTTTTCATTTTTTTTACGTATAATTTCTTAATACCTACAATTTCTTAACTATATAGTTTCATTCATGACATTCAGGTAATTTGTTTCATTCTTTCTAATTTCTATCTGCAACCTCTGTTTAGCTACCCCTTCTTAGGGTAAAAAGAAATTGCATGACATAAAATACAATTTCTAAATTTCACTTATCAGAGTCTTCAGTTACCGACTTGTAGGAACAATTGCATGAACATACTACTCGGAACAGCTTGCTAGCAAATAACAATTCTTATTGAACGTCAGAGTAAAACAGAGTGACAGCTTTCCACTGAGCGATCCCAGAGGTCTCCATCTTGAAAGTAACCGTCTTAAACATAAGGTGTTCCTTACGTACGCATACCATCATGCTGATGTATGCATGAGGTGCATATGCTCTGTACCATAAACGTACAAAAGGCACGTGCCAAATGTTCCTTTAGTGGCTCTTGTTTGTATTCGTAGTCTTATTTGCAGCAGAGTAAACACGAGATAGTTGTACAGGCTGTTTCGCGAGATCAACCAACCTGACGCGAAATTACTAAGAAACAGTAATCCATATCTATAGCCGATTTGAATAAACATTCAAACCTTCTCGGCGACATTGGCTCTGAATATTAACATGACTTTCTCCTCCATGTCGTAAGCTAACCTCATGTGGTGCACGAATCAAAAAGATCAGAGTCGAACCCCATCAGGGGTTCCAAGCCATCTAACGTAACCATACCCTAGGTACCACCAGTCACCATGACCACATATCTCAAAGATATGACCCATCGTAGGGTTTTCTGAGCCAAACATGGCTCGTGCCTGGGGTATTTCCAGCTCGCTCTGATCAAATACTCAAAAAGCACGCTCAAACATGAGAATTGAAGTCGTCAACGTTGACGACTCATGCGTGCACCACAGCTGCTGGGTTTTCGGCTAGCCTACATGGGAAATGTCCAGCGAGCTGATTTGCTGAACAATTCAGTATATTTCCATTAGATAAACCCCAAACGTTTACTAATTGGTCACTTAGGTCAAGGCCTACCTCGCTGGAATATGCTCTGCGGCTCTTGCTGACGATTTGATATGGAAGGAGAAAGGCGAAGTTATTCAAAAAGGATACTTCAGAGTATTCGTTCAATTATTATTATTCGGTCATCTTTACTGAATCGACATCGTTGAAGTCGCGAGACGTCCTCAGCTTCAGTTTCAGTAAATTCTGTATAATAAGCCTTTGGAGCCTTCCAAACAAAACTACAAATCCAATTGTACAACCAGTGAATTGAAATTATATACATTTGCAACTAATAATCGTGTTGGAACAATTTAACATCCTTCTAACCCTAACCGGGAAGAAGGAATTTACGCAACTTCAC
This sequence comes from Calliopsis andreniformis, assembly GCF_051401765.1. Taxonomy (NCBI): domain Eukaryota; kingdom Metazoa; phylum Arthropoda; class Insecta; order Hymenoptera; family Andrenidae; genus Calliopsis; species Calliopsis andreniformis. The sequence goes on from NC_135064.1 coordinate 4,817,976, forward strand.
GGTGGTGGTAACTCGCGTTACAATTTAAAATAACGTGAAGTTTACCGTGAAATTTGTGCTAAAAAACATTGGTCCTTCGAGCCGGATTTCAGTGCAGTGCAGTGCATTAGAAACGAAGTTAGGTGCAAATTAGTGCCATAAACTAGACTGAATATTACAGTGTGGACAATAAACACTGAATCTTAGTGGGTGATAGTACACGGATCACAGCTCATCCAGTACCAGTAGAAGTCATTTACAACTTATTTCGTCGGACATTCTACTACAAGGGTGGTCTCGATCCAACGGTTACAAGGAGAACAGAGGACTTAGATACCGTTCAAACTACAACATTATCATCAACTTGACAACGACAAGGTAGGATCGTTACTTTATATTATCCTCCTTTTCTCGTCTCATTCAAATCACAATGCCGAACACTTCCGCAAGTTCAAGTCAAGCGCAAACCGCTACACGAGGGCCGAATATCGGTACCTTGCGACGAAAACGTGGTCACATCCTCGGGCAGATTTCATCATTATCGACCTTCCTCGATTACTATGAGGATTCAGATTCACGCGATACTTTTTTATTGCAAATGCATTTGAACGGCCTGAATGAGACATGGAAGAAATTCGACGATATTCAATTCAGCATCGAAGAACTAGACGAGTCTGAAGAGGCACGTCGATATGAAATCCAAAATAACTATTATGCCGCAGTAGCTAGGGCAAATCGGTTGTTACATAATGAGCAGTCAACGAGTGCCACAACATCTGGTACCAATCCTTCACCGGCATCGACTACACCGGCACCAATGGCCATTAAATTACCGGAAATGCGTTTGCCGACGTTCGACGGAACAATTGAAGGATGGTCATCATTCTACGATCTCTTCTCGTCAATGATTGACCGTAACGAAGATTTAACACCTGTACAAAAATTACAATACTTGCGATCAACCTTAACCGGCAAGGCCGCGGCTTGCATTCAGGCTTTGAGTACTACCGATGCGAATTACAGTGACGCTATCGAATTGTTACGTGAAAAATTCGATTGTCCGCGCCGTATTATTTTAGGACACTGCGACGCATTACGAGATATTCCAAAACTCACCAAGGATACACCGGAAGCATTAGGCGACTTAGTAGACACGGTGAATCAACACCTTCGCGCGTTGATAAACTTGGGTGAAAATATAGCCTCTTGGAACAGCCTTCTGCTGTCGATTATTATATCAAAAATAAATGCAAACACCGTGTGGCATTGGGAATTAACTCTGAAGGATAAGAAGAAGGTACCAGCTTATACGGAGTTATTAGAATTTTTAGAAAAGCGAGCAAATTGTGCTCTCACATCGAGCACAAGAACACCTCCCTCATTCGAACGAGTAGAAGCTGGATCTTCAGGAAAGTCTCGAATTCACAAACACCGACCATCGCGAGGCCACGCGTTTTTATCAGCACGATCACATCACCCGTATGATAATCGTAGAGCAAAAGAGAGGCTACATATAGCAAAATCAAATAAACAATGTCATATTTGTAAGGGCGATCATTATATTTGGGCCTGCGAACGATTTCATGGGTTATCGGTCCAAGAGAGGATCACAGCGTTAAAAAGAGCATCACTATGTCAGAATTGTTTAAGGGATGGTCACAGTTTAATCAATTGTACAAGCAGTACCTGCCGCATCTGCCATAAGAAGCACCATACCCTACTCCATCAAGCAAATACAAATGAAGAACCAACACCTCGAAGATCCACAGATTCTTTTCATCCTAGTGAAACACCACGACAAGCAGATTGACTAGCACTGGAATCGTCAGCACGACGAGGAATTCATAAGGCATTTATTGTCGATTCACGTACGCAAGATATCCTAGTGACCGCTCAAATTTACGTTCTAAACAAATATCACCAACCTGTTCCTTGTAGGACACTCATTGATACTTGTGCCTCAACGAATTTCATGACTGAAGCTCTTGCCAAACGACTTGGCATTTCTTTAGGAAGTTGTTCAATCCCGATAGGAGTCCTGAACACCATGACGACTATGTCCAAACACACAATAACAACAATAATACAATCAAAAACCAGCAATTATAACCGGACATTGACGTTTCTGACAATACCAGCCATATCCTCATTGATTCCGGACCAACCCATTGACCGCACGCAGATAAAAATTCCGAAAAACTTACAATTGGCAGATCCAACATTCCACATACCAGCACCGATTGACTTATTATTAGGATCAGGAGTGGCACTGTCCTTATTAAGCGTCGGACAATTAAATTTATCACCTCCCTGCGGTCCAGACTTGTTTTTGCAAAAAACTAGATTGGGGTGGATTATCGGGGGGAGTGCCCCAGTTTCCAAACCCACGCGAGACATTGCTTGTCATACGGTCACTACTATACAGGACGATTTGGCGCGATTTTGGGAGTTAGAAGACGGACCCCAGATTCAACGTCTTTCAGAAGCCGAACGGAGATGTGAGGAGCATTTCCAACGGAACGTACGAAGGAATGCCGACGGCAGATACGTAGTGGCACTTCCATTCAACGACAAATTGTCTCAACTTGGAGAATCAAAATCAAGGGCCTTAAAACGTTTCACGTCATTGGAACGGAACCTTCAGAACGATCAAAATCAGTTCCGGGAGTATCAATCGGTGTTAAATGAATATTTGGACTTAGGACACATGTCGAAGCTGCAAGATATCGATGAGATAGGTGACGGGTACTATTTACCTCATCATGGAGTCACGAAGGTTACTAGTGACACCACGAAATTGCGGGTTGTATTTGATGGTTCCGCAGCAACAACAACAGGCATCTCACTCAACGACACTCTACACATCGGACCCAAAATTCAACAAGATTTACTACATATTCTGCTTAGATTTCGAAGTCATCGTTATGCATTGATCGGCGACATTGAAAAAATGTACCGTCAATTTATTGTCCGTCCGGAAGATCGGAAATACCAAAGGATCATTTGGCGCGACTCTAATGGAAATTTAAAAACTTATGAATTAAATACAGTCACCTTCGGATTATCCGCAGCACCATATTTGGCTATTCGCTGTCTCTCACAATTGGCCCAGGATGAAGGACATCGATTTCCCAACGCGGCTCAGATTCTGAAACGAGACTTTTACGTGGACGATCTAATTACAGGAGCATCAACCACTGGAGAAGCGTTAGCCTTGCGCGACCAGATGATCCAACTATTGAAGTCAGCGGGATTACACATACGACAGTGGGCATCAAATCATAAACCACTCTTACATGGATTACCCGAAGAACACATTAACAAGACGCTTCACCTGGGGGAGTCGTCTACTATAAAGACTTTGGGAGTTTTTTGGGAATCCATCGATGACGAAATCCGATATTCCGTGAAGGATATCAAATCAACAAGGCCCATCACCAAGCGATCCATTAGTTCAGTCATTGCTAGAATTTACGACCCATTAGGTCTCCTCGGACCTGTTATTATCCTAGCTAAGATTCTGCTACAGAAGATCTGGGCTATGAAGATCGACTGGGATGAGTCGTTGCCAATGACCATACATACTGAATGGTTGCAATATTGTACTCAGTTGCCGCTCCTAAACAATGTCACATTCAACAGAAAGACAATCATCAACGATCCTGTACATATCGAGCTACACGGTTTCTGCGATGCCAGCGAACGAGCATACGGAGCTTGTATCTACATCCGATCAAGAGATGCAAACGATCGCTACCAGGTGGAACTCTTATTGGCAAAATCCAAAGTAACTCCACTGAAGACTCAGTCAATTCCGCGACTGGAATTATGCGGAGCATTAATACTCTCTTCATTGGTCGCTACAGCACAGAAAGCTTTACCGTTCAACGTAAACCGTACCGTGTATTGGACTGACTCCGCAATAGTGCTACATTGGTTGCAGACATCCCCACATCTGTTGAAAACCTTTGTAGCTAACAGAGTATCCGAGATACAAAATAAAACCAGCATCACTAATTGGCGACACGTTCCAACTGCAGACAACCCAGCAGACCTTATCTCCAGAGGTCAATCACCTGAAGAGTTCTTGCGACCATCGATATGGCACCATGGACCAAAATGGTTAAATAACGATGAAACACATTGGCCATCCGGAAATATGCCGTGTTTAGCCAGTCTTCCCGAACAGAAAACCATCATATGTTTAACAACAACCATTCCCGATATTGGAATTATTGAACGATTCTCCTCATGGGGGAAATTAATTAGAATCGTCGCACGCTGCCTTCGATGGAAACGAAAGAATACAGCAACAGGAGAGCTCACAGCATCGGAGTTAAAATATGCTCATGATGTTATGATCAAGCTAATACAGCGAGTTCACTTTCCCGAAGAAGTGAAGAATCTATCAACAGGAAACGGCCATACCTTAAAAGGCAGAATACAACGTCTAAATCCATTTATCGATCGCGATGGGATTCTGCGAGTCGGAGGTCGGTTAAAAAATTCATTAATGCCATTCAATCAACGGCATCCAATCATTCTTCCAAAAACGCGAGCCACCGCACTCATTATCGAAAATGAGCACCGTGCGCAATTACATGCAGGTACTCAGGCAACCCTGTATGCTATCAGACGACGGTATTGGCCTATTGATGGCCGAAATCAGGTGTGGAAGGTTATCAAGAATTGCATCCGCTGTTGCCGGGCTCAACCGCCACCCGTGGATTATATTATGGGTGACCTACCGGTAGCTAGAGTCACAGAATCTCGACCATTCACACACGTGGGAGTCGACTACTGCGGGCCATTCTACATTAAGGAGCGAAAACACCGAAACCGCAGTCGGGTCAAGGTATATGTGGCAGTTTTCGTTTGTCTTGCTGTAAAGGCCGTACATTTGGAGCTTGTCAGCGATTTATCCACCGAGGCATTTATTGCCGCTCTTAAACGGTTCATCGCGAGGAGAGGGTTTTGTGCAAACCTGTATTCGGACAATGGTTCAAACTTCATTGGGGCAAATAATGAATTGCGTGAACTGCGTTCATTGCTACAATCAGACGATCATCAAAGAAAATTAACTACGTTCCTCGCTGATCATTGCATCAATTGGAATTTCATTCCTCCATTGACACCTCATTTTGGAGGACTTTGGGAAGCAGCAGTAAAGTCGTTTAAATATCATTTAAAACGTGTAGCAGGCGCGGAACTTTTCACATTCGAAAATTTCAATACCTTAATAATTGAAATTGAAGCCATTTTAAATTCTCGACCGCTGACCCCAATGTCCTCTGATCCGAATGACCTTCTGGTCCTCACTCCCGGTCATTTCTTAATCGGTGATTCATTAACAAGTCTGCGTGAGCATGATTTCAGAGACGTTCCAGCAAATCGTTTATCCAGCTGGCAACACATCCAGAAGGTGAAGCAGCACTTCTGGACTAGATGGCATCGAGAGTACCTGAATGAATTGACCACTCGCAGCAAATGGACCAAAGGAACTCATCCGATAAAGAAAGGCACAATCGTCCTGCTCAGGGAAGACAACGTTCCATCTCTACACTGGCCCCTTGGCAGAGTCATCGAGGTCTATCCAGGTGCTGATGGCATCGTTAGAGCTGTCACAGTTAAAACCGCCACCAGTACACTGGATCGAAGCGTAAAACGACTGGTACCCCTGCCCAATCATGCAGACGAGGCTGAGCAGAACGATTAACGATATAAATTACAAACATATAACCGTATACATATTCAGACATCTATATTTACAGAATAAATAGTTGATCGGTGCCCTCTCAACGGGGGGAGGATGTTTCGCGAGATCAACCAACCTGACGCGAAATTACTAAGAAACAGTAATCCATATCTATAGCCGATTTGAATAAACATTCAAACCTTCTCGGCGACATTGGCTCTGAATATTAACATGACTTTCTCCTCCATGTCGTAAGCTAACCTCATGTGGTGCACGAATCAAAAAGATCAGAGTCGAACCCCATCAGGGGTTCCAAGCCATCTAACGTAACCATACCCTAGGTACCACCAGTCACCATGACCACATATCTCAAAGATATGACCCATCGTAGGGTTTTCTGAGCCAAACATGGCTCGTGCCTGGGGTATTTCCAGCTCGCTCTGATCAAATACTCAAAAAGCACGCTCAAACATGAGAATTGAAGTCGTCAACGTTGACGACTCATGCGTGCACCACAGCTGCTGGGTTTTCGGCTAGCCTACATGGGAAATGTCCAGCGAGCTGATTTGCTGAACAATTCAGTATATTTCCATTAGATAAACCCCAAACGTTTACTAATTGGTCACTTAGGTCAAGGCCTACCTCGCTGGAATATGCTCTGCGGCTCTTGCTGACGATTTGATATGGAAGGAGAAAGGCGAAGTTATTCAAAAAGGATACTTCAGAGTATTCGTTCAATTATTATTATTCGGTCATCTTTACTGAATCGACATCGTTGAAGTCGCGAGACGTCCTCAGCTTCAGTTTCAGTAAATTCTGTATAATAAGCCTTTGGAGCCTTCCAAACAAAACTACAAATCCAATTGTACAACCAGTGAATTGAAATTATATACATTTGCAACTAATAATCGTGTTGGAACAATTTAACATCCTTCTAACCCTAACCGGGAAGAAGGAATTTACGCAACTTCACGGTGGTGGTAACTCGCGTTACAATTTAAAATAACGTGAAGTTTACCGTGAAATTTGTGCTAAAAAACACAGGCTTTCATTAATAAAGAATAGTTTAATTAAACGTTCTCTCCTCCTTTATCTACATTAAATTTTTATTCGTATAATGTGTAAATAGTTTTCTTGAAAACATCTTGTTTATCTATTTCCACTTTCATTACGTTGGCGTAAGTATCTGTGGTAGTCAGATTAGAAAACATGAATGTGAGAAATAGTTGGGAGTCATACTTAGAATCAATTTTGCAAATGTGTAATGAATATTTGTGTTATACATGTGCATGTAATCCATTGCCTTAAAAAAGGATTGTACAAAGTTTTAAGTTTGATTTTCCAGTGTATGGCTTGGGTCCGAGGGATCCATGAAGATATCGTTTCTCATTCTTTTTTGTTTATTTGAATACTAATAAATATGTATCTTATATGTGAATACATACCAGATGATCCTGGTGAAATTGTTTTTATTAATAAAAGATAGACAAAACGGTGATTCGGTGGGACTCTACCCTTGTAATAGTGAGAGTATTTTGCATCCGTGCACTGGAAGGTTTACCTTTCAACACAGGTGACAGTAGTATTATTTGTACAGTAAATAGTAATATGTAGGATGCGTTCACTTAGAATCGAATAGCATAGTTTAAAAATAAAGATAAACACTGTTTAAATACGTAGCCGTTATTAGACATGCGTATTAAATTTGAAAATGTGTGTATGCAATATGTAGAATGATATTCTATTCGATATATTATTAAATTGAAAACGGTCAGTGCCTACATCCGTATCTAAGAATCAGTCTAATCCAAGTCCATTTTTCAAAATTACGTTTCATACAGCATTTCATTGCATTCTCTTCATTTTATTAATATAATAGGAATCTATTTATTTATGTCACATTATGAATATAAGTTTAGGAGATAGACTAAACTACTTACTTCAAATAGTACGTTAAGAAACATTTAATCGCATTTGTTTTTCTACTCTTCTATAAAATAACAAAAAAATTTAGTTCAACTTGGCTCTCAGATACAAATATAACAACGTGCGTTACGAAAAGTAATACAAGTAGCATATTTCGGTTATCCAAAAAAGAAAAAAATACATTTCATCCCTTGTTACAAATACATATGTATACATATAGTAACATGTATCGACTTTATTAGGAAACGTAATCTGTTTCACCGTTTCATCTCGAAGATTCAATTTGGGTATTTATGGCGAAAGCTAATTAATTTCACTGTTTTTCCAGGAACAAGATCAAATTTGGATGTTTGTAGCGAACAGAGCGAAAACTAATATGTACGGACATTCCATATGCAGGTTAATAATAAGCATCTACAGTTTAGTTTCAAGATATTATTATATTTCTTTATTATCGCCATATTTCATATACTTTATATTTTATTAAAAACTTCCCTCATTTGACATATACTTCATCCAAAAATTCCTGAATATGAATATGCAGTTTGCTAAAACATAGTGCTTTCAGGGTAGAAAGATACTAATGTGTTCGATACTTCTTTAATACATTAATCACTTATTATAGTATATATATGCTATATTTATTAAAAAAAAAAAAAAAAATAAAAAATAATAAAGAATTATTCTTTATGATTACGTAAAATTTACGTTTTGGAGAATAAAATTACTTAAATTTACATAAATTTTGATCAGTCTGTCTTAATAATACTTACTGAAGAAAGTCCCATTCGAAATTGTATTAATTTTCAACTTCTATCATTTTTACGCTGATGTTGATATGACATAAGTATAATATGTTATACAAGTTCGTTTTTAAACCTACCCCTCAAGGCGTTCCACAATTCGGAGAACGTATTATTAGGAAAAGAAATATTCAGCTGCAACCACTGTAACGCTAATGGAATGGTTGGATGACGATCGGGAAGTTTCTGAAGCAAGACAATACTGCGTTCGAAATTTTCGTTCGGTGATTACGATAATTTAATTAGAAGTCATCTGGCGGGGTGACACGCGTGCAGCACGTGCGCCTTGTGCCAGCGCCTTGCAGCGATACTTATGCACCCCATTTTCAATGGGCAGACTCTAGAAAACGAGTGACCACCGCCTTATGTTCCAGCCGGCTGTTCCCTGGAAGAAAAGCAGAATTGTTGAACGTGAAGCAGCCACTCGTTTCCCATTGTCGGCCTCGCCTGAGTAAATTGCAGGCGTTGCGGCATTCAACTTCTCGTCTGCGATGCCTTTTCTCATTATGAGACCACAAAATGTATACATACAATGTATTACCTAATATATGTATGGATCTAATTAATTGTAAATACGTACATGTTAAACAGTGGGACGTGGTCGCGAATTCTAAGAATTATTAATTAGGATGTTAAAAGAACGAGGCTAGTTTATTATGTTTCAAATATGTCCCAACTTTTTGTTTTTTTTCTCTGTATACGTATAATGAAAGAAAACTACCCTATACTTCGAAGTTAACCAATTACGAACCTTGTACAAACCAGTAGGACCAATAGAAGAACGTGTTATCTACTAGCAAAGATATTCAAGAACCTGAAATATCTAATCAGTAGTTTTTTGAGGGATCAGAATGGATTTCCAAAACTTTTCACTTTCTTGAAAATATCCGGGATTCCCAAGAAAGTCGAGATTCTCGATACTTGCAAGAATTTCGAGATTTCGAATACCGTTTCATAATTTGTTTTATTCAATACAAATCATTCACACCCAGAAACTTTCGGAAAACCCAACTTGGGATTTACATAAGTATAATCCCAGATAGCCCTGTATATTCAAAGGATGTCCGTTTCATGTTCAGTTTACATTCGAACGTCCTACGTCCATTTTGAACATTCTTAGGATGTTCTCAGGGCTTAAATTTCATATATTCCAGGAACGTTCATTTCTTATGTTTCACGAATGTTCTTAGAACTTCAATGTCATATGTTGGAAAAATGTCCATTTAGAAAATCCTGCGGATGTGCCTAAGGCTTGAATTTCGCACGTTTTAGAAATATCTGTTTAGAAAGTCCTATGGATGTTTTTAAGGCTTACATTTTGCATGTTCTAAGAACATTCGCCTTGAAAATCTCTTAAATCTTGTAAAAGATTAAATTTCAGATGTTGCAGAAACATCCATCGTATAAATTTTGTAGACATTTTGAGGAGCAATATTTTGGATGTTGTAATAACAGCTGTCTTGTAAGTTTAATAGATGATTAAGATGTTGAAATGTTTTTAGAACACTTAAAATTAATACTTCAGTTAATATTTCCCAAATTTGTATATTTATTGTAAAGATAATCAAATTTTTTACATATTATGGATAGGTATCATGTATTTTACATATTATGGATAGGTACCATAATGTGTGAATACGCGAATTTAGCATAGATCAACATTAAAAGTGACTTGGTTCACTATCACGTCGTCTCGTATAAGACTATTAAAACGTTTATAAAAAGTATAGACAGATAAGACGTTTTGTTTAATAATTTTAAACATGTAATAATGAATACGTTTCTTATATACGTTTTAAGATATTAATAGCGTTTCTTTGAGATACTGTAAACGTTCACAAAAAGTATAGAAAATGTTACTTTCGGATATCCAGAAAATGTTCTGAGGATGTTGATACAGCACGTCCTCAGGACATCTCGCAATGTAAATGAGACTTTCCTATGATATTTAAAGAACTTAAGAAGAACATATAGGAGACATACGGATCTTATTAGGATGTCCTCTGAATCTAAGAAACATCCGAATCGAATGTTCTTTGAACGTACATAAAATATCTTTGTGCTATCTAGGATACATTCAGGAAATCCAACTTAGAATTTAAATATTATATGTTCAGGAACCCAATTTACGATTTGAGCAACAATGAATTTAGATACTTTGGGAATCCAGAACATTTCGACTCGACCCGACCCAATCTCTTCTTGACCCGAGCATTGGGTTCGTACACATCTCTGTTTATACTTTCTCGATAAAAGTGATATCAAACAAGACATAATTGGGATCGCTTTTAATGATTTGTATCCGGGAATTCACTAAAAAGCTAAACTAACAAAGAACATCACTTTAGTGTCATCTTCTGATTTTGATGAAACTTGGTATACAAATAGTGCATCGAAAAATATTAGACACATATTCTATTTAGCTACTAATATTTGTTTTTTGGAGCGTGAAGACAATCCCCAAAGTTGCTGTAGAAAATACATTTTCGTAAATATCTCGAAAACTAGTGCACTTTTTATTAGCAATAGGATAATGTAAACGAAATTCGAGATATTTACGAAAATATATATTCTACCCCAAATTTAAAAATGATTTTCATCCCCTAAAAATGAATATCAGCAGCTAAAAAGAATACGTATTTTTTGAATAACTAAGCTACGTTGTACTATTTTTTCGAAAACTAAACTATGTCTTGCTTGTTTCTGAAAAATCACTCACGAAACAACCTTGTGCTGCGTCGATCTAGTAACATAGCTTTCGAGAAAAACATAGCACAGTTTCGTTTAACTTTTCCTAGAAACGCTTTCGCATATATTGTATTAAAAAAGAATTTTTAGACTTAGATCACTTTAAAAGTGGTCTTATCAAACTTGTGAAGATACTATTACGTTTATGTTGTTTATATTAAAATACTGTGTTAGTAATATCGCAAAGTGCAATGAACTGACATCATTTCGATCTGTAAGCGAATAACAGAGATGCCAAAGGCACGTGATCGAGCGGCAACGCAATTATAAAAGTCATTGGACCTTTTACAACTGGTGAACGAGGTGTGCGCGCATTTGTACACTCGAAATTCGACGAGGTGGTCTGGCCATTCGTGATGTGATGGCATTTCCAGGGTATACGTATACGTATGTACGTGTGCATTACAAAGAACGTTTTGTGATGCCACCGGGTAACCTCAAGTCACGCAGCATATCGACACGAACAGCATAATTGCAGGTCGTTTTTCGGACGGCCATTAAGCTTTTCTCTTTAATAAATTCCTACGTAATCAAAATTTTCATGGGTTGTGAAGTTTCCTCTATACATGGTATCCCAGGATTTTTTAACTACATTTCATTAGCATGTTTTGTAAAAGAAAATTGTACTATTCATGTCTCGTGAGAAGTCCTTTGGAATGCTTCAGGGGAAATGCATTTCAGGGAATTTCTGTGGAGTGCTCAAAAAAATGTACGTATACTAGGAGGAGCAATTAAAATAGGTTTCTCCAATAAGTTCCTTACCGTTACTAATAGAGAAAAGTTTGCTATACCAAGTTGGCTTATTCCAGAGGAACATCATCCGACGTCAATAGATCTTTTTGTATGTGGAGGTGCAGAAGAGGTATGAAAGTTAAATTTGTTTGTTGCTTGGAGAAGAATCGCATATTTTCTAATAGATCAATCAATACTCGTCATTTTCTACAAAAATATACACTGTCAGTCAAAAGAATGGGACCACATCCATACAGTTAGTAAAAGAGTTCAAATTATTTGCTGGAAATATAATACATATCAAAAAAGATATAACGATAAGAAGTCACCATACTAAATATAGATAAAGACTCTAAGAATTAGTTTACATTAAATAACTGAATAGAAAGCAATAACAACTCAGGTGATCTCATACTTATGGCCGACAGTGCACTAAATTACTTATGACAAAAAGACATTGATTTGAAAAATATTTTAGTTCAACCCTTTTAGTGCCAAAACTGCCAAACCTCTAACCACAGATGGAGTGAGAATTGCTAAACCTATATTTACTTAGTTTTCTTGCATCAAGAAAAAATTCTGTACTCACCACAAATGTTATTGATGAAGGAATTTTTTTCTAGATGATGACAAATCTTTTCAGAGTACACAAACTAAAAGCAACTTGTATTTTTGTCTATATCATACATTTAACACTAAAAAAATTAGAAGGGTTTTAAAATAGGTATCAATGAATGGGCCTGTACCAACTTCAGCACGGCGTTCTTTAAGTTGGTACATTAGTACTACAAGGGTTACAGATTGCAAAGTGATACTGGTATAGAAATTTTCATTTGCAGTTTTTGTGGAACACATTATATTTCCTTTTACAAAATAGTAGAGGATAGTGAGGTTAGTTCATCAGTATCATTTTATTTGTGACTTTATTGAAAAATTTGTGAAATAAGGTAATGAAATTTTCACAAACTTTAGTCTGGGATACGTTGTAAGAGATAACTGATATCAGTATCAAATGTAAGGTGAAATCACTTACAGAATAGTATGATTCAATTCGTTTCAACACACTAATTGTTTTTCAGAAGAAAGTACTACATGATGTTAGAAAAAACAAAAGTACAGCTAGGGCTACAAATATCCTGTCGCTGTTTTTAAATTAAAGTATCTTCTAAACTAATGGCTTTTTGTTACAAGTGGTTCAGTATTTTTTTAGAGCAAAATGACTAGCTGTATCGATTGATGTATTGAAAAATACAGTACACTTTTATTTAAAAAAATTAAGTTGGCCTTCCTGTTTCCTCTATTCTACACCTATAGGTAAAAGTAGGATAAAACTAAGTGACTAATATATCCTGGTAGTAAATAATTAGACTACAAAATGAGCTCTGAATCCTGCCAGGAATCTTAATTGAATCTTATACGGTAAGAAAATGATGATCTTACGTTATAAAAATTATTTGATTCCAGGGAAAATAAGATTTTTCGAAAATATTGAATCATCTTTGGGGCAAAATCGGGTACATATTTAAAACTATGTAAAATTTAGTAACATTATAAAATCTTTATTTCTATTATCGCGAAATACTAACTAAATAAATTGATTAAATAGATGATTACAAACGTTAGCTTACATTAAGTTGTATAACCATTAAGGGTATACGAGTTCCCGAGAGTTCGAGTACTCCGACTCTTGTGAGTCCTTCAGGTGGCCCGACTCCTTTGGACAACCTGACTTTATCAGGTATTCCGACTCCATGGAGTGATCCAACTACTTCGGGTAAACTGATATGTTTAGATCGAGTGGAAAGAAATTTGGACGAGATCGGTTCGCAATCCTCATATTATCATACTGCGATTTCAGAGTCAATTACTTATAAAGTTTTAAACGCAAGTCAAGATAAACCACATGCATAGTACTTGTTTCTTATACATAAACTGAGACTCAAACAATTAATGAAAGATTATCAACGACAAGGAAATCGCAGACAATCTGACTGATAAACATAAACATGTCAGAGTGAACGATTCTACTCTGTCTTTAAGACTGCTAATTAGTAAAGCTCAACGTATAATACTGTCGAATGTTTACTCACCAATTCCACATGCAACAATCGAAGAAATTTTCGATGAAACAGGAGCAAAAAGAAAGTCAACTGCTTCCTTCATAAAAGAGAATATGACAGAAGAAGGTTTTACACGTATACTTACAATTAGCTTCCGTCGCCAATTAGATGTATATATACTCAGATGACATACTATGATAATAGCGGGAAATTTTAACTGCCACAACGCAATATAGGAATTCACAAGCACAGATGCTAGAGGGAAAATACTTGAAAACATAATACTCAAATTAGAAATCTCCTTGCTGAATACCAACAAACCTACTCACTTCAACATGTCAAACGGTTCGTATAACACAATAGATTTAGCCTTTTGTGGCCCTAACTTTTTCAACATTATTGAACGCACAACATCTAACGAATTGTATAACAGTGATCATTTTGCCACTTCTGTGGAGCTAATATTGTAGAATCAAACTTTAATGACCTTATATACCAACCTAGACGGAAATTTAAAAAAGCTGATTGGCCACTATATCGTCACAAAATAACCCAAAATATCTCATCATTACAAATCCCTAACTCCTCAAATGGTAAAGAAACAAACCAAATACTGGAAGAATTTGAGGAATTAATCATTCAAGCTGCAACAAAATCCATACCGAAAACGTCAAACAACATAGAGAAAAACAATCTCCCATGGTGAAACAATGACTGTCAAAACGATAAAGGAAAAGAAACATGCCTTCAATGTATGTAACAAACACAACGTTGATACAAACTTAACTGGGTTTAAACAGGCAAGAGCCAAGGCTAGGAAAACCCTCAAACAAGCTAAAAGAATCTCGTGGATCAACTATGTCTCGACACTAACAAAAAACACTCCTTGCGATGCAATGTGGAACATATTAAAGAAAATTAACGGACAAAAATTAAACCCTCTAATCACCACAATTAAAAGCTCCGATAACTCACTTATCATAGATCCCAAAGAAATTTCCAACCTCTTAGCCAACAGTTTTGCAAAAAATTCAAATGAGAAGAACTTCAACCCAAGATTTCTTAAAATCGAAACAAACATTGAAACTTTAAGACACGAAACTACGTCACCCCCAGAAAACACTCATCTTCTAAATACGGAACTTCTGATGACAGAACTCCATCGAACATATCCTGGTTGCCTGCTCAAAGTACAACAGGAAAAGGATACATGACCTACCAAACTCATTGAGCATGTTAGATAATGGAGACTCTTGTAAAAAAGCCTTAAACTTCTTAAAAGATATTGGACTATACCACATATTATAGACATATCCTCCTAACTGATTAAATCCATCATGGTCACTAATAACCTTAGAAGGTGCATGTGACCTAAAGCACACAATAACAAAAAAGAAAAAAAGATTATTTCCCTTATCTGCGTATTGCATTTTTATTCATTTTATGGTTACTCAAAATATAGAGTTTAAAAGTAAAAATTGTACTAATATTAATAGGAGTTACTTTATATGCATATGTAAATATGTAAAATTTCGAGCAGTTATTATCCTTAATATCAATTTCAGTGAAGGGATCATAAAGAATTGCCTTGTTCCACTGCTCCAAAGCAGAATACTCCTTCTTCATACTGAATCAAATGATAAAGGGTCTTATCGCAGTTTCCAGGTCAACACTATCGTATCGCGACTATCGTGTTAATTTGGCAGGCTGTATACTTTCACACAAAAACACGAGGCAGATGAACGGACATGAATGGAAGGTCAGGGACACGCTGCAACGGAATCGTTTTGGCGAGGGCAGCTGATAAGTGGGATAGCTTGGCGACCGTCTTATCATTTCGTCTCAGCTGTTCACCCCACGCAGTGTCTCGATTCTCGGAAGGTCGTCGTAAAGATATCACAGGATGTAAACGCCTGCTATGCCAAAACCGACCTGCTACATACTGGCGTGGAACTCTCACGTTTCACTTTCTCATCCTCGCAAAGCATGTGCTCCGAAATCCATATAGCGACTGAAACTGTTCAACGATGTATGTATGTGCTTATGTGTATGCATTTCCTGAGTGGCAAGTGCACATGGCACAAAGAGAAGACTACCAATTTAATTTAACATTAATAATTATTAATTTTATAAGAGTAACTTTCCATTACTATAGATTCTTCTAATTATATTAAAGTGAGAGTACATTTCTAAATATTAAAAAATGAGTCATCTACAAATATTTTCTTCTGTAACTAAACATAGTGAAAATACATAGTCTTATTTTTAATATATATGTATATTTT
The DNA here is from genome assembly GCF_051401765.1 of Calliopsis andreniformis. Lineage (NCBI taxonomy): Eukaryota > Metazoa > Arthropoda > Insecta > Hymenoptera > Andrenidae > Calliopsis > Calliopsis andreniformis. The sequence goes on from NC_135064.1 coordinate 4,834,204, forward strand.
TTTACTTTATAGTTTCAATTTTTTCAAGTTATTGAATGAAGAATTAATAAAAATAGAAACCAATGTAAATGGCACTGCATAAAAAATACGATCAATGCATTGACTGTTTATAGCCTATGTTTGTCATCTAAAATGAAAAAGTCGTTTCTGGTTCTGAAGTATAGGCTCTAACTTCATTAGGGATTAAGCAGCTGGATTTTTAAAAGATTGACTTTTTTATATCTACGGCACTTTTGAAGAAAAATATTGAAAATCACATTTAACATATCATTTTCTTTTGGTTGAAGAAAAGAAACACTACAATTATCAAAAAATCAGCCAGTAAATCTCTAAGTTATATTAATGACTACATTTTGGTAAAAGTTAGAGAAAATTAGATGATTTTTTACAGCTCGGAGCTATCAGAAAATGTGGTTTTAAGAAAAACACATTAAATGTAGAAATTCATGAGTTTTTGGTGAAAAAATTAAGGTTTTGTTAACTTACCTTGAGGCATATTTTGAAACTACTGTTGTCTTTTAGTAATCAATCTAATGTTTCAATACAGTGGCAATACATTAATATGTATATGTAAACATAAAAAATAGCTTTATGGCAAAATCGTGCATCGAGAAGTGCTATAGACCACTTTGGCACACTTATCGAAAAAAGATTCTAGCTTCACAAATTATGAGAATTCCAATTTAATATATTCGAAACATGCTTTTGGGCACTCTAAGCATTAATTTAAAAAATATAAAAGAATGGATTTTTCGAAAATTCAATAGCGTACCCTTTCCTTATAGAAATAATACTCTTTCCTTAAGGAACTATATTGCACATACAGGAAGAAGCAGAATTCACAGCTTATACTTGCTTGTTATAATTGTTTTTATACATACGTATATACAGATAGTGTTCATATCACTACTAATCAGTTTATAAGGTGAAAGACGGCGCTTGAGATTAATTCATATGTCAATGGTTCACCTTTATCTTATCCGAGGTAACACTGAGAGGAGATAACAGTAATTCTAGGAAAGAAAACTAAGTTAATAGAGATAACAATGCGTTGTGTGAAAAAAGTTGATGACGTTGTTAACATTGTAAACTTTGTCTTTCAAAATTGAGGAGGATAAGAGAAGGGGAATTGTATAATTGCATTTTTGAGAGACTTATGTAGTACAAAATAATTTCAATTCGACAAATTCCTAAATATTGTTTGTTAGAAGAAATACTTCTACTTGATTAATATGGCTTAAGTTTTCTGATTGTTAATAATTAAAAAATTAAAAAATTTGTAAAGTTAGATGAACATTCATAATACATATAAGGTTTCTTTGTGCTTTGAATTAAAAGGATATACCTAATTTATGTATGCACAAGATCTGGATCTGTTTCAATTAGTTTGCAGAAAATCGTGTTAATCGATTAAAAATGTAATTCTATAAAAAGAAATAGGTAGTTGAAGTTCCCGAAATAATGCATTACTAAATTGCGGTTTTTTATGCAAATTCATATTTTCATGAATACAACTAAAGGAATGGATCTTATATACAAATGTTGTGGACCCTTAAAAAATAATACTATAATGTGTACTTTAGATATTTTGTATATTTTCGTATATTATGTATATTCTGTATTACTTTGCAAACTTGAGTTTCTCATAAATGCATACACATGCACAGTCTAAACGTTACATTAGGCATTATAACCGATGTACTTATTATTATTGGAAATTTTCGTCTGATGATTTGTGATGGAAATAACGAAATTGATGTTGTCATTAACTTTTAAGTTATTATTTACGAAGAACTTCTAGTTTTAAGCTTCAAATCAAGTAATGAGTATATAAATACATTTTGAATTAGCAGTGTAATGTAAATATTGTACTTTGCTTGTAAATGTTTGCAAATGACAATAAAATGAGCTTTTCTGCTTTTACTGGACTTTATTCGATTTGAAATAAGTATAAAGTATTTATAGCCAGAAAAATACAAAATATGAAAAAGTCTTCAATGAAAATTAATGATTTAAAATTCGAATTTATATCTAAGTACCTTTTTCTGGGCCTGCCTATACTCAAATTACAAAGAAGATTATAAACTGTATAATTTCTGTATATAAAAACAATACTGACCGAAATATATTTTGTTAAAATCCATTAATTATCTATAACAATTATAACTATATACGTTGATTTAATTTGAGTTTCGTAGTAATAATTAATATAACAATGATGAAACTAATAATTCTATCTGATCATGTATCTCGACTGTAACGCTACTGACTGCATTGTTCACTTGTTTTGTAACAACTTTATTCAAAACGTTCTTCTTCACATTGTTACTATGATATCAACGGAATATCCCTGCTTAAAGACACTACATATGAATAATCAGCAGTAATGTAAATGTCTCACATTTGTTATAAATTGACAGAAAATATATCATTTTTCAGGAAATGCCAGTAGCAAACGTTTTCCAGTATTTTTGACAAATGAATTTTAATTGTTGCAATATAACGGTAATCTAATCCACAACGGAAGGTGATTATGAATTTAATATAGATAAAGAAAATATATTTCTCGTTAGGATACATTCAAAGATTGAATTTCCAAAGAACTTCATTCCACAGTGCCTACGACATTTGTCGGAGCGTGAGAAACACCGAACGAAATCCCTGTGTATTTACATAAAAAGGAACGAAACGAAAGAACCTGTAGTCCAGGAGTCAAGAATTCATGAAACGCGCCAATAAGCCGTAAGTTGATGGAGTTCCATTGATGCCAGGACTCTTGTCACATGGCGCCTGACCTACCGAAAGAGAAAGTGTAAAATCAAGAATCAAAACACTCATGACTTTACTTATCAAGCGTACGTTGGCTCCTTATTCGAACAAAAATTTTAATTCTTTCGAAAATTGAGTTTCGGTATTTATAGAGATTAAGCAATATCCCTGAATTCCTCACTTAGATACTTTCGTTTACGTTTTCTACTCATTTCTCGTTATAATTAATTCTACTTTAGAAAAGGTGAACAAAAAAGTTTACTAAACTGCGTTAATTTAAAAATGAATTCCAAAAGTAGAATAAAGAACCATTACAAAATGATTCAAGTAATTGATTCAAAGTTAAATTAATAATTCTAAGGTCATCAGTAAATTTGTGTCAATTACTATAATGTTTACATTTTTAATTATTTAAATATGAAGACGAATTATCTTTCATATGTATAAGTGCAGTTAATACGAGAACTAGAATTTAGTATCATGATATATTTTCTTTGCAATTGTTCTCGAATTTATTTTGTTTGTAATTATTGAAGAAGAACAATTATAATTTGTAGATCAAATTAATCTACCAGAAACATTTCTAGAAATTTTATCAGAAAACGCTACACTCTTTTCTCGTTATACACTCAACACTGTCCCTCTTTTCTCTTGGAGTTATTCCAAAAGGGTCACTAATAAATTATAAAGTCTCAAAAATGATGTATATCGAAACATGACCTGACATGATGTATATCGAATCGCTACCTAATATCAAGCAGGTACTGTATTTATATCAAGCTCGCTTAAAAAATTTATCAAAGTATTGAATTAAAGATCACCTAAAATTTGACTCGCTCAGATACTTCCTCAATTCCTCTTTTCTTTGTCAAACACAAACATGGCAGCAGATCCTGTTTTCCAAATTCATTCAGAGCTGTTTCAAGCAACGAGCAAGAACGCCTTTCATCCAAGAGTCTGATTTCGCTAATTAAAAAAAGGGAGGCTGATAACAGCAAAAAGAGGCAAACACCAGCTACGAAAAGAGCCGAAACTCTATGGTCTGGCGATGCCAAAAGAGAAAAACAAACCACGTTGTACAGAGGCTCTGGTTAACGGGTGAAAAGGGTCTTCCCATTCGGGCAGAGGAAGATGGTAAAACAGAAAGAGATAAAGAGATTCACAGGACTTGGATCCACCACAATCATGCGATCATTATCCCTCCGCTGGTTTTCGGAGGCTCATTCGGAATTCCATTGACAGTTCTCGGTCGGATTTCTCGTTGGCGGGCATTATCGTCAGATTAACCGTTTCATATATAAACAGGGTGGCTGAGGCTGGTCCAAGACAATCTGCACACCAACATCGGTGGTTCTTCTTGTTCTGGCTGCCGGCCGGGGTCTCTCGAACCAACAGACCCGGAGAGTACAAAGACCCACCAGACGGGAATACTCGTTTCTTTCTGTTGCCTTTCATCCTCCTCGGCACTTCCTTCCCACCGTCTGCTACCTCGTCCCCCGCTGTAAGCCCCTTCATTCCTCCAGTGGCCAGCATCTTGATGGACTGTGCTTTAAATTAACCTTTTCTCGCGATAATATTGCCGTTTCACCGGGAAACGCGTACCGTTTGCCACTTTGCTTCACGCATTCATCCCTTCTCTAAACCTGTTTGGGTGAAACATGCTTGAGGAAAGTAATAGAGTTATTGCAGATCATGGGAACTGATTTGAAAGATTATCGTTACATATATATTATGAATAATGTTTTATTTTAAATTGAGTATGTGAATAATTTTTTATTTTAAATTGATAGAATAATCGAGACATTTTTACAAATAATTTAAATATTCAGTTAGAACCGTTATACCATTAACAAGTCCTTAAAAGTGCATAAATGTTATCAAAACTAATGGTATTATGCATTACAGTATTGCAAAGTATTACAAAGATTAATCAATTTCCTAGTAGAACTGCAAGTGTTAAAAACAAACAGTTAGCAAAAAGTGGTAATATGAAAATTCTATTCCTTACTTACTATTGTTATAACTTAAGTTAGCTGAGATCGCTATAGAAAAAGGCTCTAACAGCCTCAGTTTCTTTTTATCCCATCAGAATGATCGATCTGGTATCTTACGTTCCAATAAAAGTTCGATCAATAGGGGGTCACTTCATGTTCTAATGTCCCTATAACGAAATCGTATTATCACATTATATGTAGAATAATAAGGTTAACGTCAAAACACTATAGCATCATCTTTCTTTTCACTTTCCATTCTGCAGTTTAATCTACGAGTCCTGGAGAATGTGTTTTCCTTTATTGCACCGGCTGATTTAAGTACACCTTGAACGAACGTACAAGAAGTCTTTAAATTAAGCATCAACAGATTAACGAGCGCCAGGGATACAAACTTCCCTCGGACGGAGCTATCGGCCAGGAATTATATTCTGTTTGCAGCAACAAAGTACAAGCTTAATCCTCGCAGCGGATGGGAGGGTTCCTCCACGAAGGATTCTCTCTCGCCTCCAGAGGAGTCGGGTTTCTTTGAATGATACACGACTTTCGCGGAACGGCAAAAGGAGAATTTCTGCGTCAATCCCACGTGGAGAGACAGAGGGAGAGAGAAGAAAAGAGATCCTGAGCCTTCTATGGGAAACAGTGTCATCGTTTGGTGAATGGCGGTGGCGGTGAAATATTTTCATCCGCTTGGGTAGGTAAACGAACGTTTCAAAGAGCTTCTTCATTAATCTAACTGATGACTAGCTAATTTCGTGTTCGGTTAGCGAAAACGTGGGGTAGGCACTGATCACATGCACTTTTCTTATTTTCGTGTAGAAAATTACCAATTCGGCGTTTATGACAGTAATACAATTTATTGAGATTTTATCTATGTGTAGTAATAGCCTTGTTGTCTTATTGAATTTTTACATAATATTATTGGAAAAATTGAATTTACATAAATACATAAGGAACAGAAATATAGTAGAACTTCGTTAGTTAAGATGTATAATAGATTAGAAGCATTTAACATTTAGTTATAAAGAAAACTGCTAAAATTTTGTTCTTCATATGCCATGGTCAAATAATATGCTATGCTACCTACACTAACTTAATTATATGGTATAAACATTTAACTAGTTTTAGCTGCTTTAAAATACGTTTTTAAATAACGTGGAATTCATACATTTATATTGTTTAGGCAAACTGGCTTGAGCATACCCATTTACTCAAATGAAAATGACAGGAAAATGACACGAATGCGCAGTCCTGGAATCTGCTACAAATCATCTGTCATAAGTGACTCAACTTCAACTAAGCCATTTGGCATGTGCAAATTCATGAATGAATGTATAAATAATACGAAAAATAATACTTCAAAAGTGAAGTTCGCTCAAGAGTACTTTCAAAATATGAAAACTATACTAACACCATAAGTCGACTATTTAAAAAACAAATATCATCCTTCCAAGATTGACTAAGATACCACCGGTTCATTACCATTCGTTCCCACGATTATAAGATAAAAGCTTTATCAATGGAATCCTTCAACAGAGTTTCCTAACTCCACGACCTCGCAAACCCCAAAAACCCGAGTCACCCATTTCCCAAAGTGAAAAAATGCGTACAAAAAAGATGAGGCGCCGCATAATTCATGCTTCAACCCCAGGATCAGGTCGAGGATCGTTGTGGAAGGGGGATAGGGAGCTGAATCGAGGGGGAAAATCGATCCTCGGATCGGCGTCGTTCGGTGAAAGAAAGTCCACGGCGGTTGGCAGTTCCACGAACGCTGAACGCCAACGCTGCCCTTCGAAGGACTCCTTCCTGGACTTACACACGCGTGTGCGGGCGCGTGTCTATGTTGGTGCACAATACGAATCGAGTTCCATTGAGACAATTGGCAATTTTCGACGCCGAATATCCGTCGGAAGCGGCGGTAGCGCCCACGGCCACTCACTTGGCAAATTGGTGGCCAGACAATAAATTGCAAACGGTCTCTTTCTCGTGTGTACATACACGCGTGTACACAAGCCGGCATAGGCCAGGCTCGTATGTACACGCACGCGTGATGTGTGCACGCGTACACTCGACTTGCGCTCGCCTCTCGTCATCGACATAAGGACCGCACGCAGTAACATTACCATTCGGTCGCAGACGAATTCATTGGCCATGCCAGGGCGTCTTCCGTTCACAGGCAGAACGGTTGTCAGGCCGGTTTGACCCGACTTAGATCGTACGTGAGGAGCTGTTACGGTCGGCACTCATCAAACGCTGAGGAGAATGCGAGTCCCAGACCCTGAGTCTACGCCTCTCTTTTTCACGCTTTCTCCCCGGACACAGAGAGGAAGAGAGAAGCGAAGCGGTTGCAACCTACTCGCCGCGTGTGGTGCGCGTTAACGGTGGTGTTTCTCAATTTGTTATGACTCGTTTTCTTTCTATTTAGAGACTTCAAGTAGGGTATCCATTGTGCCCCTTCCTCTCAAGGATGGCTGATGACTCTTGGCCTCCTGTGGAATGCTGCGCTCATCTTTGACTTGACCGTTGCAAGCTTGTATCAGTGAAGGGTTATTGCAGAAAGGCTCAGATTTATTCGTTATGTAAGAACAGATCCATAAGTAATCTAGTAAATGTTTGTAGGTAGTAATCTCTTAAAGATGGCAGGTAATCAATTTAACTACAAGTTAATCGATAAACGTTGATTCAAATTTCTTTATAGTTTACATAAGGTATAGATTCGGTATTTAAGTATGTAATAATACAAAACCATTAACGATATTATTCATGCATCTGTCGAATTATTAGCAACAACGTCTCTAATTATTTAAATTAAAATTAACATCATCTCAGTAGCTTTGAATTAGAAAGAGTGGATCACTCCTATTCAATATTATCGATATTATCGATATATCGAATTATCGACAACATTTCGATATTATCAATATTTATCGATAAATTTATCTATAGTCACATTTCTACTTTGAACCCGATGATTAATAACTGTTTTACACAGCACCAACTCGTAGTTGAACAGGAGAAACTCAATGATTGAAAATATATAGTCTTTGAAACATCAATATTTATACACAGACACACAAAAAGTGAACAGCCTCTCCAAGGGAGAGGATTAAAGAAACGTGCCACCACATAGAATATATAAGGACAGTTCCAATTACAGCAGCAGCAGCACAGCAGCAACAAGTTGCTCAGAATTTTCAGATTATCGATCGTTCGAATTCCCATGCTATCTGGCCATCAGCTTACCGCAAGTCAAAGACATTCTCACCGTGAGTCTACACTGTTCGCATAGTGGCATCCTGATGCCATTAAAATATGAGGGTACGTACGATACACATCTGCCCACCTTTATGCGCAATTACGACGAAGCTGGCATTGCACACCAATGCACCAATCCCGGGAAGCCCACGAAGAGGACGTTCTTCTATTTCATGTCTCTTCATGGGGGTTCACTCACCCGGTGTCCCCAGCACATAGTACCTTGTGGGAATTTCGTACATGACATCAAAGCCACATTCTGCGCTTTGGAAACTGAACCGTCGATACGGGAACTCTAAAATATTTGACTGGCATTTGGCGTGTTTGTCTTCTGGATATTAGACCCTCATGGTAGTTTCTTCTGCGCTTTAAATGTGATAGGATCCGTGCATTTTATATCCGATTTGGTCGACTTCTTTGATATAATAACAATAAATGGTATTGTTTTACGGAGAATTTGTCGACATAATTGATTCTATTTGAATTAAAATACCAAAATCTTGTTCGGCAGAAAATGATATATTTATGTACATACATGTGATATTTATTTCAATGTTGAAAATAATAAAATGTGTGACATGATTTTGGAAAGAAATGAATTATTTCGAGATGCTATATTATTTATTTAACTAAACACATCATGCAAAATAAAAGTAATACAGAAGGATGTATGTATAATCAAAATATAAATATTATAGATACGTACACATGTGTATACATAGTACAGATTCGAATAGAATAAGTAGAGTATGTATTTAGATAACAGTTTTTGTACTTAGGTACACAGAAATAGTTATGTATAAAAGTACACATACATCACCCACTAACATGTTTTCATTAAAATCTTAATATAAAATCAGTAAAACCTTTTACTTTGCAATTTAATACAAAAAGCGGTCTCAGTTTAAAACAGGCCATCTGTTTCAAACAAGCTCAAACGAAAACAAGTTGAATGTAACTGACATATTTCGAGAAGCAGGAAATTTCGTTCACTAGGTGGTCCTGAAGCGACGAGACGCGACGCCCTAATGTTTTTGAAGCTAAACATTACAAACAGAAAAGGCATAAGCAGTAGGCAAGTGCAGACAGGTTCCGACCTGTTGCAGGAAGACTTCTTAGGGAACTGTGGCAAGTGTTCTCGTTTTCCAAGGATCCTGTAAATCCTGCGCCTTGAGTGTCTTTGCTAAAGGAAGACACTTTTAAATGCCGAAAGGAAAAAGATTCCCATGAGAGGAGGCTTCTGGGGTCCAATTCAAGACTGATGGTTCTCCCTTTTTTCTCCACTTTTCCCTTCGACAAATCCTAAATTATAATCCTATACAGTGGGAGATACGAGTATAATCACTCTGCGCGAGCTAGGAAGCTTTCGTATCTTGTGGAATTCGTAGAACCATATTTAAGTTTCCACTTTTTCTAGGTTGTTACCTCCACCCTTTGTATAGGGTGAAGAAGTTTTCTCCTAAGAGTAATCTGACGTAAGAATTCAATTTACTGCTTCTAAGAGAAACGAAACACGAGATAAGTTGTTGGAGTTTATCTTATATTAGTTACTCATTATTTTGTTATCTAAAAAGGATTCCATCCAAAGAGCAGATTAAATAAAGTGAAAAACAAGTAGATAGTTTCTCAAACGCTTTTCAAGTAACTGTTACATGCGACTGTAACAAATTTATTTTTATAAAATAAAATAGCATAAGATGCATTTTCATATTCTGTATTCCGAAAATACTATAAAACAAATTCCTTAAATTTTGTCATAGCTTTTTTACACACATTTATACGTTAAATATAAAGGATTCAAAATTAGCATTAACAAATAGTCAAGCTAGACCAAAAGGAGATATAATGTAAAAGGGTCACCACTCATCACATGTGCAGTCCTGATTCGATTATATCGCGCAGCAGTCGCGAATTCCCCTGCAGTACCTGTCATTAGCGCCTCATGACCCATTCGCTTAAATTGAAATACATAATTTGTTACAATTTTATGTAAATTGCATTCTTGTTAAAAAGTTGCTAAAGGTTAAAAATAAGCACAAGGATTAAAGCCAAATAACCGCTTCAAAATTCCCAAAAATCAAGTTTTTTTACACATTTATATAAACCGACGTTTTATGAATATTTTAAGATAAGTCCCGTGAAAAAATTCTAAAAGTTTACGTAGTTACAGAGTTTTAAACAGTTTTGAATGATGCAGGTAACCTAACCACTTGTTCAGGGAGTCTAATCCTCCTATTGTTAGTGTCAAAGCTTCGATCTATCTGTATTAGGAATTAGTACTAAAATTACCGCGAAACGATCCATCGGTAACAGCTTTAAAATTCTTCTGACTACTAATTTATTTTATTATTAAATACTGTGGAAAAAATACAACTCTTTTCGGTTAGTGTACTCTAAGCAACGTGTGGAAAAAATTTCGTTTACGAATTTTGCAATGATTGTTTTTAGTCTAATATGACTTTTAAAGAAAACCGTTAATAAATCGAAAGTAATTGTTTACTTAACTATTTGCAAAAATTTATTTTAGTAAACGAATAAAATAAAAATAAAAATATATAAAGAAATGAAATCCCCTAAAGGGTAAGGCTGGGTGACATAGCCCCTGCCCCTCCCCCCATCCTAGTTTGCCTGTTTAAAGAAAGCTTTTACCTACTGAAGACTGATTTAAATGAAATCGAACGAAAACTTCAATATGTAGATGGTACAACATTCAATACACTAGTTGTATCGAATTTGAATGGATATTAAGAGCGTTATAGAACTTTGAAATTTTGCAATTTTTTACTATTATTTAAGTATTACAATAAATTTTGCCAGAAGTGTATATATACATATGTAACATTATACATACACATACATAATGAAAATATTCTTGTACAGAATAAGCTATATTTTTGAAGTATTAAGTAGACAGACTGTATTCATAAATAACTACCCCAATGTCATTTCTTATAATGACTTTTTGTAGCAATTATGCCATTCCAGATAAAAATTTATTTAGTAAAAAACTTTATGCTTAAAAATCATCGATTTTTTTCATACTCTATCTTATTTTTTAGAAATGAAGAAAAATCCTTATGTATAATAATGCTTTTCTAATAAGAAACAGTTAGGTTCTTTAATTGAATATAGAGATGGAGATTCATAAGCTATGGGAGCGGCGCATCCGGTCCAATCATCTTCGTCATTATATGCAGATCGTAGAGTCTGAACATACGAATTCATGCTGTACGAACCACACGATGAAATACATACATTTGTTTGTCGAATCACTTGCAGCGCGAGAAAAATTCCAAAGATTCAAATTTCATGGAAGCTGGATTTGCATTTAAAAATTTAAACACATTGTGACGAATAGAGACCGTATTAAATGAGACACGTTATGAAACTAGAATCTGTAGATGTTGACTTAGCAAATGAAATTATCTGCTTAAGAATGGCAAGTTGTAATAAATAAAAGACGAAATGAATATGATTCAACTTTTTGAAGGAGACTAAGGAGATTCAAATTCGTGTAAGGTAGGTGACCCCTACTTCATCAATGTTTTTAAACACAACCAATGAGAAATTTATTAACTCACAATTAAAGTCGCAAAACAACAATAGTGTAAGATTTGTAGAAAGAATAAACTTTGTTTTATGATATTTCAACCAAAAACTTCAATATGCTGGTGAATAATAAACATTTTTGTATATGAAGCACGACATCATCGCGTAAGATGTTCAAAATGCACAAAGCTGTGTGTTCAACAAGAGTTGTCTTGTTTTGTATGCAAATTGGGTATTAAGGCAGACAATCTGATCAGTTTGACTAGTAAACCCTAAAAAAGAATTCTCTTAGACCAAGTTAGCAACCCTTTCCGCTGCGATATGGCAAAATTAAGTACTATTGGTATGACAATATTCGCCAGCTGCAGCCTTTTACTACTTTGTTCTAAACTTCATATTGTTCTAAATTCTCTGTTATGGATAATATTTCATTGTAGGTGTTAGATAAGACCTTAAGCCTTATGAAACATTCAATAATTTCACTATATATGTATTTAGAAATATTATAATATAATATAATATTAGAAATATTATAATACAGTTCTGACGTTGGTCATTTTTACGTTATTAATCAATTTTCATTATTAATATTCCGACTCAGTTGTCTCTTATTGTGCTTGGAATAATGTGAATTTAGGCTAATTTTGTTTTTGACAACTAAAAGCAACTTTTATTGTCAATTATTATCTATTTCAGAAATCAGAATCATTGAGGGGATTTGTTTCAAAGTTTAATACTGGAAATAGTTTCAAAAGCTTAATTATCATCACATGAAAATAAAATTTGAAATATACGTAGGTGTGTTCTGAAACTAGCCAATGGATGCAAACTACTTTGCGTCCATTAAATTATCACAATAGATCATTTAATAAACATGCTTATTTACTATATACGGTTTGTTACTGAAGAATATTACATTCAATTTGAATGAACTCTGCATGTTACATAAATATTAAAAAATATATTAGCACATAGAAAGCAAGCAAGATTAATTAATACATTTTTATTTGTTGTTTTAGCACACTTGTACCTACATGCAAAATACTACAACTTTTAAGCATTATTGCATTCATTTTGTTTAAATTGTTCTGTAATAAAATATTTGGAAATCCTAAAGTACTATTCTAAGTATTTTCTATCGTATTAAGCAATTAAAATAACGTATACGTACACGTACTCACAGTCTTGGCCAATAGCATGGACCCACCACTCACAAAATTAGAAAAAGAGTACAAACTGCTTGCTGAAAATATAACACGTAACACATAACAACAAGAAACATACAACAGTAAATAGCCACCATATTAAATGTAGATACAAGCTAAATAGATTAGTCCTAATTAGATAACAGAATAAAAAGTAATAAGAAGTCAAGTGATCTCATACTTTTGCTGACACTCGTTGACAGTGTATACATGAAAGCCTCTGAATATATGGCCATTACAGACACAGGATCAATCTCGATATGACATCCCCTTTTTGGACAATAGAAAAAGAAGATTTCGACACATAATGTGTGTACAGTTTCGTGAAAATTGTGAAGGGTGCAAGTTTCCCATGTGTTTATCCGGCTTCCTATAAGACTTCAAGCCCGCAGAAAGTTAGCGAACTGTATCAGGTACATAATGAAAACTGTATGGGTTCTGTATAACATGATTGTGTATCTGCTAGTACCCACCACTATGACCCACTTTCACAAACGGCAATAGAAAAATCAATGTCAGTGGGGAGCAGATAGAGGTATTTCTTGGCAAACCGTGGGAGAGTCCTTCAGGATGATCAGCCATTGAACTCTCTCCTTCCGGTCTTTTATGCGTTTCTAGCTATAGATTTTGTGATCGTGTCACAAAAAGTTCTTTCGTAGATGAAGATTCTCTTGGCCGTACATTTTATCAGACCTATTCAAGAACAAAGAGGTTCGTGCGAATCTAACTAGATTAAGATACGCAGATTAGATACATTACATTCTTCCAAGGTCAAATTAAATGGAGTTGATTCGGAAGGCTGATTTAAAGTTACATTTTGTGAACCTAATACCTTATTAACTGACTCTTGTGTCTAAAAGCTAGGTATGTGCATTGATCCATGATAAATGCATCTAATAAGATTCAACATTTAATATTGTTTGCCTTAAACTCTGTTATTAGTACTAAATTGTCTTTATGAATGGATTCTGTTTTCTAAGAAGAAAGAAATTTTGAAATGGCGTATTTATTAGCACGATGACTGCCACGGTAGTTGTTAAAAGCTTTATGACAATAATGTAGTAATTCTACTTTTAATCCTTTGAATGGGAACGGGAATGGGAGTTTTGCCCGTATTTATATAACTAACTTATTAAATTAGTTTGTCGAAATAAAATAGTTCTTATTTTCTTGCAAATAAATTTAATATAAATTGAAACATGTTACTTTTACCTATAAATTATAGGCTATAACAATTATGGATAAATTGTTATGTACAGAATTATGACAAAAATAAATAAATTGCGAGTAGGGATACTTATTCATATACTTATACATACAATGTTCTTATAAATCATAAAGCAAGGAGTAAAATAAAATTCTTTTCCATTACATTCTTTTAATGATTTCTAGATGCTTGATTTAGATTTTAATGGTCTCAGTAAAACTATTTTTAATATTATTTATAATTATGAAAATATTAATATCATTTGTAATAATTTCGTGTTAATAAAGCTCTCAAACATATAGTACTCTCTTGCCTATTCCTTAGCTCGATTTTTGTATTTTTATTGAATACAATATGAACGTGGAAGACAATGGACAAATAACAAACTGAATGGAAAATTAACAAAACAAATAAGTATAAAGATTAAGAAACAAAATAAATTAATGAATTGAAACTTTAACAAGTGTAACAAAAATTGAAGTACGAGTTAATTTTACAAATTATTTCATGATGCGAGAATTGCAATTGCAAAAGTGACACAACTCCAAAAAGTATGTTTTTTAGAATGAGCAAAAAATTACTTATACTCTTAGGAAGGAATTATTTATTAAATACATAATATTGATATAAAGAGTAGTTTTACTTAATATAAGCTATCTTACTTGAATAAATAGGCTAAAAAATAGTTATGTATTATTTTTTGGATGATTTTCTTTTCATTATTTAAATAAAATTAATAATTTGTATTCCAAAAGTTCTTTGAGTAAACTCTATAATTTTTATGTTTAGCTCACGAACTTTTTATAATGAACAGGTATATTTATCAAACTAATTTATAGCGGTAATTAAAGAATCACGTTTTTTAAGTTGTATCACTTTTGAACTACATATGCGATTTATCACCTTTTTCTTTAGGTAACCGCGCAACTAGTTCTGTATTATCTAACTGTAAGTTTAATATCTAACTGAGTAATATGTATATATTTCCTAGGAAAAATGAACTTCGAATTCGAAACGACCATGACCAGGTTGATTGGAGAGGTGCTAAGGGGTTAACCAAACAATGCCTCCTCTCGCATTCTTGCCTGGCAATTTATGGTGGAATATTAGGGTACCACAAGTCACCCGAAACTTCTGCCACGGTCAATGCACTGTCGCACGTGGGCGTGCTTCCATTAGGAACACTGTGTCGCATTCTTTCGCAACTTTTCTTTTTTCTCAACTGCATTCAAACCGTTCCTCTTTTTTTCCTCCATTTACGCTGACAGAGTTTCGTAATCATGTGCATAAGATACCTACGTTTCGTTCGCCTTGTGTTTGTACGTGCACAATAGAGCAGAACAAAAAGTCAAAATTGTACGATTGTTTTCTAATAGTGAAAAGAACTTGGCTTTAGTTCTCTGGATTAAGTCTGTAAAATCTAATTTCCATCAGAATTTTTGAAGTGATACGACGATCTTGCAATAATTCTTTTTTTCTTTCCTGAAATTTTTCGTAGAAAATTGATGTGTGGAATACTTTATATTTTTAAGGCATAAAGTGATCCCTCATGTTTCCTTTCAAAGTGGTATTTATGTTAGGAAACATGAAACTAAAATTTGTTGAGTATGTACAATATCATTTAAAATTGTTCAGCTTGTTTCGTACTCTACAAAATTGAAGCTGTAGTCGTATAATCCCAGTCTGATATAATATTGTTAAAGAGCTCATTAATTTCTTCAAAATGAAAATACGAAAATAACAGAGCGTTAGATTTTGACAGTAAAATATAGTAAAAGGGAAACATTCTTCGCTATTAGAACTCATACTACCCATTTATTGCAACAGTAACATAACTTAAAAGTCAATATCAAATTTTTCGACAACTGAAACAATAACCTCATTTCAAGAACCCATTTTTTAATATTTATAATTAAAAAATAGTTACTTCTTGTACAGAAACGTCTTTGAGGAAATTCATCTTACAGTTAGAGATGTGATAGTAGAACCTCCTTAGCTTAAGCACTCACCTACCGATAATCGATGGCTGACAAAATTGTCGGTCTAAAGGCCAATTACGTACTGAACAGTCCTGGTTTCTCTATCTAATGGATAAAAAGACAATCAATACATAAAATTTGTAATCAACCTTTAGACCGACAAAACTGTCGATCTTCGAATGTTGGTAGGAGTGCGCTTAGGCTTAACAAGATTCTAGGATGATTGATATACGACTTCTTTTTACGCAGTTATAACAACTTCAAAAATCGACAATGTGTTTGTCTAGTGATTTTAAATTTTAGAACAACTACTGTATGGTCTACTCTTATGATGTATATGTATGTATACTCTTTTCAGAAACCAACTCCATTTTTTTTTAAATTTCGTTTTTATCAACACTAAATAATTCACTATGGCAGATTACTTTAACTGTTTATTTCAACCTGAGTTTTAAAATACTTTATTTATCATATATTTTATCCTTTCTCTACTTTCTGTTTTACAGAGTTGATCAGTTTGGTATCTGAGCGACCCATATTTCAGCTAGAGAAATATTCAATGAGCATCTTTATGTTAAGTGACGCTAATAACAAAATGGAATTTTCTGTATAGTAAAACATCATTTACCCAAAGATTGGGAGATCAGACAGGACGAACAACTGAATAGTTCAGGAGTTCATGATTATGCCTTCCACTGCTATTTATTCATGCTTATCACGGGATCTGTTATTCGTAGAACTCGATCTGTTATCTCTACTCATGTAATGCCAATCGTTATCTGTAATCTAAAAAAAAGCAATTTTAATTTCGAAAACTCTATTTTTTAAATGACATAAATATTATGTAATTAAACCAATAAAGTAGATAAAGAGAGAGTATAATTTGCAGCTACTTTGCAAAATATTTTTTCTTATTCTGTAATTCAAGAACACGCATTCAGATAAAAGATACAGGTTACACGTGGTTTGGATTCGGATATCTAATAGAAGCTAAACATGTTCAGTAAAGCAATCACTGTGGCTACATTAAATAGTTTAGACAAATGTTAGTTTATAAAATAACTTGGACAAGTATTAAACCTTTATACTTGATTCTTATGCTATATGTGATGTTAAAATTTGATGTGTTATAAAGTCGATGCATGCATCAAATTTAGAGAAATACATAGAAATGCATAGAAATCAAAGTTAGACAGTCAACATCTCTTAACGTTTAATATTTTTAATCACAACATTGGATTCCTGTATTATGGCATTTAATAATTATAAGTTAGCAAAAATTACTATAAAAATTATAATAAAAAAGCATAAAATGATATTTTAAGGTGTTTACGTATGACAAATACGTAATATTTAAATAAATAATATTTCTTTCTACTATTGTCGTCTAATCAAAATGCAGGCTTCCTTGGAATCACATGTTCCTAGCATTATTTATTACCCATTTTATAAGTACACTTGGTCTGCGCTCAAGGTTACAGGAATCGACAAGTGTTCCACATCTTTAAAACAAATAATCTCGTAGAAGGTGCACTTTATGACTGCACTATCGCGTCAGTTTAGTCTCCCTCCTTTGTATATTACGAAAATAAACAGATTCTCGGAATATGCCTAATTTTATGTGTTTCGTACAGACTCGTCCTGATCAAACCTAAAATATTAGGTACTTGTACATTTTTCGGTGGCAATATAACAGCGCGACATCTGCGCTGGCAACTGCGTAAAGCAAAAACGTTTGGACTTTTTTGTACGACTTCCATTAAATTGTCCTTTGAACGCTTTAGTTGGCTCATAATGTTTATTTTACAACACACCATACGCAACGAACCCTTTGCATTTTATGACAGCATCAGTTGTTTCACCTAGCATTGAACCCACTCAGCTAACTTTTATTTCTCATGGAAGATATTTAAAAAATTAAAACGTTTAGAATTTAAAATGTATTCGCAGTAAAATAAAAATTTAATAGTACAACCTTTGATAGGAAAAAATAGGGTAATTACCGGTCGAATATTTACTATATTACATAGTTTTATTTTATAAATCAATCTAATCTTTTTTTATGCTATGCTTTACCCTCGATCCAATAAATTAATTTGTAGCGATTTTTGAAATTGTTATTTTGGTTCAAACCATAGCCGCATCCATACAAACGAAGATGCTTATTTACTCGTTTGTTTCAGATTAACAGAACAACTGTAGGATCCTGTCAGACAGTAAGGTACAAAAACATTGTACAAGGACACGTGGTTCGTATAGTTTTGATTATTTTTGCTTGAGAAAATAATTTGCATACCTTAAGTATTAGTAAATACATACACAAAAACTCAGTATAAAACAGTCTACTGATTTTTTATAAAAAATTCTCAAAGAAGTCGTAAAAAATGAACGTCTAGACCAAAATAGTAATAGTCAACCTTCACATAAAGACAAACAATTAGGGGAGAGCGGGGTAATTACGAACACCTAAGCAAAAAATGAATTAAAACGAAAGCTAAGTAAGAAATAAATTTATTTATGATTTATAATTATAGTTAAACTATTTATTTATAAGCTACAGTACATCGATAAAATTTAAAAATAAAATATACTTTTAATAAAATAACAAAACCTTTGGTTCGGTAATTACTTGATTGCTGTAGGATAATTACGAACACTATATGGGATAAGCTCAAACAAGTTGATAATCACATCTAATTATCACAGATCTCGCATAGAAGCACTCTAGAAGTGCTTTCATAAATTACAATTATAATACACAATCCAATCTTCAATTGGTGGACTTTTGCAATTTTCATTTCTCCATTTTGTACTTCGTTTCTGTCTTTCTTGTATAATTCTGTGGCACCAGAAAACAATTAAACAAATTCTTAAAATACATAAAAGAGTATATTGATGTACGTTTCGTAATAATAGCGAACGTTCGTGATTGCCCCATCCAATCCATTTGTAATTACTCCACGATTTAATAACAATAAAACATAATTTATTTTAGAAGTTCGAAACATGAAGCAGAGAATTCGTTAATACTCAAATCTAGTTTGAAGCGTGTTCATTACAACTTACATGAATCTCAATTGTATCACTTCCACTGCAGAAGCTACATGAAAAATTAACACATCGAAAAATTATATGAAAAGCGACGAAAAGATTCAATTCTATTTACCTTGACCTGTGTACTACTTTTCTCTATCACTTGTTATCAGCTTTTCTAACAAACGTAAATAACTGCGTTCGCGATTACCCCGCGTTCGTATTTACCCTACTCTCCCGTATTTTCTGATCCATTCATTATATCACAAAATGTTTCAAATAGAACTTATTCTATTATGTCCACGCTACAGGTGGACATGCTTTTAACGATTTCAAAGTAGCTTCTGTTCTTCAAAATATTTACTCATCTGCTGTAGCAATGATAACTTAAAAACAACAAATTTTCAGGTTAGGTATTTTTATGCAAGATGATCGTCTCGGTAGGACACTCAAAGACAGTGCCGCTGCAAAAACATTACAGCGGGAAGTTTACTGTAACCTAAGACTACAATAAGAATAAGAGACCAATAACGTTATTCTGCAGCTAGTGTATCGGAAACGGTTGTATGCGTATACGTGTTAACAAAAAATGGGACCTATATATCGATAGATCGTATATGTATACAAACTTGGTGTTCTTGCTACGATGCTTTATGGCGACGTTATCTTTGAGTAGTTTGAGTCCCTTAGCGAGATGTTCTTCCTATAGACAGAATGGGTTTTGCATTAATTATCTCATTTCTCTGGAAACCATAATCTTTTATTTAAAGTCAGTGTTGCAGCAAATGAGCGATATTAGGGGTGAACTTCCGAGTCTCGAATCGAATCGGGTCGGGTCGGAAATCAAAAGTTTGTAATGCTTGGATACATGTTCATAATTTTTTGGTACTTAAAGTTAAAATCGAATTAGATCGGGTCGAAATCCTGAAAGATTGTAAACGATACAGATGTGATGCTTCTTCATTATTTTTCAATCGAGTTTTCTACTTAAACTTTCAGACTCAGAAATGTTATCGTATTTTATGGTATAATCACATGTGAAAGTCTTTAAAGAAAAGAAACAGTTTATGATATAAATTGTAAAAATTCTTTTATTTCAAATTAGAATGGAGAAAGTGTAATTATTCTACTTCTTTTGATATTAATTTTGTTTCCATAGCTTAACGATGCTACTAGTACTGTACTAACACACAAAAGAACTTTTTCTTCGGTACCCCAAATTTATAAACTTTCAGTATTTCGATCCGATTTCAACATCGGATATCCGAAATTTACAAGTTCCTAGACTTACACACTTTTGAATCCCGACCCATGCCGAGAAAAATTCCCGATCTGCTCCGAACCTGAAGTCTGTGGTATTCGCACACTCCTAGACAATATATTTTATCTATAGATAAGGATAAATAGAATATGTGTTCATACAAACATTGTTATTTTCTTTCATATACTAAATTTATCCCTAAAGCGATTCCTTGCATGTACAGAATCAAGTTTGTAGAAAGAGTTTACATTCTTCAATTAATAATATAACCGCCATTCCCATATGACACAAAGACAACTTAAAAGTGTCTCAAAGACATTCATTAAAGTCCTGAAAATGTCCAAAAAACGTCATTGAAGAGTCGAAGTTACGAAATAACGATGTGTTTAGGATGTATTAAAAGACATTCATGCGACGTCTTTAAGACGCCAAAAAACGTAAGTCTTTAAAACGTCCATGTAGTGTGTTTTTAAGATATCTTATGGACGTCTTTAAAACGTATCTTGTCGGATGTTTTTAAGACGTCTAAATTATCTAGTGAGACGTTCAGGTATAAAATAAACATAAAATAGACGTCTTCAAGACGTCGTGTGCTATCTGGGTTGCCTATTACAGTCTTACTTACCATTAATAATTGTAAACATGCTTTTTATTTCATTTCAAATACATCATTACTTATGAGAAAACCTGATAGTAACATATAGCTTAAAGTTTGTAAAATTTAACTAATAACATTATTTTTGTTACAAAAAAGTCTGCAATGTCATTAAAAGACATAAATGTCGCATTGTCTAAATATTAAAGTAATGATAAATGCACACGCAAGATTCAGGACTGCCACGTGTCCAACTGACGTTATACATAAGAGATCTTCATCTGAATCGCGCAAAAGATTGGCAACCTCGTGTTCGCGATAGAAGAAAGCGTTCCCCCTTTTCTTCGATAGTTATCGTTCCTCGTCTGCGCGTAGTTGAACACCATATGGCTGGTTTTTGTTCCGTCGAGGAAATGGCGAAGGGAGGCAAGGTTATTTATTACATTACCTCTTACCTACGGAAGTCTGGGCTATTGCACTGAAGCCTATTGTCGCTCGAGGAGAAGAAGCAGGTTCAAAGAAGGGAGCCGAGTGTCTCGAAACCGCTTTGTCTTTTCCGCCCGGACAAATTTGAAAATTTGTTTGCGACCCGACTGCCACATTAATTGCACGCGAATTTTAACCAAGAAATCTGACGGACAAGTCGGCAAATTGCTGTCGTTACAAGGGTTCCGAACCGCCATTCGATGCTCACTCTTCATAGCTAACTAATGACGACTAATTTGTCTTCGTTGGTTAGTCACAGGGAAAACACAAGGGGAACTTAGAAACTTTTTGTTTCCGCAGGCAAATGTAATAATGCAATATGGCCACGCTTATTTGTATTTGAAAAGGTGTAGAAGATGTGCACTGAAAACGATTGATTTCAGTGTACTGATTTCTGAGGGCATTTAATTTCATGTAAACGATAATCAACTAAAAGTTGTACATAAATACTTTTTCCTATGCGCATAATAAACGTGTGGATGTGAACGTCGTTTCAACACTACGTAAATATAGTCAATAGCGACAAAACTCGTAACACATGAACTGTAAAAAAACTAAAGCTTCTTGTGGAGCGTGGAACATTTTTAGAAGAAAAATAGTTTTAATACTTTCATGCACAATACAGATTACTTTTACTTGGAATTTTTTGTGTAACCCAGAATAAATAAATCTGTATTTAAACAACACATAAATAATTGTAGATAATTTCCATGACTAATGCAATGTAGATACTTACCTACACTCCTCTAACAGACAGTTGCTTAGCATCAAAATCTTTATGAAATAGTATGTACTTACTTTAATTATCTACTATACAATACATGTAGGGTGAAATCAGTTTACAATACTACCCCTTACTCTGTAAACGTTTTTTCGGTTACCTCATTCTTTAAACAGAGGTCATTTAAATCTGACAGATTTTTAAGTGAACAAAAGTATTTGAAAACATCTGGAAAAATTCATGCAACATCTTCAAACAGTCCATATTGAGATTCTAACAAAAAACGTATTTTTAACGAAGGAAATCAAAGGTTTGATACTCATTTGTTTAGAAGATATGCAGGCTTTTCGAAAATTTCGGGACAAAAATGATCCTTATTTACAGTGTAAGGTCTAGAACCTTCTTTCCTATAAATTCAACACAAAAAGAATTTCGTTGTAATGCCAGTAAGTATTAGATAACATTTTGCATGTTTAAAAATGTACACACACCATGCAAAGAAAGCAGATACGTATAAAATGTGCAATTACGTATTTAGAAAAAGAAATATTTATAATTGCTATTATAATCGTTATTCAGAATCGCAGATAAACATAAGTGATTTAAAATTTATTTTCTATTATATTATTTGCGATACAAAAAGAATATTCGAAAGAGTTCGATAAACATTAATTCCACAAGTGAAAATCTGAATTCTTGCAGAAGCAAAAAATTTCGAACATAAGTTTAGATGAGCTTTTTTACCTACTCAACCTCATTAACACGTAGTGTAAATTTGACCCCGACCTTTTCAGACACCCTGTATTTTACTTGTATAATAGAAAAACAATACCTAATCTATGTATTAAGAAACTTGAGGTGAGTAGTGCCTATTCTACAGTATTTACTAAAATTAAAGTATTTAAAATACAATTCACAGTTGTTATAACATTAAGCATTCGTTAGAAAAATAAGATACGTATATTTTGTAATCATCAAGGGAGTGATCGGACAAGGTGATGATTGCTAATTGGTTGAGAATTATTTGCGTCTAAAGCGGAAGTAGACACAGAAGAAAATTTAAAAAAAGGGAGAATATATTGTTCCCATGAACCTTTATATTTAGGAGCAGTTTGTCATAGCTGTCCGATAATTCACTTGAGGATCGCTAGATATATCAAGAATTTTATTTCAACGAAAAAAATGCATTTACTTCAGCTGAAATGCAAAACCATCCTCTTAAAGTCAATTGAATTAAAATATAAAGTTGCCCAGATATATATTTTCTTTGCGTTTCGTTATGAAATATCCGGAAATTATATTAGATAAGCGAGCTTAAGGGAAGCATATCGTATGAAAAATTTAGGTATTTTCCATACACCAAACTACTGATACGGATGTACATCCGTCAAAACTCACAAGACGTCACACACTACTGCCTACACCTTGGATTTGATCTACGTCGACTTCCTTGCCACCTTGCGGTTACTCTGCTCCTCAGTCGTGACCTGATACACCACTAATTTCGTGATTACCCTTGTAGGGAATACTGTGGTCGGAAGCTTAATGTCCTTTGTTTGCGATACGATAACAGAACACATGTTTGAAGGAAACTACCTTTCCTCGATCTCGATTTCTACCAAACGAATGCTGTTACAAATGTGTACTTACATACAGGAAGGTCCCCAGTATCGACCATTTAATGTGTATGCTGTAACTTGGACTAAAATCAGTCAAATTCAAATTTTCAAATAATGATTTGTAGTATAAATGGGATTTAATAAAAAGAGGAAAGTTATTTTTAGAAATTTAATAATTAGGATTGATAATTCCCAAAAATAATAAATAAAATGCTGTAATTCATAACGGAAGAAAAACTGTTTTCCAGTATCGACAAGTAGTGATGGCAACTGAAACACTTCGAATCGCTTCGAATTTATATGTATACATATAGGACGAAAACTGGAATCACTTCGAGTATAGTTCGAAGCTTAGAACTTCTGAAAGCCTTGAATCTTGAATTTTTATAGGCCTTGAGACTTCAAAATCTTGGAATTTTTGGTATTTGAAAAATGTTGATAGTTTTAAAAATTTTGAGAACTGGGTAATGATTCAATATCTTAGAAGCATTTGCAATAACTATTTTTATCTAAGCAGGACTATTAACATAAAGTATTAAAAAAACCTAAAAAATTCCAGTTGCCCTACAAAGATTTTCAAAAGTTTTTACGTTTTTAATCATGTTCGATGTGATTCAAATGTTCATAGTCTTGAAAAATTTCGAATCACTTCGAAGTTTAGATTCGAACTCCCATCACTATCGACAAGTTATTTTATTAGCAGATTTTTATGTGTTAAATTATTAATACTATTAGGAAATATTAGTAAAAGACATTTACACGTTAATATAAGATACTTTTACTCAAAATTTATTTTTACAAATATCATACGTTATTAATGTTTTCATGATTTACATATTCGACATGTGCCCAACCTTCACAATGAGTGCACTGCACCCTACCTTTGTTAAACAATTCCTTACAGAAAATTCTAAAAATTCTTTCTTATTAACAAAAAACATTGTGTAAGTGTACTCCTTCGATTTTTTTCGATTTCATATACATATGTTGTAGCATTCAGAAAACTAAACAACACATGTTTTTTTATACCTGCGGATATTCGGTTTATTCGATTGAAATCCATTCTCAAACATTTAACGTGTAACAAGATTAATTGAAATTTTTCATAAAAGCATTGAATTTTTTTGAATCTTAATGTGTGTGTAGACTACTTTTTGTCGTAGAAAACCTAGTATAGAATTACAGTTTTTCAAAGAGGTTTGTGTTTTAAGAATTTGAATTTCTTCTTTAAATTATATAATTAATTTTTTTTAATTATCTAATTAATTTTCTTGAAATTAACAGTTCTACCGGCTAAAATGGTCTAAATCTATCCCTTAATAAGTAACTTTTGGAACATAAAATATCTCAGCAGCCTGCCTTTGCGTCATATTATTTTGAAGTACATACTTGTTTTAGCGCTGTACTCATGTCTTTCACGATTCCTTCCCTCTTTTTTTAATTTCAAACATTTTTCTGTGTCAACGGACAAAACAAAGGCTACGCGAATATCTTTTAGTCTCATTTTAGTTGTTAACAAAATAAAGTTGCAGTTAAGAAAAAATATGTATAGTCGTTATTAAACAGCAATTAGTGGTCGATACGTTTACACATTCATAAGTTCTGCTGTGCAATATACAAATAAAATTACAAAACTGCTGCACTTATTTACATCTAATAGATTAAAACTAGCAGCCATGTTAAAAATAATCATTTAATTATCTGAGGAGAAATCTGCTTCAAAATTTGATGAAACAAATTACGGCAGGGATAACCGTCGTGATTCACGAAAGCATAAAAATCTTGTCGTACTGCATTATGTACATAGCGTTCTTTTCATACGAAATCTGTTTTCTTCTCAAGGAAAGTTCAAGTGTATAGCTAGCTAATGACTCTGACTCATTATTAGACCACAAAACGTTAAATCAATATTATTATTTGCGAAATTATCGAAACAATTTCAATTCTCCAGTCATTTTACGTCTTATTGCGCCTAAATGTAAAATCGTTTCAATGGTTTATCAAGAAAGAACACTGGAGAATGGAACTGTCCAAAAATGTCTCCGCGCCACTATTTATTGATGAGATAACCTATTCTCAAGTTTACTGTCCGAAATATTAGCGCGCAATTAAAAATCACCCAGTATATTTAACATACAGAGGAAGCGAAAATTTCTGTGAATACATCTAATTGCCATGCAGAATCACATCCTAGCCTCGGCATTCTTCTCCCTGTAGCCCGGTGACGCCAGCGAAGGAAGTTGTAGCATTCCTTCTTGTAAAAATCCCGTTTCTGATGCATAATGCATCCCCCTCCCCCTCCGCCACCAGAAATTTAAATATGCACTTCCAATTTGCATTGTATTCTATCACATTTGCACTTTGGTGCTATCAGATATAAAATATTTTCGACAAGAATAATATTGCTAATATAAGTAATGTAGGTAATGTAAGTAGCATGGTGTATATATAATACATGTGCACATGGTAGGGAAAGAGGTAGGAATATGAGGTAAGATATGTAGTAATGTAAAAGAAGATTTGGTCTATATACAACACTAACATGTTGACCTACTGTTAGATGTTACGGATTAGGAAAAATTGGGAGACAATTATTGTAGGAGAATATATTTTATTTATAAATATAATTAAAGATATATAAATAATGTGCAAATATACTTCTTTTGCTCTATGACAAGTTGCTAAATTATCTTGATATCGATTAATGTTGCATGAGATTCCAAGAGTAATCTTGGTATCGTCTTGTCTTGTCTTGATTCGAATTTCAAGGCAATAACAAGACAAGATTACTTTATACAATATGCAAGACAATACAAGACAAAGTTGTCAATAATCATGACCTAGACAACATTCTTTACAATAATGTAGACTTTCCTTTATTTTAAAATATATATAAATTTACGTATAAATATATACCTAAAATTACGTACAATAACATTTTTGTACCTAAATTAATTATAAATAATAAAATTCTTTATGATTTATTCAGAAACTATTACTTATTTATATATGAGTTAATTTTCAATTATTAGATCTATGTTGTTTATGTATACAAACAAAAGTGACATTAATTATTCTGTACTACAAAAATTAGACATAAAATATATTACACATACAAAAAGAGAATTCAAAAGTCTACAAGAAAAATAAAACCAGCATTTTTTCAATTTTGAGTAAAATTTTGTTCAGGAGTTTGTCAGACTTTGCGTCGATAGTTAAAGGTTAATGCTAATTAAATCCAATATAGAAAATAAATCTTGGCCCAATTGACTTTATGTAAGTTAACATAGAACATAAATGTACGTGAGATATAAAATATCTTTAGTAATAATGCTTTATTCTTATTTATGTCAAATTTAAGACCTGATATATTACTATTTTTCATTTTAATTTCTATTTTTACGGCTCTATTTTTTACGTAGTAAGGACACTCCTATTTTCTCAAAATTTGCATTTGTTTGGTAAAGAAAGTATGTTAGATACGTAAGCACAACCGACTCTAGTACTAGCCATGTTGAACAAAAAACAGTAACATTGCGAGAGTCCGATTTTGCACTGGATAGATAGAGATACAAAATGCTGCGTACTCTTTCTATCAAGTGTAAAATCGGACTCTCGCAGTGCTGCTGGTTTTCGTTCAACATGGTTAGTACTAGAGTCAGCTGTGATGTAGACATGGCGTTAGATGTGTTTCCTTCTTCGCTGTTGTTTCTTGCCATTTTCTTCTTACACTTTTACTACTACCAATCGTAGATTATATTATAATTTAAAGAGTTAAATTAGAACCTTATATGATGTTTATTTTAAAAAGACGTTCACATGCTTAGCTCGATCCGCTTGCTACTTGCTTTGTGCTGGTTATATTTATAAATAATTATAAAAAATAAATTATACATTAAATAATTGATTTGCTATGTTTTAAAATTAGCTTAACAAAATGTATTTTAAATTGAATATAATATCAAGACAATACCGAGACAATACAAGATTCTTTTAACCAAGAACAAGAAAATTGACAAGAAAATGTAATTGACAAAAAAATTGAACATTTCAAATTGAAGAATGGCTAAATATATGGAAAATAAAAATTAATTCAGATAAATGCAAGCACATTACGTTCACTTTTAGGAAAGAAATTATCCCGCCTATTATTTTAAACAACGCAATCGTTTCCCAGACTAAGATAATTAAGTACCTGGGCATGCACCTAGATTCAAGACTCACGTGAAAGCATCACATACGAGTTAAGCTCAATCAAATTCGTATTAAAAGAAAATATATGTATTGGTTCATCAGCAAGAACTCGAAGCTTAGTGCAGACAACAAATTACTAACCTATAAAGTAATCATCAAATCAATCTAGACATACGGTATTGAATTATGGGATATCGCAGCCAAAAGTCTCATAGCTAAATTAGAAGCATTACAATCCATTATTTTTAGAACCGTCCTCAATGCACCATGGTATATATGCAACGACGAATTACGCAAAGATCTGGAAACTACATCAGTATCAAAAGAAATAGAACAACTCTGTACAAAACACTATTGGAAAATTACCCTAATGATCAGCCAGGAACTTATACGCAACAAATTTTCCCAGAAGCCTACACTGGAAACATCCAAAGGACCTTCTTCCACAACAACATACGTTGTAATCACTGTGCAGATGCTTACTAGTGAGGAAGCACCTACGTACTATTGACTCAAATCGCTACAACAATGTACTGAATGTCCTTACTGAATAAATTGTAAAGTACCATGGAGATATAAAAAATGTCTACGCTTCAATGTACTCAAAAACTTAAAGAATCCTTTGCTTGTTAGTTTAGCATATACATATATATTTAAAGTAATATCATAAATACTGTTTACATCCTGTATTACACTAGTTTTTCATAATCTGTCGATCCAAAAGTCCAGACACGACAAAGAAGCATGTAATCTGATTTTCACTTCGACTCCGATTCACGAGCTTATGTATTTATAATTCTCTTTAAGATTATTTTCACGCAATGTCTGGCCACTCGTTCGTGAGTATTGCTAATTACAAGGAATTATGTTCACTTTAATACGCGGTGGGATAAAAATAAACGGGTCGGTGTTAATTTAATCTTAACGACGACAAGCGCGGCGCAACCGATTAAGAAATGCAACGATATAGCACACTCGATCGTGAAATCCAGTTTTAAACTAAGGAGAACGACATCGTTACTCATCACTCTTATTTGCTTTTGCGAATTGCGTGAAAGCATGCTGCATTAATTGTTTTTCGAACGATATAATAACAATTACCTCGATAGATTATAAATATCAAAGTACCTACTTAAAAGTAGAAGAAATGGGATTTATAGGCATTAAAAATTTTTTACTTTGGCATGTTAGAAATTATTTTTTGTAAATAATCCACGCTGGTGATACCATAGTAACAAAAGTATTCTTTTAAGTTTGAGACTTTTTGTAAGGTATCCAAATATTTGCGTAATATTAACACTATGACGACTGTTTAAAGCCACATTGGTGTCATTTCAAGTGATTTTCAAAACTAGCGGTCGTCAATGTGTTACAATCTTGAACTTTTCAAGTAATTATTAAGGATTACCTCCTTCTTACCAATTTCTTTGAAACTTTGTTGTATCATGTGATTTGATACGTAGATTAAGAAACTGAAAAAAATAATTGTCGCTCTCTTTTTGTTTTTGAGATAAAAATTTTTATATTGGGGCGGTATTGGGTATCTTGAAAGCTATACGCATGCGCATCTTACACACGATCACGGGGTGCGGAGAGATGTTATATTTTTGTACATTTTTTGAGCTTTTATCTAGAAAAAGGAATCGAAAGAGTGATCGGAATAGTTCTGGGTCAAATTTGAAATTGCGGCCGCCGAGAAGGCGGCTGCGGTCACCATGTAAAACAACTTCAATCAGTTGCGATCCATTAATAGGATAATACGTAAAAATATTGTAAATACAATCACTTTAAAGAATAAAGGAAAATTTAACATGAGTTTGTAGGAGAGTGGTTGAGTTTTATCCCATAGTTCCTTTCAGAGCTTTTTTCTCCGTTACGAATAGAATACGAAGCAATGATAAAAAGTTTGACCTTGAATTTCAAGATCAAGGTCTATTTTACGGGAACTTTTTTTAACAAATTTCCATCAATTCAGCCACATATAATTTTCTTCCACCCTGTACATTTCTTATCGTTTCCCTGTTCATTTTTTAAGTTGTATTGGTCTCATTAAAATGTGCAAAATGGTTAAGAAATAAAATTTGCGCAACTTTAATAGGGATCTACATTTTACATGGTGCCTAAATAGAACGTAAATAGGTATATTATGTATAACGTATATCTATCGATTATACATATATACATGTATGTATGTATACTCATGTTAGGAAATGGGACATGTATTATGTCATGTTAGGAAATGCAGTTCAAGTAACGATAAACGAAAGATAGTAATTAGAAAACTGACATTTTAACGAAGTTGTCTAGGACAGACAGAAAACTATGTACATGTATAAATTGTACACATTAGCGTTAACATATTTTGTAAGTAGCCTATAATTAATTCATGACACGTAAAAACCATTAGCAAATTTTACAACAGGGAAGCTCCCCTAGTTTCCCATTTATTCCCGTATACTGACACAATGTCAGATGTCCTGCATGCGAAATCCAATGGAGACAATGTTAAACGCATTCAGTGACCATGCACCTGTTGCAAGGCACTTTACTGCACTTGAAGTTATTGGCGGTGAAATGAATTATTACACAAATCGTCGAGAGGGAAAGTGAGAAATAAGCTGTCGATACAATCGAAAATAAATTCAATTACCATCTTCTTTGCTAGAAAATTATGGAGATCGGTACGTACTATATGTATGTATATTACTATTTGTAGCTAATATAATAAATTACGCTAGCAAAACACGTAGTTTAAAAATAAAGCACTAAAATTTTTATTAATTTTTTAATTCTTTAGAATATTCTGTTAATATTATGCTTTCGCCATGAACATAACAATGTCTTCTTATATAACATGTGTATTTTGTAAAAAAAAAAAAAATGTAATAATAGAAGAAAAAACCTGAATGAAAAGGGATGAATAACAAATGTGTTATAATTTTAGAAACAGTTTTTATATTCTGTGAAGAACAACGGTTTTTAAAAGTAAAACAGTAATACCGAAGTTGAGTACTAAAATTGTTTATTCAAATATAATATATGTATCTATGCATACATCAATTGAACGAAGCATGAAATTCGACAATATGAGAAAATATTTTAAACAAATACTTTGATTTTTAAGAAATTGCATGTGAATATAGAGCATATTAAAATATAATATGGTAACTTTTATAATGGAAAAACACTTTGAAGGGTGTAAGTAGTAGGTATTTGAAGTTTCTGCACTTTTTCATTCTTTTAATGTGACTTTATAGGTAAGGGTGCAAGATAGAACAAAACTGTAAATATTAGAATTTTTCGGTTTTCATGATTTATAGCAACGTTGCAAGAGATCATTTTTACTATTCATTCTCTATTAACAAATTAATGATTTCGTCTCTTTACGTATAACTTCTTATGTGTATGGGATTGAGAAAATCATTCAACATAAATAATTTATGATTTCCAATGGTGTAATAAAACCTGATAGTATAGATACAATTTTTTAATATTTTTTTATTCGCAAAAACAATTTTTCAATTCTGTGAGCCACATTTAGATTTGTTCTAAGAGCCACATTTCGCTTATCAAAAATACTCATCACCTCCAGCCTTCATTAAAATATATGTTTCATACAGATTGTTCAACACGTATCAGAATTTTAAAGGATAATTCTACATAACGAAATTGAGTTTGAAGTTTTTGAGTTTAAAAATAACGAAATTGAGTTTGAGGCTTCGTTTCAGAATTAGTAATTGTTCTAAAAATATCTGAAATTCGCATCAAGTGTGTCCAATTCAGGGTTTATTCTACTGCCAGTTTACATACAAGTCATTATCAGTAGAATAAGTTAATTTAGGTATATTTTTAACGATTGATTACTCGAAAAAGAAACCATTTTTGACTTTTGTTTTATTTTGATATCCACAATCAAGTGTTAAATTTTCTTGCACCTCTAGCCGAACACTCTGTAGAGTAATTAAAATATTATGGTAGATATCGCTGTTACGTTCGATTAAAAATGCATATATTTGTATAGGCACATTTGTACGTAGAAAAATAATTACAAATTATTTACATAATGACAAGCTATTCTTCAGACAAATCATTCAAGCAAGATCATTTTCATTAGATTAAACTACTCTTTGTATTAATATGTAGTATATCATTTTTTTCTAAGCTCATAAGTAGTTTCTTGCGTTTTCTAAAAAACGTACATTTTTGAGTCGTGTCACTCTTAACATGCATGTACAATATGTATGTTCTCATTTCTTTCTGACACGACTAAATAATTATTTCCTGAAGGATAACAACCAACTCTTCTGTAATTATTATAAAGCTTTAAAACGACGTTTTTAATTTCGATTCCTTTCCAACCGAAATTCGCCATGATTTTCGTGTAAATGGATTCAATTAATTTCGTAATTGCTTAATAATGCGTCAGCGAACACCACAAAACGATCGACCAAGTCGAAGACCACTGAAGTTTATTGAACTTCAGTTGGAACACAGGTGTATTCCGAAGTACACTCGAGATCTCGACCAAGCAGCATTCTTTCCAAAACGGCGGTATAAATAAAAAGTATCAGTATAGGAGGGAGGAGATAAAAAAGCAGGTAAGGAAAGGTCCCAGGAGAATCTGATAATGAACCATCATTCTGCAACAAAATCCTACTCACTAAAATGTTTTAAACTACATTGCCCTTTTGACATATTCCTTTTTTCAGTTTCGATTTCGTTCTTTGCAATATCTTAGCATTCCCAGAATAATATGTCTATAATGGAATTTTTTGGTCCCTTCTCGTAAATGTCCTTTTAAGGAATTGGTGAATTATGGTGAAAGGTATATAATAAAAACTGAATATGAAGAATGTAATAAAAAAAAAGGAAATTCACAAATTTTAACCCAAAAATATGTAACTATAGCTAACTTTTAGAAAAATGTCTAATAATGGTTTAATATTCCAATTAATGCATAATATGTTGAAGCAGTCTGTTATGGGCCTTGTATGAATAATTTTTTTTATTAAATTTGGCTTCGAATAATGTTGACATGGAAACAGAAAACAAACATTATTTAATTCCATGTATGTTCATAAGTTATGATGAATATTATTGTGATACAATTTTAGAATTGTATATTTAAGTATCTAGACACATAATATTAAATTTCCTTTTCCTTCTTGAATATTTTTCATTATGTATTCAACAGAAAACTGTCCTTTAAAAAGTTGTTTACATAATTTCTAAATTTATTCAGCATGTCCTTATTCCAAATTTGAAGTTCAACAAGATCAATTCCAAGTTTCAGTTAATCATCTTTATTTTAAAAAATTCAGAATACTACTATATCTGGCATAAAATTTAACTTTGATTTGAAGAATTTCTAAATTTTATGACAATATGAAGATTGCAGACATGAATACTAACCCTTAACTGCTTTTGTGGAGTCCTGCAAAAACCCAGGTATTATATGTATATTTGTTGGTAGTGTTCATATCTATTGACAGATCGTTTTTTCAGAGTCTCAGTAATCTTCAGTTAAATCACCTTGTTTCGTGTATTATTTTGCAACTAATATTATTAATTGTTATTCGTGAAATATATTGATAATAATGTTTAGAAAAATATCCCCCGCAAAGGCTATAGTCGTTATTTTGTTACTGGGGTATGACAGGACTCCACTAGAGTATTATCGATCTTGAGTTTCATCATAGCAGTTAAGGGTTAATGACATTTTACTTTCTATTATCTCTCACGTAGAATTGCGTCAGAAATTGGTTTATACCAGTACTGTTCTACATACAATTTAACAGTCTCATTAGCAACATCATCAATGGTCCCTTTTACATGATTCTACAATAATCGTCTGATTGCGTCTGGAACTATTCCAAATAACCTTCCTCACTTTTCAACTCCTTGTAGTAACCACAACGTTATCTCCTTCCTCCATTTTCCTTTAATTATCCTTTTATCCTGACCTGTTCTCGACGACTCTATCTTTAGGTAAGGCAAGTAGTAACGCTTCTTCTACTCAAGATCTTTCTTCCTTCTCTTTCTCTCTCTGTCAGCCGCGTCTGTCCTTCTTCTTTGTCTGGTTTTCCAGCTTCCCCTCACCGTCAGCGGTTCATTGAGTCCGCGTCTGGTATGTGAGTAACTTCGTACCCTGAATCAGACCGGCAACCTAATGGCCGGTTAAGGAGCAACACAAGATGCTCGTAAGGACCTTTGCGAGTATGAGACGATCGAGGAGAAAGCGCAGGATGGCCTTCAACTTAAACAGTCAAGGTTTGGTAGCGAAGCAGCTCCCATCCGCCGAAATACGCACGGAAAAGGAAGAGTTTCGGCTTCACCGACTGGTCACACAATATATATGAGAGGGATGCCGATGAAAAGACACCGCGAATTTATGATTGGCTGACAGGTGGTTTCAGTGGGTCCGTGCCGGCAACCAGTCCCTGGGCTTTAAATCCGACTAGCCCAGTGAGGATTTTTAAATATTCAATTGGCCAGAGAGGCTGAACCACTCGTAGTAGAGAAAAGTCTGTGCAAGGTGCGGTTGAATGCTACATTATATGAATAATCTACAATTTTAGCAATAAGTAAATAACGTATGTTCCGAATCACAGAAATCACAGGTTTGTTATGTAAATTGAAATTAGTGTTTTGTACTCTTTTATGGCTAAAGAACCTGCTGGTAATGTGGGCTAGTCTTAATCCGGATTAACAGCGTATAATCTGAGTTATTATTAGAGTGTATAAGTGTAAGTACTATATAATAAGGAAGGGTTCAGATAATATTTGAATATAACTTTATACTTTTATAGGATAGCAAGAACAGTAGGTATGTACTTTTTTTAGTTATGGTAATGCAAGTTTAAGCAATGAAAACACGCTTCAAAGTTGGGGACTGAACAAAATTATTTTCTTAAATAAGTGGGGAATACATGAAGATAAAGAAAATGGTAAACCGGAACATTGATTTTTAAAGAAATGTATGACTTCTGTATGAGAGATATAATGGTAGGTGTATTAAACAAATTTGAAATAGTTTTGTTTTCGAAATAATTTTACAGTGTATTTTCTTTAATGTAAAATTCAATAATTATTTTAGGTAAATTCAAGCGCCAGAAATTTTAAGCAGTGATTTTACATATCAAAATACACTGAAAATTAAGAGTAACGAAATTGCGTTTGTGGCTTCCTTTTTGGAGTTATTAATTGTTGCGAAATCCCTAATATTCGTGTTAAATGTGTCTGACCTTTGAGTTATTTGATTTACAGTGTGCATTAGGCAAGTCAAACACAACGAAGTCAGTAGAATAAGTTTCAAGTGAGATACATTTCACGAGTATTCTAGACATTTTCCCAACAATTTTTTTTTATTTATGCTATGACACCATTTACAGGGTGATTATCAACATGCACATTGCTGTGTTTCTTAACATTACACTATTACAGGTACATTTGCGAATATATTTGTAACATAAGTGACTTAATAGTGGAATGATAAACGATTTGCTTAAGAAGGCATCCATCGAATAGAGAGGAAAAATTCTTTTTTGTGTAAGTTTCGAATAAATTCATTTCTACCATTATCATAAAGCGGGCATTGCCATACCACGTGATTCAAATCCTCCTGCCACACCGACATTTTGGATCGTTTGCTAAGTTAACCCTAGAGGGTGAAGCAACTAAATGGTAATGATTTGTCTGAACTCTATTTGTCCAAGTAACGAAATCTCTGGAAAAAACTTTGCTTATAAACCACAGTTTAGGTCCACTGTTATAAAAGTATTTATAGAACTTAGTTCTCTTAGCTTTAGCTTTTTCGAGCAGTTGCATGTTTTTGTCAATCTTGGCTTGTTTCTTGAATTTTTGTTTGTAATCGGAGTAAGGAACTGGAATATTAGGTGAAACCTCAAGAAGCGTTACTTTCTTGGCCAAAGTATCCATCCTTTCGGTGAAGGATATCCCAATATGGGCAGATATCAAGAAAAAGAGAAGATTTCTATTGTCTTCGAAGTTTCCCAACAACTAGTAGAATTTAAAAACATTCCCTAAAATATCGTTCCTAAAAATTTCTAACGCTTGTTGTCGAACATTATGTATATATATGAATAATTAAATAGTTTTTGATGTATTAAAAAAAAACTCTTGAGTTTAACAAAAAATTTTTAAAATGTATTCGTCGTATTTAGGTATTTAAAAAATTACAACAATTTATAACAAAGAATTCAGCTATTAAATTCAATATTAAAAATTGAATTATTAAATACAACTTGTTGGGTACAATAATTTCATGAAACGTTACTAATATATAGAAGATCTCATCTTTAAAATCTCTCCTTTTTTTTAAATTGATATATTAGAGACCTGAGTAGATATAGTCACTTTATTGCCAAAATCCCGCGTAGTAGCAATTACTACAAGCAGACCACTACCTGCTATCTCCTCAAGCACTGAAGTTCTTGGGTTGATTGTGAGAATGATTACAAATAAAATACAGTACTGAAGCAAAAATTTTAAGCTTCTTTCATATAAGCGAGCACCTACCATTTTGGCCGTTTGAGAAGCAAATGAAAAATTCAATGCCTTTGAAACTGCCACTTTCCAGGCACATCCTTGCAAAGACGGAAATATTATTTGGTAAAATCTGCGCCTCAGAAACAGGCTTCCCAAGTGTCACTACCCTCAGAATTCTACAGTCCTACCAAAGGAAAGTTACAAATAATATATATCCTCGTTAATAGTGTAATTTTACTTTTTTGCAGACCTAAGTGCCGCTGAATTATGCGTAAGACATATTTTACGTTTCAACTTTACGACTTCATCCCTTCGACGTCACTTCACGAGAACACGGACAAAGTAAAATGAAATAAAAAACCGTTCTTCGAGTCTACGACGAAGCTTTCGCTTTCAATGTTCAGGAATTCTGCGGCTCCCAGCATTTGCATGTGTCCACGACCAACAGGATTGTTCATCGCGACTGCACATCACGACCTACGTACAGGACACCCTGGCACGTCAACGATTGCGAGCGACTTCCTGAAGGCTATTCACCGACGAACGACGGAAAAACAACAAGCAGAAGAAACTTTCTCAACCGTACTTTTCAAATATCCTGCGTCTACCGTCATATTTCTTTAGCTGTAGAATTCGTGTTTCGCCCCTTGCTCGTTTTTCTTTTTCTGGTTACTGAAAACAAGAAACAATAAAAGGACCCACGAATGAATTATATCAATGAGATTTTTCATTGAATACTGTTATGACAAATCTTAAGAAACAAGAGTTTATTATTTCTTCTTAGCTTTTCAGTTTTTGATTAATGATTTAATAAAAGTATGCTTTTTATGGCAAATTTTAGTGTGAAACTCAGAATGGAGAAGATCGAAATACCTGAATTTGATATAAAAAATGTGAATACTTTAAAAACATTTAAAGTTTATGTTTATGAAGAAGTTACATAAAAACGAATTTTGAGTATGCAAGTACGTATGCTGTTACCTGCAAAATTTATTATTCCAATGTGAAATATTTTTATAACAATTTTGAATCTCATTTCAAAATTTCAAAAAATCTCGAATTCAAAAATTTTGAACACAAAAAATTTCGTAAAATCTTAAATTAAGTACTCTATAGAAAAAATTTGAAAACATACAACAATTGCAAATTATAATTGTTATATAACTAGTCTACCAAATAGAAATTACAAGGCAACGATCCAGTTATACCAGAAATGTAAGTAGAATAGAACTTTGAAGTTCAAACACAATCTGTTCCAGGATACGGTTCGACTTTCGAGTGAAGGTTTCCTATTTCAAATAATATAAATTGAATTAATCTAGTCCAGACTCCCAAAATTGACACAATACGAAACATTTTAAATGGATATTTCAAAAGATCATATTGGTAGATAGTTAATAATAAAACAAGTTTAATGACTAAGTGTTTTTATTTATAATAATACATATAGAAAAAATACTGTAGACTATTTAATCAATTAATATATAGTTTTAGATGGAGATCCATCAGTGGAGGGCTGTGGTTCATTAATATTTTATTACTAGTAATACTTCCACCACTGAAAAAGAGACGTAGGACTCTGTTTGATTTCGAAATCTTGTTCGAGTTTTAAATTGTTTGACTGTCACAGCGATTGAACTTCGAAGTTACACTGTATTTAAGTTGCAATTATTGAATCGTTAAGGATGTGCCTGGTCTAACTCGTAGACCCATAGGAAACAATCTATGTACATAAATACCAAAAAATAACATTGATGCTCGTTTTTGCAATAAAATGCGTAGAAACCTCTGCGTAGTCTTGTAATAATAATAATTCGCCAAATAAAAAATTACAGTAGGAATAACATTGTATTCCATAAAAATTGTCGAAAATTTCCAGTTCTGCACATACATAGCAGACGGTTTTATGCATGTTCCATTAATAGAAAGAAATTTCTGCAACGGAATGGTCAATTCTCAGAAACAGGCACGGTGGAGCTTCCAGTAATGAGATACGTTACATTGCGAAATATCTGATACAATATAAACTTTACGTATTCGTCATCTCGCCGTTTATCATGTTTTGCGTATCACAGCCCACGATGTAAGGTATAAACTGGTACCTCGGTGATCACATGGGACCACCCGTGGCCTGTCTCGCGCGGTGAAACAAAAAGAAAAGGAGAAACATATTCTCTCCCCCATAATTTCTTAACGAACGCCTTCAAAACTCTGCGTACCGCTCAACTTTCATCGACCAAATACAATGCTATCTAGCTGAGGAACTATCTGATGGATCATGTCAATTTAAGCGATGTTATCGCATAAAGAGTAGGTCGTTTTTGAATTTTTGGTATTATTTTTAATTTCTTGAGAACAACTGATCTTTATTATGATACGCAATAATAATTGCTATTAAAATCTGAAATCCATTAACTTTTCAGAGATGTTGTAAGTTGCTCAAAAATTATTTCTATTAGTATTATGAATTTGTTTTGTATTTATTCTCCTGATTTTGTAAAATTTTATAAACTCTTCAAGATCACTCTAAATTACAATAATATTTTAAATTATAAAAAATATAGATATTTAACAAATTTTAAATCCTCTTACGTTAACTCCGTTTTGAAGAAAATCTTTGTAACAAAAAATTTAAAGAAATATTTCTTCGTTTCATCCTTGTACACGCTTACAGTTTATGAAAAAAAATAATAAATAAAGTATGGAAATATTAATAAAACTAAAATTCTCAAAACCCGACCAATAAAATTTGTAATAAATTCGGTAATTTTTAACATTGTTAAGTAACAAATACTTTCAATCTCACTTATTTTGACAAAGTTTAATTTAATCTTTTCAACAGTATTCATACTTCTTCTTTCAAATGCTCAATAAAGTAATTCGATTATCCGTTCATAAGTTGTCTAAAAAAGTTATCCAAAAGAAGAATTTCAGAATTAAATAAAAAACGCCGCCAATTAAAAAATTCATCAATGAACATCTATCAAAATAGAAGCGATCACAAAAGAGATGACAACCTTGACCCCAAAACCGAGAAGCACAAAAGAAAAAACTTATTCAGATCCTCGCTGGCTATTTTTAATGGCACTGCAACTATCCATCATGCCCAAGCATCATAGGTCACACGTAGCCGACGACTTCCAAAGGCTGTCTGGAGAACAGCCGGAGGAACGAAGACAAAGTAACTCTCTTCTGTCTTTTCCCTACAATTCCTTCATGAGTCTCACCAAAACATCCTGCATCGTCTGGTACCTTCTCCACGACAAAGCTACCAGACTCACGATGACGCTGCTTCATGTATACACATGCGTTTTATGTAGACAAAGCTGCCATTGACAGCCACAAGCTCACATGTAAATCACGTGCGCCACACACGAGGCCGTTGGCAAACGCTCAGGTGAGAGAAAATGTTGAGAATTGGATGGATCACGAAATTGACAAAAAGAGGTTAATACGATAAAGAGATTAACTAAAGAAAATTTTTTACTAAGCATTGAAATTAGTAAACCTAAAAAATAACACGAAGCAAGATTGTTACTATTATATTTAGAGATTTTAGGCAAAAGGATAAGTGTTTTGAATATAATTAATAAAAAATAATGAACCACAAAACTAGTTATCTTAAAGTAAAGACGAAGTGTATGTATTGACTAACGGCCATAGGCAATATTGTTCAATGTGTGGCAAACATTCCTCAACATTGATGTACCTTGGCATTACCAAAACAGCTAAGAAACTGAAACATAGGTACAATTTTTATTTTCTTATGATTTAGTTTATAATGATTAATACAACATTTGGATAACATTCAATTATAATTGTGGAGTAATCTAGAGTGTCGAGTTCAAAGAACACAATTTTGAAATATACAGAGAACCGATAGACTGAAAGTCTTTTTTAAATTCTTTTATTAACCAACAGAATTTTGTAATTTATTTATATCTACGAAAATATTACTTATATGATTAATATAATATCAATATGAAATAGTACTATGTTTTATATGTAATTATATAATAGTATATATTGTTAAGGTATTTGTTTACTCAGATGAAAAAAACGATAAAGAATATTTTTCTATTAAATTTTTTATTTATAAATTAATATAGAATAAAATAATATCAAGAGGAATTATTTTCACCCTAAAATATAAATAAATTTTATGAATAATTTAATGATTTCTATAAAAAAGATTCGTAGATTACTTTAAACTTTTTAATTTTTAGAAAGCAAATTCATAAATGGAAGGAAAACAGAAACGGATAACGATGAAGTGTTAGCAACACAGCGAATAGGTTGAGCGAGTTTAGAATGCATGCCAATTGCAAGAATGCATCCGTTGTAACTCGATGAGGAAGAACGTAAAGTAAATAGATTGACGTTGCGTATCATGATACGTGAAGGTTCGTATAAACGATGTATTTGAATAATTACTGCGTCTTTCCGAAACGTGTTGGAAAAATTAAATACCTTTCGTTGTATCCGTAGATTTAAAAGGCTCACTGTTTACTGTAAAAGAATTGATTTATGAAACCTTACTTTCCGAGAAAATATAGATTACAAAATTATGTGTCTCAAATTTCTTGCAAAAAGATATTCGTAGTTGATTATCGCGTAACACATCATCCCCCCAGTTAGCCTAGCAGTTAGCCTTATCTATTTCGATAAAGTACGTTGGAAAATGTGTTATAAAATGATAAATATATACAAAGTACTCTCAAGAATAATAGACTAAAACAATAAAATAGTTAGCAACAAACTATGAAAATCATTTGTTGTCTTTTGCGTATAGGCAATGAACAGATTCAGATTGCATAAGATAGATTAAATTTAATCAAGTACAAAATTTCGCAAGTAACTATTTATTCTATATATACAATTCAGTTTGCAAAATTTAATACACTAGGTAGAGAAAACCAGAAACAAATATAACAAACATTGTACAACAAATGTCAATCGATGAATAATCTTCTGTTCTCCTCTTTGCATATCATTTCCATCTGTTCTTCAGCTTAGTTTTTGGCAACACGTGATAATAATATGCGGTTCTTCGTATTTTAATGTTTTATTGAAATAGTATATTCAAAGTAGACTTGTAGGTTCTACTTCAACTACGTATCCTTTTGTTCTGGCTTCATAAAATCCTTTGACTATTTTTGTATTGTATTCAATAGATATTGACCTTATAGGTAGGTATAACCTATATACAGGGTACCCTATGTACAGGGTGTTTGACGACAGATGTCAGAAATTTTAATGGATGATTCTACATGCTAAAATAAGATGAAAATGAAGAAATACGAAATTGCGTTTCAGGCTTCGTTTCTGAGCTATTAATTATTAAGGAAACTCCTGAAATGCGTCTGACTCGGGATGTATTCTACTCTTTTGGCTATGTCTGCCTCGACAAATGTACGTTGACAATAGAGTAAGCCATGAGTCAGAGACACATCACACTTTTCAACGTTTTTGCAATAATTAATAACTCAGAAATGAAGCTTCAAACGCTATTTCGTAATTATTGATTTTCATTCTATTTTGATTTATAGAATCACTCCTTAAAATTTCTGACACCAATTGTTGGTCAACGTGTACAGAAACAAAAATAAACAGGTTCGATCTTTAAAATGTTGGACGTGAAAAATATAAAATTATTCACCGAAACGTTTTCTGGCATGTGTTTGCAAAAACATAATGCCTGCTTACAGTTTATAATTTCATATATCCTTAAAAACTCTTCACTCAATCTGAATTCTTCAGCGTCATAAACTCTAGGTATCTCCTTAAGCGCACTACTATTTAGGTAACTGTAACACGAGAATATTCCAATCATACATTGTTCTTATTTCCAAAATTGGGTAATTCCGAACGCCACTGTTTTACTGAGCCCTTTCGTATTGAATCGATGAAGACATTAATCCTGTAACAGCGTGGACCACCAATTAGCTCCACGGGCCAACTGTGAGTCACGAGAACGAGGAGGGTCGAGCATATTCGTACACGCGTGAATGACGGACACTTGGCGCTTTTCAAAGAAGGCGTCATTCTGGACGATGCGGTGTGCATAATCAAAAGCAGAATTCTTTGGACGGAGAATGACGCTTGTTCGATTAGTGGCCCCGTCTTTATCGAATCCCATCGCATACCGCAACGTGTGTTGCAGGGATGGCTGCTATTCACGAATGAAATCTCACGCCGACCATCTACCAGAGATTCAGACGGGGCCTTCTCGTCGTGTCATCCGGTGCTACATGCGAAACAATCGCGCCGCCTATCATGTTTTATTTATAACGACCGCCTTATGATCTTCGGTCTACATTACGTTTTGCCGTTAGATCGTCTCATATAGATGCCACTAATTCGCTGCATTCGAAGGATACGCTTCAGACTTCGAAATGTCACATGTCTAATTGCGAATTGTAACGTACTGTTCCCACTGATCTGCTGTAACCTGTTTTAAATTTTAAATGGACTCGGAGGGAGAAGGACTATTTAGTACATTAGAATTTCACCTGATCAGGTTCCATTTGTTGAACTAAATGTTTACTCAATAATCAATCTACTGAATCCCAACTAAATTCATCTATTCTATTGTCAGGCAGAACTTGTATACATACAGGGTGTTAAAAAAGAAGGGTTCAAGACTTTAAGGACTCACAGTGCTCACAGAGAAAAGTAAAATACGTCTAATCAACATAGGTCTCAATTTTTCATCGAAAAGATTGACTTTTATTATCTACTAATATTCGGTACTGTGAATTTCTCCGCGGCGCATTGAATGTAAATAGAAGAATTGATTTAGAAGTACATTCTAGGTTATGAACTCAAGATTATTAGACTAGCATCAACAAAAATTAGTTCTTAATTAAATGCAAATTTAGCGCAAACCTACTTCGTTATAGTAAATGTTCGATATGACTTCCTTCCGTTGCGAGACAAAGCTCACATCTACTAGGCTCTCTACTACGTTCACAACTACGCTCAATATTCAGTGAACACTGAAAATTTCTACTACGTTTGAATCTATGAAGTAATTTTTGTGGATACTAGTTTAGTAATCTTATTTTGCAAACCTGGAACGTATCTATTTCTGAATTAATTTCTCTATTTAATTCAGTGTG
Source organism: Calliopsis andreniformis (assembly GCF_051401765.1). Taxonomy (NCBI): domain Eukaryota; kingdom Metazoa; phylum Arthropoda; class Insecta; order Hymenoptera; family Andrenidae; genus Calliopsis; species Calliopsis andreniformis. Next base: position 4,877,697 of record NC_135064.1, read on the forward strand.
TCGCGGAGAAACTCACTTACGGTATTGAATACGTAGATAATACAAATAAATTTTTCGTCGAAAGAATTGAATTTAGGACCTATGTTGATTAAACGTTTTTTACTTCTTATAAGTCCTTAAAATCTTGAACCTTTTTTTAAACACCGTGTATATGGAAAATAAGTATGCTAATAATAAGTATACTAGTCGTATACTAATAAGTATACTAATACTTCGTAATTTTGTAAATTTGTTCTTAGAAAAACTTAGTCATTTTTACGCCTTAAACCAATGGTCCAACTTAGGAAATCAAGGATTCATAGAAAACCGGTTACTTTAAATAGATTGATGATCTCCGCTAGTATTTTATAATCAAAAATTAAATCAAGACTGAACGATAACTAATTTTCGTGTTGAATAAAACACACACATGTTCTAACGATCGATGCTTAATATTTACCGTATAAACAGGTGCTGAATCCTGCTGGAGTATTCATTACCTGTTATCAAACATTAACGAGGTAATAATTAAATCATTAATACAAATACTGTTCATTCACATTTTCAATAAATCAGTTTTTTGATACATTTTTGTACCTGTTTTTACAAAAACATTAAATAACATTTGTTTCACAAATCTACACTAGTAACACTGTACGAGACTTTAAACTAAGACCATAGCTTCTAATCGTATTGCTTCCCAGCAAGCAGTAAGTAGCTGATCCTTTTTTCATGACATACTCGAAATGTAAGATTTTCATTAAACATTTTTTTTAGAAATTCTTTGAACACGCTTATCTATCATAGAAATTATTTTTTGTCCTATAAGAGGATCAAGATGAACTTATACTTTTCTGTATCATATTGATAAAAAAAACTACACTAAGCGACAATCATTAAATCTTTTGTGATTATCGATGTAGGACACTTTAATAATAAGATAAACAAACCGCTGATTAATTCGAAGGTTTGCTAAAAGTTAAAAACTCATGCTAGGAGAGAGTATCTACACATGTGCAAAGAAATTACTGCTCTTTTTTTTCTTTAACGCTTCACGTTATTATCATTCTTTGTTTTAAAGCAGATACCTTAACAGTTTTAAATATCTAAGAAACGTGTAATAACACCAATTAACTATAAAAATTAGAAACAAGTACTATTTATCAACTTAAGGTTTTAAACGCCGATTTTATGAGATAGTGTCTCTAATAACTAAGTCTATAAAGTATTCTCGAGCGTTTGAATCACCATCATCGATATTCACCTCTATTAGGGAACTCACAGGCAATCAAGAATAATCCCATCTACAAATATTATGTTATATTTTGAAAAATGTATTAGGTATACACTAAATACATAAATAATTAATATAAATTTAATTATTTAGAGTCGTGAAAATAAAAGTTCCAAATTTGCAATCGTGTGAAAGGACATTAATAACCTAACATAACTTCACACACTTCGTCCTTTCCCCTCCAGAAAAGCTTCTGAACCGTCCCTAAATAGGTAAAGAATATAAAGAGAGGATTCATCGATTCTTAATAATTCAAGTAATTCAAAATTCAGTTTAGTCGAAGTAGAATAATTTTGTTTTATTACAATTTACTGTAAACAATGCCATGTAATGCTGTCTTAAGTAATCGATATAAAAATTTTTATCAATTTTGTCTAAGAAATAGATATCCGCATTGAGAGTGCTGTGACCACAGGTGGACTTAATCAGCTATAAAACCCTTAAAAATGCAAGACTGGAATATGAGAAATTTCTTCAATTGACTTGATCCTGACTTCAACCTGTTCGCATGGGATAGCATCCTAGCTTGAAGATGTGTGTCGGATTGAGGCGGAATACCACGATCAAAATATTCAATCTGGACTAGAAACTGGACTCGGTGAATCTAAAAATCTCCGAGGTGGCTACCAAAAAGATCGATTTAAAAGTGAACTCGGCCAGTCTGGTTAAACCAGTTGGCTAGTCGCTTACCGGTCTTTGCGAATGCTGATTGGACGAAAAATGAAACCATGAAATTAACCAGTAGACTGTCGCGCGTGCGCAAGAATGAGACAGTTCAGATTCTTCTGGTGTTTGAAGCGTGACAAAACGACATAGTATGGGTGCGTCTCTGCAATCCTGCAGTGCTAGAAGAACTTGCACCATGAATCTCGGTTAACTCATTTGTCCTCTTCGTTTTTCCACGAACTTTCATTGGTTACATCACAAGAATAACGAACTTATAGATCATGGTTGACAAGACATAATTATTCGTTAAGTTTAATGGAATACCTAAAAGCTAATTGATCTCCTTTTTCAAAAATTGTTACGTAGTAAATTTTATTGCACCCTTATTTCACTCCTACGTGTTATACGCCGCTTAGATTAATAACTTCGATGACAAACACTTTGAAGAGGAGTTCAACGACTTGTGACGCAAGACCCTCCAAGGTTACTCAAGGTCATTCAAGGTCATGTATACGTAAGAGAAATATCTGGAGCATTTATCTCGTAGATATTACTTTTTATTCCAACGATAGCAACATCAAAACAACATTTACAACTAATAATACATAATAATCTGTATTTACACATTTATAAAAGTATTTAAATATGTATTTAATCATTATAAACCAATACAATTTTAATAATTCAAAACATTGAAATATTATTTCTTTTTATATTTATATTTTAAATATAAGTGTTTAAATGAACTATTGCATTCGTATAATACTATTCTTTTTGAAATAATTTTACATATGAAGTGATTTCATTAAGCTTATATTTTTCAATAGATTTTAAATTTTTATCATAACTAGTTATAATGATTTATCAGTTGTTTTATTTTATTTCCTAGTTTTTATTAAACTTGTCAAAATTATGAGTAAGTTTAATGTTCCCAGTTCCCTCAAATTTCTCATTTAAATCAAACCAATCGAATGTTTTCGAAAGTGCAGTTGAACATTCGTTTGTTAATTATAAGTTTTAGTTTGTAAAAATTCGTAAAATTCGTCTGAAAGTTGGCAAATCGCATGGCACCGTTGTCAATGCGAAGCTCTTGGCAAGGATCAAGACAGCACCGATTCATAAGTCGGCCCGCACTGTAAGAAGACATTTAATATCAACCTAGAGAAGTATGATTTGGAACTTGGAACCTACAGTTCGATGCCTTGACACCTATCTTAAACGCTCTTGACTTTTCTTGTAGGTTCTTTCTTAAAAAATAGAGTGTATTTACAACGTTTCGTTTTGATAGGTGACATGAAAAAATAAATTAAAAGGAGCTGTTTAAATGTGAGTGTTAAATAACTGGACAATGCAATGAAAAATGTAATAAGCCGCACGAGGAAATGGTTACTCAGTAATGGTGGAACGTTTGAACATTTGTTCCTGATTTTCAAATTAAAATTAATAAAAATTAATCAACGACGAATCAAATTATGCAAAAAAATCTGCGATATTTGAATTATGACGTCCTAGTAGCTGAATATACTATTTTATGATACAATCTGTTTTTAATTACATTAGAATGTAACCATCTTAGTGCCAAGGCACCGATCTATATGTATTCTATATATCGATATGAATTTATTACGTTAAAATTTTTAACTGGTAACCCTTTTGCTGTTAAATGTGTGGAAAAATACAACTTCCTTTGGTGTCTTCTGGAAGAATTTTTGGAAGGATTTAGTGTCCTCTATTGACTTCTGGAAAAAATTTCGTTGGCCAATAACAATATTTATGGTGAGTATAGAATTTTTTCTGAATACTTAAAAACTAGATAAATATAAGCTTAGCAATTCTCGGTATACCTGTGGTTAGGAAGCTGATCTGGTAAAGTTAAAGTTAAACGTAAAATTAAATAAAATTAACGTTAGTGTCCAGATACAGATACGTTCATCTGACACAAATGCCGCGCATCTCTTTCCTCGAAGACGCGACAGAAGTGTTTCAATCAATCTAAATGATCGGCCGTTTGGCAACCACGACATGCCGAAATCATCGCATTTGGCATACCATCGACCTGAATAACGCCTAAAAAGAGGACCCCGACTAATTGAGCGTACGATAAGACGCACACAAAGTGATACTTAATCTGTGCATTTAAAGATCGATCAACACAGGCAATCGACGATCTTGGACGAGGATCGGGCCCACCCGGAGCAATTAAAGGGAAATGCGCGTACGTCGGGCACGAACGTAAAAACGAATGTCGGCCATCAAAAGGGCGAATCGACCGAGCTTCTGTCGGACGTAAACGCGAAAAGGCTATCGGTCGACAGGGACGAAAGATTGTCAAGTCACTATTAAATTAATTGCTGGATCGCCTCACAGGGCGACACGGTGTGTGCTCTGAATGCGACGACTGTTTCGACAGTTCCCGATCGTCGTTCTTCCATCGGAATTCAGCAACGCAGGAGGCGCAATTCTGTCTCCGACCTGCACGCTTCGGAATCCTGCGTCGTTGTTGGCGAATCGACGAGAGAAAAAGGAAGCGACTTCCTTCGGCCGAGTGGATCCTCGCCCGTCTCTGGGACCCGAGTACCGAGACTGGAACGAAAGTTCTTCGTGTCGGTTTCTTGGTTTTTAGCGGGAAACTGGTTACCGTAAACGAACTGTAATTAATCGGGAATATAATTTCCTCGTTCGCGTGTAAAGCGCGCCAAACTTTCAACGAGTTTTTCTGTACGATGCGGTTCAAGAGGGCCTAGCTATCCTCGGATAAGAAGCACAGGAATTTCATGAAATAAAGAACAACTTAACGAGTGTAGATTATGAGATATCGAGGCGTCGCTTACGTCTTAATATACAGGGTGCTTCGTTTGCTTCGTAACTTATTTACTTATTTTCATATCTTTGTTTCATAACATTCTCCGTATCTTCATTAATTTTTATTTTACGAATAAATGTATCTGGAAAAAGTCTATGGAACAAATACAAGGTTATTCAAATTGAGTGCCACATCTATAAATTGAAATAAAACATAAAATATTTAAAATATTACAGATTTCTATATTTTAATATAGAATCCACATTATGACATTATTTATGGAACATAGTATCACTCAAATGACCCCTTGGCTCTACCTAATTTTTCATTATATTTTCACATAATTGGGGACTATTTCATCAATTGCTGTTGTAGTATAATTTCTCAGCTCGTCGATCGTTTTTGGATCACTAACATAAAGTGTACTTTCGAAGAAACCTCACAAGAAAAGTCTAACGAAGTTAAATCGCATGTTTTTAGTGGTCAATTGATTTCTCCTTCTGAATTAGTCATCAAGATCAAGGGATTTAACTCTGTTAGACTTTTGATAGGGCCTTTTGAAAAATGAAGTTTACATCAATAATCTAGAAATGATTGACAAGTTGAAAAACAATACTACAGCTATCATTCATGAAATAGAGTTCCAATTCTACGAAAATGCAATAGAAAATTGTATAAAACGCATCGAGCACCTGAATAAACCGAAGGGTTTTTGAACGATATTGTGTTTTATAATTAATTTTATAATTAGTTTATATTAAAATAAAAAAAACATGAAAAATCTAAAATATTTTCAATTGTATTGCAGTTTGAAAATGTGACACTGAATTTGAATAATCCTATGTGACTATTTCATGATTGCAATCTTCAGTTCGTTTATCTTAAAATTTTCAAAGATATTGATGCTTCTTGAGACAACAGTAGATAACTATACTTTCATAGTCATATTTTGTAGCTTACAGAAATTAAATTTAAGTGGAATAATTACATGCAATGTCAAGTTAGAAAATTAATTTTCTTTAGAAATTTAATTTTCAAGCAAGTGTCATTTATAAATTATTATGTCATTCATAATTAATCATTACTGTTAGTATCAGATACTCATATAGATAGGTATGTATATGTATATGTAGTTAAAACAAGATCAACTGCAGTATTATCATATGCCGGGACAAAATGTCTTCTAACGACGTCATAACTAATATAACTGTAAAGTTCATAAATAATAAATAACAAAATCGTACAACTAAAATAATATCAATAACTTGTTTCACTTAAATGTTAAAATCTATTTAATTCGAAACTGAATTCAAAGATTTACCTATTTATCTATTTATAGATCTTTTCTTAATGGAAGTTTTCTGGTTTTGATCAAAGTAATCAAAAAATCACTTCTTGTCGAAATTTACACAGAACTTCTATTGTATAAATGCCTTATTTAACTCTTAGATTACGATATTAAAAATTATATATCTTAAGGCAACACCATGTGTTGGCAACAAAAAACAGATTCTGATTATTGAAATTCAGAACATTAAAGCATCAATATGTGTAAAACGAATCACGAATGTTGATATTTGTATTTAATCATTTGTGTACTAGTTATAGGGACCATGGAGACTCTGAAAAGCAATTTTCTCAGATTTCTTGAAAACCTGTTAAAATAAATAATTTAGGGTTCGGTATAAACGACTCAATTTGTGTGAAAAAATAGGTTTGCCTGCGAAGGATTCGTTCTATAATGTTAAATTAACAAAGTATTTGAATCAAGTATCATTCTACTAATTGGAACTCAGTTCAAAGACCTCATTTTAGATATAAAACTAATGTGAAATATTTAAAAAATGTCACGTAAATAACTTGTAACACTTGCAAAGATAAAAGAAAATGTTTAATGTAGAAGTTGTTTAATTTTAGACACTTATACTTTGGTGACAAGTGACAACGTTTCGGTTCTAGGTGGAAACATTAAAAATACTTTAAAGTCATTAATTCCTTTTAAATAGAACACTACATTGTTAACTTAATAGAAACTTATGGAATCAATATAATAACTTACAGTTTAAGACCAACTGATTAAAGAACAGCTTTGAAGAAACATACATAGGATAGACAAGGTGAATTGGATCAAAATAAGAATTAAGTTCATATCTATTGCATTACAATAGAAACGATCATTTCAATCGTCCAAATGATCTCATCTGTGTTTCCGTATCTCTAGTGATCCTCAAAGGAGATTAGACACCTACGACAACCACGGTAACTTAAACCATAACATTATAAACCCATGGAAACATTATACTCTCCCTTTTTTATACATTTTTTCTTTGTCTATTTTCACTCTAGGCGCAAATGATTCTTAACCAATCAGCAATCATTACCACCTTGCCTAATTATTTTCTTGAGGATGACTAACTGTACCTATTGCAGTCAATTGTTTTAACGTTTAAGTTCTTGTTTTGTATCGATACACTATTCCAATGAGACACACAATATAATATTACAATTTTGATGCGAATCATTAAATTTTAATTCTCAAAAAAAATTAGCTCTGTCAACAACTATGGCTAAAGATGTACATACTGAATTAATTTATTAAAAATTTCTATTGAGGAAACCAGAGCATGGTACAATAAGTCGTTGTAACAGTAGAAACGAGTAGTTGGGCCTCCTTAAGGGGGGTCATCGTCAAAAACTTTGGTAAGAACCAGTCTGATACGTCCTTCTTCTTCGTGTACACTGTACACGATACACAAACCTAACCTAGATCTGACCCAGATCAAATCCAGATTTAATTTATATCTATTCAACCCAGACATACTCAAAAACTATTCCAATCTTGTTCGAAATTATAAAAATATGATATCAGAAATAATTTTTGTCTATAATTTTAAAACTAAGGCTGTGCGGTATTTATACATATGCACAAGAAGAAATTGTTTAAACTCTTAATTCTGGAAATCGGTGAATTATTTTCTACTCTATATCTATAATTACCACTATTACTTTATTAGAATTTTTAGGATTCGCCATAACGAAAAAAGCAGTTTATCTGGAGAGAAAACGCAAAAATGTTTAATTGTTAATTATTCCACTACAGATATTTATGCAGATTTGTATTCTCATGCACAAAATTAGAAAAATGGAATTTAATTAAATGCTTGTTTCATCCTTCAAATATCATAAACTGTGTTTATTTTTTGATATTTTCTACACACCCATACATATCTAAGAATCCGCAGTCTATATATAATTTAACTAAATAGGTCGCGGAAAAGAAATTTATAGTATCGATAATTTGGCAAAAATTGTAAGCACACTACTTAATATCAGTTTGCTCAATTGTAAAATATCAAATTAAATAATTTTGAATTGTAGTAGTGAATAAAAAATATATTCAGAAATATCAGTGATATAATTCAAAATAAAGTTGACATAGAAATATTTACGAACCCTTCTCTAAGCGGCTGGGGTGCATGTTTTGAAAATCAAATAACACTTGATTGGTAGAAAAAGAAAAACAAAATAGAACATATTGGTTTCTTGAAATTAAGAGCTATTTTTTACGATCTGAAATGTTTGATTAAAATTCATAAAAATAGTAAAATCTTATTAGAACTGATAACATGACGGCACATTTTTACATCAACAAATAGGAAAGCATTAGATTTCCAAAGTTCTGCAATTTAAATTAGCTAAAGGGGTATGGTAGTGATATGATGAGTTCACGAAACATGGAAACCTCTTGTTCTTTACTCATAGAAACAGGATCGTCTCTATTTGAATAAACTATTAAACAAACAATCAAATAGTTTGGTAAACCGCAAATAGATTTCTTTGCGTCGAAATTAAACCCAAAATGCCAACAATATGGGTCAGGATAAGTTGACTTGGATACAATGATGGTAGATGTGTTCACAATTAATTGGGAAGAAATGTTTTTATATGCTTTCTCACCCTTCTGTATGGTTCCATTATGGATGTCACAAGTTTGATACTTATTATTTTGCGATACTTACGATTTCAAAACCAATTCGATTTACTTATAACCAGGTAATGGTCTAATAATTTCTCTTTCCAGTACTCAATATTCGCTCGCTAAAAATCTAAATTGCTACATGAGTTTAATATCAGCGGTTGAACTTTACACACGCTTTTCTCCAAACATCATTTTAGAACTGGTGGAACAAATATCTCAAATGAATTTTTCTTTAAATTAAAGGGTAAACTTTTCCGCAGGCGGTGAACCTGTGATATTTTGAGATCTTCAAAATGTACTGTATGTAAATTTTTGAGAAATGTAGAACTGTGAAAAAATGAGTGAAAAATGACGTTTGACTTTAAGGTGTCAGAAAATGATAAACAAAATTTTCATACAGTATAATAATATATTCAATTTTGTTAATTCAAATTTTTACAGTAGAGATGCCAGATATCCCACCGTTCAAACAGAGTTTTTCGAGGGCTCCTATGCATAGCAGATAGCCCAGCCCAGGTCCGTACGCTCATGGTATTGGAACATAATTAAAAAATATAGGACTTTTTATATGCTGGTAAAATATATAATAAAACATCGAAAATCACAGATTGTCATGTTTATTGTGTTATAAAAAAGTTCTAAAAATGATCTTTTCGTACGTCCCTAGACAGGAACCTCTTGTTAATATGGATAAAAGCGAATAACAAAAAATAGGCGTCGAATATTTTCGGCAACCTTACAAACCTGCCAAGTTGCATAAAGATAGGAAATGATCACTTCGAATAGGTCCCTAGTCAGTTAAGATTGAAGGACGCATGAAGCACACGGAAATATTGAGAGAAAAAAAACGACCTAAGTATTTCGGTTTTTACCGAAAGTCTTCGAGGAAATCGGCGGTGTTCGTTCTTATATGGCATTTCGGAAGAGAGGGAGGAAGGAACGGGACGAGGAATTCAATAATCTCTTTACCAGGGTGTCACGTAGGTGCTGCAGTTGCGCGGCAAGTTTTTTCGTTTATCACGTACGAATCGGGGAGGCCATCCAGCAGACCGTGGGATCAAACAAGATTTCCGACAAGCTGCGGTAACCGAATACACGCCGATCCTGTTCGGTGCTCGAAGATATTTCGACCGAAGAAAGTATTCTTTTCCAAGCCATTTAACGAGTTAGTTTAGGCTAGGTCCCACTGAACACTCGAATCAATGTTGCAAACGAGGCAGGTCTATCCAAGATGTTTTAAAGCCATTGGATGAGACCTAGTCTCATATTTGAGATACGCAAATATGTTTACGAGACGCAAGTACCTTACGTCTCTAACATTACTTTATATTTGTAAAATTTTGTATTTTGTTACAATTATGCAATTGATCAAAATTTGCTCTTTAATGCAAATATATTTTAGTAGGAATATAACGTTAGCTACTAATAATGGTAACTTCTAATGCGTTTATATTCCTAAACTTAGGAACAGCAGATGAGTATATACCTCATCCTTGTGATGTATACCTTTCTGTGAAAAAATACCTATGAATGCAAATACAAATAGGAACAAGCTACACATTTGTTTAAGGTAGTTGCTGCCAAAATCGAGTTTTTTAGGAATGTCTTGCAATTTGAATTACATGTTAATCTAAGTTTGGTTAAAATTTTAAAGAATTTCACCATTCCGAATTCGAGTTAATTGCCTTGAAATTTTCAACTTGTAACACGTAATCCCTATGCTGAAACATGAAAGTGACATTTTCAGCTCTACTTCCATCAATTTTCTTAGGACTTTGTTAAAAAAAACTAATATATGATGCAAAACAACTATAAGAATTCAATAAAAAAAGAAACAGAACAGGTTACTATTTAGTTACTGAATTGCAGCAATGTAAAGTTCATAATTTAACGAAATTCCGAAGAATTTCTAAAGCATGGTGCCTCAACAACCTCATCATACCGTCAATCTTTCTCGTCTGTGTTAATGTTTATTTGTATGTATAGGCGGTAGTTACGTGTGTATGTGTAAATGTGGCGGGAAAAAAGCGTACAGACGTGTCGAAAAATTTTGACGTAACCTTAGAAGCAAAATAATCTTGAATAATAAAGCCATGTGCAATTAATTTTCTATTCTGATACGATTGTACTGCAACAACTGCCTTAAAAAATGGAATATGTAGAAGAATTTACTAGTTTTATTTAAATTTTAATAGCTTGTGAAACTTGTCTTATTTCTATAAAAATAATCATCTATTTTCTTATACGTAATATTGTATGTATGTATGGATTCTACAAGAAAGAATATAATTTTGTTGAAGTATAAAATCCTTTCTAAGAATATACATAGTATAATTGCTTACCTTATTAATTAGTAATATCCATATGCATATGTGTACGTATTTACTACTATTACTTCAGCCTCCAGCAAATGTTGTATCTATTCTTCCACGACGGCAATATCGACCAAATTATAACGCTGACACTATCTACTTTTATTTGTCAATAACTAGGCTACGGATGTTTATGTAAATTCCGATTTTCATAAATAAAATTAAAGAAGTGTAACATGCACTTCCACCTTCCCTCCAAATACTAAGTGTATTTAACTTTCGATAGTTTGTAAAATTTTGTACATTATCTTTATTATTATATGTACATTAATTTCGTAGGTACATATGAATTATGTATGTTTTTATACATTGAAAGTTGCCATAAATGCATAAAGATCCACAGTTTAGGCAATAAGATAAGAATTGTTCCTCCCAGGAAACATTATAACCGTCAGTAAGCATTTGCACACTTGGAGGAACTTGTGAAGATGATTAGTTTTAACTTCTATCAAAATAAAGATATAAACGTTTTAATCAGATTTTATCAAGTTTATATATTTATTTATGGACAGTAGTGCACGTGAAGCTGAAGACAAATAATATTTAATAAAGAACGAAAATTCCATTAAAATGGACCTGATATTTCTAATTTACTTTATTATGAAAGCAAGATATTTTTTAATATAAAGGTAGGTGCAACACTTTTACCTTCTATTACACTAAAAATCGTGTATGTAAAAGTGTTGCGTTTATATTTATTGTCGGTGTAAAATTAACTATTCACAAACTGAACTATCCATACAAGTAATCAATTAATCCTATAACGACTATCAAAATACATATTCAAGTTTCTGTAAAATCTGGAACTTTTAAATAAGTTTATTTAAATGCATATCTGAAATGAACTCTATATGAATACATGTACTACGGAATATTCCTTATTTCATTACATGTATAACTCTGTTATAAGGTACAAGTTCATACAAATTCTGTATTTGAAAACATACGTTGTTACACTTGGAAATTTCAAAATGGTAAGGTAGATATAGACAAGAATGAAAAAAAGGGTCAAAGTTGATACCCTGATTTCACGATGGTTCACTCTCCAGCACAAAGAAACAAGAGAAAAAGAAGCAAAAACGCAACAAATCGCTAAAAATGAGGTGGTAATTTTCTCATTGCCTAATATCGCACATCTCTAGTTTCTTGTGGTATAAACAACGTTATCAGTCGATGAACTCGAGTAAAATAATGACGTATAATACAAAAAGAACCACTGCAAAAATAGTGTGAAACGCAGTGTCAATGGTCAACGATGATAAATGACAACACTATCATATCGTCCAGTATATAAACTTTTCGTAGACATGAAACCTGGTGCTTTGTAGCGTTCAATAGTTAATAATAAAATCATAATAATTTTCTAGATAGAAACAGAGGGATAAGAACGAGCCAGTCACGTAAGCAGTAGCGCGAAAGTTTGTATGTATGTATGATATGCACACGCAAGTACAAATGATACGTATTGATATTGCTTTATATTTTAAGATAAGATGGATAACAATGTATTCTATAACTTATATGTTACTATACAAAGTACATTTGCAACAAAAACGTCCCTCTCAACCCTCTCCTCTTACATGTAAATATTAACACAGTATCAGATCCAGTATTCAAAAAAAATGAATTTCTTTCTTTCACATTTACATCGTCTGACAGTTTAAAAATAGTTCAAAATAAGTTCCATAAAAAAATTCGAAAAATTAACGAGGTTATAAAGTTTTGAAGGAAAGTTCAAACGGTTATCCTCCCTTAAAATTATTGAAAACATCGTTAATATCAATGTTTTGTATAAATCTTTGTTCAAAATATCTTATTTATCGATACAAAAAAACAACACAATAAAATACAGAACGTGTAACTAGTGAAAATGTGTTTTAAAACATCTGGACAGAAGTACTAGTACATAATTGAAAATTTTTATTTACGTATACCTACTATATACTTTAAAAATATATTATTTTTCATTTGTTGTTACGAGAAACGGATGTCGTGATAGTCACTTAAGTCGGTTTTGTGCTAGTTAAGAAATTAATTGAGTAAGCAGTTTACGAGATAACTTTAAAAATGTCAAAGGAAGGAAAAGAAACTGTGTGCCAAAGATAGAAATATTGGACTTGCATAAATAAGCTAAGTCTTATGTAGAAATTCAAAAAACAGTACGAATAAATGAGGCAAAAGAAGTAGTTAATATAATTAATTCACAGAGATTGTAGAATTGGTTCCAAAAGATTATAATAAAGAAATTAGTTGAAAAACGATATGTAAAATGAATGGAGTTAGCAAAAAAATTTTCAAATAACGACGACTTCTGAGACAGTTTTGTTCTTTAATGAATGTAAATTTAATATGCAAATGTCAAATAGTCGCACATAAGTGTAAACCACACGTAACACTAAATTGGATTTGAAAAACCTCCAATCCGCGGTTAAATATGAAGGCAGTGGAGTCTGTATACAATAAGGATGAACATCTGCACTTGGGAAACTAGTGTTCATTGAAGAATTAGTAAACATAAAAACTGATTTTAATATTTTTAAAGAAAATTTAAAAAAAAGTACCATAAAATTAAAAGCATCCAACTTTCATTTTTAACAAAATAATGCTCCTACATATATGACATACTCAGTTCGACAGTAAATTGTATTATAATACAGTACATACTTTCAGAATACTACCCCAACATTTGGCTCTAAATCCAATATTAAACACTTGTTATCAATTGGAAAAAAGGAAAAAACATTGCATTTCGTGTAAAGTGGAATTAAAGCAAAGAGTCAAATGGATTAAAATTAACAATAAATTAACAAAGAAATTAGCCCCTTCGTTGCTAAATAGATTAAAAAAGATAGTGAAACATAAAGCACACATTGCCAAAAGTGCCAATCCTTTGTCCAAGCATAAGATGGATATAAAATGCATTTATTAGCTATATCCTCCTCATGTTATTTATATAGTTTTAGTTTCGTATACAGACAAGTAAAATACTCTGAATAAAGATCCATATAAAAAACCAAGTGGTATAAATAATCTTTTCAGTAATTATAAATATTTGTACACGGGATTGCGTAGTGTGCCAATACTTACATCCAACGCTGTACATACAGCGATTTAGTATTGATTCATAAAGGTTCACATACTAAGAGGCCTTTGGGAACCGTTCCAAACAAGATATTTGCGCTAGACTTTCCAATGAAAGTCCAAACTAGAAAATCTAAACGTAAGGGATTCTGTACTTACAGCCTTCCTGGACAAGACGTATAGTTCATCCTCAAAGACCTTTATTGTGGTACCCGTATTGAAAATACATTACTTACTTAATCCATTAAGGCCCAAAGTTGCTTAAGCAACATTTCATTCCCCACTTCTTGTAGGAAATTTACATTATTGAATTCAACTCGTTTATGTTACCGTTATGTTACGTTTACGTAACTTTGGGTCTTAATGGGTTAAAAGTAATATTGTGTATTTCAACGTTGCAAGCTTCCAACAACATATCAATCTCTTCTTGATAAAAAATCACACTTAATAGTTCAACACATCGTTCTGTTCACAAGCCTTATCAACACTAGAGATCCTACCTCGGAGATCTACGATTGAGGCCACTATGTCGATTCTCGATCACCTACCGTGAACGGTGGTTCATTGTGCATAGTACGAAAACGTTGTCTGCCCAGTGGAGGAACTGCGAGGACATTCGAAGAAGAAAGTGAGCAAGAGAAAGAAAGAGGGTGGCAGGTCGTTGCGAGTGTTTCTCGGAAAGCCGAAAACCGAAACACGAGCTGGCCTGGCCTCCAAGAGAGCGGCGGCGTGTGTGACACCGGAGAATCACCGCCATTCCTCAGTGGCTCGATTCTCTCTTTCCTCATCGTTCTTCCCTTATTCCTGGCTCAGACGCCCGTTTCGCTCTCGGCCTTCGATTCTACCTCTAGCTCTCTCTCGCGAACCTGGCCTCCGCGGCTGGTCTAAATGGCCACGAGGACCATTCCCGTGGCCCTTATCGAGTTTCAGCCGCGCAGGTAACGTCTTAATTGGTGTTCACCTCTTTCGCAGATACATTGTCGCGCGGCAAAACACTGTCGTGAAAATAATCTCTTGCTGTGTCCCTCGACTCCGCTGCGCAACCATCTTCCGGCTCAAGTCTCGGTCACTGACGAAGTGCATTAAGTTGAACTGTGTCGGTAATCATTTGTGGAATCAGAATTTCTCAACTGTACGTTTGTCGTTAGTTTCAACTAACATGAATCAGTGGTTATATTAAAACTGGGGCCCCTAGAAACTAGTAACCAAACTACTTGCAAATACCTACTTATTTCTATAGTCGATCTAATAACACGAGTCAGCAGACATGTCCTTCTCATGCATGTTGTGTCGACTGCCCCTGTCCTTGTCTCGTGCAAGTGCATTTATTTACATTTACTGCCTCGTCTGGGATCGACCATGGTTTGTGAACAAAGAAAGAATGAGCTAACAAGCAATTTTAGATAATTCGATCACGAGATAGAAATTTCTGAATACATTAACTGTTTAGATTCTATGTCGCATAGATAATATAAGTAGAAGGAAAAGATTCTCTAGTTACTTAATTCTTTACAAATAAAAACTTCTCTTGATGGTTATTCTACAATTTGTCTTAGGAAATAGATGGCATACGTTAAGTGATCATACAAACGAATCAATATAACTATTACTAAATCTTATTATTGAGCATACTCTGGGAACCTAAAAGCTATCATCAAAACAGAACCAATTACTTTATTTATTACCTGTATAACAAAGTACGTGAAAGAACCGATCAGTTTAAAGTATTATCACTAATGACAAACTGAATGAATATTCAAACAATTAGTATTATATGTATGTTTTGTATACATAAATTTAAATATATGTATATTTAGACACTTAGTATATGTATAGATATTTTAACTCTGAAACAGTATTGCTATAAAATGCAAAAACACATGTATTTAACATTTTGTCAGAGTACATTGTTTGAGAGTTCTATAGCTTATAGCTTGAGCTTTGTATACTTCCCTTCCCCACAAAAACTTTAACGTACATGTTTTGACGATACCCCATATATTGGTGATTGGCTCTTATATTACAGAAAGCGCAAGAACGAGAACACAAAAACGAAACTTGCTTCGAATAATTTAAAAAAACGGCGAAGAAAATAATGAGCTTATAGCAAGGTAATACTCTATACGCTGTAAGTAGTATGCAACAGGTTTTTAACGTACGTCTCTTTCTACCAATAATCACGGCAGAAACGAATCAATAAATAAACAGAACAACATTCGTCTGTGCAGTCAGGACGTGATCGAAGAAATATTGACAACAACTTATCGCAAAAAGGTTCAACCACCGGCGGCGAGCGTTTCTTCCTGCTCGCAGATAGCATGACATCACGTCGAGTGAGGAAAGAAAAAGAAAGGAGGAAAGGGGAAGAAAGAGTAGCTCTCGTCTGGTGGCGCCCGCAGACGACTGTTTTTGTTCCCTTATCATTTGGCAGTAGTCGACGGTTCCTTCACAGAAGGATGGGATGCGTAGATGCCTTGGAAGGATCGCGGAGAATTCGTTGCCAGCATTCCCTGAGAAATTGTATCGTCTGCCTTTTAAGTAATTCGACGGACATAGAATTCCTATTCAGGCTACTCTGACTTGGAGAAATGATTGTTGGAACGGGGAACACATGATGTGGCAAATAGAGAGAGTACAGTAATTGTTCACTGGAATCTCCAAGGTCATTTCGAAAACATACTAATCAGTAACCTTTTTTATACATAGTGTTGAACAAACAGGATCTGAAACTTTATGGATTTACACTGTTCGCTGAGAAGAGTAAAAAGTGTTTAAACAAAAAAGATTCTACAATCTTTCTTTCTATTTTAATATAAAATTCAGATCTACAAAATTGATGTACATATTCGAATATTCCTTGATGTTTCATATTGTGTAACACATTATTTATTTGAGGAGGAGTAGATTAGTCTTCAAATGCCCGTAAAAAATCTGGAAGATTCAAATTAGATGATTAAGAAATCTACTTAATAATGCCTTCATTTAATGGTATCTAAATCTTGCAAGTTTAAAAATTAAAAACGTTAATGAAAACCGTCTTCTTTTAATACATTCATTTGATAGTCATCTAAATCCTATCAGTTTAAAAATTAGAAATTTTAATGAAATCTATCGGTGGATACAATGTCTTAATTCGCTGCAAACCTAAATCTTAATAAGTAAGACATATCAATATTATGGGATGGATGGGTCAGGGTACATACATAATAGGGACAAAACAAGGATTAAATTTACAGTTTGCATAAAATTGACCAATGGTTTGGAATGACCAACGATCAAGCTATTCACTGACCAAGTTAGTCCAGGGAGGCAGATCCCCTACGTGGGTTGCCAAGAAAATCCTCGCTCTCCAGACACTTCGAAATGAGTGAAAAACTTATTTTTTCATCTTTGAAAGTTTTCTTCTGCTTGTAGATTTTGCAGTACCCAGTTAATTCTGTAACCCACTTTCTTGTTTAATTAATCTGCTCCTGAAAAGGATAGACAAATTATCGACAATTTTTATGCGGGGAAAAGTCTTAGGAATCGATTTTCATAATTTTATTAACATGTGTATTGTATTATATATATCGTGTTTTCTTCAATTCAATTTGAGTAGTACTTCTCTTAGGTTGTAACTCATTTTCAAGTAAGTAGTCAAATCATTGTTTCCTATGGCTTTAATGATTTGACTGAAGAGATCAGAGTTGTAAAATGTTTTAATTAAGTAGATTAATGATGTATTCTTGGATGGTATTTGGTATTAAGATGCTATGCAACTCGGTGGCTGGTGTGGAGTTGGGTGGAGTGTAGATCTCTCGTAGTGTCATTTCTGCTGAGCCCTTTTATTTTGATTGATTCGATCTTTCTTGATTTTCTGGTAGTTTTTAGTCCTAATCAAGTCTTAAGGTTTAAGTCAGGTTTCTAATACAAGCATTGCTTCTATGTTGTAAATTTCTAGAAAGACTATCCTTTTGAATATTTTATTGTTAATGCTTATGGTATTCCAGATGCACACTATCAACAGTTTACGTCAACAATTAACCATTATGTGTAGGTGTAGGAATTTTGCAATTATGATTCTTTACTTCATAATTGAATTGGTGTTTCTGAGTTTTCTATTGAATCTCTTGGTCAATGCAAGAATTTTTCATAGATCACAAATTAAATTTAGTTGTTGAATTTCATTTATGGTTTCAGAGAATAGAATTAAGGTATCGAAAGATTGATTAGTTGAGGTGATATGATTGAGGTTTTTCTGGGCTCTGTAATTTGTGCAAAGGAGTTGGTTAAAGGCTGAATTGAAGGAGGATGAGAATTTCTAATTGTTGATTGGTTTTTTGGTAGAAAGGGGAAATGGTTTGTATGAGACGGAGGTGGTTTTGTTTGAATTATATTTTAGATTTCGTCTGAAAGTATATCTTTTTTAGCCAGATATTTAAGTAGTGATGGCCATTGATTATAATTAGCAGAGTGATCACCTTTATAGTTGTAGCCTGTTAGAGTGTCTGGTGATTTGGTGTAGTCTTTGGTACAGTCATTTGAAGCGCATTTCAAGCAATTTGACGATTTATTGCAGTTTTTTGCAAGATAACCGATGGTTTAGTGATGATAGCATTGAATATAAGGTTTAGTGAACTTGTATTTTTCTCAATATATTGGGGAATGGAATAAATGATTCAGTATATAAATATTTCTTGAGTTGTTTTCGGAACAAAGAAAATTCGAAATAAGACGTGATTAAGAATATTTTTAATTAAATTAGAGCATCTAATTAGTTGAAATCTTGTGGTGTAGAATTTTTCTAGAACTTTTTCAGATGATACATCCACTAAACCTAAATAGCCGTGTCTATTTGGAAAAGTGTTCTCAATGATGCATCAACATTGCAGTTAGATTCATTAGGAGGTCGAATGACACACTGATATTGATGGTATGTGCTGAGAGGTGTCGCACTATTTATATGCACATACCTGTTCATGTTATGCATCATTACGCACCAATTAGAGGTGTTTTTGATTGATCAGCTCATCAATTAAAATGTTGTTGAAACGTCGGGGACACTTTTTCAGAGAGACACGATTTACATAATATTCTACATAAGGATACTGACTTTCAATTCTCAGCATTACACAGTGACTACACTTCTACATAAAAATCAACATACATGATCTGTAGGGCATGAACACATTACTGTCATGTCATGTGAAATCACTTTACATGTTGTAGCAAATTCGTTTCATATTATAGTAAAATAGATTTAAAACATAGGAAAAACTTTGGCCCGAAATATGGATTTGTTTTAACATTTTTTTTATAATATCTCTTTTATTAATTACATTTTGTCTTCGAACTAAAACTAAAAACTAGTTGTATCAGTCTATTACTGCACACGCTCGTTCACTCATTCGCACGTTCCACTCACGCGAAAAATGATGTATTCTTGATGTATTCCACTTAGCTTCCAATAGGAGCTATCTAATTACTACTATAACATAGGATGCAATAAAAATATATTCGTATATGTATGGGTAATTTTACACTGTATGAAGTATTTAACAATACAGCAGAATAAATTTAGAAGATGACTCTATACGACAAAATAAAACAAAAATTAATTAGTCAAAAAGCAGACGTAAGCTAAATCATCATTACATAACATGTTATTGTATAACAATGTTATAACACTTGCAAGAAAAACAAAACGAAACATGTCACATAACACTGTTATACATATAACAAATTTTATAATTTTATCTTGCAAATTATGTTACATAGTGTAGACTCATTTAGTAACAAGTTATAGAAATATGTTATACAACAAAATTAGAAACAAATTTAGAAAGAGATTTATTATATAACAATACTTTATTACATAATATAGTCCCAGTTTATGCTTCGACATAAATGTATCTGTTACTATAGTACTATGTATTTATAAATACCAGTCATGCAATGAGTTAAATTGACAATACAATAATGTCACGTTTAAATTACAATAAGTCTGGGGTCCGTATTGTAATTTTCGTGTTACAGATAGCGATTTTATTCCAGGTATTCGGTCGCGTTCAAGACTCGAGTTCCTAAACAAAGGAATAGCAGAGTCAGTGAGAAGAATATAGTAGGGTATATTATAAAGAACATGCAATTTCAAAAATATTACTTTCCATAATTTTCATCTTTCTTCTACAAAAATACTGCTGGTGGGTTGGTGAAGTTCTACCGATAAAAATGAGTACAAACACTGCATAAATCGGACGAGTTTTTATTATTAATCACAGTTCACAATTTTCTCTTTCGCAGCTTTTACACACACACACATACACTGTGCGTACAATTCCAAGCACAACGCCTAAAAGACTATTTTGAACAAGAAAGAAAGTGACAAAATTGTATTGCAAAGAGTATGCGACCGTGTATATGTGTATATATATGTGTATATGTGTGTGTGTATGAAAAACTACAAGAGAAAAAATCCCGAACTGTGATTAATAATAAAAACTCGTCCGATTTATGTAGTGTTTGGACTCATTTTCATCGATAGGACTTCATCAATCTACCGGCAGCATTTTTATAAAGGTAAGATCAAAATTATAGAAACTAATATTTTTGAAATTGCATGTTTTTTGTAATATCACGCCATTTGTTTCAAATGCATGGCGTCGACCGCCGTTGCTCGCCCTATTATATCTTTCTCGCTTATTCTTACTATATCAATTTACTGTTTTTGTCTATAGGACCAGGTCCCGCTGAGTTGAGGATTTTGAATAATGGGATGGTAGTGGGACTGGGTCATCATAATTAAAACGTTACAATTCTTTTGGAATTTAGGTGTTACATTACTATACTACATCACTACAGCTCATAATATTTGTTGGTCAATTATAGAATATTTGAGCTTGGACACTGACTGCGCACCTACTTATTGATTTACCAGACGCAGACACTGCTTAGCAGGTTGCTGATTGTCAGGCGCCCTTCATGAGGTTTTTCTAAATTCTAAATGTCAGTAGCTGCAAAATATCCTATAGGTACTTCATCGATGACGTTAGCAATCAAAAACATAATCACGATCAAGAATTCGTTGCTTGTAATTTTTATCTTATTTTTATATACATGTAGAATCACTATTTAAATTTTCTTACACTCACAATTGAGCACCTTATGACAGCAAATATACGATAGAGACAATACTGGGTCTTCCATGTCCATCAAAGACTTTTTTATTGCTCTAGGCTCTTAAACAATTTGCGAAAAATCTGTGTTACTTCTCAATGTCCTTAGAACATCATTTAATAGTTTACGTTTGCAAATATTAGACCGTTTCTTTTACTTTCTTTCTAGTTCCCACAGAAAACTTCAAGAGAGTAACAAAGCCTGTGCCTTAAAATACTGAGACAGCTGATGAAGGTTTAATCTCTAGAATAATATGAATTTTGCAACACCAATTCAATTACAAAAATTGAAACGACTATTCATTTATCGTACATACTAACATCTATTTAATAAAATATGACAAAAAGTACCTAACTGATTTATCACAAAAAGCTGAAATAAAGAATACATGTTTATCTCTAGTTGAAACCATGTGAAAAAAATCGTGACAAAAATTTTGAACGCAGTAATCTTTAAAAAATAGGCCTTCTCTGAATTTGAATGTTTTTATTGGTCGATACGTATAAACTGACTTCGTGTACTCCAGAATGTATTTTCAACTACAAAGATTTGCCGCCGAAACCCTGGGCGAGCACCAATCGAAATTACTCATCGACAACCGCGGTTAAACGAAGCCGGCGGAGATTCCAACAAACATTTATCGTTCCTTTTAGATCGAACGTAAAGAAGAAGTAAGGGAACAGCCTGAAATTTGATGATGGAAAGTCTCACGTTGAACGAAAGAAAGCACCGCTCGGTATATGTGGCACGCATAACAATGTGCGGCATACCATGATTTGCGTTTGCGAGAAAATAAAAGCACGGTGCAAAACGGTTCTGAGAAAAATTCTGACAAGACCGCAAACACAAAGCGAATCCACATTTTATCGACAACGTCTTCATGAAATACAAAGTACAATATATTTAAATGTGTATAAACATTTTAATTATGAAATGAAGTACTTCATGTACCAATCGATTATTAAATTAAATTTGACAATACACCTGAATTGGCAACACACTAAATACTAATTTGAAAAGAGTAGTAAATTAAAATATCGGTTTTGATGTACCTGTAGTGTAACTTGAAAGTATGTACTTAATAATTACATATTAGAAATTCAAGTATATGTACAAGACATTTTTCTAAAGCTTCATTAACTCTTGGAAAGCTGATTACTTAAAATTGCTACACCACGCAGCCAGTGTTAAAACGCGGAGTAAAAAATGACTTAATATTGGCAAAGACGGGTTTAACTTTTTATCGTTCTAGGCTATTGTATTTTTGTCATTCCGCAATGAAAGAAAATGATACGGAAAAAAACATCATAAGCACTTAAAATACTAGTACAAATTTTTTAATATTTATTACTTTAAATCTTTTTAAGATTATGCATAAATTCTGCAAATTTATTGATTAAATAATATCAATATAATTTAAAACTCAGTATTTTACAGGATGTTCAACGATGGGTGTCAGAAGTTTTAAAAACTGATTCTTTCTACTAAAATAAGAAGAAAATCAAAAATAATGGAAATGCGTCTGAGGCCTTGCTTTAGAATTATTAATTACTGAGAAAACGCCTAAAATTGCTGTAAAATGTATCTGACTTCGAATTTATTCTAGTAACTTTGGTGTGCCTGGCCTGGAACCATTTCTACTGATTTCTGAGTGCCTAACTTGGGATTTATTGTACATACTTATTTCTTTGTATCTGACTTAGCTACTGCACGTTGACAGTAGAATAAGTTTCAAATCAGACACATTTCACGCAAACTTAAGACATTTTAGCAATTATTAATAACTCTGAAATACAGCCCCAAACGCAATTTCGTTCTATCTTGACATATAAAATTACCTCTTATAATTTCTTACACTATAATTTCTTACTGTTGTCGAATATCCTATATATTGTATTTAGTAATGCCAATGCATTTAATGCTTTAGTAATGCTCTCTAAATAATTTTTTATGCGCTTTGAAGTTGATAATGACCGTCCGAAATCTTTCCGCAAAAACAGCTGCTCTGGGCTGTAGCCTATTTAGACTATACCTAAATTCGCCTCTTGTCATTGACTAGGCAAGAATTAATATAATATATTATTTAGGTGCCTACGTTACAAATATCTCTCAATGTTTTCTTGTATTCTGTTACTGAGATAAAATGTTAAAACTTTGTACAGTTTTTTATATGTATTGTGATATTTTCTTAGTATTAGAATTTTTTCAAATATGTGGAAGTATTCAATTATGTAGGTATGTAATATAACATAACAAAAGCAATTTTTTGAATGAAATCAAATTCTTGAAAAATATATCTTTCTAATGCAGTGCATAAATTTCTCAAATACCTTAATATTTATTCTACAATCTATAATTATGTTATTTCTTAGCAATCTACTAGATAAAAATTATTTAATACTTTACCAACTGCGCATTTTTCGTTTCGCCACAGACGAGTATACGGGGACTGCATTCTGTTATTACTCTATTACTTACTGCCAGTGCTGTGAAAGCGACGTCATGGAAGTGCAACGAAACTATGCTGCAAAAACCATTCAGAAATAACTAATGGACTGTCAGCGCTGCAATTTGAATGCTCCCGCATTCAACAGATTTTTAATCTGCATTCACCATTTACATAATATAATTTACAATAAAGTAAATTCTTTTAAAAAGATTGAGCATGTCGAATTATAGTTTTTCTTAATTGTAGTAACTTTTTCTAATTTCATCAATTATATATAAGTTGATAAGTCAATATATATATTGACACAATTATCAGTAATAGATTACTGTACATATAAAAGAACTCCTGCAATAATATTACATAATTGATTTATAAATATACCACAGTATTTAGTTTATTGAAGATTCAACATCAGTGTACCAAACATCATAAGATACATAGTATATTCCTATTACACAAAATTAGGAATGATATTTGAACTTATAACAGTTATAACAGTCGCAATGTTACAGTTCTAATAGGTTTATACTTTTCAGTATCATATTAGAATAATGTTTATTATTTAGGCTTTTGCAATGCCAACAACACCACATGCAAGACGAGCACCTGCGTTTCCTGTAGTTTTTGATAACTCATGACCACCCTTGCCAAGATCATCTGGGTCAGCATGAACCTATTATTATAAATAAGAAAAAGGTTTTGTAGCATGAATATCAAATGAATATTGAATATGGTTTATACAAAAGAATTATATAAAAAGTGTTATGGTCTCTTACCACAAGAGTTCTGCCAATTATGCTGTGTGGCCCTTGAAGCTGAATAATTTTATCGCAGATGTTAACATTGGCTATGCCATCAGCACCTGCTTCGATATTTCCTAAGTCTCCAACATGACGCACATCAGAGTCTGGTCCACCATGTTCTTTTGCTAATGGATTGAAGTGCGCACCGGCACTTGTACAACCTATAAAAAATATAAAACCAATAAAATACATTAAGGTATGCTGTAATGAATAATGATACAATAAATGATAGCTACAGTACAGTGTTTATTATTAAAATCAGAATGCCACAACAAATGTAAAAAATGTGATCGGTCGTTCTGTCAATTCTTCAACTTTGACTTCATTATATCAGTGACAAGTCAACTGATGATATAAATCTCTTAATAGCAATTGTAAATAACAATAGTTATCATTAACATTAGTTATCCTTTTTTGTTATCGCTTATGAAATTAATTAATAGTTATCCAATTAAACTGATCATCACGTGTTTGAATGAAAATCAGATAACTCAATTAAATTGGAAACCCTCTAATAAGTGTTGGCGACACTTACAATGCTAATAGCATTTACAATAAATGCTGTCAATTCTCTGAGGATTTTCAGTTACACCGGTCACCTTGTGAATATGTATGTGTCAATGTTACCACAAATGTATGTTATAATAAACTAGATTATAGAACTAATCCATTCATTTTAATATATTACATTGTATTTATAACAATACACACTAATGTATTAAATTTTTTGTACTAAATGAATAAGCCCAGGTTTATTAGTATCATATGAACATGTATACAATCCCTAAAGGTTAATTTTTAATCAAACTTTTGGACTAAAAACTAAATAAGCATTAAATATATCATTTTAAATTAATATATTCAATGTATGAATGTATTAGCAATCTTTCAAATTTTACTTTTTTATTATACAAAAAAAATTAACGTATTATTATCTGTTGACCTCTAAATTCTCCTTTACAAGTTTCTTCAAATTCTCTGACCTATTCAAACTTGTTTGAAAATTGTTACTAATTATACTGAAAAAATTCGGATAATTTTATATGCTACAAATATAACGTACCATTAGTATTGTCTCCAAATTCGTGAATATGAAAACCATGCAATCCTTTTTGCAAGCCGGATACTTGACCCGTGACCTTCACGGCATTAGCATTATCCTATATAATAATTGAAACATTAAAAATAGATGTAACATGACATAAGGATATTTCTGTTTTTAATGTATTTATGACGCCGAATATTCTTGAACAATTACTTACCGGTTGTTCGAAGAACAGAGTGCCTTTAGCATCTCCTTGAAGAACGCACACGGCTTTAACCATTTTGGAAAATTTCTCGATTGAACGAAACAGCAATCGTTGGTAGAATGAAGTGTTTCTGCGATAACTGTCGTGAAGTTACGAAATGTAATTATCGTTTTGCTGAATCACGAGTGCAAATAAGTTGACGTATCGCGTAATACACGCTTCAACCGATAAAATGACGACCTTACTATTCACTTGACTTAAAGAGAAATGGCGTAGCGGCGTAGCATATGTATGTATGTATACATATATACATACAGCATCTTATATATGCAGTCGTAATCGATGGACTATCGACGCACGAAATCGAGATTCAATTTCAGGCGGTTCACTATAATTTATGAATATTTGCAATCCAAGAAACCGACTATAGCTAAAAATTCAAATCTAATTTTAATATTTTTCAAGTATTAATAATGATGAATTTCAACATGACTCTTCGTTTTTCAGTTATGACTCGAAAAACAGTTGATTTTTCTTCAAAGCAAATAGCTGAACTTCTTCTTTAGCATGTCATTATCCCTTTATTTCTTAGAACTTTAAAAATTCTCTATCCTCTTGAGTGCTTAATTCTTTGGGTACCATATTTTCATCTTCAATATAATGTACAAGCGTTTTCAGATTTATTAACCAGAAAAAAAAGCACCGAAAAACCTGTATAACTGTTGAAAAGCGTCTTTCTAACCAAAAGTTTTTTTGAAGTACTTGAAGTTGTTTCAAATAGTTAACACAAAATAAAAAAGGGCAGAAATACATCAAACCATTGAGTTGTAATTAAATGAAGAAAGTGTAAATTAAACATACATTTCAACTTTAAGAACTATTTTATTTGAATTACTGCGTTCAATCCACTCTTGTATTTTAACATAGCAAACTGTATAAAGTAACAACTATACAAACTAATATTAATTAAAATATTGATCACTATCACATCACACTCGACACCATTCTTCCAAAATTGGCGCTAGAAACCAAATCTATATGCAATGAAGTTATCTATATGTGTATAAAATAGTTGGCAACTTAAAAATTATGTACAGTTTGCATAGTCTAAAATTCACAATAATTATAATTGACTATGACACGGTCAACTACTAGAGTTAACCATAACTATGGTCAATGATTAGTACTCTAATATATTGATTGTTAAAAATTGTTAGTGATGAGAATCGATTATCGAATTTCGAGAGTGCGTAGTACTACAGACATATATGTATACAATAACAACAGTGACACATTCGAGCTAAACCCGAATAGCTGTGGGTAATACGTGATACGTATGAGAGCAATTTGTTTACCGTGAAATACTTCAATAAATAATAAATATGCCAAGAGGTGTAGAACGTCGACAAGTGTCTCCGATAGTGAAAGCGTTTCGGGATTTTTGTAGAGGTGTAAGTGAATTATATTCTACTTTTTATACTTACGTTGGTGTTCATTTTTCTAGAAATTACGTAATGTTTTATTATTAGTTGTGCTCTTTATTGAAAATGTTTTTTACCCAACGATTGTACGTTGTGTCATTAACGAAAACTGTTTAATGGAATTGAATTTTGTTCATTTAAGATTATACTTGTAACAGTTTGTTGGTTATGTAGTATAGTGTCTGCCAGTACATATATATACAGGTAGTCATAAAAATATCCAGTTATACAGCTACGTTAATTGTTTAGTAAGTGTTGTACGAAAGTGTATATTAATAAAGAGGAAAATAATTTAAAATGCAGTTTTAACAAACCTTTAATATATATTTAGAGATGACTTTAAAACGTTATTTGCAACGAAGGTCTATTATTGTATTAGGGTGGTTGGATACTTTTCTGACCAACTGTATAAATACTGGTGTAAATATAGTGAAATACTACAAATAATAGGTGTCGCATGTCAGGGCAAGAGAAGATTATAACAATAATTGATGTAAAGAGTTTGAAATCGTGGTTAAGATTACATAAAACAATCTTGCTACACACAGTAAGATTGTTAAATCTAGAAAGGTGATATATGTACATTTAAAATCTTAATTAGGTTAATACAGATAACAAAATGGAGCTTTTTACTCACATAAATTTTACGATACACAAACGACTGTTCAACCACAAGAGCTTAAAAATATTTCAGCTATACGGCACCAATAAAATCTTATAAGAGGTCTTGTGTGCCTTATCATGAATGGGTACCTCTAGACAGATATTTTTATATTTGCTCTATTTCGGCTGACACTATACTTATTAATTTAATATGTATGATAATTTTATTAGTTTATTGACAAAATGTAGATTATTAGAAAAATTTATGAACATTCTAGAAACCAATTGTAGAAGGATTAAGATTTGCGGATGCTCTTGCTGCACGTACACAACCACCTCCTTCTATACCTGGTGGACCATACCATAAAACATCAAAAGTATATTATTATACACGCGATGCCAGACGTCTTGTTCAGCCACCTATCGAAGTACTTCCTCAAAAACAAATAGAAGCAGGGTAATTATATATTTATTCTCTTATTTCTTTGTTCTTAAGTGTAATAATTTAGTGTTTGTTCAATACTTTGTCTATGTATCTTTAGAAAATAAAAGAAACTGTATTAATATAAAGGAATAATTCAAAAGTAAGAAAAAAATGATTTGGAAGTTAAAAATTTATGAATAATTGTTACCTAGAGAAATTAAAAGTTTCATTCAATCTGAAAAGATTTTAATATTTTTAAATGTGTTTTGTAATGTTTAAAAAAATTTGTTCTAGAAAATCTGCTGAAGTCAAATGTATTACACCAGGCAAAGTTCATCCCTACGGTAACTAGTGAATATAATAAAATATTTATTAAATACTAGTTGTATATAGCAATTGTATGTAATAAATAAATTAAGTGTTAACTATCAATTGTGTACGAAATAAAATTATTACAAATGTTTTTAAGTAAAACAGAGTTTTTAAAGTTATTTTCCCATTTAATGTTTAATCATCAACAGTGCATAAATAATAAATAGAGGAATGTTCTTCATATACACGTCTCCTGCATATGAGCAGGCGCACAGAATAATTCTCAATTTTATAATACATTATTACATACATACATACAGAGCACAATGCTTTCATAAAATGTATGCGAGTCTAAGAGTAACATTGACACTGAGGAATTTGTACAGTTTGGCAAATTCAATAGAGCCAATATCTAACAATGTAGTACACAGTGTACTTGTTCAACAACTTTCGCAGAAACAATGAACTTAGTCGTAGATTAAACAATTGTGAAAGTTTCTTTTAAATAATAAATTTAATAAGGAATTTGATTCTGATAATACTGTATCATGTCATAAGTTTTCGTACGGAAATTGAGGTAGCTGTTACGTATTACATTGAGCATAAAGGCGGCTGCTTCACGATCAATAGCTGTGGGTACGAATCTGCCTCTTAAAAGTTTTATTGTTTGTCCACGGAAACATGGTAACCCAGTATCAAGCATAAGAGAAACCAGAGAAATGATTGCCTCTTGATAAGGCCTGTAGGAAAAAACAAAATAATTTATTAGTAAATTTACTGTAAATACTCACTGCGGATATAGACGAATATATTCTATTTATTACATAAAGTACATTTTTCTGTAATTATTTTCTAGCTTATTGATCAATAATAATGATAATTGTGTATATTTACCTAACTGCAAGAAAAGCCTGTACACACAATTCCATGAACCAACGAAAAGGTGCGGCTTCCATTTTGCCCCCCATTACAAGAACCATTTCATCAGTTAATTTAATATCGGGTTCAAAACCTAAATTACCCCCTGGTGAACTCTCAAACATGAATCCAAAATCAATGTGTATAATGTGGCCATCTGTGTCCAGCATAATATTACCATTGTGGCGATCTTTGATTTGTAAAAGATAAGTGATAACACTGTAGGCGGCCATTGATCTCACAAAATTACGGCGAACGTTTTGAAACTCTTTTGTCGTTTCATCTCCGTAACGAGTAATAAAATACTGATACATGTCGATATCAGTGGTTCGACCAAGTTGGTCGCGTGATGTCGCGTTTGGTACGCATTCTATAACACCACACTGTAATGAAATATTTGTTAACATTTTCAAGTAAAATATTATAAAAACATATAACACTAAAGTGAATTGTATAATGTAAAATTACCCCTGGAGCTGTAGCCACTACTCTATATGGAAATAAGAATAGATTCAATCCAACTTTCTGAAATATATTCTTGAAAATACTGATTACTTGTAGGGCTAACATGTCTTGTCTAACATCGTCACCGACTTTAAAGATAGCAGCTTGCCAGGTTTCTTTTTCTGGCTCTCTTTTAATGTTCACTTTACCATTAGTAGATACTGCCAATGCTATATTTTCTAATTCATTGATTCCATACTTTTGTACTTTGAAACGCGCCAAAAATGGTGCTTTCGCGGCACTGTAAATCATAATGCACGGTAAAATATTGTAAATAAATAATTTAAAGCATACTACAGTAGAACCTCGATTATCCGGAATACCAAAAGATTCAAACCTGAAGTACCTACCTTTCTGATAGCTAGTTTGCTATTCTTTAGCAAATTATTGTTAAATAATTGTTTAAGTGTAAATTATTGTCTTGAACTGAACTCGTATTGTGATTTCATTGAATATCCATAATTTTGTGAATAATAGAGGTTCGGTTAAAGGAGGCTTTATTGTACTTACCTCTGCATAGGAGTTCCACTTTGATAATCAATATCAATAACCATAGCTTCAGGATTAGATGGTAAGTAGCAACCAGGTTGTACTTTGATTTTAGATAAAGCTTTCAAGCACGCAGCTTTGCGTTCAGGACCTTTCGGATATGGCCTTATTTCGCCGGAAATATTCGTAATCTTTTCAAAGAAATCAAACTGCCTCTCATAAAACTGTTTCGCTGGACCAGACAATGACGCCACAATACTTTTTATTAAGGAATCCAATACGTCATAGAGAACAGGATCCTTTATTTGTTTTTCTTCGTCCATGAACATATTCGTTTGCATGTTCCAGATTAATTGATGTGCCACTACCTGCATGGTATCAATAATGAAATCTTTAATTAACAAATCAAAAAATATTTGTATAATAAATTTAAAACAAAATTTTACACTATCATTTTAAGAAGTATCAATTGAAAATATTGAAATGTTTCTAGCTGCGATTCTTTACCTGTGAACGTTTAGCAATTTTTTTGATAAATTCTATTACATATCCCATGGTATCATGGCGCACCGCTTGAACTAATTGTGGTATATAAAATAATACAGCATCTGCTGGATAACTACTTAGCACCTCAACTGCATATTGTGCAGAAATTGGATGATGGGGAAACTGACGAGAGAAATATGCCAACGCTTGAATAGGCGACACCCTTTCCCACGTTAACATGTAGACCAACTGAAATAAGGTAAGTTAGTTAATCAGAATTGATAAATAATGTTATTGAAACAATGATTTACCTCAGGTACATCGTTAAGTAGTGTATCGGTAGTAACTAAATATTGTAGAGCTTCTGGAACGTGCATAACTGGAACAGGCTTAAGGCGGACCAGTCCACACACTTCCTTAATGATAACTTCTGAATTCTTCAACCGAACTGGTAAGAATATAGCAAGAACAGGACTAATCTCCCACGCTAGACGAGTATATTCGCGCCAACGGTCATTCATTCCTTTAGCACGCCATTCTGCAATACTCGATTCATCTGGAAGTGCAAGTTCTTGTCTTCCACCAGGATTTCTCCAAACCTACAGTAACATATACATATGTATTATGGTAAAATCAGAAGAATATTTCATACGATATTCTGGGAAATAATGCAATATTGAATTTACCAGTAACATTTCTATCTCAACTGCTAACAGTTCCAGAATCAAATTTCTTTTCTTTATGTAATCTTTTACGAAAACATTTGCATTCATAACACGTTTGCTACGATTACTACGTTTCCCCAGCGTATTGCTACTGGTGGACATCGGAACTGTATTAATCCACACGCTTGACGATGTTTTTGAAAAGTCATTGTTCGTTGCACTGAAAGTTGTACTTAGGGAACCAATTGTTTCGCTAGGTCCAAAGGCAGCAGTTGTGCAAGACTGAGGTGTTAACATTTCTAATTCACCGTCATTGCCAGTCATTACTAAATACTTCTTATCGCTATGCATAACCTAAAACAGATAAAACATAAGAAGAGGAATTGTATTTAAAAATTACATTGATCTTTACATTCAGATGAAGTTTGACATACCTGCCAGAAACGTATGAGAGTGACTAAATCATCACGTAGCTGATCTAGCTCTTGTGTTGGTACTTGACGTTCACGACAGAAGTAATCTAGACAGTTACAATAAACGCGTTTTCGCAACACATTTTTACTTAATGTCCTACAAACAAAATTCGTTATTTTATTGTTCGTTTATTAAGCCGCAGTATCATATTTCTTATGATACCTTGGTAAAATATCTCCTTGAAGAAGAAGCAATCCACAAGAAAGTAGTTTAAAACGCACGCCGACTGCAGCAACATGACGACTCATGCCAGGTTCCTCACCGAAAGCACCAACAGTCATAGGCAATGATCGATGTAGTAAAGTAACAATCATGTCAACTGTTTCTTGACAGCAATACTTAGCAGTTTCGATTAGCTCCACAATAAATGTAACCCAAATATCATGGGGTTTCACTTGTGGCGGATTTGGGCCTAATTTGCAACCTTCGTATACTGCCAGAGGACTAACTTCTTCTTCATCTGGTGCAAACAGACCCATCCTTTTGTCAACAGTGTATTGCCATGCGACAAGCATTTCTTGTAAGAAGCGTAATTTGAGATCTGGTCGTACAGTGAGTATCCATTGCCAGCATTCAACTGCTGTAGTCATGGCTGCTGCAGTAAACAGTTCGATTTGTGAAGAAGCTACTGTGTGCAACAATCGCCTGTGTATCCCTATAAATATAAATTACTGTCTTACAAGTTAACTTAATCAATTACTATTTTACAAGTAAAAAAAAAGAAAAGTATAAATAAGTAATCTATAAAGAATGACTTAATTACCAGGCATAGAAATTAATAGTGCAGTAGCACGCCAAAGAGCACTACGATGTTCAACATCGTTTTGAGCACGACAAGCTCTCCAAACAGCATCAATTAACAGATCAACCACTTTGTTCCTACTCTCCTCGAAAGATATTTCAGAAGTGGAGGATTCGGTTTGCGCTAACGAAAGCATTCCCGCTATTTCTCCAGCATACCGTGATCGCGTAGACATCATTGATAAAAGCCATGAACTGGCACCTTTTGGGCAACGTGGTCGCTTGTCCAATGAATTGGTCTAAAAATTATATGTTTAATTTCTACGTAACAAAATTAAAAAAATTATTAGATATCAAAAGCCATAATTTTACATTTGGTAAGGCCGATGACGGAATAGCAAGATCCACAAATTCGAGGACAGAATCTGTGGACAAGCATAAACCAGAATGATGTTTTAATCCAGAAGATGGTATCTGGTTTACATATTCCTGCAAGTGTGATCTAGTTGCTTGAGGTGCCCATTTCATTGCTTCTTGTACTATGCCTTTACATCTTGCGGTAAAATCTTTCACAATGATCTGTATGTATTACATAATTTAGTTTTAATTTTTAAATTATTCATGGACATAGAAATTATGCACATACCTCTCTTGCTTCAAGTGTATCCATGAGTTCAATACTATATGGTGTGCCTGGTATTCGTAAAAGTGGTGTCTCTTCATTTGGATCAATTTGTAATGAAAATGATAGAATCTATGAAAACAATAATTCGATACAGATAAACAATATATAATCAATATAGAATAAGAGAACGTACCTGCAATATATCTAACATGCTCCAAAGCACCTTGCAATTCCATAAAAGATGGGGAAATGCGTCCACCAATGCGCTGAGATACTTATCTGCTATTCGTCTAATTTGTTTATGTACATGATTAAAATGCACCAATAGAAATTGAGCATGGCTCTCAAGTTCCCTCTCGCGTCTTTCGTCCTTTGGTTTATGTTGCATCACATCTTTGAATTTTACAAAAACAGAATCAGCAACGCAGCATATACATTGCCACATACCGCTCTTATCTTTTTGTAAGTCAGTATCGCATAAATATTCCATAATAGGCTGTAGACTTGGTTCTGGGCTATTCGCCACCCTTAATGTTTCTAACCAATAAACTGATAATAAGTATGTGCATTGAGCGAACTGTAATTTTGTTACATACTGCGATATATCATTGGTCCTATGGAAAAAAAACAACAAATAAAGTAGAATGTATTGAAATAAATTCTTGAATAGAAATTAGATATGAAAAATATTCACCGAGTACTCATTTTTAATATCTGACTCCTTAATTCTTGCAATTCGTTTAGAGAGACGCTATCGTTACGTACAGCTGAAGTATACTGTAACTCTCTCATTTCAAGACGAGCACTGGTTTGTGAAATAAGATAAGGTGATTTCACTGCAATTTCTTTCACGCCTTCATGCCATTCTATAGGCCATAATCTCGCCGCTTGATCACCAGCAAAACCCATTACAACACAATAAAGCCAAAAATCTTTGAAAAGCTTGAGAAGTCTTTTCTGTGGATGTCTTATTGGTGGAAGTCGACGAACCAATATCGCAATTACAGGGATGAGTACGCCTAAATTTCCTGCACTACTCGCTGCCTTCTACCATAAAATTTAACAATTAATATTAAAGAACATAAATTTCATATTTATGATTAAAATTTTTTTAATTAAATTACCGTTGCAGAAACATTACTTGACACTTTATCGCTGGCACGTTTTCCCTCTAATCCCAGTTGAACAAAAAGCTCAAGCAAGTGAAGCAGCAAATCGTCCAAGTCTGTTTCACCTTGGAGATTTGCTGCTATATTTGCAAGTGCATTTGTAACTGCTTTAGCCACGTGACAGTACTGCTTACGATCATCATTTGAAGCATAGGTTGCAGTACTAGAACCCAGTGACATAGAAAACATTTGCATTATTCCTTCATATATCTGGAAAAAATATAATTTTATTATATTATTACTATGTATAAAAATGTTATGAATTAGTTTACAAAAGTTTAATTAATCTCTGAACTCAACCTTTGACTCGCATTTTGCAATTATCATGCATCCCAACTGATCAACAATTAGAAAATCAAGATCACTTGGCGTACGACAAAATAATTGCTGAAAAAATGGGAATATTGTACGCATGGTCTTTGGGGTATCTTTCAGCGCAACAGCGACATGTCCCAACATAATTACTATGTTTTTTGAAATCAATTCGCTATTTGACCTTTCGTCAGTATCACTAAAAACATTAAAACAAATAAATCAGAAATCACAGAAAAAAATGGACATAATTATAACTAGCCAATTAAATAATATAATATACCCATCGCATATGTCAGCAGCAAACAATCTGTTTGAAACACTGGCTACTAGTGCAGGCACACAGTCTGGATTTACAGAGTGAGCAGCTTCCAATGCGATGCAAAGATTACCGATAGCTGCGTCTCGTAACTTTTCAAAAGCAGTTTGTATCGATGAAGTAGTTTGCTTTGAATCTTGAATTTCTTTCCCTTTAAAAAAGGTATTTGCTGGTTAACATTATTCGTGAATGGATATTATAAAAGTAATAGAATATTAATTTTAAATTACCTTTTCCGTTTTGTTGACGATGTAATTTAAGAAGTATAGGTGATGGGTTAACAAGAAAATCTCGAAGATAATATATAGATGTACTTGCTATGTTAGGAAATTTCTGTGCTAACTTTCCCAATCCTTCAAGGCATACCATTAATAATGGCATATGTGCTAGCACCAATTTTGGTCCATGATTGGAATTAATCTTTTCAACTAAACGACCACATAAACTATCCGCACCTGTGAACAGTTGTATTCGTATAAATAGGATATTCTTAAATAAATTATAAGCATACAGTCATTCATGAATTGAATAACTGATTGTTAATACTAATAAATCCTTCTGGAAAACAAGGAAATTTTTTATGAAAATTAATCTTCTAATAACAATGCTGTAAATACACAAACATGATGAGACCTATGAATGAAACTACAGTGTTCATTTTTGCATTTAAAATTAAACAAACAGTTAGAATGAGGTAGGAAAATTGCATTTAGTGGAATAAAAATTAGGCCAGCGAGGTCATCGGGTATATTCGTTAGTTAAACAATTATTGAAAGTTATAGATATAGGAGAGTCAATCGAAATGCAAAATAAACTAAATTCGAATACCCTCGCCGATCAGCATCGAACTGATATCTGCAAATAGCGCGGACAAATCATACTGGTCTCTCACTGTAAAAATAACGTAATAAATATATTTCCTATATTTCCTACCAATGGAGTGACTTTAACTTAAGTAGTAATTCCATTAGGATACAATAAAATCATTGAAAGAAATTTATTTGGGAATATATTTAAAGTTCTTATGTTAAAATTTCATTTCTACTTACCAGTTTCATCGCCAATTGCCCACACTAGGAGATCAACGCAAGCGGAATTAGCCATTACGTTTACTTTAAACCTATTTACAGTTCGGAAATTAGTATCCATATCCTCACGCTCGCTTGCATCATGTTGGCGCGATTGCAATTCTGTTTGTCCAGATAGAAAAAGGCCTTTTACAAACTCTTGCACGTCTCTCGTGAAAGGAGCGGGCAAATCGCGTTGGTTTTGTAATAATTCTCGTAAAAGAGCAACCATTACCAAATTCATTGTCTCATTGAAAGTTCGATAGGGAAATATCTGGATCTGACCAGTACTATAAATCTAAACCAAATATTAATAATTTAGAAAAATTAATAATAAAACATGGTAAAATTATATTATGAAAAAATAAGACTAACTTGTTGAGCTTCTTCATCAAGAAATGTTAATACTTCTTTAGTAAGTAATTTTTTAGCTAAAGCTAACACGCTTTGTAAATGCACCACATTAAATTGCATTCCAGCTCTCCTTTCAGGACTTTCATTGCATCGCATTTGAGGGAATTGATTAAAACTTGATCCATATCTACTGAAGAAGTATGTTGCTGGATCATAAGGTACTGATGAATACGAGTGCAATGATGGTCGTTTAGCACAAAGATATTCATGGTCTCCACTTAAAAGACTAGGTGCATTATCAATAGCTGGATGGGGATTTAAGTTACCACTTAAAGATCGAGGAATAATAGGCCTGAAGTTTGAAAAGCTATGTTGTTTTCTATCTGTTGTTAGATGTGTCTCTGTATTCTGTATAGAGAGAGGTGATACTGGTTTTGGAAAAATACGACAAAGAAGAGGTGGATCTGTACATGAAAAGCGACCCATAGAACGAGCTAATCCAATCAAAACTGGAACTATACATTTACATAATGACACTAGAAATAAGAAATATGTAATTAGAATTGTATTGGACTAAGTATCATCACCAGAACAACATAAAATACCTACGTTTTGCTTGCATGCCTCTACTGCCATTTTGATCTTTATATCCTCTTATAAGATTCGTTAGGACTGCTAATATTTCTACTTGAGTAGAAATAATTTCTTCACGTGCAGGCTCACATCTTGCTGCAATATCACTGAGTAATGTATTCAAACAAAAGCTGAAACGTTCAGCAACAGGAACACGTTCAGATGGTGAACATCTGACCTCATCTAACCAAACAGCTTTGGGAAGACCTCGTAATAATCGCAAAAGATAAGGCAATATTTTATCCCGATGTTGTAGACCCGACTCCAAAAAATATATTCCCAATGCAATGGTTGCATCTTGACCTCTTTGATCTAATCGATATATTCCCTGAGCAGACTCTTGTGGGCATAATTTAAACAATTGCATTACCTAGATTAATAAAAAAATGTTGATATTAAAGCTGAAATT
This sequence comes from Calliopsis andreniformis, assembly GCF_051401765.1. NCBI lineage: Eukaryota > Metazoa > Arthropoda > Insecta > Hymenoptera > Andrenidae > Calliopsis > Calliopsis andreniformis. The sequence continues at coordinate 4,915,513 of NC_135064.1, forward strand.
ACATAGAATTCGAAATTCATTATATGAAAAATATAAATAAATAATTTTCATTCTCAGACTTAGATTAAAAGAATATAAGTCTAATGAGGAATATAGAACTAGACTTAGATTAAAGGAATATAGGTATAATAAGGAATATAAGACTAGACTTAAATTAAAGGAATATAGGTCTAAAAATTAACTCAACCCATAAAAAAAAGGTTGAAGACTAAAATATAAATTATACCAGTTTTGAATAATGTTCTCTCTGATTTTAAACTATGCTCTAAATATATACATATATATTATTTATAAACATTATAGTTTAAAGAAATATTTTATCATTTCTATATCTTCATATAATACATATAGTCTAAACTATATAGATACAGAAACTAAATAGAAACTAAAGTTTATATACTTTAGAAACTAAACTGTATAGTTTATACTATGTATATATATTTTTTAATATATATAAGTTTATACTATATTGTATAAGGATACAAAAATGATAAAATATTTCTTTAAACTATAATCTTTATTCAATGCGATGTATAAACAAATAAATTCTTCTATTTTCCTGCTACAAAGTCAGTTTAAAAAGTTTTTATTTAGAACCTCAATTTATATCAATACTTTAAGATCTAGAAAAGAAATGAGTTAATGGTTGCATGATTTTAAGGAAGATGTAAGATGATTTGAACAAAATCTTTCTAACTAATGAGACAAAATGTGTACTGATTTCTTGCTTATACAATCATGACTATATTTTCACAAACAGAGAATTATGACGCGTGACAAACGCTTTTTACATAGAAGCATAATTAATAATTGCATACATATTATTAACGTATGAGGTAATTAATCAGTTGTCCTTCGAATTATATATTATGACAAGATGACATATGTATTAGACCATCAGCTGACATTTCCTTAAAACCTAACCTAATCTTAATCGATCAAATGTCAAATTTTTCTCCATTTACGTGAATACAGCTAAGACATTTTATTATCTTACAAAACTCAATTGGACGTTGCGTACCTTTTCCCATGGTGTAGGCTTAATTGCTGCTAAACATCTAGCTAAATGTTGGACAGCTTTCGAGAAAAACAACCTCTCGTCCGCCACCATTTTGCCCACTACTCACGCTACTCTGACTGCTACTCAGTTTACCATAGAATCCAATTTATCGTCTGCTTTTCGTTCATACATGTATACGTATGCATGTATTAACAATCACTCGTACTGAATTATCGATACCTCGAACTACGGCCGCATGAAGTAGAGATGATCAAAGTCCAACTTGCATTTTTGCACACTTTCATAGATTAATAACGTACTTAAAAATTTTCAGTTTATTTGTATATATGTACAAACCATGATTAAGAAAATAAAAAAGATTCTAGGTATCTAAGATGTAATGAATTTGAAATAAATTTATATTAAATTTATACCTTCACCTTATTAAGTTTAATTTCGTTAACTAAATTTATTCGCGAGTTTAAATATTTATTTTTGAAAGTTAGAAAAATAAATTGTTACATTATTTGACGTACTTTATTTTATTTCGAAAAAATGCAATTTTTATGTGGTGTATAACTCGATATATCGAGATATCGATTTCTTAGTATTTAGATCCTGGACATTGCAATTTAAATACAAACCATTTACTATTGTTAATGCATCTACATACAAGCAAATATGAAAGTATAAATAAATGAAAGATTCGAGATATGTTAGACGATTTTGGTAAGTATATATATTCATTTTCAATTTTATTTCATTCCAAAATTCGAAAGTTAATCAAAGCTACGTAATCAAACCTAAGAGAATCGAGTAGACACAGTCCTCGCTGATTATACTTATAACTCCACTACTTGTTACCAAAAATGAGTTTACAAAGAATATAAAACACCTTTCTAAGATTAATTTTCATATTAACATTTTGTATTTGTTTTGCCTAAAAGTGATACAGATGGTAAAGAGTACACATGAAATATTAGAAAAAACTTCATTTATTTACAATCGTTTATATTTTCATATAAATATGAATCTTATACTCGTGAACCTTTACACCAGGATAAATAATATTCTAATTTTTTGCAATACAAAAGAAGAGTCTTTTTCGATAAATTTGTATAATCCGTATTGTATCTTTGCGCAAATTTTTTTGAAAATTCTTTACTTTCTGGTTTATTTTTGTACTTAGATAGTTCTTTTTTAGCTGTTGTTAGTAATCTATGTAGTTCAGAAAGAGCAATACTTATGTAAAAATATTTATTTTCCTGTCCTGGTCCTTGCATTATCATGTCTCCAGCTTTCTTAAAAGCTAATACAGTTTGTTCATCTTGTGGTAACCAATTACACTAAAAATGACAGCAATATTAAACCCTTTTTAAAGGTGTATATGAAATAATAAAAATAGAATTGTGTAATTAAGTAATATTTACATTGACAACATTGTTTATAACAGAAGCTATTGCTGACTCAGCATTATCATAATTGTTGTTCAATTTCATATTATCGCAGAGATCAAGAAAAATAATTGTAGCTTCTAAAGGACAATTTAAATAATCACCATTGTAGTAGTTTGCTATATATGTATATGCATAGATTACATTTGTTATGTTGAACTGAACATTTGGAGAGGCTTTCTGTAAGAAAGTAAAGTATTACTTTTATTTATTCAGTTTTAAATAAATTTCTTATATTCATGGTTGTAAAAGTAATATAATGTGTTTCACTTTTGAAAAACTTGAGCGTATATTCTAATTTTAGAAGATAGAATATGTGTTTAGCAGAAGAAAATTGAATGGAAAAAGCTTTTTCTTTAAAGACCAGAATATAAAACATGTCTGAAATACAAAACAGATATTCAAAATTCAAAGTTAATATTTTAAAGGTAAAGACATGTGCTGTAATCATAGATATTAGAAGATATCTAGTTCTATTCAATGTATCATTTTACTGGTAACCTGTAACTCGTTGAATAGTGGAACTTGAACTAAAGCTGGGAATTCATTTGTTTCTTTATCGCTCTGTTGACTCATATCCTGTATAAGTTTCCTGTTAACATGATAAGTCCACCATGGAATCCATTCAGGCAGCAACTTTTCTATTTCACCATTTTTTAGTAAAGCTTCAAACTGTTGTTTTTCATCTTCAGTTAATGCAGACCATACTTCGTCTGCATTATCCAAATTTATATTTTGTAGTCGCTGCTCCAAATCTAAAGCCTAAACAATATGTTAACGCAAAATTATTAGAAAAGGAAAGCATTAAATAAAAATAAAAAAGAAATGCTCTCAAGCATGACTAATATATAAATATAGATTTTGGTTACATCTTCTTCGTCATCTGAATCCATCTGTTCTTCTAATTCTTCTTCTTCTTCATTAGTTGTTCCATCAGTTTCTAAATCTACATATTTCAAATCTTGCTCATGTACTCTCCTAAGAATTTCAATCATTTTGTTTCTATCCTCTGGATCTTTTTCCTGAGATTTTAATTCTTCTTCTATACATTGTTTATAGAAACTTTCTGAACATTCTAAGTGAGCTTCTGATTTATAACAATCAATATTACAATATCCTATGCCACATCTTGGACAAGTATATTTACGAGAATGTGTATTGCACCTATAATTGAAAATAGAATGTTAAAAAACGGTAAAAGAAAATTATTTTCCTTAAGATTATTCAAAGAAATAGAAATATATGCATTATATTCTTTAAAATTGCTATATATATATGCATAAAATAACAGAAAAAGTCAATTAAGTTGAAAGAATATATTTTTTATAAATGACAACATGAAATTTTATAAATTTACAATTCAGTAATTGTTTGTAAACATAGATTTTAAGGTTATATCATGATGCGTACAATTCACAAAGATTATTTGTATCTGTCGTGCTAGTTCCAGGAAGATCCATTATTTCCTTGTTCATTTATGTAGAAATTAAATTAATTAATTTATTATTACGTATCAATGCATTAATATAACCAGTTTTAACGATAAGTATTTGCACTTGTTGCGTATTAACCATATCATAAAAGTATTTCAAATTTAATAGGTTAAGTTTCTTTCACTTCATCAATCAGGGAAATAAGAAATTTAAAGATTTCAAACTCTGTATATAAATTCATTTATAAAATACATTTTAAATTAACGAACAGAATCTCAAACTTAATTTTAAGTTTGTTCTAACAAAGTACCATTTTTAAGTCTTTTGTATTTAAATTCAGGTTCCTTTCGCTTATTTGTCCAGGCTTTAGTTTCAGTTTTTGATAGTATCCACTCTGGGCCTACAGCAACTTCTTTGCATTTTAATATATTTAATTTGTCATCCATAGTATTTTTAACTTTTCTTCTTTTTGAAGAATTCTGAAATTCTGCATTTTCTTCATTAGTTGATAAAAATTCTGTTGAAGAATTCAGAAGCTTTATACCAGAACTGTTTTGAATCTCCTCAGTTACGACAGATTCATTTTTATTCTTATCCTTTATTTTGATAGATCTACAAAGAAGTTTTGTCATCATATAAACTAAATCATGAATGAAACATTTATTATAAATTTAATATTATTTTTAAGTTATGTACTTCTCTATTATTTCATTTAATTTCTGCGCAACATAGTTCTGATATGATGGGCTTACTCCAAAATTTTCGAATTTATTTTGTTGTTCCAAGTTTCTTCTCAAGGATTTAATATTTTTTGAATTTTCAGCATGTATTAAATTATCTAAAAAGAAGAAAAACGTGAGTTTGACCGAATAATTTAAACTCTAATGTGGGAAAAGTGAATAATAGCAAGGTTATGACACTTACCATGTTTATTTAGATTGTTAGAAATTTCTGGGTTTTTGGATTGTGCTGAAGAAAAATAGGCATCTTTAAGAAATTGATGATCTGTTGCTTCTCTTAACGCATCTTTCGATATTTCGTCTTCGGAACTTATAGAATCATCGTCGTTGTTGTTTACCATTGTTATCTCGTGTAGGTCAGCAATCAATAATCGAATTTTGAAAATATACTTCTAATAATTTTGTTATTATTTTATATGTATAATTCAAAGATGCAAATAAGAATATAGAATCAGATTTAAATTTAATTAACTTATTGCCGAAATTTGTTTATTAATTAATTATTATAAATTTTGTACAGAATGTGAGTATTTGAAATGTGTGTAAATATGTTCATAAATTGTACAATTGTTTATTAGCAATAATACCATTTGATAGTAATTGAAAACATAAGTTTCGAGTATTTCATAAAAAATTACATTAGGAGCTAATGCAGAAATCTTTTTCATTGTTCATGAAAGTATATATAATTGAAGTAATTAGTAATTTAAATAGAATTATTTAAACTAATAAAAGTAAGTTATTTTGTAATAGTACTTAAAATCTAACGTGAAAGAAGTAATTTGATTTTACTGAAAGTATATTAAAAAATTATGTAAAGAAAAACATGAGAAGACTATGTTATAATAAAAATGTGATGATAAAACTATTCTTAATATGAGAATAAAATAAACAAAGCATACAATATCATATATGCAACTTCCATAAGAGTATTAGCAGTCCTAAATTTTCAATTGTATCTAGTACATCGTTATCAAATATCATTTTATTTTGATTAGCTGCTATTGCATTAAATTTAATATTATGCGAGTAGAAAACAATGATTAAGCAATAATTTTTATGATAGAAAAACTGTTAAAGGAAATAAAAAATATAAAGATGAAGATAATAATGACGAAGAAAGTATGAATACGGAGCTTTTGGAAATATCTTAAACATAAACAATGATATATTTTAAAATATTATAATTATTCTCTGTTCGAGAAGAAAACACTTCGACTAAATTATGTCAACGTGTTAACGATAGTTTAACAAGAATTACAGGCGCAAATTATTTGAATTGTTTCTGACCTATTCGATGCTGGCTCGAAAGGAACAATCGTAGAGACATGTGGTCTAGAAACTAAATGGACGGGCGAAGTTGAATATTGCCAACGATGTTTATGTACACGATAATGATTCGTCCCCTAATAATTCAATCTTAATCTAAATACATTTAATAATATATTCTCACTTTGTATCATCATCTCTTATTTTTTTATTTTAGTGCGCTTCTGAGAGGTTTCATGTACACTGTTTTTTTTTAGTTAATCATTATAACCACTTGCTGCTTGATTTTAAACGATACGTTAAATGTATAAAATATACATGGATCAATATTCGCGAGTACATTTTATACACATAGACGATTTTAAATGTAAGGTATATGTATGTATATGCATATCTTTCTTTTCTTTCGCTACTAACGTATTTTTGATGTGTGCATTGGCTTTTGGCTCATTTGTCAAATTGTTTCTGTCTGTTTGTATATGACATTGCATGTACTTATTATATTTATATATTTACCTTCCTCGTCTCGTATTTCAATGTACAGTAATGTTCTTTTACTAAGGCATTCATTATGGCAAGTATATTTTAAAAGTGCTGATGTCTAAACGCGCGTGAATACTTGTTTTTTTTATTTTTCGTACAGTTTATAAAAGTATATTGGCCAGTTACATAACTCCTAATTAGCCAGCTACGTGTTAAATCACTTAAAAAATGATTCACTCGATAGAAAAAGAACTAATCTGCATTTTCTTTCTCTTTTTATATTAAATTCAATTGCACCTTTATAATTCGCCGTTACTAATTCTTTACTTTCTATTTTGCATGCAACTTTACTTATGCTCATTATTCAATTATCTGTTTTATACCGTTTAATAAAATATAGAATTAACCACAGGCTAAAGAATCGGAAACAAGAAGAAGTATACGTATGCGCTTTGTGAATTATGTATTCCTTTGCTAGCTTCCTTTCTTCTTTTTTTTTTTTAATTTTTTTTATTTTTATCAACGCAGTCAACTTTTAAAACTGTCCATTTTCTTTTTTCATTTCTTTTTGTATACTCCAACATAACGAGTGGAGACTTTCATTATGTGTATATCAAGTTGCAGATGCTGAAAGTTTTAATTAAACCCCTCGCAAAATTAACAACTTGATTTACAATGAACCGTAACTTGCTCGAGTCACGAGCTGGTCTAAATGAAGTATATTTTTGTACACACGCGCGCATATACACTTACATATACGTGAATACACGTGTATTTTTGCAACAGTTATCGCTTAAATGCGCTGGATCACTCTGCAAACAATAGTATAGCGCTTAATGAAGATTAATGTCAGTAACATAATTTGGTAATTCTTCAGTCACTATCTATCAATCAACCCATATTAAAACTAACGTTATTTAATTTACAGAATAATTAATCTATTGTATTTTTCTTTCGATGTAAAATAATTTCCCTACAATTTGATTGCTTTTCAGAATAGAGAGGAAAATAAAAATTGCAGAGTATTCTGTAATTAGAGAATCAATACTATGTAGTCTCAAATATAAATCATGTTCATATTTAAATAAATCTGAAATTATAAGATGTGAGAATGAATAATCTTAAAATGCAAATTCGTTTAAATTTTTTCTACTAATAGTATATTAGATCATCGAATTTCATCAGATAACAGGTTTAGGATTGAATAAAAATACCTATCAATTTTTACAATTGTATGTAATCATTACACAGCAACTTGACTATTCTTCACAGAGCGATAAGAATGATTAATCGATTTTTAAACCTTACGCACTCAATTAATAATCATATGTATACGTTCTTTCTTCGAATAATTCTAATAAATAGTCAGAACTATTGCAAGTTTCAACAAATAAAGTGAAGTTTGAAAATAGTTGTGAGAGTGGATGTATTGAGTGCGAAAAGATAAATACGAATACAGAACTCAAGAATCGAACAATAGTTATAATTCCTTTGTTTCATTTTTATCTTGTTCATTAATCGCTTTACAATTATACTGCGTCTCGAACTAGCATCTATGAGTTTAAGTTGCTACTATACTTGCTTGGGGCTGTGCTTTCAATTTACATTGGATAACTAATTCACCGCTCTTTAAAATTGGTAACAAACTTAGCGAACAATATCTATTAGAAAAACGTCAAGAGATTCGTACCAGCGCTTGCATAGCATACATACAGATTCATACAATAAGCGCGATAATATACACGCTTATAGTGTGAATTTTGTAGAAAACTCTTTCGTAGAAAATTGACGCTAGGGTAGTTATTTTCTCTCTCTCGCTCTCTCTCTCTCTCTCTCTCTCTCTCTCTCTCTCGCGCTCGTTCGCTTTCGCTCGTGCTCTCTTTCGCGCGCTCTCTCGTTCTTTCTCTCGTTTTCTTATATTTTTGTTTACAAGGCGTTACTACGTAGGTTTTTCATACAACAAAGATGATTTCTACATGGTGTCACACTACTAGATATATTATTAACAAGTATATGTTATTTGTATAGAATAACTATTTCAGATTAAAATATCAAACAAGGAAACTAAAGAGTGACGAAGAAGTAACTCACTTCGGTGGCATTTAAAAATAAGTAAAGTTTGAAATTTTTTCATAAGTAATTAATAAACGAAGAGTTTGAATGTTTTGACAGAATATAAGTAAAATTTTCGGTTTTTATTTTTCAATTTTTAAAGAGCAAATATGTTGTAAAATACAAGTGAAGTTATTTGCTACTCCTTGAATCTTATCTAGATTGTTGACCACTATACCCGATAAAGACTAGGGCTTCGAAAATAAATAATTGAAGAACACATAACAAAGACAACCCTTGTCAATTTTTACCTTTTTTTATAGGAAAACAAAAACAGACTGTGGCGTTTTTCTTTTTTGTTCAATGGATTAACGTTCTTTTTAACAAAATATTGATTACTATAAACGTATGTATTACGGTTTTGATGGGATTGGTTCCATTATGTTGTGAATCTCTTTTCTCATCACTAGAATGTGCTTCCCTTATAAAAATCGTAGGATTTGATAGAGTCTGTTTTTGTTATGAACTCTTAAATTTTTTATTCATAAATTAGACTCTATTGTCTATGATATAGCTAGACGATTTTTTGATATTTCTGTTGTTTATTTCTTTTTTAAGAATACTTAAAATTGATTCCTTGGGGTAGAAAAGTTTTTTTTTAAACTGGCGTCATTTTTGTAGTCATTGAAATTTTTGAAAAATCATATGTTACTGTTATGCGTACTGTATATAATAGACTCTAGTTTATAAGTAAAAAAAAAATTGTTTATTTCAAGGGTCTCAGTCCTTGCCGAATATGGTAATTTCGCAAATACCAATAGTTCTGACACTGTGTTTTCATGTTTTAAAAATTGGAAAAAAGTTGAAAATTTCACTTATATCCTCTATACTTTAGAACTTTTCATTTAGTAATTAGCTATCAAATCAAAATTTCTGACACTAAAAGACAGAAAATTGATAACGGAAATATCGTAACACAATCTCTATTCTATAAAAGTCTCTTCTATAAGATCTACAAGGCAATTCATGTGTTAGTTGTTGATAAAGTCATTTAATATCTTTGATTTCGTTGTTTCAATCAGTTATGGCTTTTAAACAAAAATTACAGTCAGGAAATTTATATTCAATTCTGCTAAACCAATCAGTACGTGTTTATTTGGAATCCAGAAGATGCTGATGATAAACCAGTCTTGTGTCACCCTGTAGAGATCAACAAGAAACACTTGTCAGTATACTGTCTAACAAAGCTTAGCATGCTACTTGGCATTGGACAGTCGCATGTTTCATTATCAACCGTTTTATATCGCGTTTGATCCTTGAAACCGGAAACGGAAGTTAGGTCTACTTTGTTTTCTTTGCTATATTTCAGCTCGACTATATTTCATGTTATGCATTTAGGAGGATTATTGAACTCATAAGCCAGTGGTATTGAGAAGGAAATTTCAAGAGTAACGTGAATTGCGAGATTGGGGGGTAGTAAAGGCTTTCAGGAGCACAGAAATTCTAACTAGTGATGGGCAATTTCTGTACTACAAGTTTCCAAGCGATTTGTTTGTATAAATGTTTGAATCACTTGAAAACTGCAATTCCAAATTTAAAGTACTTAAGAATCTGGAAGATTTTGATAGACCTAATAATTTTAGTAAAGATTAAAATATTTGAAAATCTAGAAACATTTAAGTCTCTTAGAAGCTATAAGAGCAATAGAAATACGAAATGGGAAAGCGATGACAAATTTATAATAGAATTATATACTATGCAAGTAAGAAATTGTGATAATTGTCTTTAAAGAGTGAGAGAACTTCAGCTTAGGAGATTTTAATGTTTCGAGACATTCAATTATTGATTTAGAATAATTAATGACGATTGTGTGATTCTTAAGAATTCCTGATTTTAAATAATCTTTCAATAGATCAGAAGGGTATAATGCCCATCACTAGTGCTACTTAAAACTTATTACATTTGTAATGTAGCAATTCTGCTTTACATTGTCCAGCAAAATTTTATTGTGAACGTTTTCTTAATCGCTCAAAACGAAACTTCTGATATGTAAGATCCGAGATACACATTCATGGCGCAACAGTCTTTTGTTATAATTTTATGTTGTTTTAAGACAATTCTGGCATCATGTTTCCAACTGCAACCGCGAATGACGATCTCGCAATTCATCATCGTCGAGATTGCACGAAAACCAAAGAATATAATGAACGCTTTTGCCATTTAACTGAACTCTGCCCCTCCTCGGATTCATATGGTTGTCACAGATTTACGTACCATTTCCGATTTCTGGACCCCTAATCGTGATCGTTCTTTTCTGCTAAGTCGCAAAACCTATTTCATCGATACAAAAACTATTCGCCTTTGTATGTTATCTTTTTTTTATTTTTGTTAATTACGTCTCACTCTTGTCGCTTAGCAATAACGTGCATCTTGTATAGCGGCATGGTTTTGAAACATTTTCTTTTGCTTTTGTTCAATATATTTCTAATGTTGCTTTTGCATTTTTTTATTCGTAACTTGTTCTGGCTTCTTTTCGGAATGCTATGTAGTTTTCGTTATATGCACAGGTGCTGCATGTACCCATAGCAATATTTACTGTAGCATTTCTTTTCTCAAACTTTGATCGTTTATCAACATTAGCAGACAGTGGTTAAATAGTTGTCTATTAGTTAGCAGTGATAGTAAAGAGAACAACTTCTTTTTCCTTGTTCTTTCTCCATATCTTTTTTCCTTATGAATAATCGCCTTGTTCAGTTTCCTCATTTTCTGAAGTAGTTACCATAATTTATCTTCTTCTTTCTATAATCAGTTACGCGTAAACCTTAGGCCTGAAACCTTGCTGGCAGATTAATCCTAGACCGGTTTTATATGTATAGATTAATCTATAAAAACGTCGATTAAGCGGTCTACGAGTATTCTACCATTGCTGGAATGCTTTTCGACCTCTGGTACGCAAACCATCCTTTCGTCGCTATTACATATTATCATTATCATTATCATTATTAGTATAATTTATATATTTTGGATGAGGTGAGGAGATGTAAAATAATGACAGAAAACTATCTCTCTCTTACATGAAAAATAGGTACTTCTGTTTTCCTCGCATGTGTGTAGGTGTATGTTTACATATGTATATGTATGAAACGCATGTATAATATTTCTAAATTCTTACATGGGTTTATATATATATGTATATATGTATATATGTACATGTGTGCATAATTGCATACGCACAAAGGTGTACACCTTTAACTAGGAAACGAATGGCACGTTTCTTTCACCCACTGTATTTTGTCAGTGAAAAGTGTTAATGTGTATGTTAACATAACAAGTAATATTGCTACTAAATTAGATTTTTGTAGCATTTATATAAAGAAGAGTATTATCATTAACAGATATGACTATTACTTTGTTGTTTAACAGTGAGAATAGTGGTTCCTGAATCTATGAAGGTATAAACTTTTTGAATTACATAGTCAATATTATAGATTTCATTACAAAATTGTGTATAACAAAGTTTGAAATAAAATATATATCATCTGAAGAAGCTAGATATCGACTAAAGATAAAATCAAAAACTGGAAACTCGTCTATTGTTTCTGAAATTAATTTGTAAATTTTAGTTCAGGAACTACTAATCTGATAAGTATTTTACTAAAACTGGAGTTTTTTTTCTGTTATACATACACGTATCAGAAAATTCAACAATTATCTTAAACTTTTAAAGAGACAAAGAATATCACGGCTAAAAGATCATTAACAACTATAAAAATAATACAATTTACTGGATAAATTAGAATTGTTTGGTCAATTGACTTTGAATTTATGATTTGTCTCAAAAATATCAGCCGATTAAAACTTATTAGAAGAAGCTTCGGGAATCGTCATGTAAAACTATTTATAAATGCGGTGTTGTCAGTATTTTATCGTTTTTCGAGTTATCGTTAAAATATTACATAATTTGTTGCAATACGTTATTGACCACTATGTATAATACTTTATATGTATATATGTGTATGCATACAAGTGGCATACGCGTACGTACATATACATGTAATGTATTGATCTGTTTTCATTTACACCTTACTGTTAGTAAACTGCTTAGTTTATGTGGTAGTGGATGTAATAATCATTGCAATGATAATCGTAACAATAATAATAATTTATTACATAATATTTATAGCTTTTTCTTTCTTATAGTACACTGCATTTTTCGCTTCAATAAAAAGATACTTTTCTCGCGTACCACTTAATATTTTCATTCATTGACGTTTTAGTCATGGCAGCCCAAAGAACTCTCAACAAGTTAACATGGTCTTTGGGCCTTTGATTAGACTTTATAATATTTTTTGTAGAATTTTTCTAAATTTTCGTACCTTCATTTTTGTTCCTGTAGCTTGGATTTCGTTCACGTCTCAGGACGGTCTTCCCAAACTCCAATTATTCAATAGAATTTGTATTCACAACTTTATTTTAACATTATCGCTATTCTCTCAAAGCAACTCAAGAGATACTAGAGAATAAAATAGGAGCTATTTCGAAGAAGCGAGATTCAAATGCAGACTTTTTCCATATATCTCTAAATTAAGATTAGTTTTCCATAGCAAAGAAGGAATTATATTCTTGCTTGTTTCATTATGGAATTTTCTTCATCTGATTGCCACCTTCTAATATTGCATGTTTTTCTTTTTCGTCTTTTTCTTCTTCTTCTTCTTTCCTTTGATTACTCGCACAGAACTATTTACGATACAAAGCTAAAGTTAAAACACGTTAACAAACTTATAACTGGATTATTCTCGTCTTACGAGTACGTTTTCGTTTATGTTAGTTGTTAAAAAAGAAAACAAAAGAGAATTCTAGTTGTTCATTTAGATTATACTCTCTCCTTTTCTCTCTCTTTCTTGTTTTTCCTTCCTTTTTTTCTTCTCCCTGAAGTGCGAAACGTCGACTTGCAAAATCACAGAGAATTACGCATCGTTACACTGTTTTGTTCTTAGGATTTATATCTAGTCCACGAGGGGCTACACTCTATAAATTTCTAGGCCTGCTCTTCGTCGTCGTTATGATCTTCATCCATCGACGCGATTTTCTTTTTGTCGTATTCTTGACGCTTTGATCGACATTTCGATGAAGAGACTCGCGGCAGGAAACGACTCCGTGTTCTCCAACCAGTGACGCAGCTTCCGATTCCGTCTTCATGCTGAGAAGTGTATCCTTTTTGTTTTCACTTAAACTCTGATCATAAAAATTCTAGATTGGAGGGCAACCGACGTCCCTTTTTGGCTTTATTCTTTTTGAGTATCTGTTACTATTTATTGCTGACTGTCATCGAATTTTTCACTAAGAAAAATTGTTCCAACGTGTCCCTTAAACTGTGTCACCATTGGAGAATAGGATACTTTGGTTTGTACAATTTTATGCATAGATTCTGGACAGATGTGCCATCAGATTAATACAAGAAGGCGCTAGAAATCGATCACTAAAAGACTACTGGCATGGCATATATTTATGTATAGACTGCTTCTAGAATAGCGTCCAGAATCTAATCTTAAATTGGTTACCAATAATCCTATCGACAGAGAAAACCACTGTCGCGCATAGAGTCGTTAGTATCTCTCTGTATGCTAGTATAACGAGTGTCGTCATTGATACGAGTCTTTGTGGAAAGTGTCGCTCTTGTGGAAAACTCTTCGTCCTTCTCTTGAGAGCTCCTGGCTCGCGAAATTATTTTCAGACTTTGGTCTGGGTAACAAGCAGGTTGGAAGAGTTCTTAATTCCATGCTGTGTACCTGAAATTATGTTTTAAATATAATTATTCAAAAATTATTTTGGACTGAGCATCAAGCAACCATAATATTGATATAGTGATTATATGACATTATACACATATGTATATAAATATACATTTGATATAATTTTGTATCTAACTCTAAAGTGTGCATTACAAATAAAATAATAAAAAACGATATGAAATAAGATTGCAATTCAATAATAGTACATATATACTATTAGTATAAATCAGCGTTTCTCAACCTTTCTGTTGCGTGACCCTATATATTTCTTTGCAATTACACCGTGACCTTATTTTTTTAAGCAACTTTTTATTGTTATTTTTTGTATCTTGAAAAAGTTGCCGCTTGTTGTCTAATGTTTTTTCAGATTTCTTCATACTTTTGTTGTTAGTAACAAATATCGCTCCTTTTTGCGAGTTTTGAAAGAAAAACAGAACACACGGCAACAGAAACAAAGATTGCTTCAATCTGTACGCTTTGTCGCCTAATTCATGTTAAATTCATGTTAAATTTATAGAAACATTTTGTTCACAGTGAAGCAATATAGTTTGAGGAACATTTGACTCTTCTTTCGGTTCCAAAGCAACAATGCGTTAGGCTGCGGTTGCAGTAGGTGCGTTTTCTGACGAATTGATATGTTCTGAGGAATATGTCCGAACTATTTACAGATACAGAGACAAGTTCAGACATATTTGTCCGAATATTAATTCGCCAGAAAGCACATCCACTGTAACCGCAGTCTTAAAATATGCAACGCCAATAGTTGCCAAAAAGTTTCTTGTTCCTTTAATAGAGTCACAGCTTAAGGCTCGTTCAGACCGGTTAAGTTACATGAAATCAAGCTACTTACATTCAAATACCTTGATATTAAGTTTGTGTTCACATAAGTCAAGTTACGTAGATGAATTCAAGCGTGGTAGTACATATTTTACATTTTAAGTAAAGTAACACGTTCACTTCGGTGAAGTTGTCTCAGATCGCTTGCATTTAAGCCACTTGAATTTCAGTAACTTGTTTAATTTGAACAAACCTTCAATATGTTGAAAATTCTAATAGATTGTAGTCACTGTATATTGTATAAATGAATAAAATTATGCATATTTAACAATAACTGCTATGTGTGAAAAGTAACATTCAAGAGAGAAATTCAATTTATAACAAAAATTTAACATAATTTTATTTTTTATTATTTAACTTTAATTATGGAAAAGTATAAGATTAATGACGAAAATCATATCACGGGTTTTTTGCTTTGCTTCAGCGGGTGGAGATACGCTGGTGAAAATTATACAAGGTGGGGCAATAACTTTGACTACCATGACTACCTCCGTTCTTTTTAGAACTATGAAGAAACTTGCCAAATAAAAGTTGTGTAGCAGGGAGAGGGTTATATTATGACAGTAATAATTTTTTTATAGATGGAGAGCTTCCAAAGTTTTGGAGGTAACCTTCTTTTTAAATGGCATACTATATTTTTCTATTCCTACTAAAATAGCAGGTATTTAGATAATTTCAACAACCTCTAAAAAAAGTTCATTCAATAATAGATAACAGGCCAAATCAACGATAAGGGAAATCATCTAAATATTTGCTATTTTATTATGAATAGAAAAATATAGCATGCCATATAAAAAAAGAGGTAATCTTGAAAACTCCGGAAGCTCTCCACCTATAAAAAAATTATTACTGTCATATTATAACTTCCTCCATTTATGGTGGTAAAAGTTATTGTCCTACTTTGTATATACATCACACAATTATAATTGAAGTGAAAATAAGATAAGAAACAACAAAAAATTGAAATGATATCTTTTCCATTTTTTTTTAGATGTAATCTTGAAGAACAATTTTGAATTTCATGATATTTGTCAAATATTACTTTTTAAACGAGTCTAAATGGTCGTCGACAATATATTCAGATTCATTTAATTAAGAAAACCAATTGAATGTATGCTGTGAATACTGATTTCAGATACTAAATTTCAATCGCAAACGGTCAATATGATTGGTAATATCTCTTACATTACCAGTATTGACGTTTGGGTCACAAAAATAAAAATTTTATCGATATTCAATCCTCATTTCTTCAATACCAACTGCACACAATCAATAATAATTAATACTTTTCGCTATTGACAATATTATTGATCATTTATAAGAAACTTCAATATGTCAAAAAGTATAGAATTCATATAATATGTAAAAATATACAAAATATCGACAGTTAAATATATAACAATTGAAACAAAATTTTCATCAGGTTCCATTTTTCTAATTGTGTTTATAAAAGTAGCAATTTGCATAAACAACTGTAGTCTAGTCATGTATATTTTTTCAATTTATGCATATTTCAGTTCTTTCTATTTTCTATTTTCTTTGTCACTTTGTTACCTTAATTCATATATACAGTTAGCTATTGGCTCATGTATTAATGAATAATAATAATAATAATAAAAATAAGACATTAATAATTACTAATTGATTGCATTGTTATTAATAAAGAAGTATCAAGGAAGAAAGAAGAGGTAATGCTTCCCTTGTAAGAAGAATATTAGCTATTATATATATGTAAATATATGTACCGATTCTTCACTAGCGCTGGCATGTGCAGCTTGTTCCGCGAGCGCGTTCACCACAGCGTTTATCGTTTTTGATTCACTGCCAAGATCCTCTTCACGATGAGCTACTAGGTTCGGGTTCTTCCCAATTTTGTTTAACCTATAAGGAAAGTACAATTAAGCGTAGGGAATGTTGCACGGAACACAACCAACGATTATTCACATCGATCGATATACAAACCGTTTAGCAGTACAGGTTTTCCCTAACCAAACACAATTATTCCGCCGCAACTTGCAACAGATTTATATTATTTGTTCTAATACCACTTGCACCGCTAAAGGTTTCACAATGTGAGGTACAAGATTGGGTAAAAGAAGGTCAATAGCTTTGAAATGCATTTCACAGAATCACATTCTATTTCATTTTACGTTTCTTTTGTATATTTATTACTTTATTTACTTAGCAGATTGCTCTAAAATTCATTTATACATATTAGAATGTATCTTTTTTACGACTGAGAAAGCCTGTACACTTCTTGTGCAAAAAATTGGCTAAATGTCAAATTGGCTAAATTTTTGAGATATTGTTGCTTTCATAATACTGATCAAAGGTTTCCATAGGCAGGAGTAAAAAAATACTCAACTTTTTTGGCTACAGAATTCTAAACTGCTCAAATTGTGTATTAAACATAAATCGTTTTTTCAGTACAAAAACACTCACATATCCGCACACAAGAAGAAACATATCGCACGTATATTTGAAAAGTGATACAACTAAAAAACGTATGTTTTTCAGGGGAAGCAAAAACTATTAATGAGCTAAGATGAAAATTATTCATTAGATATATAATATTGACATAAAGAAGAGTAGTTTTACTTAATAAAACTTATCTTACTTGAGTAACTTGTCTGAAAAGTAGTTATGCGTCACTTGCATTTGCATTAGATGATTTTCTTGTCATTATTTAAATAGTTTGTAATTTATATTTGAAGAGTTCTTTAAATAAAGTCTATAATTTTAATGTGTAACTAGTACAATTTTTATAATGAATAAAGGTGTGGTTACGAAACTGATTTGTAGCCTTCATTAAAACATCACGTTTTTCAAGTTGCGTTACTTTTGAAATACACGTGCGTATTTGTATTCGTGCGTACGTGTATGCGCAGAGGCGGAGCTCCTTCTTCCGCTTACGCACCTAAGTTTTAAACTTCCTGAAATGCAATATTTATCAGATGTCCAAAGTTTCAGATATGTTCAAGATGGATCAGAGTGAGTCTGAGATAGATTTTTTGAAGAGGACCCCCTGTCAAGAGTCTAAAACGTGATCAAGTGGTTGGAACTACCTTAGATATAACCTAGACCAAGAAGACACTGTGTTCCGCTGACAAAATGATCCGTGGGATGGCACAGAGACAAGGGAGTCTCTCGTTCTATATTTTGTGAGTGGCCACCGCGGCGAATCGTATGCTAGAGTTCAAAATGTATGTGAGACTGGTCGTGCTCTCTTCCACTCTGATCAATCAGACTTGCATAACTGCCAGGGATCATTTTGTCAGCGAAGCACAGTACATATATGTAAGCAGGAAAATATTTGTTAAGCGATCGTCTATGTCAGAATCAATGTAATCTTAAGAAACAAACTGAAGATTTTTGTAATCATTGCAAAAAGAAATTATAATGACTGAGCGTTTAGTTACATAGACTTGAATATTATAGATTTATATATAGAGCAATAACATAATTCCATAAAAGGAAATTTTAATTTTCTTCTGGATTATGAGAGCGTAACTAAATCTATATTCATACAATAAACAAGGATAAAATAAAATAAAGATTCAGCACTGCAATGATCATTGATGCCTAAAAATTCTAGGAATTTTTAAGAATTGTAACGAAGTGTATCGACAACAACAAACTTCTGATTTGCATTGACAAGTTGTTAGCGTTGTTACAGAATTGTTCCTTACCGCCGATAGCGCAAGTTATAAACATCGATATGCATATAACGACACCGACAATTGTCTGTAGAAATTAGAATCTCGCTTCTGAGGTTGTGCCCATGTAGGCTTTTGATCGGCATTATGATAGCAACAACATATGAATGTAGCCATTTTGACAAAAGCCGTTTTTCCATAAGAAGTGTGAGGGATCTTTTGATAATTGGGTTTGAAGAGAAGTGTGATTCTGCACAGTTACAGCCAAACTAAGAATTCAACTCATTTATAAAGTATGTTATGCAAACTTATCGATACATCACTATGTTGTGAATGTGTCGAGAGTGTAAAAATATTTTGTCGCAATGTCTCATGGTTCTGAATTGTTTTTATCCTAGCACATATTGTTCCACACACAAAACTATTTTGAAGAATAGTCGTGTATCGAACTTCAACTTTAAATCGTATCGAAAAAATATTTGTCAGAACCCTCTCAACTCATTTTGAATGTGTATCTATAGTAGATACACATTGCTTGAGTTAGTGCGCACTTGTTGCAAACTTTCTCCCCCAAAATTCTGCACTGTCACGTACAAGTTTTTTATTATAAAATGCTGAGACAAAGTTTTTCTTGTGTGTGTAAGGTGTATGTAAAACAAGCATATCGAGTCCAAACCAGCACATACAGAGAAATTATATTGATTAATATGTCGAAGAGAAGCAACATGAAATGTTTGGACAATAAGAAAATGACTGAACTTGTTCTGTCGGACAGTACACAATGTTCAACAAAATCAACATGGAAGTGGGAGTGATGATTGACATCTAGTAGCACACCAACTCGATAGAACAAACCTAACCAAAGCTTATACCTCTCGGCGGCAACGCTTTCCATTGTTCTGCGCATTAGTGGATACTGGTCCAACACGGCGTTGAAATGATCCACCGAGAGGCTGAAGAGATTGCAGTAAGTCTCAGCTCGGACTGATGCTACTCTCCTCGCGTTTGTCAACAGGCAGATTTCGCCAAAGTATGAACCATCTGACAGCGAAGTAGCGACTTCCCCATTTGCCATTACAATATCTACTATGCCTTCTTGTATGAAGTACATTTTTGAGCCGATTGTACCTTCCTTAATGATGATATCACCTGAAACGAATATGTACTTTAGTATCACTTACAAAAAAGAATTCATACTAATTATGGGAAAAATTAGGTCCTGGTCAAATTTGATAACTTTCAGATATATTGTAGATTATGATAAGCTGAACAAAAAACATACAGGTCACTGTGGTCGCTGAAGAATGACTAGTGATATAAACTTATTTAAATGTATGAATTTTTTGATTTATTGCTTTCGCTCATTGCTTTAGTTTTTAATAAGTTGTTAAGCAACTAAAATTAAAAATTATTTTTAGGTATATTAGTTTTGGATATTCTGGATATTTAAAAGTACACTTTTTTAACTCTTTCATTGCGGCAGTCGTTTAACCGTGACTAACATGCTAGCAAATTCATACTAGCACTTGCTATTATGAAGAACTTGTATAATAATGTTACACCAGAACAATGTGCATTATCCTTCTTCGACAATACTGAACTCACTAATTCATTCTGTGCAAAGATGAACACAACATCCAGATGCTGAAAATTAACATTTCCATCATTGTTTGATGGGCTCTATACGAGTAACCATTCATCAACAAACTTTGAGTGTGATATATGTTTGATCAGCACATCATAATCTACAGTATACGTGAAAATCATCAACCGTGACTCGATTTTTTCCATAATTAGTGTGCAGTTTTTTAATGCAGTAAACTTTTTTAACATTTAATAAAGCTTGTTTTTTGGGATAGTTTATTAAAATAGATATAGTTATTAAAATTTCAATTTCTGAAATTTTTTAGAACGTATGTAAAATAGATTCTGTTTTATTTGAGTTTTAGAGATTATGCAAGGCTTTTTTAATTTGTGTACAGTACATATGTATTATCTAAAAGGTAATACAGAACTGTAATTTTGAACGAAACCGTTAAATTCAAAAGTAGCATCACTTTGAAATTAGTTCACAAAGCTATGATATGTAATTTTTTACACAGTGCAAGGCTTCTTTATGAGTATAATAATTGATACCTGGTTGGAAGACTTCATATCTGAGTTTAGTAACAACATCCGAGACAAAGTTCGAATCGGCATTGGCAAAGAAGGGCACAGACGCAACCAGCGATCTGCAGTTATAGTTGATCACGTCCTGAAACAGAAAACGAGTATTTAGAAACGCGTATGCATGCAATGATAGATCACAGATTTTTTGGCTAGCGTACTTCTCTTAATTTTTCTGAAAGCTCGCCAAGGATTAATTCTTCATCAAAGAATTTGCCCTGGTAACGATGCTCGAAGTATTCTGTGATCCTCTGTCTCATTTCTCGTGGTAGTTTTCGATAGGCCATGTATTCTTCTACTTGCTTCACCTGGTTTGAGTAAGAATGATTAATTCGTGGTCCTTGAAATAACATTTTTTGTTTTTATTTAGTAAAAATGATAGTTATACTAACATTTCAGTTGTCAAAAGAAGTAGAAATTAATAAAAATGTAGTATTTTTTTAAAAAAGGTTAGTTACTATAAACAAAATAACTTCATTAGAGAACAATAATATTTGATGTACATACATCTCTAATAATAAGTCAGGTGACAGTTATTTTGTGTAAACGAAAACTCTGCAGCAAATATTGCATTTCATATTAGATATGTTTTAATTTTAGTAAAGACCTAAGAGTATACAAAGTGTTCGATTACAGGTGTCAACAATTTTAAGAAATAATTCTCCAGGCTAATGTAAAACGAAAATGAAGACAAACGAAATTGTATTTCAAGCTTCATTTCCGAATTATTAATTGTTGAGAAAAAGCCTAAAATATATGTGAAATATCTGACACGGAGATTTATTCTACTGATTTCGCTGTGTCTGACCTGTCTCCTGCACGTCGCGTCGGGAATAGAATTAGTCCCATGTTAGACACATTTCACACGAATTTTAGATGTTTTTGCAACAATTAATAACTCTGAAACGAAGCTTTAAACGTAGTTTCACCATTTTTTATTTTCGTCCTGTTTTTACATATAGAATCATTTTTTTACACTTTTGCTATCTATTATTGAACAACCTGTATATTTGTAAAACTTGCTTAAATAGCTTATAAAATAATAGTCAAGTGATGATTATGACATAATGAAAAGTAAATAAAAAAAGATTTTTTGATACAACCACAAAACAATTGTAGGAAATGTATAAAGACAGCTTATATTGTTAGAAGAAAGAATCATTGTTAAAATACTGTAACTAAATTTTCATAAGTTTTTGTATAGGTAACACAATAGCTTAATTTTATCTCCAGTGTGAAAAGTATTCATAAAGATAACTTTCATTGAAATTAGGTACACGAATTATATAGGTATATGATAAGACCAATTTAAAAGAAAGATTTTGTTTTCTAGAATAATTTTGGTTATCAAAATAATCGTAATAGGAAAAGTTTCTTTACAGATACTGTTCATTTTTTGAGTGTTAGCTACCTTCTCGCGGTATTGTCTTCTCGAAGAATCGAGAGATTGAATAAGATTTGTTGCATGACCGAGGAAAAGTGCATAACAGGTAGCACCGCTGATCATGCTGAGCATAGTGAGCCACATGTCGGTTAAGGACTGCGGTGGAAACCTTCCATATCCTATGCAAAGCATGTGTGACATGGCTTTGAAAAGGGCCCATGAGTATTGTTCCAGCCAGAATGAGTTCTGTAAAAATGAAAGTAGAATATTGTGATTATGATATTGTTTTTAATATAAGGGAAGAATAGGGACAATTTAGAATAGTAGTCTGACGAGGAAGAAAGGATAAGAAAAACTATGAAAACTGTTCAGAGTTTGTTTAAGGACAACGTTAAGTGTGTAACGTGTGAACTGATCGAAGAGCCTGCAGTCGAAGATCTATGTCGTATAATTGGGAAATTCTCGTCAAAACGAATCAATTTATATCACTTTTAATTTCAAAATCAAATAGTAGGTACAACTCGAAAAATAACCTCTAATATTGCAATTATAAGGTTTGGAAGAGAAGAAACTAGTAGTTATATTGTGTCCTATTAGTTACATTAATGTATTAGTTATATTCATAACTGAAATCATGAATATCTTAAAAAATATTGAGTATCTCAGTATATATATAATGTGCATTTTAGTAGACACGAAATCTATTAGTGTGCAAAGTCTCAACCTAATTGGTGATCCGAAGGTCTTGCACTCTCTTTGTTAGTAACTCAACCTGCTAGATTCAGATTCAAAAACGCAAGAAACGCAAAAACGACCATTTTTTGAGTTGTTCCTATTTCATTTTGGAGTTAGAGAAAGGTTGCCGAGTTTGGACTGGTGCGGTGCCTATGTTGAACCACCAGTGTATCTTGTAGATTTATAAACAATTTGCGCCGTATAAAGCCAATATGTCTGGCTTACAGTGAGTTACAGAAGTATTTGTATCCTTTCAATTGTTAACTTTTAATGATTGCTATTTATTTATAATGCATTTTCTGAAGTTCTCACGAAGAGTATTGTATGTTGCAATAACTAAGCTTTCAAATAAATATTAATTTTATTGCAAAAAAATGTGTCAATGTAACAAAAATAAAGATTTTAGTAAACTTCAACAAAATTCGCGTCACAGGAGCATTTGTACCGAAGAGATGATTCAATTCTAAAGTCAAAATATTTACAAATACACCCTGTCTTACTTTGTATCCTTTTTCTGTGTTGTATAATATACTGTGTTAATTCGCAGTATTGCATTGCCACTGTCAAAATGTGTCGAAAATGAGCCGAAAAGATCTGAATAGCAACACTGTTTCTTATACTTTGATTAAAATTAATTTTTGTTAGCAAAAATTTTGGTGAAGATATAATACTTCTGTAGTTACACTTAAGTGTTAGATATCAAATTAACCCTCCAGTGTACGGGTGAAAAATACTCCTGCCATTGCATGGATAGGGGTCCAGCGATTCACCGTTTTGTCTATATTTGACTAATAAGTACAGTTCCATCGGAAACTATGTTTACATATAAAATGCATATTTATTAATGTTTAAATAAATATTTAATGAAAAAATGAAAACTGATAACCCTCATGGATCCTTTAGATCCAAATCGTACGCTGAAGGTTTAATTTAGAACTAAGGTATAATGAAACGACTAGCTACATATCAGTATCAACCTGAACTGAACTTAGAAAATAATTGAATTCATTAGTGTAATATGTAATCCCCAAGAAGAAATATAAAAGTTAGCGACACGCATACTTACTTGTAACTCATTAATGGCCACCCAGGAGTTACTAGGAAACCCTTGGAGCATAGGGACCAGGAATTGTAGGCAGCCACTCCAATGGCCGATCAGGAGCATCATGCAAATCAGGTTAAAAATCCGCATGAACACCGATGCCATATTCAGGAACTGCCAACAACAACAACAGACGTTTATTCATGTGTCAGGTTTGGCGACCGTGGTGTTGTTCACACTTCGGTTTTAAAAACTTCTCTCGTTATCCAAAGCTCCGGTTGCGTAGTGTACAGCAAATAAGCGAGTGTTGCACAAAAACGCGTTCAAATATTAATTCACTGAGTACATTGTCCAAAAAACACTATCATAGTAAATTGGTTACTCCAAAATCTGAGTTAAGGACCAAATAAACTACCTGACGTTCTAGCGTTCAGACCCAAATCTAGTCGTCTTTGACTTCCAAAAAACAGTATCATTTCAAGATGTTGCTTTAGCAATTGAATATTGAAGTTAGTTGCTATGCCTTTCAATTATATTTATCTGAATATTTGTATTTCCTCATTATTAGTTGAGATTTAGGGGAAGTATCAGCTGTGTAGATACTAGGCTATTTTTTTATCTCGGCGAAAAGTGGAACAATTATTTGAATATACTGTTGCAGAATTCTGATATAATGAGACGACAGTTCGGGTCTAAACGCGAACGGCTTACGTTTTTTCTTTCCTAAGTAGTCGTCGCTTTCATACTTTCGGGTTTCGGTTCTCAGTTCAAAAAAAGCATGCTACATTAGAAAATACGCATCACGTGGCACACAAAAAGAACAAGTCAATATAACCTAAAGAAACGTTTATAATAATGATTACTCTACCAATGCTTCTAAACAGAAGGAACGAAATAAGTAATGTATACAATATATGTATATATATGTATGTATCAGTATGTATCAGTCAATTTGCATCTGTTAGGCCAAGATTCGCAAACCCGCTTACAGGCTCGTTCAGAACGTTCAATGGCGTTTGACTGGCAACAAACACCATCGTTTGCAATCGGAATTAATTTTTCTGAAAACAATTTGCAAACTGTTCGGCTGAACAGCGTGCCATAAGACCGATATGGGAATCTAAGTGTTTGCTAATACAGAAGCTGAAAACGCAGAGAACACTCAAATAAGAGCGAGCTACTACTTTAGATACAGAATCTCTATTTCTTTTTCTTTTTTTTTTTTTGTAGTAGTAGTAACGCCATACTTAACTACTATGCAGAGCTGGAACAAAGTGTCGTATTACGGCATGGCAAGTGGGGTTTCTCGATCGAGTTAATATGCGTTACTGCTTTGGCCAATAATACGCAATACGTGTGACACGAGATGTGGCTTTATTTCATTCTCACCAATTAGACCTACATTCTTTCGACGATACTTCTTTCCATCTCTGCATAATACATACGCGCAATACTGTTCATGATTATTTGAATTATGGTGAATTTTAAATTCGATCCAAGTTGAGTTAATAATTTCATGCTCAACAAGCGTAGCACGTTTTTTTAAAAGAAAATATAAATACACAGTGTAATGTTAGGTAGGTACATGTATTGTACTATGTTAGGTATACGAATATTTATTGAATTCTCTATGTATATACCTCTCTGTGACGCAACTGATTTTTCCAATAAATATGAGATCGATTTCTTAAAATTGCTTGCATTGAAAATAATCAGACTTTTTGATTAATTTTGTGTTTTCCTATATTGTTGTTTTATTATTAAGGAAGGCATATATTTTGAAATTTGTTTTATGAGTATAATATACAAAATGTCTAGTCGTTCTCTGTACTGTTTATGTCATAGAACAGAATAATTGATTGCTGATTGAACTTTAATAATCGTTATAACTTGTAGCTAGTACCTACAGTAGTATTTTCTTTATTTTATTAAATTTAGAATAACCATGAGAAGTATTGTACATATTGGTAGAAACATTACTAGCTAAGGTTTTACTCAACTAGACGTAAAAGTTCCAGGAAAATATTGTCAAATGTTTGAAGCGATTTGTTTCGTACATACATTCATGAAACATCGTTAACATTAACATATATAGAAATTCACATGTTTGAACAATAAGAGAAAATTACTTTTTAGTGTTATTTTTAAAGAAATTTTTATAAAATGTTGAAGAAAGTAATCCTTAAAAAATTCATTTTAAATAGTTTCCGCGTTAAACAAGTTAAAAATTTAATTTTAGTTAAATATGTTTATTATTGCAGGCATAAATTAGAGTCATCTGAAAATATAAATTATTTATATCTATAAAATTTCCAGGAAATTTATAAATTTATAAGCAATTTATAAGCGATTACTACCTCGACCGCAGGTTCATTAACGACAATGAAAAAAATGTATATTCCTATATTTCTTTTTCGAAATGTTTGCTCCAGCATCAATGCTGGATTTTTGAAGAACGCATTCATGACGTTTTTCTTTGTACTCTTGAAACGTTTTGGATATTGTTTACAAGCTCGAGATATCGATTCTTTTCATAAAATTAATACGTATTTCTTTTGGAATTTCTACAATTTTCTATAATATTACGAATATGCATTATATGCCCTGTGTTCTAGATTACAAAATAAGTATTTGCAAAATAAGTAATTGTATTTTACACTTTTGTACGTATAAAAATTTTCTTCGAGTTACTGCATACGTATTGACAAGCGATACCAACTTTTATTTCGTGATTTTTAATATTGTTGAGTTTACATCATTAAATTTCATTTTAAATGAAAATATATACTACTTTACATATTTATAAACGGTTCTAATATTTAGTTCTAACATTAATTCTAATACCAGTTAAAATATTAATTTTGCTTTAAATTAAATTCGTTTGATTTGGAAAATGTAATTTTAGTAATCCTCTAGGCTCTGAATTATATTATTATTATTTTATTACCGTAATTTCTATTCTAGATATTTGCAAATTGTTCAAATTACGCGTATACAAAGTATAAGTGTGTTTGTATATACATATATAAATATTACTACCTAATAATAATAAATACTAATACTAATTATAACTGTAAAATCGGGAAACTCGGTAAAGTCTTGCATCGAATGCTTAAGTAAAAAGGAAACTAGGAAACTAAACACAATATTAATATTTTATACAATATTGCAAAGAAATAGAATTTTTAAGTTTGAATTTTTACTTCATTTATAATAACATTTGAAAGATGCTGTATCTCACCCAAGTTTGATCAAAAGAGCAGAATACATCTTCCTTAAACACTATTTCCTTTTCGAGAAAATTGAATTCGAGAGAAAATTCGAATTCAGGATTCCCTATAAATTGACTGTGCAGTCAATCTTCTGCCATTTTCCTCAATAACGCAGGAAACAACGAGAAAATTCTATTTGTCGTAGTTTTAAACAATCACGTTCACTATTGTTATAAATTATATTTTATTTCATATATACTTTATTATAAAGAAACACGAATAAATGAATAAAATTGTTATCTTTCTTTCATAAATTTTGCAATATTTTCCTGGAACGTAGTAGCTCATAAAAATTCAATTCATGAACAATCTAGCTCTAAGCTCTCTGTGTAAGTACTGTAAACAAAATTAAGATTAACTAAAATTCTATTGCATTCGTAAGCATAATAATAGTTTTTTAAACTTTTGCCTGGAATTCAGTGACCTGGAAAAGAAAAGCAGTCGGCAATTAGTTCGCTCTCAAAATTGAAACTCGCCGAGAGTGCTCTCTGCGCTCTTCAATCGATCCAGGAGCTAAAGTCTAAGGATTGGTATCAGTATCAAGGATTCGATAATGTGCGCAACGTGGGTATGTACAGCATATCTTCTCGCGTGCGTTTCCGTTACGGTGAATCGGTCCTTTTTTTGGAAACGCGCGCCAAAGGAAGCCCGATCGCGGGAAACGATCTCTGGCCACGATAATCCGTGACCGATCTCAAGTTTTTCAATTTAACCAGCGACGGTCCGATACTTAGCCAACTTCCTCGTTATCGTTCGTATTGTCATCCAATTTCAACAAGAGTTTTCAAGTTTGCTCGATCTTTGGCACCTCGAGATCGCATTGAAACACGCTATTAGTTGAAGTCAAAAATGACAAGAATTAGTAAGATTGCGATATCAAAAGTAGGACAATGATATAATTTATATTCTGCGCGTGGAACATGGTAACATTGATTTTTTATCGAACTCAGAATTTAATATTGCATTTCTATAACATTTTCAGATGATACAAGTGTGGATAAGTTACGTTTAATAATAAGAGAACCGTAGTACTATGTAATTTTTAGATACTTGGTATATGTATAAGAATTTGTTTAAGGTACTACTGTATTATTATTGTTTCTGATACAATGATATATAGTTAAAACTTGAGAAATTTTTTTTTAAATTATATTTGTCGATTTCTAAATTTAATCTGATTTAAAATTATTATTTTATTACGATTGTAATCGTCCCTAAAATAAATAATGCTGTTTACAGTTAAATTTGTTCATTCAATGAGAAAATTCTCATCTTCCGAAATTTACAAAATGATTCTAAACTTTTTACCTGTGGCCCAGTAATTTGTAAGATTCAGATTTAAAGGAAATATGCAGAAATATATACTAAGGAGGATTTACATTCCCAATTCAGCATTACGTGAAGTTAGACAATTTTTTAAAACAAATGGGTATTGCATTTTTTTTGTTAGATACAATATGATGCCTCCCTGGAAGGAGTTTATACTAAAGACCACATCTTTGAAGCCAATTCATGCACTAATAAATCACTTTTATCTTATTGAAGATATAAATAAAAGTTCATTTGCTCTAAATGTAAGTCGAGATTATGACGAATATAATTTATAGCGAGAAAATATTAATGATAATATGGTCAACAAATCTAAAATTAAATTTATTTTCAACGTATCAAGTGATACCTATGTTAAACTGGTTTATGATTGTTACTGCCTGAATATTAAATAGATTTCACCTTTTTCTGTGATATCTGTGATTTGCTTTTATGAAGTTTTGTTACTTTGTATAGCGCCTTTTCTTATGAAATTATGTACATATACCTTTCATTGCTTATGATTCCGTATTTTCAAACTTCTTAGTTCGTACTACTGATTATTTTATTAATAATTTTAGACGTTATTCTAGACTTATCCATCTTTTATTAAATAAAATTGTAGCATATACAAACAATTTACATACCATTTTCTTTCACATTTAAATACACAGTACTACGTGATCGAGATCTATCATATGAAAACGTACTATTGACATGTAAAATACCTCAAATCACGCGACTGATCTTCTGTAAAGAATGTAATACTCGATTTGTTCTGCAATTAGGAAAACATAGCATGCAATACGAGATTAACTGTGTTTGGAAGTGCGAAGCTGTAATCAACGTTACCATGTAAAGTACATCATGTGAAATGATAACGTATAGAAACCTATAATTAGTATCACTTGGCTGAATTTACCATAGAAAAGTAATGTTACGTGCTCAATTTTATATTAAGATAAACATAAGTATGCATTACGTAATTATATTTCTAAGGGATCGTAATACTGTCATAGATTTTACTTACAATTAGTATAAGAAGAATATAGTACTACGTGATAGATGCTGCATATAAATAACAACGTACTAACTACTGTCTCGTTTCTACGAGAAATGTAGTAGGTACTATCCTTTGTTATAAAACAAGTGTAGTATGTACTACGTGATGTATATTGTTATATAAACCAATGTCGAACTACACTGTTAACTACTCCACGTGGAACGTAATGTGTATTTTTATTACAGTTTTATTACGAGAAGAACGCAGTAACGCGTAATAAGTTCTATACTACAAAGACTGACCTCTAAAGGTAGCGTGTCAATGCATTTAGAGATATCTGTAAAAATGTAGCAAAACACTAGGAACAGTCTCTATGATATTATCATTTGTTTTCTGAGTATCGGGCAATCACGGTTGCGGTTTTACTGATCTCGAAATCAAATGGCAATGACAGACTTCGGCAGGGGACGAAAAAGACTTCTAGAACCACAATATCTCCGCGTTAATGTTTCTAGAGTTTCCAAGACCGTGTACTCGTACGCGGAAAATCGGTGGAAGGGGGTGCTGGTACATCGCCATTCAATTTCGCTACAAAAAAGAAGCGCACAGAGAATCCGGCTAAACTAACGATTGTCAACAACGAACGCACGTGTCATCTAATAATATATATCATAGACGATCCATGTGGTTGGTAAAGTCAGTGTATCTGTTTCTGCTGCCTACTTGGACAAGTACGGATTAAAAAACACGGGGCGTTGGTAAAACTTATTGCTAGACCACAACTATACTTTGAAAAAATACATTACCTGGCATATGGGACGAAAATAAAACAGAAAAACAGAACAAACTAACAAACATCGTCATGCGGTACACATACACGATTGAGCGCGCGCGCGCTCGCGCTGCACGCATACGCTACGTTGGTAGTTGAGGAGTATAACACCATGTATGGTGTCGGGGGTTAGTGTATACGTTTCTGTGTGTACGTGTGTTTGTCGTGTATACATGTGTAGGTGTGTTGTGTAGTGTTGCGTATGGAATAAAATGGCACGTGGTTTTCTTCACGCATGGGAGCGCGCGCATATTGGATATGCACACGCATGGTTCGAGTCATTCAGAAAACAAAAGAAACGAGAAAAACGAAACAAGAGAAGGAAAAATAACGAGACACAAACAAAGGAACGATATACACGTACATATACATATAGAAAACTGAACATCCAACCTGCTGTTCTACAAGAGACAGTCACAAGTCCATTTAAAAAGAGGAAAAAGCTTTTTAACAACTTTTCACGGACCAATAAATGAACAGCTAAATGATTGTCGAATATGATTTCGGAACAAGTAACGATGGTGATTGTGTTACTGCATATATGCCGTTTGCGGTGTGTTCACGTATCACGCGTATCCGGGAGGAGATGCGCGTGTATGCGTGCACGCACGCGCGCACAGGTGTGGCAACAGCGTTACTAAACAACGGAAAATTACGCAAGGAACGAAAAAGAGAACGCAACGAGAACAAAATCGCGAGGCACTCGACGCAAACGGTATCAAGGAGCACGGAGCCGATCGTCAATCGGACGTGAACGTTCTCTTGACGTTCAAGCGACTAATTACGTGGGAGAACGAACGCAAACTCAAAGGGAGAACGAACGAACGAAATCAACAGAATCAAACAAGAGAACAAACAAACAAATAAAGACGTACAGGATGGATAAAGATAAAGGAAACAAATTATAACGAAGGAATATAGAGAGTAACAAAGAAGAAACAAGAGAAAGATAGACAGAGAAAGATAGTGTGAGAGAGAAAGGAGAGAAAGAGAAAGAGAGAGAAATAGAGATAGAGAGCGAAAGAAAGAGCGGGATACAGTGAACGTAAAAAGAACGCCAGCTGCCAAGTCAAACAATCATCAAGCGGCGAAAAAGCCAGGCTCTAAGCAACGTAGCAAGCCACCTCTTCCTCTCACTATCGTTTTCAACAGTGTTCTCTGTTTCTCTGCGCCTGCTTGCAGCCACAAATACACAGATAGCCAAACAGTATCGCAAAAAGAGGGTGCAGTTTCTTGGCCGAGAAGCAACAGGGGCGCTCAACGGGAGGGCTTAGGAAAAAGGATACGAGAGAGAGATAGAGAGGGTGAAAGTCGTTCGCAGAAAAGCGGTAGGGGTAGTGAGCACTCTACTCTTATACACTGCGCCCTAATTGTTATTCCGTTTCCTTTCTGGTTTGTTTCATTTCCGTTTTCGTTACTCATCTAGGAAAGAACAGCGATACGTCTCGTACTGGGTTGAGACGGTTCAAGGGACGGGAAATCTCAGAAGGAAAGTCTTACGATGATGGCTAGCGATGGGCTTCGACACTCTTCGAATTGCAAATTGGGACACGTGAAACGAGGACCTCGAATCGCTTTGAATGTTACTTTGGTAAAAGTTACATCGAAGATATGAAGTAATATGGAAAACCTTCAGGATGGTATCTTAAGATGAGCACGTATGATTACGAAAGTCTTGAAGTTGTTGGAGCTCTCCAAATGGCTACAGAAGTTAGGTGGACAATGGTGTTAGTCAAATTTTCTTCATAAAGGGATTTCGTTATTTTATGGAATTTATGATTATGCGGTTTACTGACTGATTAAATGCAAAAAAAGGGTAATAAGTATTTAATACGATATTTAGAACTAAATTTAATTACTTCCTAAATTTCATGCCTGGAAATTCTTGGATTTAGATCTTAAATCCTCCGTAGATACTAAAATTGAAATGTTTTTAAAGTTTAGACTTAGGAATCTTTAAATTGGTAAATATGGAAATTCTTGACTCTTATAATTAGTAATGAAAATTCCTAGATTTCATACATAAGGATTTCTGGATTCTGTATTTTATAAGTTTATAGATTTTACAATTAGAAATATTAATATTGTAAGTCTTGATTTTCATAGAATTTGAGACGCTTATAGATTCTAGATTTATGAACGCTCAAATTTTTAGTATAAAAATTCTTAATTTAAATTTAAGAATCCTAAACTTTCAATTACAAAACTGCAACTCTTCAATGTATCAATTTCTAAGTCCCTAAATCCCTACTTTATATTACAATATTAGAAATTTTAATATTGTATGTTAGATCCTTCATTTTTCAAAACTTAGATTTTAATTGATTTGAATCTTATAAAGTTACTTTTATAACTCTTATTATACTAAAATTTTTGATAAAAGTTGTGATTAGTTTTTTTTCTAATATTTGTATTAGTCGTTCTATTACATTAGATACAAAAAGACAAATTATACCAATCGTTCTGATTTGTTCTTACATTAAAAGTCACGGTATACGCTTAGATGATTTCAATAGCTCGAACTATCGGATGTCCTAACTTCGGCACGAATATCCTCAAAAGCTTTGTTCAGATCGTGGAAAAATACTAGGCTATAGGTCAACATTTAAAGCGATTCGAACGTATGGACAGAGGAATGCCACGAGAATTCGAAACTGACAAGTCGATTGCCCGTCGCTAACAGCGGCACACTGGTGCGATTTTGCAACAAAGCGACAGAGAAGGGACGCCCAATCAACGTGCGCTCGTTTCCAAAGGATCGTACACACCGTCTAGCGATAAAAAAAGCAAATTGTTAAGAGACAGTGCATAGACAAGTGGGCTGGTTAAACAGGATGTGGCCGTTTGTTCTGTCGGCTCGCCAGATTGTAATTGATTTCCAGTGGGACTAAGCACATCGTCTGGGATGTCAAGGAAGTCACTAGGGAATGGGAGTGTCAGAGAGAGATTATTCAGGAAGTGTGGAAATTCGAAAGATATTAAAACAAATATAGCAAATCAGGCAGAGGGTAACAAGAGTAAGAGAGACAGAAAAAGAAAAAGAGAGAAGAGGGATCCACGTATAAAACCATGACGACTGTTCTCTCCATAGAGAGACTGATTTTTGCCGCGTTTCCAATGGTTCAGAACGCATGGCGGTTGCGGTTCTCAGCTTGTCGACTTGGTTTGACGAGTGTTTCGCTGGCATTGTTGAGACAACGAAAAAGTTAACGAACATGTATTTAAAAGGGAGAGCAAAAGAGTGAGAGAGCAAGAGAGCAAGAGAGCAAGAGAGAGAGAGAGAGAGAAAGAGAGAGAAAAGAAAGAGAGAGAGAGAGAGAAAGAGAGAGAAAGAACTGAGAGGGATAAAGAGAAAAAAGAGAGGAAGAGAAAGAGAAAAAAAACGAGAGAATCACAGCTCCGGCTTCCTCGAGAGAGTAGGGCTTTTGATCACTTTTATCGTTCTTCTTTTTCTTTTCTTTTTTCTTTCTTTACTTTTGGGGGTTAGTCGGTGAACTTTTTCTAATGTATCACACATATATATGGTATACCTATGTATGTATGTAAAACACACTTTTGGTACTTTCTCATCGCTAGGCGGGTGCCGATGGTGAATGTATAGAAGCATAGCCTATTGCTGCGGGTAATATGTAATGCATAATGCGGCGGATAGTAGAAGCGAATGTTTGTAATAAACCAACGAGCCAATCAGCGTACAGCTCCTGCGTCCAGCTTCCCTGCGAGCACCGGTCCCTGTTTTCCGAGACGCCTTCACCAAAAACATCGGCCTACTTTACCTCCTCCGCTTCCGGTTCGCACTGTCGTTTCTCAAATCGCACGTTCTTAAAACGTTTTTCACTTCTCCCTTTTGCCAGTTCTATTTGTGCTGAAACTGGCCGTAATTAACCCCTCGGTCAGAGCCTAACAATGTTCGACCGCGCGGGTTTTGCCCGTGTCGAAGGGAACGTTTGGAGAGAATGAAGCACGGGACAGTCGGGTGGCGACCTTGGTTCGGCATCTCGCGAAAACGGGACCGAAAGTGGCCGCGAGGTGGGTTCAACGGTGAAACCCTGGCCGGGTTGGACGCGAGCTTTCGCGTATTCGTTCAGGGCGGGTTACCTTAAAAATAAGGTCGCTTTTGCTGAAACCGGACTTCTTTTTACTCATATTGTCAGAACTTAGGCGCCCCCTCCGCTCAGTGCGTTTTTTTTGTAGGTTCTGCAATATCTAGAAACAAAAGAAAGCGGGACATAGCAAGACGTAGTAAGAAAAGGGTCAAGGTTATCAAGAGAATCGTATAGAGAGAAAGAGATAGAGAGAGAAAGAGAGAGAAAAAGAGAGAGAGAAATAGAGAGAGAGAGAGAAACAGAGAGAGAGAGAGAGAGAGAGAGAGAGAGAGAGAGAGAGAGAGAGAGAGAGAGAGAAGAGAGAGAGCATAAAAGAGACAAGAGAGAAAGAGAAAGAAAGAACTGAAAAAGTCAAAGAAAGAGAGATTGAGAAACGGAGCATAACAAATCAAGAAATAGAAAGGAAGTAAAAGAAATGGTCGTTGAAATGATGGAGAAGAAAATATCGGGTTTAATTAGTCGATAGAAATGTGTGTTAGTAGACGGTAGTAGTATGTAACAAGACAGAAACAGATAGACAGAGTGACGAGGAAGAACAGAGGGAGCAGATCAGTGATAGGCGATCAAGAGGATCAAGTTCCCTTTTGGTAGTTTATTGTTCTCTCGTTGAAGTTCCGTGGAACATTGAAATATTGAGGACACATAACAGTCATTAGAGTATATGGTTTTTTATTCCGTTGTTTTCCTAGGATAAGATCAAAAGTCTCATTCCATTTTCACATTCACAAATTGCGAGTCCATCCTGTGTTGCAAATCACTAATCATAACCATCGATGACGTTGGCACTGTTTTTCTCTTGTTTCTCCCCTTAGTTGTTGCTCGTGCACGGTTTTGTCCAATAGGATCAATCAATTAAATTCTCGATGGGACACAGCGGAGTTTCGATGATCGATAATGTCCATATCTTCTTCTTGAACGCTGGCTCGTGTAGTCACGTAGAAACAAAATCGAAATAAAGAAGACAGAGAAAACGAATAATGGAAAATAATTGTAACGAGGACATGGTGTGCTTCGTGTTCCTTCGGTCGTTCCTCTATGGAATATATCTGGTTCTTTCTTATTCTTCTGCCTCTTTGAGAGTCAAAGTGCGATATGCGATTATACGTTGACGCAAATGTAGATTGAAAAAATTATAGCGTGAAGAAAAACAGTGTTGCGCATATTATCCGGTCACCAGCGCATAAAAGTATTAATAATAATAACGATAATAACAATAATAACAATAATAATAATGATCAATAATAGTAATGATAATGATAATAATGGTAAATGTAAAAATAAATTAATGACTGGTGAGTTAAGAAGTAAGAATCAAAAGCCATTCGTTAGTATCAAGCTTTCGTTGCAGCAATCGCGCCAAGCGTGAAGCCGCAGTTCTTTGTCAAGCTCGTATAATATATAATATATAAAAGGCTCAAGAGATTAATTCAGCCGGTCAGTAGCTTCGATGGATAATCGAAAATGTTAGGTTAGTTTGCTTGCTGAAGACTTCGTGACAAAGCAAAGAACGTCAATACGGAACGATTCTTTCACTTGGTCTACACAAAAAGTCATTAGTGAAAGGCAGAACTTGATAGAAACTTTGTGTTTAAAAACCAAAAGTGTGTGTGTGTAAAGACAGTATAAACGGAAATTTGGCTTGGACATGAAAGTAGAACGTGATCAAATAAAAAAGCATTTTTGATGGGATTATATTGTGAACACAATTAATTGACCCTTCAGGGATAACCCTCCCTCTTCGACGATTAAGGAGTGAAAATGGTACAGTAACCTAAAGTAGACAGTTGATCTCATTCCGGTTTGTTTTTTCTTGCATGAAGATTTTGGAATCGAGATTCTCTTGCCTGAGTTTTGTTCACGAGAAAGAAAGATACACGAAATTATAAAAATAATAAGAAATTTATATAATATAATTTGTTTAAATAAGGAAACAATTAATGAATAATTGAAGTCCGATAGTCCTACTTTCTCTCTTCGTTTCTTCGGTTTGTACGATCTTCAAGTTACGTTTCGATTGCATGATCGAATCTGGTATTGCTATAGTCTTGTATACTTATAGTCAAAAAATCAATTAGCCTGCATAAGGGAACACATGAAAGCTATCGAAAATATATTTAGTTTTATCAGTTTTCGAGCTAATCTCGAATCGATCCTCCCCATTGGGGATCGTGCATTTTTTCAACAGAGTATATCTCACGAATGAAAATCAACATGGGGAAAGAGACTAGCACAAATCCATACGAACAACTCGCACAATGTTCCACACATCTGCGAGTTGATTAATCGCGCTTAAATATCCATTTCGATTAAGATTTTCGAAGTGATGCTATAAATGGGCTATCTGACCTTAAATGTATACGATTTTATGGACACTAGCTGAAGAAAATCGAGGAGAGCCTTAATAACCAATAGATTGATTAAGGTATATCCTCGATTTCCAGTAACACACCTGTGTTCAGTTTAACGTTGACAACAAGGACTTTAAGACTTCGTCGTCCTGAAGTAATCGAATTCTTCGATTTTTCAAAGACCGTGCTTACAGCATGATCGACTGAAAGAACTCATGTCTTTGCTACAGCATTCCCACGAACAGAAAACGACATAACGAAGGAGCAACCACGAAAAGTTAATGTAACACTTGACTGATCAAAGCTCAACCAGAAATGCAAAGAAGGAAGAGGATAAGATTTTCGAGAAGGAAGGATCGACCAATCATCGAACCGCATGCTGCTTCATCGAGGAGACTAAAAATGTCTATGGATACCGTCCAACGAAACGAAAATTTTACTACTGAATAGGATAAAAATCGACCGATAACATCCTACTGTTACTGTTTTCTTCGAACGCGATAAACGAAATACTTACAAGGAATGAACAATGAAAGGAGGAACACAAAGGGAGAAACGGAAAATGTTTCAAAGTTTTGAGGTTTGAAAATCAGGCATTTATACAACCATGGGGCAACAAGCAATTTAGGGTGAAGGAGGGAAATACAAATTGGGCTCAAAAATCACTGTTCGCGGAGGGTTCCTCGGGAGGTTAAACGAAATAAAAGGGAACACACACTGAACACGGGCACATCGCCAAAAATTTCGGGCAAACAGGGTTAATATACACCTAACACTCACAGGCAGACCTACGATCAGACCAACCAACTTTCTGGTCTGCAGAACAGCCACGTACATCGTCATATCGAATACCTTCTAGATTTTTTCTATTGTCTTGCTCTTGTTGTTTGAGTGTATTTTTTTCATAATTTATTCACTTTGTTAATTTCCACTTATTGAACGAAGGAATTCCCTTATTCTTGATTATCGCCAGTCTATTACATGTACGCGACACGGGGTGCCACCATAGTCGGTAACATGGTGTACTGCGGGCTCTGTGCACGCGCTATCAGAGAGTAACAGTCACATGCACGCGTTTCTATTATATGTTCAGGTCGATAATTGCGCAGGACATCGTTAAATGGTCAACTATCGATCCACATAATCAATATACATGCATATCTGTGTCGTGTCAGGCCAACGAAGAACTTATAGAGGACAGAATAGAGACGTGGCGACGGTCAAGAATGAAGAATGCACTTAATTCTAATGTCCAATGTGTTTATATAAAACTCGATATTCGTTACGATTCGATGTGACTATGTTAACGAAAACGCACATTGGTTAATACCTAACAAAAACGGAGCTTTCAACAAGACCCGACAAAAACAACATGACAGCATGTCATATCAAACCGTTCCCAGGAACTTTCACAAGAATCGAGCTAATAGGTGTAACATGGATACAGCTCAGAGCCAGACAGAATTATTCAGTTTTTTCAGCATTTCAAAGACTCATTAGGTTACTCGATTTGGCGTTTGTGATCCATGTGACACACTGCAACGCCAGAACTACGGGACTAGAGCCTGGTCGGATCAAGAGCTTGTTTTGCTAGTTGGAATCCTTGACAAGGGAAGTCTTCAAGCTTGGAATATAACTTTGAGAGCTGACAGGGATATCTTCTGTTTCTACTGTTTGCCAGACTAATCAGTGGTTCAAAGTAGGATAACGAAGACGATCGGTGAGTGAAAAACAGGAAATCTTCGTGATGCAAAATATACGCAGTATGAACAAAAGAAAGAAGTTTATCCTCTATTCCATTCATTAGATTATACCTGTATGCCGTATGATCGTGCAACAAATATTGATTTCAAGATAGGGGAAAGACAGCAAAGATTCATCGGGTGTACGAAAAGCTCTTGATCAGCCAGGTCACTCTGTGAAACGGGTCTAAACAGGAACTGTTTTCTGGCTCGGTGTGGTGAGTGAAACAGTACCCTGAATATGTATACATATCGAAGACTGAACAAAACACAAAAGACTGTTGAAAAACACGGCAAGACTATGCATGTTCTCTAGAGGAAACTTCCAAACCAAACGACAACGATAATCATCAATCGACAGAACGGTTAATAATCAAAAACGGTTAACGGTAATCAATAACCGTAACAAAAGAACAATATAGTAATAATGATAATCTAACGTATAATATATATAGTTATATTTATATATATATATACGTAGAAACAGTAAGTTTTAAGTTAACGAACGCTTGAATCAAGAAAGGGCTATTGGCCTTGGTTTCGGGGTTATTAGGCAGGCACACCTTGCTGGTTCGGTCTGGTTGGGGCGGTGTCGCCCGACGCTCGTAGTGCCTCTCCGGCTGTTGATAAAGGGGGATCTGCAAACCCATTCGGAAACGTGTTCTCGCAATACGCCTAGTACTTTATTTTTTTTAAGTATTGTTTTTTATGTTTTGGTATCGGAGAAAACACACGAGAAATATAAAATGTCCCTAGGTCACGTTAGTTGTCCAGTCTCGAATTGGCTCCAGAATGCTCAGGACTC
Organism: Calliopsis andreniformis; assembly: GCF_051401765.1. Taxonomy (NCBI): domain Eukaryota; kingdom Metazoa; phylum Arthropoda; class Insecta; order Hymenoptera; family Andrenidae; genus Calliopsis; species Calliopsis andreniformis. The sequence continues at coordinate 4,954,972 of NC_135064.1, forward strand.
GATTCACACTAGATCGTAGGCAATTATTGAGAATTTATAAAATTCCAAAATTATTGGTTCAATATTCAAGGGATTACAACGTTTAGTCCATGTTAATGAAGTACTAAATCAGTATTGGGCCGCTAAGGTCAAACTAATAGTAAGCGTTTATTAATTAATGTTAGAGACAATATTTGATTCAGTGCTACTATATTTTGTCATTATTATTAGTGTCTGAAAAATTATTACAATTTTCATTGGCAGTTTTACAGCACTTATTTCACTTTATTAGTTCAGTTTTAAATTGGTTCATAGCTGTGAAGCTGATAATTATAGTCAAACATATTAGAATGATATAGTTTGATGATCTAAGTTGTATCTCATAATAATAATAACATGAATATTTTTGTAAAGAATTTATTTCACATTTTAAAACTATTGGTGTAGAATGTGTAGTGTCAAGTCTAAATAATCCATATAGTTCTTCGAAAAATAGATCAATCTAAAGTTTTACTTGAAAGGCAACATTTAAAATTAAATTTCAAGAATTGAATGCAATCTGAACGATTTATATCAATGTTTCTACTTAATATACTAGTATATGACATTCAAGTGTTGCTCTTCGCGCTAAAGTACCATCAAACTTTATTTGCAATAATCACTTAAAGAAATGATCCGCAATTTATTCAAAGTTTACAATTTCGAATAGCGCCTGATCGATTTCTGGACCCGTCGTGACTGGACTATTGCTACAGATCGCAGTTTAGGTCTAAGTTTAAAGTTAATTTTTGAGATATCGAATAGCATGTAATTCCAGACTGATTTATTAATATCCTCAAGTATATTTCGTATCGTTTTAGCATGAGGATTTTAGATAATCCGTTTTGTTTGGAGCACAGATACACGAAGCTTTCACAGAAAACACCCCCATTAGCCGTTTCTCTTGAACGCTCTCTGTTTCCGCGAAACAGAGGACTCGCAGTGATGGACGGTCTTCTCGGAAACAATGCATCCAGAGATATTCGACGCTTTCGCGGTACAGTTGATGAATTTTTCAGTAATTCTTCAGGAACAGAAGCGTGTCACGTTCGCGAACACTTTTCCAGGAGTCTCGAATGATGTTTAATCCGTTGATGAGATGGTACTTCAATGATCAGGATGAAATTAGATGATACGGTCCCCTGTAGAATGACTTTGTGAATCCAGAACGAAAGAACTGGTAAAATTCAATGCGATTTTCATTTCTCTCTCCAAGAATGCTTGCTGAGAGCAGCTCAAGTTTGCTACAGGTGACCACATTATCGAAAGATGATAATGATTCCTTTGCTATATCGAAATGGCTTCAGAATGATTGACGCCCGTTTCTTTTTGATTTTATCATTAAGGCGTCTCTTTGTCCATGATCAGCAACTTACAGCGAAAATGATCGTAGGTCCGTTAGGACGCTCATTAAACGCGAATTCGTGAATCGATTCAACTGAACTGACTAATGATGTTTCGAGGTTATTTCATTCCGGCGACAATCTGGACATTAAGTAAGATAATTATTTGAGGTTTCTTCTTTCGATTTTTCTTCACGACACCGATCTTGATTTTCGATTATTTTTAGACGGTAGATCTAATTTTCGTGTTTAAAGCAAAACTGTTCAGAATGATACACGACGCAAATTCACCATAGCGGTACTTGACACGTCGAACGGAACAGAAAAGAGAGGAAAGAAAAGCAGGAGGGAGCCAATAAAACGTTTCAACGCACGCATAGGTTACATTCAAGATTTAAGTTTTAACGTGACAGGGTTGCTCTCTCGATTGGACGAAAAGCCTGATTGATTCGTTGGTCTGTTCGCTGCGCCACGGCTCACGATAAACGACAAGACACTATCAGACACAGAAAAAAAAGAGACTCTTATCATATGTGACACAAGTATTGATATGATTCTCTAGGAGTATAAGAGGGTGAACTTTGCATCAAATCCCTCAATATCCACGGCTTATTCTTAACAGATCCTAGTATTTTGCATGTTAATGCATTACGTACGAAAGGTCTGACCATTTTATATTACGTGTTCGTTTCGTTGACGGAAATATAGTTTTACAGAAATTTCTATAAACTAAAGTGATATTTTCAAATACTTTCTCTTTGATCTATATTTCAGTAAAAATCGATATAATAGGATATCGAAACCTAGTACGTAATGTATTAGGTGCAACCCTTTTGATGTTTTCTTGCGTTTCGGGAAATGTACCTTCAATCATTGTCTAAGCGACTTGATAGCAACAGAAGCGCCCGCGTTGCATGCACACCAAGAAGAAAACTAGACTCTCTGAACGATATGTATCCATGATACATAGAAAACAGATCAAATTGATCAGGGATGCTTCCTTGATCCATGTAGGGCGGAAGACGATCGGAATATTTGAGTTCAACGAGTGTAGAACTACTCGAAAGGATCTAAGATCAAATCCGATTGTGCACACGCGCGGATGACTTCTTCTTGAAAAGCTTACTTACCTATCGCTAACATGGACTGGTGAGCCACCACGAGAACGCCTATCGACCGGAAACACTCGAGAGCTGGGAACGCGATCACGCTGTCGAAATTCACGAGCTGAGTCCAATTTCATGCACGTGTCGTTTTGCTTGGGCTTCATGCCGCTTGAGTTCGTGTTCGTGTAAAAATCAAAGAAAATAAATCGAAAGGAGCGAAAGGGTAATCGATCTGATGGTTGCCTCAACACGATGAGATAACCAACCGTGTGGCGATGGACCTTGAGATATTATTAATTGTTTGAAATATTTTAGTGTCACTTCAAGTGTTTGAAATTCCGAAAACCTTGAAGACTGTTGTTAATGAACGGCCAAGAGTTATACTTTTGAGATCTAGTTAAAGAGATGATGAATGATGGGTTCAAGACTTATTTATGAAAAAATGAATTTATTTCTGGGGAGTCATTAATACCAGGACAAAAACTGTTTAGTTAAACTATACATGGTTTATAGAGGCTATAGTATAGTTTGGTTTGATGCAAATTTGCAAATGTGATTCATAGATTTATAGTATCAAAAGAATCGTAATTCATTTATGTATAACTTATAATTCGGTAGATTAACGTTTATGATTTTCTGAGTAAAATTAAATTTGATCTATGTTCACGTATTTTCAAGTTCAGATGGAATATTTAACATAATAGATTTTTTATTCAAGACAGACCAATATTGATCCATGTATAATTTATACCTTTGTGTGTATGAATTATCTAGATCCATGTACCTTTAATCATGCTTCACGAATTTCTAAGTCAACATTATCTTGATTCACATATGGTTTATGAAATACCGCATCGAGATAGTCTCAACTTAAATGTAATTTATGAACGACTGAGCCAACACATCTCTGATCTAGATCCATCACACTTGAAATTTATAGACTTCTGAGCTAAAATAATCTCTGTTATAATTTAGCAATTCAACGTCATTGTATATATTCATCACTTTTATATCACGTCATTATACATGTATATTTAAACCTTCAAATGTTCTAGTACCTTATAACTTTCCAAGGTTAACAGTCGAAGAAATAGTCTCACATATAATAACAAATTCGTCAAAGTTTATATGAAATTTTCAAAGATTCTTCAATCTGAATAGATTGATCAATTCTTGTTGCTAAACCAGATGAAAATTTCCAAAGAAAGCTGAATACCCATCACCACGATAGCAAGGAAACATCAATGGGACCGCTGTACAAGTGGTAAATGCGTCAAAGACACGGAGAGGACTTTGAAAGCTTTCTTCCAAAGCTATAGTAGATTGGAATCGGGTAGAGCTGCGAACATTGTCATTCGATTCACGTATCGAGTAGACAGAAAGCGAGACGTGTGGTCTAACAAAGTTTGCCTTCGAAGGAATTCCCGGCAGTGGTGGAAACATTTGGTAGCTTGTGTCGGAACGACCTAACAAATGGAACCTGAATATCAGCTCCAACGAGTATTCTACAAGGGAAACGATTGTGGCGGAAGGCTTTCATCTAGCGATAGTCCAGGCTGAATTTTCGGGACCATCCGTGACAACAACAAAGGGGATCCACCACTGGCGTGAGAGGTTCGTTTGTTACTGGATCATCGGTCACCTGCTTGAAAACGTACACATATATACCTCGGTGTTCTCATTGCGAGGCAGACAATCCGCAGGGACTTGCATTTCGGGCTTTGTTTACTTCCGTTTCTAGATTGTTCCATGGTGAATGCATGGGCTTTACTAATTTTATTGTTTAATCCTGCTCGTGAATACGGTTCGGTTCAGCTCGGTGGAATGCGGAGAGTTCCAAAAACTGACCGTGCTGATTGAGAGAAAGGAGGGAGAGACATATGTAATTTGCAACGACGCAAACAAGCTGTACAGACAGACAGCGCGGCGGCTCGAAAGAGAGGCTCAAGAAAAAATACAGGAAAGTCAGTTACTTTTTAGAAACTGACAAAAAAGAAAGACGATGAGACGGCTTATGGTCTCTGTTATTATTTGTATAAGGATTACACGAGCTGTGGGTATCATATATATATATTGTATATATATAGAAAGAGAGATAGAGAGAGATAATGATATACCAAGAGATAAAAAAAAATAATAATGAAAACGGTGCTTGTATAAGAAATTTGTGGTAACACTCACATAGACCTCTTCCCATTGCGAGACATACCGCACCAGTCTTGATAACCGTAATAACCTAACGAGCGACAACAGCTTCGCGAGCCTGAGGATCCTGAGAGCACGGCCAGCATGCAGGATCTGGAAGGACTCGCTAAAATCCTGAAACTGAAACGTTAGACAATTGTCCCGCATTTGATTCGTTTATTAGAAGTTTTAGTTTGGTTAGAAGTTGGACACTAAGATTCCTTTGGAAAAAGACCAATTTGTCGGTCAAGGTCACTTACCCTCTCATGAATCAACTTTGTTACTTTTATAAGACAGTAATACTCCTGAATTAGAGTTTGCGTTCGAGTCCATTTTTTACTTTTAATATTCTTAGAGGTTCTTTTAACACATGTCGAAATATTCTTGTACTTATAGAATACATAGTAAATACGTACTTGTCAAAAAATTTGGGAAAATCACTCTGCTCTAGGTGATGAAAATAGCATTTCTGACGTGAGCGACCTTGAGTAACTAATTGATTTTGCCCGTACTTAATTTTTCATTAAACAAGCTAGATACGTAGACATATATGACTCGAATCTAAGTCGAGCTTCTATAGATAAAACTTTTATAGAATAAAATTAAATACAGGAACAGCTTGAAGGCTACTCATAATTGCTAAGCATAAAATAAAAAAAATTAGTTGTCGATCTCTTCAAACATGCACAAATTACTTAGTAAAATTAATTTTATAATTAATTCATTGATTAATTCATTAACTACTTACTTAAACCTTAACCGAAACTAGTTACATTAATTAATACCAAATGAAATAGTAAATAGATTTGTAATTTAATCTAATGTATAATATACATAGGTAGTTAATTATACTTGTACAAAATACAAATAAATTAATTATATGTGTCGAGTTTAGAATTGGTAAAGCACCCAAGCTAACGAATCAAAATGAACGATACACAGATGTGTAGGGTTTATACAATCATTATGCACTTACTTGATTAAATATGAGGAAAATGTAGTCTAGTGGTATGGAGGAAATGAGGTCGAGAAAGAACCAAGTCCTGAGGTAGTGTTTCGCGATTAACTTTGGGTCCAGGATTACTTGCTCCGCATTGTCCTGCTGCATTATACCTGCAAAATCACATTATAAAATAAACGGTTAAATACTGAAACAATGATTGTCTATCTCAGTGATTTTTGTCGATAAGATGCTGAAGGAAAAGAGCTTGAATGATAAGTTTGTTTAATATACTGAAATCACCGGAATGAACCAAAAAAATTACTCTCTGAAACTTGTTGCGATTTGTTTAGGTCTCCCTTATTGTTAGTAATGCTACTAAATATTTTAAATAAGATCTATTCGCACAAATGCTCGGATATGACTCCAATTATTTTCGCTATAGATTTACCAAAAAAAGTTTGATTGAAATCGGATACGCGAAGTTTATAACTTCTCTCATAAGAAAAAAAGATATAGGGTGGTCTAATAAAATGTAAGTTATAAGCTTCTTCTTCAGAAACAAATGAAGATTCCATTTTATTTTTTAAAATTATGTGGGTTTTATTAGTGTGACTAATTTTTTAAACATCAGTTTACTCCAGGCATTAGATCAAGACCTGACCTATATTAGACATTTTGAAAAGTCCCTACATGAGTATTAAGAAATTTCTACAACCTTCTAAACATTTGCATTGCCAAATTGTGCATAAGTTGACTGGTTAAAGTTGATATTTGAGGAAGCCGATTGAACGCCAAAAACACAAAATTTGGTTGGCTGACCTGTATATTTCTTCATTTTAGTCTGGAGTTCAACGCACTAAAGACCAATATGCATAATCCACCTATTGAGCCATGCGATAGCTCTCCGTGAGTAGTCAAGGATTCGCTATTTGGGTCGTTTTTGTACTTAGAAGACTCTTACTGGATACTGAAGACAGATTTGTCAAACCACCCTAGTTCCAAAAATCTTAACCCATTCGCCTCAGATTTAAATGCATTATAAGTACAGTAAGCCTCGCCTAAGATGAACTGTCCTGCTTGCAAAAGCATAAACTGTCCAACTCCATCTACCAGTTTCTGTCCACTTGGGATGACAACCCCGCAACGAAGGACTTGACGTTTGAGACCCAAAAATAGCACTCAGGATAAGGAGAAAGTAGAAGTCGGAACGGCTCCCCACAATGAAACACGAAACACTAATTATTGTCTGATCGAAGTTGTTTATTTTGCGTTAGATCTTCATGAGTTTAGTAAGAATGAATTTCTTATACTTTTCCGATGAAAATGATATCAAACACGAAGTAATTGGGACTACGTTTATTTGTCAACATAATACATAATTCAAATAATCCATGGGTACATAAGTATAATAATAAAATATTGTAAAGTTTAAGGACTGGATGCATGGTTATACATCATTTTTGCAACTTCCATACACGTTGGAGCGGTTCACTTCTAACGTTTAATGTAACAAGAATTTGTAGAGAGATAAGCATTATTTTTTAAAACAATTTTCTCGTTGGAAACACAAAAAATATTACAGCGATTTCTTCCATTTCTTGGATTCTTAGCATTTGAAAACTTTATAGGTCACACGCATACAAACATCTTCGCTGTAGCGAAAAAATCATTCTCTATTTGATTTACAAATGTATTATTTTGATAACTAAAAGTAGTCCGAATTACGTCGTGTTTGACATCATTTTCGTGGGAAAAATATAAGGAATCCATACATACAATTTTCACGAAGATCTAACGAAAAATATATAACTTCAGTTAGGCAGTAATGACTATTTCACACTTCATTACGGGGTGCCTTTTCATCTTTGCCGCGTGTCGTCGTCAAAATCCTTGTGTGATGTGGGTCGCTCGGATAATGAATTAGCAATTTTTATCCAGAAGAACATTGTTTATTCTTCGTCGTATCGTTACACATATGCCACCATTGGATACCCTGAATTCTCCTCTTGAAAATCATATAAAGTACCAAAGAAATCGCGCTATTATTCAGGGAGCTATAGAATCATTGATTGTCCTTTACTTCATTATTTATAATCCGAATTATATCAAATTTTAGGCCACTTTCATCGGGAAAACGCAAGGAATGGATTGGTGTAACATTTGTCAAGATCCGATGAAAAATGTGCAATTTTATATCGTTTGCTGTTTTCCCCTTATCCCAAGCGGTTTTTGGGAGTCCCGAATGTTGAGCCCCGAAATCCTTAAGAAAACGATTAAGCGAGAAATCAGAGGTGTGAAAAGCGCATACGCACCCCGCTTAGGTCGAACTATCCAGACCTGGACAGTTCAACTTCTATAGGACTTACTTTACTGTTTAGAGCTCACAAGATGGTCCCTTGAAATCCAATCAGATCTGATTGGTTCCAGGAACTGGAACAAAATCCAGGAACTAAACAATACCATGAAAATAGGAATTATTTATTTTATAGAGGCACAATGCAAGCTGTGGTTGTCATTTGAGTTTATGACCTCGCAACAGCATGACGAGCTCAGCTCGTCAAATGAGGCGAGTGGGTTAAGGACTTACAATTAGCCTTTATAGTTTCAGTCTTACAATTTCGATGGCATTACCTTCACGTAATGGTAGCTTTAAAAGCTCAATCTCTCAAGCTTAAAGTATCGAAGACTCTAACTAGTCAAGCTTTATGCAATATTGCATATTACTAATCACAGACTACTTTTCAACTCCGAGGAATGAAAAGCAATACAAACAGGATTTTACGAACTGTTTCCTTCCACCCATAGCGAACTGGGATATCGTCGAAACGTCTGCAGTTGGCAGTCCTGTCCACGGGCACGAAGCATAATAACAACATTGTCCGACACGCACTGTGCACTCACGGCCCCTAGGCGTTTCGTTACTGCTGGCGGATTAATTTGAAACGCGTTCAAGCCGGTTCCAGAAACGTTGAAATTAGGTCACGTGCCGGCGCAGCGCTCAATGAAAACCATCGTGCATCCACTAAACCGTGTACGTGGTCGGGCGTCGATTCGCGATTGTCGCGAATTCTTGATCCAGATTATCGGCCATCGGCCAATATTGCGTTCCGTGCACAGCATACTAACGCTCGGATGTGCCCGATGACCGGGTCGATCGAGGATGAAATATTTGCATGCTAATCAGGCTGGGAAGGGCCACATTCAGCTCGATCGAATTAGTCACGAACAGGACAGTTGTACGAATTTTGCTGTGTACCGTGTACGAAGATATTAAGGCCAACTGACGCACAGTATTGTGGGAAGGTTGCTTTTCTACTACTGTGTTTATTAAAGGGTCACTGCTCTATATCTGACGCTATAAGATTACGTGATGTAGAGCGTCGATTACTTTTGTTTCATTTCACATGTTTTGTATAAGGTAAATGTCTCAGTATCTGGACGCATAAGATGTCAAATATCCCAGTAAGTGAAGCACCTAAAAATGGATGCCCTGATACTTAAATTATGATGTCCCAGTAACAGAGTATAGTATTTTATGATACTACTTTTTGTTTTTAATTTTATTAGAATTTAAGCGCAAAATTGAATGAAATTAGCATTAGTGTTCCGACACCGGGACATTTACTGAATTTCAAAATTTCTAAGCATGTAGTTTCTACGCTTTACATTATCATAATTGAGCCAGTTTAATAGCTAGGGAGTAAAATCGTCAGCGAATAGGGAGTAAAGTACTGTTCAGAACTATCCTTATCCTACATGTAAAGAAATATTACTGACAATGAGTTTATGTTTATGTTTCACTTATGTGTATAATAGGTTGTGGAATTTGTTTTATCATCAGTTACAATGTTGCTAACAAGGAAAGTTTGCCAAATGGGCAATAAGTTTAAAAAAAACAACGCATGGAAGCTATAGTACTCAACCCCCTAATAACTGAAATGAACGTCGTTCGCTCAGAAAATTTGATGTTAGTTAGAAAAATGGCGTCAAAGCAAAGGGTTTAGACAACGCAACAGATTCATTTTTTAAGTCAACCATGTGTTTTTTATTCGTGTCGATTTTGTCATAAATGAGATTGAGGAAAAATGTAACGGGAATTCATAAAAATGATAAAGATCGCGATAAGTTTAAAGGAAGAAAATATTCTATCAATAAGAATGATAGTTAAAAGAAAGGATATCCTCGCCTTCAGTGTCTGACTGCAAGTAGAATGGCCTTATACATAGTCAGACAAAACAAGTTAAACAGGAATTGAATAAACGAAGGAAATTTTATATAGTATAGTGATTAATTTTTTGTGGAAATATGTGAGGGAAGTTTTCTATGTTTGTGGAAGATCTTTTCTCGCGTGCTAGAGATTAGATAATGCTGCTACATTTTGAGAGGCTTTGAACCGCGACTACTCTTTGAGATAGCGTCAGCGCGTCGAAAGAGCTTGGAGAAGCCTGAAAAGAAAGGTGTTCTAATTGTTGACATTAAAGGGGAAGCTGCTGTCGAAATGGCGAGCTACGAAACGAAAAAAAAAAAAAAAATGAACAAAAAAGCGACGTTCGAAGAATTGAAGCTTTCATAATGGTCGATTGCATTTCTGTGAAATTAAATTCTGATGAAAGTGCAACGATCGAATGTCGTTTTATTGAAGCAATTTGAAATAATTACAATTAGTTATATTTTGCAACATGGTCAATAAAAATATTTTGTATTTGTATTTCAAATAAAAAATTCAAATAAAAATTTCCTTCTTCCTTACATTTAATTATGATTGCACTATTTTTTTAATAATTTAAGATATCGGAAATAAAGTATGTACTAGCTATCAGAGCAAATCATTAATTTAGTAGTAGAACCAAATAATAATAAAATGCATTCAAATTTTGTTATATTGTCTTGGTTTTCAGTAATATTATTCAGTATTCTGTTATTTTATTATTTACAACTGCTTTATTTTCTACTCTGTCTTTAATTTAATAAATTAGTAAATAAATTTAAAAAAACTTGAATTATGATTATTTAATTGATCTCTCTTGAATTACTATTATTAAAGCGATATGTTATTCAGTCATTCTAAATTTCAAATAATATTTACTGTTAATACTAAATTAAAATTAATAACTGTTTATAAATCATTCAGAAGATAAAAATTCCTTAATACTCTACTAATACAAATTGGAAGGTAGTTTCTTAATTCTTTGACCCAACTTTCAGTAAACTTTCAACAACTTCACTCTACTTTCCTCCTTCAAACTTCACTGTCAATCATAACAGTGCAATCTCTCACCCCCCCAAAACTCAATGACTTCCACTTAATTTCTCGGAAAGACCATCCAATGCCTCAAATTTTCTTCACCTTCTTCAAACTTTCAACAAGTCTCTTCCACTTTCCCTCAGAAGCTACCTACAATTTCCAAAACCTTCGACAATCTACAGTAAAATCATTTATACAAGCAATATCTCGGCACATTTTTTTAATGACGTCCACGTGTCTTCCCTGAAACGAAGATGCAAATATAGCTAACCGAATCGGCGGTCGCTCCGAGGGAGGCGAAGATTTGGGTTGGCATGATGAGACCAAGTTATAGAACTTGAATAGGGGCGGGGGGTGAAAAAAATGAGAGAAGGAACGAGGTCGCCACATTCTTTCCTCGGTGTCCTTTCCCTTCGGCGAGCACGCGACAATGTAAAGTTTGCATCGTTTTTGATCCCCTTCCAGCGGACACAGGGTTACTGTTACTAGGTCCGACTGATCGCCGATGAAGACGAAGCTTTCATTACGTATCTTTAAGTAGAAACCGTTCGGATGAATGGCTTGTCGATAAACCTTTAAACGGTTAAGTGGATTGAATTTAAATGTGGTCGAAGAATTTTTCTTCGAGTGAAATGGGATTCCTTTTATTGAATATCCTTCTTTCCTGAACGTCTATAAGTTTGAATACTGGTAAATATTACAGGGGGTGCCTCTAGTAACTTGTGACAGAGGTCAGGAGATAGCGATTCCTTGTTAAAAGATAAATCGAAATCGTGGAATGACGTTTCTTTAAATACGATTACTTCGCTTTTGTGGATGCCGAGATTGAAAATGGGTGGGAGCAAGTATAAACTGTTCTGATTGAAATGGGAGTTTTTCGTTAATGGAAAATTCTGAAACTTGGACATATGAGAACTGTGTTCATTTATAGAGTGATTTGATATAATTAATCAGCTTGACGCGTTGTTTAAATACAATTGTTTGATGATGATTGTGCAAATAATGGACTATGCTATTTTTTTTCTTGAAATGATATTCTTCTGAATTGTTTCATTTCATACTACTAGTAGGCTATCAAAAATGTAAATGTATTCTAACTAATCTTGCAAATAACTTAATTTTCTAATTCTAATATTATGCAAGGTTTAAGTTTTTGCGATACTTATAGTATGGAGTTGTTTAAAGACAACGAACGCTATTAAACTTTGAAATAAAATTATTATATCATAAGTTCATGTTGTTTCATTTGCTCACAATATTATACCTTCCTTCTAGACACAATCAAAATATAATTTTTGAAACTTAATATTTGTTTTATTTGGAATAATTAAACTATTGAAATTTAAAAATACATGTTATCTTACTTGAAATAGTCAACCAAAATAAAAATTATGTGAGAATAATGTGTTACGTAAACAAGCTATCTTTTCCAATAATAAGTTATTACTAATGTAGAAATTATAAGAAAATAATTCAAACACATTATTATTTCATTCCTTCCTCTTTAGTAAATTTTAATCATCAATTATTCCCAATAGTCGTCGCTAATAACCACAACATGCAAATGATATGACGTAAAAATGCATTTAAAAACAAAAAAATACTATTCTAAATATTTCTTATTTTTTAACCTAAATTATTTCTACTTAATTCTGATATTAGTTACGAAGTCATTGAAAAGTGATGATCACGTTTAAACACATATTGTCTTGAATTTATTTAACACTCACCTGTCCTAAAGTTGACGACAATGTCTATGAGGAATATCGTGTCGGAAAGGCAGTTGAAGGCTATCCACCTAGTACTTAGGTCGTCATTGAAAAAACTAATGGCGACTGGTAAAATTATCAGATTCGCTACTAGCAGGAGGAGCATGCAGAGGTCCCAGTAGAATCTGAAATCAAGCATGAAGTAGATTGTTAATATGGATTTAATACTTATAAAAAATATTTAAGTTTAATAATTATATTCTTAAGCTAAATATTATATCTATAAAGTATATTTAATATTAAAGATACTATTCTTCATTCAACAATATTGAAAAGGTAAATTCATCAGAAGAAATTAAGGAGTTACTACACTTGTTAAACGATAACAGTTTCTCAGATTTTAACATATCTGTTGAAATAGAATTAAATGTATATTAATGTGAATTCAAAGTGATGGAGTAAATTTTATCGAAACCGAAAGATGATATCAACAAATTTTATTCTATATTTTTGATTTATTTTTTCATGCAGAATTTCTCCCTTTTTGCTTGTATTATCAATTCCAGGACATCTAGTCTATTCAATATGGATACATTTTGTGTAATTAATTGCGACGCTTCTCACAAATCCTTTTTGACTAGCCCGTTTCGTATTTTTATGGATTTCGATTTCTTGCTTTTATTTTGCATGTCGCTTATACACACCCATATGCATGTTGGCATCATTAGTCGTTCATTGTACACCAGTCACACACATGTTCGCGTTTCATTTCCTCATATATATATAAATTCTATTAACAATTTACTTAAGCATTTAAACTTCTAAGGGTATCGTTATCGACAAGTTTTTTCTTGAACCAATATGTTTTATGTGTCCATCGATGATGACTGGTCAGTTATGATCCAGTATCATTTCTTGTCTGAACCTTCCATTGTTGGACGATTAATGAAAACCTCATTTTCCTCCTTTTACGATCTTTTTAGTCAGTCTTCTAGTTTTAGCTTAAAGTGGAGGAATCAGAAAATGAATCCTCGAAACTGTTTAGTCTACTTTCTGAAATAATTAAAATACAGCAGCGAAAACAAAAAGTGTAGGGTATTTCGAGATAGTGTAAATTAATTGAAATGAGCTCTCATATTAGTCCGTAAGTTAAGTGTTTCAATAAAATTCCACATTAGTGAAGATTTTAAATATGTTTTTATTACATGTGTGGTATTCTTAAAACATTTAACAGAGTCATTTCAGTCAACCCACGTCATCCACATAAGCAAAGCTGCGGGGAAAAACTAGTAACATATACAATAACAGAGGGAAAGTATTGCTGTCAGTCAAATTTCGATCTCTTCCCGTCTCCAGTTTTTTTGTATTTCCTGACGTTTTGTAATCTCCTGAGTCCAAAAAAGCCAAAAAAACGGTGACTAAATTCTGTATGTACAAATATGTATGTGTTTGTGTATATGTACGTTGGCATCTATTTTGCTGTATATTTCTGGACTGGGTTATCAGAATTTCACGAAATTTGGTATGACGATTTCTGTATATGGGGTAATGATCCTGTCAGTGTTGCAAAAGATTTGGTCAATGACAGAAGGGGTGCGCATATATCTACGTTAGCATTTGTTTCATGGTATATTTCTGGACTGTGTCATCGGAATATTACAAACAATTTGATTCTATTAAGTTTTTAGTATATCATGAAAGAATATTGTTGACAAAAGACTTTTCTGAAATACCCTCTCCTTAACTCTAAAAATAAAAATATTATGTTCTGCTAATAAGCTACTCATCTGATGTCGAGAGAGTATCGCAATCGGTTTGCCAATTTTTTAGTAACACACTAAAATAGGTATAAGGTTTCTTATTTTATTAAAAACTGGCCCGAAGCTACCGAACAATTCATTACAATGTCTAATTGAACAGAGACAAATTTTTTAAGGTCAAAAATACTGAAGAAGTTACGCTTGCATCATAGTATAGGCACATACAACCCATAATTTTTGTCGATTCGACTAAAGGCCGATTACGTAACGAATAATACTTCTTTTTCTATCTAATGGATAAGAAGACAATTAATATATAAAATTCTATTAAGGCTATAATTGGCATTTAGTTCGTCGCTCGTGTGCGTCTAGGCTAATTCAATTATTCTCTGAATTTTTGCTATAGAGTTTTTCTCTGCTTTTCAAAAGTTTTGTAGAGCTCCACAGTTCTTTCTAGTTCAACAATAACGTCAATTAGTTACTTCTTTTACTTCGCACGGGAAACAAGCCACGTTTCGCTGAATTTTACACTAGAAATTTGTATTCTTGCGTATAATCTACTTATAACGAAAGGCCAAACTTCTTGAAACGAGAAGGATTTGTGGAATTGTCTTTATGAGTTAACTTTACGCAATTACCGGAGGGCCAACGTTTAAGCTGCGTGTGTCCATTTTATTTTTATTCTGTTTATTTAAAAGTTGCGTTCACTGAATCCTCTTTGCCTCGTGCTTAAGTCTATGTTGAAACAGAGAAACGGAACTATTCATTCACTGTAAGCAGGAAATTTGTCGTGAACAGAAAGCCTTATCAAGAGAATGTTAATACCTTTTTATACTTTTCGTATTGTTTAAAATTTAAAAATAAGGTAAGCTTTGTAATTTTTTTGTCACGAGAAAGGACAATGACTAAATTTTAAAAATTTTAGAAGCTTTGCTTCCAAAAAAGTTTGTTTGAATTTGAAAAATTAAGTGTATGTACACATGTACGTATAGTATTGTATATTGCATCCTTGAGTTTTCAATTATATGCACTTTATCACTATTTTCCATGAGTTAAGATGTGTTAACTTGAACTTATCGAATTATTCATATTTTTTATTTATTTCTTCCTCTTTACAATAACAGATTATTTATTTTACAAATAAAATATTATATTTAAGTTAAAATGAATCCTTTATGCACATTAGAAAGTATCATACCATTGAGTTGCATGTTATCTAAAAATACGCATTTGTGGTGCAGAAAATCATTTTTTAATTAACATGGAAAAGGTTAATATTATTATAATAACACGTACTTGAAACGCTTGATTATTTTATATTGATGTTGACTAACAATAACTCCGAGATAAAATGTCTGCACATGTCAATTTACTGTTTTAATACATTCGCGGCACACTGTTTTTAAGTGACATCATTTGCAAGCAATATACATATATTTATAGCTATAACCAAAATTGGTTATAGCTATAACCGAAATTGGTTATAGCTATAAAGTTTAATGAATATATTAAAATAATCTATGTCATAGTTTCTTTCTGAGGTGGCAATTTATTTTTTAGTAGGGTGAATATGGAAAACATAAAATGCACAATATAATGAAACTAATTTAAAACGATAAACAAGATATAATAAAATGTCACAGGGTACATAAAATAAAGTAGTTGTTATTATAATACAGATAACATGTATTTTTAATTGAAATTTAATATCTCGGTATATACTTTATTAAAATAGTGAAAACATAACATAAGGTATCAGTTCTTTCTCTGACCAGAAAAAATCAGGTCCTACTAACAAGACTAAGAATAGGCCACACGACCACTAGGATATATGACCATTTATTATCAAAAACCACCACTATACAAAATAACTGTAACGAACAATTATCAATAAAACACATAATGCAGGAATGCCCTACCGCAAGGGTGGTGCGAGAAACACTAAAACCACCCTCGGATATTAAAATCAGTCTAAACGACAATAAATACCAAAAAAATATAATTAATTTTTTGGAACAAACCGATCTATTAAAAAAATGGTAAACTACCTGCTTCCAAAGGTGAAACGTTCATTACTTTGTAATAATTTAGTTTAACTGTAAATAAATCATGTATGTACACATATTCTGTAATGACCCATATATTATACACTAATGTATAACAAATGTGGTCGCTAATGACTTCTATAAGCTG
Organism: Calliopsis andreniformis; assembly: GCF_051401765.1. Taxonomy (NCBI): domain Eukaryota; kingdom Metazoa; phylum Arthropoda; class Insecta; order Hymenoptera; family Andrenidae; genus Calliopsis; species Calliopsis andreniformis. The sequence continues at coordinate 4,971,473 of NC_135064.1, forward strand.
ATGCGATTTTAAATAAAGAATTAAAAAAAAAAGAATAAGGTTTGCTAGAGCAATTAATTCAAAATGTCATTATGAGTTTTATTTTAATTTTTATAATTCGATTCTGTTTTATTATTTGGGTTCACGTTGCGATAATACAGGACAGTGCCGTTTTTGAGTGAGTCAATTTATTGTGAATTGTAGATACATTTTCTTGAAGGACTTATTGTCTCAAATTTTTTGAATTTTTTATAAGTCTTTTTAGTATTTCTTTATATATTAAGAACTTTAATTTACTTCAATAGCGCAGCTCTGTAAAATTTTGTCATTATTAAATTTTATGGTTATTAGTAACGAACGTAATTGCTTTATTAAACTCGTAGCAATATTCGATATGCTCTAAACAATATTTCTTGGCTTGATTAGAAAAAGCTTCGAAGATAATTCATATGATAGGGAACGTGCTTAGTTTAGAACGTGTTGTCTTTTCTTCAGGTAGAAAACGTAGAAGAAAGTGAAAAAATAGAAAAATATGAATAATGGAAGTCTTATCAGAGTAACTCAAGAGTAAGTAAAGCTCTAAATTCAGAGTTAACAGGTTTTGCTTTCATAGACTTTCGTTCACATCACTGAAAAGATAGAAGTGAAATGCCAAGACTCGATTTGTGTTCAGAAACGCAATATACGCTGCAAGTTTGTCATTGGTAAGCTGCTAGCCAATATTAATAAAACACCAGTATTTTGAAATAAATTTCTTTCAAGTGGAACTTTAATTCAATTTATTATATTTTGGAGATTTAACAACAAATTTTTATTTTCTAGCTGAAGTCACTGCTCAATTCTCACCAACTTAACCCTTACTCTGTAAACGTTTTTCGCTAACCTCGTTCTGTAAATAGGGGTGATTTGTATCCTACAGGTTTTTGAGTGGGTAAAAGTTTTTGAAAGAATTTAAAACAGATTCATGTAACATATTCAAACATTCCAAACTGAGATTCGCATAAAAAAATTAACTTTTCACGGGGGGAACCACAGGTTCGACATTCAGTTGTTTAGGAAACATGTCGGGACAAAAATGACCCTTGTCCAAGGGTCAATAACTAATCATCTTCAAATAAGTTCTCTTCGACAATAGAATTATCAAATCTTCATAATTGTTGTGTATGAGGATTGTTATATCCTGACTACTGTTAGCTTAGTGTATTGTCAGAGTTGAAGAGTCTTCTAAGTGACCATAAATTTAGCCAAGAGTGTGGGGTTGTTGGACAATTGCACAATTGTTCTGTGACAATGTTCCGAAATCTGTTAGTTTACACCACCAATATTCCATAGTATTCCACCAATAGAAGGTTTTTTTTAGCCTACCCCCCTACAAAAGTCTTAGGCCAATTACTTTCAACCATAGTGCAGCGTTGCTAAAGTTTTATGCAACAACAGTCAAATGTCTTTCGAATTCTATCGAGAAAACATTATCCAAACGTCTTCTTATATTTTATACTTATAATAAAGTTTTCTTTAAAAACTACCTAGCTGAACAAAATTAATTTGTCGTACAACCGCATACATATCATACGCAACAATAATAAATCACTACAGACAATTTACTTCCTCAAACAAGTAAATTTGACTTCCTCAAGCAAGCATTACCTATTCCTCGAATGGCTAGAGTAGCGAAAGAAGTGCCATCTTAAAATAAGCTGGCTAGAAACGAAACTCTTGCTCACGATTTCACGATTCAAAGAACAAGTAGCATCCTCGGCTAAGACTGCCGCTTAATATCTAGAAACTCGTAAAAAGAAGCCGCCTTTCGTCACATTTATTCAAACGGACGAGAGCGATATTTCACGGAGACAGGTCGGGAGTAGGGTTCGCGAGCAAGAATAAACAGCTACTCGAGATTTTGCCGTTGAAGGTGTTGCGGCAAGTGGAACCACGAAAGCTCCACCGTTCATCGGTGCGTGCTGCCGGAGAAGCTCTCTCGCACAGCTTTCGAGCACTTTCATCTGTACAAGCTGCGGGCCGAACCTCGGATCTAGAGTAGCTTCATGCGAGCTACAAGCACATTTATTGCCTCGATGTAGCTACGTTATTACTCGGCGAAGTGGGCCAATGTTACCCGCTCGGCCTGGAATCGAACTGATTAAAGCAGAGCTTTCAGAAATTGCCTTCCACTTCTTCGTCTCTTGATATCGCCTTTTTTCACTTCGTGGAACTTTCTTAGCTTGACACGGGACACTCCACGTGGAACATCACGCTTTCGAGCGTGAATTCCGAAGGAGGCTCAGATCATTCACATTTATTGCATATATTTCTGTTGACTGCGCATATAATGCGTGGATTTCGATATTTAGCAAAGAAACAGTATTTACGAACATAGTAACTAATTTGTTATTGAAATTCAACGCAATATTTTATGTTTACGTGAAATATTTCAAAAGTGATATAACTGGAAAAACACAATTTTTGAATTATGATTATCAAGGAGGTTGGTATATCGGGTGGAGGAGAACAGTTTCTTTGTGTTACTGCATTCCTAATTCCGACAGTTTAAGAATTTCAGTGAAAGGGTTTATATAGAACTAAAGTTTCGACAGACCCAAATTTCACTTTGCCATTGGTAAGGTGGGATTCACTAAAAACAGTGTTACGCCCTGGCTGATCCTGGATCATTTCTATAGCAAACCACTCGATGCCATGTAAAGTACTATCTAATTATTCAGGTTTTACCGTAAAATCGAATCATGACAAATTTTTCGCCTCTTAAATAATCATTCAGGTCGGTAGCACGCGTGTAACACTACACTATAAAATTAAAATTTGAAATACATACATCTTCTTTGTTGTAAACTCTAATTAAAAACACACTTAAATTTTTAATTCAAGTTTACTATTGGAGAGGAAATATTACATCTTTGTATAAATTTTCCCGTGGCTTATATTAAATATCCTTTAACGTTGATTATGTCTGTCATACCCAACGAATGTGCATCCAATAGAAAGTTCTATTATGATTGATATTGTCTACATCTCAAATTCGTCGTCTCAGCGAGAAAGAAAAGGCTAAGAGTATAGCAGGTAGCCAAGAAAGTTTTTGATCTACGACTTCCTTGCTTGGTGAATTATCCGTAGCAAATGAAGATGAATAGCAATGTCGCGGAAAGAAGTACCCGGAATCATGAGACTGCTTATCCTTTCAACAGGATACTGTGCAATGGTAGACGAACTTTGCTAACATATTTCACTCACTTTGATGATGGAGGATTGTTGTTTTTCTAGAAGCACACTAACAGCCAAATAATAAAATGTGAAACTGAATAAAATGTCAAGTCTACCTTTTATGTGGAAATGGTTTCATGTTCTGACAAAGGAATGTCACTTGGTAAATAAAAATTGTGTTAACCTAATTTTGTTTAATTATCTAATTAAATGTATCGTGTTAATTTGCAAATCATTCTATGCATACTATTACAAATGTATTTTTCTATTCTTCAGAATAAAAGGACATGGTACGTTCAGGTCTGATTAAAATAAAATACCAGAGGTTGCAAATAGATATTAATTTGTTTATAAAAACAATGGCATTGTTTACCCAACGAATTCAGCATGTTTTTTCCTCGTTGGTGATAGCAACGTAAAGAATTATTTTTTACATACAAATTATTATCTAAAATTATCTTTTAAAATTGTTTTCTTTAAAATTATTATTTTCATTCAAATGACCTTTTGCATTAACACTTTAATGGCCACTCACACAACATGTGTGTGATAGCGTTTGACTGCGTAGACGTGCGGCCATTAAAGTGTTAATAAACAATAATATCTTTTTTACCAGGATTTCATGAAGCTAATTGTCACTCAGAACGTAATTTATAAATTTCTTATCGATACAAATTTATTGAATATATTTGTTAACGTTCGTTTCTTTTTAAAATTTGCTACTGGAATTTAAATTTGTTTGAGGAAAGTGAGATATTATGATATCATAATAATTGCTCAATTGCTGCCTTAATAAAGTTTACGATAAAGGTTTTGCGTAAACAATAAGCCAATATAATATGCAATTTTGGCTATCACTCTATAAAATTTATACCTCATATAAAACTTATATTCTTTATTTATTATGCAATTTGGTACGAAAGCGTTATATAATTTTATTAAAAGCGAAACTTACAGTTTCGAGCTAGAAATGTGAGGTCATATCCATGTGAAACAAGATTGAAATTATTACAACTTACAATTAGATTTGAGTAAAGTGCTCGATACTTTCCATCGTTGTTTTCTTCCATTTTCATTTAAAAAACTAGACTCTACCCTTAAATATCTTTCTCCATTATCTCTTTCATTTTCTAGCAGAATAATAGCAGAATATCCGTTATGAAAATTCTCTTTTGCAACATAAATTCTTCAATAATCTTCACTCAAAGCAGCAAGGTAATATAAAGTGACTTTAGGCTAGTTTCAGTTTTAATAATTTAATTAATTTAATATTTCGAATAAATTCTGTTAACTTATTAATTTCAAATACGAATCTCGTTGCTATTGCACTGAAGGTTTGAAGAAATGTTTCAGTGTGTATTGCTATTAAGTTTATTCAGCATAGTATATCATTTCGAGGTGAAGTTAATTATGTTGAGCAATTATGAAATTCTAAATAGAAAAAAAGCCCAAATTGAAAGACGTTCAAAAGTGAAAAATATCATACTTCGAATTTATCACATGTGTAGCATTCTTCGTAAAAAGCGTTCGTTAATTTTTCTGTGTCGCTAATGGAGAAACTGGGAAAGTAACTAAGTGCATAATAATGCAGTCGCCGTGTATGCACTGTTGATGAAGGTAATTATTTGTACACTATATAGGATCGATCGATGATTCTGCACCTTCATGTATATTTGAGAAAGTGCAATTCGGGCCAGAGTCTCGCGCCATTCCACGATTTCTACATTATGTATTCTCAATCAGCAAGGTACAGCGTGCATTTACATTCTGCAACAATGGCGATACGAAGAGAACTTTGGCTCGAGAAACGTGTGACTCCCGTGAAAAGTAAATGCACTTAGACTGCTAAAAAATTCATGAAAGAAAAAATCTGTAATGGAATTGAATTCTTATATTGAATAATGTTCAATCAATTGGAACTTAGGTTATTCTAAAATGATTCAATTTCCGTTTTTCCACTTCGGTCACAATTAAATTATAGCTTTGAATCTTTCATAAATGAAATTAAATATTTTCAATTTTAGAGTAAGATTATTTTAATGTTGATATTACTAAGCTTGTAGATACTCACAATATTTTTACAAATGAACCTTCAAATAAAGGTTTATTAAATTATTTTACGTATCGCACATGTATTATAAAAGTGATACAATTTAAAAAAGTGTATTTTTGAAGAGAAGCAAAACACTATTTACGAGTTTAGGAGAAAATTATTTATTAAATACGTAATATTGTCATAAAGAGTAGTTTTGCTTAATGGAAGTCATCTTACTTGACTAATTAGTCTAAAAAACAGTTACGTGTTACTTGCATTAAGTGATTTTCTTGTTATTATTTAAATAATTTGTAATTTACATTTGAAGAGTACATGTGCGATATTATACATAGATGTTTAATATGAAGTAGTTGTCACAGCATAGTGGTTTGAAAATGAATATCCTGTGGCCAAAACTCATAAATATTTCTGTGTCAGTTATATTGAAAATTTTATTTTTAGCGGTAAAGTTCGATTTCTTATAGTAAACCATAGACAAGAAAGCCTAGTTTTATTTTTTACAAATTTCTTCAATAACTGTTGTTTCTATTTAATCTGAAAAATACGATGTTTCTAAAATTCCTAAATGACTTCAAATATGCTAAGGCCTTTTTGTGTTTTCCTTTTTATAACTCTTTCTTTCCCACTTTGAAAGCTACGACCAGGTTAAACGAATGCATACAAAATTAGTGTCTATATTCGTATAATTATTTATGAATGGAAACTCGAAATAAACAATCAAGCAAATCTTGTTAGATGCCTAAACGTTCAGCACTATAAATTACTTTACAATTATGTCCAGATTTGAAAAACACTTATTGAAAGAATATTTTTAATAGTTTCAAGAAAAAACAACTAAAATTTATACATACACATACTCTTCGTAACAACTATCTGGATCATCATAAAAATAAAAAATATTTATCTTATACACTCATTTTTTAGAAGGCTTGCTCATTTTGAACTTTCAATTTCTATAAATTTTATGTCAGCCTCTCTATCGCGTCAATCGCTCTCACTGTAATTCTCAAGAAAATTAAAATGAAAATAAATGAAAGTATAAGAAGTTAAATATACTACAAAAATTAAATAAAATGTATCCTGTCTCCGTTGGTGTATAAATATATTTTTGTATGCATTTGGTCTTCACTTAATGAAAGCCTTAATTAAATAATGAAAAGATTTAATTACCCAAAACCTGACATGGGGAAATTGCTGGATTTGCAAAATGGCAATTTACCTCAGCATTAAATCGCGAAAAGTGATTAATGAAAATTGTCAGTTTTATGAAGAACTATAATACATATAAACATTATGTTATTTAAGGATGAAGAATTTAAAAACTTGTACCTTCGAGTCCAATACTCAAATTTATTGAATAGCTACTAAAAGCTAAAGGAGCAGATTGTTCAAAGCTGTAAGCTAATCGTTGTGACAGTGATTGGTATGCACAGAATCCTTTTAGAGTCTAATTTACCGTTTCTTCGGATCCCATTGCGCGATAGGAGCCGAGAAATTGACTAACGAAAACGTCCACCATGTGTTCATCTGCCTGAAACGCGATCCCTTCCTAAAGATCCGCTTCCCCGTATTTCGAGCTTTTCCATGACCGTATTCAGTTTCACTGCACAGCTCAGCGTTTAAATTCCCAACGAAGAGGGCCGCGCGGGATTAATCAACGTCTTTGAAATTAACACGAATAGGTTGCTCAATATTTCACGACGCTCCAGTATTCTCTTCCTCGTATAGAGATAACCGCTTAGTGGAATTGATTTTGCTTGTATCGATGGAAAACAAAATTGCGCGAATTTTGATTCGGCTAAAAATAGAACGCTAGCATTAAACCCTTGACATACAAAAATGTTTGGAATACGTTGCGTTTTTATTACATCATCGTAAACATTGACGTATTTCAGACGATACTGTTATGTTGGGTCATGTTAATCCTTTAACTCTTAGTGTTGCATTAATGCAATATCAGCTCACTCTAACCTTTTGCAGTCCAATATTTTCCCTCAATTTGAATAGTCTGGACCCAATTATTTTGTTTCAGTTTTTCCAATTCACTCTCGCTCTAGTAACTTCAAGTGACTTTTCATGACTTCATACACTGTGTTGTAGGTATACAAAACGTATCAGTAGGTATATCGTGTCATACTCGACGTTGAACCGCGAAAGGTTGAATGTAACCCAAGCTCTGTTGCTGGTTAATATCCAACTGTTGGAGGTTCAGCTATGTTTAGGAAACTAACTTTTAGAATGAACTGATGTACAAGACGAAAACCAGATGTCTGGTTTGATAGACTACCAATTTTAGTTTCCTCTTAGGAACTAAACTACTTAGGAGGTAAGGGCCGAAAGCGAATTCTTTGCTTAGGAACGTTAGATACTGTCTATCTTCTAGAATAGATCGTGATTTTCTTACCAAGTTTATACGTACATATGTATTATAATAAGTAACTACAGGAGTATAAAATTGACATATAAGTTTAAAATAATCCTTTGAGAATCCAACATAAGATCAATCAAGATCATGCAGAATTGTGTTATAGGTATTTTGTATTTGTTTTGAGAGCTGCTATCAGATACTAAATAAAGAAACGTAGGATACTATTAAAAGAACAGGAATGACTTTCATGTCCCCTAGGTGACTCCACCTATAAAAAGATCGATGTGACTATATTATGAAACTTTTAGTACCAAATAGTTTTCATTTGAAAGATTTATCTGTTACTCTTATAGATTCTAAGATAACCAAGGTGCTAGTATTTACTAGGACATCCTGTATTTGTCAAAGACGATGTCCTAAATAATTTCACTTATACAAGCGTAAGAAATTCAAGGGGTGATTTTACATGGTAAAATGAGTCGAAAAAGAAGATAGATGAAATTGAATTTTAGGCTTCGTTTTTAAGTTATTAATTGTTGTAAAAACGCCTAAAATGCGCGTGAGATGTGTCTGACTTAAAACTTATTCAACTGACTTTGCTATGTTTGATTAGACTAGTGCATGTCAGCAGTAGAATACGTCCCTAGTCAGACGCATTTAATATGAATTTTAGGCGTTTTTGCAACAATTAATAACTCTGAAGCGAAGCCCTAAATGCAATTTTGTCATTCTTAATTTTTGGCCTATTTTGACATGTAGAATTACTCTTTAAAATTTTTGTCACCTATTGTCGAGCACACTGTATGATAAATGTCATTTGGATTTATTAAACTTCGGAACGTCGGAAGGTGTTTAATAAATGCAAAAGCACTTACAATTCATATTAATTTTTATAGAGCTTTATTATTACTAAAAATTAGAATACTTTAGTCATAAAATCGAAATACAGTTGTCCAACAATCAAAGTCATATTAAATAAATCAAACACATTGCCATCGAAACAAATTGTATGTGTTCAATATGGTATTCCTTACGAGTTCTATAACGTGAAATATTTAATCTAATTGCTCCCTAAGCATGTTCTACATTTTGGGTATATGTACCAATGTCTGCATAAACAAAATTCATTTTACCGTTAATACCTAAATACCTCCATCTTTCGTTATTCATACAGTTGTAGAACTTTTATATTTTTGGCATGTAAGTCCACATGGAAATAAAAATTTTACAGAACTACAATCTATAAGATTAAAGATATTCTTGTGCACGTTTTGTAAAGTAACACTAACCAGCAGTTACATATAGATAAGTATATTGTTCTGTCGAATGACGGATTTTCCAAAGTGATTTCAATACAGTTATAAGCATTTTAAGCAATAGGAAAAAGATTGTTTTTATTGAACTGATGCCACAATCATAAAAACTACTTGTAATTTTTTCTATTATATCTTGGAGAAAATTAATTATATTATCTTGCAGCCATAAGTATTAATCCTCTTTTCCGCGGCCTTTCAGATATTACAAATGTTTTATTACCAGTCTAGGGTAAAAACTATTTTAATGGTTCAAACGTGGTAATCTTCTCCTACTATTTTTAGGTTATTTAAAGTTCAGTTTATTAATTGTTCTTCATCAAAAATGTGTTTGTCGATTTTATGAAAATTTCACAAATGGATTTTATGTTGCAGTGGAATTAATTGTTATAAGTCTTTGAACATGATTTTGAGACCTTTAAAAAGGCTGTTGTATAAGGATAACACGATAACAGTCATTTATATTCGGTATTGGAAGAAGAGTACAAGTGTTGAGGAAGAGAAGTTTGACTTTCATTAAATGGTCTATTTCCTTCTGCAATTTCTTAGATAATAAATAATGAGTTTACATATTTCACAGCTTAGTAATTGCCACTGCGTTCCATTAACCAGCCTGTTTCCCTAATAGAGTTTGTTTAAGGATGATTAATCTGTCACAGGTGTTTCTATGGTTCCAGGTGTACGTCAAATGATTCAGCTGATTTTAATTAAGTAAGTCGATTTATAAGCACTATCAATTAATAGCTGATGTATTTTCAACTAAAAAATTCTTACGCAAAGTGCAAACTTTTGTTTATTTATTTTGCTTTAAAAGGATCGAGAGTGAAACACACTTCAGGTTTTAAATTTTTCGAAAGATTCGCTATATTTCACAATCTTCTTTTGAAGAATTATATAAGCATTCTAAATTTTTTTCTTGAAACCGACTTTTATGTAAACATTGCCTCTGTGTTTTTAAATAATTGAGTATTTTAATTTAAATGGAGTATATGTGTGTATCTGTACATAAAATCTTTCAAAACGAATGCAGAATACATTGACACATTGTTTTGAAAGTGATTTTCAGTAAAAAATGTTAATTAAACGAAGTAATAATTTAAATACTTTCTGTTGTCCTAATAAAATTAAAAATTTGACTTAACAGCGTTATAATTATTTTTTTAGTTCCCTCTTACTTAAATTTAGACTTAGCACTTGACTCAAATCTGAAGTACCCTAATAGTAGCTAATTTTAGTATTTATGTTAGACTGGTTCTATATCATACTATAAATCTCAATTGATATTTTATGATGTAATATATTATTTCATTTCGAGATATGTATGTATCCTCTTTTGACAACTGCAAGCACCCGAATTAACAATAACATGTAAAATATTGAAATGAAAGTGCCATTAAAATAGGACACATTAATGGATTAATAGGGAGTAAAGCTCAAGAAATTGAAACGAAACAGGGAAATGTGAAATATTACGAGATATCAATAATCAATCCTCAAAGTGTACCTACACTCTGATTTGAATGTAGGTACTACACAAATGAATCAAGAAATCTGATCCAGGAAATCAGTGATCTAACGATCACTGATTTCGAAATAAAAGAATTATTGGACTTTTTTTATTATAACAATTATATGTGAACTCGTAATTCTATTATGTAATTGTAAAATTGTTTGTTTTGAGCTGTGTAATTGCTAATAACTGATATCTCATATTCTTTTACGTTGTTTACATTGCTTAAAGATCAGCTCATATTAAGTTTGTGACTTTATGATGACGATATATTTATCAACATTTTAATTTTTACATGACATTAAGGTTTTCTTAAATTTGTTTTCCCAAAAATTGGTTATATTTATTTTTAGATTGCATTGTATTACAACTACTATAGAACAAAGTATCCTTTGAATACTACTTTATTTTCAACTAAGTTAAATTACATGGCATGGCTGAACTACTTATATCTAGAACATTAGCATTTGTGGAAACAAATTATGACAGGTATCAAGGCCACGCAATTACAAGAAATAGAACCGAAAATCGGGTAAACAAACACGAAGATGATTCTATATAAAGAAATAAATCGAAAATGTAGATGAAATTTTTTAATATCACTCTTAGCTTTTTAAAAAGTTAACTTTGAAGTTCAGCTAAATACATGTGCATCGAAGTAGAAGTTAGACCAGCGTTTCTCCACCTCCTGTAGTGTGACCCAATATATTTGTTTCTTATGGTATCGTGACCCAAATGTTTATAATAAAGCCACTGTATTAATATTAGGTTTATATAATTGAATTATTAAATAAATGAAAATGAATAAAATTGTGCTTACATATTTGACGATAAAATGTTTTTTATATGGAGTACAAACACATACATATAAACGGGGTTTTATAAACTCATGTTTTATAATGGGGTTTGTGAGTGTATAGTGAATTATATACAAAAAGTTTGTTTTAAGTGTGTTTTACATACAGTGTGTTTTAATGAAATTACATTTAGCTTTTTAAATACGTTTTTATATTTAATGTAACTTGTTTGGTTAAATAACGCCAGCCGTATTTTTGTAGAACTGCACAGTTGACAAAACAAGGTACCGGACTGTTGTACACAATAAAATACCTTATTCTACTCAATCAATTCCAGTACTAAGTACTATTTTACCTAGTATTAAAAGCATAATTCAATTATACATAACGAGAATATACAAAAGAGAAAACAGCACTCTGAAGGACTAATGAGCATCAATGAAAGATATGAGATAAAATAAAAATGTTTATTGTTTGCGTTCCTTATTAAGATTGTTGAGACACCTGTTATTACTCTTATGAATTACATTGTTTCATACATAGCTTATGTATAAATTATTTACAAATAAGAATTCAGCATTTTGATATTGTTTTATATTGATCTTTACTGATTTGGTTAAGTATCCCGTCTTATTTGACCGGTTGGACAAAACGGGGTGACTTGATTTTAAAAAAGAAACAGGAAAAGAAAAGAACGCAGTTTCTCGAAAAATGGTTGGGAATTATTCAATAAAAACTATTACACTGAATATTCCCCTGCATATGATTAAACGAAAGAATTAAGTCTAACCCATGTACCTGTATAATTCAGGGTAAGCAATTGATGTCTAAATATCTTATTTTGTCCAACCTTCTCGAACATTTCTGCTGAAACCATTTCAAACGAATTTTGATTTACAATAACTACTTGAGTTTCTTTTTTCATTACATAATCAACTATCGATATTAACGAAATTTATGATGAAACCATTTTCGAATACATTTAAAATCATATTACCGATTCTTTGCTTTGGCGCAAGATAGCAGCTATCGTTATGGGGTCCATTAAAAATTTTACGTAATCCAATATTGGGTCGCGACGCAGAGGTTGAGAATCGCTGGTTTAAACGTATAAAGTGAGGAACATTTCTAATTTGCAGTAGATAGGTAGTAGATACTGTAGATCGTAGATACTGGATAGTCAGTGGTTAGACAATGACTGTTTGTCTTTATTCCGTATACTTTTGATATGTTTGAAATTTTACCTATGTCGATGTAATCAGATTTAGTAAAAATTTTAATTAAATTTTGATGAAACGAAGGATTAAATATATTAACAAGTTTTACTCCATATTTTCTATTTATTTTTCTTATGAAGCCTAGAGGTGAAAACTATATACGTTACATTTTCTAAATTTTACGGAAAAACAATTTTAAAGTTCGAAATGTCCTGAAGTTTAAACTCGAAATTAATTCCACACGAATAAAACTGTTTTTATTTGGGTTTTAGATTAAATATATATTACTCTTATCTTGTTAAGAATATAAAAAATTTTGATTTGTTGTACACCAGTTATTTCCTTGGCTTGTTATAAACCTTCGTCAATTTATCAATATATTCCTTTACCAATAAGTATTTTCTTTATTTAATTCTTTAGCTTATTCTGAAAGCTATCCACAATTGGTATGCGTGTGTGTGTGTGTGTGTTTATGTGTCCAAGTATGCACAATGGATATAATTTAATCCTTTAAGTTTTCCCTGGACTTATTAAATTCTTCTGTCTTACTTTCGCTTGTCAAGTTAATTCCCTGCAGACCTATTATGATAATAGTCATATTTTGGAGCCTGTCAAGCTTTTTATCTTTTTAATTCTGACATATTAAAGCACTTTTAGTACTCTTTAGCTACCAGATGACACTAAAATCACAGAAGCGTAAAAAATGGACAAATTCTTCCTCTATAGCCTTTATATAGAATTGTGATTTTTATACTTTCACCACCGATTTTCTGTCATATAATTACGTAAAGGTTGATACAGATCGATAGAATGGTTTAAGTTTTATGTTGGAAGCATATAAAGAGACAGGGTGGTTCGTAGTTCATGATAGAAATGGGGACAAAGAGATTCTGTAGCCCATAATAAGGCGAAAATCAAGAGTAAGAAAATTACGTTGGAGTTTGTTGTCGAGAAAAATACATTTGACAATCGCTCGATTACGCGTGCATTTAACTAATAATGGACGTTACAGATTTCACTAAGAATCACTGCTGTAACCATTTTTGCGTATTAGGCCTTGACATTGTACCATGTAGTAAAATGGTCACAACATCGGTCAGTAATGAAATCTGTAACGTCAGTTATTTCTTAGGAGCACGCGTACTCAATTGATTTTCAAATACATTTTCCGCGAAAATGAAGCCTCCAACAGAATTTTATTATTTTCAATTTTCGTCTTATTTTGCGCTTTATGCATTTTATTTTATGTATATAGTGTCACAAGGGGTATGTGATAGTTTAAACCGACTAACTCTAGGGACGAATACAGTGCACATTTTCATACATATACACAGATGAATCAACGAGTTGAGGAACAGTACAATTTAATTCGAACGCGTAGTTTTGTGTATTTTACATATCTACATTCCAGAGAGTGTATTGAGTTCACTCGTTTTCTCTGTGACTTAATATGTATACTCTGTACATGTGTTCGCTAGTGTTTCGTTTTCTAGCTGTACGCTGTTTTTTATTTCGTAAAACATTCGCTTGTATAGAGATATCGCCTTTAACTTAGGATACAGTATTCAGGCATCTTAAAGCATTTTGGGTCTATCGACGGCCCACTGTAACTTAAAGGGGATATCTCTACGCGAAATAACGTATAGCTAAAAAAACTAAGTAATTTCCGCTATTTACGAACTTCCTTGTTATTTTCGTATTCAGAATCTGTCCTCGAAAAATGCCGCACACTTTCTGTAATACCCTGTGCGTGCATAAAATAAAATCTGAGGCGACGATCCGAGAGTTGTGAGCAGTAACGTAGAAAGACGACACGTGCAAACGTTCGTGACGCATACACGTACACGCGATTACATCGATTAGTAAGAATCACCGTGAAATAGTAGCTACACACTCGGTAGATGCACATACAGGCCTGCCGAACAATACTGCGGGGTCGCCCATTGTCTGGCAGAGGATGCTGACATAACCAGAAGCACGGCCGCGTGCGTGTCGTTTTATAGACTCGATGCAAATTTCAGTTCAGCTGGCCGATCCCCACACCATCCTTCCCCCTCGGTCGCCACTCTTTCTCTCGTGTCCGGGCGTCGATCATGCCGTCGCGATTGCTTCGGCCCGTTTAACCGCGTGACTTGTTCAAATGCTTCCTTATACAGGAGTCAACAGACCGAAGACCACAGTTTCTGTATTTGCTCAGCCTCGAATTGTTCGAGACAAGTTGTTCTGACAAGTTGCACGGTCAGAGTAAAAAACCAACATGGAGGTTTAAGATATCTTATTGTATACATATTCCTGGTATGTATAATGCAGTGTATAGAGGTTTAGGGTAAAGGCTTTGGTTGGATGATACTCGAGGAAGCTTCCATTTGAAAACGTGAGGGATATAGTTAAGAGTAGAAGAACTACCAAGATTAATGTATGTCTATTTTAAATGGACTAATAAAACAAAAATAAAGTAAGATTATTTTCACTTTTTTGGTATTTTTAGTATAAAGTATTTATACAAAGGCGAAATTTCAATGTTTTTCAGATTCTAATCTCCATTGAGATATTATAATTCGAGAAAATTAACTTTGAATTTTAGTCGAGGACGAGAGTACTGAAGCATAGTTTTAGGTATTTTACGAGCAAAACGAGAGACAGGGAATGCTTCTGGCTTGCAGTAGAGAAAGTCAATGGTCAGATCGTGTCACCTAGAACTGTACGCTTGTAACCAATCGTAATTCAAACTCAATTTTGTTGAATACAAAGCACCATGTCAACAGATTCTATTCTATATTTTTGACTTATTTTTTCATGTAGAATTACTATCCTTCCGCGTATACCATTAGTTCTGCGAAATCCTGTATATCAGTTTAGCTACATATGTAGGATGTCCATAAGTTTTCGTTATTAATGAGTTGGAATACCATTGAAAGTTGAAAAACGCAAAAGATGATCTATACAGAAAGAAGCATTTATAGTATCAAAGATAATTTTATTGATGTACAAGATGTTCCAGAACTGGTAGTATAAGCGGAAAGGTGGCGATTCGTTATGACAAAATAAATCATACATACAAAATAACATTGTTTGATGTTGTGTTTCATTTTCGAGACAATTTACTTTAAATTTGTGACTAGAATTTGAGGGGCACAAAGGGTAAGAGGAATTAACTACGTTAACTACCATTCGAAACTTTAAAATACTTTGTCAGTCTTACTATAGGTACTGTTCTATCTCTTGTCAATTTTGTTATAATGTTGTGTTTCGCAGCAGAAAATAATTGATTGTACTTAATATAACTTGTTCAGAATGTTCTATGACATAGAATCCGATCTGCCTTCGTTTTATAGCAATAGACATTAATAGAAAGGAAGAAAAAGATTTTAACCCTAGCGTAATATCGGAAATTTGTGGGTTTTTGGTATAGTGCAGACGACTATAATTCATAGATACAAAGTGATTAAGTCGCTGAATCTTTTGCAAAAGGTGACAGTGGTCTTGACAAATTTATTTTGAACACGGCAGCTAGCTGTAATTATCAATTAAGCCCTTCTAGTATTTCAGGATCAATGTAAGATTTGCCATCCAACGATATCTATTATATTGTAACTTGCCTGATTCGAAATTAGTCGTTTACGTGACAATAGCAATGATCTTTATTGTAATATAGTTAAAGGATGAATACAATTGCTTATACTTATTTCAGGTTGTAATTTTAGGTGATGGAGTGGGTTGGGTTTTCTTTTTCTATTGTCAAAGTAAAAAGAGTCTTATATTAGGAAATTAAAAACTTTTTATAACTTTATAGACATTAAAGGCAATTGGGTTTAAGGATAAAGATATCTGTAGGCTTGAAAATTCTGTAAAAAGTGCAGATTTTGTTGAAAAAGATAAATATTCTTGTACAAACTAGCTTATGTAAAACATTTTAAAAGCAAAGGACATAGAACTGATATAGTAACGCGTGTCGTGGACAGAAGCGAGATGCGATGTTCAGCGCCCCTGGAACTCACTTCAATACGCAGGGCCGACGATCAACGCTACTTGAGAATAATTAATTGAGTCGTTATAGCACGCAGCGGATGATCAAACGTATCACGTCGTGTTCATTAGTCAGACACTTTGTGAACGTTCTTAGAGGACAGAAAAGCATTAAGACACTTTCTATGTTTCTTGACACTTCTTACCAGAAGAAAGTAATGGCTAACACCTGTATATTGCTACATCTATCTTATTATCTGTTATTAAATATAATATTCTATACAAAACTCAAAGAAAACTGTATATCCAGACTCAGAATGTTCTGAGTTTGAAATAGCTTTGGATTATGATATTGCAAACTTAGGATATGTTAGATGTCTCATGAATTTCCATGCTTAAAGCACTATTTGAGTTATTTTAATATTTGAAATCTCATACTTACGACTCATTTGGTTAGAAATATCGCAGATGATCTTTATAGTTTTTACGTAAAGATATTCTATATACGTCATGATCATACATCAACTTAGTAAACCTAGGATATTTTTGATACTGTGCAATGAGTTGAGAATATTTTATGCTTAGCCTGCCCGACCCGATGGTGTTTAAAGCAGTTCTCTTTCTGTGGTTGACGTAAAATCAAACCTCGTTTTATTAAAGTAGAACATGTTGGACGTTCGGTTCTAAATGGGAGAAAATTTAAGAAGTGATTTTAGATGTCAAAACAGAAAAAAATCAAGAATAATGAAATTACATCTGAGTCTTTGTAAGAGTAAACCTTTAAAGAAATTACTGATTGACATAATCGTTGAGATTAGAAGATACTAGCTTCACGCAGCTGAAGTAGAATTCTAGAAGACTGGACTTGAACGGTGTCTATGGTAAATAGTCCTAACTCCTACCAGAAGCTTTGCATTTACACTGGTGCTATTCTGTCTGTTGAGTTTTAAATAGATTTTTGTAATTTTTAAAGGCTTATAATTAATAAACTAAGGTGTACTTATAATTGCGTTATTTTTTATTTTTATTTTATTTTAACGCTTTATCTTTTCAATTTTCCCTCATGTGCATATGAATGTCTTGTGTAAATGACCATAATTTTCGAAGGGATTATGATTCTTAAATGTAGTTCTTAATACTACGTTCAGTGTAAGAGATCGGTAAGTCATTACGACGTATCGGTGCAGAATTGAAAGGGATAAAACAGTATTAGCGTAGGATATTTTAAGAATAGAAAGTTAAAATATTTACAGTTCCAACACTTTGGATGTCCATAGGACACTTTAAATTCATAAGCCTTAATGCATTCTAGATTTAAAATATTCCGCCGTAACTGTAAATTTAAGAATTTTGGAAACCTTTACTGAGTACATACTCCAAGTTTTGAATTTAAGTATCTTTAGATTTGGGTATTGTAGGCTCAAGAATCTTTAGACACAGAATACTTCAGGTTTAAGATATCTCAAACTTGATGCATGATATTCCCAATTTAAAACACTATAATATTAAATCACCTGAATTTGCGAAATTATTAGTGTTGAAACATAGAAATCCAGGTCACTCGTATCAATCAATCTTTTCTTATCTACGATTCTACCTATATAAGCGAATCCAAAACCAATCTCTAAATCTCCCGATTCTATTTCCTACTCCCCACCTTGTCGATGGCGCGCGCAACCTTGAGCTATCCTAATCTCGTTTTCAGCTTCATATCTTCTAAATTCCACGTCGAGTTTCAACTAATTCTATCCACGAGTACTCGAGACCACATGCCACAAACACTTGAACCGCGGTTGCCCCCTCGAGCCGTCTGTATGTAGGATTCAACCGCGAAAAAAGAAGCGCACGCTTGCTGCAAGTGGCGTTCAGTAAAGCCGTGGACAAAGAGAAGAAAAACGAGAAAATCGAGGAGATGGTAGGCGTGGGTCACGGTCGCCGCGGTTTCGCGCCCCGGAAATTAACGTAACAATAGAGACGAATTAATTAATTAAACCGTCTTAATTGCAGATCTGTTGGAATTCATCTCGTCGCGGTAGAACGTGGGCCCGGCTAATTACACCGCAGCGACAAAAACCGTGAAACCTGTTGTCGTTCACGTGACTAAGTCATCGACTGCTTTTTCTTGTCACTTGTGAATGAAACCAGGCGTGGACAATCTGTATTATTATGTCATTTGCCAGTAATTAATATTCAAGACCCGTACCACACCACGAATTGGATGATACAGTCACAGGAAACTGTGGTGTTTGCGTTGGACGTAGTTTCGAGGAAGCGATGATGGGTTTTTGTGGGAGTGAAGGATAATTGCGTCGATTGTAATTATCGAAACGATGGAAATTCTATTTTTAGTCTTTACGTTTCGAGTAACATAAAATGGTTGATGGAAAAACTGGTTTGGTTAAGTACTGCCAAAGAGACGCTATAGACTTGAGATATTGATATCTTTGGATTTCTCAGATTTAGAAAATTTTATACTAGGGATAGAGATTTAGAATATTTTAACTTTGGGATATTCTAAGTATACATGGTACTTTATAATATGTAGTACAAGTGACTTGATGCTGCTTCTAAATGCACCAATAAGTCATAATTCTTGAAATACAGATTTTTATTACGCGCTTCATTTTTTAGAAAATTGACTTTAAATTATTGCATGTACATCGAAACACAGATTTAGGTACTTAAAGGATATAACTGCGGCTGTAACGCAAAGCAATCTATGTCACGTCTTTAAAAAATTCGAGTTAAGGTCTTACTTGAAATGTAGGAGATAGAACTTATAGTTTCCGAAAGAAGACGAGGCATTAAAAGAACTTTTTTATTTAAGAATAAGAGTTCAAGAACATAGTCTATTCTTATGGACTGTTTATGTCTATGGATTGTTAGATCATCTCACCTTGCCATCACAGATATGAGATAAGGGGAGTTTTATTACTTTACACTAGGTAATCAGTGTTTTGACTGTTAGTGTTCCTCTTGACTTTATCCAGTGTAGCTTCTATCCGTCTAAATCTGTATTTCAGTGCATGCATACTAAACTGAAATTCAAATATTCTTTCATATAAAATTACCATCAAAGTATTTAATAACCAATTATGAAATATCCTCTAGAAGATTATCTTCGAATTTCGAATGTTTCATATTTATAATATTCTAAAATAGGAATATTCACACATAGAATACTTTAATTTTAGTATAGCAGAGAATGGCACGAACAGAAAACAAATGGGCAAAAACAATGCATCAATGATTTGCTTAGGTAATGGTTTCGAACGAGTTGCAAACGATCTTCACAACAATTCGTAACCAATCACAGACTTGCATACGTTACTTTTTTATTAGATTACTTTTATTATTTTTTGAAAAATTGATGAAATTTCTGGAGTCAAAATTTTAATATCGTGTTGAGGTTACCACTATCTTTTAAAACTTTTTAAATTTCGTATCAAGCTTATTGATTGTCGTAAAAACGTCTAAAATTTACGTGAAATCTGTCTGATTTGGGACTTATTTTATTGTCAATATACATTAGTTATGTTAGACACAGCGAAATCAGTATAAGTCCCAAGTCAAACACATTTTACGCGTATGTTAGATGGTTTCTCAACAATTAACTCGAAAACGTAATTTCAACTATCTCATATTCGTCTTATTTTATTATACAGAATTACCCCCTATAATTTTTGATACCTGTCATCTAACACTCCGTATATTGCTCCCAAATCCTAAGTTTATTATTTCCTACACTTATCAAATAATACTGCCGTAAATCTGGATTGCTTTAGCTTTACTTTACTCTATCTGCAAAGATGACTCAACTGATTAAATATTGTTTATAATTCCTAAGCCTACTGTTTTCTAAACCTATCAATTTATATTACCTTAAGGGATTATTTTAAGTTTACATTGATTTATACTGAAGAATTTCTGTCTGACCTCTCCATCTGTTAATATTGAAGAAATACTTATGCTGTAGTAAAAGTACTCATACTTCAAGATTATCGTATCCCTTCGTCATAAAACGAAACCACTACAATTCACCCAAAGTGTCTTCATTTGCGAAATTACTTCCATCTTTTAACAAGCGCTCTCTTAACCTTCAGCAGCTTTGATAGAGGCGAGTAAAAACCCTCGTAGTCTTCGGCTCGACTACCGTTAACGTTGCTTTTCGTCCTTAAACGATAGTCCAGCCCACGGATTCATCGTTGCACGCAGATTTACAGCCTCGTAATTGTTACGGGGTCGAGCTGTGACAGGCATTTCGGCTTTACGGATCCCAGCTTCTGCTCTTTGGCGGCCATGTTTGCGTAGCCTATGATGTCCTAGTCGCGAGCTTCGATCTCGAGTTTTATGGAGAATTTACGGGCAACAACGGTAGCCAGTTTGCCGCCACTAAATCTTCAGGTTCGCCAGTTTATGCTTTGGGCTTTACGACGATCCATATCGGTGCCTGCGTCCATCCCGAGATTGAGATTTCGCCTAATGAAATCCCGCGCAATTAACAGCAGGACACTCAGTAAAATTGCGCTTCCTTTCGAGTGGCAAGAAGCTTCTCCTGAGCCTTTGATACCGTTCAAATTCCTCGTCGATTTAATTCGTCCGTGGATGGGCTGAAAGTGGCCGCTGCGTTAATCGTCGGATTTTGTGCGACGCTTTTCCGGTGAAAAGACGCTTGTTTCGTTTGCTCGCGCAGTGGCACAGTTTTCCTCGAGTTTCTGCTTTTTCCTTAGTTTGCGACCGTCTTTAAGGAGTCCTACTGCCGTTCAATTTTGTCCCAATGGTTTTACTTGTAAAATGGCTTCTCTTACGTTCGCGATCACCAGGAGTTGGAAACATCCTTACACTTTTGTTGATATTTGAAAAACAAATGTGGAACTTTGACAGTTTTATTTGACGATGCAACCTCTTTATACCTGCTTATAAATATTCAAGTCAGTCAAGAATATGAAACTCTGAGAATTTTGAATATTTTGCATTTTTTAAAATACTGAAACACTTTAAGAGATTTCAACGTCTACCGAGCCCACAAGGTTCGGGAAACCTTGACATTTATTCCTGTTGTTATGACAACTTGCTTTAAAACCTCTTACACGCAACAGCAGCTTCAGCTTTGCCTGAAAGAGTATCTTCAGCAAACGTTGTAGGTACTAATTGTAAGTAACAAACGGAGTGGTTTAAAAGATACTACTTTCATTAACAAAACTTTGTACTTATTCCTAATTTTAAAGCTTTAGGGACTCATAAAACTTGACAAAATGTTTAACTCTTGTAAAACAAATTAAAGTCTCTTAAGGTTTACTCTCTGTTATGAAGCTTCTTGAAGCTATTTGAATCCTGTCAGTCTTGATCTCGGTCTAAATAAGTAGTTTACTGCGTTCTATAAATCAAGCAAATCCTGGAACATAACCAAATCTCGTCTTAAATTTCAACCAAATTTAAATTTTGATCCATAAAATCAAAGCAACTTCGAAATACATGGGACAGGTTCCTCAATGTTACTCAGACGAAACCCCATCCTCCATCAGCCAGTCCACCGGGGAAAGCCTGTTAATCTTGGACTAATAAAATATTTGAACCGCCTCCTGTTCCTTATAGCTACCAGACGGCCATGGCCCACTAAGACCTTAACGCGCAGGGTCGCACCCACACAGATGAACACCCGTTACCTACCTCAATATACAAGGTGACTTCCTGAGTAATTGGCAAACACTTTGTAAGATATTCCGAATTGGAGCAACTATATCTGTGAGCGTAAGGCAAAACCATCTATGTCAACTTTTCAAAAAATTCGAGTTAAGTCCTTAATTCAGATCTAGAGTATAGAATTTATATTTTCAGAAAACAGAAAGGGGATGAAAAGAACTTTTTCACTTAAAAGACACAAATGCATAAAACAGCATTGAAGTTGAAAACTTATTGAAGGTGAAATGTTGAAAACACCAATATCTCAGAAAAGAAACATGGTTTTAAAGTTTGAAGCTTCAATACTGTCTTATGGACTTGTGTTTTCTTGAACACGGATTTTTAAGTGAAAAGTTCTTTCAATGCTATTTTTACTTTCTCAAAACATAGAATCTATATTCTAAATCTCAATTCAGTACTTAACTCGAATTTTTTTTAAATTTTACATAAGTTGTTTTGTCTTACTACAGATATACAGGTTACATAAGTTAAGGGTTTATGTTCAATTCCTTCTCAGCCTAAATACTGCTTCAATGATGTTTACTGTTTGAGTTCCGATTAAAACACATTTCCTTATCATTTCGGTGAATTTTGATTACACATATATAAACAGAACATAAAAATATTCAACATGTACTTTTAGCTGTTCATATTCATATGAAATAAATGAAACTACTTTCCAAATGTTGTGGTCAAAAGGTCTAACTAATACGTAACTAGAAGGCTAACACAGCTAGAAGACTGTTGGGTGCAGAAGTTTCTTGGTTCTATGTTAAAACATTATTTTCTACTTCAAACACAACTTATGCAATTTGTACATGAATGAGATTTTGACTTGGAACTTCAAAGAGCAGTTTCATCCTTTTACTGTCTAAGAAAAATAATGTTCTTTGTGAACATTGACCAATTTCAAAACAGATGTTTACTTTAAATTAGCGTTTAAAAGTTATTGCCTATTACGTTTATGTAGATTTTCACCTGGTCAGTGGAGTTGCAGCATACTATTATGGATAGGTTATACTTCATCTACTGGTATTGCATACGACATGCCTACCAATTGTTCTAGTTCATATATTCACTGCAAATTGCTACTGAATATCATAGCCTGTGGATATTCTCTATATCTGTGGGTTTGCCTGGTCAGTAATTAACATCAAAAGCTATGGTTGGTTGTTCCTGATGCAAAATTACATATTTGAATAATAATAATTTAAATAATGAATAGCTACAAGCACAGTATTGTGAATAAATTCTTATGACTTTCGCTTACATTTTATTGGTAGGATTCTGTAGCATTTAGATACACTAAACTGAATTAAATGCGACAGCCAGTTGCAAAAAGTGGAAAGGTGACATTACGATGTAGTAGTAGACAAGAGTTAGCAACCTTACAAAATTTTACATGAATTCAGTAGTCGTTAATATTAAGCTCTACTGCTGCATTTTAATACTGCAAAAGTTGAAGCAGTCTAAGTAGGCTAAATAGTCTATATCTTTGTCAATAGTTACACAGGTTTTGACATCTGGATTGGATAGTGGTTAACAAATAAATATAGTTCCATCAGGTGTATGACCTTCTCGATTCGAAATGACCTGACAAACGTGTTTCGAATGTCGGTTATTTCACCTCGGGACACCCTGTATTTCATCGCGCAACACACGACAAGTGTGAAACTCCCTCGAGATTACCTAGCAGCGGTGAAGGTGACACATCGAGAGGGCAGCTCACTGGCTGATCCACTCGAAAATGTCGAACGGAAGTTGATAAGTGACCTTGCTGTCACTGAAGGACAGTTTTGGGTAACCTTCAGATCGCTTTTATTTTTTGATGTGAAGGAAATCTACTTGTTTCTGATTGTATCTGACGAGGACATTGATAACGGATCGTGGTTAAAGAAGAAATAGAAGGTACAGAAACAAATATAATAGGAATACCAAATTATTTAAACTATTGTAATAATGTTATATATAGCGTTTCTTTCAAAACTAGATTAGATGTGAAATCAGAAAACTTTCTGATCTTTCAAATAGTAAGCTTTATCTAGAATACTTGTATCCTATACACGACAATCTATCAAGTGTAAAATTTTGAATGAAGTTAATTACGTCACTCATAATGTCACAGAAGTTTTACGTTTGGTTAGTTCACTGATTATGTAAATGGTATACTTTACTGTGAAACGTAAAAAAAATTCTTTAATCGCTTTAAACATTCTGTATTCGCATAATACTTGTTTTTTTCTTATGCTCTAGAGTTTAAGTGTTTGGCATGCGATTATAAATCATCTTAAATGTACATGTGTAACCTGATGCAACAGCAACACTCGAAACTCAGTGACGATCCTGGATCAACATGACCATGGAATTACAAGGGCTTCCTTGCGTAAAGTGATACATGAAAGAGAATGGAATTTTCTCGAGGATCGAGCCAGTTTGAGGCGGTTTGAAAGTAGTTACATGCATTACAAATTCTCATCTTTCCATCGTCTTGTCTCTTTTTGCATTCTTTTTTCTTTTCGAATAAGATATTTTATTAAATTCCTTCTGATCTTTTTGAAAATTTATCTTTTTCATTCTAATTTCGTCTGACTAATAAAAGTTATGTGCCTAACACTTGTCTCTATTAACCAGACAGCATACACATGACCCTATATTAATTACATACTCAACAAAGTTTTTAGTGAATATCACGGAAACTTAAACCAAGCGGCGATAAATTTGTTCAGAATGTTGATGTGGATCATACGTTTCAAAGTCATCGAAACTGGTAAGGTATCCTCTAATCTATACAAATACTGAATAATTTTTTTGAACTTTTTTAAATAAAATAACAAAAAGTATATTAATTTATCCAGCTCTTACGACTAATTTCTTATGTTAGTGAGCAAATGAGATTTTTGAAATAAGAGTTGAAGTCAAACAGCCAAAATTGGCAAAAGTCATTAAACTGCAGAATTACCACGTTTTTGACTAGTAAGGATAATTTCATCATAAAATGTAGATCTCAAATGTGGAGGTTCCTTAGTGTAAGCTGCACTTTTTAGATTTCTTTACTTTTTACAAACAAATTGTTATGACTGCTACTTATAATTAAGTATCTTCGAAAAATCACCTAAACTAGATGGCTAAACTAATTGCTCTCTTACTCACTGATTGGAGCTTGTTTGTTAAATATTCTCTTTCGCCAACTCGAAAGTAAACCTTGTTCTCACCGATTTGAAAATATCTGACGACTATTCATTCTAAGTAACTTCTGAATTCTGTCTGACCTCCCATTTCATTTGATTGAACCTATGAAGTCTCATTGTTTCCTAGACTGACCAGTGATTGGTTGTTTTAGTTAACAATTACTAACCAATCAGTGGGCCAGAAGGCACTGTCACCTATCTCTTCGTCCTTGACACACGTTTCCTGTTAAAGGAGGAGACCAATACTTGTGTCTTCTGAAGGGTAGATGGAACTGTGGTAATAACAGAGAATTGCATCCAGCTGATACATTTGTGTCGCATGTCGATTTCTGGGACCACTGTATTGTATTTTATTTTTCGAAAATACTACGACTTATAACACGTCTTCGCTGTTAGCAACAAAGAAAAACCAAAAAATCTACATTGTTTCTAACTTCAACTTTTATTCTTTTTTTTAAAAAGAAAACTTGTGAATGGTATTGAAGTACATGGTAAAGTTACCAAATAGCAAAGCAAAATGTTACTACATATGTCTTCAAGATAATCTAATTTATTTTTTCCAAAATATAATATAAAATATTAAATAAATAGATTTTTGTAATTGCAACATTAATTCAGTCAAAGCAACCAGTTTCCTAGAATAGACTTTTAATTTCCTAAGTTGGACCACTGTAATAAAGTATAATCTAGTAGGTGTAATGTAATACATATACTGCTTTTTTTACCTTTTATACGCTAAGTATTAGATTCTCAATTGTTACAACAATCTGCCTTCACATATTCTACAAGTGGTGCTGTATGATAGTGATTATTGCATTAATAGCAATAATTTGCAATTTCTCACATATATATTTATTTGTAAAGAGTGCAAAAGAGATCGATAAAAAATATATCGAAAAATAATTTTGCTTCGAACTAAAATCTCTTGTGAATCCGAACGAATTTCTAGCGAATATACATGTACATATGTATAGCGTCACAGTCAGAGCAGCGAATGGTATTTCACTGTACCCAACATTTCCGCTTTTCATTAATTTTATCGCATAGTCACCTCCGACTCTAATGTTCCTCGTTATCATCGTTTCACGGTGAAAGAGATCCCGTCTGTCGCTTATTAATATCGTTTCGTTAATCAAAGCAGTCGTCGAGACGAGCTAAAGGTTTCGTACGGTACTAACCAGAAATCGTGTCGAGAGCGACGGCTCTTCTTTCATTCCAAGCCGC
Source organism: Calliopsis andreniformis (assembly GCF_051401765.1). Lineage (NCBI taxonomy): Eukaryota > Metazoa > Arthropoda > Insecta > Hymenoptera > Andrenidae > Calliopsis > Calliopsis andreniformis. The sequence continues at coordinate 4,997,989 of NC_135064.1, forward strand.
CTAATAAGATCGACAAACGTTTCGTTGAGATATTCTGGAACGAGAGTCGCTGACTCGGCCAGGAAGTAATCCCGCAACGTTTCAAGTTTGCGTGGCCATTAAAGTCGGATCAGCCGAGTTTACGCGATCGATCGCCTTTGCCAACGGCGAGTTCATTGATACCAGCGTTTATCTTTCCTGATTCTATCGCGTTTCCGCGAGAGCTCAGATTTATATTCAATTATCGATCACCTGTTTCCTTTTCAGTAAGATGATATTTCAACAGCTGAGTTGACTTCCTAACATTAGGGATTACTAAAGCAATTAATGCGATTCATGCGATTACTTAAGTACAATTAGTATAAAAATATTTTATGCTTTAGCGTAAATAAGTTGCTACATTTTTGCAAGCTTGATGTTAATTAATTTGAGAAAATATTTACGTTTACTTTGAACCTATGTAGCACAGAGACGTCTTAAAAACGTCTTAAAGGCATCGAGTGAAGTCCTAAAAATCTCTAAACGACGCCTTTGAAATGTCCGAAGTTATAAATCAGTATCTCTTTAAGACGTTTTAAAAGATATTCATCAGACGTCTTAAAGACATTCAGATTACGTCTATAAAATGTTCAGACAAAAAATAGATGTTTAAAAGTCTTAAAATATCTAGAAGTAGAAGTCTTAAAGACTTACACTTATCATATTTGCGTACGTTTATTAATTATTAATTTTTGAATTGTTCCTTATTTTATAAAATATTTCGATCTTATAATTAAAAAAAGTTTTTGATATATGTGAATGTAACTGTGTTCAGTAAACCATCAATTTATGACACTAAATGTAAATAAGAATAAAAAAGATATTTAAAATGAATACATATGTCCTCGTTCCTATTCTTTTTTAGTAAAAATGTCCCTCGTTTTATTGCAATACGTGAGTTTTATCTTTTAACATTCTATTTTTATATTCATTAAAACATTATAAGTTTTAATTAACAATACAAAAATTCAATAATTAAAGGAGATCTTGGAATTACAATATTACCTACCTATATCTAATTTTCTCGCGCTTGAAACAAAATATTCATATTTTAATACGAAATGCATCGACGGCTAGATAATAAATTTTAAATTGATGACATCTTCATCATATAGCCATGTTAATTGACATTGATCGATGATGATTGCATCGACCAAAATAACTCGATTTTACTAGTAATTAATATTTTTATGCCCGAGAAAGAACGATTGCCTGTACCACTGATTTTCACTAATGGTTTTTCAATTTTCTCCCGTATATTATTATTGATCCGCTCACTTTAATTCAATTGAAATGATCCATTAAATCTGAAAGATTAATATATTTAACCACGAAAACAATCGAACAAGTTTTTCCATTAATATTAATTGACAGGAAAGCAGTTACGGTCGATTAATATCATTTGCTGAACTTTCGTCTTTGGTTAGGTCTAAAAAAGTATTCAGTCATATTTCAGTAGTGGAAGGATTTCCTTTTTTTAAATTGATGACATTTTCGTGCGGTTTAATATTTTAAATTAATGATGAAATTATAACTAATTTATAATCTATATGAATTTAAAAATGTTTAAGATTTAATAATACTTATCTACAAACTGAGAGTGTAAAACTGCAAATGTGAATCAAATTTATTTGTGGTAGCAGGTGCTTCTTAAGTATCTATTGAAGTTACTACATTATTATAGATTGTTTAGAAGTTTAAAGTCTTCTGTGATACTCTTTTTGAATAATTTTAATCATTACTCATAATAATCACAAATTTTGTTCACTACAAAACTTTGATTCGTTCATTTCTCTGTTAAATAACAATTGCAGCTATCGTACTAACATAAAAAGTAATTTGCTCAAACTGATAAATCAAAGCATTGTGTATTATATTTGTTAATCATTGAAGAATTTCATATAATGGAATTACATTTGATGATAGAACATATCTTTCGTTATATTATTATACCTTTTTACATTACTTTAACTATAAATTAACGTAGAGCAATC